>NC_135882.1:145289623-146562733 GCF_964194155.1 Cetorhinus maximus
AGAAACGGGGTGGGGATGGGGGGAGGGGGAGTTTAAGATCTAAAGTTGTTGAATTCAATATTCAGCCCAGAAGGCTGTAAAGTGCCTAGTCGGAAGATGAGGTGCTGTTCCTCCAGTTTGCGTTGGGCTTCACTGGAACAATGCAGCAGCCAAGGACAGACATGTGGGCAAGAGAACAGGGTGGAGTGTTAAAATGGCAAGCGACAGGGAGGTTTGGGTCTTTCTTGCGGACAGACCGCAGGTGTTCCGCAAAACGGTCGCCCAGTTTGCGTTTGGTCTCTCCAATGTAGAGGAGACCGCATTGGGAGACTAAGTTAGGGGAAATGCAAGTGAAATGCTGCTTCACTTGAATGGAGTGTTTGGGCCCTTGGACGGTGAGGAGAGAGGAAGTGAAGGGGCAGGTGTTGCATCTTCTGCGAGGGCATGGGGAGGTGCCATAAGTGGGGGTTGAGGAGTAAGGGGTGATGGAGGAGTGGACCAGGGTGTCCCGGAGGGAACGATCCCTACGGAATGCCGTCAGGGGGGGTGAAGGGAAGATGTGTTTGGTGATGGCATCATGCTGGAGTTGGCGGAAATGGCGGAGGATGATCCTTTGAATGCGGAGGCTGGTGGGGTGATAAGTGAGGACAAGGGGGACCCTATCATGTTTCTGGGAAGGAGGAGAAGGCGTGAGGGAGGATGCGCGGGATATGGGCCGGACACGGTTGAGGGCCCTGTCAACGACCGTGGATGGAAAACCTCGGTTAAGGAAGAAGGAGGACATGTCAGAGGAGCTGTTTTTGAAGGCAGCGTCATCAGAACAGATGCGACGGAGGCGAAGGAACTGAGAGAATGGGATGGAGTCTTTACAAGAAGCGGGGTGTGAGGAGCTGTAGTCGAGGTAGCTGTGGGAGTCGGTAGGCTTGTAATGGATATTGGTGGACAGTCTATCATCAGAAATTGAAACAGAGAGGTCAAGGAAGGGAAGAGAAGTGTCAGAGATGGACCATGTGAAGATGATGGAGGGGTGGAGATTGGAAGCAAAATTAAACATGATAGGGTCCCCCTTGTCCTCACTTATCACCCCACCAGCCTCCGCATTCAAAGGATCATCCTCCGCCATTTCCGCCAACTCCAGCATGATGCCACCACCAAACACATCTTCCCTTCACCCCCCCTGACGGCATTCCGTAGGGATCGTTCCCTCCGGGACACCCTGGTCCACTCCTCCATCACCCCCTACTCCTCAACCCCCACTTATGGCACCTCCCCATGCCCACGCAGAAAATGCAACACCTGCCCCTTCACTTCCTCTCTCCTCACCGTCCAAGGGCCCAAACACTCCTTTCAAGTGAAGCAGCATTTCACTTGCATTTCCCCTAACTTAGTCTCCCAATGCGGTCTCCTCTACATTGGAGAGACCAAACGCAAACTGGGCGACCGTTTTGCGGAACACCTGCGGTCTGTCCGCAAGAAAGACCCAAACCTCCCTGTCGCTTGCCATTTTAACACTCCACCCTGTTCTCTTGCCCACATGTCTGTCCTTGGCTTGCTGCATTGTTCCAGTGAAGCCCAACGCAAACTGGAGGAACAGCACCTCATCTTCCGACTAGGCACTTTACAGCCTTCTGGGCTGAATATTGAATTCAACAACTTTAGATCTTAAATTCCCCCTCCCCCCATCCCCACCCCGTTTCTTTCCCCACCCCCTTTTTTTTCAATAATTTATATAGATTCTTCTTTCCCCACCTATTTCCATTATTTTTAAATCTAAACTAAAACCTTGTTAGTCTTTCCACCCCACCCCCACTAGAGCTGTACTTTGAATATCCTGTCTTCCATTCTTAATTAGCACTTTTCTCAGACAAATGTCACCACCTTCGACACCTCTTTGACCCTTTTGTCTGTGACATCTTTTGATTACCTGCTCATCTCCACAATCACCACACCCTCAATGTGTCTCTCCCCCCCCCCCTCCCCCCACCCACCTTAAACCAATTTATATTTCTCCCTTCTTCTAACTATGCTTCAGTTCTGCCGAAGGGCCACGAAGGCTCGAAACGTTAACTGATTTCTTCTCCGCCGATGCTGCCAGACCTGCTGAGTTTTTCCAGGTAATTCTGTTTTTGTTTTGGATTTCCAGCATCCGCAGTAGCTTTTAGCTTTTTGTTTTTATAATTCTGAATGGGCCTGACAAGATAGACACTGAAAGGTTGTTTTCCCTACCTGTGGAATTGAGAACAAATGGACACCGTCTCATGAAAAGGGTCTTTACGACTGAGATGAGGAGAATTTGTTTTCACTCAAAGTGTTGTGAATCTTTGGAATTCTCAACCCCAGATGGTTGTGGATCTCCATTATTGAATATGTTTAAGTCTAAGATTGATCTTTAGTCTCTCAGAGAATCAAGAGATATGGGGAATGGTCAGGAAAGTGGCTTGAGCTCAAAGATCAACCATGATCATATTGAATGCTGGAGCAGGCTCAATGGGCCATTTGGTCTTCAGCTTCTATTTCTGATACTCTTAAATTGGTGGAGGATCAATGACCAAAGAAAAATTACGGATTTGGGAATTTAAACCAATTATTTGTGGTTTCTACCAATCCTCTACCAAAATTGCATCAGAAGATCTTCAGAATTTGATGGTGTTTATTTTTAAATGGGTAGCAATAAGGTATTGATTATGGTCCTTAACATGTAATCCAAAGGCTATGAATTCTGAATCCCACCATTGCAAATTGGAAAATTGAACTCAATAAATCTAGAAATGAAAAATTGTCTATGAAAGCTGCTGGATTTTCATAAATATTCAACTGGGAGCCTGTCACTCTTATCCAGCCTAGTCCACACTACACGGTTCCCTACTGTCCTCTGAAGTCACCTCAAGTTACCCAAACAGTGCAACTAGGCATGGGTAATAAGTTCAGAATTATCCACATTCCAGGTATAAGGAAAGATAGCTTACTATAGTTGTTTGGTAATACAGAACTTGAATATCTTAAATTGTTTTTCAGTATAATTTCAATGTGGGTATGATGCCAGGTATATAGGCTGTATGTCCTAATCATTGGAGGATTGTATCAAATAGCACATCACTTCTGCTATCCGCAACACTCAAAATACTGACTGTCTCCAACCAGTCTGTGCTTGCAAAACGCAAAACATAGTGCTCGACAGTAGATGTGATTCCACAACTGGCAACACCTGCTAAATAATCCTGATTGTGCTAATGATTACACCGGAAACCAATTTAAGATTGTCAGTTGGGCTCGCAATGTGACTCACTTACGCATGCTAGAAGCCTTATATATTTACACACAGGGCCCTGTCCTTTGCAGACAAAAGGAACATGTCCACACATTGCATCTTTTTCAACTAAACAAAAGCTTAGGGAATAGCCATTCCTGGGTTCACTCCCCAGGTCAATGCCTTGACTAATCAGAGTTGACCTGGCCTGTTTGAATTTGAAGAAAGCTGTGCAGTTAACTGTTCCATGCTGCATTCTCCATGGCAACACCTCCACCAATCTGAGTCCACTTGCCAACCAATCAGCATTCCCTTCTCATGCAGTATAAATTGTTGTTCCCCTGTTACAGTTGGAAAATCCTTGCAAGCTATCCATATGCATGCAAGATGAAAAACTTTGATAGCATGTCTCTTTTTTCAGCAAAGTTTTATTATTTCTTATTTGATGGTAGACAGGCAATGACTAGTGTTTAAAGAAGAATTACATAGTCTACAACAAATATACATTCCTCTAAGAAACAAAAATCTAACAGAAAATGTAAATAACAAAATAAGTTAAACATTGCATTAGATCAAAGGAAGTGGCTTATAAGATTGCCAAAAAATGGTAAACCTGAGGATTAGGAGCAATTTAGAATTCAGCAAAGAGGTCCAAGAACCTAATAAAGGAAGAGAAAAGAGAATATGAACGCAAGCCAGTGAAAATTATAAAGATAGACTGTAAAATCATTTTTAGGTATGTGAAAAGGAAAAGATTGGCAAGGACAAATGTGAGTCCATTATAGGTGGAGATAGGAGAATTTATAATGGAGAATAGGGAAACGACAGAGAAACTAAACAATTACTTTGTGTCTGTCTTCATGGAGAAAGGTATAGAAAATCTCCCTGAGATACTAGGGAACGAAGGGACTTGTGAAAATGATGAACTGAAAGAAATTAGTATTACTAAAGAGGTAGTACTCAAAAAATTAATTGGATTGTAGGTTGATAAAACCCCTGGACCAGATGAACTACATCCCAGAATGTTGAAGGAGGCAGTTATAGAGATAATGGGTACGTTGGTTGTTATCTTTCAAAATTCAATAGATTCTAGAAAGGTCCCTGCTGACTAAAAAGTAGCAAATACAACCTCACTATTTAAGAAGGGAGGGAGGGAGAAAAAAGAAAACTACAGACCTGTTAGTTTGATGTCAAGAGTAGGGAAAATGTTAGAATCTATTATAAACGATACTTAGATAATAATGATATGATTGGACAGATTCAACATGGATTATGAAAGGGAAATCGTGTCTGACAAACCTATTGGAGATTTTTTCAGAAGGTACTTGTAACATAGATAAAGGAGACAAAAACAAAAATAGCTGGAAAAACTCAGCAGGTCTGACAGCATCTGCGGAGAGGAACACAGTTAACGTTTTGAGTCCGTGTGACTCTTCATCAGAACTAAGGAAAAATAGAAATGAGATGAAATATAAGCTGGTTGAGGGGGGTGGGACAGGTAGAGCTGGATAGAAGGCCAGTGATAGGTGGAGGCAAAGAAAAGATTGCCAAAGATGTCACAGACAAAAGGACAAAGGGGTGTTGACGGTGGTGGTATTAACTATGGAATGTGCTAACGGTGACATTAAGGGTAGAAAGTAGGACGAGCAAGTGACAGATATCCCTAGTGGGCGTGGGGTAGGGGGAAGGGATCAAAATGGCCTAAAAAGTGGAGATAAAACAATGAATGGAAATACATTTAAAAATAGGTGGGAAAAGAAAAATATATATAAAAAAATATTTATATATATATAAAAGTAGATAAATTATTGGAAAAGGGGGGATCAGAAAGAGGGTGGGGATGGAGGAGAGAGTTCATGATCTGAAGTTGTTGAACTCAATCTTAAATCCGGAAGGCTGCAAAGTGCCTAATCGGAAGATGAGTTGCTGTTCCTCCAGTTTGCGTTGAGCTTCATTGAAACATTGCAGCAGGCCAAGGACGGACATGTGGGCATGAGAGTAGGGTGGTGTGTTGAAATGGCAAGCGACAGGGAGGTCTGGGTCATGCTTGCGGACAGACGGAAGGTGTTCCGCAAAGCCGTCACCCAGTCTGCGTTTGGTCTCTCCAATGTAGAGGAGACCGCATTGGGAGCAGCGAATGCAGTAGACTAAATTGAGGGAAGTGCAAGTGAAGTGCTGCTTCACTTGAAAGGAATGTTTGGGCCCTTGGACGGTGAGGAGAGGGGAAGTAAAGAGGCAGGTGTTGCAACTTCTGTGGTTGCATGGGAAGGTGCTGTGGGAGGGGGTTGAGGTGTAGGGGGTGATGGAGGAGTGGACCAGGGTGTCCCGGAGGGAACGATCCCTGCGGAAAGCTGCTGGAGGAGTGAAGAGAAGATGTGTTTGGTGGTGGCATCATGCTGGAGTTGGCAGAAATGGTGGAGGATGATCCTTTGAAAGCGGTGGCTGGTGGGCTGATAAGTGAGGACAAGGGGGACCCTATCATTGTTCTGGGAGGGAGAGGAAGGTGTGAGGGCGAATGCACGGGAGATGGGCCGGACCCTCCTTCACCCCCTACACCTCAACCCCTTCCCACGGCACCTTCCCATGCAACCACAGAAGGTGCAATACCTGCCCCTTTACTTTCCCCCTCCTCACTGTCCAAGGGCCCAAACACTCCTTTCAAGTGAAGCAGCACTTCACTTGCACTTCCCTCAATTTAGTCTACTACATTCGCCGCTCCTAATGCGGTTTCCTCTACATTGGAGAGACCAAACGCAGACTGGGTGACCGCTTTGCGGAACACCTTCGGTCTGTCCGCAAGCATGACCCAGACCTCCCTCCCTGTCGCTTGCCATTTCAACACTCCACCCTGCTCTCATGCCCACATGTCCGTCCTTGGCCTGCTGCAATGTTCCAGTGAAGCTCAACGCAAACTGGAGGAACAGCATCTCATCTTCTGACTAGGCACTTTACAGTCTTCCGGACTTAATATTGAGTTCAACAATTTCAGATCATGAACTCTCTCCTCCATCCCCACCCCCTTTCCGATCCCCCTTTTTCCAATAATTTATAATTTTTGTACAAATATATTTTTTCTTTTCCCTCCTATTTTTAAATTTATTTTGATCTATTGTTTCATCTCCTCCTTTTAGCCCATTTCGATCCCTTCTCCCCACCCCACCCCCACTAGGGCCATCTGCCACTAGCTTGTCCTGCTTGCTACCCTTAATGTCCCCATTAGCACATCCTTTAGATAATATCACCACCGTCAACACCCCTTTCTCCTTTTGTTTATGACATCTTTGGCAGTCTCTTCTTGGCCTCCACCTATCACTGGCCCCCTATCAAGCTCTACCAGCTTATATTTCATCTCATTTCTATATGTCTTAGTTCTGATGAAGGGCCATACGGACTCGAAATGTCAACTGTATCCCTCTCCGCAGATGCTGTCAGACCTGCTGAGTTTTTCCAGGTCTTTTTCTTTTTGTTCTAGATTTCCAGCATCTGCAGTATTTTGCTTTTAATACTTTACTGAATTCAGGCTTTTAAAAATTACTTCTCAGGAGAAGAGAAATAAGTACAGAACTTCGCTAAAGCCAACAAAAGCTTCTGTCACAGCAGCTGAAGATAGAGAAGATGGAGAAAAAGATAGCGGATAGCTGTGGTAGCAATAACAAAATCTTTTTTTCAGTTACGTTAGAAATTAGAGAACCATATCGGACTGTATAGGCATATTGAAGGATTCTTCAGGGTAGATTCAAGTGGACTTCTAGGAGATATAACATAGGTTTTAAATGGCTGCATTACAACAATCTTCATGACAGAGAACAATACTGAGTTACCAATAATATATCACAGGGTTAATGCTACAATTGAAAGTGTGAAATGAGATGTGATATAGCCTTAGGTGGAATAAGGAGCCTCAAGACAGATTAGGCTGCAGGCCCTGACAGCATTCACCTGTAGGTGATCAAAGAAATGGGACCTGTGCACTAATTTCTCTTATTAAGTGGAGTTCAAAATTATGAAAGTTTTTTGATAATTAATAAGGAGTAATAGTTTTCAGTGGCAGGAGGCTAGGTAATTGGGGTGACAGTGACATAGTGGTAACGTCACTGGACTAGTAACCCAGAGGCCCAGGCTAATGTCCTGGGTACAAGGGTTCAAATCCCACCATGGCAGCTGGTGAAATTTAAATTCAATTAATAAACTGGAATTGTAAAGCTAGTCTCAGTAATGGTGACCAAGAAACCATTGTCAATTGTTGTAATAACCCACCTGGTTCACTAATGTCCTTTAGAGAAGGAAATCTGCTGTCCTTACCCAGTCTTGCCTGGTCCTACATGTGATTGCAGATCCACAGCAATGCTGTTGACTTTTAACTGTCCTCTGGCCATTTGGCTCAAGGGCAATTAGGGATGGGCAGCAACACCCACATCCCATGAATGAACAGATGAAGAAAAAGGACACAGATTTAACCTAATTGCCAATGAGCCAGAGGGGAGATGGCCACGAGTTTCTGTGAACTGAAGTGTCCTGGCTGAAAGGCTGGTGGAAGTAGATCCAGTAGTAACCTTCAAAAGGAAATGTGATTCATACAGGAAAAAGAAAAATTCAGGGCTATGGGGAAAGAATAGTGGAGTATGACTAATTGAATAGCTCTTTCAAAGACCAACACTATTGTGATGGGTTGAATGGCCCCCTTCTGTGATATATGACTTTATGCCATTGTCTTCTGTAAAATTCTATTATGAAAATGTTGCTGTAAAGCACCTTATACCATGACATCCTGCATTGTCTTATATCTCATCCTGAAGGGCTTTCATTGTTCTCTGGTATTTTACTAGCCATGAACATTCTATCAGTTCATTTATACCAAATGTAAATTTCCCATTGAATTTTACTTTGTCCTCTCTACAATCTTTAAAAATATTTTTTATTAATGTGTTAGGGCTAATATCATTTCAAGGAAGGTATTCTTGACATTTGATAGCATTGGTTGCCTTTGGAACAAACTAGCTAAACATGTTGGGATGGTCATCAACCTGAAATGTTAACTCTGTTTCTCTCTTTACCTCAATTTTTAGTCTTAAAGTTTCATTCCTTTGTTCTTCAACTGTCTTTCTATTGTAATATTGATGCCAATGATTGTTTCATCATTTCACCTTTGCAGCTCTTTCAATTTTGCATTCTGTGTCCTTAACCTTGTTGCCAAATCTCCAATATGCACTATCAGTGAGGGATCTCAGAAAAGTACGTCCTTTACCTTAGTATGATACCTGACAATTGTTTAGGTCATTGATACCAAATCACACAATAATTGCAAATGCTTTACCAGTTCATTACCAAGTGGAACAGATTATTTGCACATTGGCATAGCCTTTAATCTCTGCTGAAGATAAAATCTCACAATTAATATTATCACTGTGTTCTTCTCTTTCCAAGTACCCAATTATATGATAAATCAGGACAATGCCACGGGGTAGTTTTCCCTGTGTAGCTTCCTTCTTCCTCGCTTGAAGGTGCTTACATACTCACTAGGGTATGGTTCCACAGGAGTTTGGGCACTCTCTAGTGCATTATCCAAAATGGTCATCCTTTATTTGTGAGATAAGTTGATTAAGTAATACCATTAAATTCCCATCCCTCAGCTCAGCAGCATTGATGGGGCCCAATTAATTCACTTCACTATTGCCAGTTCTCAACCAGCCTAGCCTCTCCAGTCATCAGTATCCTTTTCTGAAATAAATCAATCTTGACATTGCCTATCCAGTGCTTGATCTTCCTTGGCTTCTTGTTCCATGTACCACTGAATGCAAGGCTATGGAATGTATTCTGTTTCCATTCTTAAAACATACCCACGATATCACAGTTGTCTTTTTAGTATTTCCATACAAGCATTTTTTCCTCTTTTGCACCATATTCCTTCTATTACATGGAATTAAATAGAGGTTATAGCAGAGAAACAGGCCTTTCAGCCTATGCTGGTGTTAATGCTCCAACCCAAACCTCCTTCCACTCTATTTGCTTCATCTCACTATGTTAACATGTCATTCTATTCCTTTCTCTCTCATGTACTCATCCAATTTCCCCTTAAATTCATCTACCTTGACTGCCTCAACCTTCCATGTGAGAGTAAGTTCCACATTCTCACCACTCTCTGATTAAAAATTATTCTAGAGTTTTGATTCTTTGCATCCTGAATATTCTGAGTATTCTCCTCAATGAGCTCATCTATGTTACTAGTGCTTTTTGCTCATCAACTTTTCTAAGCTTCCAAAATTCAGGTCGATGAGGATAACTATTGTTTCATAAATTCTTATCTTCATATCTGGTTAGCCAGTTGGATTTGGTCCTCATGGTAGGATCTGCTTTTACGCTTGCCTTAAATTTTCTTCATTCACTGAACTCCAGGGCATTTTCCATTGCCCATTTATGTTTCTTAGTATTGTTTATATGCCCCAGCACTTGTTTTGCAGCTCTTCATATCCAATTTTTGAATTTTAGCAGATTATTCAATTGTAGTTATACCATAGTTAAGCTGAAACCTTGTCCTTACAACACCAGGCATGAACACTTTCTAAAAGGGTTCAGAAGCAGCACTTTAAATAATTCAATTTTCTTCCATAGTCCATGGGTGTCAATTGTAATGGACCTATTACAGATCCAGCTGAGATCAAATAAATCAGCACAGAGCAGAATGGAATTTAAAACCTTTTTAATATGTCTCAGGCTTACACTGGGAAATGCATTTACCAAAATGACCCACCCTTTAGGGAGTTCAAGGATGTTTGCAACAGTTTTCAGCATGGCTTTGATTGTTATAGTCACCATGGTCAATTCTTGCCCTTGCCCAGCTGCTAAAAAGAACAAAATCCAGCAAGGGTACAATTTCAGGAAAGGGTGGGATGCGGGGTGGGGGGGTGCAAACAAAAACGTACACTGCTCCACAGAGGCCCAGTCAGTTAATTGTACATCGACACTGATGCACTGGACAAGTGAACCTTGCAGCAGAAGAATGAGTAAACTGGTAAAAGGGAGAGTTAAATGCGGTGCATGAGACAAAGACGATAATTGTAATGGACTTTTAAAACAACTTTCAAAATCCTTTTGAAATGGCTGCTGAAGATTTGATTGTTAATTCATTCCATCCAGTCCACGGAGATTTTTCAATTCCTCTCTATCCCAGACCAAAAAGCCTTTTCAACACTTGACTGCGCATACCTCGCTCAAAGCAATAACTAACCCTTGTCGGAATACACCAGAGCACCAGGTGCACAAGCCTGCTTTTTATGAAGAGAATTCATTTTAGGATCAGAAATGAACAGTGGACTTGGAAAGCAAACATTAATGGTTTTCTTGAAGTTTTCTTTCATTAGTTTCCCATAAAACACAACTATAGTATTGCCTAATCCATGTTTAAAAGAATACTTTAAACCTTCAACCCAGTGTCATTGAAAATAAAAGATGCATTTTTTTCACAAAGCTTCCAGGAAAAGCATGATTTTTTGAAAGGTCGATTGTTACCTTGACGTTCCCATCACTGACAGATCAATCTTGTTGTTTGCCATGCAGAGTCTCTGAGAAATATGAAACCCTAGCCATGGAGCGTTCAAGGAGAAGGATTTCCCAATTGCATATTTTTGATGGCATGTTCAATTTATTCTGTCTGTTTTTTATGGTTATTGTACTGTAGCCTGTTTATAAAATTTAAATCGTTACCATCCCACATTATCATGTTATTTCACACTGTTTCAAAGTTTCACAATTAGAGGGGAAAAATGGAACTTTCCCAATCTCAGCAAAAGCACTTGAGCTTTGGTTCTGTGCCAGATTGTTAGGTTTTGCTTTCTGATTCCTGGAGTGACCAGATCTATAATTTCCTAGCCCAACCCACTGTAATGTTACCAATTGTAACTGCCAGAGTTCAAAAAGACACAGCAGCCACTGGACTACTATATTACATAGCTAGTGCAGACATTAGACAGATACAGATAAAACTATTCTTGGCGATAATGTAGAACAGGCAATATTGGATCAGCCAATAGAGACAGAGCTAAGCAATCCCACAACCAATAAATCAGATCCAAGCTCTGCAGTCCTGCCACATCCAGTCGTGAATGGTGGTGGACAACTAAACAAGTAACAGGAGGAGGCACCACCAATATCCCCAGCCTCAATGATGGGGAAGCCCAGTACATTAGTGAAAAAGTCAAGGCTGAAGCATTTGCAACCATCTTCAGCCAGAAATGTCGAGTGGATGATCTATCTCAGCCTCCTCCTGAGGTACCCAGCATCACAGACGTCAGTCTTCAGCCAATCTAAATCACTCCACATGATATAAAAGAATGGCTGAAGGCACTGGATACTGCAAAGGCTATGGGCCTGGACAACATCCCGGCAATAGTACTGAGGACTTGTTAATTCAAAAACTAGCTCCAAAACTAGCCATGCCCCTAGAAAACTATTCCAGTACAGCTACAGCACTGTCATATATGCAACAATGTGAAAAATTGCTCAGGTACCTGTCCACAAAAAGCAGGACAATTCAGTCCAGTCAATTACCACTTCATCAGCCTCCTCTTGATCCTCAGAAAAGTGATGGAAGGTATTGTTGACAGTGCTATCAAGCAGCACTTAAACAGTAATAACATGCTCACTGATGCTCAGTCCCACCAGCATTACTTAGCTCATGATCGCATTACAGCCTTACTCCAAACATGGACAAAACAGCTGAATTCAAAAGGTGAAGTGAGAGTGTCTACCTTTGACATCAAGGCAGCATTTGACTGAGTGTGGCATTAAGGAGTCCTAGTAAAGTTAAAGTCAGTAGGAATCAGGGGGAAAACTCCACAGGTTGGAATCATACTGAGCACAAAGGAAGATGGTTGTGGTTGTTGGAGGTCAATTAAACAGTCCCCAGACATTGCTGCAGGAGTTTCTCAGGGTAATGTCCTAGGACCAACCATCTTCAGCTACTTTATCAATGACCTTCCCTCCATGACAAGATCAGAAGTGGGGATGTTTGTTGATGATTAATGTTCAGTCCCGTTCACAACTCCTCAGACAATGAAGATGTCCATGTCCATGTGCAGTAAAACCTTGACAACATTCAGGCTTGGGCAAGTGACATTTGCACCCTAGAAGTATGTTGGATCCAGTGCTGGGGCTAAAGAATCCGGGTTGCACGCTTGTTCTGGGGTGACTGAGCTGGTACAGAGACAGAGACACCCAGAGATCATTGTTAGAATAGACACATGCTGTTTGTTTACAATCTAAACTCAGCAGCTACACTTGTGTGCTCACAATTCAAAACTCTGTCCTCACTCTTCAGTGTCTAACTCAAGACTCTCACACAGAGGTAGCCTGTGCTACTCTACTATTGGGTATTAAGATCATGTGATCTTACATTACAACATTTGTCTTAAAGGTATATTGCATATAGATTACTACATTCCCCCCCCCACCCCGCCTTTACTCAGAAATACATTTTACAATATTTTTAATAGATCAAGTTATTTACACAGTTCAATTATTTACAAAGTCAGTCTCTCTGGAGGTTTCTGAATATATGTAGAACGTCTCAACTCCATAGCTTCTGAAGTTTAATTTGGAACCTCCTTTACTGGAGTCGCCTGAGCACCTAGTTCTTCAGTAGGTACCGGTAAATCTGTTTCTTCGACTTTCAGGTACAGTCGGCCCTTCAAAAGCATTTGTACTCGGCTGAGTTCTTTCAACTGGAGATGTCAATTCAGTCTCGAACATGGGCGGAAACATCTCTGAGTATTTGGTTTCTCCTCTTCTTATGTGATCCACATGTCTCTTAATTACTTGATCTTCGACTTTCACATGGTAGGAAAGAGGTCCAGTTACTCCACTTATCTCACTGAACAACCATGTTGGTCCTTCTCTAAAATTTTTCACAAATACCTTCCCTCCTATATTAAATGTTCTGTCCTGACTGTGGCAATCATGTCCCATTTTCTGACTTTCCTGCACTCTTTCTGCCTTCTCCCTAAGTTTGACATAATTAAGCTCAGTCTCGATTGGAGACAGCGCTTCATCAACAATTCTGCAGGCGTGTCAAATGAGGGGTGGTTCTGTAATGGAAAAGAAATCGAGCTAATTTAGTCACTATAGAATCTCCAGACAATTTCTTCATATCAGATTGAACTGCTTTCTTGGCAAGTCCATTTGAAGAAGGGTGGTATGGAGATGTTTTCACATGAACAATACGTTTGAGGCTTGTAAATCAGTTAAATTCAGCACTTGTGAATACTGTTCCATTGTCTGATACTAGTGCTTCAGGTAATCTATTAACTGTGAAGCTTCGTCGTAGTTTGCCTATTGTCGCTGAAGATGTGGGTGACTTCACTTTGTATATGTCCATCCATTTTGAATGGACATTCAACGATTGAATGGACAGTCTACGATAAGTAGAAACATTGTTCTTATAAAAAGGTCCCACATAGTCGATGTGTACTCGTACCCATGGTCTTCCTGGCCACTCCCAGGCATGTAATGGGGCTTCTTTAATGGCTTCCACTTATCCTTCAAGTGGATGTAGGCCTTGTGAATCTACCTTGTGACCTAGGTAAGTTACATATTTTGCCTGCAATGTGCACTTTTCCTTTTTCAATCTCACTCCCACCTGCAAAAAACATTTCAGGACTTCTTCCAAGTTCATCAAATGTGCCTTTTCGGTGAGTCCAGTCATGAGAACATCATCCAAATAAACTACAACATAGGGCAATCCCTGTAGTAAACTTTCCATGGTTCTTTGGAATATAGTGCAAACAGAAGATACACCAAAAGGTAAATGGGTGTATTGGTACAATCCCTTATGTGTACTTATGGTGACAACCTTTCAGGATTCCTTCTCTAATTCCAATTGTTGGTAGGCGTGACTTCAATCTAACTTTATATAAGCTGTTCCACCTGCCAATGTAGAATATAAATCTTTAATTTTAAGTATGGGGTGTCTATCTAATTTTGCCACTTTATTGACTGTTAATTTATAGTCCTCACAAATCTGAATGCTTTGGTCAGGTTTGAGAACAGGTACAATTGGAGCTGCCCACTCTGAACATTGTACTGGTGGCATCACTCCCAGCTTTTCTAATATGTCCAGTTTGGTATCTACCTTACCCCACATTGCATAAGGTACTGGTCTTGCCTTCATGAACCTTGGTGTTGCCTCTGGATCTACATGAATTTTTTCCTTGTAGCCCCTCAGTTTTTCCAAGTTCTTCCTTGAAAACTGAGGCATATTTTTGTAGTCGCTCTGTAAGCCCATTAGCTCTTAGCTGGAAGATTTCTGTCCATTCCAATTTAATTTCTTGCAGCCAGTTTCATTCGAGGAGACGAGGTCCCTCGCTTGCTACTACCATCAAGGGTAATCTCACTGTTTGAGCTCTGTAATGTACTGTGACTTACATACGCCCTTGACTCATATGTCTTCTCCCGTGTAAGTTCTTAATTTGTCATCAGTTTCTTCTAATTTCAGCTTACGTTTTCTATGATTCAGACATTTAAAAGTATGCTCACTGATCAATGTAGTGGTTGCACTAGTATCCACCTCCATTCTGATAGGCTTCTCATTCACTCTCATGGTTACATAGATAGGCTCTGTTCTTCCTACCTTTAAATTATATAACAAATAGATAACAGAATCTATTACTTCATGCTTTTCAACGCTGTTTATCTCATTGAATCTTTGCTTTCGTTTGCAAGTCTGCCTGATTCTATCTTTACAATGCCTCATGACGTGTCCATAGTGATGGCAGAAGAAACATTCGATCCTATTAAACTGTGGTTAATTACAAGGTTGTTTGCTTCCATCTCTTTTACTACAATGCCATGGCCAGGATTTTTCCCTCGTTGGGCGGGCTCGGCGGGAGCGGTCGGGAAGCTGACCAATCAGCTCCGCTCCGCGATTTCACGCAGGTGGGCCAATTAAGGCTCGCCCTGCGTGGATCACAAATGGAAGCGCTCAGCGCTACCTGTGTGTGCGGGGGGAGGAGGGAGAGCGGTCCAGGTGCACAGTTCGCACATGCAAACGAAAGAGAGCTTCAATCTCCCTGAGGCACGGAGATTGAAGCACTTTTTAAAAAAATTAATAAAGGCAGTAAAGATTTTTAAAAACATGTTCCCTCATGTGACTCTGTCATGTGAGCTGGGACATGTCTTTAATTCAAAAGTTTTAGTCTTTAAAAGTAAAATGTCTTTAAGTCAAAGTTTTTAGTTAATGTTTTTTTTTGCTTTAGGAAACCTCATCCCGCTCGTGGATGAGGTTTCCTAAAAAATGTAAAAGCCGCTTGACCTTTTCGCCTGCCCACCAACCGTAAGGATGGGCGGGCAGCATTAATTTGATTTTAATTAGCTTGTTAATGACCTGAATAGCCCTTCCAATTATCGGCGGGCGCACAGCCGACTCCGGCACATGCCCACTGAATGAAATATCGCATGACTGCGCGATAACGTCGGGACGCACGCCCGATGTCACCGCCTGTCATATTACACTCGGGTGTGTCGGGCACGTGTCCACACGCCAAACGTAAAATTCTGCCCCATGTTTTTGCTGCTTAGTTACCCCTTTTAATTTGTCTACTAGCGGTGGCTGCTTCCCACTTCTGATTAAAGCTCTGCACTTTTTGGCTGAGGCTTCCCACCAAACGTGGAGGACGGCACCATTTTGCGCTCCTCGTATGGCGTCTGTGTCTCGCACTGCACCTGCCAGAGCGATTTCCAATGCCTTCTGAAAATCTAACTTTGTTTCAGACAGTAATTTCTTCTGAATCACATTTTCACTTATACCACACACCAAACAATCTCTAGGCATATCATATCATTGATAGATGTACAGAACTCACAATATTCAGTTAATTGCTTCAGACTTGCTACATAACAAGCAACTGTCTCCCCAACATCTCTAATTCTTGAGTTAAATTTAAACTGTTGCATCATCATCGATGGCTTCGGTTGGTAATGATTCTTTACGAGGTTCACTAAGTCATCAAAACTTTTTGAGTCAGGGGCACTGGGCGCCAACAGATTTCGAATTAGTCCATATGTCTTACTCCCAAACATGGACAAAACAATCTCGTGCCTCTTCTCCTTCCCCACACTGTCGTCCGCCTGGAAGAAGAACGCAAGGCTTTCAACATAGTGAAACCAGTCATCTGAGGTTAGGTCGAAAGTCTCCACTCTTCCAAATTGTTGCCTGCTCCGAGGGGATGAGTGCCACCGACTGATACCTACATGGTCTGTGTGGTTTTCATCAATTATGTCAATGAAGAAACCCTTGTTGGTCATGCAGATAGTGTCTACCAGCACTATCTGCCTCATTCTGTGACTAAGGAATGGACATAAGTTTGCGTAGTATCATTTCAAGCGAGGGTGTGTGAACAAATTTTTCTTGAATGCTTTGTTTGAATTGGAGAATGTTTGAAAGTGATAGGAGTCAGTGCTGTGTCCATTTTTTCTTTTTCTATATATTATCTATTTTATATATATAAATATATATTATCTATTTTATATAATATATATGTATAGATCATTTGGACTGTACGTGGTGATTACAATATCAAAATTTGCTGATGACACAACAGTTTGGGATTTGATATACGGTGAGCAGGTCAATAAAATGCTTCAGGAGGTCATAGATAAGCAGAATGACGAGACAAAGATAGATATGATTTAATGTGGAGAACTGTGAGATAATATATTTTGAGATGGAAAACAAGGAACACAAGTATGGACTTAATGGGAAAAGCTGAAGAGTGGCATAAAAAAATAATAGTATCAGTCAGCACAATAATATGTGCCAACAAATCCGACAGATGATGCAAGAAAATAATAAAAACTAGGCCACTCTCTAGAAGCCATTGTCCTTATAACACCCATTGCTTTGTGACCTGCCATAAGGAACCTAACCTTTCATAATCTTATAGTCCTCATTTCTTCCTTCTTGAAAGTACTGTATGTCTCATCTTGCAGCGAGGGCTGGGGGGTGGTGGGGGCATTGGGGGTGGTGGGGGCGTTGGTGGTGGTGGGAATTTCAGCAGGTGGCATCAGCTTACCAAAATCACCCCTTCCATGACATTGGTTTAAAGGAGCTTTGTCACAGGAACCACTGCTCTGGAATCTGGCACAAACAAATAGAGTGTCTAACCAGTTGAATTGGGTTCTGTGCCACAATTTGCCTCCAGTTGCTGCTATTGCACCCAAGGAATGTAGAAACATGGAACTTAAGAGCAGGAGTTGACCATTTGAAAAATTCAAAATTTGAACCTGCTCCACCATTCAATAAGATCATGGCTGATCTGGTGGTGGTCTGAGCTCCACTTTTCTGTCTGCCACAATAACCCTTGACTCCCTTGGCTGTAAAAAAATCTGTCTAACTCAGCCTTGAATAAATGTAAAGACCCAGCCTCCACCACCTTCTAGGGAAGATAATGGCCCTTTGAGAGAAAAAAAAATCTCCTCATCTCTGTCTTAAAAGGGTGACCTCATACTCTTAAACTATGTCCCCGAGTCCTTGTTTCTCCCACAAGAGGAAACATCCTCCCGGTATCCACCCTGTCCAGTCCCCTCAGAATCTTACATGTTTCAGTAAGATCACCTCTCATTCTTCTAAACTCCAGTGTTATCAGCCCAACCTGTTCAACCTTTCCTCAAAAGTTAAGCCTTTCATCCCAGGAATGAGTTGATTGAGCCTTCTCCGAGCTGCTTCTAAAGCAATTATATATATTTTCAAATAAGGTGACCAAAACTGTACACAGTACTCCAGATGTGGTCTCACCGTAGCCCTGTAAAGATACAGTAAAACATCCCTGCTTTTGCATTCCATTCCTCTTGCAATAAACGCCAACATTCCATTTGCCTGCCTAGTCATTTGCTGTACCTACATATTAACTTTATGTGATTTATGTGCCAGCATGACTGAGTTCTGGAATCTCTCTCCATTTAAATAGTACACTGCTTGCCAAAATGGACAAGCTCACACTTTCTCATGTTATAGTCCATCTGCCAAATTTTTGCCCACTCACATAACAGGCGGAATTTTCATTACCCATTGGTGTCGGGTGTGATTGGTGGTGTGAGTGGACAATATGGCATGATCAGTTTTGTGAAGGCTGGAAACCAGTTGGCGATTGTCCGCTCAGCCCGCTTTTCCAGTCATTGGACGTCAGGAATCTCATTGTAATGTTTCAGCATATCATTATCAGGCTGGCCTGCTGGAATTGTCCCTCCCCCCTCCCTCCCTCCACTCCCCCCACCCCCTCCCCCGCTGGATTGTCCATCCACATCGGTGGGAATGCAGGCTGACATGTTTCACAACAGCACATAAGCGACATGCACTTGGCGGCCTGCATTTTGCGGGGGAACTCAGAGGTGAGTACACTAACATTATGCAGTGCTCGCCAGGGGCGCCTGTTGGACTTCAAGGCTGAGGAGGGCACTGGGGGGGTTGGGGTTCAGGGCAGCCCTGCCATTGAGGTGACTTGTAGGGGTTGGGGAGGGAGCAGGGGCAGTTCAGCCGTTGAGGCGACTTGTCAGGGTGCGGGGGGGTGGTGGGCGTGCAATGTGACCCCTGACATTGAGGCAACTTGTGGGGTAGTGGGGGTCAAGGGCAGCACTGCCATTGCAGATAGTGCACAAGCATTCGGGGACAAGGGTAGGGCGGGCGAGGGAAGTGGCCACGCATTCGGGAAATCTGTACAAAGTGACCATTCCTCTGAAACTCAGACAGTTCAGGTGCAGCCACATTGATGATTGGAGTCGAGCTTCTAGCTTATCTGCCCACTCAAGCAACACAGAGGCATCAAAATGCCACTAAGTGCTCCATGCCCCCCCAGCCTCCCCCCTCACCCCCCGGCACGGACTGCAAAGTCATGAGCATTTAAGTGGACGGCAGAACAATTGGACGACTGCACATGTTGTACAATCTCCTCGCTAAAGCTGGCCATGGAGCAGTCACTGCTGGAGGTGCTCACAGCCCCCTGCATCATCCTGGTTTGGAATAGTCTCCCCCATGGTTTAAACTAACAGGGCAGCCTTACAATGTGTGTTAGGAGAATGCCTGCGTCTGAGCTGAGAGCACAGCATGCAGTCCAGTGGGCAATACTGCCGCCAATTGGTCAGCTGGACTGGGGGGAGGTGATGGGATTTCGGGCAGCCATGCAGCACATTAAACTCTGGCCATCCAAGTGGTGGCCAGCACTCTCCTGGAAGTGTTAAGGGGCTTTCACATTTAACCAGGACAGGTTCTTCCTACACCCATTCTGAGCATGTGTCTCTCTCTTTCATCCTGCAGGAGGAGTATATCAGGGTCATGGAGCCTGGTGAACTAACTGTATGCCTGATGGCCTACAGAAAGCCAAGATGAAGGAGGAGAGAGTGACTGAGGCACCTGGCTGTGCAGAGGCAGGAGCAGCAAACTCAGGAAGAAGTGACGGCTAGGGGTCCTGCACATGCCACCGAAGAGCCATAGTGAGCTGTCGCTAGTCAGTGCCTAGTGACACCCAGGGCCACCTGTCATTCCTGCAGATGACCAAGAACCAGTGTAACACAAGACTGCACATGTCTAGAGAACTGGTCGGTCACCCCTGCCAATTACTGCAGGATTTGGTGCCACAGGGACAGTGACCATGAAAGTGACCGTGGCGAGGGCACATAGCTTTGTGCATTTCGCCCGGGACCAGGGCAACCAGGATGCAAGGGCGATTGGATTCGCCCAGGTCTCGGTTGTCCAACAGGTGCAGGGTGCGATTGACTGAACTCAGGTGCCGCTCAGATCTCCGTCGCAACACACGGTGGACTACATCAAGCACAAGGGGTTCCATTTGCTGAATGTGCAGCTGGTGTACGACCACCAGAAACGCATCCTGCAGGTGTGCGCACGGTTTCCAGGGAGTGTGCACGATACCTACATCCTCAGTCGGTCACAGATCCCTGGAGTCTTCCAGGGTCTACAGAAGATGCAGGGATGGCTCCTTGGGGACAAGGGCTACCCGCAGAGGCCATCGCTGATGACATCCATGCGGCGGCCTCAGACTGCAGCAGAGTGATGATATAATGAGGCTTGTGCTGCAGCTCGCAACTTGGTGGGGCAAACCATTGAGATGCTGAAGATGAGGCTCTGGTCCCTGGACCGGTCTGGTGGAGCCCTGCAATACAGAGGGTGTCATGCATCGTTGTCGTCTGCTGCACCCTTTACAAACCCGGGACTCTAACAGGCACACGAGCTGGCCGAGGAGGAGATGGAGGAGCTGCACGTCTCCACTGATGAGGAGGAAGCCGACGGAGATGAGGGTGAGGAGGTCCTCGGTGGTGATGATGACGGGGATGAGGCCCTCGTACTGGCCAGACGAGGCAGGCATGCTCGGGAGGCGCTTATAGCTGCTAGATTTGTGGAGGATGATGACAGCATTCAGTGAGGTGACCCCACAAATCCTCACATCGCATCTGTGAATGGTTGACACCAGTCTGGCTTATAGCAGCACAATTACCTTCTGTGAAAATGTTCCTGTCATGGAGATGCAGTGGAGGCCTTAACCATCGCTCAATTGCAGGAAGATGATGACAACATGCAGTGAGGACACTCTATAAATCTTCACATAGCCTCTGAAAATATGTGACTCCTGTCTGGCCGAGCACAGATCATTTGCGCTCTGTGATCAGGGTCATATCATAGAGACACAGCCATGAAACCTTAGAAGCATCTGATCCTCCAGCACCTGAGCCCTTCAGCCACAGCGAGCCCTGGTCACAGATGCTGGTGTGATGGGGGCCAGCTCTCCTTAGAGGTGCCGAGAGCATGCTGACAGAATGAGAGAACACTGTGGCACCTGCCCACTACATTCTGGCAGCAATGACAAGCACCGCCGAGGTGCAGGCATCTGTAATGATTTCAGGGAATGTGAGACCGGACCATCACTTTGGCCTGAAGGCTGCACAGAGCACAGGGAAGAGGCCCTGGACTGAGACACTTGCCTTTATCCTGTACAGAAAGGTTTCACCTCTGAGTGACAAGAAGTTTATTGACAATAGTGAATAGTGGGCAGGATTTTACATCCAGTGAGTGGGCGTGCACCCACCTCGATCAGGCATAAAATAGCACGCGATGACATCGGGCGAGCGTCCCGGTGTAATCGCGCAATATCTCAGTCGATGGGCATGCTGAGAGTCAGCAGCGCACCCACCGACAATTAGAAAGTCTATTAAGGCCATTAATCTATTAATTAACTGTGATTTTTTCGCTGCCTGTCCAACGTTATGGTTGGCGGGCAGGAGAGCCAATCGACCAGGTGACTTTTGGATTTTTGAGGGAACCTCATCCACGGGCGGGATGAGTTTTCAGATATTAATTTAAAAATAAATAAAAATGTTTTGATGGAATTTTTATGTTCATGTGAGGGAGTCTGATGTGTGGATTTTATTCCTGCATTTCTAAATCTTTATTTCAAGATTTAAAATTCTTCAGCCCCATGAGGCAGCTCTCTGCCTTCAGGGAGCTTTCATTGCGCGCTCCCCCATGTGGGGGGACATGCAGACATCAAGGGCATGCAGACTTCAATGCTTGCCCCCCTCCCACCCCCAGCCCAGTAGTGCTGAGCCTTTCAGTGTGCGTTTCACGCCGGCCGCCTATTAATTGGCTAGCCAGCGTGAAAGCACAGTCGGGGGCCGATCGTGGGTGATGGTCCTTTCCAGGCCATTCCTGGGCCCGTCAACTACACTTGCCTGACTACCTGAAAGATCCCGCCCATTATGTACAAGTGATTAACACCCGTGCCCAGGCTCCTCAACTAACTCTCCTCAACTTTCCTAATCCTGCTGCTCCGTCTTGGTGCTCCCCAGACACCCACAGCAGAGGTGGAGGGAGCCTGCTGACTGTGACACCCTGTCTGCGATGATCTTGACGGGCATCCTCTGGAGGTCCGAAACATGGTGGGCCCCAGCCTGCTTTCAGGGTCCTGCTATGTGGCAGTGGCACCCTCCTCAGCCTGTGGAACTGGGGCTGCTGAAGTCACAGGAAGAGGAGAGTCGGATGGGCCAGACACTTCTGAAACACCTGGATGGATGGGCCCAGAGTGTGCACCTGCTGATCCTCCTCCCCATGGGTGCCCTGGGGCCCAGGCTGGCTCCTTGAGGAGCAGGGGTAGCTGGAGTAAGATCGAGCTCCCCGGCACCCCTCTCACGTACACTCTGTTGGAGGCCAACTATGGCATCAGCAATGGAGTTGAGCCCGCACAGTAGTGCAGGAGCAATGCCCTGGACCATGGTCTCCATAGTGGCCGCCATCCTACCAGTGTTAACCTCAGTGCATTGGCATGCTGGCGCTATCACCTCAGAGCGAAGGCGGACAGACTCCTCAATTGTGCCTTGCAATCTGAGCAGTGCAGCGGGCATCCCTTCCTGATGTTCCTTAGCTTGCCTTTGCAGCTGAATCAGAGTCAGCAAAGTTCTGGACTCCAGCAGTCCTCCGAGTGCTGGACACCTGGGAAGTCCCTGCTTCCACCTGCTGTGAATCAGATGGTGCAATGTGCAATCCCTGGGCTATTCTAAAACTAGGTCCCACCAAGGTGTGCATCTCTGCGCTGGGGGAGGGTGTGGGTGAGCGCTGTGACTGGACTTCAGAGAGAATGCCTCCAGATTCCTCTTCAGAGGTTTTTTCAGGGCCTGATTGGAGGACCTGGGTCATGGACTCTGTCGGCTGTTTGGCAGATGTGCCTGCGAAAACATGGGGAGATAATTAGTGCATGACAGTGGCCTGTGAAAGAGGACACATCACTCACAGCATGGTTGCCTGATGGATGTTGCACTGCTCAACCCTCACTTGGTAGAGCAGCGCCAACTTCACCGTCAGCACAGGACCGGTCCAGATCGTCAGCAGCCAGTTGGATGGCTCTGTTTTCAAAGTCCGTGAGGACCTTGATTTCTGACATTCCTCCACCGGTCTGTGACCTCTCCCTCTTGTGTGCCAGCTTGTCCTGCATGAATAGAGGTAGAGAGAGTGTAAGCAGGATGCCTGCCAGGCCAGATGATAAGTATGTCTGGCCTGTGTGGGTGATGAGTGGTCCCATGGGCGGGATGAGGACCATGACGGTGAATGTGAAAGAGTGAATGGTGATGTCCCTCGTACTGGCAGCGAGTGAGGGCCCTCTGGATGTGCGATGGGTTTGTGAGCATGTGAGTTGAGAATGATGAGAAGAGTGACTTATCCTGGAATGGAGGAGATCATTCATCCTCTTGCAGCACTGGGTGGCTGTCCTTTTTTGAAGGGCGATGGGGCTGACCACTGCTGCCACCACCTCCCAAGCTGGGTTACTGCTGTTGCTGCCCATCCTGCGGCCAAAGTGTGGGTAGAGCACATCCTGGTGGGCCTCCATGGCATCCAAAGGGTGCTCGAGGGACAGGTCACTGAATCTGGGGGCTGCAGGCTTCTTCAGTTTCAGGGCCATGTCTCCCGTGCAGCAGTAGTGGTCTGGAAGCGCTGAGATGTGTGATTGCAGCTGGAAATGGCGTGTTTCCCAGGAATACATAAGTAATGTTGCAGGCTTGTGGCGATATGGTGTGACAACCAGCCATTGCGGTCGGTGGGTAAAACGTCATTTTTACCCACTCGCAACCTGCACTTAGTGCAAACCTGAGATGATTCCGCCCAACCTGTCCATATCCCTTTGCAGACTCTCAACCTCCTCTTAACAACTGTCCTACCTATCTTTGTTTCATTGGCAAATTTAGCTACCATAGATTCGCTTCCTTCATCCAATTCATTGATTTAGAGTCTAAATAGTTGAGGCGCCTGCACTGATCCCTGTGGCACTCAACTAGTTACAGCTTTCCAACTCGGAATGACCCACTTATTCCTACTCTCTGCTTCCTGTTGGCTAACCATTCCTTTATCCATTTGTTAAAGATTAGTCAGCTAACAGGTTCCTGAAGACAATCTGCTTTTCTAGGCCCAGTAGATACGTTATATTTTGTGCAGTAATTGTTCCTATTTGTTTTTTATTTCTCGACTTGACAAGCTAGTTAATAACTATGCTAAAGTAGAAGCCATGTGCTTAGCAATTAAAGTGTAAGTCAGAATCTAGTGAAGTGTTCATTTTGCTCTGAAATAAAGGAAGATCAGGTGAATACGTATGATAAAAGTAGTGAGCTGAAATAAAGCAATGAGTCTCCTTTGTTCCATCCTTCAGAATTCTACAAATTACCTCATTATTTAGGCAAGTAATGACACTCTCTTAAACATAGGGAGCACGACATCAGATATGGGGGCCCTGGAATGCTGCAATCTAAAAAATAATCTAGCACAAAACTCAAAAGCTATAAGATTTGACAGACTAAATTATGTGCAAATGCTGCACTAAACTCTAATATACATATGTTCCCTTAGCAATGCTGGGTGTCCGATTTAGAAAGGCATTCATTAGAAATGACGGCAGAATCGCCCCAGATTTGCACAAAGTGCTGCAGTAGCAGGCAAGAAAAAGTTTTCCACCCGCCTGCCGCAATGGCGGGTTTTCGTTCTGTATCATCCCATTCCCTCTTCATTAATTATGCAGCCACAGGAAACATGCCGCCTCGCTGGCAGGCAGTCTCCGATCTGCCCACCACACTGATACCTCACCTTTTCCTCATGCAGGACGCCATATTTAAACTGCAGCCGTGCGCACGCTTCTCAATGCTTGCAGCCTAGGACTGCTCCGGTGAAAACATGGCTCCAAAAGCCAAGAAGAGTGCAACACCGCCCCCTCCACCCCCCAATCCCCCCCCCCCATCCACCTCAATTCAGTGACACATCCCTGGGATGCCTCCTGAATGTCGTGGAGGCCCACTGTGATGCCCTCCACTCCAACTCTGGCCACAGGAGGCCCATCAGTCTCACCACTTGGGCTTGGGTGGTGGTGCAGAGGTGGTCAGTGCCAATGCTGCACACAACTGGTTGGCCATCCAGTGCAGAAAACAGATGAATGATTTAACCCGTGCCGCCAGGGTAAGTCAACCATCTCATCACTCTAAACTCACACACTCAAAAGGCCATCACACATTCATCTCACTCACTGCCAGCTCAAGGGACATCACCATTCACTCTCACACACACCCTAACATCTCCATCTAGCCTCATCTACTCTGGAGACTGCCTCCTCATCCCTCACCGCCTTGAGGCCACTTGCACAGATCAACATGTGGCCCCCTCACACACCCTGGCATACAGCCCTTCCCCGCAGCCTCTTCCCTTGCCTGAGGCCAATTCTCCACCTTCCCCAATAAAGCTCTAGCTCTCCAGTCGTTAAAAAGCTACTCCCACCTTACGGTTGCCCATGAGCCCCCTTAAAAGTGACATTGTGCTGCCTGCGAAGCCTGGAGCTGATAACCGCAAGTTAAGCCCGAAGCAAGGTGGGCAAACAAACCTCGAAGTCCCGAGCGAAGTTCAGTTTGCCAGGTGCATATCGCTTATGTAAAGTTGTGAAACACGTCAGTGTGTAATCACACCGACGTATCTGGCTGATCCAGCGTGGGGGACGATTCGACGAGCAGGGCTTATAATGAGATGCTAACATGTTGAAATTAGATTGCCAAGGTGCAGGGCGGGAAATACGGCCCGCCATTGATGGGTGGAGCGGATGATCGCAAACTTGTTTTACGACGGCGTAAAACCGATTTTTGGCCTTCCCACCATACTGTTCCCCGTCCCCGCCCCCGCACGCCCGCTCACCATGATGCCCAATGCCAATGGGGCTGGAAAATTCCGGCCTATGTCTTGTAAGCTTCAGATAATGACGTGAAGGCAGTCTTGCTCCCAAAGGACTATTTAAATAAAGTGTCTCCCTGATTGAGACCATCGCCCGCACCCACCGAAGCTATGTTCTGGCACTGTCTGGATGAAATTCCTACCCATTTTATACGGATGGCCACCTGACTTACACCGCCTCAATCTATGACTGGCAGTGAAAATCTAGGCTTGCCCATCTGTTGGCACACACATACAATGGGCACATGGGTGAGGGCTGCAAGCTGTTATGAGAAGACATCCGAATCTAAATCATTGCCATCCTGGAGTGGAGAAAATTTTGTTTGGGGTGGGACGGAAAGTGAGGGTATGGGGTTGGGGGAGAAGAGACAAATATGGGAGCGCAGAATTGGTGAACTCAGATTTCCTGACCAACAATAAAAATTGAGGACCTGAGCAGTCTGTAAAATGACTGATTGACAGATGAAGACTGGCTGCTGGCCAAGAAATCCATTTGAGGTTTGTGAGGTTTGATTGATTAAATTATTTTATCTGACCAGTCCGCACAGTAGAATAATGAGCAAGGCTTTCAGGAAGCCATAACGAACAATAACCAAATTCTCATTCTCTTGTGGCATTTATTAATTCATTACCCCTGATAGGTATTGATATGTCTGCCGTTAGTGTTATTTTTATTGAACAAAGGCTAGGAAAGTGTGACGTAATTTCTGCTGACATTTTGACACTGCTATCAATCCCTTGTTACCGCTGAGTAGTGTAACGTGGAAATCAATATGTGTTATACATTGTGTATGGCTAAGTGGCTATATTTCTATTTGTGTGAGTGCCTCAAAGTGATTAGAACTGATTATGCATTGAAGGTGAAGTGCTTTGTGGCCACAGATAAGGGAGAGGAGACGAAGCAGAAGAGCAATAAAAGTTCCAGCAGAGCATTCTCAATAATGATAAGGGACAGTTTTCCCGTATGCACATTGTCAAGTCCCAACTGATGGCTAAGGTCTCCGGATCATGATGTATGCTTGGTGATCTCCTGAAACTCCCTTCCTAACAGGAATGCGGGAGCACCTTCGCCATGTTGACTGCAGTGGTCAAAAAAGGAAAGTTCACCACCAGCTCCTCAAGGTGAACTAGGGAAGATCAATAACTTTTGGGCTTATCAGTAATGTCCACATAATATCCAGTATTAATTACAAAAAAAGTTCCTTGTCATAATCAGTAGCGTCCATAAGGCAAAAATAAACAGACATAGGGTGGAATTTTACAGCTCCGCCCCCACCCATCGTGGTGGGGGCAGGGCTGTAAAAAGCGGCGAGTGTTCAAAAATCCATTAACTTTGTCGGAACCCTAGATTTTGCCAGTGTAAAATTCTGCCCATAATAATGTCACTCACTAAAATATCAACAGAAAGTGGTGTAAATGTATTGTGTCTGAAGGAAGAAAGTAGTTTCATGTTTCGGCTGAGGTTCTTCACGGTTGGTCAGGCTGGAAGTCTCTCTTGTCTTTCGGGCAAACAAGGACGAAGAGAAAAAGGGCAAGAGTAACCGCACTTAAAGAGGCTACTTGCAAAAAGAGATGTTGATCGTTTATTAATAAACATGGATATTATGGGATAGTGATGCAGTTGTGCATGTGCAAAGGTTATCTCAGAATTGGACAAAGGGTGAGTGAATCAGAGATATGGTTGTTGGAACCATACAGATAGAAGAGAAAGCAGCAGATTGTGAATGGCACAGGAACAAGTGGTGAGACAGCCAAGATCTGGGTTGTTGAAGTCAGGCCATGGAGCTGCAGAGTGCACAGGAGTGCAATAAGATATTCCTGAAGTTTGCTTTGAGCCTAGAATGAGCAATATAGGAGACCAAAGAAATCAAATTCAATATTATTACTATTTACTCACTGGCAACATTCACAGTGACATACCAAGAAGAAAAGGCATGTATATACAGCACCATATTGCATCATTGCAATTCTGAAACAATTACTTACTTTAAATGAGGGTTGTTTTGAGGTCAAGTCAATTTGAACGCATTATTGTTTAAATAAGGAATATTAGCCCGAACACATGGAGAACGACTTGTTCTTCACTGAATCATGCCATGAGATATTTAATGGCCACTAGAAAAGACAAGACAGGCCCCTGGTTTAATGTCCCATCCGAAGAATGGCATTCCATACAATAGAACTCTCCCCAATTATGGTCTGTGCTTGAAGGAGGCTAAATGCAAAATTGATCCGCAAAAACAATAGGGGTAATTTTAACCCCCAAGATTGGCTGGATTTGGGTCGGGTGAGGAGTTAAAACTTTTGCAAATTTCAAACATGACCCCAACTAGCCTTGAATCCACCCACTCCTTTTTAAATGGAGGAGGGGGGAATGGGGAAGGGTGATCAACCTGCTCTCAGGAGGTGGGTTGTTGATGACAACTTTTAAAGAGGCCATATGCTTCTATTTGAGCAAGCTTTATGCTTTTAACCCATTCTGGGCCTTGGGAAACCTGACAAGTTAAAAAGAGGCAAGAGGGGCTGGATAGATAAGACCTTTCAACACTGCTTGTGGGCCAGGAGGAGCAGGAGTGCTTCCCACAGCTCAAAAACTTATATGCTCCCAGCTCCATAAATGGCAACTGCACATGATCTTCCCCCACCTCCATGGTCTCTCCCCCTCCCTGCAATCTGTGCAACCTTTGACCATGATTTTTCCCTCCACCACAACCCCACACCTCTGACTACCATAGGCTCCTCCCAACAACAATTTCTCACATGTGACCACCACCTGGTTCCTCCACCCAAAATCACAATTTCTCACCCCCAACCACCATGTGCCACCTGCTGGGCCACAATTTCCCCCGAGACCACCCTGGCCACAATTTCTCCCTGCCGCTCTGCCTGCCTTCTGCTCCTCAGCTATGTCCTCAAACCGTGGACTCTCCTTGTCAATCAGGCTAGCTGTCGGGCAGGAAACCTTTCGAAAAAATTGTAGGAAATCTTCCAGGTTTCCCTTTAAGAACTCCTACACCTGCTCCAAATGCACAGCTCAGTAAATATGGGAGCCGATATTTCAGGAAGCAAGTGGTATATCTATGAAACAAGCTCCTTGGGGAGATGGTGGAAACAGTTAGTATTGATTAGTTTAAATGCAAATTAGATAGATTTGTTTCAGAAAATATCATTTTGAGATACAGTTCATGAGCAATTTGAGATATGTGCCATTTACAAATTCCTCTTATGTTCTGACTTATTGCTTAAGTCCTCATCACAACAGTGATTGAGAAATTTCTTGTCTATCTTTCTCAAAAATGTAATCTAACTGATGTTAAGAGATAGAAGTGTCCTTCTACTCTCTTCTATTGCTAGGTAGGATTCTATACAAAGTTAATCTAGGAGAGACTCTTGTCCATAAATTTTCAATCTCACAACGCTTTTCTATGGGCTGCTGCTTCCGGTTGGTGAGCAGGGAGGCGGGGCCTGCTCGCTGACATGTAAAATGACGCGGGGTGACGTCGGGTATGCGTCCTGACGTCACCCCGCGTCATTTAGATTTCCAGTTTGGCGGGCACACAGATGAATTCAGCTGTCACCTGGAGGGTCATGTAGTTGAGTTATTAATTGTTTGCGTGCTCCCTCTGATGTCTCCCGATGAAGTCTTTTGATTTGTTCAGTGCCTTCCTGAATGAACCTTCTCCATCTTGGTTGGCCACAAGCCAGGGACTCCCATGAGTCATCAGGGATATTTGACCTCTTCAGGATGCCTTGAGGACATCTCTAAAACATTTTTGCTGTGCCCCCGGGAGTGTCCTGCTGAGTTCCGAGTAGAGAAGTTGTTATGGGAGTTGGGTGTCAGGCATACGAACAACATGTCCTGCCCAGCAGAGCTGGTTTTGAGTGATTAGCACCTTGATGCTGCAGATGTTGGCTTTGGAGAGGACACTGCAGTTGGTCCACCTTTCTTACCGCTTGATTTAGAGTATCTTGTGAAGGCATCGCTGATAGTGTTTCTCCAATGCTTTGAAGTGGCTGCTCTCAGTTGCCCAAGTCTCCAAAGCATATAGGAGCTTTGGGATCAGACATCTAATCGCCCTCCCTGCAAAGATTATTTTTTAACTATCGCTGAAAAAAGAGACATGTCTAAGCTTTTCATCTTACATTCATTAGGACACTCACAAGGATACCAATATAAGGGGGAAAACAACAATTTATATTGTATGTGAAGAGGGTGCTGATTGGTTGGCAAGTGGTGTTGCCATGGAGAGTGTACCACTGATGGTGACTGACAGTTAACTGCCAAGCATTGTTTGAAATTTAAACCAGGCAGCTTGACACTGATTGGTCAAGGCATTGCCCTGAGGAATGAATTCAGCGAATGGCTGTCATTTATATTGTTTAGCAGAAACAGCAATGTGTGTACAAGTACTGTCTGCAAAGAACAGGGCCCTGTGTATTAATATATGTAACTTCCAGTACACGCAAATGCACCACATTGCAAGCCTGATTGACAATCTTAAATTGGGTTGTCAGCATAATTCTTAGTACATTGAGGATTATTCAGCAAATGTTGTCCAATCGCAGAATCATGTCTAATGTTGGACACTGTTTTGAGTTTTGCAAGTACAGGCTGGTTGGGTATATTAATAACAGGGCCCTTTGCGCCTGTTTCAGCTAAACAAAACAAGTGCCATTTGCTGACTCATTCCTCAGGGCAATCCCTTAACCAATCAGGGTCAAACTGCCTGATTTAAATTTCAAACTTGGTAGTTAACTATCAGTCACCATGAGTGGTGCATTCTCCATAGCAACACCACTTGCCAACCAATCAGCACTCCCTTCACATACAGTATAAATTGTTGTTTTCCCCTTATACAGGTATTCTTGTGAGTGTAAGACGAAAATCTTAGACATGTCTCTTTTTTCAGCAATACTCAAGTTCTGTACTACCAACAACTATTTTTAACCAGCCCTTTAGTTCCTCTGGTCAGCGCCTTAAATTTAGGTGCTCCTGTTACCATCTGACTGACTGAAGGAAACAGTGATTTCCTTGTCTCCTTAGGGCCAAAATCTATACACTGTATTGTGGTTTTAATAATGTCTTGTACAAGTTCGATATGAACTTCCTCCTTTTGAATTGTGCACCTTCATATAGAAAAGCAAGAATTCCATTTGTCCTTTTTTATGACCTTATCAACTTGTACCATCACTTTCACACCAAAATCTTTCTGCTCCTCTACTATGTTTAAAATTTTGGCATGCCATTTAAGGTGCATTTTTACTTACAAAATGTATTAATTCTCACTTTTCTCCATTGAACTGTATATCCTATTAGCTTATTTGTGCATTTTTTCTCAGTCCTCGTTACATTGACCATGACTTACTCCGAATTGGGGTCATCAGGAAATTTCAGTATTGTTCTAACTCAATGTATCTTTCCATTCTGTGTTGCTCCCTTTACTCCTACAGAATGTTTCCTCATCTCCATGCCATCGCTCTATCCAATTGGCTGCATTCCTTTTAATCAACATGCCATAATTGTCACCACAAGCTCCCGAGAAGTTGAATATTGTGGACTTGTAGAAGTTAGGCATGAGTGGAGAATTATAGGATTGATGTTGCTAGGATGTTTGTAAAGTACATCCATGAAAAGCTGTAGAGGTACAAGCGGCCTAGGTTCAGGTTATGCAATCAGAGAATACTGGCACTAATTTACACCATTGGCTCTTCAAAGTCCAGTAGACTGAAAGCTGAAATGTTCTGTAGGCTCAGAGCTGCAGCTGAGGGAGCCTCCAATGTTCTGCCAAACACTGGCGTGTTTCCTGGGCTGGGAATGCTGTTAATCAGAGCAGACTCAGGGTCTAGCTCCTTCAATCATGACAGAAGATTGGTAGGGCTTACTGTGATTTATGATAAAGCAATTTATGAATATCATATGTCAATCCACGCTAAAGAGAAAGTAACAGAGAATTTATGGAAAAGTCTGGAAAAAGTAGGCAATTCCTTGGTGCATATGAAAAGAAATTGACAAAAGGTTTAGCTATTACTTTACAGGGTACATAATAACCAATTAGGAGCTGATCCAGAGCATATGCTATTCCATGACATTCACTGTAACTGGAAAGGTTATGAGGAGAGGTTTGAAAAACTCTGAAGAGTTTTGATAGAGTGAATAGAGAAAAATTAACTCCCCTGGGGAGGCAGTGATGAAAGATTATCAATTTAAAATGATTGCTAGAACACTGAGAGAGGTTAGAAAAAAAAATGGCCTTACACAGCAAATTGGTCTGAGCTTGTAGTGCTTTTTTTAACTCTGGGTATAGCTGGCAAGGTCAGCATTTATTGCCCACCCCTAATTGTCCTTGAGAAGGTGATGGTGAGCCACATTCATGACAACTGCATGAACTTGCTAGGCCTTCAGAGGGCAGATCAGAGTCTGCCTGCAGTCATATATAGGACGGGCCAAGCAAGGACAGCAGATATCCTTCCCTAAATCTCCTGTTTCACAGTCACCATTTCTGATACTAGTTTTTTTTTATAATTTCCTGATTTACTTAATTGACTGACTTTCAATTTCCCACCTGTAATGGCGAGATTTGAACAAATATCTCCTGTTCGTTAGCCCCAGCCTCTGGCTAACCTAATAACATAACTACTGTGCTGCAGTGAGTGGCTGAGGAAGAAACTATTTTGTATTTTTAAGGGAAAATTAGATAAACACTTGAAGTAGAAAAAGCACAGGCACATAAGAAGGAAATAGGTCAGTCAGTTAGCTTTGGATTGTTTTAATGAGGAGCTGGCTCAGACATGACAGACTGAATGGCTTCTTTCTTTATTGTAAACTATTGTGGTTCTAAAGACTCCGTGGAATTAAATGTACAGAATATGATGATGACCCTTCTGCAAATCATATGTCACTGCATAGCCTGATGGAGCGGTGTATTATTTTTATTGAGGAAAGCTGGCTGAAGTCCCAAGGCTACAAAAATAGGAAGGAAGATTGAGATAGATCAGGAAGTAACGATTAGGTGATGTTGAGCTTCAGTTTTAAAATCCTGCTATGCTGTGCAGTCAACTGAAAAATGTTTACAGGCCTGTTTAACAGTGACAGACACTCTCACAGAGCGGTATTCCCACAGTGCCAACACTCCTCACGTATTAAAGCTCAAAATCACAACAATACCCCCTCCTCCACACTCCCCACCTTCATTTATAAATGATAGTTAAATAGGAAAAACACAACCATCTTGAATTATAGGTATTATTGATATATAACAATATATAATGATTTTTTTGAGAAGGTCTTAAAATAATCACAAAGTCTGTGGTCCGTTTCATCCCCTTGTGTACAGTTCATAGGTTTATAACCCATCATAATGTACACAATTAATGAAGCCAATCCACGCTAAGTAGATCTCTTATGATTAGTAGCTGATGCCATAGCAATGATATATCTCTGGTTCTCGTATGCTGTTCAGATAACAATCATCAGGGATGTAATGGTTACTCAAACAACCAACCAACCGTTAACTACTTTCCATGCTTGGTCAGACTTTATATTTTTCCTGATATCTTTGAAATTCTGTTACAGGTATTGAAAACAATTAAACCAAAAGAGCACCATTTTCTAAATTAGTTAATAATATCTTAAGAACAATGGATAGTGTATCATTATAGAATGCTGTTGTTTCTATTTGTGGATCTGTTGAAACCCAGAAACGTCAGTTGAAGGGCATTTCTCAGAGATCACGAAAAAAATTAGTTTGAGTAATTTCAGACCAGTTTTTTAATAAAAAGTGTCCCCAGTTATAATTGTATAAGCAGACCCTTCTCCGGCGGGAATCATTGCATCTACCAGCACAGAAGAAGGCCACTCTGTCTGTCGAATCTGCGCTGGTTATTTGAGAGAGTTGTTCAATTAAGCCCCACACCCCAGCATCATATTTGTAAATTAGTCCTTGTCAAACATATGTCCAATTACCTTTTGAAAGTTCCTATTGAGTAAGCTTTCAACGTTCTTTCAGATAGTACATTCCAGATTTTAACCATCTGCTATGTGAAAATATTTCTCTTAATTTCTCCTTTCGTTCTTTTGCCAACTATTTTAAATATGCAACCTTTGGTTATCAATGTAGTGGAAGCATTTTCTCATGACTTGTCGTATCAAAACTCCTCATAATTCTAAATGCCTCCATCAGAATTTCCCCTAATCTTCACTGCTCTAAGGAGAATAATCCCAGTTTCTCAAATCTCTCTAAAAAGCTAGTTCCTCACACTTGGTATCATCCTAGTAAGCTTCCTCTGTACTCTCTCCTAGGCTTCTCAGTCATGTCATTAATCTATGAGTATGTCAACGGATGCAATTAACACTTTTTTTAATGAGCTAAATGAATAGTGTCTCGCAGTCGCTCCCTGTGCAATTCTTTCAAAAGGGTGACTTGCTGCATCATTATGAATGGGAGATTGTAGGTAATGTTCTCCATTCATGATGTTACTTTCAGAGGAATAATTGTCAAAATGGATTCAAATTGCCCTGTGATATTCTTGTGAAATTCTCACATCTGACACCTTCACAAAGATGTTAATCCACTTATTTTAAACAGGGCAACAAGATCAAAATAGCACAGAGAAATTTCATATGAAGGTGGAGGCGTAAGCCATTAATATTGTAAACATTAACTTCAACACAAAAATGTTTATCCCAAAGATGTCTTTACTTGGTAGTGGCAGAATAAGTGGCTGCACAAATATAGTATTCCAGATTATTGAGGCAGAACATTATACTATTGTTACGACCAAGACCAGAGGGGTGAATAAATTCCTCTTTCCCACTCCTGAGGTTGGCTATAACAGTTTGAATTTTTTAAAGGTATGATTTTTTAAAAATTTCTGTACGTACTTGATCGTATGTAAAGTCATATGAGGAAATAAACCAGCCAGATCTCTTAAGTTAACAAGTAAGAAGTTAGTTTTATTGTTCAAATCTCACTCGGTTAAAAGTATAAGACTCATTAAAAAGGGCAAAACTCATCACAAACCCTGCGACAAACATGCACACACACTAGCATGCAAGACAGAACAAGTTACAGGTGGAAGAGGTGGAATTGATAAGAGTTAAAGCCCATAAGAAAATAAAAATATGCATTCCGATCTTCCTTTGGGGGTCTTGGAATTCCAGGTGTTGTGGCCGATTTAAGTTGGTTACATTTCCTGGAGACAGTCTCTTTTAAACTGTAATCCCTCTTTTTCCAAAGTGGATGTCATAGCATGGGAAGTTCCTTTCTATTGAAATTCTCTATCTCTGTGATGTACTCCAAAATGTAACCAAACTTGAAAATGGAAGGAAGAGAGAGATGATGTTACTGGTCCATTCTGCAGATTCCTCTTTTGATTTTAGCAACAATGTGCTGCCTTTTTCTACACTTGGCAGCAAAGATGGCTGCTGTCATGTGACTGGCTTTCAAACTGCATAGCCATTGTCCCCTCTAGCAATGGGATTCTCTCTCACCTGTTGTTAGAAGCTCTATAGATCAATAGAGGCCTCCAACAGGTCAGACGATTAATTCCTTGTATCCTGTTAGTCATTGTGACAGTCAAAGGTGATAGAATATTAATGTTTCAGCTAGTAACTCCTTGAATGATCCATTTCCCCCTTGACAATGTGGAAAGGGGCTTTCACACCTCCAGGGGAATGTCATTGTCTGTCTGAGGTTCCATAGACTTGGTGACTCCATGATAGGGAAAATGGCTTTCACAAATGCAAATCAGCAGTCATTTTAAAGTCAGTGCATGGAATTCTCCCATCCACAACTATGGCAGGGGTGGCAACGGGGAGTGTTTCCTGCTACAGAGGCTGATGGGAAATCCCGCAGAATCTTACGTTCCCAGGGGACAGGGGGCACACCTCAACCTCCCTCCAGGTGCCCCTCCCCCTCGAGGAGTCAGGCCGGGACCTTTGGCATCCTGAGCGGGGAGGAGTGGCAACAGAAAACCCCGGGTCACCCATTCAGGAATCTCAGAGGTTGTCTGGGCCTTCTGAATCCACTCTCCCTGTGACCCCTTCAATCTTGACCTCTGTCACCGCAGAGGGGGCAGAGGGCCCACAGGAGGACAGCCAAAGGAAGTCAGGGCCCTCCAGGCCTCAGCTGTCCAGAGGACAGCCACCAAAGTCATCCAAGGCAACAGGGCCAAATGGTCAGCAGGCTGCCTCCACCCCTACCGCGGATGTCAGGGGAGCATCTAATTTGGTCAGGGCTGGTTGTGTGGTTGAACAAATGATTATCATAATTAGAATTTATGTAAATATAATCACTTCCATTTCAATAATGTCTACTGTCCTGTCTCAGCATGGTCCTTGATGCTAACTGAAGTTAAATGTATATCTGACCAGCTGATATAATTGAAGATTAATATTCCACAGCACATATGACCCTTCATCACAACACTATATATTTCCCCTTTAAATGAGCATATCAACTGCACATACCTCTACTTTAGATGAGGATATCAGCAGACTAAACTAATTTAAATAATGACCACAATGGACTTTATCCTCATTTTTGATTCTATTTTTGCTTTGATTAATCACATCCTTAGGCCTGGGTTTTAGCAATGACTGAAAGCCTCTCCATTGTTGTGAAAATGGCGGGTGTGACTGGGAGTTGGAAGTGCAGTCCTGGAACACGGCACCTTGTAGGCGGGTATGGGGGCAGGTTTTGTTTCACACAAGCACGTCTCATGGAGGCAGCTGCCCATATAAATCAGCAGCTCAAGTCGGGTTTTGGTCTCACAGACGACTGAAATGTGATGTGCACAGAGTCGACCTGGTCAGAGCGGGTCTAAACTTTTTGCATTTCTTTGGATAGCCAGGATATGGAGAGGTTCAGCGACCCCCGTGCAATTTGCATTAAGCTTGTCTTAGCTGCCCCAGAATTGTCAAAAACTCAATTTAAATTGTCTTGCTTTAAGCCAAGGGTGTAGGAGGGTGGGTCTGCAGGACTCGCAGGGAAGTTTTTTTTGCCCCTTCTGCCCCAGGTGCTTGAGAAGGGTGCATAGCGCTTTGTGTGAAGGAATATGCAAGATGGGGTGGCATCCTCGCATAGATGCCTTAGAAGTCCGTTGTGAGCAACTGGACGCCAGAAGGAGGGTAGAAGGTCAGGAGGAAGAGGCAGTGCCACATGCACCAGGAAAGAGAAGGAGAGATAGGACAACTCCTCCTGTGGGAAGGGTGTTCAGACCCAGGACATCCTACCTCAACATGGCAGTGAACCAATGCCGAAGGCGATTGAGGCTAATGTGAGGTGGTGACAGACCTATGTCACATGGCCCAGCAACAACTTGAGCAAAATCCATTGACCCCCAATGCCCTCCTAATGGCTGTAAAGGTAACTATTGATCTCAATTTTCATGCCTTAGGCTTTTTCCAGGGCTCAGCAAGAGACCTGTCGGCTATATGCCAGTCAGCAGCACAAGCTCCATTAAGGCTGTAACTAATGTCCTATTTGCTCATGTGGGTGTCACATGAATCTCCCTGTTGGTTTGGTGTTTCAGACACAGAGAGTCACGGCCTTTTCCCAATTAGCAGGCTTCCCTGGTGCGGGTGTTATTGATTGCACCCTTATTGCCATAAAGGCTCCAATTCAGCTTTTGGACACCTTCATCAACTGAAACTGCTTCCACCCACTCAATGTCCAGGTGGTTTGTGACCACAGCAAGGCCTTCCTTCAAGGGTGTGCAAGATTCCTGGCAGCTGCCACAAATCCTTCAGACTAAGGAGTTCCGAACTTCATGCAGGTCTGTGGATGGTTTCCAGGCGACAAGGGCTACCCCTTAAGAACTTGGATAATGACCCACTTTAGGACTTCTCAAATGGAAGCAGAGCGCAACTACAACAGCAGCCATGTTGTCACAAGCATACTCGAGCAGACCATTGGAATTATAAAAATGTGCTTCAGGTGTCTTGACCTCTCAAATGGTGCTCTGCAATATGCCCCAGCAGAGATATCAAGAATAGTAATGGCGTGCTGCATGCTGTACAATGTTATAAAGTGAGGGGCCTAGAAACCAATGACGATGGCGTCATGGGCAGAGATCCAGCAGCTGAGGGGGGGAATGATGAGGAAGATGAGGAGGAGGACGCAGTGCCTGTCCATTCTGATGATTCCATAAGTAAGGAGGATAAAGGGACTGCCAATGGCAGAGCAGCTGAGAGGCATGTAGCCAGGGCTGACACTGTGCAGGAGGGGATCATTGTTAGACGGGTCCTGATACAAAATTGATTCACGTAAGGTCCTCCTGATTCACACTTGCCATCAGCCAGTTCCTGATGATCATAACCATGCGCCTCATCGTATTGCAAACGCACATGGTAAAAAGTCCTTCACAACCTGGCCCCCTCACATGAACGCCAGTGTCAGTAAACCAAAGCTGCCAATTTTTCCAGAATCAAACCATGCCCACAGTGCTGAGAATGACATTATGACTTAAAACTTGACACCCTCTACATGTTGATAGGATTGTATTTGCTGGCAAACATGCAGATAAGGCATATTGTGCAGGATGAGTCCACAACTGTGCAACAACAGCTCTTTGGATGAACTTGCACATCATCCATCCCAGTCAATGGTCCAGTATCTGAGGTGGATGCCATATGCAACATTCCAGGCTTCCATAAACCTCTGCTTTCCTTACAAAGCACATCCTCTGTCACCTGAAATGCAAATGCTGCATAAGTAGTGGGGAGCAGAAGAACAATATTTCCCAGAGTCACACATGGCCTCTCAAGCTATGATGCTTACACCTAGGCCAATGCGTGACATTGCAGTGCAGATGAGTGCCTTGCACCCAACCCTCATGCTTGAGATCCACCTGCTGCTCAGTTCATTGGGTATGATCATTGAGCCTCCCTTAACGTCAAGTTTGGATAGGTGATAAAAGATATAAGGAGCGTCTCAGTGCTTGGGCTTTTGAACTCTGGAATAATACATGGTGCAGCAGAGAAGGAAAACGCCCTCGAATGCCTCACAAACATGGTCACACCCTGTTGACTTCAACTCAAGATGGACCTCAGTGTGCCACCTTTATTATTATTACAGGCAAGAACACCCTTCATATTGTTACCATTCCTTTGAGTTCTGTAGTTTATAAGCACACACACCAAGTCATCTACTAGAGCATGTAAATATATTCAAAGAGTGCTCAAATGTGATATACGTACAATGTGAAATGTGTAACCATGGTGAACCCATTAAAGCTCCAGGTGAGATGGAGCCCTGCGCTCATGCACATTCCTATGAAGTATCCCCCTATTGCCTCAGAGGTGGTGGAGGCAGGCTGCTCATTTCTTGGTCTACAATATAATGAGGAGCGTGGTGACCAGCCTTGTCATATGGGCATACATTGGGGATCTCCTTCAGATTGCATCCTCTGTATTTCTACGTGGGAAGCCGTGGTCACTGGCATTGAGAAGCAGCTGAGGACTCTGGTGTAGAGCCCAGGAAGGTTGTGGAAGAAGTGGGTGCTGAGAAGCTCCCAGTACCTTCACCGTCTTCAGTGTCCTCCACAGCCCTGGGTTGGCCTTCAGGTGGGGTTGATGGGACTGACAGCTGATGCACAGAAGTCATCCATTCCAGCAACCGCTGTGCCAGCAGTGCAGCGATCCTGTGAATGGTACACAGCTCCTCATGTATTCCATGGACGTCAGTGCTTATACTCTGAGCAGACTGATCCAGGCTACTGAGGGAGGCTTGCATCCTTTCCTGGCCAAGATGCTGCTCTTGCATCCACTCCGAGTGTGTCTCTCCATGTGATTGGGAATCTCTCATAGTCAGAACTCATGAGGTTGAGCCCCCGGGCAAATATGGAGCTCGTGATGGTGATGGACTCCTCCATTCACAGTCCTAGAGCTCCCACTGCCTCAGGCAACTCTGTCAAATGTCCACGCATCTGCTGCTGATTATCTAAATGATGTGCATCAAAAGGTGATTCCTGAGACTTCACGATCCTGCCCACTGGAGTGTCATTCTGACTTTCCTCCCTCCTCCGAGATAGACTGTGCCAGATGCCTCTGAATCTGACACCTCCTCCTGTACTCTGGTGTGGTGACTTTCACCCTGTGCCACTGACTCTAAATGCATGCCACATGCCTTCAATGTGTCAGTGTTTGAGTTGGTGGAGTATGGGCTAGTAAAATGTGATGCTGCACCCTCAGACATCTCTTCCTCCTCTTGAGGGATGTTCTGGCCCGGGATGCGGTGTGTTAGGGTTGTGGGTGGGGGAGAGGGTGTGGGGGGGGTGCAGAGGTGGTGGCAGGGTAGTGTTCAGGGTGTGATGAGGGAGCAGAGCTAATGCCTGTGTGAGACACAAGAGGGGTTATTGATCCCTTCTCATTGTGAAAGCAGACTCCAATACACGCTATTGCACTTAACCATGCTCATGCTGCCTGTATGATGGAACCTCATTCTTGCATACCCTCTCATGCCAATGCCCCCTTTTGGCCATCGAACTGACATCATGACTTCCACCATTACCATCATGTTCCAAGGTGATTTAACACCATCTTTAACACTCGCTACCACTGATTCACCAGCACCAACAGACAGTTGCTTGGTCACCCTGGCAATCTCCATGGCCATCTGTTCAAAAAAGCAAATTGTTCTCGGCCAAGCTGACCCACTGCCAGTCCAGGCCACCTCCTTAGTGTCCTTTGCCCTTTTTGACTGCAACAGCAACATGATTTCATGTTGTTCTGAAGATGAGTCATATCGGACTTGAAATGTTGACTGTTTCTCTCTCACAGATGCTGCCAGACCTGTTGAGTTTTTCCAGTGTTTTCTGTTTTTATTTCAGATCTCCACATCCGCGGGTTTTTAGCTTTTGTGATTTCATGTGTAGCGAATGCAGGGATATTTCTCTCCACTGAGTCTGTGTATCACGGTGCTCATTCACATGTGTTCCGTGCACCTACATAAGCTGCTGGCACATCCAAGCCTCAATGCTGAAGCAGGGGTATGTGCAATGTCTCCTCCAAGGCACAGGGACTTCACCATGGATAACCTACCTCTCAGCTGGGCCTTTAAGAAGGCCTGCTTTTTATCTGTGCCCATGGGCCCATCTCCAACCCCTCACTACTTCCTGGGTTGTCCCAGATATAGACCCCAAGTATAGCCCTGGATCAAAAATCTGACAATCGGCAGACACACGGCAGACACTCCACACAGGTATGCGCAGTGGAGAATTCTCCTGAATCAATACTTTCGACCCATGACCGAAAATCCAGGCCTTAATCTTCCAAGACCTTTTAACGATTAATTCAACAGGATGGTAACAAAACAAAAATCAGCATATAAGTTTGTTGATTGATTTTGAGGGCACACATCTGGGGCACATTGCACACATCCTTAAGTTCATTGTTATGGCTCATCTAAATTATTTTTCATTCATTTGATCAATAGTAATAGCAGTAGTTGCTCTTCCTATCTTCAATAATTAGGAAATTTTAATGGTTATTCAGCCCTCCTCCAGAAAACTGTAGTGATACTTTAGCAAGTGAACCCCATGTCGACTCCCCAGTGAGTACCTTGGCTCGATGATGAACACCAAAGTTACATCCAAGCATGAAATCCAGGCTAGATTAGCCATGGCAAGAGGCATGACCAGCGACCAAAGAAGTGAAGGCCAAAAGCATCAGCATGAAGCTGAAAAACATCTACTACACTCAGTACCCAGTGGGAAAAATCAGTCGAAACTGGGAAAATAGAGTACTGATCTGAACTGGTGTTCCATTTTAAGGTATACAAGACCAGTTTGGACCAGAACTCTTACTTCCCAGTTTTTACTGTTTTTTTTCCCCATTGGCTAGTGTGGAGCATTGCACTTTATGGATGAAGAAAGAGGAGGATAACAGCTTTCAAAATGGGTATGTCCAAGGATGCTCGGAATCAGCTCAATGGACAGAAAGACAATAGCTGTTTGGTAGTACAGAACTTGAGTATTACTGAACGAAAGAGACTTTTTTGTTGAAGCTTTTCATCTTGCACTCATCAGGACAATTCTCAAGAAAATACCAATTTCAGGAGAAACAACATCTTTATACTGTATGGGAAGAGAGTGCTGATTGGTTGGCAAGTGAACTCTGAAAGACAATAACATTCTAAGGGGATTGACAAGGTAGATGCTGGGAAAATGTTTCCTGGGCTGCTGAATCTAAAACATGGGGTCACATGCAGTCTCAGAATAAGGGGCTGGTCACTTAAGACCGAGATGAGGAGGAATTTCTTCTCAAAGGTTTGTGAATCTTTGGAATGCTCTGCTCCAGAGAGCCGTGGATGCACAGTCATTGAGTATATTCAAGATAGAGGTTGATGGATTTTAGGGCACTAAGAGAATTAAGGGATATGGGAATAGTGCTGAGGACTTGTGGTGCAGTGGTAGCATCCCCACCTCTAGGCCAGAAGCGCCAGAGGACACATCTTTAAGAAAATTGGCCAAAAAAAGAAAATTTTTTTAACTGAGTTGTTACGATCTACAATGCGCTGCTTGAAATGGCAGTGGAAGCAGATTCAATCATAACTTTCACAAGGAAATTTTATATATATAAGCCTTTGCCTATGGAGATGAAAGTTATTACTGTCTCGAACTTTTATGCCACAGTCTCCTTCAGGCCGACCCAGCAATGTCTGTCACATCAGTCAGGCTACTGTGGACAGCTGCATATAACAAGACACTGCAGCATTGTTACCGAGTTGAAGGATGTCATCACTTTTCCTTAGGATAACAATCAACGCCATGAGAAGTTTCTCTGAATGACTTCTTCCCCAAGAATGCAGGCAACGTCACCCCACCCCCATGTGGCCATTGGAGGGAGAAAGAAGGTAACAAGCAGCTTGGTGCTTCTCAACACATGGATGAAACTGGGAAGGTTGTGGGCTGCTGTATGACCCTGGGCCAGTCCATTTGTGGCATTCCGGTTGAAGAAAAACACTGGTGACTTGCCCTTTTGGATATGAAAGGAAGCATAACATTTAGGCAGGCCTAAAAATTGGAAGAGCATTTATTTTTTGGAAAATGTGCTAAAATGCTGAAAGCTATTTTGTGAACGAGAATTGCAGCAATTATTTCAGGGACTGTTAACATCAATGCTATGCTAGAATCTTGAGGCTACAGCTCTTCTTTGTAGTGCAGCTGATAAGAAGGGAAAGGTAAGCCCCCAGCTTGCTTGCCACTGGCCACATAATGTATTTTAAGCCAACCCGCATTAGCTCTGAGCCAAGCTACTACCCTTGCTGTGACTCATCTTTCACCTAAGTAGCAACATTGCCCACAAATGATATTCAGCTAGTAATAGTTTCAAAAATCATACTGACATTTGGGGAGTTTTGTTTAAGAAGGGCTCAATGGAAATAAGTTGGAATATTTTCAGCAGACTAGTAGTGTATCACAAAGGTCTTGAAGGTTACGATTAACAACTGCTGAGGAAGATCTAGGAAAGAACAAAAGATACCAGGCTCTTCAGCATGGCAGGTCACAGTTTGAGAAAGTTTGGCCTAGGGGGGGAATCCAGCACATGAAAAGTTACTTGAGTTAGTTGCTTTTAGGAGTCATCTGTCACAGTGAATTAAATTGCTTTAAAAAAAATAACTCAGAAGTTCCTTTGGGCTACTGGAACCATATATTAGTAATGACAGAAGCTCCTGCATACTATTAGAGACCATTACTCACGTATCAACCAATCAAAACTCACAAGGTCAACTGTAGCGTGATATATTTGCCTAATAAGTGACAATTTCTGTACCTGTTCAGAAACAGCTCTGTTTAACCGCTGTCGCTTGTGCAGTGGAAGCAATTTTCAGAGCACTTTATCATGTAATTTACATCATGAAGTCCACAGCATTACATCTTTCAGATGACACAAGTAGCCAGAATCCTTTGGGAATATGTTCTTGTAGCACAAATGGACAGCTGACAGATACAGGATAAAGTGACTCTTTGCAACCATTATATAAAGAGACAAGGGCAGAATTTTCCAGTCTTAGAAAATTTTTGGTCATTGTGACAAATTTCAGGTCCTGGGCTCATTCACAGTGGCAACACCCATTCTGGTTCAATCTTCCAGAAGGTGGCCAATTACAAACAGGATGGACATTCCAAATAGGGACAGTGGCTGGGCTGAGGAGGTGGGAGGACACATCAGTGTGCAGGCTTTAAAGGGCAGCCAGCAGCCTGCACTGTGGCTGCTTTGATAGTGCTGCTGAAGAGACTGGACACACAAGAGGGTGGACTAAAATGGAAGGGAGACTGGGAAGAGCTGCACCACACTTCACAGACTCCTCTCTAGAGATGATGTTGCAGGCAGTGAAGGCACAAAGGCTTGTCCTGTTTCTTGAGAGTAGGAGTAGGTGAACCAGCATGACCAAGCAGACACGGTTGGAGGTAACACAGGAAGTCAGTATCGGTGTGTGGAACGCGGAAACAGTGCCGAGATACTTCAACCACCTTCTGAAGTCTGTTAAGATGAGTCCATACAATGCTCAGATGGCAGATATGTGTATGTCCCGTCCTCAGCAGGCTTTTGAAGGGAATGGATGTAAGTCACATTATTGGCAGCAATGAAGATCCCTTCCTCATCAGTTGAGTGTGCTCAGCCCACTGTGACTTTCATGTTTTTGGTTATCAGGTTCGTTTTGTCCGGCAAACATTAGCTGCGCCCTTGAATTTAACACATTAGTTGGTGCTTGAAACAATATAGGCAGAGACCGATTAACTGAACAAACACTGGTGGTTCATTGGAACTAAGAACAGAGCAGTAACACCATGTGTGCTTCATCAATCACCTCCAGCTCGGTTACAGTTACCCAAGCAGCCCACGCTGTGTAGCAATTGGTCAATACAGTCACATGGTCAATTAACTACATTCACTTAAAGGTACATCGCATTCCACTTTGCCACAGTGACACATAGCTAACATGATAAAAGGTCACTGCCCTTTTGAGTGTGAACACCATCACATGTGCCAGCACCCCATGAAGCACTTGGTGCAACCCTAATATTCATTACATTCCTATTATTCACCTTGCAGGAGAACAATGCACAATGCTCAGGAGAGAAGTTGCACTCAGGAGTTTTAGCATCCATGCATGCAATCCTGATGCTAATGGAGGAGGAAGACCTAGAGGTTGGCAGGTTGGAAGCAGATCAGGCCCTCACCATAGGTGGCATAGGGTGCTCCAGAGAGCAGGTGAAAGCATAATATGTTAACTGTCCAATTGGATTGAATCACTCCCTCATTTGTGTAATCAAAGCCAAAAAACTCCACAGTTGAGTGTCAGAGAGATCTCAAGATCTGACCAGTGAGATCTGCCATTTTCACTAACTGATGCCATAACTCTCTCACAGAGTCAATGTTGGGAGGAGTTGCAGCAGCATGAGGATGCAGTGCAGACCTCAGAGGAAGAGTAGTACTCAAAAAATGCACTGAGACATGAGCCATTTGCACCCTCCACCAGCACAGATACACTCACCTTGGTGGAGCCTCATTCACTGATAGAATGGGTGGCACAAGGTGAGAAACATCTCACATGTGAGCAGGAGCAGGTGAGGAAGGCAGTGACATCCATAGGAAATCCCCACCAGAGTACAGAAGAACAGCTCCAGTCATGCTCAGCTCCACAGAGATACTAAGCCTCCTGGTGAGGGGATGGGGGTCGGGAGGTGGGGTGTGGGTCATGTACAAAGTGGATGCTTGTGCAGCAGTGAAGGGAGATGTGTGACCAATATATCCAGGCGCTGGGCACCCTTGGACAGAAAATGGAGGAGTTCATCAATGTCGTGAGTGCCACTATATCTCAGGTATATGAGTGCATGTCCCTCCTCCATCAAAAGAGCAGCCACCTTCATGAAAGTCAGGTGTGGCAGGCCAATGAATATAACACAGCTGGTTTGAGTCAGTAATTGGAGCTTGAGGATGAATAAATATTCTCAAATTTACTTGTTTACTTTTGCTGATCATTTGCTGAATATTTATACATAGCTTCCCTCAGGAGATCAAGTGGGTCAGAGGTGCCGAGGTAGTGGCCTCAGGCTGGGACACCTTGAGGAGAACCCCCATTGCCAGCACCCCTGCCTCCCTTTGTCCTTTCAGAATCTACGACCCTGCTAAGGATGTGAGAGCGTCTAACTGCGTTTCCGTGTATTTTTTTAAATTCATTCACGGGATGTGGGCTTTGCTGGCTGGGCCAGTGTTTATTGCCCTTCCCTAGCTCCCCTTGGGAAGGTGGTGGTGAGCTGCCTTCTTGAACCGCTGCAGTCCGTGTGGTGTAGGTACATCCACAGTGCTGTTAGGGAGGGATTTCCAGCATTTTGACCCAGCGACATTGAAGGAACGGTGATATATTTCCAATTCAGGATGGTGAATGACTTGGAGGGGAATCTCCAGTTGATGGTGTTCCGGTGTTCCCATCTATCTGCTGCCCTTGTCCTTCTAGATAGTAATGGTCGTGGGTTTAGAAAGTGCTGTCGAAGGAGCCTTGGTGAATTCCTGCAGTGTATCTTATAGATGGTACACATTGCTGCTACTGTGCATCAGTGGTGGAGGGAGTGAATGTTTGTGGATGTGGTGCTGATCAAGTGGGCTGCTTTGTCCTGGATGGTGTCAAGCTTCTTGAGTGTTGTGGGAGCTGCACTCATCCAGGAAAGCAGGGAGTATTCCATCACACTCCTGACTTGTGCCTTGTAGATGGTGGGCAGGCTTTGGGGAGACAGGAGCTGAGTTACTAGTCGCACGATTCCTAGCCTCTGACCTACTCTTGAAGCCACAGTATTTATGACACCATTGAGCAATCAATCATGCTGAAGGTTGCAGACATATTGAGGAGGTCATTCCACTGGTCCATCATTCATTCTGCCTCCATGACAAACACTACCTGTGCACAGAAACACGTCTGTGACGTGCCCCTCATGGACACTGGAACCCAGAAGAACTGAACAGCCTGCCTCCACATCTGCTCTAGTTACAGGGGCAGGACAATGTAGGAATTCCTGTAAAAGAATGTAGGAATGGGTGTAGCTGCACTCTGCTCACTGGGGTAGTTTATGGAATGCCAGTGTCAATTTGCTGTGTTTTGCTGGAATAAAACTGTTGAGCCGTATAAATTGTAATTCTCAAGCAGTTCTTATTTATCCATTCCACAATCACTAGTAAGAGTGGCTCGGATGTGATTTGAGGAAGAAAATGGATTTGGTGAGGAAATTTTTTTTTTAGGGTTGTTAGGCTGCAAAACACCAGGAGTTTTGATACACTTTAACATGTCAAAAATTGACTGTCACTCTATCCAAATCAAGAATGGTGGTTATGCTTTATGATTGGTTGGATACCCAGCTCTGAAGGTGTTCTTCCAGCCAATTAACGCCTTTATTTATTTCCCTAATGTAACACAGCTGGTTTGAGTCAGTAATTGGAGCTTGAGGATGAATAAATATTCTCAGATTTACTTGTTTACTTTTGCTGATCATTTGCTGAATATTTATACATAGTGTCCCTCAGGAGATCAAGTGGGTGGGGAGTCCTGGATAGTACTATGGTTCTACCAAATGCCATTTCAACATAAGTGTCCAAAAACATTTGGTAATTAGTACAAGTCCAAACAAGAGGCCATGAGTATCAACGTAGCAGGGTATTGAGACAAAGAAATAAAATGTCATCAGCTAACAACTACTGTGAAGATCATAGTTTTACTTCTTTTCTTAATCTTTTATTTTTGTGCAGTAGTAACTTTGTGAGGAGAGAATCAGAATCAGAACCCTAGTTGTTTCCCAACCTTGCAACGAGTGCAGAAGAAAATTAAAATCTCAGAAAACTGAAGGAAAAATAAAAGAAGCATTCTGATTGAAGAAAAGCTCAAGAAGCAAAGGCACGGAAAGAAATTGCCAGAGAAAAGCTCCAAAGAAAGGCTTGGAAGCTGAAGGCAGAAATCAAATTCCTCACTGTAGTAGAAGATTCCATTGAATCCCATGGATGCCCAGTTTCGATACCCAGAGGTACAGAGTCAGCAGACTTACCACAGGTGAGCTAAAAATTCAAAATTCCTGGACAACACAAGTCCTGAAAAAAGTGAAAGACTTCAGCAGTCAGAAATTGATGCTTGAATCGCAGCCCGAGAAACCAGATTCCTGAGTTGGCACCTCAACATTTGAAGGCCGAGCTTGCTCCAAAAGAAAAATTGAAAATGAATCACAACTGAAAAGGCAGCTTTAGAAACCCAGCAAAAGCCGGGATCCAATGCTTCCAAGATCCGAGAGCATTCGGCTAAAGAGGGGAATATTCTAACCAGTTGATAAAGGCCATTACTGCGGGAGCCCGCCAAAACTGGCAAGCACAGGAAATCCCTTTGTGCAGAAACATAAAGTAGCATCATCTTGCATTTTTACAAACATCTTAAATCTGAACCTGTAATTTAAAAATGTTAACCATGGATCAGAAATCCACTCTCCCAGATCATTTTGGACTTATCCAAGGTCCAGATTAATCACAAAATTGGGGAATTTGGAGAAAGAGATTTCTTAAATATATAATTGCTTCTGGTATGGTTAAAAAGACAAAAGCTGAACAAGTTAACACACTGCTTTATTCAATAGGCCCGATAGCCAATGATACAATAGCTAGACAAGGGATCAGCGAATCATCTGCAAAATTTGATGGAGCAGGATTTTATGTCCGGGCGGCGGGCACATGCCTGATCTGATCAGGTGTAAAATAGCGCACGATGATGTCGGGCGAGCGTCCCAACATCATTGCACACTCACGCGATATTTCGGTCAGTGGGCGCACGAGAGAGTTGGCAGCGTGCCCACCAACAATTAATAGACCTATTAAGGCCCTTAATCAATTAATTAAAAGCTCTTTTTTGCTGCCAGTCCAACCTTATGGTTGGTGAGTGTCCAACATTAATTTTAAAAAAAGCTTTAACATAATTTTGTTATATTTATGTTCATGTGTGTGAGTCCCATAAGGAGATAATTTTTTCACATTTTCAAAACCTTTATTTGTGTTTTTACAATTCTCCAGCTCCCTGAGGCCGTTCCCTTGCTTCAGGGAGCTTTCAGTGTGCGGTCCCCCACGCATGGGCAGACGTTTGCGCTCACACTCCTCCCGCCCCCGCCTCGGCAGTGCTGGGTTCCTCAGTGCATCTTTCATACTGGCTGGCTGTTACTTGGCCAGCCAGGGTGAAATCCCATGGGTAGTGGACCATTTCCCAGCCGCTCCCAGGCCTGCCTGCCACGCCCACCTAATGACCCGAAAATCCTGCCAAGAAGTTTCAAAATCATTTGCTGTTTATTTTAAGCTCAGAAGTAACAAAACCCTTGAAAGGCCTAAACTTAATAAATGTGTCCAGCAGGCAGGAGAACCTGTCAACTCCTTCATGAATGAGCTGTATAGATTATCCGAAGGCCGTGATTGCTGTGACCTGAAATCTGAGCTAATCAGGGATGGAAGTGGTGGATTACGTACTCTCAGACATGCTTCGAGCAAAGGAAGAGCTAACCCTTGGGAAACACATCCAGATTGTCAGGAAATCTGAAATCCGTTTGCAGCAGGTTTCCACATGAAGGGGGAAAGCAAACGGTGGACGGTGGCACAAAGTAAACTCCACTGTCTAGCTAGTGGAACATCACAGAAACAGGACACTCCAGGCCAAGGGTTGCAATACCCTAACTGACCAGTAGAGTGACCATGGCAGCGCTGTAGAGCAAAATGTCCCCACAGTCATGATCAATATCCAGCAATTTCAGCCCAAAGCCTTCAATGTAATCGAATATGATGCTGCAGGAAGCTTTGCAAAGCCAAAACATCAAACGCACAGAAGATCCCAAGTGTATTCATGAGGTTGAGACAGCACACCAAGAGGGCACACACCCATGCGTCTTGGGTGAGGTCAAAGATCCTTGCTTTTCATTCTGGAATGCAGACATCTTGGTTATTGGCCATCTCACAAACTTTAAGTTGGACATGGGAACCGTGGCTAAGAGACCTCTGGCTTCAAACAACAGACACACTATCTTATGGGCCCGAAGGACTTCTGGCCATAGGCATGAGTTTGGTACCATTAAGGTATGGCAGCAAATAAATCTTCAAGCTGATGTACGTCAACCGTAACCAGTCTTTTCCTCTCTTGAGCAGAGATGTCTGTGTAGCCCTGAATCTCCTCAAAACATCAGAAGATGTCAAGACAACCACTGTTGTAAATTATACAGAACTGCAAGTTCCCGAGAACTCCAACAAGAGAAATTCTCTCGACTGGGACTTCAGCTCTGAATTGTCTTCTCTCTTTGCCGAGGAGGCTTGTCCACTTTCATTCCAGCTGCTGGACGCTCCTCATTGGTTAGACCAGCCAACACATGACACCTCAGGTAGATGACAGTCAAGAGACGAACCAGCATCGAGAAGAATCTCAACCTCTGACTCCACTGCCAGTTGGAGACATAAACTCTGAGACCACAGAGCAGAGACTGTAATCCCCAGGCAGCATGACGGTGCCACAAACGATGCTGGAACACGCGCTTATCAGCCATCCACTGATGTCAGCACACCACACAGCCAAACAGAAAGGTGAGCTTACTACCAAATCACACCCTCAAAACAGGAAGAGCCATCTTCTATCCCAGCATGCATCACAGAGAGCTACCGAAAATAAAACAGGGGAAAAAAAAACTATAGAGTCAAGCCCAGAATTCGTCCGCCCTCTAAAGAGTGGGGTAAACCAACCGTTATCACTACAATTGGGGAATCGACAGAGAACAATTCAATGCCAGAGAATGAGAAAACAGGAAAAGTGACCCAGATGCCAGAAACACCCTCCAATTCAACAAAGTTTAGCTTCAGCGATGGAACCTATCACTCCTCCAATAGTGAGAACAAGATATGGGAGGGTTATAAGGCCTCCAGACTGTCTGAACCTATGAACTCAGAGACTTGAGGGGGGGTGGAGTTGGATAGTAGTAATTATGTAACATATGGGATAAACTGGGATAACTTGTAAATATATTGGATAAATACTTGGGAGAGGTGTAGTGTAAGGGTTTGGCACATAAAGGGTTTATGTGGGACTGAGTACAGTACTGCCTACACAGTGATGTAAGAGAACACATGACCCACATTTAGGGGTCAGTGGACAGAGCCATGTGTGGACGCGAGCATGAAGACAGCTGCTAGCTTGGACCTTTACTGTACCGATGTATATAGTTTCTAGCAGTTAATAATACTTGAACTACCTAAGGCTATGAATGCTTTATTGTTATATTATTTATTAAGGCTACCAAACTACACCCAACACCTTACAACAAAAACAGAGTCAGTTTTCATATGTACACTAATGACATCTAACTTTACCTCACCACCACCTCTCTGACCCCTCCACTGATTGGAAACTGACTGCTTATCTGACATCCAATACCAGAGGTGCAGAAGTTTGTTCTGAGTAATTATTGGGTAGACTGAAGTCATTGAACGGAATCGTCCGAGCTTTGCCCTAAGTGCGGTAGCGAGCGTGAAAAACGACGTTTTATCCATCGGCTGCAATGTCGAGTTTTCGCAACAGGTCGTCCGCTTCCCAAATCATGATTATGCAGCCACAGGAAACAAGCTGGTTCGCTCGTGGGTGGCCACTGAATCGCCCGCCACACCATTACCTCGCCATTCCCTCACTCTGGGTGCCATATCTAAACTGCAGCCGCGCACACTGTTCTCAATGCTTGCAGCCCAGGACGACTCCAGTGAAGACATGGCCCTGAAAGCTAAGAAGAGTTTAGTGACCTGTCACTGGAATGCCTTTCGGAGGCCCGCCATGACGTCCTCTACCTCCTGATCTGGCCACAGGAGATCCAGCAATCTCACCACTTCAGTCTGGGAAACAGTGGCAGTGGTGGTCAGTGCCAGCGCTGCACAGAAGAGGTTGGCCATCCAGTGCTGAAGGAGGATGAATGACCTCATTCGTGCTGCCAGGGTAAGGCAACCATCTCATCACTCTAAACTCACACACTCACAAGATCATCACGCATTCAGTAGCATCTCACTCACTGCCAGCTCAAGGGGCATCACCACTCACTCTCTCACACACACCCTCACATCTCCATTTAGCCTCATCTCCTCTGGAGGCTGTCTCCTCAGCCCTCACCATCTTGAGGCAACTTGCACAGATCAACATGTTCCCCCACACACAGCCTGGGATTCCCCCCTTCCCCACTACAGCCCTCACCCCGCAGCCTCTTCTCTTGCCTGAGGCCACTTCTCCCCCTTCTCCAAGCAAACCCTAGCCCTGCAACCATTGAAAAGCCACCCCAGGCTTACGGCTGGCCTGGTAGGTAGCGACCTGCCCGTGAATCCCCCTAATAGAGATATGGTGCTACCTGTGAAGCCTGGCACTGATGACCATGAGTGCTGCCCAAAGCAAGGTAGGCAAACAAACCTCGAAGTCCCGAGTGTGGTGCAGTTCACCAAGTGCACTTCACTTATGTACAGTAACACGTCCGCACGCCCGGATGATCCAGTGTTGGAGGAGATGATTCTGGCAAGCTGGACTTATAATCAGATGCTAAAGCATTGAAATTAGGTCCCCACTTGTGGTGGTGGGAAACACCGCCATTGACGAGTGGAGCGGACGATCGCAAACTGGTTTTACGATGACGTGAAACCTATGTTTGCGATCTCCAGATATTTTCCACTCCCACCCACTATGATGCCTGCCACAAATGGGAGCGGACGATCCGCCCATTGTCTTTGGTCTACTCAACAAACTCCATTCTCTGGCCATCGACTCCACCCCTCTCTTTGACAACTGTCTGAGACTCAACCAGACTATTCACTATCCTGGTGCTATATTTGATATTTAAATGATGAATTCAGAATTAAATAGTCATGGAGTAATAATACAATATCTTTAGATTTTTCTACGCAATCCAGTAAAATCAGCTAGGAGTACTTTTAAAATGTTAACTTGTAGAAAATGCTTAACTCTTCCTTTCAAGCTTGGCTCAGTTTCTGGCATTCATATATATTAAATGTTGCGCAGAGGCTGTGCCTACCAACCTTTGAAGACCATTTCTTTACTGGCTCTCTCTGTCTAGAATTTCATGAATCTGAAAATAAAGTGTTTCTTTCAGGTTTTAGCTGCATTTCAAACACTGGGCTCCCACTTAATGATGAGTTAAAGCTCATCCCACTGATGTACACTGGCAGATGATGGGCCATTTGTCATGGCTGCAGGGAGGTTTCTATATGCTCACAGGAATCAGGTTGAGCCATGTCTTTCATTCTGACAACCATGTCAGCATTATTTGTCACAGTCCTGTTTATCAGCCCAATTGGAATGCCCTCTGCCACTGCCGGGCACCGTGAGGTGTCAGCGCTCACAGCTGGCGGCAATATCAAAACATCTGCAACTAGCTGAACATTGAAAATGCAGCTTTCCTCTGTGGTGAATCTTCAGATTTATCCCTGAACTTTCTTGTCAAAAGACAAGAACAAATTACTTCTGACCGCTCTAGATGGATGTAAAAGATCCAAAGGCACTATGTTGAAGGAGAGCAGGCGAGTTCTCGCCAACGTCCTGGCCAATATTTCTCCCTCAATCAACATCAGGAAAAAAACAATTGTCTGGTCATTATCCCTTTGCTGTTGTGGGAACTTGCTGAACTCAAATTAGCTGGTCTACATGGGGGAGACAATGGTGTCGTGGTAATGTCACTGGACTAGTAACCCAGAAACCCAGGCTAACACTCTGGAAACGCGGGTTCATTTGGCAGCTGGTGGAATTTAAATTCAATGAATAGATTCAATTAATCATTTTTTTAAAAATCTGAAACAAAAGGTGATCCCAATCATTGATTGTCATAAAAATCCATCTGGTTCACTAATGTCCTATAGGGCAGGAAATCTGGCGCCTTACCTGGACTGGCCTACATGTGACTCCAGACCCATAGCAATATGTGGTCGACTCTTAACTGTCCTCAAAAGGGCAATTAGGGTTGGGCAACAAATGCTGGCATTGCCAGAGACTCCCACATCCCGTGAAAGAATAAATAAGTGTCACAGGAGTACACCTGAATTGACGTGAGGACGGGAGGGTTTCGCACCTTAGGCAAAATGGCACCAAAGCTGGGAATGCGGAAGTCCCATCCCTGAACCCGGCACCCACCATTTTTGTTGGGGATGGAGGAACGGGAATGGGAGGTATTTCCCACATCCACAGTTCACAGAGGCAGCAGCAGCACTTAAAAGTGTAGCTGTCTCAATCCGAAGCAACTTTTGTTACCAGGATTTCCAAAACATGACTTGTGGGCTTTACACATTTGAAGAAAAGGTCTAAATCTACCGGAATTCATCAGAGAGGCGCAGGTACCCCTTTGGGAGAGGTCAGATACCCGTTTGGAGAGCTCTGGGTGCTTCTTTGGTATTGTTAAGAGTAGACATGCATTTGTGTAAAAAGTGGTGAAGGGCTCTGGAACTGTCAAGCAGTCACCATTTAAATTGCCTGTTCTTTAAATTTTGAAAAAAAAAACAGCCTGCTGTTGAAAAAGATCAGTGAACCTCACCCTACACTTCTCTAAATACCATCTTACCATCTGTCACTTGGGCCAGGATTTTCCTGTCGGCGAGCGAGGGGGCGGGGCCCGCTCGCCGACGTGTGAAATGACGTGGTTTGATGTCAGGCGGACCTCCCGGTGTCACCGCCTCACATTTAAATTTTCAGGTAGGCGGGGGCTCAGCAAAATCAGCTGTGCGCCCGCCGACCTGTCAATGGCCAATTGAGGCTATTGACAGAGTCATTAAAGTGATTAATAGACCTGCCCGTCCAACCTTAAGGCTGGCGGGCAGGCCAGGAGCCCTGGTGGGCTTCAGAAAAAGCATCAAACCTCATCCACAGGTGGGATGAGATTTCATGTAGGTTTTAAAAATTTTAATTAAAGTGTTTTTAGAAGTTTTGGACATGTCCCAGCTCATGTGACGCTGTCACATGAGGGGACATGTCAGGGAATTCTTTTTTTCTATTTTTAATATTTTTTACAGTAGAGCCAATCTCCCTGAGGCAGCACTTTGCCTCAGGGAGATGAGTGCGCTCTTTCGTGCGCATGTGCAAAAGAGCGTACTCTCGGGTTTAGGGATTCCCCCTCCACCTGCACAGGGAGCGCATAGCACTTCCATGTGGACGTCACGCCTGGTGGGCCTTAATTGGCCCGCCCATGTAAAATGGCGGCGTGCCCCCAATTGGGGGCGCCAATCGGAGGCGCTCCGCTGCGTGCCTGCTCTTCAACTTCCCCCCCCACCCCCGACAGGGGGAAAATCCTGGCCCTGGTTTCCTATTTTGCTAGCTTATGTCCTGTGTGGACTTTCATATCATCCTTACTATTTGTCACTCTTCCAAGTTTTGTATCATTAGCAAATTTTGAAATTTTAATCTGTATTTCAAGGTCCAAGTTATTTATATATAGCAAAATAAGCAGTGATCCCAACATTAACCCTTGGGGAACACTACTGTTTACCATCTTCCAATCCAAAAAACAACCATCTATCACACCTTGCTGCTTTCTGTCACTTAGCCAATTCTTTAAATCTAATTGCACACTGGCTCTCCTATTCCATAAACCTCAATTTTGTTAACCAGTCTTTTATGTAGTATTTTGTCCATATAGTCAGTGAGCTACCAAATTCAAAAACAGCATATCACTGTTTGTAAAACACCTTTGGATGTCCTGTGTTCATGAAAGATACTTATAAATGCAAATCTTCCTTTTTCTTTTGACTGTGTGATAGTGAAAAACAGCAATAAGTGTCTAAACCAGGATAGTGCGTCTGGACACAATATTGTTGTCTTGTCCTTCTTGGTGGTCAAGGTTGTGGGGCACAAATGTGCCACCAAGGCTTACACATGCATGGTGGACACACAAACAAGGCATCAAAGCCTGAAGGGTGTCTCTGGACACCTACCTCAGTGAAGTCAGAAAGAGAAAGAAAAAAATTGGAAAAATAAGAAAATATTGACACAATCTTTTTAATTCATTCATGGGATGTGGGCTCTGCTGGCTGGGCCAGCATTTATTACCCTTTCCTAGTTGCCCTTGAGAAGGTGGCAGTGATCTGCCATCTAGGTTCATGGTTTATTTTAATGTTTTGGAGGTAACTTTTGGATTTGGGGAGATTAAATTTGCAAGGGTAAGCGACTGAAAATTCTGGAGTTTAGAAATTGCCAGAACACCTCAAGTGATGGCGGTTCAAAGGGTGACCTGTATTTAGTTAATAAGGTCGGGGCTGGAAGAGTGAAATTGAGATTGGTAGGGACAGGGGGTCTACAGTTATTTCGATGAGGGACTTTAATTATTCATATCGTTCCCAGATCAAAGATGCTAAAAGGGCCTTTCTAAACAAGGGCCTGTCTTGGTGGATCCAGTAAGTCTGGAAAAAGGGCTGCTAACTCCATCAAAGACATGGGGCAGAAATTTTTGCTCGGCAGGTGGGCACGCGCCCGATCGCTCAAGTGTGAACTGACACGCGTTGACATCGTGCAAGCGTGCCGATGTTAATGCACAGTCGCGCGAAAGTTTGGCCAGTGGGCGCGTGCCGGAGCTGGCAGCACACCCGCTAACAATTAAAAGGCCTGTTAAGGCTATTAAATAATCAATTAATTTAAAATTTTCGCTGCTCATCCAACCTAATGGTGGGCGGGCAGGCGAAAAGGCCAAGCGGCCTTTGCATTTTTTTGAAAACCTCACCCACGGGCAGGATGAGGTTTCCAAAAGCAAATAAAAATAAAATAAAAACTTTAAATTTTCATTGGTAACATGTCCCTGCCCATGTGGACAGAGTCGCATGAGGGGACATGTTTCATTACATTTTTATTGTTTTTAAAGATATCGCTTCACCTCCCTGAGGGAGATTATGCAGCGCTCACTCGTGGGCATGTGCGAAGTTCGTGTTCGGCCGGCTTGCACTTCCCTCTCCCCCCGGACAGGCAGCACTCAGCGCTGCTGCTAGCGTTTCATGCCAGGCGGCAAGGCCCGCCAGCGTGAAATAGTGGTGCGGTGCCGATCGCGGGCGGCGGTCAGCTTTCCAGCTGCCCACGTCTGCCCCCACCGAGCACCCCTGCCAAGGGCAAAATTCTGCCCATGAAATAGTCACGCAGATCTCAGGGTTGAAAGGTTTGGTTTCGAAGCTAAAAGTTAATTAATATCAAGTTCTGTTTGGAACATCTAGGGATGCCACGTTGCCATGGAGAAACGTTGCAGGAAACTGCCACTTTGTCTGGAGTTTGTCTGTTTTCCTCATAGAAACAAGCAGCTCAGCTTGATAATAGGCACAGAGAGATAGCAATGGAGAGAGATAGAAAGAGAAAGAGTGTCTGCCAAGAACTGTAAAGCTCTAGGCCAGAAACAATACAGCCATCAGGAATCAGAGGCATTCCTGAGTTGGAGTCACTAAGCAAGAGTGCTGGGAGATCCTTACTTGAGTGTCCGTCATTGGGAAAATGTTAGAGTCTATTATAAAGGATGTAATAGCAGAGCATTTAGAAACCCATAATCTAATCAAGCAGAGTCAGCATGGCTTTATGAAGGGGAAATCATGCCTGACAAATTTATTAGAATTCTTTGAGGAGGTAACAAGCAGGATAGATAAAGGGGAACAAGCAGACGTAAAATATTTGGATTTCCAAAAGGCGTTCAATAAGGCACATATGACTACTTAATAAGATAAGAACCCATGGTATTGGGGGTAGTATATAAGCATGGACTGGCTAACTAAAAGAAGACAGAGAGTTGGGATAAGGGGGGCATTCTCAGGATGCCAACCTGTAACTAGTGGAGTGCCACAGGGATCAGTGCTGGGGCCACAATTATTTACAATATATATATTAATGACTTAGATGAGGGAAGTGAATGTACTATCACCAAATTTGTGGATGACACATAAGTAGGTGGGAGGGCAAGTGGTGAGGATGACACAAAGAAACTACAGAGGGATATAGACAGGTTAAGTGAGTGGGCAACAATTTGGCAGATGAAATATAATGTGGGAAAATGTGAGGTTATGCACTTAGGCAGGAAGAATAGAGGAGATTAATATTATTTAAATGGGGAAAGGCTGCAGAAGGCTGCAGCACAGAGGGATTTGGGAGTCCTCGTGCATGAATCACAAAAAGCTAACATATAAGTTCAGCAGGCAATAGGGAGGGCAAATGGACTGCTGGCCTTTATTTCAAAGGGAATGGAGCATAAAATAGGTAAGTCTTGCTAAAAAGTTGGGGGGAAGGGAAGGGTAAAACTCCAAGAAGTGTGACTAATGGGAAACAAAGCAGCAGGTTAGCGTGTGGGGGGGTGGATTGAACTTCATGGAAAATTACTAAAAAAAACTGAAAAGAAAGGAGAGCCCAGGAGAGGCTATTAAAGTCTCCAGAACACAAAATAGGACAGAGTGTTTGGAAAGGGCTAGGAATCTAACTTCAAGCACATCAGATAAAGGGACGACAATGAGAAAGGGGACGGGAAATAGAGGACTGAAGGTGTTGTATGTGAATGCACACAGTATACGAAATAAGGTAAATGAGCTTGTGGCACAGATTGAAATTGGCAGGTATGATGTGGTGGGCATCACGGAGACATGGCTGCAAGAGGATCAGGATTGGGAGCTAAATATCCAAGGATATGCATCTTATCGAAAAGATAGACAGGTTGGCGGAGGGGGTGGGGTTGCTTTGTTAGTAAGAAATGAAATTAAATCGATAGCAAGAAACGATGTAGGGTCAGATGATGTAGAATCTGTGTGGGTAGAGTTGAGGAACCGCAAAGGTAAAAAAACCATAATGGGAGTTATGTACAGGCCTCCGAACGGTAGTCAGGATGTGGGGCACAAGATACACCAGGAGATAGAAAAGGCGTGTAAGAAAGGCAAGGCTACAGTTGTCATGGGGGGTTTCAATATGCAGGTTGACTGGGAAAATCAGGTTGGTAGTGGATCCCAAGAAAAGGAATTTGTGGAATGTCTACGAGATGGCTTTTTGGAGCAGCTTGTGGTGGAGCCCACTAGGGAACAGGCAATTCTAGATTTAGTGATGCGTAAAGAGGCAGATGAAGGAACCCTTAGGAGGAAGTGACCATAATATGATAGAATTTATCCTGCAATTTGAAAGGAAAAAGCTGGAATCAGATGTAACGGTATTACAGTTGAATAAAGGCAACTACAGAGGCATGAGGGAGGAGCTGGCCAGAATTGACTGGGAGATGAGCCTAGCAGGAAAGACAGTGGAACAGCAATGGCAGGAGTTTCTGGGAGTAATTTGGGAGACACAGCAAAAATTCATCCCTAGGAAGAAGAAGCATACTAAAGGGAGGACGAGGCAACCATGGTTGACGAGGGAAGTCAGGGACAGCATAAAAGTTAAAGAGAAAGCATATAATGCGGCGAAGAGCAGTGGAAAACCAGGGGATTGGGAAGCTTACAAAGACCAACAGAGGACAACTAAAAAAGAAATAAGGAGGGAGAAGATTAAATATGAGGGTAAACTAGCCAGTAATATAAAAGAAGATTGCAAGAGATTTTTTAGATATACAAAGGCTAAGAGAGAGGCAAAAGTGGACATTGGGCTGCTGGAAAATGACGCTGGAGAAGTAGTAGTGGGGAACAAAGAAATGGCTGAGGAACTGAATAGGTACTTTGCGTCAGTCTTCACAGAGGAAGACACGAGTAACATCCCCAAAGTTCAAGAGAGTCGGGGGGCAGAGGTGAGTATGATGGCCATTATCAAGGAGAAGGTGTTAGGAAAACTGAAAGGTCTGAAGGTGGATAAATCACCTGGACCAGATGGATTACACCCAAGAGTTCTGAAGGAGATAGCTGAAGAGATAGTGGAGACGTTAGAGGTCATCTTTCAGGAATCACTGGAGTGATTTTCCAGAGGACTGGAAAATCGCTAATGTAACCCCCCTGTTTAAGAAGGGAGTGAGGCAAAAGATGGGAAATTACAGGCCAATTAGCCTGACCTCAGTCGTTGGTAAGATTTTAGAGTCCATTATTAAGGATAAGATTTCAGAATACTTGGAAGTGCATGGTAAAATAGGGCAAAGTCAGCATGGTTTCATCAAGGGGTGGTCATGCCTGACAAATCTGTTAGAATTTTTTGTGGAGGTAACAAGTAGGTTAGACAAAGGAGAGCCAATGGATGTTATCTACTTGGACTTCCAGAGGGCCTTTGGCAAGGTGCTGCACAGGAGGCTGCTCAGTAAGATAAGAGCCCATGGTGTTAGAGGCAAGGTACTAGCATGGATAGAAGATTGGCTGTCTGGCAGGAGGCAGAGAGTTGGGATAAGGGGGTCCTTCTCAGGATGGTGGCCGGTGACTAGTGGAGTTGTGCAGGGGTCAATGCTGGGACCACGTTTTCACTTAATACATTAATGATCTAGATGAAGGAACTGAGGGCATCCTGGCTAAGTTTGCAAATGATACAAAGATAGGTGGAGGGACAGGTAATATTGAGGAGGTGGGGAGGCTGCAGAAGTATTTGGACAGGTTAGGAGAATGGGCAAAGAAGTGGCAGATGGAATACAACATGGGCAAGTGTGAGGTCATGCACTTTGGTAGGAAGAATAGAGGCATAGACTATTTTCTAAATGGGGAGAGAATTCAGAAATCTGGAGTGCAAAGGGACTTGGGAGTCCTAGTTCAGGATTCTCTTAAGGTTAACTTGCAGGTTGAGTCGGTAGTTAGGAAGGCAAATGCAATGTTGGCATTTATTTCGAGAGGACTAGAATATAAAAGCAGGGATGTGCTGCTGAGGCTTTATAAGGCTCTGGTCAGACCACATTTAGAATATTGTGAGCACTTTTGGGCCCCGTATCTCAGGAAGGATGTGCTGGCCCTGGAGAGGGTCCAGAGGAGGTTCACGAGAACGATCCCTGGATTGAAAGGCTTAACATACGAGGAACGTTTGAGGACTTTGGGTCTATACTCGATGGAGTTTAGAAGGATGAGGGGGGATCTGACTGAAACTTACAGAATACTGAAAGGCCTGGATAGAGTGGACGTGGGGAAGATGTTTCCATTAGTAGGAGAGACTAGGATCTGAGGGCACAGCCTCAGAGTAAAGAGAAGACATTTTAGAACAGAGATGAGGAGAAACTTCTTTAGCCAGAGAGTGGTGAATCTATGGCATTCATTGCCACAGAAGGCTGTGGAGGCCAGGTCATTTAGTGTATTTAAGACCGAGATAGATAGGTTCTTGATTGGTAAGGGGATCAAAGGTTACGGGGCGAAGGCGGGAGAATGGGGTTGAGAAACTTATCAGCCATGATTGAATGGCGGAGTAGACTCGATGGGCTGAATGTCCTAATTTCTGCTCCTATGTCTTATGGTCTTATGGTCTAAAACTATACAAGGTACCAATTAGGCAACATCTAGAATACTGTGAACAGTTTTGGTCCCCTTATCCAAGGAAAGATATACTAGCACTGGAGGCAGTCCAGAGAAAGCTCATTTGGTTGATCCCAGGCATGGAGTGTTTTCTTAAGAGGAGGGGTTGAGTAGATTGGACCTGTACTTATTGGAGTTTAGAAGAATGAGAGGCGATCTTATTGAAACATGTAAGATTCTTAGGGGGCTTGACAGGGTAGATGCTGATAGGTTGTTTTACCTTGTGGGAGAATCTAGGGCCAGAGGCAATCATCTCAGAATAAGGGGTCACCCATTTAAGGCAGAGGTGAGGATAAATTTCTTCTCTCAGAGGGTAGTCAATCTGTGGAATTCTTTACCGAAGAGGGCTGTAGAGGCTGGGTCGTTCAGTATATTCAAAGCTGAGATAAACAGATTTTTAATCAGTAAGGGAATCAAGGTTCATGGGGAAATGGCAGGGAAGTGGAATTGAGGATTATCAGATCAGCCATGATCTCATTGAATGGTGGAGCAGACTCGATGGGCCAAATAACCTACTTCTGCTCTGACGTCATATGGCCTTATGAGCTGGAGTGTTCACAATTGTGAGGTGCTTAAGGAGTGGTGGAGGATCGCTTAGCTAGATATTAGCAGAAGGACCCCAAGTAAGCTCATATCTTCCAAGGTTAGCAGGAGCACTGAGGAGAATCAAGGTGAATTCCTGAGAGCTGTGGTTTGGTCCCAGAAAGAACCTTAAGTAGCCAAAGACTTTCTAGGTGAAGTCAAACTGGAAAGGGAAAGGATCTTCTGAGCATTTCAGTTTTAAAGTATAAGTGATCATGTTTATTGTTTTTTTTATTGTAAAGTATAATTGATATAGGATAATGTTTAGTTATTACTGTTTGCTTTTCCTGACTCTTGTGTAGTAACATTTATTTGTCTAAACTGTGGAATCTTGTAGTTTCATTCTTTCCGTAGAGAACGGAGATTTTGAATTTCTCTTTCAATGTTAACAGTCTGTATGGAGATCATAACAATATCCATAGCAATCTTCCTGAACCATTTTGTATTGCTGTACCCTTATTTTTCATCAGTTGTTGTCATTCTCCCATTGTTTTCAATTACAAACACTGTCACCGTCAGCATCTGCTTACTGATGTAATTTGCTTATTGTGTGTGATCCATTCACACTGCATCTGAATAAAAATATCAAACAATGAGCCTTGAGATCCTGATGAATAAAAGCAAAAGTGAGAGTGCCAGGATTCATTAAACTTGGACCAGGATAAATTCTGGAACAGGAGTTCTATGAATTCCCATATAAGTACAGCTGTTTGGCGAATCTTTGCAAAACAGCCCAGTTAATCATTCAATTAAACAATAATTAAGTCTAAATGGAGTGTGGGATGCTGGAGGAGGCGGAGTGAGGTGGGGTGGGATACAGGAAATGCATTTCCACCAAAATGATTAGGCTTGCATAATGACCTGCTGTCTCTGAGGGAAATTTGGCAGCTCACTGACTATATATTTACTCTGCTGAGCTGTAAGAAAATAATTGGGGACCATCTTGTACGCGGATCAAAGTTTTGTAGTTATGGGAACAGTGTGTCAATTTTGTTAAAAACAAAAAACTGCGGATGCTGGAAATCCAAAACAAAAACAGAAATACCTGGAAAAACTCAGCAGGTCTGGCAGCATCGGCGGAGAAGAACAAAGTTGACGTTTCGAGTCCTCATGACCCTTCAACAGAATTTCTTTGTTCTTCTCCGCTGATGCTGCCAGACCTGCTGAGTTTTTCCAGGTATTTCTGTTTTTGTGCCAATTTTGTTGTTTTTCCTCTCCTCCGTTGAAGATGTTGACTCACGCTGGTAGACATTTTCTTTGGCAGCAGCTGCCCACCAGTATCCTGCCCAAGTGACTGTCTTCATGTCCTGAGATTGCCCACCGGCAAGACAATTGCATGAACCCTCAATGGGTTCTGCTGAAAGTCCTCTCTTCATTACTTCAGTACTTCGTCTGTCAGTTCAGATAACGAATGACATCAGGCTATTTAAGGTATACATTACCAAACAGGTATGATCCTGGCCTCCCTCGACTGAAAGATGCCAATGGACAATCATCAATTAATACACGGAACTATAACTAATTTGTCTCCTTTCTAGCACAGGGCCACTGAAGCTTCAGGTGTGTCCACAGACCAGGGACACCTAATATTACTGGCTCCCCAGGGTTGTTAAGATGTTCATTATTACTACAATTTCTTAAATATATAATTTAATAACATTTAATGTAAATTTTTAAAAAATTCTCTCCCCAACGTGCAACACAAACAGAGTGAAGAATGTGGGAGGATGCCAGTCTAGAATCAGGTACTGAGCAGGTTTTTAAAAAAAATTACTGGCCAACATTTATTGTCCATCCATAATTGCCCTTATTCAGAGAACGGTTAAGAGTTAACCACATTGCTGTGTCACATGTAGGCCAGACCAGGTAAGGACAGCAGATTTCCTTCCCTAAAAGGCATTAGTGAAGCAGCTGGGTTTTTAACGGCTGTCATGGCACAGCTGCTGGTAAATGTTGAGCTGCCCAAATCCTAATGGGAAACTTGAAACAACTGTCACAACTTGTTTTGTAATCTGTATAAATTTCAAGTCTTATAGGTTTCTTACCAACCTAAATGAAACCTTTATTAATAGAAGAAATGAACTTAAATACATACATGTGTCTACAAATTATTACTATGATAATTTCTAAATCCCCTAATTAATCTAACTCCCAGTTACACTTTTGTTAAGGCAACAGTAAGACACACAGATTTTAAAAGACCCAGGCAAAGTCACACAATACCCTAGAAAGTCGAATTCAAAGTGAGATTCCTTAACTTCAGTTCTTTGTAGACAGCAGCTTGAGGCGTAGATGCTGCAGGCTTTTCACACTTGTTAGATCTTAAATTGTCAACCCTTATACACAGCCTTCACTCCTTTACACATATTTTCCCCTTTGAATGCAGATTCCCATTGTTTCACTATGTCTTTGCACTTTACCTTTCTAATAATAAAAATCTCTCATGGTACTAATTTTACCAGTAATCTTTGGGAAAAAATAAACACACTGTTTCTGAACTTCACCTGGCTAAGTGACACATTTCACCCCTCCTTTGAAAACTGTCACCAGTTTGACGCAACTGTGGACAGCTGATTGGGAGGCTCCACACAGATCCGCCACTGAGCCCTGGAAAAAGCCAGAGGCATAAAAGTTGAGGGCCACTGTGACCTTCAGAGCCACTGGCATGGGGTGTCCACCCACACAGTCGGAGTTGATCTCATTGCCGATCCTCTGACAAACGGAGGTCACTGTCTCCCTTGAGAGACGGACCTTCCTTCGGCATTGCACCTCGGACATATTGAGGTAGCTACATCATCACCTGTAAACCCTGGCAGCAGGATAGTGCCATCTTCTATGGCCCCTTCCACCTTGGACTACCACCTGGCCCTGCCCCTCTTGTGCCTGCATCTCTCCTCCCACAGGTCGCTCCCCTGGAAGCTGCATTGGGACACCTGGCCTCCTCTCCCTTCTGCCTCTCTGTTCCTCCTCGGAGGAGGTGCCTCCAGCAGACACCACAATCCCATTACCAGGGTTATGAAGGCTGTCTGATACTTGGAAGGGCTCACGCAGTGTGAATCCTCCAGGGGCTTGGAAGGTAACAAATGAAGCCTCGAAATGCTCAAAATGCAGCTCTGAAGCGAAATGAAGATGTCCAGTTCACATAAGTAATTAGCAGCACACGATCTCCAAAACCCCTCACTACCCACATTGACAGTGCTGCTGACCCTTCTTATCCTGCCCATGGGTGAGCTTTTGCAAATCGTGGCCTGCCCGCCTGCCTGTTTTGCCCTTGCGACGACCGAAAAATTGTATGGGCTACGTAGATTCGGAGGCAATTGGTGTGATGAGGGCCTTAACTGGCCTCTTAATTAGCGGCGGGCACGCCTCCATCTCCCTCACGCTGCTGCCGAGTGAAATATCGTGAGAGTGCGCGTTGACGTCGGCATGTTTGGCTGACGTCAATGCGCATTATTTCATGCTCAAGCGTGTCGGGTGCGCGTCAGCCTGCCGAGCGAAAAATTCTGCCCCCGGAGTTTTATAAAGATACAACACAAGAGGGAACCATATGGCCATTCGTGTCTGTGCCAGCTCTTTGAAAGACGATCAAGTTATTCCCACTCCTGTGCTGTATCCCTATAACCCTCCACATTGTTCCACTTCAATCGCTCAACCAATTCTTTTTTGAAAGTGATTATTGAATTTGCTTTCATGCAGGGCCTTTCAGATCGACTTATTGTCTAATTTTTTTTCCCTCATATCTCCTCTGTTTCTGTTGGCAATGATTTTAACCTCTGTCCTCTGGTTACTGAGTCCGGAATTCTCCCATCCGTGACTAAGTCCTGTGGCAGGGGTGGGGACAGGGAGTGCTGCCGCTGCATAGGTCAATGGGAAGTCCCATGGTATCTTCGTTAATTTTGCAGCCATGCGTTTCGCGACATATTCTGTGGCAGGGCAGGCTGCATGGTGCGTGTCCCACCATCATACCCAGGAACCAATTTAAAAGGCGCCCAGATATCCACTGTGAATTCTCCAAGGCCCCTTAGACAGTACCTTCCAAACCCACGACCACTACCATCTAGAAGGGCAAGGGCAGCAGACACCACCTGGAAGTTCCTCTCCAAGTCACTCACCATCCTGACTTGGAAATATATTACCGATCTTTCACTGTTGCTGGGTCAAAATCCTGGAACCCCCCTTCCTAACAGCACTGTGGGTGTACCTACACAACATGGTTTGCAGTGGTTTAAGAAGGCAGCTCACCACAACCTCCTCAAGGGCAACTAGGGATGGGAATTTGTTTAAAAGTTATTATGGTAGTAATTTGTAGACATGTGTATGTATTTAATTTCTTATTAAATTAATAAACGTTTAATTTAGTTTTATATAAAAATCCTTTTGAGGCTATGTGTTCTTATTCCTGAATTCAGAGCTGTATCTCAAACATACCAATTGAAAATATAGGTTATGACCGTTGTTAAAGTTTCCCTCTGGGATTTAAACAACTCAGCCTTTACCAACTGCTCTGTTATAACACGTGCAACTCCTCTCAAACCCATGTTCTGTTGTCTTTGAGCAGGAGAAGGAGCAGCACAACCAGAGAGAAAGGGAGAAGATGGTGAGCGGGGGGTTGCCCACATATGAGGCCTCTCACAGAGTTCGAGGAGAGAGCAGCTCAGCTAGCTGGAGCGGAGCCCGACCAGGCCATCAGCAATGGATAGTTTGGACTAGGGTGTCCACCCAGTAAGGATCCATCATGGTATAGAAACCTAAAGGTCAAATAAGCCTCCATGTTGGAGGCAGCTCATGCTGCCACTTGTTCTCTCCTCTCTCACTTACAGGTGCCACCAGGAACATGCTAATGCCCGAGGAGGAGGAGAACTCCCTGTCAGGCCCCAGCACCAGCCTCAACCCAGAGAAGAGCCAGAAGAAGAGGAAGGATATAGACGTGAAGAGGCTTGACTGCAGACTCCTGCACCCTCCAGCATCCCAGGAACTCACACCTTGGTGGGTACTGGTTGTAACTAAGGAAGAATTTCACATTCTGGTGGTCACAGCAAGGACACAGGCCCACAGCAGGAGGCGGGAAGGTCAACTAATCTCCCCGGCACTCAGAGGATTGCTGCGGAAGAGGCATCAGCGAGGCTCGAGTCTGATGATAAGCCTCTAGCCTTCCAATTCATGGTGAAGAGTCAGCAAGAGTCTGAACAACATCAGGCAGAGGTGTTGGGGGCCCTCATTAGGGGACTCCGTCCGCCTGCTCTCTGTTGAAGTGGTGCCCACATCTGCACGCATTGAGATCACAGCGGGGAGGGTGGCAGGCACCATGGAGACCCTGGTCCAGCAGAATGTCCAGTTTCTGCGGGAAATGCGTGCAGACCTGCACCCCATCGCAGTATCCATGGGTGAGTTCCTGCAGTGGCAATGTGTGAGGGGGGCAGGACATCTCGACCTCCCTCCAGATCCCCTTCCTCTCGAGGAGTCAGGCTGGGGCCCTCGGGCACCATAGGGAGGAGAAGTGACAGCTGAATACCCCTGGGCCATCCACTCAGGCATCTCAGAGGCTGTCTTCACCCTCTGAGTCCCCTTTTCCTGTGGCCCCTTCAACCTCATCCTCTGTCATTGCAGAGCAAGCTGCTGGTCCAGAGCAGGACGGCCAAGGGAAGCCGGGGCTCTCCAGGCCTCAGCTCCGCAGAGGACACCCACTGAAGTTATCAAAGGCAACAGGGCCAGCTAGTCAGTAGGCTGCCTCCACCCTTGCTGTGGATGTCAGTGCAGCACCTAGAAGGAGTAGTAGGCCACTTTAGATAAAGAAATGTTGATCACAACGGACTGCACAGGACCACATCTAGGCTCTGTAAATATATTCACTTTCACTGCATAATGTGTGCTGTCATTTTTCAGCATCGTTCTAAAGGCTTTGGGCACCACACCCCCTGCAAGCACTTCTCCTGCATGAGGCTGACCCCCAGAGTGATTCTGCAGGGAGAAGGGTATTTGGCAGGGCCTTTGCGAGCCATCTGCAAGCACCCTCCTGCGCAAGCAGAGCCTTCATCCGCCAAACTCATGTCCCAGGTCCCTAGCATTTTCAATACTGCCTGCTGGGGTTCCCTTTCAGTCATCCAGCTGAGCTGACCTGCATCTCCACCCACACTGATTCAGCCCCATGTAGCACTTGTGCCCATCCAACATGAGGCTCTGCTCACTTTTGATTTGACCGTCATGGTTGTTGTAACATATTTTCTGCGCTCCCCCACTATTTCCTCTCCCCAGTCACCGATGCCCTTTCCCCCATCATCATTGAGCCCCCCACCCCGGTATCACCTTCGACCTTCCCACTGTCACCTTACAGCCTGAACACTTTTCATTTGAGAACGTCCAGGTGAACGTGCACATTCCCTTCCTACAGAGCATCCCACCTCCATTCACATTGACCTACCCTATCTCCTCCTGCCCATACCCCCGAAGTCAATTAGGGATGGGCAATAAATGTTGGCCTAACCAGCGATGCCCACATCCCATGAAAGAATAATAATATTAAAAAAAACTTGCCATTTATCCCGCTGGTGGGGACATGGGAGAATTCTGCCCTCAGTCTTCTGCCTCTGGAGACAGTTTCTCCTTATTTACTCAATTCAAAACTGTTCTTGGGTCTGGAGTTACTGCATTTGATCAGGGGACAAATTGCATAATTTGAAAAGTGTTTTTTCCCCTCAGGTTCCTACTCAAATCATTTGCAATATCACCAAACTTCAAATCTGCCATGAACCAACACAATTGAGCAGCATTTTAGAAGGTCATTTTTTGAATTTTTAAAAAACGTTTTAAGTTATTCTTTGATATATTTAAAGAGTTGTGGCCTGGTGCAGTTCCATTAATACAGCTGAAAAAAAAATCAGCATTTTTAATCTGAGTGTTTAATTGGCCACTTGTGAGGAACCTGATTTTAAACAACTGAAAATCTCTTTTAAGAAAAAGCTACACAGATCCACAACTCCAGTTACATTGGTGTACAGTCGCCAGTTCCCTAGTAAATTAGAAAAAAAATTAGGAGCTTCATTTTAAGAGCTTCCTCAAAGGCCCACAAACAAGAGCAATTAATGGAAAGTTGCAATGGTGATTAATTCAATCTGGGGGCAACAATGGTTTTGTGGGTGGGAATAGCTTCTAGTGCATTTTCTTTTACAAGGTCACGTAACCTTGATTTGCACTGGACATAATTTGCACTGGGCATTCTTCAATCTTTTGTGCTAGTCTGACTGATTTTGAGCCAATTACCAGTGTAACTAGTGAAAAGACCTACCCATCATTTGGAGTAATTCTAACAAATCTGCCCTTAATCTTCTCTGCTTAAGGAGAAAAGCTCCAGTTCCTCTAGCCTCCCTTATGTAACTGAAATCCCTGGAACCATTCTAGTAAATTTCCTGTGCACCCTCTCGAAAGCCTTGACATCCTTTGTAAAGTGTGGTACCCAGAGTTGGCCACTCCAACTGAGACCTAGCCAGTGTTTCATAAAGGTTTAGTGTAACTTTCTTCTTTTTGTACTCAATGCCTCTATGTGAACCAAGATTCCCACATGCTTTTTTAGTGGGCAAAGCTCAAAGCCAGTGCACTCAGTTTATTTGCTAACTTTGACTCATGTGTTACTGATGTTAGTACCTCTTCCAAAGTGCTTCTGCTTAGTATTGGTGTATTTTGTGTGGCTCCTTATCCTTAAATCGTGAAGTCTTCCATGTGGATTCCTGGTGGAATGTGTAAGTGCTTAGGGTGGCTTCAGGAACCAATGGACCATGATGGGGGAGACAGTGAAGGGGTATCTGACATGCTTGGACGTGTAGGTATGTGGAGTGGGAAGAGAAGGGGTAAATGGCAATTGTGGTCCTATTCCCATTGGCTCCCTTCACCAATGAGGATATTCGATTGATTTGGTCCTAATGCTTCTATGATGCTACTCTATGGGCAGGGTTTTATGCAGACTTTGAGACCCCAACGTTGGGACAAAATGGGGATCCCGAGACCACACTTTCAGGCAGTGGGACTGGTTCAACAATTCTACCGGGGGTGGCCCTTCAATTGGCTGCCTCTAGGCTCGCTGCCTTTATTGTGGACTCCCAATGCTGCCGGCTCAGAGCCAGCAGTTGTACAGTCTCAGCAGCCCCACCTGGAGAAATGGGTGCTGCTAAAGCAGATTGGGAATCCAGCAGGCACAGAGGTAAGTAAAAAATTAATCATCAGAGAGACCAAGCAGGCAGATCCCTCCAGATAGCCCATTAGGTCTGTGGGGGTGACCTTCCCTGCCCGCGACTCACTCTTTGGGGTATACCCCTAGATGGCTGTAGGGAGGCTTCCTTCATGAAGCCGGTGGTCTCCTCATGCCGTGGTGGTGCGGTGGCGGGGGGTGGGGGGGGTGGGGTGGTGTCACTGAGGCACCAGCAAAATGCTAGCAGCCCAAAGAATCAACACTAACATGGTTCTTAAGAACTATTCAGACATTTTGTATCTGGTCCTTCTACTGGATAACTACCCAACAGTGGGACTGCATCGGACAGTTGTCCCAATGCGGTTTCTGACTATTTTCCCGGCTCTCCTGCCTCCCAGGCCGCCACCCTGAGGCTGGGAAAATCCTGCCCACAATTCTACAAAATCCCCTTCTGGACTAAATCAATAAAAGCCCAATCCAAAACCTAATACTCCCAAGATCTATTTTGCAGCAATCCCAAGGGTTATTTTTGTTATTCTTTCATAGAATGTAGGCATTACTGGCAAAGCCAGGATTTTTTGCCCATCTCTAATTTTCCTTGAGAAGGTGGTGGTGAGCTCTATGCTGTAGGTATGTCCACAGCGTTGTTACGGAGGAATCCCCAGGATTCTGACCCAGTGATGATGAAGGAACAGTGCTATATTTCCAAGTCAGAATGGTGTGTGACTTGAAGGGGAACGTGAACATGGTGGTGTTCCCAAGTGCCTGTCTTATTGTCCTCCTAGGTAGCAGAGGCCATAGGATTGGTAAGTACTGTCGAAGAAGCCTTGGTGAGTTGTTGCTGTGAACCTTGTAGATGGTACACACTGCAGCCACAGTGCACTGGTGATGGAGGAAATGAATGTGTTATTAGTGTTACTAGAACCTTTCTCCCTGATGTTACCGTAACCCTGGGAGTCTCCTTCTTGTGCTCCCAGGATCTTGGGAGCCTACCTCAAAATGCTAGACTTTGAGTCCCATCCTTATGTAACTAAACTCCCAATGCTGATAAGGAAATGCCCTGGTTACACAACTTCAAATAATACCCTTGTTCCTATAAAACCCCGGACACACCAAAAGTAATACCATGGTAGATTCACTAATTTCTAGAAAAGTACCAGAATATCATTCCACAACTCTAGTCACCAACCTACCAGCCATGTCTGACCTACCTGTTAAAATGGGATGAGACTGCAGCTCTATAAAAGAGGGAAAGCCTCAACTGGCTCCAGTGTGGTCAACTGGCCAAGTGTTGGCCGTGAAAACATAGTTTAGTGTCCAAATTAGTTAAAATTGAGAAGTCTAAATAAAGGGCAAAGGCTAATGGGGCAGGTTGAAATTAATAGAAGATGTGATAAATCAAGTGGTAATGATTATTCGATAGTAAAGTTAGGTTTTAAAAACTTGTGGAGTAGCAAGAACAACATCAGAGAGAATCTTCAATGTGCAAGTCCACCACAAAATACACAGCCATGCTTTCAAACATGCCGAGACCTCAAAGGGTCTGAAATATCAGAACTCAATTTAATGCATTCCATAATTAAAAACCTTACAAGCAAGCCATGTCTTTTTCTGAAAATTCAGCATTAAATCTTTTTTTAAACTGACTTCAGTAGCTTTTTAAGAAAAACCAAAGGGTAGTTTCATGCATCAAGAGCAAGTAGCGAGAATTTAGGTGCATGTGACTCATCATTTTTTGACCATCAAACAGAATAGGGCAATATGACTCCCGGCACACACAACTCCTTGTTGGCACTGCTGATGTTTACTCTGCTTTTATTTTGTTGAGTTGATCTTTTCTGTCTCTCACACTCTCTTTCTTCCCTTGTCTTTTTTCTCTCTCTTGCTCTCACTCCCCATCCTTTATTTGATGTCGCACCACAGCAATCTGTTTAAAAACAATGGTAGCTTGTGAATTTTCCAGAAAGATGATCGCCCTGCTAGGAAATTGTACAGGGGCCAGGATTGTACGGCCTCGCTGTGGCGTGTCTCCCCCCCCGGCGGATGCGGCGAGTCACTTAAATCTCCATTCAGTTCCATTCAATATCTTGCCGGGCCGGAGGGTGCCATAAAATCCTGGCCAGGAAACCATTCCGGTCATAACTTAACTTCACAACTGGAAATGGAAAACAACAGCCATCTCTGTGGCATCATTGGTTGGCACCATTGTGCCATGTACTATTTAAAGAAAAGTCAGGTCAGAGGGCTGAATTATGAAGAAAGACTGGAGAAACCTAGGACTTTCGGCCATGAAAGTAGGTGACTAAAGTATACAAGTCTGGATTCAAACCACAACTTTAACTTTGCTATGAAGTGTTTTCTTTTCGGGCAATAGCTTCAAGGCTGCAGTATAAATCTAGAGTCAAGGCACAACCTGATTCCTGAAAGAAACAAATGTGTGAAATCCTCGAAGCGGCATTCTCTCACACCGTTTCGGTTTGACACTGTATGGTGTATAACTTCGGCATGGTGTTAAATTCGATTCAAAAAGTGCTTGAGGGGGTTTACATTTGAACCCCTGAGAGAGGAGCTCTGTTCAGAATAATAAAACACAACAGAAGATTTTGAACGGTGCAGAAAAGTTAAATCCACAATATGATTTCAAGTTAGATGGTGAGTGTAGGACATGATAGCTTTCGTTGAAGAGAGAGCTTAACCATAGGCACTAAACCAAGTGGTCTCCTTCTACTCTGTAATTTCTATGATAAGCAAGTGCCAATGATAAAACTGCATTTACGTAGCCCTTTTCACATCCTTGGGATGTCCCAAAATGCTTCACAGGCAACCATTTATTTTTCAAGTGCAATTATTAATGTTCTGTAGGCAAACATGGCAGCCAACTGACATAAAGCAAGATCCCATAAAAAGCAATGCAATAAATGACCAATTTATGGTAGTATTAATAGAGGAATAGATTTTGGTCAGGATGTCAGGAAAAATCCCTTGCTTTTCTTTGACCAATACCCCTTACATCCAACTAAATGAACAGATATTTTTTAAGTTTCTCATCCAAAAGACAGCTCTTCACATAATGCAGCACTCCATCAGTACTGCACTGAAGTCTCAGGTTCTTGAAATGGAGTCAGAACACATAGACTTCTGATTCCAAGTACAGCAAATGGCCAAGCTGATACTTGGCCATAATGAAAGGATAAGATAACGTGTCCAAAAGTAATTTGAACAAAATTAATATTTTTTTGGCTTTGCGCCATCACCAGGCAGTCTCAGTTGTTCAAACATATAACAACAATTAAGGAGGGTCCTGCACTCGATTTTCTGACCATTAGTTAAACTGGTTGTAAAACAAATTATCATATGCCTTCCTAGCGAGTGAGCCTCCGCCTCTAAACAGGAGCATGAAGCTGTAACGTTATTGCCTAAAAAGCGGTCAATAGTTCCAGGTAAGGTTAAGTAGTCGAGGTAGAACTCTTAGAAAGAGTGTAATTTTCAATTTCAATGCCTGGGTAGTAACCTACCAGAGTAAATTGCCTTTCCTTGTATAGCCCATAATCAGACAGGTGGTGCAGCAAGTGGTGATCTACTTTGCCAGGTTATCACTCAGGCAGCCAAGTTGAACATTTCCTCAGATGCTGTAATGAGCAGAGTGGTGGTTCTATAAAGATTAGTTGGATGAATTCAGATAAAATATCACATCATTTACATCTTCTAATCTTTTGCGTAGAATTGACAGCTGATTGAGCGCATTCAGTCAGTTTTAGTTTTGGAGGGTCTAAATGGGCTGTTCTCATTCCCTTGATTTCTTACTGGGGTTTTCATCCATGTCTGAGTCGTGATAGAGATTGATTGCTATGATTAGTTTACTACATCATTACTATTGCACCATGTGAGACCAGAATGGTAAAAGGTAAACTAGATGGAGCTTGGTTTTGTTTGCTCTAGCAATTTGCATGTACCTATGAACATTTGTGCAACATTTTTATCCTCCTCTGCAGGACAAGAGGTGACAGTTCAGGCAGGTGGCTGCATAACTTAATACAAATTGTGCGAGAATGGTGCCTTTAAACTTCCTTGCATTGGATTTCAATGCCTCAGGGCAATGAGGGCCATCATCTCATTCATCTTACTGGGGGTTTGGGTGGGTTGGGGTGGGGTTGGTTGCATGTGTTGTGGTTGATGCTCGATGCTTCCTGTAAAATAAACAGGACATAAGTTATAATGTGTTTTTGATGTGAAGTACTGTTAAGAAAGCTATAAATATAATTCAATTGGATCAAAATAGTTCTAGGGAATCCGTATCATGTAACTGGAACTATAGTTTAGCTACTTTCAGTCAGGTAGCATTATAGTAGACTGAATTTCAATCCAGCAAATACATCCAACCTCTGCTACAGCGCATGTCAATATTTTACATTAGGTCATAAAAGTCCCAAGGTGCTCATATAGATAAATGTAATGGTCGATGCAGCTTGATAAGGGAATATTATATAAAGAAATTGAAATGGATTCAGAAAAAACTTATAAACCGCTTATGTAGCTTTAATGAGTTCCATGTTGCAACCTGATGATAATCTGTATTGAAGTTTATGCTGCCATGCTTATCCTGGTGTTGCATGTCTTATTAAATAAAAGCTCATTGCACTTGATCTTGCTCAAGATAGAACAGATTCAGTTTGTTCCAGTAACTATGCCAATGGATCATCCATCAAGTATGCAAATTTCCCTTATTTAATATTTTTCTCTCTTTCTCGGGTAGTTGTCAACTTTGATCTCTGTGAGATAGCTGGAGAAGAATTTTAATATGAGCCAAGGAAATTTAAAATTAAAAAAAACATGTGATTGTCACACGATTTCCCCTGAATAATAGCCTGCAGTTGTACCGACTAGGAAAGCTGTAGTTTTATTTCCCAGCCTGTATTGAATTAGCTACCCTGAGTTGAGGCTCCAGTTTGATTAGGGTATGGAGGTGAAGACAACTGGGATATATATACAATGATGATAAACTCAGAAATTCCAGGCTTTCCAAATCATGAAAGCACAGGGTGTACTTTTTTATGGTACAAAAGATAAAAATCAACCTGAGACCAAAACACTTTCTAAATAATTTTATTGACATAAATACATGACAATTTTTAAGATAATGATATCATACAACTTTATCCAGGTGGTTCAATCGGAAATCAGTATGATCACTTTGTCTGTTCCAGGAAGTTATGCATTAAATAGTCCAGAGAGATGTTTTTGTTTCGGGAGGAATATAGGACATAGGAACAGAGGACTTGGAAGCAGGAGTAGACCATTCGGCCCTTTGAGCCTGCCATGCCATTTGATAAGATCATGGCTGATCTTGTTGTGGTCTCAACTCCACTTTCCAGTCTTCTCCCAGAACCTTGGCTTCCTTATCTATCAAAAATCTATCTAAATATGCCTTGAATAAATTCAATGGCCCAGCCTTGACTGCTTTCTGGGGGAGAGAATTCCACATGCTAACTACCCCTGAGAGAAACAAATTCTCTTTATCTTCATCTTAAAATGGAGGTCTCTTATTCTTAAGCTGTGGCTCTAGTTCTAGTCTCCCCCACAAGTGGAAACACCCTCCTGGTATCTACCCTATCAAGTCTCCTCAGCATCTTATATGTTTCAATAAGACCATATCTCATTCTTCTAAACTCCAATTGGTATAGGCTTAACCTGTTCAACCTTTCTTCATAAGATAAGCCCTTCATCCCAGGAATCGCCTGAGTGAACCTTCTCTGAACTGCTTCTAACACAATTACATCCTTTTATATTAAGGAGACCAACATTTTTTTTAACAATGGAATGTGGGCATCGAAGACTAGGCCAGCGTTTATTGCCCATCCCTAATTGCCCTCGAGAAGGCGGTGATGAGTTACTTTATTGAACCGCTGCAATCCATGTGGTATAGGCACACCCACAGTGCTGTTAGGGAGGGAGTTCCTGCAGTGCATCTTATAGATGGTATACACTGCTGCCACTGTGCATGGTGGTGGAGGGAGTGAATGCTTGTGGATAGGGTGCCATTCAAATGGGCTGCTTTGTCCTGGATGGTGTCCAAATCCTTGAGTGCCAGGCAAATGGAGAGTATTCCATCACACTCCTGACTTGTGCTTTGTAGATGGTGGACAGGTTTTGGGGAGTCAGGAGGTGAGTTACTCTTTGTAGAATTCCCAGCCTCTGACCTGTTCTTGAAGCCACATCATTTATATGGCTAGTACAGTTCAGTTTTTGGTCAATGGTAACCCCCAAAATATTGATAGTGGGGGATTCAGTGATGGTAATTTCATTGAATGCCAAGGGGCAATGGTTAGATGTTGGAGATGATCTTTTTGGAGATGGTCATTACCAGACACCTTGTGGCATGAATGTTACTTGCCACTTGTCAGCCCAGGCCTGGATATTGTCCAGGTCTTGCTGCATTTGGGGAAAGACTGCTTACTCTATACAGCATTCCAGATGTGGTCTCAACAAAGCCCTGTACAGCTGCAGTAAAACTTCCCTATTTTTATATTCACCCTGCAATAAGTGCCAAAATTCTATTTGCCTTCCTAATCACTTGTTTCACATGCATACTGACATTTTCTGATTCATGTACCTGGACACCCAAATCTCTCTGTACTCCGAGTTCTGGAATATTTTCCTTATTATTTCATGGGATGTGGGCATCACTGGCAAGGCCAGCATTTATTTCCCATCCCTAGTTGCCCTTGAACTGCGTGCTTTGCTCAGCCAGTTCAGAAGGGTAGTTAAGAGGCAACCACATTGCTGTGGGTCTGGAGTCACATGTAGGCCAGACCAGGTAAGAATGTTAGATTTCCTTCCCTAAAGAGCTATAGTGAACCAGGTGGATTTGTACAACAATCAATGATAGTTTCATGGTCACCATTACTGAGACTAGCTTCATATTCCAGTTTATTAACTGAATTCAAATTCCACCAGCTGTCATAGTGGAATTTGAACCCATGCCCACAGAGCATTAGCCTGCCTCTGGATTACTAATCTAGTGATGATGCCACTGCATCTCTTCTCAGTTAAATAGTATACTGCTTTTCTATTCTCCCTGCTAAAGTGGACAAGTTCACATTTTCCCACATAATACTCATTCCAACAAAGTGTTGTCCAGTTAGCTATAATCTGCTCATTGACGCTCAGTTTGAGTAGCGCCAAGTCCAATCAGCTCCTGACCTCATTACAGCCTTGGTCCAAACGTGGACAAAGGAGCTGAAATCAAGTTGGGAGGTGAGAGTAATGCCCTTGACATCAAGGCAGCAGTTAACCCAGTGTGGCATCAAGGATCCCCAGCAAAACTGGAGTCAATGGGAACCTGGGGGAAAACTCTTCACCGGTTGGAGTCATACCTAGCACAAAGGAAAATGGCTGTGTTTGTTGGAGGTAACTTACCTCAGTCCCGGGGCATCACTGCAGGATTTCCTCAGGGTAGTGTCCTCAGCCCAACCACCTTCAGCTGCTTCATCAATGACCTTCCCTCCATCATAAGGTCAGAAATGGGGAGGTTCACAGATGAACTGCACAATGTTCAACACCATTTGCGACGCCTTACATACTGAAGCAGTTCACGTCCCTATGCAGAAAGTCCTAGCACATATTCAGGCATGGGTTTATAAGTGGCAAGTAACATTCATGCCACACAAGTACCAGGCAGTTACCATCCCCACCAAGAGAGAATCTGACCATCTTTCTTTGAAATTACCACCACTGAATTCCACACTATCAACATCCAGGGGGTTACCATTGACCAGAAACTGAACTGGACTACCCATATAAATAATGTAGCTACAAGAGCAGGTCAGAGGCTGGGAATTCTGCAGAGAGTAACTCATCTCCTGACTCCACAAAGTGTGTCCACAACCTACAAGGCACAATTCAAGAGTGTGATGATGGAATACTCTCCACTTACCTGGGTGAGTGCAGCTCCAACAACATTCAAGAAGCTCAACACCATCCAGGACAAATCAGCCCACTTGATTGGCACCCCATCCACCACAATAAACATTTGATCCCTCCACCACCGATGCACTGTGTCTACCATCTACAAGATGCACTGCAGCAACCCACCAAGGCTCCTTCGACAGCACCTTCCAAACCCGCGACCTCTACCATCTAGAAGGACAAGGGCAACAGATGCTTGGGAACACCACCACCTCGAAGTTCGGCTTCAAGTCACACATCATCCTGACCTGGAAATATATCGCCTTTCCTTCACTGCTGCTGGGTGAAAATCCTGGAATTCCCTTCCTAACAACACTGTGGATATTTCTACAACACATGGACTGCAGTGGTTCAAGAATATAGCTCACCACCACCTGCGACATCCACATCCCTTGAATAAATTTTTAAAAAGAAAACACTAAATTAATCTAAAAGCCTGGAATGTTGTAAAACTCATTTACATCATCAGATCAAAGAAGAAATTGTAAATGAGGGATAAGTAGCCTTAAGGTGAAGTTGAAGATATCCCAGAGCATGATATGTCATCATGGAACTGGGTGTAGATTAGGAAGCTTTTCTGGTTTTAATTTATCTGGGTGTTTGCTGAGAAGTTTTTAGTTGCAGTTTGGACCTTGTGCAATTTGCAGCTCACTGAGAGAAGTTAGCCAAAGTAAATGACAGTTAGATAGACTGCACTGTAAGCAGAGTAAAACACTAACTTCATCATTGATTGCATGGAAGGCAGGTGAAGCTTAATCTCAGTTTAAATCTTGTGAGGAACAAAGCTGGGAGATTGTCTACATTGAATTTAGTGGAAGAATCTACAGTGGGCCTCACAGTGTCTTATTACAAAAGAAATTAGCTTAGAAGTATTGGCAAAGTAACCAGAACCAGGGGCTGAGGCTTCCACAGACAAGAGAAGGTAAATGAAAGTTTTACCTCTGAGAACAGCTGGAGCTGAGAAACATTCTCCCGAAGAATGCGGCATAATTATGGGGGGGCCCCACAGAAGTAAATAACTTTAAGATTGATGTGTTTTATAAGGGAATTCTCGGGGGCAGTAAGAAGTAAACCTGAATGTATAACATACATAGGTATAAACCATATTGTTAAGCTAATGGTGCTTGTTTTGTTCAAATATTTTATATACAATAACCTTTGTTTCATTAAAGAAAGTTCTATTGGTTAAAATTAAGTATTCAGGTTTATTTTTAAATGCTAAAGGTTCCTTACAGGATCATAACTATGTTTGTTGCTGGATTGAACACACTGATGTTTGCAATAGTTTTGTGACAGTTTTCGAAGACCAGTAGACAACTGTCTGTTATCCTCTGCTTATCTGTCGCTATCCTTATTTACCTTACGCTGTCTAATCTGTGTCCTTCGAGTACAGCAAGTTTTGAACAAAACAGCAAGGAAGCAGTCAGACTTCACTTTCTTTCTTCGATATCCTGGGCAGTAAGCATATGCGCTCTAATTTTCACCAATTTTATAACATTTCTGCTTTCCTTCTTTTGTTCTTCATACTTTTAACCTAATTCTGCTCTGTTACCAAATAATGCATTGCTAAAAATCATTTCTTCCAGGCTTTCTTAAAATACAGTCATTGAAGTTCCATATTGAAAAGCCCAAAATCCTTCAAAAGTGACAACTAGATAGGAACACTTGTGTCATCTCTCCGATCTTGATAGTTAAATATTCTGTCTCCACTGATTACCTTCTCTGGAGCTACAACTTAGTGCATTTAACCCTTCCAATCCTTTTGGCTGTGTTTATCTAGCTCCCTTAATTTATTAGGTGTTTTATATTTTATATTTTGGAGCAAGACAGAAATGAGTCACCACTTTCTATGTATGTTGGAATTTTATTTACAGTGCTTTGAAATGCATGCTCTCTCATGCTTTTAACAGCTTTAGCAGCAAGTTTCCAGCTTTCTTTCCTTTTTTTGGGTTCACATCCAGGCTTAACTAATCAAGCACAATGAGCATCAATAATTAAAAGGCTCACATAATCAAACAGAGAAGACTACTATACTACAGTAGGAAATTAGGAACCTCACTTGGAAATGCCATAGGATTGATGACGTGCAAATGAAAAATATAAAGTCACAGTGGTGTAGCAATTATTTCCTGATTGAGGTTAAGAAAAAGAAAGAACAGTTACATTTATATAATGTCTTCCATAATCTCAGGGCACCCAAAGTGCTTTACAATCATCAAAGTGCTTGTGAAGTATAGTAATGTAGAAAATGTAGCTAATGTAAAACTCAGCAAATAAGCCACATCCACACACACATTTAGCAAAGGAATTATTATTCAAGCACAGGACCTTCATTTTAATATTGCAATTAATGCTATGTTCTTCATTGGCACCCATTAATCCCACTTAATAATATCACAGGATGAATTTAGCAATAGCTTCAACACATGCAGACTTGACCATGAACACTGGCACTGCTAATTCATAATTGTTGGATCATGCCTGAAAAAAATGGGTGACTTTATGAACCATGAAAGGAGATGTATTGGCAACACATGGATAGTTAAGAATGAAACCATGAGAGAACAATTCCACAAAGGTCGACCAGAGAGAAAAGGCAATGGAGAAGGATGCAGTTAGCAAAGTGGGGAGATGTTAAAGGGAATGAAAAGAGATACAGCACCATGGAAAGGTTAACTTGGCCCCTTATCCAACATTTTTGTTCCTGTTGTCAAGGATTAGGCCTGCTCAGGCTTATGCTCAACAGAGACAATTTATTCACTGGCTCTTTACCCGACATTCCTTTACTCTTTGATCACAACTACTTTTTCTTAAACAAAGAAATAGCAACAGAAGAATGCTGTGCCCGATGGCATAAAATAAGTATAGGATATTCAAGTATAAAATGCAGCATGATCCATGACAGACAATGTTGATACCATTAAAAATTAGTGTGACTGTGAAAGGGTCCATCTGCAGCCAGTTAGATTAGAGGAACATACTAAAATCATCTACAGTTACAGAATGACCTGACATGGTGGAAAAAGAAATTGCAAGCTTGTTTGGAGCCTTTTGCTGCAGACGTGAATCTGTGCACCGTCAAAATGGTGAGACACCTTTGAATTGAAAGAGCATTGGTTCATACTAAGTTCCCAGCCTGGCTCACTTGGTAAACGGATGAAATATTTTGAACTGTGCTGTAAAGATTAAAGTACACCAGGTTTGATTTACTGGTCTGTGCTAAATTTCCCAGGACTGCATGCCAATGGGCCTTGTACAGAGCGTGGATAATTGCAGGTGTTGTTTCTCGCGATATTCCATCTATTGATGCCTGTCCATCTGTCGCAAGTGACAGCCCTTTCAGTAATATGAACAGACAATAAGTTTAGTCCTTGACCTTTGGCTGGTACTACAAGTGGACTAGGGGTAACAACAACAGCATCAACTTACATTTATATAGCACCTTTAACATAATGAATCATCCTAAGGAGTTTCGCAGCAGCATTCTAAAGCAAGGTTATATATAAGGGGATATTCGGTCAGATGATCGAAAGTTTTGTCAAAGAGATGGGTTTTAAAGCATGCCTTAAAGGAGAGATAGCAAGGTGGAGAAGTAGAGAGATTTAATGAGGGAATTCCAGAGCTCAGGGCCTAGACAACTGAAGGCCTGGCCACCAATGGTGCAGTGATTAAAATTGGGAATTCAGAAGGGGCCAGAATAAGATAGCACAAATTGGAAGGTTGTGGCACCTGAGGAGGTTACAGAGAAAAGGAGGGGCAAGGCCATGAAGGAATTTGAAAACAAGGATGAGAATTTTTAAATTAAGACATTACTGGGAGCCAGTGTAGATCAGTGAGCACAGGGTTGACAGGTAAGTGGGACACGCTGTGAGTTAAGCCACGTGCAACAATCTTGGATGATTTCAAGTTTACAGATGGTAGAATGGGGAGAGCAGCCAGATGGTTGTAATGGTTGAGTATAAAGGTAATAAAGGCATGAATAGGGGTCTTAAAAGCGGATGAGCTGAGACAGGGGAAATCTCAAACGATGTTGCGGAGTTGGAGATAATCAATCCTAATGATGGCATGAATATGAGGTCGGAAGCTCATCTTGGATAGAATGTAACATAAAATTTGTGAATATTCCAGTTTGGTCTCAGGCTGTTGTCACAAAGAGGGATGAAATCTGGCATGGGGACTGAAAACAATGGCTTCAGTTTTCACAATATTTAATTGGAGGAAGATTCTGCTCATCCAGTACTTGATTTAGATTTTAAAAAGCCTGATTTAGCAACAGTGGAAAAGTCAAGAGAGGTGGTGATGAGGTATAGTTGAGGTATCATCAGTGTACATGAGGTGTGAGTGACTGTCTTTGACTTCAAGGCCACATCTGACTGAGTGTGGCATTAAGGAGCCCTCGCAAAACTGGACTCAATGGGGATCAGGGGGAAAACTTCACTGGTTGGAATCATTCCTAGTGCAAAGGAAGATGGTTGTGGTTGTTCGAGGTCAGTCATCTCATCTCCAGGATATCACCGTAGGACTTCCTCAGGATAGCGTCCTTGGCCCAATCATCTTCAGCTGCTTCATCAATGACTTTCCCTCCATCAGAAGGTCAGAAGTGGGGATGTTCACTGATGATTGCACAATTTTCAGCACCATTCTCAACTCCTCAGATAGTGAAGCAGCCCATGTCCAAATGTAATAGGACATGGACAACATCCAGGCTTGGGCTGACAAGTAGCAAGTAACATTCGCACCACACAAATGCCAAGCAATGACCATCTCCAACAAGAGAGAATCTAACCATCGCCCCTTGACATTCAATGGTATTACCATTGCTTAATCCCCCGCTATCAACACTCTGGGGGTCAGCATTGATCAGAAACTGAACTGGACTAGTCATATAAATACTGTTGGCTGCAAAAGCAGGTCAGAGGCTAGAAATCCTGCAGTGGGTAACTCACCTCCTCACTCCCCAAAACCTCTCCACAATCTTCAAGGCGCAAGTCAGGAGTGTGATGGAATACTCCCCATTTGCCTGGATGAGTGCAGCTCCAACAGCACTCAAGAAGCTTGACACCATCTAGGACAAAGCAGCCCACTTGATTGACACCCCATCCACAGACATTCATTCCCTTCACCACTGACACACAGTAGCAGCAGTATGTACCATCTACAAGATGCACTGCAGGAACTCACTAAGCCTCCTTAGACAGCACCTTCCAAACCCATGACCACTACCATCTAGAAGGACAAGGGTGACAGATAATTGGGAACACCACAACCTGGAAGTTCCCCTCCAAGCCACTCACCATCCTGACTTGGAAATATATCACCATTCATTCACTGTTGCTGGGTCAAAATTCTGGAACTCCGTCCTTAACAGCACTGTGGGTGTACCTACACCACTGCAGCAGTTCAAGAAGGCAGCTCACCATCACCTTCTCAAGGGCAATTAGGGATGGCCAATAAATGCTGGCCCAGCCAGCAAAGCCCACATCCCATGAATGAATATAAAAAAAAAACACTGTGCCTTCAGATGACATCTCCAAGAGAAAGCATGGAGTTTAGAAATAGAACAGGACCAAGGATTGACTCTTTGAAGACACCAGAGCTAACAACATGGAAGCAGGAAGAGAAGAAATTGCAAATGATTCTCTGGCTATGAAACATAGAAACATTGACAAATAGAAGCGGGAGTAGGTCATTCAGCTCCTCAAGCCTGCTCCACCATTCAATATGATCATGGCTGATCCTCTATCTCAACACCATATTCCCACTCTCTCCCAGTACCCCTTGATGCCTTTAGAGTCTAGAAATCTACCAGACCTCTGTGGTGGAGAATTCCACAGATTCACCACCCTCTGAGTGAAGGAGCTGCTCCTCATCTCAGTCCTAAATGGCCTGAGTTTGTGACCCTTTGCTCTAGACCCCCCCACAGCTAGAAGAAACATCATCCCTGCATCCAGTCTGTCCAGCCCTGTCAGATTTTTATACATTTCAATGAGATCCCCTCTCATCCTTCTAAACTCCAGTGAATGCAGGCCTAGTCAGTCAATCTCTCCTCATACGACAACCCTGCCATCCCAGTATTCAGTCTAGTGAACCTTCGCTGCACTCCCTCAATGGCAAGTACATCCTTTCATAGGTAAGGAGACCAAAACTTCAGGTGTGGTTTCACCAAGGTCCTGTGTAGCTGCAGTAAGATATCCTTGCTCCTGTACTCTAGTCCTCTTGCAATGAAGGCCAGCCTACCATTTGCCTTTTTAACCCAAGTCCCTTTGTACATCAACATTCCCAATCTATCACTATTTAAATACTCTGCCATTCTGTTTTCCTAATAAAGTGGATAACTTCACTCTTATCCATGTTAAACTGCATCTGCCATGTATTTGCCCACTCATTCAACCGTCTAAATCTCCTTGAAGTCTCTTAACACCCTCCTCACCATTCCCATTCCCACCCAGTTTTATGTCGTCAGCAAACTTGGAAACATTACATCTGGTTCCCTCAACCAAATCTTTGATATATTTTGTGAATAGCTGGGGCCCAAGCACTGATCCCTGCAGCACCCCACTAGTCACCGCCTGCCATTCTGAAAAAGATCCATTTATTCCTATCTTCTGTTTCCTGTCCACTAACCAATTCTCATTCATGCCAAGATATTACCCCCAATCCCGTGTGCTTTAATTTTACACACTAACCTCTGATGTGGGATTTTATCAAAAGCTTTCTGAAAATCCAAATACACCACATCCACTGGTTCTCCCTTATCTATTCTGATAATTACGTCCTAAAAAAACTCCAGTAGGTTTGTCACACATGATTTCCCTTTCAGAAATCCATGTTGACTTTGTCTAATCCCATTGATATTTTCTAAGTGCCCTGTTATCACATCATTTATAATAGACTCTAGCATTTTCCTTACCATTGGTATTAGGCTAACCAGACTACAATTCTCCGTTTTCTCCCTCCCTCCTTTTTTAAATAGTGGAGTTGTATTTGCCACCCTCCAACCTGCTGGGACTGTTCTAGAATCTACAGAATTTTGGAAGATGACAACCAACACATCCACTATTTCCATGGCCACCTCCTTTAGTACCCTGGGATGTAGATTATCAGACCCTGGGGATTTATCAGCTTTCAGTCCCATTAATTTCTCCAGCACTATTGCTAGGCTAGTTTCTTTCAATTCCTCCTTCTCACTAGAACGTTGGTTCCCTAGTATTTCTGGGAAGTTATTTGTGTCTTCCTTCATGAGGACAGAAGTACAGTAGTTGTTTAATTGTTCTGCCATATCCTTGTTCTCTATTATAAATTCTCCTGTTTCAGGCTGTAAGGGACCTACATTTGTCGTCACTAATCTTTCTCTTCTTTCACACTTATAGAAGTTTTACAGTCTGCTTTTACATTCCTTGCAAGTTTACTCTCATACTCTATTTTTCCCCTTTTGATCAATCTCTTGGTCCTCTTTTGCTGAATTTGAAACTGCTCCCAATCCTCAGGCTTATTATTTTTTCTAGCAACTTTATCTGACTCCTCTTTGGATCTAATACAATCCAAACACTATGATTGGAAAGATAAGAATGGAACCAGGTGAGAGCAGTCCTATCCAGTTGAACAACAATGGAGAGGCATTGGAAGAGGCTGTGGTCAACTGTGTCAAAGGCTGCAGACAGGTTGAGAAGATGAGGAGTGAAAGTTTACCTTTGTCACAGTAACATAGGATTTTATCAGATAGGGGGAAAAAAAATATTCAGCCAGGCTTTCTGTTCCTGATCAGAATCTAGTGACTACTGTGGGAAGTTAACACAAGTGGGTACAGAGAAGAAAGATTGCCAGTGCACAATAAGCATAGCCAAACATTATATGGGTTTAAAAGAAAGGAAAGGACATTACGTAGTGTCGTTCATGATCTCCGGATGTCCCAAATTGCTTTACAGCTAATTATATACTTATGAAATGTTGTCACTGTAGTAATGTTGGGAAACATGGAAGCCAAATTTGTGCACAGAGGTCCCACAATCCAGACAATAATAGACAATTTAATTTTTTTTAGTAATACACAAGCAAATACAGCAGATGCTGGAAATATGAAATGAAAACAGGGAACACTGGAAATATTCGGAAGATCAGGCAGCATCTGTGGAGTGAGAAACAAAGTTAACGTTTCAGGTTTGTGATCTTTCATCAGAACTGGAAAAAAGTTACAAATGTAGTAGGTTTTAAGCAAGTAAACAGAGGTTAGCATGAGAAAAAAAGAACATAAGGGAAGGTCTATTATGGGGTTGAAGACCGGGGAGATTAAATGACAAAAGTGACGTGGTACAAGGCCAAAGGGAGTGGTGATGGGACAAAAGACATGTCTTAGCAGAGGTGCTTTTTGCTTTCAGACAGCAGTAATTCAGGATCCTTTATTCACACTCCTACCACTAAGACAATGCTGGCATCCCAAGATTAAGAATACCGTCATGTGTATATAGAGTATGCAGAGAAATTCTTCCCCTCAGGAGACGATAAGGCCAGGTGGTGATGCTCTCATCCTTTGCACAGCTGTGTAGTATGCTGCCATGCAGTATCTGGCCTCGCTCATAAAGAGTTGCTACTTGGATGAGATACCAGAGGGTGACTTGCTCCTATGAAACCGAATCCTATTGTGAGTCAGTGTTTTCGAAAGAAAAGGGGAGGAAATTGGGAAAGAAAATAAATTGCTTTATGTTTGTGTGTGTTATTTTCCAATGTTTTAATACATATTTAATGAATGTTTGGAAATTTTCAATCTTCAGGTGCCTCTCTATTCAAATATATAGCTAGTTCCATCTTATTTTAATATCTCACTGAAACTGCTCCTGTTGTCAGGTCTGTGAGAGATTATTCTAACCCATGCATGACAGAGGCTTTCTGGAGAAAATAGAATCAGTTTAAATATAAGTGCAGGGTGGTGAGATGGTGATAAAGGGGATTTCAGGCAATTGTAGATTTGGGGGCAGGTCATAAATCACAGGGAAGCGTCTAATCTTTGAGGGGGTGGGGTCTGTAATCACTGGGGCAAGGCTTCTGACCACAGGGACGGAACTGTACTAATTGTACCTTAAACCATTTCTTTTTTCCCTTTGCCTGATAGTATTACACATCTTCCAGTACCTCAAGAGGTAGTACTTGTGTTGAATTTCCTTAACTCCTCACCAGTCTGTGCAAGACATGAAGAATTGGACAAACTGGGATCCAATTTTAGCAAGAGTCCATGAACAAGTATTACAAGGATGGTCAAATGCACAAGTTCCTGAAGAATTGAAACCATTCTTTGTAAGTAGATCTGAACTGAGTTGTCAAGATGGTACCTTGTTATGGGGAGCAAGAGTTGTTATCCTTGTGCAAGGAAGAGAACCACTATTGGAAGAACTTCATAGGGCGCGCATCCTGGTATTTCGAAAATGAAGACGCTCGCACAAACTTATATCTGGTGTCCAGTTATTGACAGTGAAATGGAAAAAAATGGTGAAACACTGTCTGCAGTGCCAGCAAGAGCAGAAGTTGCCTGTTTCAGCTTCACTGCATCCATGGGAGTGGCCTGGTTGACCCTGGATTAGAGTACATATAGACTATGTAGGTCCATTTCTAGGTACCATGTTTCTTGTGATTATCGACGCATATTCCAAATGCATGAATGAGCTTGAAGTGATATCACTTATATCATCTGCAACCATTGCAAAATTGCGCCAGAGTTTCAGTGTTCATGGCTTACCTGAAGTTATTGTGTCAGATAATAGTACTGCTGTCACTAGCATTGAATTCCAAAGATTTGTGAACCTAAATCGGATTAAACATATCAGAACAGCCTCTTCATCCCTCATCTAATAGGTTAGCAGAAAGGGCAGTGCAAACCTTTAAAACAGGCATGAAGAAACTATTGGAGGGAACATTAGAAACGTGAATTTCAGGACTCCTGTTCAGCTATCACACAACTCCTCATGCGACCCCTGGTTTAACATCTTCAGAATTGTTAATGAAGTGCTGACTTCACACAGGTTTGAGTCTAGTATTCCCTAATTTAGAGGGGAAGGTGGAGAGAAACCAGGGTAGTCAGAAAGTGAATCATGATGTTCACAGTAAAGATTGAGAGTTTACTGGGGAAGTGACAGTCTTTGTGCAAAAGTTTGCAACTGGACCGAGATGGGTCCCTGGTACAATAATCTCTGAAACAGAACATTTATCCTATCAAGTAGAAGAGGAAAACGAGATTGTTAGGTAAAACTAAGATAAAAGCAAAATACTGTGGATGCTGGAAATCCAAAACAAAAACAGAAAATGCTGGAAATGCTCAGCAGGTCTGTCAGCATCTGTGAAGAGAGAAACAGAGTTAATGTTTGGAGTCCGTATGGCTGAAGGAAGAATCATATGGACAGGAAACATTAACTCGGTTTTTCTCTCCACAGATGCTGTTAGACTTCCTGAGTTTTTCCAGCATTTTCTGTCTTTGTTAGGAAACACGTGGATCATCTCAGAAGTCGAGAAGCCCTCCAATAACAAGTTAATCCACCTAAAATCGAAGTCGAGCCCCGAGGTGCCAGATCGACAAAGAATAGACATACCTGATGTCTCTGTTGAAGTGAATAATTCTAAACTGCCTTGACTAGGGATATCCCTGAAGCTGTAGTGCTTGTTCAAGTCGATCCAATGGAAGAACCTCTAGTTGTAGAGTTGCGTTGTTCTACCCGAATGCGAAAACCTCCTCAAAGGCTAAATTTATAATGGCATGAATTTAATATATTTGTATATGATATAAGTTAAGATGTTTTTGTAACTAAGAGGATAAAACAAAATTAAAGGGGGTGGAATGTAGTAATTGTAAGTTAAACCAGTCCTAAGCACGGGGAATCTTAGGGGCAGAGCTATTTAGCCTTGGCTTTGGAACAAGCATGTAGCCTCACCAGTAGCCTGTGAATAAAGATGACTGTTTCTTACATGAAACCAGCCCTGCATTCCAAGTTTATTACTGGAACCATCACTGCTCCTCCTGGCTTGAAAACAGTACCAGAAAAGCACTTAGCACCTCCGCTCAGTACTCCTTACCGCCCTTTAGCTGCCGGGTTTCCCAAGCAGTCCAGTCAGGGTTAAACCTGGAAGAGAGATAACATGTGAGACACACAGCCTCATTAAAATATTTAAATGAGAAAACCGCCCCCTGAGAGTGGGTTGGTTGCCTTTCCACCTTCCCAACTGTGGTAAAATCGAAAATGGGGTTGAGTTTGTGTTTGAAATTTTAAAAATTTAACATCCCACCTAACCAAAGCCTACATTTGGGTCTCAAAATCCTGCTATAAATTCTTCACATTCCAGCAGTAAGTAAAAAGTGAGCTTGGTTCCAAACATGAACAAAGAATATATATTTTGGATCTTGTTCATGGCCTCCGTCTGATACAAACAAGCCTTCTACCTGCATCATGTGACATTTTCCATTTGCTTCACTCAGCCTCAGGCTCTTGAAAACCTCATAAATTGCTCCTTGCAATGTATTTCTTTCCTGGACTCCGCGCTGAATGGTGTTTAAAGAACAAGCTAAAGGATAATATAATTTCACGAGTAAGTATTGTCAAAGGAATGGATTACATACACAATAACAGATAGCTAGGGGATGTGTTAATACACAATAATTGATAGATAGGGGATGTGTTAATACACAACAACTGATAGTTTGGTGCATGTTACATACAGGATAACAGATAGCTGGGAGGGTGTTACATATGATGTAAAGGATAGCTGGGAGTGTGTTACGCAGACAGACTGCAGTATGATACCTATAGGATGACCAGAAGTGTGTATAGCAAAATAGATAGGCAAGAGTGTGCTATAGATAGAATAGCAGAAAGATAGCAATATGTTACTGATAGAACAACAGATAGCTGGGAAAACATTGCATATAGAGCAGGAATGTTTTACATGCAAGATAGCAGATTGATGAAGGTGTGTTACAGGATAATAGACAATCAGTAATGTATTGCATGCAAGATGGTAAGTTGATAGCAGTGTTTTATATACAGGATAATAGGCAAACAGGAGTGCATTAAATACAAATGAGTAGATAGATGGAAGTGCTTGCAGCAGAACAGATAACTGGGAGTGTGTCTACAGCAAAGAATAAGAAACTAAACTGTATTAGAATTGAATAATTAGGTGCTTGGTGGGACGCTACAAACCAGGTATTTGAATTTCTTACAGACTGGAAGAGAAAGGCCAATGTGATTCTTTTAAAGTGTGAGTAATTTAACCATGTCAAAGTCACTGAAGTACATTTTTGCCTTGAAGTGCGTTCATACATTTGAAATGCTACCTGCCTACTCATCATATTCTCAATACCCTTCACAGTCAAAGGTTGCTCTTGCTTAGGACATTGCAAGCACAGAACTGCAAGGTGTTACAAGAAGTAGGAGTTTAAATAACTTTTTTTTTACTTTAACCATCAGTTCTAAGCACAAAGAGGACAACTAGAGGGCACTGAGAGATACAGATAATATGAGCATACAAACATACAAATTAGTAGCAGGAGTAGTCCACTCGGCCCCTCGAGCCTATTCCGTCATTCAATAAGATCATGGCTGATCTGACTGTAACCTCAACTCCACATTCCCACCTACCTCCAATAACATTTCACCCCTTTGTTAATCAAGAATCTAGCTAGCTCTGCCTTAAAAATATTCAAAGACTCTGCTACCACTGCCTTTTGAAGAAAAGAGTTCCAAAGACTCACTACCCCCTGAGGGGAAAAAAAATTCTCCTTATCTCTGTGTTAAATGGACAACCTCTTATTTTTAAACAGTGACCCCCAGTTCTAGATTCTCCCACAAAAGGAAACTAATTGTTGAGCTACCTCATTTACAAGTATTTACTTTGGGAAATTTCCAAAGAATATACATCATTTGCAATATAAAAGGAATGACATGCTTTGATCCTTTGTGCAAATGACTGTCCTCACATATATTGTGTGACCAATTGTAGTGTACTGTATTTCATGGGCAAGCATAATGCCAGAAAAAGAGAGGTTGCATGATAACCAGTGGCAGTTCATTGTAATATCATCATTATGCTAATCTGTTGTTACCGCGAATTCCACGTCCCTGCCCGCAACCACCTCTGCATCTCTCACCCTGCCCATGTAACCTTGGCATACTACTAATCTGGTGTATTCATAAAACTAAACGTCTAATGAAATGTTCATCACAATATTATAAAATTATTGTTGATGAGGAAGGCCATTCAGCCCATCTCAACCCATACATGCAAAAAGATCTTAAACTCCAGTTTCAACATCCAATTGTTCTTAAATTATCCAGGAATGTTGTCCCCATAACTCAATCCACATGTTGATCAGACTGTTTAAAGAAGAATTCCCTGACATCAGGTCTAAAATGATCTGTTACTAGCTTGAACTTGTGCTTCCCCACCATTCCTGTAATTTAATTTAAAGTAATGTTCTAGATTTACCTTTTCCATTCCCTTTGACTATCGTATTATCTCTATAACATTATATATAACCAGGTAGAAAAGCTTAGTTCTCTTCAGCCTGTCTGAGACTTAACCAGGATAAGTTCTCAGGAGTGTCTTGTGTAGTGTGAATAAGGATAACAATGAGAATAAGAAAAGGAGCATACACAAAGCTAAAGCCAAGGAACTTTTGCATTAACTAATTATCTCAATTGAGATACTTTCTCTGTGCCACACTCTGGCAGAATGTGTTATGTTATAAGATTAAGTCCCCAGCTTCCAGCAGGCTCATTTCTCCCTGCTAGATTGAATTTCCTGGCGGCCTTCGAAAATCATTCCACTCAGGTTGAATATCCCAGAACCGGCTTCCACCAGCAAGGCTCATCTCAGTGACTCATTGGGCAGAATTTTTAGCTTGGCATGCGGGCACGCGCCCAATCCACTCGAGCATAAAACAGCACGTGATGATGTCGGCCAAGCATCCTGGCGTCGTCGCGCACTCACGCGATATTTTGGTAAGTGGGCGCACGTTAAACTCTGAAGCATGCCCACCGACAATTAAGAGGGAAATTAAGCCCATTAATGGTGCAATTAACGGAGATTTTTCATTGCCCATCCAACGTTACGATTGGCTGGCGGGCGGGCGAATTGGCCAGGCGGCCTCTGCGTTTTTCAGGAAACTTCATCCAAGGGCGGGATGAAGTTTCCGTTATTAAACATAAAGAAGACAATAATCTATGGACAGAGTTTTTATAATGCCTATGATCAGGTGACTGTGATGTGTGGACATTTTTGTTCTGATTTTAAAGTCTTTATTTCAAACTTTTGAACTCTTCAGCACTCTGAGACAGCTCTCTGCCTTATGGGAGCTTTCTGTGAGTGCTACCCCGCACCCACGCTGGCTTTAGTGCTCGCCCTCCTCTCCCTGGCAGAGCTGAGCATTCCAGCGCGAGCGTCACGCAGACTAGCCCTTAATTGGCCAGCCATCGCGAAATCGCAGTTGAGGCCGATTGCAGGGGTGGTCTGTTCCCCGGCCACTCCCTGAACGTGCCCACACATGACCTAAAAATCTTGCCCATTGTTCCTTAAAGCTTGACACCCCGCCAGTTCTGTTCCCTTCTTTTCGAACAGAAAACCACTTCTACATGCATTCTGCTTATTTTTTAACACAACAAAGTTCACCCTGCCCTTTATAGCATTAACTGCTGCTTCTCCCCACTCTATGTCTTAATCTCCAAACAGCAGATGCCACTTTTCTGTGTCGAGGTGTGAAAACTGTCACTTGATTTTCAATAGATTTGTTTGGGTTTCTTTATCTATGACAACCAGATCACATGGGCCTGTCTTTGGTCAGAGTTAGTATGATCACATTCCTCCTATCCTAAAAATTCTATATCACCTTAAATTAAAAGAGACATTTTAAAACATAAGCAACTTGTAAAGTTCAACATTCGGAACAAAATGTATGCTGTTTTCCTGACCTTGATAAGCTGTTTTCTCTCCATAGGCAGAAGCTAATTTCCCTGGGGATGTGCCTATTTAGGCTACTTCCTCAAATGAAGACTTTGAAATCTGGGGGAAATCCAGGTTAAGTATATTCTCATCCGCTGGTAAATATTTAGCACCAAACATTGGGGCCATGTCCCAGATCCCAACCTATGATTGGCAATATGGCAGGTCATCCAGTGTGAAATAAGAACAGAAATAATACAATTCACAGACAGTCAGTCTGGATTAGAAAAAGAGAGATTGGTTGCAATTTCAGGCAGGAAGGAGTCACATGATGGAGGAAAAGACATTTTTATTTTGTCTTTCAGATATTGCTTCAACTAGGGTATATTTCCAGCATTTTCTTCTTTCATTACATTCTTTTTAAAGTAATCTTCTATTGCTTTCAAATCATACTCCTGTACAATCCACTTTTACAATTTGAAATCAGATTTAGATCATTTACTTTGATACTTTACAACCTGCAGTAAATGCACCTCTGATGCCTGCCATTACATTTCAGTCTGGCCTAAAATCTACTGTAAAATCTGATGAATTACAAGGTGCACGATAAATAACCAAGACATTTTTTTAAAAATGCATAAATCTGTCAGGCTGTGAAATACATTTTATTCATAAGCCTTCCCCCAGCACTGATGGCATTGGTACATTTATATCCATCTGAATTGTAGTCATTCCCTATCAGTTAAATGCTCAACAGTAAGTATTATGCAAATGTGACCTCCAAGACTGAGTTGCATTCAGAGGCTGGTACTGTTTGCTGTCCTGGTGTACTCTGTGAGAATTTGTCTCCAGACTGCTGCTGCTCCAATAGAAGAAAGTAAGGTTCACACATCCTGTAGAAACATAGGCCCAACATTTGCATGGTTACCATCAATGCTTGCTGTCGTAACTCCTCTGGAGCAGATAGAAACTTCATGGACAGACTTTTGAGTTCGGCGGGCGCGGTCGGCGGGCCCAGGGGTGACCGGGAAATGGGCCGTCGCCCACGATGGGCACCCGACCGTGATTTCGCGCTGGCGGGCCTCAAGCGTGAAACGCGGCTCCTCATTGGTCGGGAAGGGCCGAGCAGTGGCGGGGGCCTGTTGGCCGCCGGGTTCAATTCGTGACCTGGCGGCCAGCTAAAAACAGCCCAGGCAGCCTCTGGAAGGCTGCCAGCAAAGAGGACATCTTCGGTGTTGTCAACAGGAAATTATGGCTCCCAGTGTGGCTGCAGACGCCAGGCCGAGAGCGGGTCAAGCGGGCACTCGGCCCCCCAGTTTTTTGATAAGTGCCTGGAGGAAGTGGCTGCCAGGAGGGACACCCTTGTCCCCAGGGATGGAAGGAGGAGGCCACCGCATCTTACAGAAAGCTTGGGAGGAGGTGGCAGCTGAGGTCAGCAGCCATGATGTTGTGAGGTGCACTTGGGTCCAGTGCCACAAGAGGTTTAACGACCTGCTGAGCTCAGGAAGGGTGAGTACCATGTTGGCATGGATCAGTGTGTTGTAGTGTTAAGATCTGGCCATCCCTCCGCCCCGTGGAGCTCAGGGGTGTTAGAGTCTGAGTGCCAACCTGTCAATGACACCGGAGCTGGCCAAGGGGGTGAGCCCTGGCTGCTTGGACTGAGTGCCTTGCAGCTCGAGGGCCATGACTTGGGTGTGCCCTGCAAGGTGCTCCTCAGGTGGGGTTGGCCAGGCTGCAATGGTGCTGCAGGTAGAGATTGGACTAATCAATAATCCTCTTTCTTTTCTGGGGAAGACAGTCCATAACAACATTGAAAGGTCGTGGGCCAACGGAGGTCCCCAAAACCTCCTAATCCTCAAGAGGTACGAGCAGGATGCCTTGGAGATGGAGATCCAGCATGAACCTCAGTCAACTGGCCGCAAAGAGGCTGGGGTGTCAGACGAAGGTAAGAGTGCAGTGTACAGAGGTGAGAGTTTCGGATGATGGAAACATTCTTGTGTAGTCTCATCATTGATGGGAGCCTCAAAACTGGATTCCCCATGGATCATTGAAAGACAGTGGCACCATGATGCAGATCTCCATTGTCTCACCAGGGTGCCTGGCATGTAGAGTGACAGTGTGATGACTTAAAGTAATGTCATGTCATTGTTCTCCCTTAGATTCGCCACCACACACCCAATCGCAGGACCCCAAACAGCCATCCCTAACGCCAGAGGACCACCAGGCTCCAGATAACACCTGTGTCACACTTGCTCTTTGAGCAAGGCAACAGCACAAATACCAGCATCTCAGTGGCCGTTAGATCTTCAGCTAGAATGACGGTTCACAGCGGTGAGGGCGCATCACACTCACTTGAGGTGCAGGCGGAGATAGAAAGTGCCCAGGGTGCCAGCAATCGGAGGACTGCTGGGGACCAGGATGATGCTGATTCGAAGGCTGAGCCTCTGGAGTTGTTCATTAGGCGGCAGATGCTGGATGTCCAGCAGGATGTGCGGGAGGATCTGGTGGAGATCCAAGGGGGTATGCATGCCATGATCTCTGTTCTGGAGGAGTCCATGCGGAGCATCTGCACTGCGTTGACCCTCATGGCTAAGCGCACTTCCTCCTCCATTGAGAGAGTGGCGACTCTCATGAAGACGCAACTCCTGGAACAGAAACAGGGGTTCCTGGGGTTGTGCTCGGTCCTGCAAGCCCTCACACAGGCACTGAGCTCAGGTGGTCAGTGTCAGTGTGGGAGATGGATGAGAAACCCAGTATCCCAGCCAGATGCCTGTCCATCAATGGCGAGCAGGTAGGTCCAGAGAGACCTCACATTGGTGCATGAGCTTCCTGTCATCTCTGGGCACTCTGAATGATGGCAGCAGCTCCTCTGCCCCTCCAGCAGTGACCGTGGCATCTGATGAGGCTGCGGGGACTAGGGTGATGGCACTGGCCACTCCCTCCCAGGTGGGGGGAGAGGCATCACAAGCCACCTTTTCAAGGGATAGCCCTTGTCACCCAGCAGACATCCATCCAGTTGGGTTGGAGCACAGAAGAGCCTCTGCACCTGGGAGAGTCTCAGGGTTTACGCGTCATGGGAGCTGCCAGGGTACCTTGCACAGACTTGCAGAATCTGCATCCTATGGTCACACACTATTTGCACGTTCATGGAGTGGAATCCCTTCCTGTTAATGAAGATGCCCAGCTGATGGCCGCATGTGTGCAGTCGATTGCACCCAGGATGCCGGGGTACCCAGCAATCACTGCAAAGCCTCTGGCTCGCTCAGCCTGGCTGGCCTTGTCCATATGGAAATGAATAAAAGTCAATACCCAGCTGAACAGAGCTTCTGTCACCAGCTTGACACAACTATGGACAGCTGATTGGGACACTCCACAAAGATCCCCCGCTGAGATCTGAAAAGAGCCAGAGGCATAGAAGTTGAGGGCCACTGTGACCTTCAGAGCCACTGGCATGGGTGTCCACCCACACAGTTGGAGGTGATCTCAGGGCCTATCATCTGACAAATGGAGGTCACGGTCTCCTTTGAGAGGTGGACCTCCTTCGGCATTGCACCTCAGACATATTGAGGTAGCTGCATCGCCGCCTGTAAACCCTGGCAGCAGGATACTGACATCTTCTGTGGCCCCTAACGTCTTGGACTTCCTGCTGGCCCTGTGCCCCTTATGCCTGCGTCTCTCCTCCCACAGGCCACTCCCTGGAAGCTGCATTGGGACACCTGACCTCCTCTCCCTTCTGCCCCTCTCTTCCTCCTCAGAGGAGGTGCCTCCAGTGGAGAGCACAATCCCCATTACCAGAGTTACAGAAGGCTGTCTTAAAACCTGGACGGGTCCACATGGTCTGAATCCTCCGGGGTCCTTGGATACACCAAGGAGACCTGAAATGAAGCTTGGAAATGCTAACAATGAAGCTGCCAAGTACCGGTAAGTCAAGAGCAGCAAACTATCTACCAAACTCTTCACTACTCACACAAGCAATGCTGCTGACCCTTTTTATCCTGCCCTTGGATGAAGTTTTGCAAATTGTCGGCTGGCCGCCTGCCCGTTTTGCCCATGCAATGAGTGCGAAATTGCACGGGCAAGGTAAAAGCAGCATCAATTGCCTTTTTAATGGCCTTAACTGTCCTCTTAATTAATGGCCAGCTCCACTCCGACTCCTGCTCGCGCCCACTGAACAATATATTGCACAAGTGCACAATGACGTCGGGACACTCACTCGACGTCATGAAGCACTATTTAACGCTTGAGCGGGTCGGGCATGCGCTTGTCCACTCAGCGAAAAATTCTGCCCCATGAGTCCATACATGCACAGTCAAACACAGAAATCTGGAAGTTTCTGTCAGAGGGTGCGCTGTTAACATCCAACCGGAATGGAATCAATTGGAAATCGCTGAATTGGCAAGAATTTCCATTCTTCACCCTTAGTCGTGCTGGTTGAATGAGGTGCAACTGGATTTTTAATGGTGTATTAAGTTCATAACTACTGCTAAACAGCCTCAATGGCTGTTTGTGAAATGTGATATGAATGTGAGGTTTTATAAGGTGGTTATATTTTGGACTGACTTTTTTAATTTAAGGTAACATGGAGTAAGAAAGAGACACATGTGATCTATTATGAGTTCTGCCTGATGGCTGGCTTGTGTGGCCTGGTTGCCGTGGGGACCGGGGGAACATAGGAACATACAAAATAGGAGCAGGAGTAGACCATTCAGCCCCTCAAGTCTGCTCCGTCATTCAACTAGATCATGGCTAATCTTCTGTCTCAACGCCACTTTCCCTCACTATCCGTGTATCCCTTGATATGTTTAATATCTAGAAATCTATCAATTTCTGTCTTAAACATGCTCAATTCGCTTGCCTCCACAGCCCTCTGGGGTAGAGAATTCCAAAGATTCACCACACTTGGAGTGAAGAAATTCCTCCTCATCTCAGTCCTAAATGACCTACCTCTTATTCTGAGATCCCCTGGTTCCAGGCCCTCCAGTCAAAGCAGACACCCTTCTTGTTTCAATAAGATTGCCTCTCATTCTTCTAAACGCTAGAGAATATAGGACTTGTCTCTTCAACCTACCCTCATAGCAGGCCCAAATCAATTGTTATTGAAGTGCACATGCCAGGTTTAACGCCTGAAAACAAAAGGAGTGAAACATAGGAATATAGACGCAGCTGTTGTTGCTATTGCAGACTGAATGTTTCAGGTACTTTGAATGGATATAGAGGCCTGGATTTTCATCCTCAAGGTGGGTAGCAGGAGTTGGGAAATGTCCTGGCTCAGAAAGTGCCCACAAAGGTGGGATCTGCATTGTTGGGGCCTGGGTGTGGGCTGGAGTTAGGCCAGCCAACCCAGAAAGAAATGTGGAAGCAGGCACAGGGGCTGCCGGGGTGAGGAGGTGGTCTGTTTAAAAGGCACACCTTGGTGCCATGGGACTTGGTCCCAGTGAAAAAAAGGACACAGAGGTTCTCCAGCTCTCTCACCCTTCACACTCCCTTCACTCTCAAAACACTCCTCGTGCCACTTTATGCCACCCACCCACCCCTTATGTCCCTTCATGCGCCCAATGCCAAGCTTTGCCCTTCCACCCAGCCACATGTTCCCTCAGGCCTCTTATGCCAAGCTCTGGCACTTCCATGCCCATTGACCCATTGGACACTTTCTAGAACCAATGAATACCTTGGCATAAAGTAATATGTGTAAAAAGATGCTTTGAAAAAGTATAGTCCATTGATAACTTTCTCCTATGCTTTGGACAAACTAATAAACATATCAACCATCCAGGCCCTCTGAAGTTTTAAAAATCACAAACCACAAGCCCTTGAAACCACTTAACTTTTGTCAACAAACATTGTGAAATTGACCACAGAAATCTGAGAGCTTGAGTTGTCAATCAAACAATGTTTCCTCTGGGGAGCAGCTGTTCTAGTGTTCTAATGGCTGTCTGGGCTCTCAGCCAAACATACATCATGTAGCTTGCAATGCTTAGTTAATATTGATTTTAGTTTGTTTGTTACAACGAAAGTCTTAAAACTTGAAACCTCGTTGTGTGAATTCTTTAAATTGGCGACTGGGAATTCAAATTATTTTTTTTTAAGTTAACGATCTCCACGGGATTGTAACAAATGTCAAACTTCCTGATTTTGATTTTAAAAATCCACATATTTTTAAAATAATACTTTCTTCCAAGTTTGTTTATGATTGTTTTCTTTCCACTTTAATCCCATGTGTATTTCCCAAACATTTATTTTGCTATCTGTGAAAATTTAAAATTGGAAGTGAAGAGATTTACTTCCAGGTTTGCTATCCCTGAGAATATGTCAATGTGATTGGCTGCTTACCTTGCTTGGTGACATCCAGTGTTACCAAGCGCCTGCAGATTCCTTGACTTGGTGTCAGAAACAAATTGATATCGAGAAAGGGAAAATCCACACCACAGAGATTACTACATCTTTGAGAATAGCTTTCTTCAAGATCAGCAATGAACAGCTGACTGCAAAATTCAGCCCATAGAATCTTACACCACAGAAGGAGGCCATTCGGACCATCGTGCCTGCCAGGCTCTTCATTCTGACATGGTTTGACAGGATAGACAAGGTAGAAGTTGTTTCCTCTGGTTGTGGAATGAAGAACATGGAAGCAGGGTCTCAGGGTAAGGGGTCGAACACTTCAGACAGATGAAGAGAAATTTCTTCACTCAAAGGGTTGTAAGGCTTTCGAATTCTCTACCCGAGAGTTTTGTGGATGCTTCATTGTTTAATATATTTAAGCTTAAGAGACAGATTTTTGGTCTGTCAGGGAATTAAGAGATATTGCAAGTAAGGCAGGTAAGTGGAGTTGCAGCAGAAGATCAGCCATGACTGTATTGAATGGTGGAATAGCTAAAGGGTCTGTACGGTCTACTCCTGCTCCAAATTCTTATGATCTTATGTTCTTACATTAAGAGAGTTATCCAATTAGTCCCATTTCTCTGCACCTCACCCACAGTGCTGCAAATTTATCCTTTTATTTAGCTATCTAATTTCCTTTGAAAGTTACAACTAAATCTATTCCCACAACCCTTTCAAGCAGTGCACTCTCAATCATTATAACTTTCTGCGTTAAGAAAAACATCTTCTCACCTCCTCTCTGGTTATTTTGCCAGTCATCTTAAATCTGTGTCCTCTGAATATTAGCCCAAACACCAGTGGAAACAGTTTCTTCTCCTTTAATCTATCCGATCCCCAATTTTGAACACCTCCATCAATTCCATGATTAAAATCCTTTGCTCCAAGGAGAACAATCCCAGCCTCTCCAGTCTCTCTACATAACTGCAGTCCTTCATTCCTGATATTATTCAGATAAATCTCCTTTGCTCCCTCTACAAGGCTTTGTCATTCTTCCTAAAGTGCAGTGTTCAAAATGGGACATAATACTCCAATGTAAGCTTATCCATCAGATGTTTTTTGTATTGACAAGGGAATTTAATGGTGTTTTGCAGCATTTTCTGTATTAGCAGAGTGCAAAATAATAAATAATGTCAAGGGCAGAATTAAAAAATGTTGGTCAACTAAAAAATCCAATCACTTAAATTCAAAAAAGAGTTACTTTGAAGTGTTACCTTTGTAATATAGGAAACATAGCAGCCAATTTTCACACGGCATGCTCCCACAAACAGCAAAGTGATAAGGACCAGATAATCTGTTATTGTATTACTATTGATTGATATTGGGGTAACCCCCTGCTCTTTCTCAAAAATTTGTATAAACTTTTGAGAGATTAGATGGGACCTTGATTTAAGGTCTCATTTGACAGCGCGACATTCCCTCAGTACTGTACCAGGGTGCCAGCCAAGACTTTCCTGCTCAAATCTCTGGAGAGGGAATTGAACCCACAACCTTCTGACCCAGAGCTGAGAATGCTGCTTGCTGAATGCTGCCTGAAAATATCCAAGCACAGTTAGCAATCACTCATTCAACTATTGAAATTAATCACTTTAAACTCAGGGTTAAACGTAACCATCTGCTTCTTAGTTATAAAAGAAACACAGCAATTTAAAATTAATGGTAGACAATTTTGGATCTAGTTGTTATGGAAAGGACATCAGCAGCAAAGTACCAAGGTCCCTGTCTTAACATCTTGATGCTTCTGTGCCATTGGAGATTGACACAACAGATTGCTTAGCATATGCCTCTGACTTTTATCAACTCATTATTTAGAAATACTGTAATGATTGTAAGTTAAACCATTTCTTACTGTCATGGGGATCATCTGACTGTATAGGCCAATCAGCCCTAAGCACAGGGAATCTTAGGGGCAGAGTTTTATAGCCTAGGTCTTGGAACAAGCATGTAGTCTCCTCTGACATTTAAGAAAGGATCTACTTGCATTGGAGGGGGTACAGTGAAGGCTCACTAGATTGGTCTCTGGGGTGAGATGGTTGTCCCATGATGAGGAACTGAGTAAATTGGGTTTCTAGTCTTTGGAGTTTAGAAGAATGAGAGGCGATCTCATTGAAGCCTACAAAATCCTGAGGGGGCTTGATAGAGTAGATGCTGAGAGATTGTTTCCGCTAAACTGGGAGTCTAAAACACGGGGGCACAGTCTCAGGATAAAGTATCAATCCTGAGATGAGGAGAAATTTCTTCACTCAAAGGGTTGTGAATCTTTAGAATTCTTTATCCCAGAGGATTATCCCAAGGGCAGCAGGTGCATGGGAAAACCACCACATGCAAGTTCCCCTCTAAGTCACACACCAACTTGACTTGGAACTATATCGCCGTTCCTTCCCTGTTGCTGGGTCAAAATCATGGAACTCCCTCCATAACAGCACCATGGGTGTACCTACAATACATGGTCACCAGCAGTTCAAGAAAGCAGCTCACCAGCATCTTCTCAAGAGCCATTTGGGATGGGCAATAAGTGCTGGATGAGCCAGCAACACTCTGCAGCCCATGAATGAATAAATAAAGAAAAACTCCAGATGCGTTTTTCTCCTGGTAGACTCACATTTTGGGTAATATGGCATGGAGCTGTGCATGCCTGATTCAGAGAGCACACAATTTTCCATTCATTCATTTTAACAGAGTAAAAAATCATACAGACAATATTTACAACCTCTGAGTACAATTTCCCAATTCCCAATCTGCACTCTCATCAAAACAAAGCTTTGTGCCAGAGCATTACATTAATAAAAGCACTTCTCCAACCCTCAATTTACACTGTTTTAAGAGAGAGGAGGGAATTCTTCCAGCCTACTCCTCAACATACCTCAGTCTTGACGCCACCGAATTAGAATGGTTAATTATTCATTCCACTCTCTACTTGTGCTATCGGACTGGTTAGAATTAATAGAATTCACTTTGAAGAAATAGATTGTAAAGTAAAATTAAAGCATTTTGAAGTATTTTTATATATTAAGCTCATATCCAAAAATAATAGTGTTTTAATAATTGCTTCCCAAAAATGAAATTGACTCGATTGCCCATTTTGTTGAAATGGCTCATATCTTTGACTTTATCAATAGGTCATTAACAGTGGAGGAAAGGAGGGTTCTCTCGCTTTTTATTGAAAAGGAACTTCATCCATTTTCTTTTTTCAATTATACATTTAATTTTATCTTTTCTATCCAGAAATATTCTAACCTTATTCTTTTATCTCACTGAACTCGCAGGTATTGAAGTTACTGTAGCTCTTTGCCTTACGTTGGGGGTGGGAGCAGCTTTCAGCTGAAGTGATTCTATTGGCTGAGAACTGGATTCAAAGATCCCCCTCCCTGCCAATTCAAAGCCAGGATTAGCGGGCATTAAATCTCTGCTGCCGAAATCACCGGGATGAGTTATTGCCGGTGAGTGATTTCGTCATCAGCCCCTGCAATTCAAGGCTGGAGCTGTCTGACATTCTTCTATCTATCAGTTCTTGCTGAGAACAATGTGAGCATTTAAATAATGAAAAAATTCTGAAAATGAATTTCTGTTAAAAATGAAATGCATGAATCACAGCTTTAAAAAGTAACTGGAGGGCACGTGTCAAAAGCTGAATGATACACGAGCGCCAGGTGCAGATGCTAACTGAGTGGCCCTGAGCTCGGATAAGGCCCAGGAGAAGCAAACAGAGGCTTTTTCCCATCATTAAAGGTCAAAGCTGAACTGAGTTCTGTCTATCACTGTCTGTTGCACAGTATACACGAGTTTCATGTAAAGATAATTGCCTTGAATTTGACACCTAATTTAGTTTGAATAGGCCAAGGCAGAGAATGGAAATGTCAAGCTTCAGCAGAATGCTTATTCTTCTGAGGCTCTGGCCTAGCTGGATTGATGGAGAACTTTAATAGGGATCCCAACACTGCTTTTAATATGTGCCATGTATGGCAAAGGGATATTTAGTACCATCATTTCACAAAGCTTACAAGATTTATACTGGCCCCGCTCCTCACTGACATATCCAAGAAGCCAACAGGGCAATATGAAGCCTCATTATAGGCTGGTTCTGCTTTGGACTAGTCACAGTGCAACCAGTGAAAGGACAGCTTTCTCAGCTAGATATTTCTGAAAACCCGGCAGCACAATTGTCCATGCTTCAACTAATTTCTGGTGTATTGAAAAGAGTTGACTGCAATGTCTCTCCCTAGTGAGTATGAATGAAATTATGAATGAATTTATGAATGAAATAAAGGACTTGTATTTATATAGGCCTTTCACAACCTTAGATGTCTCAAAGTGCTTCATAGACAATGAAGTATTTTAGAATTATACTCACGGCTGTACTGTGGGTTACACAGCAGCTAATTTGCAGACAGCATATAAATACAGAAAGTGCTGAAAATGCTCAGCAGGTCAAGGACTATCTGTGGAGAGAGAAACAGAGTTAATAGGGGGATCTTTAACCTAAAAATCAGGCAGGTTTGGATTGGGTGTTAAGTTAAATTCTTAAAAATCAGATTCCTGACCCAAAGCCACCACCTATCTAACCTTTAACTGGGGCCAAAAGTTGGATGGGTAGCCCCTTACTCCAAGCAGATAGGTTGGTACATCATATATGATAATAAAAATGCGAGCATCATTGTTATTCAGCTTTTCACCCTTAACTGTAGTTGGCTGGGATTCCTAAACTCCAGCAGCTACATCCAAGTGAGGGTTTGGCTAACCTTTAAACCTAACTGTGGGATCCGGTGTGTGTTGCCCATGAACAGGCACACCCTCAGTGTACCAGCTGCCAGTCAAGCCTCTGGTAGCCCCAACAGACCTCTGATTCAGGATTCTACCTCAAGGCCTTCAACTTCCCCACTCCCAAGGCCTCTGATTTTACCCCCCTGGCAACCCTTGACTCCCACCTCCCGCTTCTCAGGCCTCTGATCCAAAAACCCCCGATGCCCCAACCAGAGCTTCGAAACCCAATCCAACCCCAGACCCTGGAATCGGCAGCTCACCCGATTAATCTCACTGCCCCAACCTGATGAACCCCCGTGCTGCTATCACAATAAATCCCATGCTGTCCCATCATGCCCTCTACCCTACCAGATCAATGCTCCTTCCCTCCAATTCTCTACTCCCCCTGCTGAGATTGCAGCTTTTTTTTAAGCATTAATGGGGTGTGGGTGTCGTTGGCTGAACCAGCATTATTATCCATCCCTAATTGCCCTTCAGAAGGTGGTGGTGAGCTGCCCTCTTGAACTGCTGCAGTCCATGTGGTGTAGGTAAACCCACAGTGCTGTTAGGGAGGGAGTTCCAGGACTTTGACCCTGCAACAGTGAAGGAATGGTAATATATGTCCAAGTCAGGATGATGTGTGGCTTGGAGGCAGACTTCCAGGTGATGGTGTTCCCATCTGTCTGCTGCCCTTGTCCTTCTAGATGGTAGTGGTTGTGGGTTTGGAAGGTGCTGTCTAAGAAACCTTGGTGAGTTCCTGCAGTGCATCTTGTAGATGGTATATACTGCCACTGTGCGTCGGTGGTGGAAGGAGTGAATGTTTGTGGTATTGGTGCCAATCAAGCCTGCTGCTTTGTCCTGGATCATGTCAAGCTTCTTGAGTGATGTTGGAGCTGCATTCATCCAGTCAGGTGGAGATTATTCCATCACACTCCTGACTTGTGCCTTGTAGAACAAAGAACAAAAAACAAAGAAAAGTACAGCACAGGAACAGGTCCTTTGGCCCTCCAAGCCTGCGCCGATCATATTGCCTGTCAACTAAAACATTTTGCACTTCCAGGGTCCGTATCCCTCTATTCCCATCCTATTCATGTATTTGTCAAGCTGCCTCTTAAACACCACTATCATACCTGCTTCCACCACCTCCTCTGGCAGCGAATTCCAGACACTCACTACCCTCTGCGTAAAAAACTTGCCCCTCACATCTCCTCTCACCTTAAATCTATGTCCCCTAGTAATTGACTCTTCCACCCTGGGAAAAAGCTTCTGACTATCTTCTCTGTGCACGCCAATCATAATTTTGTAAACTTCTATCAAGTCGCCCCTCAATCTCCGTCGCTCTAGTGAGAACAATCCGAGTTTCTCCAACCTCTCCTCATAGCTAATGACCTCCAGACCAGGCAGCATCCTGATAAACCTCCTCTGCACCCTCTCCAACGCCTCCATATCCTTCTGGTAAAGTGGCGATCAGAATTGCACGCAATATTCCAAGTGTGGCCTAACCAAGGTTCTATACAGCTGCAGCATGACTTCCCAGCTTTTATACTCAATACCCCGGCCAATGAAGGCAAGCATGCCATATGCTTTCCTGACTACCTTATCCACCTGCGTTGCCACTTTCAGTGACCTGTGGACCTGTACACCCAGATCCCTCTGCCCGTCAATGCACTTAAGGGTTCTGCCATTTACTGTATAATTCCTGCCTGTATTAGACCTTCCAAAATGCATTACCTCACATTTCTCCGAATTAAACTCCATCTGCCATTTCACCGCCCAAGTCTCCAACCGATCTATATCCCGTTGTATCCTTTGACAATCCTCTTCACTATCTGCAACTCCTCCAACCTTAGTGTCATCTGCAAACTTACTAATTAGCCCAGTTACATTTTCCTCCAAATCATTTATGTATACTACAAACAGCAAAAGTCCCAGCACTGATCCCTGCGGAACTCCACTAGTCACAGCTCTCCATTCAGAAAAGCACCCTCATTCAGAAAAGCACCCTCATTCTCCACCACCTTAAGTGCTGTAAGCTGCAGGGCTATGGGCTGGGTGCAGGAAGGTGGGATTAGAAAGGGTACCTGGGTGTCCTCGGGCTGGCATGGACAAGATGGGCTGAATGGCCTCATTCTGTGCAGTAATTTTTCTATGGTTCTATGGTTTGGAAGGTGCTTTTGAAAAAGCCTTGGCAAATTGCTGCAATGCATCTCGTAGATGGTACACACTGCTGACACAGTGTGCACTGTGAAGGCAGTGAATGTTTAACCCACTGAGTATCTCCAACATTTTCAGTTTTAATTTCAGATTTCCAACACCTGCAGTGATTTGCTTTTGCATGCTGCAAGGTTCCACTAACAGCAATGAGGTAAATGACCAGTTGAAGTGTTGTAAATATGTCTGGCTTGCCTTTGGGCCTGTACTCAGCACTGCAATGGAAGCACACTTCCCATCTGGGAGGCCAATGGTTAGCTCAAAACAGAGCCCTAGACCTCATCAACATTAGATACACAAGGTTAACATTTTATTTTTAAGATGCTTACCTTTCATTGACAGTTGCAATGGCCACTGAAGAATTCTGAGTGGGGCAGGCCCACATCACTCTGTTCATGGAAAACAAATTACCCAGAGGGGTCCTTACCCAGGCATTAGATCCCTTATTAACATATGAAAGGTGTCTAGCATCTGTTTTAGGCGAACGCCCAGTCTGCCTGAAATTTGAGCTACATGAATTTTGTGACTCCTTAGCCAAAGCCTGAACCTCCTGATCTTTCGGCCAATGGCATCTGCCTCCCCATCTTGCATTTTTAGCTCCTCCACAGGCTCCAGCTCTTTGCATGATCCTGTGCATTGCCCTCTGACTGACTAACTAATACTCTCCAGTTCTCCAGGGAGCAGCTGACTGACTGCATGCAATAAGTGCTGGCAGGGCCTGAAACAGAGGGTGGTGGTTTCTCTTGCCACTTCATCCCTAACATTTGTTTGCTTCTATGGCACATCCAGGGAAGAACAAGGAATGTAAGTATGGATAGGGGGAACTTGACAGGGTGGCTATTGAGAGGATGTTTCCTCTTGTGGGAGAAGCCAGAACTGGGGGTTACTGTTTAAAAATAAGGGGTCGCTCATCAAAGACAGAGATGAGGAGAATTTTTTTCTCTCAGAGAGTAGTGAGTCTTTGAAACTCTCTTCCTTAAAAGGTAGTGGAAGCAGAGTCTTTGAATATTTTTAAAGCAGAAGTAGATAGATTCTTCATAAGCAAGAGGGTAAAAAGTTATTGGAGGTAGGTGGGAGTTTGCAATCAGGTCAGTCATGATCTCATTGAATGGCAGAGCAGGCTCGAGTGGCGGAGCGGCCAACTTCTGCTCCTAATTCGATTGTCATATAGCTGAGATGCAGAGTTCTGTTGAACTTTTAGTTCCCAGACTTAATTATGCACTTTGTTTTGATGAATGGTTGCACGCATTACAGGAGCATAAAATGAAAGAGAAGATGAATATTATGACTAACCTGCAGTTGGCACCTCCCCTTTTATTTCCCTATCTGCCACTTCTACTCTTGAGTACTTTCCAGGAGTTTCATGATTTCTTCCTCATGTAGAACCATAGACGTTAACAGCTCAGAAGGAGGCCATTCATCTCATCATGCCTGTGCTAGCTCTAATCTAAAATTAAACCACTGTCTTGTTCTCTCCCTGTTGTCCTACATGTTATTCTGTTCCAAATTTTTTTTTTTACCAAATTTGATTTTAAAATTGCATTGATACTCGTGGTAGCAAAGCATTCCACAATCTCACAACACCCAACTTAAAGAAATACCTCTGCAACTTGTTTCCTCATTCTTTCAGTGACAATTCTGAACTGATGACGGTTTGTGGCTGACTCCCTCATCAGGTTGGTTTTGGGCTAGATTTTCAACAGAGGAGCCAAGGATCTGACATGTTTCAAGTGCACTTGCCAGTCGCTTTAATTGAAGTGTGTCGAATGGTACAAAAATGCCGATCTAGATTCAGTGGAGGTTTTTGTGCAGGATAGTAATTGATGGTTTTCATACTTCAGAAATATGTCTCAACAGGCCAACTAAATGGTTATAGTGGCATTAAAAACATTTACAATTTGAAATTTCATTACAACAGGTTATGGCTCATTGTCCATTAGGGAGCCATTTTGCAGCCGTGATTCATTTCCAATAGGTTAAGAATATCGAAATATGTCATCTTCTGTGGAGAAATCATGCACAGCGTTTTGATTGTGTGCTCAGTAATTCTGTATTATGTGCATACATATGGGAAGCATGCATCCTGACTTTACAGCACAGCAGCTGAGACAGACAGGCATCATGCTGTTTTACAAAGGAAAAACAGATTTAATTGTGTGCTGTATAAACCTCTTCCTTTCTGCTTTTCTCTTGCCCTTGCTTTCCTACTCTCCTGTGTCTCTCTTTATGCTTGCCATATCTGAATTTGCAGAAAATAATATTCCGTATTTCCTCTTTCTCTTTGCATATTTTATTCTTCCTCTATTTCCTTTTTTCCCATTGTTTTACTTCACTTGCACCTTCTCTAACAGTTTGCACTGGACTTGCTGGTCTGGTGATGTGAGCAGGTAAAGCTCATTCACTTCACCTTACGGCTACATGGAGGAAGAGGGTATCACAGATACAATAAAAAGCATTTGAGAAGGGCCACTTGCCAACCTCCAAGTCATAGTTAGCTCAGCATGTGCCAACTAAAAAACGCTGTTTTTCCTCGTCTCTGCCAAAAGCATTGATTTACACTGGGTTACAGTTCCATGACTACGAATGTTCTTCGGCTCTCTCTCTCTCTATACTTCATTTATATATTTATTTATCAGTACAGGTTCAATTCCCATTCCCGACAATGTAGACTTGGGACCTGTTTCAGAGTGTGGAAGGCAATGGCAAACCATTGTATTATACACTTAAGTTATATCAGTATGACAGCGCTAGAACGGAAATGTGTATATAATCCACTCTTAGCTTCACTTCTGCTTTGAGCAGAGCACACATGCACAGCTCTGATGTCTTCAAGCTTTATAGTTATGTATAACTGTTCTCATGTACCTAGTCTTAATAAATGAACCCACAACATGCTTACCGAATCCCTTGAGTGATTGATGCTTTGTGCCTCATATAGTAAAAAAGCCCAAGTACTTATATCATTCTAAAAGCACGACATGGTAATCAGCGGTGTAAGTACATGGTAAACAGCCTTAGATCGTGCTACATGGATTGAGAAAACCCTTGATATTTTGGTCAGACCGTAATGAAATTGCAGCACTGGAGAGTGTTGAAAACACAGTGTGCTGACAATGAAGAAAAGCTTTGAAGACACAGCGCCAAGTTAGTGCTCAAGTCTGATTTCCAGCTCTCAGGTAAAGAGACCTCATGGTCAGATTGCAGTGCATGTCCTATCAGTTCAGTGGGTGGGACAATGCTCCGAGAGGACTAGCATCAGGTTAGCTCAGTTGGGAAAGGTGAGTGACCAGGGCGTGGACCAGACCGATAGCGAGCAAGGGAGAGTCAAACAAAAAAAAGTCATAAAAATTAGGCAGGGAGGTTGTGATTATGATGAGTGGCTTTGGGTGTTGCTGAACAATAAATTGAATGAAATGCAAAGACACAATTACTCCATAGTGCATTCCCGCCACAACGCGTCTTCGGGTCAGAGCTTCAGCAAAGCATGCAGAAGCGGCTTGAAGCCTCTTAACATCCTCCTCATCACTCACATTCCCACCTAGTTTTGTGTTCTCAGCAAACTTGGAAATATTACATTTGGTCCCCTCATCCAAATCACTGATTATATACTGTGAATAGCTGGGGCCCAAGCACTGATCCCTGCGGTACCCCACTAGTCACTGCCTGCCATTCTGAAAATGACCCATTTATTCCTACTCTCTGTTTCCTGTCTGCTAACCAATTCTCAATCCATACCAATATATTACCCCCAATCCCATGTGCTTTAGTTTTGCACACACTAACCTCTTATGTGGGACTTTATCAAAAACTTTCTGAAAATTAAATACACCACATCCACTGGTTCTCCCTTATCTATTCTGCTAGTCATGTCCTCAAAAAACTCCAGTAGGTTTGTCAAATATGATTTCCCTTTCATAAATCCATGTTGACGTTGTCTAATCCCATTGATATTTTCTAAGTATCCTTTCAGAATCAGGTTATACTTCCGTATTCATCAACTAGAGTTCATGTAATTTTTGACAACAGCCTACAGAATCCACAGCTCACTCCATCAGCAGATGCATAGAAAAAAGGCACATGTTGCAATTTTTCAAACGCAGTGCTAGCAGGCATATTTGTTGAATTGGTGATCGCATCCACTCTAATGGAAGCATTCCAGAAAGATCTGTTAAACAAACCCAAAATGTACAGCATCGAAGAGCTACTCAAGGATAGACGTAAATATGAAGTGATTCTTACAGGTCAACAAAGCTAACAGGTCCTAAGTACAATTGTTGACATACTCACTAGCACACCCAAACCTAGCAAGACACATGGAAGGTACAGACTTCTGCATGCATCAAGGAAATGCCCCACTTTCCATCAATTCTGCATGGCATGTGGCAGAAAGGGCCATTGGCAATAACAGTGTACCAGCGTAAAGGCTGATGCAGCTATAAAGAGCCATGCAGTGATCCAAAAAGACCAAATATACAGCTGCAAGTTCAAGTCATAAGAATGACAATCCTGTGTCCCATTAGAAACATATACATGAGGTGATTGAAAAACCAGAAAGTGGTGATGATGTGCGCGACAAGATGAAGAGCAGTGAACACATGTTTCACACCTTCAATCTCATGGAAAACATAGATGCTGTTACACCAACCAAAGTGTTTGCCAAAATGCAAATCACCTGTCCTAAGAAAGTTGGCAACTATTCACTATTCACCAAGATGGAGCAGGAGCAAGTGCCTCTGCGAATACTAAAAGACATGTATCCACAGATGTGGAAGGCCATGACAAAACCTACCACTGTGAAGCTTTAAATGTACAATGGTTCACTAATTCCATGTGCAGGATCCATAGTCTTGGAGCGCTAGTACCATCAATATTCCTGGGTGTCACAGATGTTCTATATCATGGAAACTAAAGTGATTGCAGGTCTCTTAGCATGTCAAGACCTCACTCCAGCAACAATCCATGGAATCATTCAGACCTCACACAGAAGATCAACCTCAGAAATTACTCCTATCACCTCAGTTCATGACCTAACATTGAAATATCCAGAATGCTTCAACAAAATTGGCAGTTTCAAGGGAGATCCACAATATAAGTGATGCATCCTCACACAAGACAAATTGCTGGTCAAACTAGACAAAATGGAGAAAAATGGAATCATTAGAAGGGTACAAGAACATACAGGTTGGCGCAGCTTAATCACATTTGTCATAAATGAGGACAGATGATTAAGAGTATGCTTCAATCCATGCCATTTAAACACAGTTTTGAAACATTGTCCTTGCAAAATACCCACATTAAAAGAGCTAAATCTGAGATTTGCAGGTGCAAAAATCTTCTCGCAGCTTTAGGCAAAGCATGGTTACTGGTCAGTACATCTCATGGAGAAGTCCGAATAGCTTATTACATTTCATACCCCATTTAGGCGATGCTGTATTCAATTACTTCCTTTCAGGCTATCAGTTAGCCAGGGTTTCTTTCAAGCTTACATGAACCACATTATATACACTGTGCCAGGATGCATCTGTATCACAGATAATATAGCTATTGTGGGAAGAACAAAGCAAGAGCATGATCATAATCTGCATTTATTGATGCAAGCAGCACGTAATGAAGTATTTGTGTTCAACAACCTGAAATGCGACATCAACGTGCATCAGATCAGTTTCCTCAGTTCTATTTATTCCAGTGTTGGCATATGCCCCAATCAAAGAAAAATAGAGGATAGTAAGTCTTATCTTCAAGATAAGGATGACCTTCAAAGATGTCTAGGTCTTTTAAATTTCTTGTCTCCATACACTCCTAATTTCACTCAAAAATCTTCATTGCTAAGGCAGTTGTTCAGAAAGGATGTGCCTTTCCTGTGGCAGGAAGACCACCAATTCCTCATCGAAGCACTGAAACAGTCATTATCAGAAGCGTCAATATTGCAATTTTACAACCCTAAGGAGAAAACTACCCTGGAGATAGATGCCTCACAGAAAGGTCTGGGAGCATGCATGCTACAAAGAAGCAAACTGATTGGATTTGTTTCAAATTCTCTGCCCATAATGCAATTCAACTATTCCAACATCAAGCGGGAAACATTAGCTTTAGTGTTTGCATTTAGGCATTTTCATACCTAACTATTTGGCAAAGTATTTGTGGAATAGACTGACCACAAGCCACTGGAGATGATTTGCTGAAAACCATTGACTAGTCCACTGCCAAGATGGCAACATCTCTGGATAAAGATTCAAGACTATGACTGTGAGATTAGGTGCAAGCCAAGTAACTTGATGGTCACATTGGATATACTTAGCAGATTGCCTAACCCTGCAAAAACAAGATATATCCTTAGATCTACATGTTGAGTTAATTGACATCGAACTTGACGATGTTCTCCACATTGATCTGGTACATTTTGTGCAATGTAAATGCCAGCAGCTACATGAAGAAATAGCAAAGTTTCTACACAACAGAAACTGTGGAAAACTATCATTGAAGGATAGCCTGATTCAATTCAGCATGTCCATGAACTCGTGAGACAACTTTGTCCTGGTTGGGATGAGCTAGACATCTCCTAGGAAGTCATTTTTAAAGTTAGGCAAGTCATCATACCAGAATCTTTGTGACCTGATATTCTTCAAAAACTTTATCACTCACACAGGGGCATAAATCAGAAAAGAAGACTCATATGAGAGACATTCTATTGGCCAAGAATGAACAATGACATTGAACCTGTCATCAGGAAATGTGAGGTATGTCAAGAGCATGTGCCAAGTCAGAACAAAACACCTGTGATTCCATGTCATGTTCTTACCCATCCTTGGCCCAAAATCACATCTGCCTTCCTTTATGTCCATGGCATTGACTTCATCATCATCGTCAACTACTTTACCAAATACCCCATTATTTGACAATTGCACAATGCCTCTAGCACAACTATCACACACACGGTAACTGCTATTTTCAGTTTATTCGGTGTGCCTTGTGAGACCTTTATGGATAACAGTCTGCAATTTATTGATATACCATTTCAAGATATGTGTGAGAAGTGGAATAGCAATCACAACACTACTTCTCCTCATTACCCTAGATCTAAAGGTCTAGCTGAGTGAATGATTTGCATGGTGAAAACCTTCATTCTCAAATATAGACAGGCCAATCAAGACACACATTATGCAATGTTACGGCCAGGATTTTCCGTGCCCGCAGGCGTCAGGTGTGTTTGGTGCAGTGAGACGATAATATGGTGAGAAGGCCAAAAATCGGTTTCATGATGGCATGAAACCAGCTTGCAATTGTCTGCTCTGCCCACCGATGGCTTTATGCGTTTCCCGCCATTGGACGTCGGGAACCTCATTTTAATACATCAGCATATCACTATAAGGCCAGCCAACTGGACTCATCCCCCCCTCCGCTGGATTGTCCACCCACGTTGGCGGGAAAACACACCAACGTGTTTCACAACTGTACATAAGCGATGTGCACCTGGCAGGCTGCACGTCGCTCGGGACTTCAAGGTTTGTTTGCCTACTTTGCTTCAGTCAGCACTCACAGTCATTGGCGCCAGGCTTCACAGACACCATCACATTATTTTTACAGGGGGCTCTACCTACCAGATCAGCCATATATGGGTGGCTTTTCAATTGTTGCAGGGCAAGGTCTTGCTTGGTGAAGCGGGAGAAGTGGCCTCAGGCAAGGGAAGAGGCTGCAGGACGAGAGCTGTACTGGGGAAGGAGGGTATCCCAGTGTGTGTGTGGGGGCACATGTTGATCTGTGCAAGTGGCCTCAAGATGGTGAGGGCTGAGAAGGCAGCCTGCAGAGAAGATGGGGCCATATGAACATGTGAGGGTATGTGTGTAAGAACGGGTGGTGGTGATGTCCCTTGAGCTGGCAGTGAGTGAGATGCCAGGGAATGTGTGATGGGCTTGAAGGTGTGAGTTTAGAGTGATGAGATGGTTGCCATACGCTGGCTGCACTGATGAGATCATTCATCCTCTATCTGCATTGGATGGCCAACCTCTTCTGTGTAGCACTGGAACTGACAACCACTGCCACCATCTGCAATGCTGGATTGGTGATGCTGCTACCTGTCCTGCTGCCAGAGCGGGGGTAGAGGACATCACGGCGGGCCTGCAAGGCATCCAAATGGCATTCCAGTGATACATCATTAAACCTGGGGGCTGCAATCTTTTTGCCTCTCATGGACATCTTCCCTGCAGTAGTCATGGGCTGGAAGCACTGAGATGTGTGCACGCGGCTGAATTTCAAATGTGGTGCCTGGCGAGCTGAAGTGTGAGCTGATGACAGGCAGGTGAATGAGAGCCCACCTCTCCTTGAATTGGCATGTTTCCCGGGAATGCATAAACAATGTGGTGGGTTGGGTTGATATCGCATTAAAACAGGACTAAGCAGCCTGCTTAATTGGCACCACATCCACAAACATTCACTCCCTCCACCATCGACGCTCAGTAGCAGCAGTGTGTACCATCTACAAGATTCACTACAGGAATTCACCAAGCTTCCTTAGACAGCACCTTCTAAACCCACAACCACTACCATCTAGAAGGACAAGGGTAGCAGATAGATGGGAATACCACCACCTGGAAGTTCCCCTCCAAGTCACTCACCATCCTGACTTGGAAATGTATCACTGTTCCTTCACTGTCACTGGGTCAAAATCCTGGAACTCTCTTCCTAACAGCACTGTGGATGTACCTACACCACACGGACTGCAGCTCACCACCACCTTCTCAAGGGCAACTAAGCATGGGCAATAAATGCTGGCCGAGCCAGTGAAACCCACATCCCGTCAATGAATAAAAAAACCCCACCATTGTGGCTGACATGTAACTGCTACCGCACTTAGTGCAAATCTGGGACGATTCCGCCCAACACCTGAGAGCAATACCTTTAAATGCAACTATTCCATCACTGACAAAGCTTATGTTTGGCAGACTACTATGTACCAATTTAGCTATTCTTACCCATTCTGCTCTCTCAGAAACTAGAGAGTACTAGCTTGTAAAACTACTCGCGAAGATGACCAATGTGAACGAGGTGCAGAATTGTTATGTGTACAGCTGGAACAGCACGTTCCCACAGAAGGTACGTGGCAACCAGCCGAGGTGACAGGGACTTGTCCAGAACCATGATCCTATGAAGTCACCGCACTCAAAGGCCCAATGGTGAGGCATAACCAAGGACAAATCAGATCCATTCCAGTTCCTCAACCACCGTACAGTCCTATTGCAGCGAGGGCTAGATCCCAAATGCAACCAGGAACAACATCCAAGAATGTCAATCCCACAAATCACTGTGAGCACTTAAAAACACCTCCATTCAAGGGTGCCATTACAAGATCTGGGTGTACCAGCAGATTACCTTAATGCTTTAGAGGCTCATTGATTCATTAGTTTTATGCACTTATAGTAACTAAACGTGAACATGTATTTTAAATAGTCATACTTCTTTGAAAGGGGGACAAGCATCTTTAAAAAGAAAGGGGGTGTTGTAATATGCTTTTAAGGGATATCAGTATGACATCACTTGAAGGAAAATATGAATGATTGGTGCCTTGTGTCTTATACAGCAAAAAAAACTCAAGGACTCATATCATTATAAGAACATGATAGAACCACCACTGACAAAAATAAACTGCCAAAGGGCCTTTCACTTAACACCTGGAAAACTAAGGTCTCCTTCTGACCAGCTTCCTCAGCTAAACGCCTGCATCATTTGATTAAGATCTACAGCGGTATCCTGGAAAAAGTGAACCATTTTATGTACCCTGGGAATCTGCATTCAATGAAGGCAGACATTGGTGATGAAATTCATCATCACCTCCAATGTGCCATCTCAGCTTTTGACCAATTGAGAAAGAGTATTTGAGGACCAGGATCTCAAACCCGAGACTAAGGTCATGGTTTAGCAAGCAGCAGTGATTCCTGTGCTCCTATATGCTTTGGATACATGGGTGACCTATAGCAGCCACCTATAAGTACTGCAGAAGTACCACCAGTGCCTCCAAATCTGGTGGCAAGAAAGGCAGTTGAATAACATTGTCAGGCAAACTTGCCCAGCATTGAGATGCTAGCCATTTTATACCAGTCTTGCTGGGCAGGACATGTCATTCGTATGCCTGACGCCACTCTCGAAGCAACTGTTCTTCACAGAACTCAGTCACGGGAGAAGACTCCCAGGAGGACAGTGGAAATACTTTAGGGATGTCCTCAAAGCATCCCTGAAGAGGCCAACTCATGGAAGACCCTGTTTTGTGAACGACCAAAATGGAGAATGCTGATTCAGAGAAACACTGAACATGCCCAGAAACTTTGTCGGGAATGTGCAGAGGCCAAGTCAAAGCATTGGAGGGAGCGCACAAATCTTCAAACAACCCATCTACCCAACTCTTCAAGCACAAACTACTCCGTATGTGGCAGAATCTGCAGATCATGCATTGGACTTAACAGCCGTCTCATAACCCATTGAACCAGAGTGGAAGCAAGTCATCCTCGATCCTGAGGGAGTGCTCAACAGCTAGCATATCTGCTTAGACAATTAGCCTTTTGCAGTAATCTGGAGTGCAATACACCTTTAGGAGCTGATTGACCACGTGACTGTATTACCCAATGGCTATGTAGCGCCAGCTGCAATGTCAATTAATAGTTTAGAATAGGGGCTGCTTTGTGAAGCTCCCATGTGTTAGTGCTCTGTGACTTGTGTTAATAAACAGCATGTGGTTCATTTTACATTGGTCTCTGCGTCTGCAGTATATTGTTTACCAACTCACTGACCCCCATTGACTCTAGTTTTGCTAGGGCTCCTTGATGCCACACTCAGTCAAATGTGGCCTTGATGTCAAGGGCAGTCACTCTCACCTCACTTCGAGAGTTCAGCTCATTTGTCCATGTTTGAACCAAGGCTGAAATGAGGTCAGGAGCTTAGTGGCCCTGGCGGAACCCAAACTGGGCTTCACGTTGCTGTGAATCTTCAATGACTTATCATCTCTGATCCCTCAAGCCTCTCTACCTTTAGCGGATATTGCTGGATCATGCACACATACTTCAGATTTCTAGATCCAGATACATAAATCTTCACTTATGCACATTAAAGGGCATCTGCTACACACAGGCCCATTCATCTAACTAATCCAAATTGGCTAACTATCTATTTGTTTGTTTTCAATTTTCAACCCTTTACATTTTTGTGTCATTTGAAAATGTTTGAGTGGTTGCATTAAATCAATGCAAGCAATTTGTGAAAATGATAAACAACAATGATATACAGCCATGTAGAAACTCCACCTGTAACCTAGATCCATTCAGGTCTACTTCAGTTGATAAAAATCCTACCAAAGGTAGAAACCATGTTTCATCCAATCCTATATTTGATTGCCAATTCCAAATTAGAGACCTATTTCAATAACCTACATTTTAGCATTCATTAATACTTTCTTTCAATGCTGTATCAAAAAAGTAATGCCCTCATTTTTAAATGTTTTTATTGGATGTGGCCGTCACTGGCAAAGTCAACATTTATTACCCATCCCCAATTGTCCTTGAGTGTGGTGGTGAACTGTCTCCTTGAACCACTGCAGTCCATGTGGGAAAGATGCTCCTATAGTTCTGTTAGGTAAGGAGTTCCTGACCTTTGACACAGGATTTTTTTTTTAAGTCAGTCATGGGATGTAGATGGCACTGGCTAGGCCAGCATTTATTGCCCTTGTTCAGAGAGCATTTAAGAGTCAATCAAAGGACATTATTGAACCAGATGGGTTTTTAATGACAATCAACAATGGTTTTGTAGTCACCATCAGATTTTTAATTCCAGATTTTTATTGAATTCAAACTTCATTCTCTACCATGGTGGGATTTGAACCTGGAAACCCAGAGAATTACCATGGGTCCTCTAGAATACTAGTCTAGTGACAATACCACTATGCTACCACCTCCACTGCACAATGTTCTATTCCATTCACAGTTCTGTTTCTCTACATCAACCTAATTGAACAGTCCCACCTCAACCCTCAAACCTCACAATTTTAAATGTCTTCTCTTAATTTTTTTTCCAGCTCCCTCAAGCTTTCCTGATTGTTGTATCCTCTCAGTATTGGTGCCAGACATGTCATTTTTTTCTGCATTTTATCCACTGCTGAGAATATTGTTTCTGTGATATGGAGCCGAGAACTGTGCACAACACTCCAAGTAAGAACAAACCAAGCTGTCAAATTAGCTGCTGCCAATTGCGTCCTGTAGATATTACCCACTGCAGCCATGCGATAATGGGGGGTACATGTCTCGCCTAGTGCATGGATTGCCAATCAGAAGATTTGCTTTATCCTGGAAGGTGGCAAGATTCCTGAGTGTGTTGCAACTGCACTCATTTAGGCAAGTGGAAAGTATTTCACCATACTCAGCTCTGTTCACAACTCCTCAAATAATGAAGGCATCCATGCCCACATGCAGCAAGACCTGGGCAGAATTCAGTCTTAGGCTGATGAGTGGCAAATAACATTTACATGACACAAGTCCCAGGAAATGGCCATATCTAACAAGAGGCGGTGAAAAGGCTTTGGGGAGTCAGGAGGATACTGAGCCTCTGTCCTTCTCCAGTAGCTTAGGAATTTGTCAAGTGCTGGCTAATGATGACCTCCTTCTCAGCAAGCACACTCCTATATATTAATGTAAGGGGGCCTGTTGATAGAATTGCCATTGAATGTATATGTACCAAGGAAGTGGTTACGATTTTTCTGCAAAAGATTTTAGAAAGAGTAGTGAGTGAAAGTGAGAAGAAAGGGCTGAGCATAAATTATAGGAAAACGAAATGTCTAGTGGTGTTCAAAATGCAAATACATTTTTTTTATTCATTCATGGGATGTGGGCTTCATTGTCTGGGCCAGCATTTATTGCTCATCCCTAGTTGCCCACGAGAAGGTGGTGGTGAGCTGCCTTTTTGAATTGCTGCAGTCCATGTGGTGTAGGTACACCCACAGTGCTGTTAGGAAGGGAGTTCCAGGATTTTGACCCAGGGACAGTGAAGGAACGGTGATATATTTCCAAGTCAGGATGGTGAGTGAATTGGAGGGGAACTTCCAGGTGATGATGTTCCCAGCTATCTGCTGCCTTGTCCTTCTAGATGGTAATGGTCATGGGTTTGGAAGGGGCTGTCAAAGGAGCCTTGGTGAATTCCTGCATTGCATCTTGTAGATGGTACACATCTGCTGTGCGTCGGTGGTGGAGGGAGTCAATGTTTGTGGATGTGGTGCCAATCAAGCGGGCTGCTTTATCCTGGATGGTGTCAAGCTTTTTGAGTGTTGTGGAAGCAGCACTCATCCAGGCAAGTGGAGAATATTCCATCACACTCCTGACTTGTGCCTTGTGGATGGTGGACAGGCTTTGGGGTGTCAAGGGGTGAGAGTTACACGTCGCAGGATTCCTAGCCTCTGACCTGCTCTTGTAGCCACAGTATTTATATGGCTGGTCCAGTTTAGCTTCTGGTCAGTGGTAATCCCCAGGATGTTGATAGTGGAGGTTTCAGTGATGGCAATGCCACTGAACGTCAAGGGGCAATGGTTAGATTCTCCCTTGTTGGAGATGGTCATTTCCTGGCACTTGTGTGATGTGAATGTTACTTGCCACTTGTCAGCCCAAGTCTGGACATTGTCCAGGACTTGTTGCATTTGGACATGGACTGCTTCAGTATCTGAGGAGTCGCGAATGGTGCTGCACAATCATCAGCGAACATCCCTACTTTTGACCTTATGATGGAAGGAGGGTCATTGATGTAGCAGCTGAAGATGGTTAGGCTGAGGACACTATCATGAGGAACTCCTGCAGTCTTGGAACTGGGATGATTGACCTCCAACAACCACAACCATCTTCCTTTGTGCTAAGTATGACTTCAACCAGTAGAGAGTTTCCCCCTCGATTCCTATTGACTCCAGTTTTGCTAGGGCTCCTTGATGCCACACTCGATCAACTGCGGCCTTGATGTCAAGGGTAGTCATCTCACCTCACCTTGAGAGCTCACCTCTTTGTCCATGTTTGAACCAAGGCTGTAATGAGGGCAGGAGCTGGGTGGCCCTAGAAGAACCCAAACAGTGAGCAGGTTATTGCTAAGCAAGTGCCGCTTGATAACATTGTTGATGACCCCTTCCATTACTTTACTGATGATCGAGAGTAGACTGATGGGACAGTAATTGGCCGGGTTGGATTTGTCCAGGTTTTTGTGTACAAGACATACCTGGGCAATTTTCCACACTGCTGGGTAGATACCTGTGTTGTAGCTGTACTGGAACAGCTTGGCTAGGGGCATGACAAATTCTGGAGCACAAGTCTTCAGTATTATTGCCCGGATATTGTCTGGGCGCATAGCCTTTGGATTGTCCAATGCCTTTAGCCGTTTCTTGATATCACATGGAGTGAATTGAATTGGCTGAAGACTGACATCAGTGATGCTAGGGACCTCCGGAGGAGGCAAAGATGGATCATCCACTCGGTACTTGTGGCTGAAGATTGTAGCAAATGCTTCAGCCTTATCTTTAACACTCATGTGCTGGGCTCCTCCATCATTGATGATGGGGATATTTGTGGAGCCCCCTCCTCCAGTGAGTTGTTTAATAGTCCACCTCCATTCACAACTGGATGTGCCAGGACTGCAGAGCTTAGATCTGATCCCTTGGCTGTGGGATTGCTTAGCTCTGTCTATCACTTGCTGCTTATGGTGTTTGGCACGAAAGTAGTCCTGTGTTATAGCTTCACCAGGTTGACACCTCATTTTTAGGTATGCCTGGTACTGCTCCTGGCATGCCCTCCTGCACTCTTCATATAACCAGGGTTGATCCTCTGGCTTTATGGTAATGGTAGAGTTGGGGATATGCCGGGCCAAGAGGTTACAGGTTGTGTTTGAGTACCATTCTGCTGCTGCTGATGGCCCACAGTGCCTCATGGATGCCCAGTCTTGAGCTGCTTGATCTGTTCGAAATCTATCCCATTTAGTACGTTGATAGTGCCACATAACATGATGGAAGGTACCCTTAAACGTGAAGGCGGGACGTCGTCTCCATAACGACTGTGCGGTGGTTACTCCTACCGATACAATCATGGACAGATGCATCTACGGCAGGCAGGTTATTGAGGTTGTCAAGTATGTTTTTCCCTCTTGTTGGCTTCCTCACCACCTGCCGCAGACCCAGTTTAGTAGCTATGTCCTTTAGGACTCGGTCAGCTCGGTCAGTCATTGTGCTACTGAGCCACTCTTGGTGATGAACATTGAAGTCCCCCACCCAGAGTATATTCTGCACCCTTGCCACCCTCAGTGCTTCCTCCAAGTGGTGTTGAAGATAGAGGGGCACTGATTCATCAGCTGAGTGAGGGCAGCACGTGGTAATCAGCAGGAGGTTTCCTTGCCCATGTTTGACCTGATGCCATGAGACTTCCTGGGGTCCGGAGTTGATGTTGTGGACTTCCAGGGTGACTCCCTCCTGACTGTATACCACTGCCGCCACCTCTGCTGGGTCTGCCCTACCGGTGGGACAGGACAGACCCAGGGATGGTGATGGTGGTGTCTGGGACATTATCTGTAAGGTATGATTCCGTGAGGATGACTATGTCAGGCTGTTGCTTGACTAGTCTCTGGGACAGCTCTCCCAATTTTGGCATCCGTCCCCAGATGATAGTAAGGAGGGCTTTGCTGGGTTGACAGGGCTGGTTTTGCCATTGTCGTTTCTGGTGCCTAGGTCGATGCCGGGTGGTCCTTCCGGCTTCATTCCTTTTTTGAGATTTTGTAACAGTTTGATACAACTGAGTGGCTTGCTAGGCTATTTCAGAGGGCATTTTAAGAGTCAACCACATTGCTGTGGGTCTGGAGTCACATGTAGGCTAGGCCAGGTAAGGACAGCAGATTTCCTTCCCTAAAGGACATTAGTAAACCAGAGGGGTTACAACAATCCACAATGGTTTCATGGCCATCATTAGATATTTAATTGCACATTTTTATTGAATTCAAATTCCACCATCTGCTGTGGCGGGGTTCGAACCCTGGTTCCCAGAGCATTACCCTGGGGCTTAGAATGTAAGATTGCAGAGGAGAGCAAAAGGATCAAACCGGTCGACAAATGTTGTTACCTAGGAAATATGTTAACATCAGACAGAAAGTGCGATTAAGAAATAAGACGGAGGATTGGAATGGCCAAAGATGCATTTCAAAAAAATGAAAAAGATTATGGTCAATTCAAAATTAACCATGAAAACAAAGCTGAGAATTCAGGAATGGAAGATCACACCAATTTTGACAAACGGAAGCAAGTGAAGAAATGCAGAATAGAATTGAGGCTGCGGATTTTGAGGCAAATAAAATATCTTGACAAGCCCCAGTACCAATCAAGATGTGCCAGTGAAATCTGAGACCAAAAGAACTCTGTTGACCAAGATCAAGAAGAGGCAGTTGGAATTTCTTGGGCACAAAATGAGAAATCATGAATTAGAACGCCTGATGGTGATGGGAAAGATTGATGGTAAAAGAGATCGAGGAAAACAAAGAATGAACTTTTTAAAGACCCTCACAAACTGGATGAATATACCGTTAACGAAGGTGATCCACTCCACTGGGGCAAGATTAACTTGGAGGTCCATGGTCGCCAATGCCCTCTTAGGGCATGGTACCTGAATAATGCAATCAGAAGGTAACAGCCCCACTTCGGACCTTAAGATGAAGGGAACATCATTGATGAAACAGCTGAAGATATTTGGACCGTGGACACTGCTTTGAGGAACTGGTTTCCAACAAACACAGCCATCTTCCTTAGTGCTGAGTATGACTGTAGCCCTTGGAGAATTTTCCCCCGGATTCCCATTGATTTCAGTTTTGATTGTGATCCTGGATGCCACAGAGGGTCAAATGCTGCCTTAAGGGCATTCACTCTCACTTCACCTCTGGAGCTCAGATCTATGTCTATGCTTGAAGCCAAATGGTGCTGCTGGAACACAAACTGAGCATTGGTGCGCTAGTTATTGGTGAGTACTGCTTGATAGCACTTGTTGATGACTCCTTCAATTACTTTGCTTATGATTGAGAGTTGGGTGATAGACCAGTAACTGACCTGTGATAGTGAGTGACCTCCCTGGTAGAGAGGTGCAGTAGGAGTCATCAGAAGGAGCTGAAGTTTTGTGGCACCTGGTTTAGAAAAGGCATTTTGAACAGAGGTCAGCAGCAAGGTCGAGAGGGAAAGTGAGAAATTTGCAGAAACAAATGCTTTAAATAAATAAATGTTTATACTGGAGCTTGGCAAAAAAAAATACAGAAGTTGAAACACAATGGGTGTTTAAATGATTACCTCCTAAAGTGATTGTAGTGATGATGATGTGCAAATAACCTCCATTAGTTGAATGGAATGCAGCTAGCAGGCCAGCTTGTGTTGCCTGCTCATTATAATGGTTGCCACATGCAACCAGCTCGCTCTGCACTGCTCACTGCACATATTGGCAGGCGCCCCAATTTCAATATTAACTTGATCTATGTAAAAGTGGCCTGCACTACTTAAAGCTAGCCTGCACTTCCTGAAGGGGAAATGCAGTGTTTCTGGAGCAGATACTGGATGTCATTTTACAAGTGCACTTGACCTGAGAAAGATGAAGAATGGCTGACCGTCGGAAATAATGGACGCTCAGGTTTTCGCACTGGAGGTCTTGGTGGAGGAAGTGGAAATGAAAAAAAATTCCTGAATCCTGGGGTAGGCAAGAGGCTTGCCAGACACATAATGAGAAGACAGTGGGAGCAGGTAGTTGCAGGTCAATGCCAGAAGGATAGCTCCAAGGACCTGTATGCAGTGCCAGAAAAAGCTTAATGATCTCACACAAATGGTCAAGGTTACTAGATGCATCATTAAATGCCGTATCATACCAACTGCACCACTCGCCTTAGACACTGTCAAAATCACCACACCACCATCACTCACCCAGCCCCAATCTCTTACAATGAGGAATCATACCTAACATTCATATATTTAATCTCACCCTCAGACACTTTGCACTGCTGAAAGCTTCACACTTCTCTCTCACAGCTTGCACACACTGCCAGCTATTCATTCATGACAGCCACATTGCACAAAAGCACTAGCTTACTCACATCCCTCTCCCTTGCAGGAGGGGGTGGTGCACAACCGATGGCAGCAGAAAATAACCAGAGGGGAGGGGAGCACCTTCATGTTCACCTCACCCATTAGAGGAGACTATGCTGACCATTATGGGAATGGTCATCGCTGAGGCCACGACCACCGGCATGGCTGAAGCCATTGGAAGATGATGGCCGGTCTCCTGATATCTTATCTTCCTTTTCATATTCCATTTCTCCCTCATCTCTCAAGCTGTCCCGAATTGCAAACTGTAAACGGTGTAAAGATGCCCCTCTTACTTTCTCCTCCTCCCTCACCACAACCAAACCCTTGTTCCTTTATCATTTCAGTTACTCAACCAGCCAGGACAATGGAAGCACAGTAGATGAAGTCACACCACCATCGAATGTCACAGTCACATCCACCAATTCACATACTGAAGCTGGGCATAATTTAGAGGCTGCTGATGAGACACTGGGCACTAGTGCAATGCAACCAGGGCAGGTGGAAAGGAAAATTGAAATGCCACCTCACCGAAGGGCAAGGTCACATAAGAGTCAGGCCACATAAATCTCCAATGAGGATTTTGATGGACCAGGCAACCGACGAAAGCTAAAATGAAATTTAAAGTACTGCAGTTGCTGAAAACCTGAAATAGGAACAGGAAATGCTGGAAACACTCAGCAGGTCTGGCAGCATCTGTGAAGAAAGAAACAGAATTAGTGGACGGACCTTGTCCCCTCCCCCCTGTCCGAGGACATTCAATCGGGTGTGAGGGTGGTGGGAATCCGCCACCCTCCTGCCTCCACTGCATATATGGCCTTCCTGCCCTGCCCACAATTGAGGCCCTTAAGTAGGCAAATAATGCCTACTTACGAGCCTCATTCTGTGCTGCTGGTATTAACCCAGTGGTGGACGGGGGTCTCGCCTTACAGGGAACAGATCAAGCAAACCCTGACGTGTTTGCATGCAGGCTCTTGGGGGACGGTTCCTCTTTCAAAGTTTCTCAATGCCCGATTGTTAGAAGCATCAGGAAGGGGAGGAGGCCACTGAGAGTCACCCCCTTGCCCTTGCTTCAATACCCACCTCTGTAACCTCCTTCCTACAACCCATTCCTGCATTACTCACTTACTTGGGTAGGTGCTGTAGTGACAAAAGCCACCGCCTCCCAGTGGCACTGCAGAGCACAGAAGAGTTTCTGGCCTCTGATTGGCTGGCAGCTCTTGGTAGGCAGGACTTTTGTGCCTCGGGGGTCCTTGATCCCAGGGAAAGCCCGCCTCTGGCCTGCCAAGTGCTTGGGTGGCACAAGATGCGGTGAACCTTCTGGAAAAGAGATGACGCAGGGTTTTTGCTGGCTGTCTAGCCAGTGGTCAAGACCACTGTCACCTCCACAAGATTTTGCCCAATCTTACAGAGCAATTAATGCCCAATTAAGGGCCTCACCCTACCCCTGTTGGTATTAAAGCAGGTGGGCCTGTAATGGTGTGGGGAACACAACAAGCAAACTAGTGGGGGTTGCTTGCAGTCTCTTGTGGGCCGGAGAGGCCCTCATTCAACGGCATTCAGTGATCGAGGGACCCGGCATCAAAGGGGGAAACAGCTGAGAGCCACATCCCTGCCCTTGCTGCCAACCCCCTAGAACCCCTCCACCCCTGTGAACCCCACCCCATGAAACACATCCCGTCATCGTTCCCCTGAGTCCAGGAGCTGAATTTTCACTGCGGTGTGGTGTGCACCCAACACACACAAACGTGAAATAGTGCTCGATGATGTCGGGCGAGCGTTCCAACGTCATCGTGCACTCGCGCAATATTTTGGTTGGCGGGCTAGTGCGGGACAATTAAGAGGGCTGTTAAGCCCATTAATTAATTAATTTTAATGAATTTTTCCCTGCCTGTCCAAACCTACAGTTGGCGGGCGGGCGAAAAGGCCAAACAGGCAGATGAGGTTTCCAATGTTAATTAAAAATAAATTTAAAATGTCTAAATCTCATTTCTAGCATGTCCCTGCTCGTGTGACAGAGTCACATGAGGGGACATATTGACCTTAATTTTAAAGCTTTATTTTTAATGTAGGAAATTGTCAGCTCCCTGAGGCAGCTCTGTGCCATCAGGGAGCTTTCTGTGAGCGCACCAGCGCGCATGCGCTGACTTCTGCACGCGCCCTCCTCCCTCCCCCCCACCCAGGCAGTGCTGAGCATTTCAGCATACAATTAACAGCCAGTCAGCATGAAATAGTGCTCGGGGCCCGATTGCGGGTGGCAGTCTGTTGCGCGGCCGCTCCTGGGCCCACCCGCTGCACCCACCTGACGAGGGGAAAATCCTCCCCTAGAGATCCGCTGATGATCCGGGCCTCGGGTGGGTGTCTTTCTGCGGCAGCCAAGCCTTCCCAGCGGTGCTGCTGAACAGAATAGCTGCCGCTCTCTGATTAGCCAGAAGCTCTTGGAAGTCAGGACTGCCTACCCCTGGGGGTCCTGATCCCGCAGAAGACACGCCAGTGACCTTTTAACAGCCTGACTGGCTCGAAGTATGGTGGACCTTCCCAGGAGCAGGCAATGCAGGAACTCTCATTGGCTCTCTAGCCAGCAGCCAAGACCCCCATCGCCTGCATAAAATTCCCCCCATTAACTTTGTTTCTGTTTCCACAAATACTGCCTGGCTAGCTCAGTATTTTCTACATTTTCTGTTTTTATTACAGAGGGTGGCTGATGGGCATGCACCTTCTAGGCCCAGAGCTGCTCATGATTTTTTTTTAATTTTAAAAATATACTTTATTTATAAAATATCTGAAAGAACATTACAAAACATTTCAAAATCGCCGTTACAAAAAGTACAATCAGTTTCAACTTTTACACATGGATCACGAGGTGCATCAATGCAATAAATGAATATTACAATCATTTCAATATGGTCATTACAGACAATCAGACAATGGTATTGGAGTTATCAACATACATCATGTTGTTGCACTCTGAGGTGCAAGAGCTGCCAGAGCTGCTCATGATCACTTTCTAAGGCCAAGGCCACCTGCAGTCTTCACTAAAAGTCAATAGCCCTCTACCAGCCACGCTGCAGCTACTGGAGTAGCACCTCATAGAAACTATAGACCAGGCAAAGGCACAAGGAAGAGACACTAAGCAAGTGCATAACTATGACTACTTTATTTTTTATGCATACCATGATTTAATGTATAAATTTGTACTGTATTGGGATGTCGATTTTGTAATGGATTTTATTTTTGCATTGTGGGCAAGAGGACGCTGAGCGAAAGTAAATGTGTGGGATTGTGGTGAATGTGGAATTGGGACCGAGGTTACTGGTATCATGTTTCAATTACTTGTCCACATACAACCTGAGTAGAAAATGACAGTCTAGGTTGCATCCTCACATTTGCTTCCTCCATCTTGGCACCTCCTCCTCATGCTCCTGCACTTTAGCTATTTACCTGATAGGTGGCGGCAAGGGCTTTTCCCTCATGATGGGAAAATTGTGCAGCACCCAACATGATAGATCTTGAATCCCGCTCATCCAAGTGGTGCAGGGCTCCTTCAGAGTGGCCCAGGTAATTGACTCATTGCTTCAGGATGCCAATGGCCTGCTCTATCAAATTTCTTCTAGCAGCATGGCTCTTATTATATGCCTGCTGCACAAGTTTGTGGGCTATACATTGCCCAGCATATATCTTTTGGTTTGTTGTGGTAGTTGAAATACAGCTGACCCAGTAAACTACTGCAGAGTGAATGCATCATAACGTGACCTATATGTTAGCTATGCTCACACAAAAGTTGCTGGTTGAGGAAGTTTAGTCCCTTTAGGTTCAGGTACACGGGCTGACATGAGACACATAAAAAGCAATTTGTGTGCAGGCAATAGCACCCCACACCATGGAGTAGCCTGCAAACCTTGCAAGCCCTCATGCTTACTCCACATGCTTCTTTCTGAAGGAATGAGAAGAAGCAATCTCTCTTTGTACAGCAAACCTCAGTGATCTCCTTTAGATATGAGTTGCTAATATTTCCAATGGCAGCTAGTAATGAACCAGGCACATAAATGTTCACAGCCACAGTCACATTAACAGCCAGTCCTTGCCCTACTCTGAGTTTGAATTTGTGGCTATAGCAGATGGCAGATTTCAGTGATGACTTCTCTCGTGAAGCGCAGACTTTTCAAACATTGATCATTGTTGAAGTTCAGCCATGAGAATTCCTCCCCAAACATTCCCTGTAGATATGGCCTTGGGCCCTTCTCCCACTCCATCTTCTAGTAGATTGCCTTCATGTACATGTTTGGCCTCTACTCAGTCTTCCAGCCATGTTCAATGCTAAGAGAATGGCCTCCTGGTCCATCCATCTGTGTAAACAGTTGGTTTGTATGTAGAAGTCAGCAGAAAAATACTTGTAGCATCTATTGCATCATTCACTGTACATTATTGAAACTTTTACCAACTTTAGTGATATATATAATATATATATGGCAGTGCTAACATGGAATCAATGTGATGTAAAGGTTTCCTCTCTACAGGCTGTTGGTGGACATTAGGTGCATGCGTTAATATGAGGTACATTTCACACCAGAAGTATGAAGGCAAATTGCAGAAGTCATTTTGAATCTTAAGAGGCTTCATAGCTGCCAGAAAACAAGTGCCGCCGACATCAATTCCACCCCTAATATTTTTAAAATGTTGCTCACCTACAATTTAAAAGTGTTTGCCATTGGGGTAGATGAATGAAGGACTCTTCCTTTGAGGATTCCAATGACAACAGAGAATTGCAGCTGTCTTGAGGAACAAATATTTTAATGCACAACCTTTCCCCCTAGACTCAATGTGATTGACAGCATAATTGGTAAATAGCCTGGCAGAAAAATTGAAAGATGAAAGTAGACCAGCTGCAAATAACATTTGCTCACTACTGATGTCCAGTACACAGCTGTGCTGCAAGCTGAAGGCAGACGCTGTGCTAAAAAGAAATAGAGCTCCCATTATTTCATTGAGAGGGAAGAGCCTGGTTGGTCATTGGTGCAAAGAGAGATTTTCATCGGCAAAGATGAAGCCAAGACAGGGAAACATGAAATAGTGATCAGCATGTTTGCATTTTCTTATAAAGTAACAAGGTCAAGCTCTTGTGAAGAGCTGAGCAATCATCAAGCATTTGGATATGAGACTGTTCTCCATTCCCAAGGGTTATGATATAAAAGATAAAGGGATAGATTTCATCTTCACTGCCTGAGCTGTAATGTGGATCAAACACTTTATAGAACCAGAGAGATTTTAATTTATTGATTACAATGGAATAAAAACTCAGTAGGTTCCTTAAAGGGCAGAAATCTAGCCCACCATATTAGCACCAAGACAGCAGAGGTGAAAATCTATCTCAAAGATTGTAATAGACTATGTTCCAATGAAGTTATGAACTGTCAGCCTAATGGCTCTAATTTTAACTCTTCCCCAATCTTTTTAACCTGAGTAATGTCCGACGCAATGGGCCTTAATTGCTCTTTACAAGAAAAAAAGATGCTGATGCACACTGATTGTTGGAGGTCGGTGGTTAGGAGTCAGGAAGCATATTCCAAAAGGGAAAGGATGACAATATACATATGGTAGAAGTATATAAATCAAGAAAAAACAGTATCGGAGTTTGAAGCTAAAAAAGTTTAGTTAACAATAACATTAAAGTGTGTGAATCTGCCTCGTATTCCTCACCATTAAGCTTTTCATTGGTGCCAATATGTGAAGTGTCAACTCTTAACCCTAATCTAGTTTCCTTCTAGGTCCTACTTGAATGGCAGGAGTGCAAGTGACCATTGGCTAATGTGTGTCCAGATCAGCCTTTCGGAGCTCTGCCGGCTTTCTCCTCACAGCAACCCAGCCCTGAGATAGAGCTGCTATGGAATGCTCACCTTGTGCTGCTGCCAGGTTAGCCTGATTCTGGCCTCTTTCTGTCACAGCTCCCTGGCCGGAGGATATGCTTCCTTTTTATTCTTTCATGGGATATGGGTGTTATTGGCAAAGCCAGCATTTGTTGCCCATTCCTAATTGCAAAGAGTCAACTATTTTGCAGATATTTGTGGTGAACCACTACAATTGGTTTACTGCACAGTATTACTTCATTCCCAGTTTGATACAATGCTTCTTTTAAAGCTGAGATCTAGGTCCCTGTATTCTTGAGCCAAGAGGAAGCAAATGCTGACTATGAGGTAGAATTGTGCCCTGATTACTCAGTTAGCATGTCGACATTGCAAATAAGAAATTCAATTATTTTAACACACTGCTTGGTACAGTGCATTCTTAGAATATCTAGCTGACTCTTCTTGTCTTACTTGGCCTGTAAAGGTCATTTAAGTTCTTCCTGTGTTGAGTGGCGGTGCCTGTGTTAGTTGATTTGATACTGGCTGCAATTACCCTGTTTTCCATGGGGATCTGTTGTCCCAGATAATGTCCCGATTGGTGAGCTGCCGATACACCAAGAGCTCTCCTGATTTAGGAAAATTATCCTGACCCCAAAACCTTTGGTGGGTTCAGCTTTCCTGGCTTTTGGCAGGTGGAGGTTCTGCCCTGCTATGCTTGCCATGATAATTGCATCACTGAGAAAATCTAGGCTAGCTTGTCTTCAAAGTTATTAAAACCCCCTAAGATTGAATTCACTGATTGTTGCCTTTAAGAAACATGTATTCCTTGGGCACAAAGCTCGATGCGATGATGGTATTCAAAGAGTCTCCACTCCTATTTTTATTCCTCAATATGTCGGAGGCATCCTCCAGTTAAGGGTTGTAACCAGGTTTGTGGCTACAATGGCTCAATGATAATATGTAAATGAAGCAGGAAGTATGGTCTCAGGCCACCCTCCTCAATTTCCTTTGTTGGTTGGGCACCCATTTCTAACAAAAGATTTAGTCTCACATTGATGACCCTGTAAGAACAGAAATGTTACAGCAGGACCAGAAAGTCAATGACTATTTTTATCTTTCAGTCTAACAATAATTTTTAGGCCCACAATCATCTGGCTGCTAATCTCTAACAGCAACCAAAAGGCTCTTAGGCTGGCAATGGGGCTTGCAGCCAGGTTCAATTTTTATGCCCTCGTTTATGGCCTGGGGCAGCAAAACTGGCTGTAGCTCTGTTTGGACCAATATTGTGGTGGAGCAGAGGAGGACCAGGTAAATCCCATTTAGTTCTTGGCTCTAATTGTTTGTCCCAATTATTCGTCTTTGAACCATTACTAATTGATTTGACAATTAGCACATAGGGATAAATTATCATGAAATGCCCTATTTTCAGTGCAGCAACTTGTTAAACACATGCCTAATGCATTTGTGCGAGACAAAGGCAAAGTACATTCGACAGTTAACAGCAATTTTGTTGGAAAGATCCTATGCTATCAAGAGATGTTGACATACCTCATCATCCCTTTTAAGGATAGTCTATTAAGAAATGCTGACACTTTTCATGTGTGACTATGGGAGGTTATCAATAGATGATTAATAAGGCAGGTTGCAAAACTGAAGATTGCAAAGTCACTTTGTGTAACTCACAATGCACTACAGCAATTGTATAATTCACCTCACCCTCTGACAAAAGCCAGAAATTTAGTATAATTGAAATTTAGTAAACTGAATAATATCTGTACATAGACTGCTCTTAAAACAAACTCTGTTTTTTATTCAATGTTATCTTTGATAATTTATATTTTATTTAGATTACATTATTATTAGCTTATTTGTCTGTTTTTATTTCAGATTTCAGCATCTGCAGTATTTTGCTTTTGGAAATGTCATAACTAAGAAAGACAAATCCTCAATACTCAAGGGAACTATTGACTCATCAGTCAGCTAGGATCATTGATGGAGGCTGGAAGGTGGACCTGTCACTGGAGCTGTGATTGTTGATTTCCGATAACCATGTAATCCAAATGCCCTAATAGGTAGAATAGTTCTAACACAGTCCTGACAGGCCTAATGCATAACATAATTATACCCAAGACTTGTATAAGCACGGTACTATAGTGGTTTGTGTAGAATTTTTAGTGTTTTGGAGGCTCTGAAATGCCCTGAAATGTGATAATGGGCATCCATGAATGCCGACCACTGGCTGCCCAAAAAATTACATCTTTAAACTTGTCATACTAGTTGCAAGACTCCCTGAGTGGCGGTGCCATATTGCCTTGATTTTGCAGTTTCTCAGGCGGTAGAACAAATACATTTCTATGTTCCAGCCAGTTTTAAAATTGCAATGACTGTTGCTATTTAATTATAAAAAATGTCAACTTCAATGCTTTAAATCAAAATAAGGCTAGACTGTACTAATATAAAATGCAAACCAAATTACATCTATGCACTTTGGTCCAATTATTCCTTGCCCTCTATCTCTGCTTTGCCTGAAGACCTGAAGTGGTGAGAATGACACAAAGAGTCTACAGAGGAATATAGACAGGTTAAGTGAGCGGGCAAAAACTTGGAAGATGGAATATAATGTGGGAAAATGTGAAGTTATGTATTTGGCAGGAAGAATAGAGGAGCTGAATATTATTTAAATTGAAAAAGACTGCAGAAAGCTACAGCACAGAGAGATTTGGGAGTCCTCGTGCATGAATCGCAAAAAGCTAACATACAAGTTCAACAGGTAATAGGGAAGGCAAATGGAATGTTGGCCTTTATTTCAAAGGGAATGGAATATAAAAATAGGGAAGTCTTGCTTAAACTACACAAGTCACTAGTTAGACTACACCTAGAATACTGTAAACAATTTTGGTCCCCTTATCCAAGGAAAGATATACTGGCATTGGAAGCAGTCCAGCGAAGTTTCACTTGGTTGATCCTGGGTATGGAGGGATTTTCTTATGAGGAGAGGTTGAGTAGGCTGGACCTACTCCATTGGAGTTTAGAAGAATGAACGGTGACCTTACTGAAACATATAAGATCCTTAGGGGGCTTGACAGGGTAAATGCTGAGAGGTTGCTTCCCCTTGTGAGTGAGTCCAGGACCAGAGGGCATAATCTCAGAGTAAGGAGTCACCCATTTAAGACAGAGATGAGGAGGAGTTTCTTCTCTCAGACGGTAATGAATCTGTGGAATTCTTTACCGCAGAGAGCTATAGAGGCTGGGTCATTAAGTATATTCAAAGCTGAGATAGTCAGATTTTTAATCAGTAAGGGAATCAAGGGTTATGGGGAAAAGGCAGGAAAGTGGAGTTGAGGATTATCAGATCAGCCATGATCTCACTGAATAGCGGAGAAGACTCGATGGGCTGAATGGCCTATTTCTGATCCTACGTCTTATGGTCTTATTACATTTGTTTTTGGACTCCTCGGGCTTGCTTTTCTGGGTTCCAATCAAATCCAAATGGAGGTGGGACTGGGAAAAAAATGGCTGCGCAGGTGCGTGGCCAGAAGGGCAGCCTGCATTTCTGTCTTCAGCCATTTTCCCAAGAATGGGGATGGAGCAGGCCATGGAACAGGGCTGCTCCTATTAAGGAGCTCAATAAAGGCCTCGTGGGCTTATTAAGATGGGATGTTGGCTGATGATTGTGCAACGTTCAGTGCCATTCATGACTCCTCAGATACTGAAGCAGTCCATGTCCAAATGCAACAAGACTTGGACAATATTCAGGCTTGGGCTGATAAGTGGTAAGTAACATTCATGCCACACAATTGTCAGGCAATGACCATCTCCAACAAGAGAATATCTAACCATTGCCCCTTGACTTTCAATGGCATTACCATCGCTGAATCCTCTATTATCAACATCCTGAGGTTACCATTGACCAGAACTGAACTGGACCAACCATATAGCTACTGTGGCTACAAGCACAGGTCAGAGTCTAGGAATCATGTGGTGAGTAACTCACCTTCTGACTCCCCAAAGCCTGTCCACCATCTACAAGACAGAAGTCAGGAGTGCGATGAAATACTCTCTACTTGCTTGGATGAGTGCAGTTCCAACAATACTCAAGAAGCTCAACACTATCCAAGGTAAAGCAGCCTGCTTGATTGACAACCCATCCACCACCTTAAACATTTACTCGCTCCACCACTAATGCACAGTGGCAGTGGTGTGTACCATCTACAAGATGCACTGCAGCAACTCACCAACGCTCCTTTGACAGAACCTTCCAAACCTATGATCTCTACCAACTAGAAGGGTAAGGACAGCAGATAGATGGAAACACCACCACCTGCAAGTTCCCTCCAAGCCACTCGCCATCCTGACTTGGAACTTTCCTTCACTGTCACTGGGTGAAAATCCTCAAAATCCCTTCTTAATAGCAGTGTGGGTGTACCTACACCACAAATGGACTGCAACAGTTCAAGAAGGCAGCACCTCTTCAAGGACAATTAGCTATGGGCAATAAATGCTGACTTAGCCAGTGATGCCCACATCCTATGAACAAATAAAACAAAAGCCTGTCCAAGGTAAGTTTTTTTTAATTTTCAGGGAGCTGGCCATACTTTTCTAGCTGTCTGGCTTCAGACAAGCTGCTTGGAGGCACAAACCATGGATTGGAGGCAGATAGGGTTTAAAAAGGTAAGAAAAAATGATGTTTATAGTTTAAAGGACTTCACCCTTCATATTTAAAATTGCATTAAAAGTCAGTGGAAGAAGCAGAATTAAGAAATTTGTAAGTTCAGGGGTTCTTCATCCTCCTGGCATTGCCTGGGCACGGCTGTTTGGACAGCACCTGAGTACCAGGAAAATGGAAACGGGTGCTACACCCTCAGAAACCGAGGTCATTGGAGATAAGGAACAGCAGCCTACATAGGGAGGGCAGAGTTCTAGGCATCAGCAAGCCAGGGGAGAGGGACGAGGGGCACAAAGGAGAAGGAGATTCTATCCTGAACATGAGATCTATTGTCAAAGGCAAAATGCCTTTAGATGACTGAAAACCAGACGCAAAGGAGACTGTGACTCTCTAAGGAGATGCTCACAGATATCCGTACCCTTGTCAGCTATGGACCTTTGCAGCATCTGACAGGCAGTTGAAAACCAGTGCATCACCCAGGTGAATGTGACCTCTTTAATGATGCTGGACAGCACATGAGGATCAGAACTAATGGGACATTGTGGGCTCAGAGGGCACAGTGTCCAGTGCCAGAAGCAGTCAAATGGTCCCCGGCAACACCGTCAGGCCAAAAGAGATGACCTTGAAGAGAGATGTGCCCATGCTGCACGACAAGATGGCCTCCTCCTAGTACCCTCCGGGAAGATGACTTCTCACCTCTCCCTCATGGGTGCCAGGCCCTTGGCTCCCGTGTGCCAGCTGGGGTGTCCGTGGTGCACTGGCAGGCTTTGGACAAGCAACAACTTCAGTGACGGCTGCCATAGGTGTCTGAAACCTGGCCCCATTCCTCTCTCCACTAGCTTTAACTGGGTGGGAAACCCACCTCCATCTCAGTTAAGGGCTCACCTCCATGAAAATTGCAACTGAAGTCAAATTTCTGATGGAGACAGGTTTTTGACCTAAAAAATATCCTGCCCCCTGTTTCCTGTATCCAATGGGAAATGGCACAGGAGGCCGACAGTTCTACATATATCTTTACGTTGGACTTACTCTGAATAAACTTTTATTTAGCATTACCATTGAAACATGGAACATTGAAGCAATGGCATCACACCATTTTATTGTCAAGCTTAATGCACCAGGTTGAATTAAGTTTGACAGCTTTTTTAAAAATAATGTTATTCTGCCCACCGCTCTTTTTGTTCTAATTCTCCCATTGACAATACGAAGTATTGCAGCCTCCTCTATAAAGTTGCCTTCTGACTAAAAAAAATGGTTCTTGTCACATGCTGTGTCAAGAAATTCATAACACATCCGATTAAATTTTTATTTGAAGTCAAACGTAATGGTTGAAGTGTTATTGAAGTTTTGTCATGCCATTCAGTTATGGTAGAGATGTTTTCGATTAATTCAAAGTTATTCATGTGCGTAAGTTGTAAAACCATTTTAGAAATAAACGGCAGAGTTACTGCATTAGTCAAAAGGAGCACATTATGACTCCAGTCAATAAATATGCATGCATGCTAGTCACTTTGTGATCATAATTGTAGGCTGGCAATACAATCTTTAACAGATATGGGGTCTTGCTATTAATTGTAGACATATATACCATTGGTGTAATCATTTTAATCCTCTTATCATTTGCTGTAGTCTTCCAGCGTTGCATCAATATATCTGACATGGGTAAAGAATTGTTATTCATAGAGAACGAATGGCAGAGAGAAATGGTTGCTGTTTCTGGTTCACATCATCTCAGAATTCTAGTAATGATGAAAAACTCATTGCCATCTGCACAGGTCAGGCCATTCGAGCCAATCTATTTTTAACTGTTAATAGGCCAGTGGGTGGTCCCACCAGGAGGCTGCTGGTGTATCAGACAGAGATGATTGAATGCTGTGCTTGAGATATAATAGTACCTGAGCTGTTTTGGCTATGTCTTGCCAAGGAGGGCAAGCAGTCAAGGATAAACAATTTCTTCCGTAAGTTCAGATAGGCATTGTTAATACCTACTTCTTTGAGGGGTGAGGCCTATAGAAACTCTGATCAAGAAAACAGAGAGGGTAGAATTCATGACAGGGTCGATTGCACATGGTCTGTCGAAGGGCAAATTGAATGGTTGCATAAGAAGCTTCATGTTTAATGGATGATTTTCATCTGCTATAAGAATGTAAGAAAATAAATAGGAGCAGGAATAAGCCATTCAACCCTTTGGGCCTGCTTTATCATTCAACAAAAACGTGGCTGATCTTCCACCTCAGCTCCTTCTCCCCTTAATTCCCTGATTACCCAAAAACCTAATGATTTCTATCTTGAATATTACTCAACAACTGAGCGTCCACAAGTCTCAGAAGTAGAGAATTCCAAATATTCAGAACATTTTGAGTGAAGAAATTTCTTCTCATGGTCCTAAATTGCTGAACCCTTATCCTGAGGCTCTGACCCTGAGTTCTAGACTGCCCAGACAGGGGAAGCAACCTTTCAGCATCTACTCTGTCAAGCCCTTCATTTCAATGATTATTGCTGAAAAGACAGGCCTGTTGACAAAGCTTTTTGTTCTGCGCCCATCAGGGCAAATGAATGCAAGACGGAAAGCTTCGGCATCAGGGCTCACTTTTCAGCAATATTGAAGTTCTATACATTTCAATGAGATCACCTTTCATTCTACTAATCACCGGAGTATACAGGCCAATTCTCCTAAATCTCTCCTTATTGGTCAGCCCTCTCATCCCAGGAAATAATACCATGATTTTTTTTTATTGCAACCCGTCCAAGGCAAGTAGAACCTTCCTTAGTTAAAGACAACAAAACTATACATCCAGGTGAGGTCTCACAAAAGCCCAATACTTTACTTACTCTTGTACTCAAACTCCCTTGCAATAAAGGCTTCTTATTTGCTTGCTGTATCCGCATGTTAACTTTCTCTGTTTTGCTTGCAAAGACACTCAAATCCAACATTAACTAGTCTTCCACCTTTTAGAAATAGTCGTTTGGTTGTACGGAACTTGAGTATCACTGAAAAAAGGAACATGTCGAAGCTTTACGCCTTGCACTCATCAGGACATTCGCAAGAATACAAATGTCAAAGGAACAACAATCTATACTTCATGAGAGGAGAGTGCTGATTGGTTTGGAAGTGGACACTGATTGGTAGAGATGTTGCCATGGAGAATGCACCATTTAACTCATGACTGACAGAATTTAGATGACAGCCATTCTCTGGTTCATTCTCCCGGGGCAATACCTTGACCATTAAGAGCCAACTTGCCTGGTTTGAATTTAAACAAAGCTTGGCAGTTAACTGTCAGTCATCAGTTAACTGGTGCATCATCCATGGCAATACCTCTACCAGAGTACAGTTGCCAACCAATCAGCACTCTCCTCTCATGAAGTTTAAATTGTTGTTCCCTTTACATTTTATATTCTTGCAAATGTCCTGATGAGTGCAAGATAAAAAGCTTCAACATGAGCCTTTTATTAACAATACTTTTAGAAATTATTCTGCTTTTTTATTCTTCCTACCAAAGAGAATAATTTCGCAGTCCCGACATTACAATCCAGCTGTCACCTTTTTGCCCAATCAGTTAACCAGTTTATAATTCTATTACACCACTTTGCATCGTCCTCACAGCTTAATTTCTCTGCTATCTTGGTATCATTGCCAAACGTGTGTATATTACGCTGTTCTAAGTCAATGATACAGGTTACAAGTAGATGAGGCGCAAACACTGATCCTTGTGGCGCCTGACTAACTACGCAGTGCTATCCCAGATATGACCTATGCATTCCCAATTCCTGTTTATTGCCTGCTAACCAATCCCCAGACTAACATATTACCCTGAATCCCATGAGCCCTGATCTTTGCAGCTGATAATGAAAGGTCTTCATGCCCCATTCCATTACCACCGATATGCTGGGAATTCCTGAGGGAAAAGTGTGAACCTACAACAAGAACAAGCATGGAAATGGTATGCAAATGAGGTGAGATTGACATAATGATGATGGCTGCCTGGAAGGAGACTATAAGAAGTAAGTAAGTCTTAGGCCTTGTACTCAAATTTGCTCAGATTGAACTACCCTTTATCCTTTCCATGTTCTTGACTGGAACTTCTGGACTGGAGAGCCTATCATTTTTTTGGATCATGAAAGAAACAGCCAAGCTGATGTCTATTAGTACTGATGAGTGTCTCTTAAGCTTCAGTGCCAACCTTCCACCTCTAGCTTTCCTGGTGCTAGTGTCAGGGAAGGTCTTGCTCTGACATGAACATATGGTCTATTAAAATGACCTGAACCTGAAAGTAAAGGGAGGTTCAAATCATGATGCAGAGTACACACCACCTTAACAGCGACTGAGTGGGAAGGATGTTGAAGGGACATTGGCCATCTGAACTGCATTAAGTCACATCTGATCATTTGAATGGCATTAGGGGTGCTCCAGCACAGATTCACCAGAATGTTACTGACACTTAAAGTGTCAAACTTTAAAGAAAAGGCTGCTTAAAAATGGTTTATATATCCTTAAGTTTATAAGATGGAGGAAGGTGTTTAAAATGATAAAAGGATTCAATAAATGTGAACTAATTTTTCTGGTGCGCATGCAGAACAAGGAGAAAGGATATTATAATTCGAGCAAAGCAATTCAGGAGTGACATCAGGAAGTATTACTTCATATTAAAGGTAGCAGAAAACTAAATGCTATCCACCAAAAGGCCTTGGATGCTGGTCAAATGAAATTTTTGAGACTGAGGCCCAGATTTTCGCAAAGTCTCTGCTAATGTTTAAAAATAACAGACGGGATTTCAATTTGGGCGTCATTTCTGACAGATCTAATTTTTGTTGGTAGGGGAAAGGGGATATGGTGTGACTCACACATAAGGGAAACCTGAACTCAGCAGGGCCATTTGAATTCAGTGCTGAGTTCAAACAGACCCTATTTTTGCTGTAGCAAGGGCCTTAAACTGCGGTGTGGAGTCAAGAATTTTTAGAGCAGACATAAATGCTCTTGAAGGACGAGTAAAGTCTGTAGAAGTGCCATGATGTGAAATTATCCCCAGCCCTTTGAAAAATTTTAAAAAAACACAGGTTCCCCGTGTCAGTGAGAGTTAGTAAAGCTCTGTTCCAGAAATTAGAATAGCTGTTTGTTGACATTTCCCCAAGGGCTATCATTATTCCATCATGAATGCTTGGTTGCTTTCTACAAGCCAGAATTATCTCAGCAGGGTGTCCTATCTTCACAGCTTTATTGAAAGCTCAGAGGGGTTATTAAAGGATTAGCTGTCTTTGATGTGGGGTTATGAATACAAGCTTATTTGTTTTTATATAGGATTAAGCACTTGAGGTGATTTAAAAGCTTTGAATGGGCTTTCATGAACGGGAGTAATTTTTAACTTTGTGAAGCCTGTAAGAGATAATTAGGTCTTTAATTTATTTTATCTTAACATGGCTCCTGATGTCTGTCCATGGTCGATACTGGGTGAGTTGGCATGGAGGATGTAAGGGCTAAGGGTGGTGGGTACATTGGCATGAGTTGACATGGTGGCTATATGGGGCCATGGGGTGGGCAGGGGCATGGGTTGGCATTAGGTTAGCATAGCAGCATGGAGGTGGCATGGGATGTGAGTGGAGGGGGCAATGGGCTGCGAGGGCTGAGGTCTAGATGGCCTAATATTTAACAGAAAACCTGGGATGAAGTCCCAGAGAATCAAAGCATGCCTTTAAACAGCTCGCCTCACCACTTGGATGCCCCTGTGGCTGCTTATAATCTGCGTCCAGGGACAATGGGACTGACTTTACCACGCTCCCCCCCAACAACGCCCCACCCCAGAACAAAGATCATGCCATTCGGGGGAAGTTTCTCCTGAGGTGGGTGCGGTGAGTCAGGAAATTTTCCCAGTTGCGCTACACACCTCAGGAGAGAAAACCCTGAGATGGATAGATATTTATCAGGTGAGGAAATCAAAGGATAGGGGCTGAACATGGGTAGGTAGGGCTGAAATACAGATCAGCCATGGCCTAATTGAATGTTGGAACAGACTGAAGGGGCTGAATGGCCTATTCCTATTTATAATATCCCTATACTTCAAATAGCCACTGAGCTTGACACAGTGCCTGTGAAAGCATCATTCCTGTCTCTTTTACTGTATATCAGTGAAGTCAAAGATGTGTTTAGCAGTAGCACTGCGAGCTAAAAGCCAAAAAAAGAATGCTGCTTAATGAAAGTTCCCATTTTTAATCAGTGGACAGACCTTTGAGATTCAATTGTAACACACAATGGAAAAAAGTATATAGGGCAGGATTTTTGGGTTGCCGGGCGGGCGGGCCCGGGAGCGGCCGGGAAACGATCTGCCGCCTGAGATCGGACCCCAACCGTGATTTCATGTTGGCTGGCCAATTAGCGGCCAGCTAGCATGAAAGGCTCAGCGCTGCCAGGCTGGGGGCAGGAGGAGGGCGAGCGCAAAAGTCTGTGCATGCGCGGGGGGAACACACACTGAAAGCTCCCCGAAGGCAGGGAGCTGCCACAGGGAAGCTGAACAATTTAAAAATCTAAAATAAAGATTTTTAAAACCTGAAAAAAAAATGTGCGGACATGGCACGCTCACAATAACATGAGCAAAATAAAAATTCTGCCAAACAATTTATATTTATTTTTTTTATTTCATTGTGGAAACCTCATCCCGCCTGTGGATGAGGTTTGCTAAAAAAAATCAAGAGGCCGCCTGGCAGATTTGCCGGCCTGCCAACCATAAAGTTGGACGGGCAGCGAAAAACAGCTTTAAATTAATTGATTAAGGGCCTTAATAGGCCTCTTAATTGTCGGCGGGCGCACTGTCGACTCTCGCCTGCTGACCAAAATATCACGCACTAATTTTCGCCTGATCGGGTCAGGCATGTGCCCCCTCCCGAGGGCCATAAAATCCTGTCCATAGATTAGGAAAGAAACAGACTATGACTCCGGGCTATAATTAAGACATTTTTAAAAAAATCTATCAAGTTTACAATTAAAGGCAAAAGTTTGAATCCATGTTCCAACTTTAAAGATTTACCCTTAAGAATATTCGCTTACATGCTAGCAGGCAATGCTGTCATGACTCGATGTTATTTAAGCTGTCCTATTACTGGAAATATAAAACAGCATTTTCCCAAAAATAAATGAATGTTGACAGGAAAGACAGGCTCTCTGTTTTATGTACTCCTGTTGCACATACGAGAAATTGTCAAAAATCAATGACACTTAAAAGCAAAGCACCAATAATTGGTTACAGGGAACAAAAAAGCTTTATCGTTCAGAGACTGCACTGTTCATTGAGTACAACTTCCCCACCAGCCCCTGTCCCAGTCTCCTGATGTTTCACTCATCCTTTTGTAAGCATCTTCAGAGATTGCTGGGCAAAGTGAGCTATTCTTTTGAAGTCGCATTGCATGGCACTCAGTGACAATCTGAAGCGTGAGAGCTGCTTCAGGCATCTGGGGGGAGGGAAAATACGAGGAGCTGAACTGAACTGGCAGAGGTTTTTGCCCGCGGCAGACATTGGGTGGGCAATGAGTAGGACGCCAACTCCATTCACTCGATGACATTGGTTGGAGGCTTGAGCCCAGGAAGTAGTTTGCCTCAGACGAAGTTCAGGTACTTACTCTCTGCTGAGGAAGACATGATGCAGGCTTTGGGAAACCTGGGACAGGATCTTTAGGTTGGTGAGCGGGGGACGGGGCCCGCTCAACAATGCGTAAAATGACACAGGATGGTGTCGGGCGGAACTCTCGATGTCACCCTGCGTCATTCCATTTTCAGGTCAGCGGGGTCACAGCCAAATCAGCTGTGCGCCTGCCAACCTGTCAACGGCCAATTGAGGCCATTGACAAAGTCACTAACCTCATTAATGGACCTGTCCGTCCAACCTTAGGGATGGCGGGCAGACCGGGAGCCCTGGTGGGCTTCAGAAAAAGCACGAAACCTCATCCACGGACGGGATGAGGGTTTTTAAAAATTTAATAAATGTTTGATTTAAAGTGATGGACATGTCCCAACTCATATGGCAGTGTGACATGAGTTGGGACATGTCAGGGGAATTTTGTTTTTATACCTTTACTATTTTTAAATTTGGCGCCGATCTCCATGAGGCAGTACTCAGCCTCAGGGAAATGAGTGCACTCTTTTGCGCACATGCATGAAAAAGTGCACTCTCGGCTGAGGGAATTCCTCCCCCCCTGCACAGGGAGTACATAGCGCCTTAACTGGCCCGCCCATGTAAAATAGCGGCGCACCCCCAATTGGGGGAGCCGATCGGAGGCGCACCTGCCCACGCCCACTCCTGCACTTCCCACCCGACGAGGGGAAAGTTCTTCCCCTGGTCTTCAAGTGTCTTCTGTGCTTCAGCAATGACTTGGTGCATTGCGCCCTGATAGGTCCTTGTGCTGAGAAAGGTCGGGTGGGGTTGGGAAGGGCACAGAATATGGGGCTAAGTTTTTAATCCCTGCCAGGTGTGGGAATGGTAACAAGCGAGTGCAATAATTTGTGCCTCTCCTACCTGCCTTCATGGGTTCAGCTGAAGACACAGGTCGCCTTGTTGGGGACGCCTGCCCTCGCTGACCCCACCCCCCCCAGGGTTGCCCACTGCAAAGGCCTTTTTTATTTTAAATTTGAAAAAAGTGGGAAAGAGGTTGCCTCCATTTTGGGGCGTCGTCTCCTTCGCTTAACTGTCATGGGATCCTTCTACTGCTTTCAAGCTGGAGAGCCTCCTATTAAAGGAATTGATGGAAAATCAGGGTATTCAGGGAAAATCACAGGTGATTAACCCTTTGCAATGCAGCGCAGGCTTCTGATCCCCATTTGAGCCTCATGGTAGGCCCTGAAGTCTGCAGGAAAGTCCTGCCCCAGGTGTCTGACTCCTTGGGTGGCATTTAATGTAAGTGGCGGGCATCTTGCCCGCAGGCTTGTAAGAAATGTTGTGATCTTCACTCTGGGTAGGCAGGTCTTCTTCTTATCGTGTCCATGGACAGTCTAAACATGGCCCAGCCAGAACTGGACACATTTTTGCGCCTTGTTGTTGAATTCAGCAAGATCCGCAACAATGTAGGGTTCCTCTAGCGATAGACATTGCAGGAGATGTTGCATAGTCTGTGGCTCAGTTCCACATTCACAAGTTGCCGGGCAGGTTGTATATCCCCATTTGCTTAGTGACACCTTTGAATAACCTACACCAGTCCTAAGTCTGTTAAGGCACTTCCAGGTTGCCCAGTTGCAATTAGCTCCTGGGGGAAGGCTTTCATCCAATAGAATTTGCATCACTGGGGGTTATTCGCGCCTGGTGAGCCGGTCTTTCCACAAGGTGATGCGGGCTTCAGATGGGGCTGATTGTAATGGAACAACACTGTTCATGAAGCTCTTCCTTGACTTTAGGCGGCTGGGTATAGGTGTATGACCATGTAGAGGGCGCCTCTCATCTGATGTTTGACAGAGTCGTTCTTTCTTGCTGGCTACCGTTTTACTTACATCAGGGGGAGCAATACCCGCGATACCCGCCAGAATATATAGGCTGTTGGTGTTTGTTGGTTTTAAACAACCTGTGATAAATCGGCAGCTTGCATTCAGAATGGCATCCATCTTCTTAGCATGAGTAGATCTTTCCCATGCAGGGCAGGCGTATTCGGCAGTGGAATAGCAAAGAGCAAGTGCACTGGTTCGCAATGTTTTTGAGCTTGCTCCCCATTTTGTGTTAGTGAGCTTATTCAGGGTTTTGTTTCGTGTGCTCACTTTTGCCTTTATCTTTTCGATGTCGTAGGCAGGTGTGGGAAAGAGTCGAGCCTGCCAGCCCCACAAGTAGAGCGTAGGTGGCCATAGGGGTGGGCAGTGCTGGGTGGGAAGGTTAGGAGGCCCGTCATGGTCCCCCGGGTCTTCATACCAGTTTTGCTAGAGGATTTTACACCCTCTAGTCCTCACCACTCACACACCCAGGAGTCCTTATACTCTCCGTGACAGCTCATGTCCACACCACAAACCCATCCATGGTTGTTTATACCCCCATGTCAACTCATATCCCCACCCATGGTCCTTTATACCCGGGTATAAAGGGTCAGTTCATTCCAACTCATCCAGTATGCAGTCTGGGCAGACCTCAGGAGCCCTGTGGAGATGAAATAAACTAAAGTTCTAAAAATCCAATACAGATTTCGCCAGACAGACTTGATAGTAAAAAAAAATCATGGCCAAAATTTTACGTCCTGCAGGTGGGTGCATGCCCAACAGGCATAAAATCACGTGAGATGACGTTGGGCGAGTGTCCCGATGTTATCGTGCACTTGTGTGATATTTCGCTTGGTGGGCACACAAAAAAGTCGGAAGAGTGCCCGCCGACAATTAAGCAGGCAATTAAGCTCATTAATGGCCCAATTGAAAGCAATTTTTTGTGGCCCGTCCAACCTTACGGTTGGCTGATGGGTCAATTGACCAGGCGAGCTTTACATTTTTGATGAAACTTCATCCAAGGGCGGGATGAAATCTCTACTAGAACTTAAAATAAAAAGAAATACCTGGGGACTTTTTTTTAATGAGGTATGCTTTCAGGCGCTTGATTGTGCTGCACGAACATTTTTGCAGCATTTTTGGGCTTTATTTTATTATTTGGAGATCTGCAGCTCCCTGAAGCATCAGTCAGCGCCTACTCTCTTCCCGCCCTCACTGGCTGTGCTGAGCCTTTCTCAGGGTGCATTTCACGCTGGCTGGCCATTAATTAGGGCCCGGGCCCATCAATTGCGTGCACCCAATGAGCGCAAAATTCAGGCCCATGGAAGCCCATTCAAAGCATTTTTAAAAAGTCTCGTGTTTAATCTCTTATAATAACAAACTGCTATTTATTTCCCACATCAAAGATGGCTAATCCTTTAATAGGTTCTTTAACCTATCAATCAAACTATGAACTTAGACAGCTCCCTCCCCAACTGCCGCTGAGAGAATTGTAGCTTTTGGAAATCAGCTAAACCTCATAAAAAGCCCTTAGTGAAATGTTAAAAAACAACTATTGAAACTAATAGAATATAACTTTTTTGACTCCTGGAGCTGTTTTGTTCAAACTTTTTTAAAAGCTGGGGATTTAAATAACTTTGGGTCATGACAGTTATACAAGAGCATTTACGTCTACACCATAAATCTGTGACTTTTACACTGCAATTTAAGGCACTTACAATAGCCAAAATGTTCAAACTCAACACTGAGTTCAAATTACCTTGCTGAGTTCGGGTTTCATACTGTGTGAATCACACCCAGTCCCTTTTCTCTATCCAGCATTCGTTGGGCTGTCGAAAATGGGGTGGGCCCTCTGTAACCAGGTCCTGCCGCTATTTTTGAACAGTCGGGAAAACTCCACAAAAATCCGGGCCAATGTTTTAACTTGGCCTCATAATACATTAAAATGCTTCAGAAACAATTATTTTGTTTTAAAGTTCTGTCACTGTTATGTATTACTGTGCTATTAGTTACTATTTCAGCCTATTAAAGTTTCAGAGGTGAAATCTTACAAAAATGGATGCTCCAGGGAATATTGAAAATCTGCAGCCATCAGTAATTTAATAAGCATTGAAACAAATGAGGTAAGTTTTGTGAAGTCCAATTCCTACCCTATAATGTCTACATCTAGGCATATGAGGAATTTGTACCTTCAGGTCTAGTTACTATTGCATAGAAAGGCAATTGCATTGTTTGCAGACCCTCTATGCTGCTGCTATAGGGATACTGCTGTCTGTTGTGATGTTTCAGTAACAGACTAGACTGATGTGAACAGTGACATCACAAAAAAATATTCTTATATAACACTTAAACTAATCACATTTAGACAAGATGTTTTCTTAAAATATTATGCAATACAATTCACCTTCTGCTGCATGTAAATAGTTTGCCTGTATAAAACACTTCAAACGAATTTGTTAAAGCACCTTGAGATGTTTCTGGAGAAGTCAGAAGACATCGTGGGTGGAAGTGGATATGCATTGCGCCTGTTTCTCAGAATTTTTCAGCAGGCCATACAGTCAGAATCTAAAAGTAAGGGCTAAAAAAACTTAGGCAGAAGGAGCAGGAGTGCCTTCTTGACTCCGCAGTCTTTTCGGTCATACCTCACCCACTCCCCAAGCCAAACACACCTCCCGGAATTTGCCGCTGGGCCATAGCTGGTGAATCAAGAAGTCTGACATTTGGCACTTCCAATGGGACTGCTACCCACGGAGGTGTGACAAGCACCAACTGGTTGCTCAGTAAATGCTAATAAGGCCCCATGACCAATTGCAAGCCAGCCTTGGTCCTCTTAGTTTAGGTACGTGTTGCATTCACAGTGCCAATTCTGGGTCCAAAAATAGGCCCAGATGCAATCTACCTCCAATAAAGTGTACTTTTTAAAAAAAGTTTTTGTGCTGGTTTTCTTTCTTTTATTCCTTTCTTCCTTGTTTCATGAATTGATATGGAATCATCAAACTCGCTCAAAAAAATGTCACTAATACTTTCTGAAGTTGGCCTTCAGGTATATTAGAAGCATGAAAGGAGTTTTTCTGAAGTTGTTCTTCAGTGCATTGAGAGGAGTACAAAATATGTTTTTTTGAAGCTGGCCTTCAAGTATATTAGAAGTACAGAAGGAGTTTTACCAAAAGTTACTAAAATCAAACCTGGTGATATTTGATGATAAGGCAAAGTACAAAACCTTGGGATTTGCATTCTGCAGCATTGACATGTCCTCAATTGACAACAAAAAAATCACCATATTCAAAAACTTTACTAATCATTTCCTCTTTTGATATAAAGCTGTAGAAGGATTCTTTAACTCACCAACTTTTATTTGCTTAAAGCTTTTGAGTTAGCTTCACAAATTAAGTTTCCAAAGTTGCCTTGTTCCATCACAAATTGTCAACTTTTTTTTCTGGCAATAAATCACTGAGGGGCATTCATTGACTCTATTTGTCACAGAGATGCCAAGACTGACCATTTCAAAACGATATTTTGTTTTGAATCTTAGACTTTGAAGAATATAAAAATTGTGATAGAGAGCATAAAGATAGAGAGCAGTGAAATCTCCAAAGAGGGAGGACTTCTTTTATGACCATGTTATCAGCCTAATACATTCATACTTTCCAATCACAAGGCATTTGACACCCAGGTTGTATAGAGGTGAGTTAAATTAACATTTGAAGGGCCTCCCCCATTTCCACAGCTGGTAAACTTCTGCTCAGTGTGGCATTGTACCTTGCAAATCAGGAAGTTCCTCGTTCAATTCCTGGTCTGTGCTAAATTCACTCATCTCAGGCTTCAAGTGCCCTCAAGTCTGCAGACTAAGGATAGTCAAAGTCAGCCAAGATTGATCACTATGCAGAGGCTCCTTTTCCAGACACATGCACATTTGTTCATGGAATGTGGGCATCACTGGCTAGGCCAACATTTATTGTCCATCCCTAATTGCCCTTGTTCACAGTGCCTTTAAGAGTCACTCACATTGCAGTGGGCCTGAAATCACAGCAGGTTTCCTCCCTTAAAGGATTTAGTGAACCAGATGGGTTTTTACAACAATCAGCAGTGGTTGCATGTTCATCATCAGACTTTTAATTCCAGGTTTTTATTGGATTCAAACTTCACCATCTGCTGTGATGTGATTTGAACCTAGGTCTCTGAAACACCAGTCCAGTGACAATACCACTATGCCATCACCTACCTTTGGGCCAGTTTTTTGACTGGCATAGGTAAACAGGCAACAGATGTTGGATAATCATGCACCATTTATCTGTAGTGTTTCGATGTATGCTGCTGTTGGGTGGGCTTTCAATTAGTCCCTTGGAATCACAGCCATTGCTTACATTATTGATATCATTATGGTGCCAGCAAAGGTAACAGAACAATAATGAAACATTGCCATTTTCAAAGAATATTCTGGCAAAACAAAGCAATGTAGCTTTAATCAAACAGGAGTGCTTATATCATTTGAAGTCAAGTTCTGGTGTGTCTGTTTTAAAGAATTTTGTTGACCTGTCACAGCACATTGTGCAAGATATCACTAAGATTGAAAAGAGTAGACAAGGTAATGCAAATAGTGATGACACCAAACATAGGTTTAAGAAGCCTATAGAGAATAGAAGGAAGCATAAACTGGAGCAGGTAAGGGTTGCCACAGGTTTGAAGGCTTGGGAAAGAATGTATTAGAATATGGGAAAGTTTGATGATCCCACTTGGATGCAGGGAGGAGAATGAGTATCTGCTGCATCTCTGAGTGACTCATACAAGCCTAGAAGGTTCCACATTTGTTCTATGATCAATGCTGAATTAACTGATCTCAGCCAATTGAGCTGTTAACACAATTGTTATTGTGGACCAGGAAGGGGAAATGCGTCCACGGCCTACACCCCTGAATACCATCAGATGAATGCGTGTCAGAAGTGCCAGGAGAAATAAATAGGTTTGACAATCAAATATCCTTACCATGTTCTGTAAAGACTCACAAATAATAACTCCTGCAGGTGAGGTGTTAGAGTGCAAAACATAACCCGGTAAGGAGTCATTGTGTTCAGAAAATGACAGAAAATTGGCAAGAACTTTTGTAAAATACGCAAATATTCTGACAACGCAGGGTCAAAACATAACATTCTGCTTCAATTTGCTTCTTCTTGAATGCTAAAGAGAGCCAGCAAATTAGATGCAAATGGCATTAAGTAATGACCTATAACTCTACTAGATGGTTCACAAAACTTTTACACAGCACGGACACAGTGAGGCATAAAGCACACACATGCATTTTAATATTTGGTATAATGAAAATTATGCTTGCAACATCTTAATAGATGGTGCTGAGATCCCAGTTACGATGTCCTAACTGATAAATGTTACTTGCACGTTGTAAGTTTAACACTAGAGGCCCACTTGATCGGAGTAGGAATATTGCAACAATTATACTCTAGGGCCTCACTTTATTCTTTGTTGTAGCAAAAGGAAATGTTCCAGAGAATCCACAATAAAAGCAGCCATTGCATTACCACACCAATTTGAGTATGTGTTGGACATAACACTTATTGGATAATCTGTAGAATATGTGTGGTAAGCTGAAGGAATGGATCTACACGCCACAAGATCGCACAGTTTGGTTGCAGAAGGTCCATCAGCCCATTTGATCCCATCCTTCTAGATGACCATCCCTGATATTTGGCCTTCAAAGCATTCAGCAGTTTGCTAAATAAATTCTGTATCCTGACTTGAACCATTCTTTTTAGTTCCCTGTTCCAGTTCTTGATTATCATGTTCTTGACATCCACACTAAACTTCGCCTTCAATATTTTTATCCTCTTCTCCAGCTGCTGCCTGTCACATCTGAATGCACATGCACAGAGCCTATAAAAAATTCACAAAGAAAACCTGTGCCTTGCCATCAGATTAATATTCCAAACCATCTCCTGGAGCTCAATATGGAATGTCTCAAATATGACTAAACACGCTCTCTTAACACTTTGCTGATTCAGTAAAGCTCCTGTCTCCTTGGATTGACCAGTTTTGTAGGCTTTTGGCTCACACAATGTGACACTGTAAAACACTAATACCGCAGTGGAGTTAGACAAACATCTGGAGTAGCTTTATTAAAGTAACCGTCCCTCCAGACTGCTAAAATAAACATTATTTTATATGAAATTTGATTATTTTACCTAGGCTCATCTCATTGTCTCTTTACCCTATTTTCATGTCACAATGTTGATTTTTCTTCTAAATGGATAATTTTACAATTTCACACTCCCACTAAAATTAATGCTCAGAGAACCATGCCTAACAAGCACAAGGATTTACAATTTGTGCTTGCTGCAGGTAAGGCTTCTTATTTGAAGCTCAAAGTCTGAAAATGATCCTTTTAGCTTTTTCAAAACTGATAAATATTTTTATATTAACACAAAAGCACGATACTGCAGATGCTAGAAATCTGAAATAAAATAATTTCATTTAGTTTGACCATTTTTCTCTTACTTTTTCCAAATAAAACCTCGTATCTCTGGGCAGAATCGTCCCAGATTTGCACTAAGCGCAGCAGCAAGGGGGAAGAAGGACGTTTGCCCCGCTGGCTGCAATGACGGGTTTTCGCACCTTATTGTCCCAATGCCGCCTCATTGATCATGCATTCCTGAAAAAAATGCCGTTTCGCTGGTGGGGCAGCCTCCGATTCATTCGCCATGCTGCCACCTCACCACTTCCTCACGCCGGACACCATATTTAAAGTCTAGCTGCATGCATACCTCTCAGTGCTTCCAGCTTAGGACTGCTGCATGGAAGACATGGCCCTGAAAGGCAAGAAGACTGCAGCCCATTGATTCAGTGACACATTCCTGGGATGCCTTCTGGACACTTTGGAGGCCCACCGCAATGTCCTCTACCCCCAATCTGGCCACAGGAGGCCCATCAGTGTCATCACTCCATCTTGGGAGGCGGTTGCAGTGGTGATCAGTGCCAACGCTGCACAGAAGAGGTTCGCCATCCATTGCAGAAAGAGGATGAATGATCTCATCCGTGCTGCCAGGGCAAGGCAACCATCTCCTCATTCTAAACTCACACACTCACAAGTCCATCACTGGCATCTCACTCACTGCCAACTCAAGGGACGTCACCACTCACTCTCTCACACACACAGTATTGGCAGAAAAAACAGGTGGCAGTTTGTGATGGAACAAGGCAAGTTTGGGAACTTAATTTGTGAAGCTAACATAGAAGCTCTAAGCAAATAAAAGCTGGGGAGTAAAACAATCCTTCTACAGCTTTATATCAGAAGAGGAAATGATTAGTAAAGTTTTTGAATATGGTGATTTTTTTTGTTGCCAATTGAGGACACGTCAATGCTGCAGAATACAAATCCCAAGGTTTTGTACTTTGCCTTATCATCAAATATCAACAGGTTTGATTTTAGTAACTTTTCAAAATAAAACCCTAAGATGTCTTACCAGTACATTAAGAGCAAGAGGATAACTAAGGAAAATCTAGGGCCTATCAGAGGTGTACATTGGTAACTTGTGGGTCGATGCAGAAGATATGAGCAGGGTTCTCAATGAATACTTTGCATCTGTCTTCATTAAAGAGAGGGATGAAGCAGATATTCTAGCTAAAGTGGAGGAATGTGCAATAAGCATAGTGAGAGAGGAAGCACTGGAGGGACTGACAACCTTGAAGGTGGATAAATCACCAGGACAAGATGCATTGTATCCCAGGCTGTTGAAGGAAGCCAGGGAGGAAATAGCAGATGCTCTGAGGATCATTTTCCAATTCTCATTAAATGCAGATGAGGTCCTAGAGGATTGGAGGTCTGCAAACGTTGTACCAATATTTAAAAAGGGTTCAAGGGATAGGCCATAAAATTATAAGCCGGTCAGTCTGACTTTGGCGGTGGGCAAATTATTGAAAAAAAGTATGAGAGACAAGGTAAACTGTCACTTAGAAAGGCACAATTGATCAGGGATAGTCAGCATGGTTTTGTTAGGGGAAGATCGTGTCTTATTACCCTAACAGAATTCTTTAAGGAAGTAGCAAGGAAGATTGATGAGGGTATGTCACAGTGCTGTAGCGCCGAAACATTTCAAAGTAGAATGCGGAGTGACTTGGAGGGGAATTTCCAGGTGGCGGCGTTCCCATCCATCTGCTGCCCTTGTTCTTTTAGGTGGTAGTGCTCATGGGTTTGGAAGGTCTTAAAGTGTGAATGGCAAATGTGATGAGGCAGCATCTGGGCAAGGGGGTCAGCCCTGGCTGCTTGGAGTGAGTGTATGGTGGCTCCAGGGTCACGAATCGGATGAGTCCTGCAATGTTTCACTCAGGTGGGGGTGGCAGGGCTGCAATGGCAATGCAGATACAGGGTGGACCAATCAATGCTCCTCTCTCCTTTCAGGAAAGACAGCACACAATAATGCAGAGTGGCTGTGGACTAACAGAGGACAGCCCCACCTTCTCATCATCACCAGATAGGAGCAGGAGCCACTAGAGCTGGAGAGGCGCCATGCGCTCAGGTCAACCGACTGCAGTGAGGTTGGGGTGCCACTGGGAGATAAGAGTGCCGTGCACTGAGGTCACAATGTCGGTGAGTGCAAACATTCCACTGTTGACTATATATTGATTTCAGCATCCAACATGGGATGCCCATTGATAATGGGAGGAGGAGCGCATCCTGATCCGGGTGCCAGGCATGCACATTAACAGTGTAAACGGCTTCTACTAATCAAGTGTCCCTGTTCTTCCTTCCAGCCTCTCCGGAGCACGGCCACACTCAGGAGGCAGAGGGACCGCCGCTGACCCCTGAGGGCCCAGAAGATATAAACGCACCAGCGTCAAACGTTCTCAGCCAGGCAGGCACCAGCGCAGATACCAGCACCACTGGGGGGATAAGAGCATCGGCTAGTGTTCCGGGGCACAGCAGTGAGGGCACTTCACACTCGCTTGAGGTGCAGGTGGAGACAGAGAGTGCCCAGGATGCCAGCAGTTGGGGGACTGCTGGGGACCAGGAACATGCTCACTTGGTGGCTGATGATGTGCCTCTGGAGTTGTCCCTGAGGCAGCAGACACTGGATGTCCAGCAGGGTGTGCGAGAGGATCTGGCGGAGATAAATGAGGGAATGCATGCCACGGTCTCCGTGATGGAGGAGTCCATGTGGGGCATGGGCAATGCAATGACCCTCATGGCCAAGCGCACTGCCTCCTCCATGGAGAGAGCGGTGACTCTCATGGAGAAGCTCCTCCAGGAGAACAATCAGGGCTTCCTGGGGATTCACTTGGATCTGTGAGCCCTCACATCGGCATTGACCTCAGGTGGTCAGTGTCCGCGTGCGAGATAGATTGGGCACCGAGTGTCCCAGCTAGGTGCCCGTCCATCATTGGTGAGCAGGGAGGTCCGAAGCGACCCCACGTTGGCGCATGAGCTGCTTGTCTTCTCTGCGGGCTCCTCTCAGGGCACTCTGGATGAGGGCGGCAGCTCCTCCACCCTTCTGCCAGTGACCATGGAATCTGATGAGGCTGTGGCGACTGGGGAGATGACAGTCATGCTACTAGCCCCTCCCTCCCAGTCAGGGCCAAAACAGGCTCCATGGACCAGAGGATGCCCATCGAGGTCATCAAGGCCAACAGGACAGCAGAGTGAGAAGACTGACTCAAATGCAAGTGCCAGCGAGGGGGGAGCACCTAGACATACCACCCGCAAACGTAAACATAAATCACTTTAGACACACCACGGGCTTATCACTGGTGGTTTTCCTTCAGATGTTTTTCGGTAGATGTGCTGCTCAATAACCTTTTAATAGACTTTCATTTCCGTATGCCAGTATGCAATCATTAAATGTTTTGGTTCTCAACAAGCCTCAGGATGCCTCATTAGTTCTGCCGGTGAAGAGGACCCCATGATATTATGAATGACTTGTTTGTCTTTGAACTTTATTGACAAGGCACGTAGTTAATGTTTTAACCAGGCAAATGTTGCTCTCAGGGTTCGAGGATGGAGCCTGCAGCCCTGACATGTGGTGGAGGATCATCTTTGGTGGGCCAGCTGAAGGATCGTTGGATCAAAGCCTCCTGGGTGTCCCTGCCTCCCTGAAGGTTGCCTGGCTCAGCATCTACTCGCTCAGCATTCTCCTGAGTGTGCTCGTCCTTGGACTCATTACTGGACTCATGGTCTGCAGTCACAGCATCTACATCTTCTTCATCTACTGTATCCCCCCTTTCCAGCGACAGATTGTGGAGAGCGCAGCACGCAACAACAATCAATGACACATGATCTGGGGGGTATTGCAGTGCGCCCCCTGAATGGTCCAGGCATCGGAAGCACTTCTTGAGAAGACCGATGGCTCTCTCTACCATGGCCCTGGTGGAGGCGTGGCTCCTGTTGTACCGCTGCTTGGCCTCTGTTCTTGGATGGCAGAGGGATGCCATGAGCCACCCTTTGAGGGGATAACCCTTGTCACCCAGCAGCCATCCATCCAGCCAGGCTGGAGCACTGAAGAGCCCCAGCACCTGGGAGTGCCTGAGGATGTAGGCGTTGTGGGACTTGCAGAATGTGCACCCGATGGTCACAAATTATCTGCACATTCATAGAGTGGAATCCCTCCCTGTTGACGAAGGCACCCGGCTCACCCACTGGCACCTTGATGGCCACATGTGGGCAGTCGACTGCACCCTGGGTGCGGGGGAACCCAGCAATTGCTGCAAAGCCTCTGGCTCGCTCAGCCTGGCTGGCCTCGTCCCAGCAGTAGTGAATGAAAGTCAATGCACGCCTGAACAGAGCGTCTGTCACCCAGCTTGATGCAACTGTGGACAGCTGACTGAGAGACTCCGCAAAGATCACCCACCAACCCCTGGAAAGAGCTGGAGGCATAGAAGTTGAGGGCAACCGTGACCTTCAGTGCCACTGGCATGGGATGTCCACCCACACAGTTGGAGCTGATCTCAGGGCCTATCATCTGACAAATGGAGGTCATTGTCTCCCTTGAGAGATGGAGCCTCCTTCAGCACTGCACCTCAGACATATTGAGGTAACTGCATCGCAGCTTGTAAACCCTGGCAGCCAGATTGTCGTGTCTTCTGCGTCCCCTTCTGCCTTGCACTTCCTGTTGGCCCTGTGCCCCTTGTGTTTGCGCCTGACCTCTCAAAGCTGGCTCCCCTGGAGGCTGAATATCCACTCCTGGCCTCCCCCCATTTCTGGCCCTCTCTTCCTCTTCAGAGGAGGTGCCTCCAGTGGAGAGTACAATCCCCATTCCCAGGGCAAGGGAAGGCTGCCTGAAACCTGCATGGTCCTAATAATTATGTTTCCTCCAGAGTCCTGACTTGAAGCCTGTTATTCCTGTAAAAGCAGCTCTGAAGTGAATTGAAGTTCTCCTGCTCACATAAGCAAGTAGCAATAAGTTTACAAAGTAAATTACTAACAACTCGCACTCACCCCACTTATCCTGCCCGTGAAAGAGGTTTTTAAAAATGTGGCCTATCCGCCTGTTCATTGCACCCGTGAAACGCACTGAAAATCACATGGGCTGCTAGAAATCGCTGTCAATTTCTGCCTCAAGGGCCTTAGCTGGCCCGTTAATTAATGGCGGGCACACCTTCGAAGTCATAGAATACCTGGCCTACGAAATACCGCAATGGCACGCGGTGACATCAGGATGCACGCCTGACGTCATCACGCATCGTTTTACATGTCGGCCTGTCGGACCCACCCCCAGACGCCAACGGCAAAATTCTGCCCACAAAATTTCTGAACTCCTCCTGGCTAGGTGACACATTTCACCCCTCCTTTGAAATCAACCTGGTCTGGATTATTTAAAAATGCAAATGTTCCCTTTACACCTATGGTTACCTATTCAACATTTCAAACCTAGCTTATCTTCAGTTACATCAAAGCCTTCAGACCAGCTGCCTTTAATTCAATTAAGTCTCACACACACACACATAGGCCCCACTATTACTCTACTTCGCAATAAATTCCAATAACATTATGAGAATTATTATATCTTCCTGACACTGCCTCAGCTGGCTGAAACGCTCAACTCATTTAAAAGGGACCTGGATCTTCATCTGAAATGCTGTAACCTGCAAGGCTACGGACCAGATGCTGGAAAACGGGATTAAAATGAGCAGCTAGTTTCTTTTTTCTCTTTTTAGCCGGCACAGACACAATGGGCTGAATGGCTCTTTCTGCATCCTAACTTTTCTATGGTTCGATGGTTCACTCTCCCATCTCCACCAGGCTTCATCTCCTTTGGAGACTGCGTCCTCAGCCCTCACCTCCTTGAGGCCACTTGCAACGATCAACGTGTCCCCACACACACTCTGGGATATCCCCCTTCCCGGTAATGCCCTAGCCCTGCAGCCTCTTCCCTTGCCTGAGGCCACTCCTCCCTCTTCCAAAGCAAACCATAGCCTTGCAGCCATTGAAAAGCCACCCCTGCATTACAGCTGGTCTTGTAAGTAGAGATGTGCCACTGAGCACCCCTAAGCGCGATGTTGTGCTGCCTCCGAAGCCTGGCACCGGTGACTGTAAGTGCTGCCTGAAGAAAGGTAGGCAAACAAGCCTCAAAGTCCTGAATGAAGCGCAGCTCGCAAAGCGCATGTTGCTTATGTTCAGTTGTGGAACACGTTGGCGTGCAATCACACCGACATGCTTGGATGAGCCAACGTGTGGGGGATGATTCCAGTGAGCTAGGCTTATAATGACATGCAGATGTATTAAAATGAAGTTCCGGACATGCAGCAGTGGGAAACACAGCCCACCATTGACGGGCGGAGCGGATGATTGCAAACTGGATTCACAGTGTCGTGAAAGTGACTTATGGCCTTCCCACCACATTGTCCGCTCACACCTGCCGGGGAAAACAGGAAATTCTACCCACTACCTTTATTTTCTTATTTCCACCATTCATTTGGAAGTTGGGAGCAAACTTGCCAAAACATGGCACTCAATTAGGTAAATGCTGCCCCAGAAACCAATTTCAAATAATCAAAGAATCGGTTCATGGAGTTTGATAGTGTCAATTCTTTGGCTTTTATATTTCTTGCAACCAGTGAAGCTGTCACCGGCCTCCTACCCTCTGTTAACTCTGAGGCAGCACTGATAATCATGAGGTTCTCAGAGGTCCTCTCCTCCAGCAGCACTGGTAAGTCTGGTTGGAAGATGATCTTCTCCAGCCACATTACCAGGGTATTATAATTCAAGACAGTTAACAGCTTGGCCTTCTTCCTTAAACGTTTTTTAGGGTGTTGATTAGTTGAATTATTGGCAAAATTAGGAAGCATATTTTCATTAATTTAATATCACTGGACTATGGTCTATTATCTTGAAACAATACTCTCAAACAGCTTAACCAGAAATTCCATGTGGGACGGGAATTGATTTGATGGTTTCAAAAAAAACAAAAGCTTGCTTTTTCAATATTCAATAATGTGGGCCACTTGTTTTTCAGTGAAACTGGTCTTCCAGTTTCTCATGATTGGAAACCCCACTTGTCCAGGAATAATATTTCACTTTACCTATTGAGAGTTCCGTGCCCGTGTTCCTACCAGTCTCACTGCTTAACTCATCACCAACTGTGGAATAATGTAAGAAAGTGTTTTCGGCAATGTTGCTAGAGCAATCACCTTTTCATTTATTGTTCAAGTGACCTCAACAGCCGCAATTGGGATGATCCTGCCACCTATATTTTAAAATCCTGCTGTTTTGTAACAATATGTTTGGCTTCTCTTACTCTGCAGCTCCCTCAGAAATGTATTTTTTATATTTTAGGCAATCTGACATTCAATTGTATGAATCCAAATCTTTCGCTATCGAATTCAATGCCTAATAATCATTAGAAACTACAGAACGGAACATTTAGGGAGCAGCGACAGATAGCATCAACTAATTCAAGATGGAGCTGGACACATATTTGGCTGAGAAATTTATGAATTGGTGTAAGAAATTAGACTTAAATCTGCAAACGGACAAAATTTGGGCTGAGCAAGTTCATTGCCAGAAGCACTCTTACCCAGGTGGAAAAGGAGGCAGATTGTGGTAATTGTGGTTTTATTTAGTGTGTAATATACCTTTAAGAGTAATGCTTGTTAAGGAAGATCACCTGATCTTTAGTACCCAATAGGAGGGTAGCGTGGGCTAACTCTGTAGTTAGTAGTCAGTAGTGCAGAGATAGGATTTGAGGTGAAAATGTAATTGCTGCTCAGTACCTCTGTAAATAAACATAAAGTTTCCACCTAAGGATTGTCTGCTGATCAACTCTATCAATAGTACCAACTTGGCCACCACTCACAACAAACTGGCGATGAGGATCCACAGGATCCAACACAGGTTAAGCTTAATTTTGAACTGGCAGCCTCTTCCCCTTATTGAATGACAACCCTCTAAGATATCTGTACTGTTCTAATTCTGGCCTCTTGTGCATTGTCAATTTTAATTGATCCACCATTGGTGGATGTGCCATCAGTTGCCTAGGTCCCAAGCTCTGAAATACCCTCCCTACACCTTTCTGCTTTTTTATCTCACTTCCCTTCTTTAAAGACACTCATTAAAACCTACCTCTTTGACTAAAGCTTTTCACCATCTGACGTAATATCTCCTTGTGGGGTTTGGTGTCACACTTCATTTTATAATGCTCCTGTGAAGTGCCTTGGGGCATGTAATTATGTTAAAGGTGCTATATAAATATAAGTTGTTGTTGCTGTTTTTGTTCACTCCACTTCTTAAATATGGCCTATCCACAACTGAAGTTTTATGGCAAGAAACTGAGATGGTGGGGTGTGATTGTAACTCATTTAAAGCCCATTAACTTACACAGTTAAAGTTGGACCTCACTAAGGTCAGGATTTTCCAGCCCTGTCATCATGGGACCCGCCACAGGAGATTTGGCAGCCCAGCCGCAAGCCCATTGACTTTCGGCAGGACTGGACGATCCTGGCAGCGGGCGGGCTGGAAAATCCCGCCCTAAATGAGGGTCAAAAGCCATTTTAGCTGATGTCAAGCATCTATTAGATTTAATAAAAGAGTTTCAAAATGAAAATTAAAGCATCATCTTAGGAGTTTTGGAGAAATAATACTAACTAAATTACATATGAAGCCGTTTGACTAAAGAGCGCATTTACCAATCTGTTATGGAGATAAACTCTGTGAGTTAGCCTTTAGAAATGATTTTCCAGTTTATTACTGAAAGAAGAGACACGTCAAAGCTTTTTGTCTTGCACTCAGCAGGACACTTCGCAAGAATACCAATATATGGGGAAAACAACAATTTATACCGTTATGTGAAGATAATGCTGATTGGTTGACAAATGGACACTGATTGGCAGAGGCATACGATTGGCAACCCCAATCAGTGCTCTCTTCACATACAGTATAAATTATTGTTCCCCTTATATTAGTATTATTGTTAGTGTCCTGATGAGTGCAAGACAAAAAGCTTAGACATTTCTCTTCTTTCAGCAATACTCAAGTTCTGTACAACCAAATTACTATTTTCCAGTTTGCTAGAATTCTTTAACTCGCTTCTTACATGATATGTTTTGCCCATGAAATAATAGCTGATTTGACTGACTTCTGACTTGCTTAGGCAAATGATTGCCAACAGCAATCTTTACTTACCTGGATAATTTCAAACATAATTAACCTCCAGGGCCAAATGCTAAAAATCCTACTACTGTTTGCTATCTGCTGACACTTAACAATGAGTGCACGGGGCAAATTCTCCTCTGCTTTGTGACTGGGGGGCACATGTGAACTTCTGGGAGTTTCCTCAAAGGAGGTGGGTGAAGTCATAATGCCTGTAAAAGTAAAGATGCTGAGGGCAAGAGACTGTACTGGGCCTCTTGCCTCATTATCTTGCATCTCCATTTGATGGCAGCCCCATTGTGAAGCTGCCCTTAATTCATGGGCATTACTTCCAGTAGCAAGCTTCCTCAATTTATTGGATATAAGTTTGGATAAAAAATGCAAGTTCTTATTTATTTTATGAACAGGATAGTCATCAAAGCTGAAGGCCTTCTAATTGTTTTTTTTTGGGAATAGCAATGAGGAGACTCAAGGGTTGCCACCATTATTATTGTGGGTGGCTTTTCAGACTTGCTGCCAGGGTTAATTTTCCTTTGTCACTTCTGGGTGCACGGCCCTATCAACAAACGGGGCTGTGCTCTGGGCACATCTGCCGATTATGATAACCAGAACAGAGGCAGATTCAAGCCAGGCTGAAATCACTTTGACTGGCCCTCATGTGTAGACACGAGGTGAAGGCAGGATTAATTTGCAACGGATAATCTGCCCATACTCATCTTCTAAGATTCACTGAACAGCATATCCACTTCGGTAATGTACAAAAGGGAAGCCCTAAACTGGGAAGCTATATCCTGGGTAAGCTATGCCCTTCAGACAGGTAGGGGTGAGGGAAACAACTTTATCAAAATCATAACTTTACAACCTTGTTACAATCCCCGTAGAGACATATAACTTTTAAAGGAAGGGATCCCCAGAAAGAGAACGGAAAGAAAACTGCGGGTTAAGCTTTCACTTTTAAAAAATTTTACTAAAACAAACCAACTAGCATTGAAATAACTCAAACATTAATTAACAAGTAAAGCATATTTCAAATAGAAAGGTAAATTTGACTTCAAAAAATAGCCAATACAACAAATATAAGCTTCATGTAGTTACAAGCACTCTCAGTACATCCCACAAAAATGTGGTACCATGTGCAATTTCACAGTATTTGCAACTCAGCCTCCATTTTGTAGGATTTCTGACTTCCCATCAAATTGTTTCAGCTCTTGAGTTAAATGCACCAGCAGCCATATTCCATCCAAAATCCCAGGACACCTAGGAACCGTTTCTTACTTGGGTCATGACAGTTCTGATGGCAAAGAATCCCCAGAGGCATCCTTCTCTGCCCCTTTAAATGGTCTGTTGGGCACTGGCACCACTTCAAGACCAATAATGGGTATTGTCCAATCTACAATTCCTTGCTCTTACAATCTTCATTGTTCTGTCCTTCCCAACTGTACAGCACACACAGTAACACAGGACAGAACCATCCCAGATATTCATGAAGTGGGTAGCGGGCGGGAAAAAAGACATTTTACCCGCCAGCCGCAATGGTGGCTTTTCGTATCGTCTCATTCCTGCATCATTAATAATGCATTCCTAGGAAACAGTCCGTTTTGCTGGTGGGCAGCTTCAGATTCACCAGCCATGTCGTCACCTCAGCACTTGAAAGATTGCTGCAAGCAAGGGATCTGCTGAGTCCAAGTCAGACGATGAGCCTCTGGACTCAGTCCTCAATCAATTGTTAGAGCTGCAGTGACACTCACGGCAACAGCAGGAGATGGTGACAGCTGCACTCCTTGGATTGCAAGGCATGATGGAGGAGGTGATAGCACCGGCATGCCAATGCACCTAGATCAACATTGGTAGGATGGTAGCCACCATGGAGACCTTGGTCTAGGACATCGGTCCTACACTGCTGTGCAGGCTGAACGCCATCGTTGATGCTAGAGTTGGCTTCCAACAGTGTCAACGTAAGAGGGGTGCAGGGCAGCTTGATCTCGCTCCAGCTTCCCCTTCTCCTCAAGGAGTCAGCCAGGGGCCCTCGAGCACCCACAGGGAGGAGGATCAGCAGGCGCACACCCGGGGGCCATAGACCCAGGTGACTCCGGGAGTGTCCAGCCTATCTGAATCCCCTCTTCCTGTGACCCGAGCAGCGCCAGCTCCACAGGCTAAGGAGGGTGTCACTGCCACACAGCAGGACTCCGAAAGCAGGCAGGGGCCCTCCAGGCCTAGGCCCTCCAGAGGACACCCACCGAGGTCACCACAGGCAGGGCGTAGCAGTCAGCAGGCTGCCTCCACCTCTACTGTGGATATCTGGGGAGCAGCCGGTTTAGGAAGGTTAAGAAGATGCAGTTGCACAGCCTGTGCATGGGTGTTAATCACTTGTACATAATGTTCACTATTGTCAATAAACTCCCAAGAATGTCTCCCTGCCAATGGCTCCTTGTTCTGATGAGCAGTGCTCATATCACTTAGATGTGAAACTTTCCTGCGTAAGATAATGGCTGGTGTTTCAGTCCAGAGCCTCCTCCCTGTGCTTTGTGCAGCCTTCCCAGCACATTGATGATGCACCTTCACTGTCACTGGTCACACCAGTCATGCCTGCACCTCAATGGAGTTTATCATTGCTGCCAGAATGTCCTGGGCCAGTGGCACGGAGTTCCAATCATTCTCTCTGTGCTCTCTCAGCGCCTTTGAAGTGCGGCTGGCACCCCCATCTCATCAGCATCTGTGTCCGGTGACAGTGTGGTCCTGAAGCGTTCAACTCACGGGGGACGCCATGGGGTCAGGAGAAGTTAAAGTCTCATCGCTGCATCTCCATGATATGACCCTGTTCACAGAGTGCAAGCGATCTGCCATCTGCCAGACTGGAGTCAGACATTCACATAAGCTATGTGAGGATCTATGGAGTGTCCTCACTGCGTGTCGTCATCATCCTCCTGGGATGTAGGGATTATGGGCATCCGCTGCGTCTCCATGACATGAACCTTATCACAGAGGATATGTGCGCTGACACAAGCCAGACAGGAGCCAAACGTTCACAGGTGCAATGTGAGGATCCGTGGTGTCTCCTCACTGCATGTTGTCATCATGCTCCGCAAATCTAGCAGCTATGAGCGTCTCCCAAGTGAGCCTGCCTCCTCTGGCCAGTGCGATGGCCTCATTGCCATCACCCTTGCCTTCTAGGACCTCCTCGCCCTCATCCCAATCAATATCCTCCGCAACGGAGGAGACATGCCAACCATCCATCTCCCCCTCAGCAAGCTTCTCTCCCTGCTGTCACGTCAGGTTGTGAAGGGCGCAGCAGGTTACGACGATGCGTGACACCCTCTGTGGACTACATTACAGGGCTCCACCAGCCGGTCCAGGCAGTAGAACCTCATTTTCAACGTTCTGATGGCTTGCTCCACCAAAGTGCGAGTTGCAGCATGAGTCTTGTTGTACCTTCTCTCTGCTGCACTCTGAGGCTGCCTTATGGGTATCATCAGCCACATCCTCTGTGGGTAGCCCTTGTCCCCAAGGAACCAACCCTGCAGCCTCCCTGGGCCCTGGAAGATGTCAGGGATCTGTGACCTACTGAGAATGTAGGATTCGTGGACACTCCCTGGGAACCATGCACAGACCTTCAGGATGCATTTGTGGTGATCACACACCAGTGAACATTCAACAAATGGAAGCCCTTGTGGTTGATGTAGTTGACCGTATGTTGCCACGGAGATCTGAGCGCCAAGTGGGTGCATTCGATTGCACCCTGCACCTGTCTGAGATATGGGCAAATCCCAACAATCTTTTTTCCTGGTCCCAGGCAAAATTCACAAAGTTGTGTGCCTTTGTGAAAGCTGGTGACTGTGACCTCATGGATACATTTGTTTATGGAGGCTTGCAATATCCCACAGAGGTCACCAGTGGAACTCTGGAAGGAGCCACTGGCATCAAAATTGAGCGCTGCGGTCACTTTCATGGCCACTAGCAGTGGATGTCCTCCATGTCCCGTAACATCAAATCGTGCAGATGTGATCGACCAGTTCTCTGGACATGCGCAGTCTTCAGTGACACTGGTTCTCTGTCAGCTGCAAGAATGACAAGCGCTGTCTATAGACCCTGGGTCCAGCGCTGACCAGCGATGGTTCACTGTGGTCCTTTAGCGGTGTGTGTGGGAGCCTCGGCTGCCCTTCTTCTTGAGGGTGCTGATTCTCCCTCTGTCCAGCCAGGTGCCACCTTTGCTCTCTTCTCCTTTGTCTCCATTCCCTGTAAGCCATGAGGAATACAGCTAGGTCACAAGGCTCCGTGCTCCTGATGTACTCCTCCTGCAGGATGAAAGAGAGAGATGCGTGGGTTAGCTTGGGTGTACTAAGAACCTCTCTTGGTTAAGTCTGAAGGCCACTTAATCCACCCCAGAGATTACTGGCCACCACTTGGATGGCCAAAATTTAGTATGCTGCATGTCTGCCCGAATCCCCACACACCTCTACTCCACTCCACCTGACCGATTGGTGGCAGCTTTGCCCATTGGACTGCATGCTGTGCTCTCAGCTCAGGCACAGGCATTCTCCTAACCCATACTGCAAGGCTGCACTGTTAGCTTGAACCAATGGGGGAGGCTGACGCAAACCTGAATGTTGAAATTGCAAGTGGTAGTGAGCGCCTCCACCAGCGACTGCTCCATGACCAGCTTTCGCAAGGAGATTGTACAATTTGCCCAGCCATCTAATTGTTCTGCAGTCCAGTTAATCACAGCCTGTGCCCAAGGGGTGAAAAGCTCTGGAGCATTTGGTGGCTCTTTCATGCCTCTGCATTGCTTGTGTGGGCAGATAAGCCAGTGACCTGACTCCAAGCTTGTCAATGTGGCTGCATCTGAACTGCCTCAACTGCGTAGGAATGGCCACTTTATACAAGGTTTCACCAATGCGTGGCTGCTTCCCTCTGCAACCTCTCCCCCAACCCTCGCATGTGCTTGTGCACTAACATCAGATTCCGTTGCCTTCCCCCACCCCCACCCCCATCTTACCTCACAGTGTGCTACCTTGCCTGCCCCACCCCCCCCAACTCACCCCAACCGCAGTGCAGCCCTTGCCCCCGCACTGCAATGTCAACCAGCGGGGAAAAAGCGGCTTCCCTTGCCCCCAACTGAATGTGCGGTACCTCAACCTTGAAGTCGAACAGAAGACCCTCGTAAGCACTGCGCAACATTATTGAGCACTCACCTCCTAGTTCCCCTGGAAGTGCAGGTGCACGCCTTATGAATGCTGTTGTGAAACACTTCGGCGAGCAATCACACCGACATGCCTGAATGACCCAGCATGGGGGAATGATTCTGGCGAGCGGAATTTATAATGATATGCAGATGTATTAAAATGATGTTCCTGGTGGCTAGCCATTGACGGGCGGAGCAGGTGATTGCAAACTGGTTTCATGATGGTGTGAAGCCGATTTTTGGCCTTCCTGCCATATTGTCCGCTCACACTCACAATGACGTCCGACGCCAATGGGGACATAAAATCCTGCCCACAGTCTCTGTTCTATTCTCAGAGACATGCTTCAACACTAGGATCTGTTTAAAGACTGCCAAACAGAAAATTATTCTATTTAGAAAGAACCTCACTTGTTTCCTCTTTTCATGAATTCTTGGTGTTCTGAACTCCCAAACAGAGAAAAAGAAACAGGCTGGCCAACCTCACCACAATTAACTTTCTAGAATTGATAGAGAAGAGGAGGCTATTCGGCTTGTCTTGCCTGCGCTGGCTCTCTGTAGGAGCAATTTACCTAGCGCCACTCTCTTGCCTTCTCCCCTCAGCCCTGCACATTCTTCCTTTTCAGCTAATAATCCAATTCCTCTTGAATACCTCCAGCGCATTCTTAAGCAGTGCATTCCGGAACCTAACCACTCGTTGCATGAAGAAGAGTTTCTTGATGTCGCCATACTTTCTTTCGCCAATTACCTTAAATCTGTGTCCTCTTGTTCTTGATCCTTCCAGCAATGGGAAGGGTTTCCCCTATCTACGCTGCCCAGAATGCTCATGATTTACCTCTTTCAATTCTCCTCTCCACAGAGAACAGTCACACTTCTCCAATCTATTTACGCAACTGAAGTTCCTCATCCCTGGGATCATTCGTGTGAATATTTTTTTCTGCAATCTCTCTAATGCTTCACATCTTTCCTAAGTATAGTACTCAGCACGGGACATAATACTTCAGCTGAGCTGAGGCTGAATCAGTGTTCCTACAAATTTAATATCACTTCCTTGCTTATGAATAATTACCCCTATTAATAAAGCCTAGGAAGCTACATGCTTTACTAACTGCTCTTTCAATCTATCATGCCACCTTCAATGATTTATTGAAGTGGATTATGAATCTAGCCCCTTTTTAGGACTATTCCAGATCAATCACACTCCTTGGATGATCATCCTAACTTAAGGTTGAGAAAGGCAGGCTTCACAGACACTTAAATGAGTCTGAAGGGCTTATCTAACTCTCCCTGAAGGAAAGGAGCCACCAGAGAATATTACCATTCTCCAGATAGGCTTTTTAACATGTTTTAGCCAGATTATAACAATCTGGATATTATAAGGCTCCGGGCATCTCTCCTCAACATTGTACCTCTCCACTGAAGGGTGCATGGAAATGGGTTCTCAAGTTTGGTTACAGAAGATTATGAGAGACGATACATTTTCTAAATTATATCAAAGTTTATTAAAGGACCGAGCATGCAATTCACTTTTGATGGTAATCGCAACATTGATAATTCTAGGAAAATAAAGTATCATCTTGTTTCTAATAGAGAATCCAAGTCTTATTAATGTTACAGAGAAATATTTAAGGTATCCATCAATATTTAAAGTAGTATTTACCTTAAATCCTCGAGTAGAAAGCTACCAAGTATAACAAGATACATCTATCCCAATTAAGGGGAGAAGTATCATCACTACACTACAGCAGCTATGCCTTTACCTTGAGTCTTTCTGGAGTGAATCCAATTAATCTAAAAATCCTGTGTAGTTTGTCCCAGACAGGAGACAGGAAGGAAAATATAGATATATCTACATTACTATGGCAACTTTTAAAATTATTATTTTTATGTTTAAAATATACAAGGCTTTACCCTGACTAGCCACAACTCATACCAGAGAAATTTCTAACCTTCAGAAACTAGCAGGGTCCTTGTTATCTTTAAAGAGGTGCTAATGCCCCCTGTGACTGCTGACAATCACACTCCAAAAATATGCACCAACGCCCTTTGCATTTCTAAGGCAGAGCTCTGGCCAATGGTGATGGTGAGTCTGCAAAGGACAAAAAGGTCCCTAGCTCTTCTTCTAAATAGCTCAAGATTCCAGACCTGGGAAAATACATCTTCTGTCCAACAACCAGGAGAAGAAGTGGGAGGTATGTCACATAACTCCGTATTTATAGTTAATCTTGTAACTCTTTATTTATTGCTGCATTCCTTCACATCATGTACGTATAAGCCCAGGTCCCTCTGTTCAAGCACTCCATTTTAGAATTGTATCCTTTATTCTATATTGTCTCTGTCTGTGTTCACCCTACCAAAATTAACCATGGCATATTTCTCTGCATTAAATTTCATCTGTAACTTGTCCACCAAGTACACCAACCTTTCTAAGTCCTTTTGAAGTTCTACACTCTCCTTTCACAGTTCAAAATGTTTCCAAGTTTTGTATCATCCACAAAATTTAAAATTGTGTCCTCTACACCAAGGTCTAGGTCATCAATATATATCAGGAAAAGCAAGGGTCCTAGCACCAATACCTGGGAAACTCCACTACAAGCCTTGCTCCAGTCCAAAAACAAGCATTCAATGATTCACTGTTTTCTGTCAGCCATTTCATATCCATGTTGCCACCATGCCTTTTATTCCATGAGATCTAACTTTGTCTTTTGCTTCTTAGCTGTTCACCACCATGGCAAGCCTCATATCACATGGGCATTTCTTGGAATCTAATGATGCCATAATCAGGAAACCAATGAACCCTCTTGTGGAAATTGCTCCAGCCCACTTTAGTCTTAAAGGGACACCGCAAAAAGAAAATGCATGTTTCCCAAAGTACAAAGCAATCTAGATTGATGAAAATCAACACTTCATCTTTTACTTTTCTATAATTGAGAACGCAGTTTACATTTCTGGTACGCACTATGGAATCTCATTACACTACCTCACAGATATGTTTTGTTGCCCAGGAAACAGTTCAATACATTCAGAGTTCCCAGGAAGGCAGTTAGACAACTTAGATAATTCATACAACATCACATACGTAAGTTAGATGCCTAAAGCATTTAGTGATGGTCTTAAAGTGTTTTGGATGTTCAAAGGACCCCTATAAATTTTTTTAAAATCCTGTCTGACATTACATTTGATTTATCTCCTTCCCCCAAACACCACCTCTCTCCCTTTGGAACTAGATCAGGTTCTCATTCAGTGGCCGAGAAGTTGGAGCAACCACTTTTCAGAGACTAAATAGCCTCCTTATCTTCCAGTATGGTGGGAAAGAAGAGTATGCTCATTACAGGTCAGCCATGCATCACCTGCCATTTAGGTATTAGGCCCAAAAGATCAGGGACGGACTTTTTGCCACCATATGGGAGTGAGTGTGGAGGCGGGCAGGGGTGGAAATTCACGCCACCAGCCAAAATGGCTTTACCACCACTTGGCAAATTTCATGGTGGGAGGGGCAGGAAGTTGCCTGCCGCACCATTGCCTCATGGGGTTCTGGTGCCAGATTTAAAGGACACTATTTCCCTGGAGGGAGCACTGGGATTGGCAGGGAAATCACCAGCAAGCGGTGGATAGTCAATTAAGGAAAGTGAATGGCCTATTATGGCTTATGGTCAGAGGCTGACTGAAATTTTCCATTTGGCTTTCTGGCCACCCAAGCCATTGGGAACTAGGCCAGCTGCCTGGAAACAGCCTCTCACTGGCAGGTCGGGGGATTTTATGGCCCTCCCTGCCTTCCTGGTTACATCTGCGGCTGCAGACTATCCTGTTATGGGGGCTTCCCCCTCTACTATAAGGTAATCCAACAGCTGAGGCCATTTTTTATTTTAAAAGGTTGAATAGTTGCAAAGAAGATGTCTCAAAATTTTTTTTATGCGTTCATGGGATGTGCACTTTGCTGGCTGGGCCAGCATTTATTGCCCATCCCTTGTTGGCCTTGAGAAGGTGATGGTGAGCTGCAGTCCATGTGGTGTAGGTACACCCATAGTGTTGTTAGGGAGGGAGTTCCAGGATTTTGACCCAGCGACACTGAATGGAAGCACCCTCTCTCTTTCTGACCTGAATCGCAGGCTGAATCTCCTTCAGAGCTGAAAGGCATTATGTCCGCCTGCCATCTTTAGTGGGATGTGTGCCAAGGCCAATTTAGGGGAAACCATTGTCGGGTGACTGCTACCCACGCAGTGCAGGTCATGGCCCTCATTTGACCCTGATGTTGGGGTGCTCACTTAAAACCCAAAATTGTAGTCCTAGCTTGCATAATTCATGGCTGAAACATGCCCATTGCTAAAGGTGACAAACGCTTATTTGAAACCCACTGGCTTGTTCTAAGGCATCTGGCTGTACTCAGTAAAAAACAGACTCACATGAGCCCTAACAGGTGGTCTTTAAAGGGACAGTCTGTTATGCCGCAACCAACAAGATAAGGGGTGGAACCTTCCATTCTGGAGGCTAACTCTGGTGGTGGGAAAGTCAGAGTGATTCCCAAGGGCGACAGGGCAGGTGAACACTCAGGATCTTCTGCTTTTCAGCTCATTAGTTATGCATCCACAAGGAGCTTGGTAAATCTCGTGGCGGGAGGGGCAGGAAGTCACCCGGTGCACCATTACCTCATGGGGTCGAAGGTCCTGGCATCATATTTAAAGGGCACTCGGAAAGAATTTATTGCCCATCCCTTGAGAATGTCGTGATGAGCTGCCCTCTTGAACTGCTGCAGTCCATATGGTGTAGGTACATCCAGAGTGCTGTTAGGGAGGGAGTTCCAGGATTTTAACCCAGCGACAGTGAATGGAAGCGCCCTCTCTCTTTCTGACCTGAATCACAGGCTGAAGCTCCTTCAGAGCTGGAAGGCATTATCTACGCCTGCCATCTTTAGTGGCAATAAATTCACTCACTGCAGGCCAGGTGCTGTTGATAACTGATCCAGGATTGTCCCGAATTGGACACAATCATCAGGCCCCATGGTTCAGGAAATCCTCCCTGGATGTTCTCCTCCAGGCACTCCAGGAAAGGCGGGAGGATTGCTTTCCAAGGAATGGGAGCAGGATGCCCTCCCACCTGACCATGCCAGCATGAGAGGATGTTGCCGGGGAGGTTAGCACCCATGGGGTCCAATAAAGTGCTGCCCTGTAGTGCAAGAAACAGATGAATGATCTCCTGTGTTCCACCAGGGTAAGTGCACCATCTACCCAGTGCAAACTCACACTCTCATAAGGGCATTAGGCACACATAAGGGTTAAAGTCCACATGTACGTCACACATGACCAACAAATGGCACATCAGCACTGAGCTCTCCATTTCACATTAGTTCCTAAAAAACAGCTACTTAATCACTTACTGTGGGGGTTGGGGGGGGGTTGCGGTGCGAGGATCTACAATAGTTACAATAGGCATGCATGTTTCTGAACTGTTCATTCACCCATTGGGATCACAATCAATCCCTCTGTCTTTCTGTAGGACAGGATAGCCTTTAACAAGAGGGAGCCTGCCAAAGCTGCTGCTGGCACCCCAGAAATCCATGCCCTCTCAAGTTTTGAGGAAGATGCTACAGAGCTGGTAGCAGAGGAGAGGGACTGTATCTGTGTGGAAGGCAAGATTGGCCACCCCAAGCAAGCCACTGAGGATGCATCCAGTGTACATTAACAAGATGCGGGCAATGAGTGATCTTTAATGTATGAGCCTGCTTAGTCAATAACCAGTTCCCTCTTTTCTCTGTTCCAGGTACCAGTAAGAAAAGGGGGAGGATGTAAATCTTCACACAGCACAGCACCACCCACCAGGTCACTTCTGACAAGGAAGCCGCAGTATATTCAGAGGAAGCACCATCACTGCGTTTACCTGCACCCTCCACCAGCGCAATGCAAGACTCTTAAAAACAGCGGGTCTCACTACCTTCTAAGGTCCGGACCCCATAATGAGTATCAATGACACAAAAAAACTTTGGATACAATTTCTATTTTATGTGGAGAACCTTTATTAACCTATTAAGCAATAGTAGAAACTCACAACACCAGTTGCTTAGTCAGACCCGCGTGCAGAAACTCATTCCCAGTTGGTCAGTCCACTGAACAAGTTCTCCCGCGTGACTTCCCCTGACTGACCAAATCATGCTTCCTGGCTGCAGCAACAATGTCCTTAAGAGCTGTGGCTTTATTCCCCTTTCTGACCCTGGTCCCACAGCATATAAGGTAATGTCTTAAATCGAGTCATCTGATTACATTATCAATCCCACCCTGGCCATGCAAAGGCCATCTGCATGTGGTCTTTTCTTGTTCTCAGCAGGGAGTGTCTCCAGGTACCTGCCAGCAATGGATTTCAGTATCTTGGTAAGGCAGGAGGAAAGCATTCACACATACCCGAGAGACCATTGTCTAGGTCAGTTTCTGTAGACAGGGCCACCGCCCCAGTGACATGTCGTGTGTGTGTGTATGTGTGCGTCGTGCATGCCTGCATGCGTGCATGCGTGTGTGTGTATGTGCGTGTGTGTGTGCATGTGTGTGTCCCTGTTTAATTGAGACTGTCTTTAATAAGTTCAATATCAGCCTCTGCGATAGTGTCTTTGGTCAGACTTCTTCCTTCGTCCCGATGTCCTCTGCAATCCATGTTAGTACCATCCAGTGTTGATCTCTGCACGCTTGTCTGCACCACAACTGGTTACAATATACTCACAAGCAGAAATACTAGACATATTAAAAATGCCTTGCACTATAAGAGAAATGCACAAAATATCAAAATGTCTTACACTCGCCTTGGTGAGTCCTAGTTCTAGAAAGGCAGGTAGGGGAACATCTGGCAGAGTTGTCAGAGGTCATCCACAGACTGGACCAAAGGCTGGAAGAGTCCACCCACATCCGGTCTGCTGTTTTGGCTCCGGCATGCAAGTGCATCAAAGTCTCCATTGGAAGGGTGGTGGCTGCCTTGGAGATCTAGGTCCAGCAGCTTCTGGCAAATTTTCCGCTCGGACCTGCATACTATGGCTCTAGCCATGGGCGTGTTTCAACGGCAGCTAGGCGAGAGGGGTATGGGCCACCTCAGCCTCCGTCCAGTTGTCCCTTCTCAAGGAGTCAGGGAGGTGCCATCGGGTAGCCAAAGGGAGGACGAGCACCAGCCAGGCATCCCGGGGGCATCCACCCAGGACACTCCAAGGGTGCTCTGCCACTCCAACTCCCATCAACTCCAGCAGGTCAGGCCAAGGAGGGTGCACTGGTATCGGAGCAGGAGACCCTTAGCAGGCTGGGGCCCTCAAGGCCTTGGGCCACCACAGGACACCTGGCAAAGTCATCTCTGCTCAGGGCATAGCAGTCAGCAGGCTGCCTCCACCTCAGCTGTGGATGTCGGGGCTGACCAGGACGTAGCAGTAGGGTTAGAAAAATTCAGGTATTGAATGCATGCTTGTGGCATGGGCATTCAGTCATTGTGTATAGTTTTCACTTTTGTAAATATATGTTGAATCTATCATTTCCAAGACTCCTGGATTCCATTTCTATTGAATTTGCTTCAACGTTTTGCGGTCGTTTAAGGGTCCAGGATATTGACCCCGAGTGTAGTCCTATCAGGAACTTCAGTTGCATAAATTCTCATATATTTTCACCATAGTGCATAGTGCGTAGTGCCACATCAGCAACATCAGGCAACGCACATCATTTGTGGCAGCGCTGCTTGGCCAATACACCTGTCTGCCTATTTTCTCAAGTACCGTGCTTTGGCTTTGGAGAAGTGCTCATCAAGGTTATTGATTTTACTGCTGCTGTTGCATTGATGTCTGTTGTTTGTGGATGGCACGAGTAGTCGTAGCAATTTACATTAGATTCGTATGTCCAATGTGTTGTTTAGAATAGCTTTTACCTTATGAGAAACAGTCTTTGGAAACTGAACTGTAAACCTTCAAAGCCCATAACCTCCCATGCCTCTCTGCAGGAAGATGTAGCGTCCGCGTTTAAGGCTGAATATCCTTCCTTGTTGATTCTTCATTCTTTGCACGCTGAACTGGGTAAGTAAGGATCCACCGGTCACTACTTGACTGTAGGAGGAGTTAGAGTGTATGATTTAACAGGTGTGTGTTCATCTTGATGAAACTATTTCATGACCTCCCACAATCTTTATTTGGACCTACACAGCGACTTGACAAGGTCTGTGGAAGCCCTTGAGTAGAGGCACAGCATTCAACTCGATGTGGAATTCATTGCATGACAGGGCTCTCAATGACTTAGGATATATAGACAGGAATGGCCTTGTGAGATGTACCATCTCGAAGACTGTGAAGCTTTCAATGTGATGCACATGCAATTCTCTTAAGGCCTCAGGAGGGTCTATGCAGGAAAGAATTACTCATTGGTTGTTGAGTAAATAATGACCACTCAAAGTTTTGCACTAATGTAAAGGCCATATAGGACAGAGGCTTGTCAGGCTTCCGATGATTGCAGGGTCCAGAATGGTTGCAGCACAGCCAATCACTGATCTGATGAGGCACTCTCTGTGAGGACAATACAAACAAAGCTAGAAACTTTATTGCATGATCTAGATGTTAATGGTTAATTCTTCATCATGTGTGAATGGCAATTGGGGGGCAGTGGCAAGATGATGCCTCAACATTCTGCATTGAGAAGAGCTGGTGGTGGGACATATGGTGCTGTCATTTTGCTGTTCCCTGTTGAGCAATCCATTCGGTAATGCCTGAAAGAATGATATGTGTGGTTACAATGCCTTATTGATGAGGTTTCAGCCTGATACATGTGTATCCTTGTATAGGTTGGAATTCCAGCACCGCATTAGTCAAGGAGCAATGCTCCTTCAATGGGCGTTTGACACTCTAAACCAATACTCAGCTGAGCCTTGTTCTCCGTTGCATGAGCAAATAGTTAATTGGATGTAACTTCAATAGGCCCAAAAGATTGTCCTGAACTGGATCCAAATGCATCTCCTGAATGTAACTGTGCCCTCTGCTTCCAACTACCATACCTTGACTCCCCAGGATCAAATGCCTTAGTTGGCTGACCATGCCTTAAGCACAATTCCGTACACGACCATCACTACCCAGAGAGGCCTTGCCCTGCCCAAGACTGGAACTAAGATGTGCATTGCATTCAGAGCCCCCTAATGTGCTCCCAACAGTATGGCTTCATTCCCTGGATAGTCTGTTAAACTTGCCCTCCACAAAGTCTCTCATCCTTCCTGACTGGTCCTTCCCAGCCCCTAGTCCTGCCTTCATATCACCCTTACCCTCTGGTGCTTCCCCACCCCCAGTCCAGGCTCCATCTCCCCCTCCCCCTCTGGCCCTTCCCTCCTGCAGTCCTGCCTCTGTCTTACCTTTCCCCGCTGGTTGTGCCTCCCATGCCCAGCCTTGGCACAGCTTATTCTGCAGGCACCTTATATATAGCAGTAACGGTGTAAAGGAAGGTTAAGGCAGCATTTACTGACCTCCAAGTCGTGGATGAAGTGAAGTTTGTCAGATGCGCGGTACTTATATGTTTTCTATTCTTTCACAGCACATGTGTTTAGCTGGATAGACCAGCGGTTTTATTGCCTATATTTAATTGCCCTTGAGAAGTTGGTGGTGCGCTGCCTTCTTGAACTGCTGCAGTCCATGTGATGTAGGTACAATCACAGCACTGTTAGGGAGGGAGTTCTAGGATTTTGACCCAGCAACAGTGAATGAACGGCGATATATTTCCAAGTCAGAATGGTGAGTGGTTTGGAGGGGAACTTCCAGGAGGTGGTGTTCCCATCTATCCGCTGCCCTTGTCTTTCTAAGTGTTAGAGTTCACAGGTTTGGAAGGTGCTGTCAAAGGAGGAAGGTGCTTTCGTAAAACAGAACGTTCTAGTTATGCGCTGGTGGGGAACTTAATTTGAAGGGGGTGGGCGTGATTCTGTCAAGTTGGCCTTCTAATGAGCATTCATGAGATGCTAATACTGCAAATGGAAGTCCCAACATTGCTCAATGAGAAGCTCGACCTGCCTTTATCCTGCCTTGAAAGTCAGGAGAACAAAATTCCAAACCAATTTTCTGCCATCTGGAAACTTCTTTTTTCATTCACACCATGTTAGGTGCCTCTGCCGACTACTATTCCTGCTGCTGGCGGAAGCAAAAGATTCTGCCCAAGGTGTTAAAATTTACTTAGTTGAATTTGGACCCTGGAGGAAGAGGAGTGCTCCTGACCCCAAATTGAAAGAATCTAGGCTTCTGCAGGCAACCCATTTCCAACAACATCGCACCCCAACACCCTCCTCTCTGATCACCACTGTCTCCTGAGCCAGTCATCCCCTTGCTTCCTTTCGATGATGCTGGTTCTATTAAGTTAGTATCAGGGCTAAGCACTTTGCTTGACCTAAGTGATGTCCTCTGTTGATATCTGGAAATATTGCAGGATATCTTTTGCTCTATGTTCCATTTGATACTTGCCTTCTCCCTCTTTTTATGTTGCTTTGCATTGTTTTCATACAATAGAAGCTGACATAAAAAGAAACAAATAAGTTTTCAAATTTCTTCTAAAGGATGCTTAAACCAACAGGCTATTAAAACTGGGTCAGTGTGCTAATGTGTGATACACCAATTTCATTGCATGAGTAACTATTGGAGCATAGCCAAAGATTGGTGCAAACTCAGTTACAGCGAACAAAATAACTATACCTTAATGCATAATTAGTATGTGCTCTCACTCCTGATGGAATTAAACCCCTTTGAGTTGAATCTCTGTTACTCAACCTTAGCTTAATCTAGCTGCATGAAGTTCCTTCATCAATTCTTTTAATGGAACCATTTACCACAGACTTCCATTGGTGTTGGAAGATCTTTTGTTTCATTTTTATTCCCCTTGTTGATCTAAATTCCTATGCATCCTTTCCAAAACTAGCAAAGTATTTTTAACTATTTCGGCCTTACACTCTGGAATATCTTCTTAAATCCCTCCCCCCTTGCTTCTTCTACCCCACCTTTAAGCACCTTCTTGTAACCTCTTAATTTGCCATGCCTTGAGCCTCTTCTTCTAACTTGCTATTTATGCCCAATGCCCACATTTTAAATGTTTATTCATTCACAGCCTGAGTGCATAAGTGGCAAGGCCAGCATTTCTTGCTCATCACTAACTGCCCTTCGAAGGTGGTGATGAGTTCCCTTCTTTAACTGCTGCAGTGTAGTAAAAGTACACCCACAGTGCTGTTGAGTTGGAATTTCAGCAGTTTTGACCCAGTGACAGTTGGCAATATATTCCCAGTTTATGATGATATGTGACTTGGAAATGATGGTGTCCCCATGCTCTTGTTCTTTCAGACAATAGAGGTCACGGGTTTGGGCGATTCTTTCAGAGAAGCCCTTGAGTGTTGCTGCAAAGCATTTTGTAGATAGTGCACACGGCTGCCACATTGCACCAGTGGGGAGGGAGTGAATGTTCAATGTGATGGATGGGCCATCTGTCAAATGGGTTGCTTTTTCCTGGATGGTGTTGATTTCTTTAGTGTCACTGAAGCTGCACTCATTCAGGCAAGTAGAGAATATTTTTGACTTGTGCCTTGTAGATGGTGGGAGAACTTCAGGGTGTCAGAAATAACCTACTTCTAAGCTGTTCCTACAACCAGAGCATCTGTATGGCTGGTCCAGTTACATTTCTGCTCAATAGAGCTCCTAGAATGTTAATGGTGACAATGATGATAATGTCATTGAAAATCAAGAAGAGCTGGATAGCCTTTCCCTTGTTGGATATGGTCATTGTCTGACATCTGTGTGGTGCGTATTATGACCTGGCGGATGATATATGCCAGGTGGATCAAATCCACAGGGGAAACTTGATCACGTTGTCACAACGGCTTTGCAATTCGTATTTATTTTGAGATGCGTGCACTGAATTCAGAAGTAATAAGTCCATTGAGAATTTTAGAGATTTTTAAAAAACTAAATTAAAATATTTATTAACAAAAGAAAAGATTTAAAGCATATACATAGGATTACAAATTACTACTATAATAACTCTTAAAATTCCTAATTAACCTGACTCCCCCTTTAAGGCAAAGGTCCAAATGTAGATTTTAGATTTTAAAGAGATCCAGCAAATTAACACAATACCCTGAACAATGGAATTCCAAATGACTTTTTCCCAGTTTCAGTTTCAGTAGACAACAGACTTCTGCACAAATAATGGAGGTTTCATTCAGTCTATTTCACACACTTCTGTTAGATCTCACAATGCCTTCCTCTGACACATAGCCTCATTCTCCTTTATATATGTTTCTCTCTTCTAATATGTAAATGCTATTGTTTTATATGTCTTTGAAACTGTATCCTGCTCACAAATATAAAAACTTTCATGATTCTACCGTTTATTTTCAGTATATTTTGGGAAAAATAAACACATTCCTTACCCTTGCTTATATCGCTATTTGCAAACAGATTGAGGTCCCTTTGAAATCCAAATCTCTCTTCATCTAACTAAAAATGCAAATTCCCTTCACACCTTACATGCTAAGCAAACATCTGTCTATCCATTAGCATATCAAGCACCTAGCTTCTAGCCTGCTGCAAATACATCAACCTTGCCTTTGCACTTATGTGTTGGGCTCCGCAAACATTCTAAATGGAAATATTCATGAACCTTCCTTCTCCCATTAGTTGTTTAATTGTCCACCACCATTCACTACTGTATGTGGCAAGACTGCAGATCTTTGATCTGAGCGGTTGATTGTGGGATCACACAGTCTATCATCCGTGGCTTCTGCTGTTTAATATCCATGTATTCTTGTGTTCTAGCTTCAACAGGCTGGCACCTCATTTTTAGGGACAGCTGGTACTGCTCCTGGTATGCTTTTCTATGCTCTTTATTGAATGCCTGGGTGAAGATATTGGTAGAGTGAAGGATTTGTTAGGCTATGAGGTTAAATAAAGATTGTGGTGGAATACAATTCTGTGACTACTAGTGACCCAGAGGTGCCCAACTTTGAGTTGCAAGATTTGTTCTGAATCGAACAAATTTGCTCATCTTCAACATTTTTCTAAAATTGAGGTGTTAGTCGAAAGTATATTTTCACTGAACTATTCATAACCAGTTCATCACTGCCTTTGAGCTGTTTAAAACTGCCACCATTATACATGTAATAATTATTGGGCTGGGTTTTAATCCTGGATGCGGGTAGCTGGAGATAGGAAATTTCTCGGCTCGGTCCGCCCGCCTTGGGACAAAGTGCCAGCAAAAATTGGATTTTCGTTCTGGGGGTGCGGGTACTAACTGGAGTCAGGCACATCTCCCCAGAAAAGAGTTAAGAGGCTACCGGTTGCCAAGGTGAGTTGTTTCAAAGGCTGCTTCAAGTTCTGGGATTTTGTCTCAGCTGTAACAATGAAAGCAAAACAAAGAGCAGTCCTTGCCCCTCACTAGCCCTAGCCTCCCACATAGTCTCAGTGCCCCATCCGTGCCAACTCATGCCATCTCTTGCTTCCCACTCAGTCACCATGCCTCATACTGTCCATGCTAAGCTATGCCTCGCCGAGTAGCCCCCATGGCCTCCCACATCCTCCAAGCCAAGCTTTACCCAAATCCACCCCCAATGGCCCCTCATGTTCTCCATTCGTGCCAACTCATACCACCTCTTGCTTCCCACTCAGCCCCCATGCCTCCTCATGCCATCCATGCAAAGCTATGCCCCTGCACCCACCGCCCTCCATGGTCCATCATACCACTTCCATTCCCATTCACCCACCATGCAGTCTGCACAGAACCAATGAACTTTACAGTAACAATTTAGTATGTGGAAAAGCTTTTAAACAAGGTCATTCATTCATAAATTTCTACTTTCTGAAAAAGAACTCCTTTCGCTACAGTCCTATAGAAGATCAATCATCCAAACCCTTTAAAGTATCAATAGCAGAAACTGCAAGCTCTTGAAATTTATTTATTGTGTGTAAATAAACATTGTGCAATTGACAGACCAGATCAGGAAGTAACCACTGTCAATCAAGCAATGTTTTCCCTGTGGCGCAGCTGTTTCAACAGACTAATGGTTATCTGGGCCCTCACCTAAGCCTTATTATGTATGGTAGGTGGAGGGGCATAGCTTGGAATGGAGGGTATAGGGGACATGGGGGTGGGTGGAGGGGCATAGTTTATTCAATTGCTTCTGCACGTACGTGTATTGGTTAATCTTTGAAAAGTTATCAACAGCAATAGTATTAAAACATAACAAACTGGTGATGAGGATGGCGGACAATTGGAGTATGCCACTCAAAAAGATAAACTAAAGTGAAAGAGCTAGTAAAAGGAACTTACTAGCATAAAAAAGGGCACCCGGCGATACTCTTGAAGTGCAAAGTTCAAAAACAACAAGACCCTGCAGATTAAAAAAAAGAGAATCGACCAGAAAAGAGTTGTTGCAGTTCTAAAAATGTTTAGGGTTTTAAAAGAAAAAAAAGGGTCCACAATCGTTAGGATCCTCTCCAGCTCGCAAGCCCCGGATAATTACCAGGAGAGGACCGGCTGGCTGCAGACGTCCCCTGAAGTTAAAAAAAAAGCAGCACTTGCAGAACAAAATGAAACAAAAAAAAATGTCTTGAAGTGATTCTTCATAAGTTTAGAAAAAGAACACCCACTCTCGCTGGGAGCCTGCCAAAACCAGAAAAGCATAGACAGAAAGCTGACAGCTGCAAAGAAAGCCTGAAGTAAAAGAGTTACAGCTCTTAAAGTGGCAGCACATTTACGGCAGATAATGACAACACATACCAGCCCTATGGGAAATTTCGATAAGACTGTTGAACAGTGGAGTTCCTACACTGAATGCTTTGAGGTTTTTGTCCTTGAAAATAGAATTGAAAATGACAGAAAGGTGGCAACTTTCTTAAGTGTGACGGGAGCTAAAACGTTTGACTTATTAAGAAGCTTGGTGCAGCCTAACAAACCTGGCACAAAATCATATGAGGACATTGTAGAGGTTCTGGAGACACATTTTTCCCTTAAGCCACTTGTCATAGCAGAAAGATTTAGGCTTTACAAAAGAAACCAAGAAGTGAGGGAAAAAATTGTGCAGAATTTGCAATACTTAAAAGCTCACTGCAAATTGTGAATATAAGGAAGTGCTGAATGAGACACTCTGTGACAGGTTGGTCTGTGGCCTTCGTAGTGAAGCAATCCAGAAATGCCTCCTTGCAGAGGCTAACCTCACTTTGCAGAAAGCCATAGAGATTGCAGTCCCCATAGAGCTGGCTACAAAAGAAACAAAGCAGCTGAGTGCATCAACTCGAGTGCATAACATGACAGCTGAGTGTGCACACAAGATAGCAAGCAGCCAAGAATGTTACCATTGTGGAAAGCCTGGTCAACATCCATCTGAATGTTGGTGCAGAGACCTTGAATGCCGTCAGTGTGGCAAGAAAAGACACACTGAGCGTGCCTGTAAAATCAAAAAAGTAGCAGTGAATCCGGAGAGCAAACCGAAGGAAAAGAAATCTGCAGCCTGGTGTAACAGGGAGAAAAATCTGCATGTCATACAATGTGAATGGGAGGACCAGAGTGACACTGGCCAGAATTTTTACCTAGTGGGCGGGCAGGCCCTACCGGCTCACCGGTGGGCGGGCAGCCATACTCTGCCACCGAAATGGGGCCCGCCGCCATTTTGAGTGGGCAGGCCAATTAAGGCCTGCCCAGCGGCCTCCCCGACAGGAAGCGCTATGCACTTCCTGTGTGGGGGGGTGGATGGATTCCCCATCTGTCAAAGTGCGCTCTCTCGTGCATGCACGCGAAAGAGTGCACATCTCCCTGAGACTAAGTGCTGTCTCAGGGAGATTACTGACAGTATAAAAATCTTTAAAAATAGAAAAATATTAAAATTATTAACATGTCCCCCTCATGTGACAATGTCACATGAAATGGGACAGGTTAATAAGAAGCACATAAACCTTATTGAAGTTTTTAAAAACGGACATGAAACCTCATCCCGCCAGTGGATGAGGTTTCATGTATTATCAGGAGCCCGCTGGGGCTCCTGGCCTGCCCGCCAACCTTAAGGTTGGACGGGCTGGGCATTTAACAAGCTTAATTATCCTGTCAATGGCCTCAATTGGTCATTGACAGGTCAGCGGGCGGACAGCTGATTTCGCTGTCCGCCCGCCTTCCTCAATATTTAAATGGACCGGAGTGACATCGGGGGTTCCTCTCGACATCATCCCGTGTCATTTTTCCGTCGGCGAGCGAGCCCCGCCCCCAAATCGCTGACGGGAAAATTCTGCCCACTGAGTCTGAAGAAGAAGGGCCCATTCACATCTTATCAGTGCCAGGTGGTTCACTGGCTACTGGGTAACACCGCTGCTGGAGGGCCAAGTAATACATATGGAACTGGATACAGGGACAGCAGTTTCTCTGGTCCCAGATGCTGTGTATAAGAAGCTTAAACATCTTCTCTTGACACCTGCAAAAATCGCTCTGAAAACATGTACAGGGGAGTTTGTACCTATGATGGGCAGAACGGAAGTTAAAGTGGAACAAAATCGACAGACTGCTAAGCTACCACTGTTTATTGTGAATGGCAACAACCCAGCTTTAGTTGGACGGTCATGGCTTGAGAATATCAGTTAAACTGAGAAGAAGCACACAGCATTGCAAAAGAAGAAACAAATCTGACAGCTGTTATAAAAAAAACATGCCATTGTTTTCGAAGGAGATTTAGGAAGCATGAAAGGAATCACCGTAAAATTGAATATCAAAGCTGACTCTCAACCAAAATTTCTGAAGGTCAGAACTGTGTCTTATGCCACACAACCAAAAGTCGAAACTGACCTGGAGCATCTGGTCAAAATAGGAGTCTTGGTACCCTGTCTCCCACAGCGAGTGGGCAACACCTATCATTCCAGTGCTCAAGAAAGATGGCTCCATACGCATCTGTGGAGATTTCCAGGTTACTCCTAACTCCATGTTTTGTGCTGAACAATATCCATTTTCCCATATTGACAACCTTTTTTCTGGCCTGGCTGGTGGACAGAAATTCAGCAAAATAGATCTATACCAGGCCTACTTACAAATGCACTTTGATGAGAGGTCACAAGAATATCTTACCATCACAACACACAAGGGACTGTACTGATATTGCTGTTTGCCTTTTGGAGTAACATCAGCTCCAGCCTTGGTTCAGAGAGCAATGGATCAGGTCTAGAATGGCTTGCCCGGAGTTCAATGCTACCTTGATGCCACCTTGGTAACAGGCAAGACTGATGAGGATCATCTCAAGAACTTGGATGCCACCCTACAATGGCTAGAGGAGTATGGCCTATGGGTTCGCAAAGACAAATGTGAGTTTTTTCAGCCCTCTGTGGAATATTTGGGGCAAGTCATTGATGCTGCTAGGCTTCACAAAGCACCCTCCAAGGTCAAGGCTATTGTGGATGCTCCAGCTCCTCAGAATACCAGCCAACTTCACTCATTCTTAGGGCTACTGAATTATTATGGGAGATTTATTTGACCGCTGGCAACCCTGCTGAAACCCCTGTATGAGCTTCTGTGTCAGAACAAAGCCTGGAAATGGACAGCAGGCTGTGACGCTGTGTTCAAGAAGGTTAAAGCAACACTGACAGATTCCGAGGTACTGATGCACTTTGACCCCTCCTTACCTCTACAACTTGCATATGATGCATTGCCTTATGGAGTTGGGGCTGTTGTTTCAAACATAATTTCCTCAGGCATGGAGAGGCTCGTAGCGTTCGCTTCATGAACCTCAAGCAAGGTAGAGAGCCAATATGCTCAAATCGAACGCGAAGCACTGGGATTCATTTTCGGAATCTGCAAATTTCACCAGTACCTGTTTGGACGGAAATTCACACTGCTGACTGATTATTAACCACTCACCTCAATATTTGATCCACACACACGCATCCCCTCTTTAGCTGTAGGCAGGATGCAGCGTTGGGCATTGGTGTTGAGTGGTCGTACATATGACGTCAAATATCGAAAAAATTAATTTGCATGGCAATGCAGATGGTCTTTCGAGCCTGCCCCTACCTCAAATCAAGACAACCACTCGAGTGGACCCAACATTGTCCAAAGTCATGTGACACACGGCAACTCTTCCCTAAAGCTTCCAAGTCTCAGCTGACCTTCATCCTTATGTTTCCTGGAGGGTGGAGTTATCAGTCACTTCAGGATGTTTCCTTTGGGGCATGTGAGTTATTATTCCACCAACATTGAGGAAACTAGTGTTGGACCCACTGCATCCTGGACACTGTGGAATAGTTCACATGAAAGAGATTGCAAGAAGCTATTTTTGGTGGTCTGGCCTGGACCAAGACACTGAAGCCAAGGCAAGATCCTGTCCTTCATGTTACAGTGTGAGAAACATGTCTCAATTGGCAACCCTCCATCCATGGGATTGCTCGGAAAACCCTTGGCAGCGCATCCATGTAGATTTTGCTGGTCCATTTGAAGGAACAATGCTCATGGTGGTTGTGGATGCTCATTCCAAAAGGCCAGAAGTTTCACTGGTGTCCCCTACTACTGCTGGAAGTTCAATTCAAAGGCTAAGAGAAATGTGCAGTCGTTACGGGTTACCAGAACAACTTGTGACCGACAATGGGCCTCAGTTAGTCTTGCAGGAGTTTGAGAATTTTTTGAGAAATAACAGAATTCGTCACATCACCTCAGTACCATACCACCCATCCAACAACGGATTAGCAGAGACATTTGTTCAAACCATGAAACACAATTTAATATCGGCACAAGGACATTCTTCCATTTAAAAGCATCTGGACACGTTTCTGTTGACATACCGAAACACGCCATATGCTACAACTAAAGCATCTCCAGCATTCCTACTAATGGGAGGGCAACTGTGCACTTGTTCTGATCTGCTGAAGCCAAGTAAAACACGACAATTTGGGCAAGATCAACAGCACGACCAAGTGAAGAGTAAAGCACAAAGATCAAAGCCAAGAATTTTCTGTTCTGGCCAAGAAGTTCTAGCTCGAGGTTATGGTACCAGAGCTAAATGGAACCCTGCAGCGGTGGTTGCTCGAACAGGACCGGTTTCATACACAGTCCAAACTGAGAATGATCTCACCTGACAGAGACATGTTGACCAACTGTTGCCAAGTCAAAGACCATCTAAGGATACACGTTTTATGGAAGAGCCTGATCTCACCACATCAAGTGAGTCATCTCCAAGTCAAGGAAGGCCAACTCCAGTCTCACCTCCTCAGTCTAGATTGACTGAAGTTGAAGTTGTCTCACCTTCACCTGCATTAAACACAACTTCAGATTCTGCTACAAGTACTAAGTTGTCATCAGGCTCCAATAATCATTACTCTGTAAAAGCACCGAGAGGGAAGACCTCCTGAGAGCCTGAGTTATAGTTAAGGTGAACCCATGCTTTTTTTGGTGGGGGGCTGGATAATCCCCAGAGTTCAGCTGGGAATAGAGACAGTCTACCCTCTTTCCCTAGTTCATAAAATGTTTTGTTGAATTGACATTTCCAATAAGGGGGGAGGAATATGTTATATACTGTATGTCTGGTTTAGCTTGCCGTACTTTGCAAACCGGTACATTATGGGATCACAGAATCCATCTTGTTAGTTCTGCTGCTGAATTAAAATAAAATGGAAGCTGCCATGTTCAATCATGTCTGCACCTGCGTGTGCATTGATTAATCTTTGAAAAGTTATTGGCAGCACCAGTATTAAAACATAACAGAAGGTATGAGGGGCCAGGTGGGGTGATTAGAAGGACTTAGCTTGGCATGGGTGAGACCTTTTGGATTTATCTTTCAAAACGTTCCCTCATCTAAACAATGGTTCACGACATCCCTGAGGTGCCTTGAACCACGAGTCCATTAAAAGCTGGCCCAACTCAATGAAAATTGAGGATGGCTAGGATGTGCCTATCCCCGGAATAGGGCCGACCAGGTCAGGAGCACAGGGTGCGGGCTTGCAACCCAAACCAGCCCACACCCTTAAGTCACACTGGTGAAAATTGGGGGTGCCGGTAATGGGGTCGGGAATCCCAGAATTGATCCTGGTCGCCATTTTTACACCTCCACAAAGTCTCCCAGATGCCACGAAATCCAGCCCAAATGGTGCACATCCCTCCTCCTCTACATAAACCTAGTTCCATCTACTTTACCTGTTAGAATTCAGGCCCTTCACAACAGGAGAAAAATCAAACACTTATCAGAGAATAAAAGGTTCCTTTTGAAAGTACAGAGATTGTATTATCTCTGAGTGATGAATTGTTTCTGATTATCTCTGGATGGTGTTAGGGAATATCTAGGCCCCTCAGTCACATTTTATAACCTCTTGCTATCTTCCTTTTTTTTAAAGCCGGAATACTAAGCACTGTCAGTACTTAAATATCTAAATATATTATTTTTTAAATTTCTTGGACTAAGAGGGAACAGCTACAAGGGTTCCTAGGCCAAGGCTCAGAATCACATCCTCAACCTCCCACGCATTTGGCAATTCATTCAGTAACATTTGTGTGTCTGGTAGAAAGTGTTCTTGCTTGTTTTCTACTTTCAAATAAGTATGAAGAACAAAAAGCCATTTGACAACAAATCAAGGGTACTCCTTCTAACTGACTAATTACCGCTTGTCCAAAATCTACCTTTACCTAGAGTTAAATACCTCATTGATTTTTCTTTCAAATTTAATTGTCCCCACCTCCCTTTGCTTTAAATTCATCAGGCTGCATCTCATCTGTTGTCATGGGTGACAATGACAGCTGTTCTTAGATCCCAGTTTTGCTTTGCTGCTGAGAATTATAAAGAGGTGCTACTGAAAATAGTTCAATTTCTGATTTTCCCTCATCTGGTTAAGTACTTGACCTCCATTTGATATCAGAATAGTGACTGATCTTAGGAGTTCAGTAAAGTGGGAGCATAAATGTACCTAATTCCAGGAACACTGCACTGGGCTCAGGTACTCAATATCATTCCTCCTGATTTATTTAATCTCCCATGTGATTATAAAAGATAACAGATGCGCTTTAAACAAGGAGATGGTTCACTAATGTCCTTTAGGGAAGGAAATCTGCCATCCTTACCTGCTCTGGCCCACACGTGACTCCAAATTGATAACAATGTTATTGACTCTTAACTGCCCTCTGAAATGGCCCAGCAAATCATTCCATTCAAGAGCAATTAGGCATAGGCAACAAATACTGGCCTTGTCAGCAACACCCACATCCAATATAATTATTCATGCCTGGCCTGTTGTCAGTTGTCCATTCTCTAGCCAGAGGTGACTGGAAGAAATACATTTCATATTTGATAATCCACCCCAGTTATATCTTCTCTGATCTAGTATATGAGCACCTGAATATGCTATGGACAAAGATGTGAAAATATCCCTGGAAAAGAAAGAGATTGTATTTACATAGTTCAGTTTCTGGTTAATGGTAACCCCCCAGGATGTTGATAGCGGGGGATTCAGCAATGGTAATGCCAATGAATGTCAACCGTAGATGGTTAGATTCTCTCTTGTTGGAAATGGTCTTTGCCTGGCACTTGTGTAGTGCAAATGTTACTTGATACTTATCAGCCCAAGCCTGAATATTGTCCAAGTCTTGCATTTGGACATGGACTGCTTCAGTATCTGAGTATGAAACTGGTCCTGTCCCAGAAACCACCGCAGCTGAGTCCCATTTAGATCTGGTAGCATAATTACAAGCTGGGAATTCTGTGGCAAGTAACTTACCTCCCGACTCCCTAAAATATGTCTTTCATCTACAAGACACAAGTCGGGAGTGTGATGGAATATTCTCTACTTTCTTAGATAAATGCAGCTCCAACACTCAAAAAGCTTGACAGCATCCAGGATTAAGCAGCCGCTTGATTGGCACAACATCCCCTACAATAAACATTCATTCCCTCCATCGCCAACACACAGTAGCAGCAGTATGTACCACCTCCAAGCTTCACTTCAGAAATTCACCAAGGCTCCTTTGACAGCACCTTCCAAACCCACGACTTCTACCACCTAGAAGGATAAGGGCAGCAGACACATGGGACATCATCACTTCCAAGTTCTCTTCCAAGCCACACACCATCCTGACTTTGAACTATATTGTCGTTTCCTTTGCTGTTGTTGGTTCAAAATCCTGGAACTCCCTTCCTAACAGCACTGTGGATGCTCCTACACCACATGGACTGCAGTGGTTCAAGAAAACAGCTCACCACCACCTTCTCAAGGGCAATTAGGGATGGAAAACAAATGCTGGCCTACCAGCATGTCCCACATCCCATAAACGAATTTAAAAAGAAATTTGGGCACGTTCCATCTCCTCCTTATGTGCTCTTTGGATGTCTTGCAGCTTTCTGGCAGAGATCAGCAAGAAGTTTCTGATTGTTGAAGAGAATGCTTCCACTTCTGTTGGATCTTGTGGATCCTCTTCACGCACTTGTTGTAAGTGGTGCCCGAGTTGGTACTATAGATAGAGTTGAACAGCAGACACTTTTTAGGTGGAAAACATTATGTTTATTTACAAAAGTACTCAGCAGCAACTACATGTGTGCTTTCACTTCAAACCCTATCTCCATACTACTGACTGCTAACTACAGAGGTAGACCGTCCCACTCTTCTATTGGTTGCTAAAGATCATGTGATCTTCCTTAACAACATTCTTCTTAAAGAACACATTACACATTAGGTAAAATTATAATTACCAAATCCCTCCCCCTTTACTCGGAAATACATTTTATATTTACAAGTGCAATTTTCTTAAGGTGGCATATTAGTTACACTGGTAAGTAATCCGGAAATTCAGTCTTTCTGGGGGGGTTTCCTTAGGTGTGTAGAATGTCTCAGCTCTACAGCTTCAGAAGCTTTATCAGGAACATCATTTTCTGGAGTTGTCTGAACATCAGGTGCTTCGGTGGGCACTTGCAGATCTGTATCTAAAACTCTTGCAGGAACATCAGACATGTCTGTACTGGGTTGAGTCTCTCAACAGGAAACGTTGACCCGGTTGTGAACACCAATGGAATAATTTCTTGGTAATTTGTTTCTCTCTTCCTTAAATGATCCACATACCTCCATATGACTCAGCCTTCCACCTCCACGTGGTAAGATAGAGGTCCAGTCACTGCACTTATTCACCAGGTGACCATTTTGGTCCTTCTCCAAATTTCTTCAGTATACCATCTCTCCCACTGTAAAATTCCTCTCACAAGTATGCCAGTCGTGTATAGTTTTTTGACTTGCCCAACTCCTTTCTACCTTCCCCCCTAAATTTGGCATTATTAAGCTCAATCTCATCCTGAGATGGTGTTTCATCAATAACTCTGCAGGTGTGACACCTGTTGTTGTGTGAGGGGTGGTCCTATAATGAAAAAAAAAGCGTGCTAGCTTGATTGCTAAGGAATCTCCAGTTAACCTTTTCATGCCGTCCTTGAACGTTTGAACTGCCATTTCGGCCAGTCCACTTGAGGAAGGATGGTATATTGTAGTTATTACATGAGTGATACTGTTGAGGCTGATAAACCGCTGAACTCAGCACTCATAAATGCCATGCTGTTATCGGAAATGGCTACTTCTGGTAGTCCATTAATGGAAAAACTTTGCCGTAGCTCCTCAATTGTAGCAGAAGACGTTGGTGACTTCACCTCATTGTTATGACCTAGCAGCTGGTAAAGCTGAGTTATTTAAAAATCCCAGAGGGAAACTTTAAACAACTGTCATAACCTATATTTTAAGTGTTATGTTTGAGATGCAGCTCTAAATTCAGGAATCAGACCACCAGTTTGAGAGGTTTTTATTTCAAATTACATGAGACATTTATTAATTTATACAAATTAAACATATACACATGGCTACAAATTACTACTATCATAACTTTTAACAAATTCCCAAACTAATTTCCACTAAGGCAACAACAACCCATAGGTTTTCAGCAGACACCAGGCAAAGCATTTTCACCTTAAAAATTCAAAATGAGGCTCCTTTCATTTTGGTTCCTTTGCAGACACAGTGGTAGGCTTACAGGCTTTGATTTCACATTGCTTCTGCCCTGCACACACAGAAATTGCTATCTGTTATACCCAGCACATCTCGTTGAATGTAAATTATCATTGTATCACCAGCCCCTTTGAACGCCATCTCTTCTAACAATAAAACCCCTTTCATAATAGCAATTTTATTAGTAATATAAACATTGCTTGGTCTCTGCCAACTGGGTGCCAGATTTCACTCCCCTTCTTGAATGCTCTATTCAACAAAATGCAAATGCACGCTATCTCTCTTACATATCAAAACTAGTATACATCAAAGCACCCCGACTAGCTGGCTTTAATCCAATTAAGACACGCCCACAGACTAACCCTCTATTTAAGAAAAAACTTCTAATAATATACAATAATAGCTGTATGACATCATATATGTCGATCCATTTTGAGTGGGCATCAACAATGAGCAGAAACATTGTTCTCATGTAAGGTCCCACATAGTAAATGTATAATTGCACCCATGGCCTTCCTGGCCATTCCCAAGGATGTAATGCAGCTGTTGAAGATAACTTTTGCAGTTGCTGACAATGCACACAATTCTTCACTAAAGTCTCCATTTCATCATCCATCCCAGGCCACCATAGGTAGCTGCATGCTATGGTCTTCTTTCTGGAAATTCCTGGATGTGCATTGCGTAGCTCAATAAACAATGGCTCTCTTCCCTTTTGGTGGAACTATCGCTCGTGTTCCCCACAATAAGATGCCATCCTGTCTGGTTATTTCATGTCTCCTGTTGAAGTACGGTTTCATTTCATCAGATACAAGCCCCTGTAACCAACTATGTAGCACTTGTTCTCGTACTTGAGGTAGGACTGGGTCTCTACTTGTCCAGTCTCTGATCTGTAAAGCACATACTGGGGAGGAATCTAAGAAATTTAACAATAAATAAATAAAACAAGTTCTTGTGGAACTGGGACATCCTCATCATTTTCTTTTAAAGACAAACAACTAAGTGCATCAGCATTTGTGATTTGATTTCCAGGTCAATGTACAAAGGTGTACTTGTTTGCTGCCAGGATCAAAGCCTTATTTGTGTTTTTGTATCTTCTTTCTACGTGCCTTCTTCTTTCTAGCACTGACTTTACTCTCGGCCTTCTTTTCGACTTCAATATTGGCCAGACTTCTCTCAGATGCAAGCTCGACTTGAGTGAACTCAATTGTTAAGTCTCTCAAAATTTCCATCATCTCTCTGCTTCTTATAAAATTCTTCAATTTATGACTCCAAAGCCTCTTTGGCTTCATGTAACTGATTCTTCAGCTCTTCCATCTCTTTTTTTGTATTTTTTTGCTGCCTCCTGGAAAATTGAGCATTGTTGCGTCTTCTCTGCCATGTTACCAAGGGCTTTGGCTGATGGTGACCCTTCACGAGGTCCACCAATTCATCAAAATCTTTTGAATCTGGGGCACTGGGTACAGTTAAACTTCAAATCGAGCCATAGGCTTTATTTACACATGTAGTTAAGAAGATCGCTCGCCTCTTCTCTTCCCCCATAATCTTTTTCGCTTGGAAAAATAACATGAGGCGTTCAATGTAATGAGACCAATCGTCTGTGGCTGGATCAAAAGGATCAATTCTTCCGAATTGCAGCATTCTGAGAGGAAGTTATTTAGTCGATTAGAACGGAACTTCTACTTACAATTACTGTGTAAGGTATAGCCCGATTTCGTTTCTCTTGATTTCTTCTGTTAACTTGTTTTATCCTCGCTTTTTTCTCGTCGCCAGGTTGTTGGATCTTGTAGATCCTTATTGCACGCTGGTTGTAAGTGGTGGCTGGGTTGGTACAGTAGATGGAGTTGATCAGCAGGTGAAAAACATTATGAGCAGGATTTTCCCCTTGTCAGGCAGGCACGGCAGGCGAGCCAGGGAGTGGCCGCGAAACCAACCGCTGCCTGCAATCAGACCCTGACATTGATTTCATGTTGACTGGCCAATTAACAATGAGCCAGCATGAAATGCACACAGCAGTGCTCAGTGCTGCCGGGGTGGGGGCGGGCGGAGGGTGAGCGCCGATGTTCGCTCATGCGTGCGAGTGCGCACTGTGACTCTGTCACATGAGCGGGGACATGGTATAAATGAAATTTAAAAATTTTTATTTAATTTTTAATTGTTGTAGGAAACCTCATCCCGCCCGTGGATGAGGTTTCCTAAAAAATCCAAAGGACACTTGGCCTTTTTGTCTGCCCACCAACCGTAAGGTTGGGTGGGCAGCGAAAAATTTTATTCAATTATAACTGTAATGGCCTGAATAGGCCTGTTAATTGTCAGCGGGTGCGCTGCCGAACCGCACGTGTGCCCACCGACTGAAATATTGCGCGAGTGCACAATGACGCCGGGACGCTCGCCCGATTTTATGCTCGAGCGGGTTCGGCTCGTGCCCGCTCACTCAGCGCAAATTTCTGCCCTATGTTTATTTACAAAGGCACTCAGCAGCAACTACATGTGTACTTTCACTTTAAACCCTATCTCCATACTACTGACTGCTAACTACAGCGGTGACCCGCGCTACTCTTCTATTGGTTACTAAAGATCAAGTGATCTTCCTTAACAGCATTCTTCTTAAAGTATATTACACATTAGATTAAACCATAATTACCACAACTTCAGAGACAAGTGTGAAGTCCTGAGCAGTAGCTTGGTCCACTGTAGCTCTGGAGAGAGCAAACAGCTGTGACTTATGACTTTTCTGGAACGTACACAGCCATGTACTGATAATGCTTTGAATGTGTTGAGGCATTTTAACTATCTCAGTGGAATTGAAAAGTATAATAAGCAGTTTGTAACTGGTCTCGATGTGGAAGGATAAACCCATCAGGTAGTCTCACTGGCCCATGTGATAGCCAGTGCTTTTGTTTCTATGATGGCACAGCGCACTATGTCCAGAAACTTAGAAGGAAAACAAGGAGCCTTGTAACATGGATGATGTCACATGTCACATGGATTGCATTGCTCTGTTTCTGTCAACACTCTGTAGGCTAAGTATACAGGTTTCCTGTTGCCATACTTCTGGACTTGGATGAGAACATCGCCAAGGCCTGTTGAGAATGCATTGGCAGCCACCACTGTGAGCAATGTTGGATCATAACGTGCCAGCACATCTGAAGAGACCAGCAGTTCTTTAATACATTGAAGTGCATTGATATGTTCAATGCCCTCAAACCATTGCTGGCCTTCTTGTAGAAGATCCCTTAAAGATTCCCTGATGGTGGCTGGGGGTTTGGGATAAATTTGCCAACCTAATCTACCATTCTGAGGAGCCTCTGGATGTCTGTGACACACTTTGTTTGAGGGAAGTCACTGATGGCTTTTGTTTTTTGTGGGTCTGCCTTGATACCTGTCTTTGAATGATCTGCCCTAGAAACTTGATGGTGGCTTTGGTGAATTCATACTTGTTATTCAATATGAGACCTGCTTCTTGTAGGGCCTTGAGAACCTCCTGAATCCTGTGGTCGTGATTCTCTCTTGTGGACCCGTGGATAAGAGCGTCATCTATGTGACAAATGACTCCTTGTTTACCTTCTAAGATCATGGATGTGGTGCGCTGGAATATCTTCACAGCTGATGAGATGCCGATGCGAAGGTGGTTCAAACAAAAACGTCCAAATGTCGCAATCAAGGTGGCAAGGTTGCTCAACATTGGTCGAGCGATATTTGCCAAAACCCGCTATTAGCATCAAGTTTGGTGAAGAGGATGATGTTGGAAAGCTTTGACCGACTATTGTCCACAGATGCATTAGCTGGACATTCCTCTGGACTGCTTTGTTTAATTTTGTGCGGTCAACGCACAGCCTGAGTTGACTGTTTGGTTTGGGGACTGTTATGAATCCTGAACACCACTGGGTTGGTTCTGTAACCTCTGTGCAGCATGCAGCCAAGTTCCTCTATGACTTTTGACAGTAGGAGATGTGATACCCTCCTGGGGGTAAGTAGGCACATTGGCATGGCATCCGGGAGCAGTGTAATATTGTATTCATTTTTTAGCTTATCTAGCCTTAGAAAGAGCCATAGGAATTCCTAGCGGAATTCAGTCTTGTTGTCTGGTTGAAGGACCTCATCCACATTTTTTAGGATGCCCAGTTGCATGCAAGCATTCCGGCTGAGTAGATACTTTGATTATGCAGAACATAGACGGACTCTGATGTAGTCTGACGCCCCTTGCGGCTGTGTTCTGACCTTTTACTGCAGATTTGTTCCCCTTGGACCTTGAAGTTTGATGATTGATGGCTGGCATGAACTGTGATGAGCCATGTTACATGATCAGCCAATATGCAAACACCAGTGCCAGTATCAAGCTTAAAGTTGATTTTAAAAGCTTTAACTTCTAATGTAATAGACCAGAAGCCTTAGCAATGGTCTTGTATTTCTCCCAGGGAGTCTGAGATGGCATTCATTTGCTTGAGGTTGCTGTTCTTAGTGACCATTAAGTCATATTTATTCTGTTATTTTCCTCCCTTATTGCATGTTCTAAATAAACAAAAAACGCTGAAAGTGCCCTCTCCTCCCATATCAGAAGCACCTTGTGCCCCCTGCTGGGTAATGTTGCCATCTGTGCTGTTTCTTTTTCCCACAGCATAAGAACTTCAAGATGGCTGTTGTAAGGTTTCCTGCACTTTTGGCCAGTTGACTACTGCGTTTGGGCCTAAGTGGCAAGCGGACATCCCTGATTCGCGGTGTGTTGGCAGTTGAGACTGATTTTGCTTACTTGGCTTGGTCTGACTAGTGCCGCGAAGTGGTCGGTCAAGTATGCAATCATCGTTCAAGCTCCTATGTGTGCGATGGCTAGCTACCAAGAATGTGCCAGTAAGGAGGAATTCAATGGATTCTAGGTTTGTGGGATCAATGGTTAAGGCATATTTGCCCAGCACCGATGTTCTGCTTTGGAGTAAAGAACACGTTGAAGGTTTTTAAAAGAGATTTGAAGTCTGTGGACGTCTCTTCTACCCCCTGTCTGAGAAGGATCGCATTGACGATAGGACCTATGGCATAGAGGAACGAACAAAGCTCGAGCTTCTGCTCTTTGGCAAAGAGACCCCAGGAGGCTCACTACCACTAGAAGCTATCTTGCTACATCTTCCGATGTACGGCCTCTGTGCGGGCCCTCGAGATTTCCAAAAGGGTGGGATAGGGGCAGTGACTGTTGGTCGATTGCTGTCATCACTACCCTATTCTGATGGCCTCCTGCTTAGGTATACTTGCAGGGTATTGGTTTGTTTCAGTTGAGGGCTGTGGGTGTTCCATCAATTGCACCAACTCTTGGTTAGACTTGTGCCACCACCCATGCTACGATGTTTCATATATTGATGATGTGGTGTACCTTATATACAGAGTCTGTAGCCTGACTCAGGTGGTTACTTCAAACTGGTTTATTGACACCATGTAAACTGCTTACAAGGTGGGCTACTGAGTAGGTACATCTCCCCTGAGTGCTGCCTGCTCCATCTGCAGTACCAAGCATCTGGCACATGACTGCTGAGGTCACTGTTACATCATGGCCTATGTCACTCATTGCCTTAACTATTCTATTAATCCATTACACTACAGTATCTATGGTACTTGTAATAATTACAGCTTGGCTAAGTTGATAGTACTCTCACTTCTGAGTCAGATGGCTATAGGTTCAAGCCCCTCCCCAGGACATGAATGCATCTAGACTGTTTCTTCAGGCAAGTAGTGTAGGAGTGCCATCTTTCATCTGTGATAATAAACTGGGGTTTTGTCTCCCTATTCTGGTCGATATTCATGATCCCAGGACAATATTTTTGAAAGATTAATGTTTTCTTCTGATGTCCTGACAAGCATTAGTCTCTCAACTACATTTAATGAACAAGTCACTTGGTCAGTCATCTCATTGTTGCATTCTGGGAACTTGCTGTGTGCAAAATGGCTGCTATGCTTACTTAGAATGAAACGACTACCCACACTTCATAACCATTCGTTGCCTGAGAAAATATTTGAGATGTAATAAACATATAAGAGTAACTTTTTTTAGTCCAAAGGAAAAGCAATTAGAACCCCATTGTGATGTAATTTTGCTAATATGGTGTCATACTGGTGGAATATTAGCCCAAAAATTATTGGCAAGCTAAAATAGGAGACAAAATTTGATAAGCACACATTAAGGGTTCATAACGGTAACATCACCAGCAGTCTCTTATAGTCCATCAGTTTTGATTCCCTGCTGTTATTTCTCTCAGTGAATCGTAAATAGAGGATACACTTCAGGCTCCTGCTAGATTAGATATTCATGCAGTGAGTTGACTTTCACTGAATAAACATGAGCATCACCATTTTACTGGGACATGAGGGTTGCTTATTGAATAATTAATGTGCCCAATGGATGCCTGGAATGTTGTATCTTTTCAGCTTTGGTCACAATGCTCATAATATTTCTGTCTTTTCATGCTAGCTGTAGAACATTCTCTTGTTCAATCAGTCTCCAGTTCCTGCATGAAACTTGCCTCGTTCCAATTGCTTCATCCAGATCATAGTCCTAGGCTTCAATATAATCAATTCTTATGATAAATGACTTGCTAAGCAGACTTGGTGTTGAAATGGATGACTTATCGTAATGCACTCACTGCTCACCATGGGACCATGGAGGCTTGTAATTGGCCATATATTTCTGTGTGTATTTATTTCAGTGAAATGCTTGACCTGACTCAATGGATTAATAACAGTGCTAAAACAGCACTTTTTCTTGAAAGTGATTTTTTTTGTTATATCACTTGAATCATAGGGCCTGATTTTTATTACCTTTACCTAAGAGAAGGGCCATACCCTCAGGTTCAAATTTTAGGGGAAAAGGGACAGGAACAAGATGAAGCAAAGGCTCACCAATTGCTTGTAAGAAGCTGGCATTGCACCAACCCCCCTGACCAACCCCACCCCCCTGACCAACCCCACCCCCCCAAAGATAATTCCTCAACAATGGTCCTGTCTATATGTAAAACATATCTAATTGCATGGCCTTTGTAAATTAAACAGTGGGTTTACCAAACATTTCTTATTTACATTGGGGAAAAAAAAACATAAGCTTAAAGAAGGAAATCCCTAAGTTCTGAAGAAGCAAAAGTGGAGGCTTTTATTCTAGAAGGCTTTAAATATTCCTATTACAAATGGTACATTTTGGTTAATTCTATGCAACTTAATGCTTCACAATTCATAATTTTTTAATTCGTTGAGAAAGGGAAAACAAAATATACCTGAGAAACTGTCACATGCAATCTTCAAGTCTCTGCCTCCATGCCTTAAAATCACAGTGACACCGAATCCCATTTGGATCCAATTCACAAAGATATTGTACTCCATTCAACTTGCACTCACTCAGAGAGACACTCTGCCCTTCCTACTCTCAGTTCCTCTTCTCCTTTCTCTGCCAGGTTAAGATTTCTTCTGTACTCCACACTGCAGTCACTATACTCTTCCCTTCAGTTAATTCTAGCAAGCTCCCTACCCCAAACTCAAGGCACCAAACGTGGCTCTGATTCTTCCCCATCATTTCTCACCCCTTCTCCTTTCACTGATGAACATCACTCCTACCTAATTTGAAGTGATTCTAACTACTGTATACCGTGGGCGAGAATCTCTTCTAAGGAGAATTACTGCCTCCAGCATGTACTTACTGGAAAATATCTTCAAACAGAAGAAGGCCTCAGGCAATATAATGATAGTGGGGGGATAGAAGATCAGTATATGATGAGCTTTTATTTTTGTGCGCAAACTTTAACAAGCTAACATAAAAACAGAAAATGTTGAAAATGAAACAACAAGCAGCTTTGCTGCTGTTCCTTATCACTCAGTTAAGCACTTAACAGCCACACTGAACACAACTTTAGATCATAACCACAGTCCCATTTTCTTCGACAGCAGATGCTAGTAATGGGTTAAGAGTAACGTCTCCTCTGACCCCACCTTTTCTTTCTCTACTTGTCCCATTACAATCTCCTTTTGCCTTGCAGCATCAGTTTGGCATATAAACAGTCCTGTCTTTCCACCCCCCAACTGAACACAAACCTGCCCTTCTGTTATTTTCTTTCCTCCGTCCCCTGCCCCTTATTCCCTGGTCTTGCAGTTGCTTAAAAGCTGCAACATCTCTAACTTCTTACAGCTCAGATGAAAAGTCTTCGACTTGAAACATTAACCCTTCTCAAATCACTGAAATTGGCTCTCTCCTAGTTAGTATTTTCATCATTAATTTTTCTTTGTCCCTTTCCATAATTACTTTAAGCCCAATTATATAGTATGATCACTATTTCCCAGTTGTTAACCCACTGAAACACACTCCAGTTGATGATTGAGATGCGATTCAAGCCAGCTTAGAGTGTACTGCAGGCAACTGCAGCATAAAGGAAAGTACTTACATTTTCAAGAGAATTTCATTCCATCAAAGTGTGCCAAATAGGGCACAATCAATTATACTGTTGTAATGCAGGCAAATGTAGCAGCCAATTTTCACACAGCCACAAATAGCATTGAGATAAATGACCAGATAATCCATTTTTTGTCCTTGGTACTTGAGGAATAAATGTTAGCCAGCTCAAAGGGAGAACAACGCTGCTCTTTTTTGAATAGTGAATATGGGATCTTTTATGTCCAACTGAGTCAGCAGGACTGCCTTGCTGGAATGGGGTGAGTCACTGTTGTAATGTAGAAAATGTGGCAGCCAGTCTATGCATAGTGAGGTCCCGCAAGCAGCAATGAACCAAATTACTTGATTATCTGTTTTAGGTGATGTTACTTGGTGAGTGAATATTGACCAGGACACCCGGGAGAACTCCCCTGCTCTTCTTCAAATAGTGCTGCGACATCCTTTATGGTCACCTGAGAGGGCAGACAGGATCTCACCTTAACATCTCATCCAGTAGACGGCACCTCTAACAAGATGTCAGCCTAGATTATGTGCTTAAAGCATAGGATCGGGACTTGAACTCACAATCTTTTGACTCAGAGGTGTAGTGCTACCTCTGAGCCAAGGCTGACACTTAAATGCATATTAGTCCCTTAGCATTTAATAATAAATCATAAAAGACATCAACAAGAGAGGATTGAGAGACCCTAGTTAGGGTGCAGGTAATCCTTTTTCTGACATTTACTGCCGCATGGTAAATCAGTAGAATGCTATCCCCCTTTAACTTCTGGGAAAGCTATTTGCAGTAATGGTGAAACACTACTTTTTGCTTCAGCCCTTTGGCAAAAAATTGAATGAAACATGAGGGAACCATGCAAATACAGGACTTTCGTATAACATGTACCCATCAGCATTCAAACTGCCAATGCTTTAGGCATCAGTATTCCCTTCAGTAACCCTGCATAAGCAGTATGTCAAAGCTCAGAAGACTCAGAGACACCTAGTGCCCTGATTTGCATTTCTCAAATCTCCTCATCAGACCTTGTACTGTTCTATGGCCATATGTCCTGAAAAGTCATTACCTGAGAACAGATGGCAAAGCAACATATTGAAAGCAGTTCAGATCCTGGTGAATGCCACATGCTGATCTGAAGACACTTAACAAACTAAGTAGCTTTTTGATTACACTAGGGCTCAAACTCTCTTTATGCTATGCACTGCAGTAATGTGCTATCAGGGTTATTGACCCTTCTCAAACTCCCTAGTCTGTCTCATATGTTGCATTTACTCTACGGCTGGCAATTTTAAACCAGTAACTTGGCAGTTCAGGTTCCAACCAGGCAGAACACTGATTGCATTGTTTGGTTACCTGCCTACAGGCAGTGTTTCCTTTTGTCAGCATTTTGGGTCTTGCTCACTGTGTCAGTGTTTACTAACAAAAGTCAGTGCAGTAGGGCGGCTGTCCCCTGTCTAGCTCTTTTTGACTCAAAGGCTCATGTGCTGAAACTAGCCCATGTCCCTTTCCCATCTAGTGCTAATGGTTAAGATTGCGACCTCTGCATACTATAGGGAAGAACTCTTTTTGAGAAACAGTTCCTACTCTGGTACTTTAGCTAATAACCTTACACAGGAGTGTGGGGAGACAATGGGATTTTGCATATAGCAATGAAAAATGGTGGCAGGTGAAATGGAAGGTATGAAAGAGGTGAGTGAATAGATAACAATGAAGAAATGAATGAGTGGAAAAGAAAGGAAAAGGATGACAGTGAAAGGAAAGGGATGACAATGAAAGGGAGAATTGGAAAGCCATGAAAGAGAACGAATGACAACTAAAATATAAACAGGTGGCAGTAAAAGTTAGTGGGAAAATGAGGTACAGGAAAAGTGGAAATGAGGAGAAAAGCGTGAAGCAGATGGCAATGAAAGGGAAGGGGCAGAATCAGGAGTGCTGTTTGGAAAGGGGTGAATGAGAAGATGGATGGAGAAGGAAAGGGAATACAAACTCTAATTGAGGGATAAATGTGACGGGTAATTGCCAGCATGAACGAGGAGGGGACAAAAAATGTCAACTTAAACTGCAAAAAGGGAAGGAAGAGTGCCAATTGGAACCAGGGGAATGAAAAAAAGTGTACTGGATTAACTAGGTTAAAGGGAGACCAACGTCCTAGTTGAATTGACAGGGAAGATGGATGACAATATCATAATGAGGTAGAGAAGAAAACAGTCACTGTGAAAGCATGGGGATTTGGATGACCTTTGCAAATTCACCCATCCAAGGAAGGAGTTTGGGCAGTACCTTTTAAAGAAAAAATAGGCTTGCATTTATATAGCACCTACTGTGGCCTTTGCGTTTCCCAAAATGCTTTACATCCAATAAATTGCTTCCTTTAAGTTTATTTATTGTTGTAATGTATAAAAGTATGTTTGCTTGCTCTGAGGAATAGTCTTTGCTTTCCCGAACTATACAAGTTAAGAAATCTACTCATTTTGAAATATAACCACGCCTAAAATGAACCAGAATGCATCATTTTTAAAGTAGCAAATCAACATTTCCTGGGTTAGCCTGCCACCTAAATCCCCACAGTAATGCTTCACCAATTTCCTTCTGCATTTTCTCATTTTTTTCTACTCTTCAGATGAAGGAACGTTGAGCCTATACTTTCCAATAAGGCCAAGCTGACAGTAGTTGGTGGGATGAGCAGAGAATAGGTCATGAATTTTGATAGAGCACAGAAGGATAGACAGAATCCATTATTGGACGGACTGGATGATTTACAAATCACCTATTTCTTTCCCTCTTGCTCCCTTCCCACCCTGCAAGCCCTTCCCAATCCCCTACTACTGCAAATTGCTATCTTGATGATGATATGATGCAGATTCCACAATCTGCCCCATTTCCCATACTCTTTCAGGAGTTCTGCTTAGTTTCCACCTGGGCCCAAATTGAAAATTCCTGGTTATTGCGCACACTTACAGAATGGGTGTGAACTGTAGCTCAGTGAAAGCATTCTCATGGCTGATCAGGAAGTTATTTAAAGCCACCACGCTTGAGATCTACCTTGACACTTAAGAATGGTACTGAGGGTGTGCCACAGGTGCTGTCTTTTGGGGGAAATATTAAACTGAGGCTCCGTCTGCCCTCACATGTGTGCATACAAGAGCTCATTACATTACTCAAAGAAGAACTGTTGTATTATCCATCAACTTATCACCTCACACAGAAAATTACTGTGTATAATTCTTTGGAAGTTAAAGAGAGAATGTAATATATACAAACCATCTCAGTGCCAAGACATTGCTGTGGAAGTTCGTCAGGGGAGCGTCCTAGGCCCAACCATCTTTAGCTATTTCATCAATGGTCTCCCACCATCATAAGGTCAGAAAGGGGATATTTGCTAATGATTGCACAGTGTTCAGTACCATTTGTGGCTCCTCAGATGCTAAAGCAGTCCATGCCCATAAGCAACAAGACCTGGACAATAGCTTGTGCTGATGAGTGGCAAGTAATATTTCCAGCACTCAAGTGTCACGCAATGATCATCTCCAACAAGAGAAAATCTAACCATCTCCTCTTGACATTCAATGCCATTACTATACACTGAACCCCCCACTATCAACATCCTGGGGTTACCATTGACCAGAAAATAACCTGGACCAGCTATTTAAATACTGTGGCTACAAGAACAAGTCAAAGGCTGGGAATTCTGTGGGGAGTAATTCACCTCCAAACTCCCCAAAGCCTGTCCACCATCTACAAGGCACGAGTCAGGAATATGATGTAATGTTCTCCATTTGTCAAATGATTGGAGCTTTAACAACACTTGAGAAATTAAACACAAATTGGCCTGCTCGATTGGTATCCATCCATCACCTTAAACATTCACTTCCTCCACCACTCACACACTTTCGCAGCAGTGCATACTTTCAACTACACCTTCCAAACCCGCAACCTCTACCAACTACAAAAACAATGGCAGCAGGCACATAGGAACACCACCACCTGCATGTTCCCCTCCAAGCTATATACCATCCTGATTTGGGACTATATCACCATTTCTTTACAGTTGCTGGGTCAAAATCCTTGAACAACATTAGTGTGTCTTGGAGCTTAGCCAAGCATTCATAATGAGGCCACCTGGAGAAGCAGATGTCTGGCCAACCATTTCTGTTGTTACAGTTCACAGATGGGCTAATTATGGATGTTTCGCTGAGTTCCAAGACTCATTAATGAATTAGCTCAGCAGGAGCCTGCTCATACAGCTTATGGAAGTGTTGGCTTTGATTGATTGACATCTTTATGAGGTTATAATAAGCTATTCTTTCTTCAATATGTTTTTTTTTCAATTTATGTTTATTTGGATAAGGTTCAGAGATGTGGAGTGGGGTAAAGCTTCTGTTACTGAACCTATGAATGATGGTGTATGATTGGCACTTTTGTAAGATTGGAAGAACAGCAGTTTTTTTTTCAAAGCAGAGTTCCAAATTTTTTTATTGAGCTTTTCAAGACTTGCCATTTTGTGTTTGGGGTGGAAGGGTCATGGAAGGATCATAGGGTCATGGAGATGGCATGGAGTGCATAGGAAATTAGTAACATAGGACTTAGGAGCAGGACTAAGCCATTTGGCCCTTTGAGCCTGCTCCACCATTCAATAAGATTGTAACTGATCTGATTGTGGTCAAAGAGGTGACAATGATATGGCTTGGGAGCATGGAGAGTGCATGTGGAGTAGATGAAAGGGGGTGAGGGAGTATGAGGGGTGAACACTAGAGGGCTTAACAGCCTTTAATATAACTGGAACAAAGTCTCAGAGAACCAAGTTGGGCCTACTAAATAGCCCGCCACAGCACTCATCTGCCTCTGTGGCCACACTTGAACTGCTTCCGGGGTCAGCGGGCCTAACTGGATCCAGCCCCCACTTCCCAAGACTGAAAAAAGTATGTGCGGGGGGGGAACCATTTATATGGAGATTGATCTACCAAGTTGGGAAATTTCCTGGCTTGTTCTTCTTGCCTCTGTAGTGAAAATCCTGCCCATTGACTTTATGTTTTGTGACAAAGAGCAGCAGTGGGACACTAGAAAAATTATAATTCAGAGATTTAAGCATCTAACTTCTCATTTCTGGTAGGAACATAAAAGCGGAAAATTACAAGGAGTAATTTTAAAGATTATTGCCTAAAGAAAAACACCAAGGGCTGGATCTTATGGTCTCCTATAGGGTATAGTTTCAGCAGGGGTGGGGGGACACATAAATATGAGGGGTGCCCAGCCCACTGCCTTCCACCCACCCCCGGGCTGTCCCATAATGCATTAGGTGGGTGGGCGCCAAATTGGCAAACTGCCTGTCATTTTAAATAAATAATGGAGGGCCAATTGAGCTAATTACCAAACCAATTGACCAGGATATTATGCCAGTCACACCATAACATGTTAGTAGGGGTGTGGGAATGGGCAGTAGGCTTTTTGAGGCCATGTTGAAAAAGGGCAGGATGAAATGGGGGGCCTATCATTTGGGTCGGTGTGCATCAGGGCCACACCTCCCCCCCACCCCCAACAAAGATGTCACCCCACAACCCCTTCATTCCTTGCCCTCCGCTCACCAAAACCTGGCCCCTACCACCCACCTCTCCCCCACCCTCCCTGGGCGTTCGGATCCCTCGTGCCCTAAAGGCCTGGGACTTACCAGTCTCTGGAAACCATCTCTCTTCCTCTTGCCTCTCCTTGTAGTTCCAGTAGCGTTTGCTGCTGAGTTCTGGTGCTGCCGGGACTGCTAGAGCTGGCGGCCAATCAGATTGTCTCGTAGCTCTGGAGGGCAGGAATTCCTCCCACTGAGGGGCACAAGTCCCACTCTCATCCAGTTTAGTCCGCCTTTAGCATGTTATGGCTGTGACGTGGACTTCTTTCCGATGCACTGGCTGCAAGCCGACTTTCCTTCTGGGAGAGGGGAGAGCAGCCCATCCCTCCCCACGGCCACCGGCAGGACCAGCCCCAAGGCTCTGAAATACCAGTCTTGCATCATAGCTCCAGCTTGAGGCCAGGGAAGCTCCCTCACCTTTTACTGCACGAGCTATAGTGGAACTAATCGAAGAGATAATCTCAACGCCTAATGTTTCAACAACCTCTCTGTTTCAGTTTATTCGGGTGTGCATCATCATCGTTTGTTGGGACTAGCGTAGTCAGGGATCTAAGTGCACTGGCATGCCTCATGGTTGGCATGCATTGATGGTTGCAGGGTAGTTTGAGACATGTCCTTCATTGTGACAGAAACAATGTTAGGTGTTTGCATTCAATCCTAATGGGATGTTCATGTGTGTGTCCAGTTTTGAACTCACCATTGGATATGGCTGAGCATGCAGGCTCAGCTGGCCCCAATTTATATCTAGTGTCAAGGAGATTGTTCGAGATTACTCTCAATGGGGACAATTGAGCTGTTGTAGGTGCATTCAAAGTCCTATGACAAAGGTGCAGGATCTGAAGTCTCAGTGGTAGTACGCTGATTGACATGTCTAAGTACGAAACAAATTGGGAACAGTATTCACTAGCGAGCATTGTGTGCCAATGGTCTGCTCTTCTTGCCCTCTACTTGGTAGAAGATACAAGTTCAGAGGGGCTCCAAGAGGGAGGCTGACAGAGGTTGGTAGACATCCCAAAAAGGCAATGGAGTTCTGATGATGTGGCCATGTAGGTGCCTCAGTCCTGGGCAGATTATGTATAAATTAGGTTGCCCCTGTATCCCTGGTGTGTCTCTCCATGGATCTGGCTTCCAGTAAAGTCTCATGCACATTCATGGCCTCTTTCTCAGCTCATCCAATTCATCCCCATTTTAGGAGGAGTGCTGCTCCTCCCTGCTGAGAAATCAAACCCGGCACCATCATTACAGTGAGAGAACCTACAAAAGTTCAATTACCCCCATTGATAGTAATCTTGGACAATCCCCTTGATACTGCATACAACTTAGGGCCAGCTGAACCTGCATGTTCAGACATGTTCCATAGTGAGCACTGGACACATAAATAAACATCCCTGTCGCCTTTGTGCAATGGCTATTTGCGTTATATGGCCATGTTGTGCAATGCACAGCAGACCACAATTATTCGTGATAGCCTCTGCGGGGCTAACTTCAGGGCCCCTCCAGACCAGTTAAGGCAGTGGAAGCACATTTTAAGCAAGTCGGCGGTCTGCTCGATGATGGCTTGGGTGGAGGTGTGAGCTACATTGTCTCACTCTTCCGCTGCTGCATGGGGGATGCTGCATTGGTGTCATCAATCAGGTCTGGAAGGGATAGCCCTTTTCACCCAGGATCCAGCCGTCAACCTGGAATCGGATCTCAAAAAGCTCGGAGAGCTGCAATTAACGCAAGATGTGTGAGCCATGGCTGCACCCTGGGAAACAAGCACAGGCCTGCGGGATTTCTTGTCTGTGGTTGCAGACCAGTTACGTTGAAAGAGTGAAAGCCCTTGTGGCTTACAAATGCTGCTGGCTGTTCCCCGGGAGCTCTAATGGTGCAGAAGATGACCCCTCGCACTCTTGGGAAACAAACAATGGCACTGAAACCCTTGCCACCCGGCTGTCCTCACCTGTGGAGTAATTGATGGATTCATTCACATGGCGGAAGATGGCGTTGGTCACCACCTTTATCCACCTGTGTGTGGCAGCCTGGGAAATGCCACCCAGTCGCCCGTGGAGCACTGGAAATGACCGCTGGCGAAAAGATTGAGTGCTGCAGTTAACCTGAGGGTCATTGGCATGGGATTCCCTCCAAATCCATGTAGCTGTAGATCTTGCTGCGCAATCCCACATATTTCTGTGATCACTCCCTGGGACACCCTCAGCCTCTCTGACATTTGCAGATATTTCGTTCTCATCCTGCAGGTGCGCTGATGAGCTAGTGCCCATCATCTATGATGCCCACCCTGCATGCTTCCACCTGACCATGCTCACCCTCTCCCCAATGCTGCCTGCTGCTAGCCTTGTGACCCCTGTTGTTGGCCAGTGACAGCTCTCTTTTGTCAGCTCCTCTCCTCCTGTTCCTGAGGTTGCCCATAGCGAATACAGTGAACAGCGTGAAGATGGCAGGCAATGGTATGAGCACCTCTGTGTACATGGCTTTCACCTATGCAGATGCTAAGCAAAGAGCTTTCCTAATCCTCCCATGGTCCAGATACAAAACTCCTCCCATTGCACAGTGACCCCCTCCCACTTGGATCTGGCGTCCTGTCAGTTGACCGTAAATTAGCAGAAATGACCACAACTCCATCAGACTGACTGCCCGCCTGGAACCAGTGATCCTCCGCCCTCCCTCTGTCACCTTTAGGTTTGTGCCTATCACTCTTGACCTCCTGAGCACCTTCCGCCTGTCGCCCTGGAGCCACCCACCATCACCCTTGACCCTGTTACAGTGACAGTGGACGTGCCATCTCTCCCCCTTGATACTATCCCCCTCACCATCAATATTCCTCCTCTGATCCTAGACCCTCTCGCCATTATCCTTTACTTGACCTTAGAATCCCTTGACTCATCCTCTGGGGCCTTCCATTATTCCTACCTCAGACGGGACCTGTACTTCCACCGTATTGAACTCTCCCCTCCATAACTGTGGACCTTCCGCATGTCAGACAGCTTCCTCATTTACACACCCAGGATCCAACAGTGGACAGCACCGAGCCCCTCTAGGCTCCTCATTTTGTATTTACTAACTGTCCCCTGGCCCCTGACCACACCCATAATGCCAGGCCCTTCGTGTTGAACACTTCCACGCCCTGAAACCACCCACTCCCCTTCCTTGAAGCTCTCTTCCTCCCTTAGATACTCCTGATGCAAATGAATAACATTTCTTAGTGTAGAGGAATAAATGCCACTAATTTCCACAGAAATGCTCTCATGTCACTGCCGGAAAATCCCTGGAAATCCCATAGAAATTATACAAATTGTGATTATGATTTCCGTGGATCTTCCACCAAAATTGCAGCAGACAATTCGGAACCAGAACCTCCATGGAAATTCAATGTTAAAATATCTATCATCCCACTAAGGGAGCTTTAAAAAATGCATCCCTTCGTTCCTGGGATATGGGCAGCACATATCAAGGCAGTATTTACTACTCCTCCTCAGCTACTCTGAGGGCATTATGAGTTAAACATGTGGTGTGGGACTAGAGCCCCAAGTAAGCCAGACAAAGACATCAAGTTTATAAAAGCAGAAAATCTTGGAGACGCCGATCAGGTCAGGAAGCATCTATGGTGAGAGAAACAGGATTAACATTTTGGGTCTGTGATCTTTCATCAGAACTGAGAAAAAGTATCAGGTTCCCTTTCCTGAAGGATTTTAGTGAACCAGTCGGGTTTTTATTTCAATCTGGCAGCCTTCATGGTTATTTTCCAGTATTACCTCCTACTGGATCACATCTTGACCTGATAGGGTTTAAGCTCAACCTCTGTGTTTCTGGTCGAGTGCCATAACCACCAAGCTTCCATACCCTTAACAGTCAAATGCAATCCTATTCTTGCCCATTATCTACACACAAATACTTTCAGCAGCAGATGTTGGATAGTTAACAGAGTGGAGGAGCTTTGCAGATTGTCTTCTCTCTAATCCAGATACAGTCATGTCAAACCCTGGATAATGAATAAGGTAGTTTCTCAGTTTTTAAGAGGATTCAAGTTTTAATTGGCCCAGACTTCGATGAACATTTAAACGGCTTTGTAAACCAATTGGAGATCAATATGTTTTACTATCAAACTGAGGTATGAATGTTGGCAGTGGTAGTCGTACCAGATTGATATTCTTTTGTCTATATTTCTTTGCCTCTTTGGCAATTCTAGACACACAAAGCAAGGCTTTGCCGCCCTTAATTCAGCAGAGGGTAGGAACAAACCTGGAACCTTCCTGATGTGTAACTCAGCTCTTCATTGTCTTTAACCGGGGAACTTTCATCTTTGAATCACCCGGTGTCTCTGTTTTCAAACAGCCATGGTTGCGCTTTTAAACCTATTAGTGCTCATCATGTCAACTCAGTGTGGAGAGTGTCTTTGTGAATACACACTGGGCTTGTGCAAGCCACAGTACTGTGAGGGAATCCTAACTGAACCCAAAATATTTGTGTCAGTGCTTTTAAAATTTTTTTTAATATAGCTATTTTTTTATTTATGGCATTATACTTCATTTGACTTTATTTGAAAAAAAACTGAAGTGATGAAGTATTCTGTAGACTGATCAAAGATAGCTTGGGATAGACACATCCTTGGCAATAACAAATGCTGCCTAGAACCCCCCAGCCTTCCCTGCCCCCGGAGATGAAGAAGTGAGTGGAAGAAACATTTTTGTGGAGATAATTACTTTTATGGCATATGTCCAGAACTCACAACAAATTGATGTCACTGGAAGGCATCTATAGAATGCAGGAAAGTGAGCCTGCATAAAATCAGCAGCAGGGAGGGGCTTAAATCAAAAGTGGGCAAAAATAAATTTTCTTTTGTGTTCAGTCATGAATTCTGTTTCCTTTCAACCTACCAGTAGGGGTAGCTGAGAAGGTGAAACATTAGAGCTACCCTATAGCATTTTACATGGTAAATATACTACCTGCTGCACCGAATGTTATAGAACAGGGGCATCCGAGATTTGATTCTCAGGAGGTGCCTAGTTATCTGATCTTAGCCAGGATGGAAGTAGGGATATGTGGTAACTGAGCTCAGTTTTGAAGGAAATAACTATCAGAGTTCATGCTTCTGGTTGTTATGCAGTGGCTCTAGCCGAAAACATTAGGAAGTGAGAGGTGGGGGCTAAAGGTAACAATTAGTCTTGCTTCACTTGTGGTTTAGGTTCACATTTGTTGGCTCCTGTAGCTGCTGCCTGTACTAATGGGACCATGACTCAGTATGAGACGCTGCCTGCCAGAGAGGAATGGAAAAATTAATATGCAGCAAAAATAACATCATAGTAAAGCACCCAGACCAGACTGCCCTTCATCCGATGAATCTGCCCAGATTGGGGAAACCAATTCCCTGAGGTGAAAAGATGCAGCGGCATTAAGGTTCAAAGTTGTGGCTGCCAGGCAGCCGAGTCACAAGTAATACTTTTCTTGGAAATAGTAGTTTGAAGTGTCCTTTTCCTAAGAAGACACAAATGAAAAAGAGATCTGGCCAGTGAAAATGGCTGATCAATTGAAGGTGGGCACCTGCATTAACAGGCCAGATGCCCTGAGCCTTAGCTGTGCCCGAGATACTCAAAATTCCCAAATGAAGCCAGCAAGCATCTAGTGTTTGAAACCTTCAGACAAACTAAGTAAAGGTTCATTAAGGGCCCAGGTTTATAGAAATGAGGAGCCTTCTACAACATGACTGGAATTGTCTTATCCAAGTGGTTGGCATCAACCCACAGGCTTTCTCTTTGCAAAGGTTGATGTGCTGCTGCCACCATTGTCTTTCTTCCCCTAGCCACCCTCTCCCATTCCTTCATCCTGAAAAGTTACTGGCATCAGAAATTCAGCACCCCTTCCCCCACCTCCTCCCCCCACCCACCCTGGAGCTTAGCATAGGGCCTGATGTTTTTCTTCTTGGCAAAACTAATATGGTAGGTGACACACCTTTGGTTTGTAATGAGTGAACAATTCTTGCCCTCCACTTGGAGGCAAAGGTGCCCGTTTAGCTTTGTTAAAGTGGGGGCCATGACATCAGATTTCTGGGGCACAGTTCATGGAAGTAAGAATAGCTAATTTAATCTTTATAATCCTCCCAGGGGCAGAAAATCACACAAAAGTTGAAGAAAGTGCTCCCCAGGCTTTGTTTCTGATTGTGCAGCTCACTCTGGTATCTCTGTTAATGAAAGATAAATCTTTGTTCCTTCACCTCCCATTGTCTCCTGAAGGTGCTGGCTCTTGCTCCAGCAGTGACTGTTCAGCAGTGTCTCACCCCCGTGACTGTTTATCATGTGGGAGTTCAGGCAGTGAACACTGGGGGAAGAGGCATCACAGCTGAGCTGATTCTTGCCTGGCAATCTTTCCACTTGCATCATCCAGGTGGAGCCACTGCAAAGCAATGAAGTGTGGGTGGGTATCCTGACCTGTTCTCCCATTTCTAGTCCAGAGATCAAAGCATGCCAGACATACACATTAACAAGGTGAATCGTAGTTACTGGTGCTTTGCACTGTCAAATTAAAAAAAAATCAAAGCACTGCCCAAACCCATGCGGTGCATCAACTGGCACACAGGCATATATATCAAAAATAGAACAGAGCCTTTAAGTGGTATTCATGTATTTCCAGCCCCAGGGAATAACCAGTGGATGCGTCTACTAAAGCAAAATACTGCGGATGCTGGAAATCTGAAATAAAAACAAAAAATGCTAGAAATTCACAGTAGACCAGAAGCATCTGTGGAGAAGAATGGAATTCAGATGTCATTGACCCGAAAAGTTACCTATGTCCCTCATTCCAAAGAGGTTGCCTGAGCTTCTGCGCTTTTAAAAAAAATTCTGCCATGGGATGTGGGTGTTATGCTGCCCATCCTTAATTGCCCTTGAACTGAGTGGCCTGCTAAGCCATTGCAGCGTGCAGTTAAGAGTCAACCACATTCCTGTGGCTGTGGAGTCACATCAATTCCAGGCCAGGTAAGGGTGGCAGATTTCCTTCCCTAAGGACACTAATGAATCAGATAGGTTTTTACGACAACCAGTGATGAGTTTCATGGTCACCATTACTGAGGTTAGCTTTCAATTCCGTATTTCCAGCGTTTTCTGTATTTATTTAAAATGAATGTGTATGCTGTGTGGGGGGAGTCGATCTATAAGGATGTGGCTTGAGGTGTCATTATCTAGCTCTGAAAAACATGTGAAGCATAGTCAGTTATGCTCAATTCCAACAATTTTACATGGGGGCATGATCACATTCAATATTGAGAAACATGGGTGAATGGAGTATTTCTGTCGAGAGGATTCATTGTTGTATCTGCTCTATTAATGTAGCATTTTACACAAGTGTTGCAGTCACTAAGCTATTCATGAGAAATTGTCTTCTTTTCATTCAACTCAATTTTTCCCTTCCTCTTTTGATTTCTCTCTTTCTCACCTCAGGTTCAGTTCTGGTCCCGTAAGTAGCAACAGTCTCCACCATTTTATCCAAATAATTATTCACCCGTGAACATAGGCTGTGAGTGCCAGTCGAACCCATTTCCTTTCCTTTCTCCCATCCTCTGTTCATTCTTTTCTCTTTTTCAAATGTTTATCCACTTCCATTATAAAAGCTTTTGTGGATTCTGCTATTTCTGTTAGAGCATTTAATTTCATACTAACCCTTTGTATGTAAGTAATGACTTGACTTTTCCTACTTTGCAGAGGATAGCAGCTACTACACCTACAACTTAGGTTTATATAGTCCCCTTAGAGTAGTAAAATGTCTCAAGCTATTTCCAAGGCAATATCAAACAAAATTTGTCACTGAGTCACATAAGGGGATATACCAACAAGCAGCTTAACATGCTAGACACAACAAAAGCAATGGGCCCTGACAGCATCCTGACCATAGTGTTAAAAACTCATGCTCCAGAACTAACGGCACTCTAGCCAGTGCAGCTAAAACACTGATATGTACCTGACAATGTGGAAAATTGCCCAGGTATTCCTAGTCCACAAAAAGCAGGAAAAATCTGATCTGGCCACTTACCACCCCGTCAGTCTACTCTCAGTCATAAGAAAAGTGATGGAAAGTGTTGCCCACAGTACTACCAAGCAGAACTTACTCAGCAACAATGCCCAGTTTACCAATGCTCAGCCTTGGATTCTACCTGGACCACTACGCTCCAGATGTCTGTTAAGACCGGTCCTTGAGCGAGGTTCCCCAATTTGTTTTCTTCTCGAATGGAACCCCAATGCTTCTGGAAGAGGAGGAATGACCTGGCTCCCCTTCTTTATCCAAACCCCTCAGTTGGTAGTAACAAGGTTAATTTAAAAGGGATCCCTTCCCTTCCGAATACCTTTTCCCAGTCCAAATGGCTGGCTGACAAGAAACAGAGAGTAGGCATAAATGGGTCTTTTTCAGGTTGGCAAGATGTAATGAGTGGTGTGCCACAGGGATTAGTGCTGGGACTTTAGCTGTTTACAATTTATATAAATGACTTGGATGAAGGTATTGATGGGATGGTTGCCAAATTTGCTGATGACACAAGGATAGGTAGGAAATTAATTTGTGAAGAGAACATAAGGAGGCTACAGAAAGACATAGATAGGTTGTGAGTGGGCAATGATCTGGCAAATGAAGTATAATGTGGGAAAATGTGAAATTGCCCATTTTGGCAGGAAGAATAAAAGAGAGGCATATTATCTAAATGGTGAGAGATTGTAGAGCTCTGAGATGCAGAGGGATCTGGGCGTCTTAGTGCATGATTTGTAAAAGGCTAGTGTGCAGGTACAGCAAGTACTTAGGAAAGCTAATAGAATGCTATAATTTATTGCAAGGGGAATTACAAGCAAAAGTAGGGAGGTTATGCTTCAGTTATACAGAGCGCTAGTGAGACCACGGGCAGAATTTCCCCCCCAGGAGTGGGAACGCTTCCGATCGGCGCCCCCGATTGGGGGTGTGCCGCCATTTTACGTGACATCCGCAAGGAAGCGCTATGCGCTCCCTGTGTGGGCGGGGGGTCGGGGGGGGTGGTGGGCATTCCCTGAGCCAAGAGTGCGCTCTTTCGCTGTCTCAGGGAGATCGGCTCCACAATAAAAATTGCTAAAAGCAGAAAAAAATAATTTCCCTGACATGTCCCCTCATGTGACACTGTCACATGAGTTGGGACATGTCCATCGCTTTGAATTACACTTTTATTAAATTTTTAAAAAGCTACGTGAAACCTCATCCCGCCCGTGGATGAGGTTTCATGCTTTTTCCAATGCCCACCAGGGCTCCCGGCCTGCCCGCCAACCTTTATGTTTTAGAAGGAGCCAATTTAACCAGGCCTTCTTGAGTCAAAGAAAGATTAAGTTTCTTAGTTATTAGTTACTAAAAAACAAAGAAAAAATAAAAACGCAACAGACACACAGATCAGAAATGAGATGTTAAGAGTTCAAAAATAAAAGTTAAAAAAGATATATGAATCAGCCTTTGGCTGGCCTCCAGTGACAGAGAGAAGGAAAGAGAGACTTTGCCCGCAACTGCAGGGTGAGCAGCTGATCTTCATGAGCTGTCACTCTCACAGCACACTAGCACTACTCTGTACCTAACTTTTTAACCCATTTTCCCCTGTGTATTCCTGTAAGGGAACAAAAACATGTCTTGCCCCCACAGTCTGTTTTCTTTGATCTCCTATCATTTTACACATTTTGAGATATGAATCAACAGGAGATGGATTTTAGATGTCTGCTGAGACATGGTAATCAATCTTTTGTCTCTGAAACCACAGGAAATTAAAGTTCATCCGTGCCCTGAACATCCGTGCCCTGAAACCCACTGAGGTTGGGTCTCTCAACCAATCTGGAGGCCAGGGATGCCTGGGATGCCTGGCTAGGTGGCATGATCAGACTGCAGTGCGAAGAATGGGGAGGCCTCAAGTTCGGTGTCCACCACTGGACTGAAAGGATATTTGGAACAGGCATGGCTGAGAAGAAGGAATGAGAAAGCCTTGTCCTACTTGTTTCTGTTCTCTAATTCACATTTATGTACTCCTGAGGGACAGGCTGCTCTCCTGACAGAGGCCCTGTAGTCCACATCTGAGCAGGAGGACCTTAAACTCTCAGAGGATGCAGCGTCACATCTTTCCCCTGCACCCTCCCCCAGCGCAGATATGTTCGTGTCAGTGGGTATGCATTCACGACTTGATTCAGGATCACAGGATATTGAGCACATCACAGACATGCTGCAGCAGCCGGCAGACGTTTGTAACAGCTGAGGAGGCCTGTCAGTCGGAGGAGATTGAAAGCCATGCTCAGACTAATGACAGGTCCCACACTGAACCTGCTGGAGTACAGCGACAGGCAGGAGAACAGAAGGAGATTCTCCACTGGCTGTAGTCATACCTAGCACAAAGGAAGATACTTCTGGTTTTTGAAAACCTATCATATCAGCCCAAGGACATCACTGCAGTAGTTCCTCAAGACAGTTTCCTAGACCCAACCATCTTCAGCTGCTTCAAAAATGGCCTTCACTCCATCGTAAGGTCAGGTGTGGGGATGTTTGCTGATGATTGCACGATATTCAGCATCAGTTGTAACTCCTCAGGTAATGAAGCAGTCTCTGCATGCATGCATCACCTGGCCAACATTCAGGCTTGGGCTGATAAGTGGCAAGTAACATTCATGCCACTTCCCATGAATTAATAAAATAAAATAAAAATCCATTAGGGGCAAATGACCAAAAGCTCAGACAAATAGGTAGTTTTAAAGGATTGTCTTAAAGGAGACAGAGAGGCAGAGAAGTTACTGGAGGGAATTCAACAGCTTAGGACTCTGGCATCTGAAGACACAGCCACCAATGGTGGAGCAACTAAGATCAGTATGTTCGAGAGGCCAGAATTAGAGGAGCACAGATTTCTCAGAAGTTGTAGGACAGGAAGAAATTACAGAACAAGGGAGCAGCAAAGCCCTTGAGCAATTTGAAAACAAAAATGAGAATTTTAGATACTTTCAAATATTTAACTGGGAGCCAAAGTTGGTCAACGAGCAACATGGACTTGGACTTGGTGCAAACCAGAACACGGCAACAGAATTTTGGATTACCTCAAGTTTAAAGAGGGTAGAAAGTGAGATTCTGGCCTGAAATGCATTGGAATCATTAACTCTAGAGGTAATGAAGGCACAGGTGCGGTTTCAGCACAGATGAGTTCAGGCACAGGCAGAGTCAGGGATGTTAAGAAGGTAGAATTCAGTCATCTTAGTGGTGCAGATATATAGTTGGAAACTCATCTCTGCATCCAATATGACGCCAAGTTTATGAACAGTCTGATTCAGCTTCAGGTAGTTACCATAGAGCGTGATGGAACCAATAGCTAGGGAACAACGAGGTTTGTGGTGGGGACCAGAGACGATGGCTTTGGTCTTCCCAGTATTTAATTGTAGGACAATTCTGCCTATCCATGAATGTTGGACAGCATGTCTGAAAAGTTAGAGACAAGGGCTGGAATTTTACATCCCTGTTGCGGCGGGGACTTTAGAATCAATTATCTACTTTTGAAATATAGTCATTGATATAATGTAGGTACTGAAGCATCCAATTTGCACACAGCAAGCTCCCACCTGCAGTGTGATAATGACCAGATAATTTGTTTCAGTGATGTTGGTTGAGGAATAGATATTTGTCAAGACACCAGGGAAAACATCCCTGCTCTTCTTTGAATTGTGACCGTGGAGTCTTTTACATTTGTGGGCAGAAAGGGCCTCAGTTTAACTGTACCTTTGTCAGCGTAACCCTCCCTCATTACAGCATAAGAGTGTCTGTAGATTATGGGCTGAAGTCTCTGAAATGGGCCTGGAATCTGCAGTCTTCAGATTCAAAGATGAGAGTGCTACCAACTGAGAGAGGTCTGACGCCTTTTAATTTTTAAATAAGGCTGAAATTATTGTTATCACATAGAGATGCGGGCTCATTTGGGCCTAACATTTGCCTCTATGACATGCTGCTGATTTCCACCATGTTGTGAAATTAACAGAGCTGAAGTTTGATAAACACTCAAAAAGTGGGCAGTGAAACTAGACGGCAAGGGCTTCCTTCTTCAGCATTTTCTAATGTTGGTCAGAGTATGGCAGGTGCTGGACTATCCAGCACCAATTTAACAGGGTGCATGGATTCACAGAAGAAGAATTTGAGAAAGAAAGATGAGAAAATTAGAAAATAAATTCCTGGAAAGAAAACGAGAATGGGCTGAATTCGGTGTAAGTGATACGGGTTCAGCTCACCAGTGGGAGAACTGGTGGGAAACCCATGTCACCTCTCCAAACAGAGGCCAATGCTTTTTAAGTACAATCAGGCACTTAAGCGGGCAGCATCTGGCCTCCATGCCCTTCTTGACACCTGGTCCCTCGATCACACACTGTGTGCTTTTGAAAAAGGGACCCCCCCTGGAAGGCCTCTGGTGAACCTATGTGAGTTCAGGAGAACCCCTGAGCAACCACTAAACCCTGGTGGATTCAGGTATGGCCTCAGGCCTCACAGTTAAAGTGCATACTGCTCATCAGCACCGTGTCTGGACTCAAGCCAATTGCTATGCCTGTATCACTGTATCACCCCAGCCAACATGACTGTTCCTCATAGAGACTGTATGCACTGTAACTTATTATAGACTAATCCATCCAACTCATTTTAAGCCTTAAGTAACACTTTCTGTCCTGACTGGACTGACACTTATGCACTCATGTGACATTCCTCTGACTGTTCTGTCTATTTTAACAGAGGCGCTAACACATTTATAATTCCCTCTTTAAAATAGTGAACAGAATAATTGTGTTAAATGTTCTTCTCTGATAACTCCAATCGCAATTTCTCAGCTTTAATGTCCTGATGGAAGGTTCTTGACAAACGCTCCCTGATCCTTAAAAGATAAAGGAAAAGCACAACTTCTTGGCCTCAACAAGACAGCAGCCAGAGAGATACCTGACTTGAAGAAGTTAATTGTATGAAATTGTTTTGATGGGAGGCTGTTCCACATATGTTCAACTCTATAGGGACACAAAAATTCTTCCCAAACTCCAGTCTCACTTGAGGCTTTTCATTTGTGCCTTCTGCATGGGACAAGACTAAAATAGTACAGAGAAATGGAGAAAGAGAGAAACGCAGCCTGACAGTGGTTTGAACACACTGATACTAGTAATAGGAAGAGTTAAGACACTGGGGGAATAGCCATGCCTGACCTCAACACTTGTTCCTTTCCCCAGGTACACTGGTTCCATTATGTAGCTGTTGAAAAGGAGGACACACGGGTCTCTGTCAGGATTTTGAAATTGGAGCACTTATAATAAAAAAAGAGGAATAGCCAAGCTGGGTTTGGGTTAAATGCTATCTATTCCTGCTGTAAGCTCCAACACAAAAGCGCCAGTAAAGAGCCAGGGGTCCTTTTCCCCTCTTCTTTCCAGCTTTCATAACTTTCTTTCTCCTCTTCTTGAAATGCTAACTTGCCTTGGACTGCACTTCTATTTAAAATGTTAACCCTCTGGTAGTTCACTCAAATAATCATTCCTCATGTGCGAGCCTTGAAAGTGGGTGTTCACACGATAATGAACTGAAGCGAGGGGGAGAGCAGCACAGCTCTGCCTCATCGTTACGCTCATAACAGATATTTATATTGATGCAACTAGGGGTGGGATTTCCCGCACCCGCCTGCCTCCGGGATCTTCCGGTCCAGCCGCAAGTCAATGGGCTTCTGGCTGGGGCACCGCCTCGCCCACATCAGGTCCCGCCCGCGACAGGGCCAGAAGATCTTGGCCTAGGCGTGAACGCCAAGGTTGAACTAGCTTCGTTCAGCCTCAGTTTAGGATCAGGAAAGATTTCTCTGATTATTGGAACAGTCTCAAGGGGTTGGCAGGGAGGCGGTGATGTAATGGTACTGTCACTGGACTGGTAATACAAAGACCCAGGGTAATGCTCTGGGGACCCGGCTTCGAATCTCACCATGGCAGACAGTGGAATTTGAATTCAGTTTTCAAACAATCTGGAATTTAAAAAAAGTCTAATGATCACCATGAAATCATTGTCGATTTTCACAAAAACCCACCTGGAAACCTGCCGTCCTTACCTGGTCTGGCCTACATGTGATTCCAGACCCACAGCAGTGTGGTTGACTCTTGAATGCCCTCTGAACAAGGGCAAGTAGGGATGGCCAATAAGTGCTGGCCTAGCCAGCGACGCCCACATTTCATGAACGAATTTTAAAAATGGCCTACTCCTCTTCCTATGTCCCTGTGTTAATCAAGGTCCCTATAGAATTCCTATCATTGCCCTGGCTGAGGTCACGTAAGTTAGCACTGTTACTGGGACCATTGTGCATTATCTGTTCTATTCCTGAAAGGCCTCCTGGCACACCCTTCTCCCCAACCCATAAAGTCATAACCTTTCTTCTCCCATTCACCTCCAGGACGGAGGCCCCCAGCGCAGAATTTCTTTCTTCCCGGCTATTTCACTTGTGCAGCTCCCAAAACAGCCAGTGCAAGCAACTAGCAGCAACTTCATTCCATCAAGAACAGCTCCCCTTTAAGAAGAGCAGACCACGTGATAACAGTGCACGCCACTCAGTCTCCTACTGAATCAGCAGCATGAGCCCTGTTCAGACCAATGCTATAATTAAGTCAACATGAGGAAGCAGCACTAAGTTTGCATATTGACCACCTCAATGGCAGCAGGTGTGCGCTGGTCGTGAGACGTGACCACTATGTTTAAAAATGAGTCATAAAGAATTGGTAGCCCTATAGATCCCATGGCAATTTATTGAAGAAGTGATTCCCACTGTATCCAGACTAATATTTATCGCCCAACCAACAGGCCATCAGGTCATTGCTGCTTGTGACACTATATTGTACAGAAACTGGCCACCCATTTCCTACGTTAAAACAGTGACTGTACTTCAAATGCACTTGGTTGCAAAGCACTTTGGGTCATGAAAGACTCCATGTAAAAACAAGCTGTTCTTTTCTTCTTACAATTAGGAGTTTATCTCTATTCTCCAATATCTAGTCTTGCAATAGCTTAGCTACGGGCCGTAACAATGAGAAACCATTCCTATAAGAACAGGATGTTGTAATCTCACACATGCCTTCCATGCGCTTCTCCAATATCCTCAGAGATGTAATAATGAACTCTTTAGTGAAACAAGGACAAATGCGTGCATGCCCTTCATTAGAATAAAAGGTCTGTAGGGATGCTTCCATGATGCAGTGCCTGCCATAAGGAGCCGCTCACAAAATGTACCATCTGAAATTATTGTAGCTCTACGTCAGACCTCTCCTCCCTGTCAGCAGGACATCTATGCGGAGAACACAGCATCGCAGAATCATTCTTAAACCTAAATCCTTCTGATGAAAAAGCCGCATGCAACAAGTTTCACCTGTTTTTTCTCTATACAGACTCTGATGGACCTGCTGTATGTTTCCAGCATTTTGCAAAGTAACAAAACGATCGCCAGCCTCCGGAGAAGTGGATTCTGTACAGGGACAATTTTCATTAAAAAGGAATGAGATAATCATCAGGAAAGTAGAGCTCAGACCAGGAATATAAGTAGAGCTATTGAGATTAAAGGTACACTAAACATACATCTTTCTCACAACAGGGAAGCCAGAAGGGATTTTCTGCTGTGCGTCTTTAAGCTGATGTTAATAGTTACTCAGACATTCAAAGTACGCCTATTGAGCTGTTTTTGTACTGATATAAAGAACTTGTTTGCTCCACTGATTTCCATGGCAATAATCTCATTAAAATACTTTAATGTGAAGTTCATTTGTTCAATAAATAAATGTATATAATTTTTGCAATGGAGCTTTAAGTTCTTTTTATGTTGTGTGTTGTCCTATGAAGTTCTACCTCTGACAATAGATTTCAAGATCCACAGTAACCCAGTTCCTAGGTTCATGTATACTGTGCTGGAGGCCTTAGACATGGAAGTGGGCAGGAGCAGAGAAATTATGTTCCATCAGGCATCAGGGGACACTCCAGGACCTCCGAAGAGAATGGGGGCAGGTGGCCAGGGAGGCCAGTGCAAAGAGCCTGACCCCAAGGACCTGGCAGCAGTGCCAAAGAAGTTTAAATACCTCATGTGAGTGGTCAAGCTCAGTGAATGCATCTTCAGTTTACTTTGTGCTCACTGAACCACCAACCTCTCACACTGTTCAATGCACTGCACTACATTATTCATCCATCAACAGTCTCTGGCACTCAGGACTAGTGCCTAATATTCAAATATTCCACTTCACCCTCATACAGATGCCAATGATGCCAGTATCAACCCTACCTCCCACTGCTTTCACATACCTGCAGCTATTCAGCTACGATAGATACATCAAACACAATGCTACACAATCACTGATATTCTGCTCTTTCTCTTGTGGGGCAACAGCACATCACTGATGAAGAGACCCTGCCACTTGATCTGATAGTCAGCACACATATCTTAGAGGTTAGTTTAGAGTCAGGATATGCACGTGGTGAGTCTCCGGGCATGAGTGGATGGCAGCCAGGCCAGGGGGAAAGGATGGGTCATGCACCAACGCATTGGAGTGGAAGGTTGCAGCTGATTACTGCTAAAGGGATTCATGTGAGAGCTTTGATAGGATGGCATACTGCTGATGAAGGCATAGACTAAGATGTTGGGTGAATTGGCAGCCCTGATAGGCAACTTTCTGCCACTGTCGAGGAACACGGAGGCATTAGGCAGAGGGAATCATGCAGAGTTTCAACTCTCCGCAGCCTTTATCCCATCTGGCTGTCTTGTTGCAGATCCAGAGGCACTGGAACTTCAGTCCCCATAAGCGTTGCTGCCTCCCTTCTGGCTTCCCTGTTGCTAGAAAGGTGTATGTTTAATGTACATTTAATGGTTCTCAATAGCTTTGCTTACATTCCTGGCCTGAGCTCTACTTTCCTGATGATTACCTCAACCCTTTTTAATGAAAATTGTCCCTGCAACATGACCTCGAACAGGTCAGCAGTTCCTCTGCCTTCTTTGTGAGGATACAGCAACACTTCATGGTAAATCCAGGATTCACCACGATACTTCCAAAAGCACTTCCAGAACAAAGCATTTGCATAAAAATGAAAGACCATAAGAAATAGGAGCTGGAGTAAGCCATTTGGTCCTTTGAGCTTGCTCCACCATCCAATTAAGATCATGGGCTGATCTTCTACCACAATTCCACCTTCCTGTACAATCATCATATCCCTTAATTCCCTTAGGTCTATCAACCTCTGTCTTGAATATACTCAATGGCTGACTATCAGCAGCTGTCTGGGGTAGAGAAGTTAAAGACTTACAACCCTTTGTGAGAAGGGATTTCTCTTCATCTCAGCCCTAAATGGCCAACCCCTTATTCTGAGATTGTGACCACATGGGCAGGATTTTTAGGTCGGGTTGCAGGTGCGATCAGCGGGCCTGGGAGTGCCTGGGGGGAACGGACCGCCACCCGCAATTAATGGCCTGCCAGTGTGAAGCACGCACTGAAATGCTCAGCACCACTGGCATTGGGGTGGGAGGAGGATGGGCACTGACATCAGCACGGGTGCAGGGGGGCACGGAATGAAAGCTCCCTGAAGGCAGAGAGCTGCCTCAGGGAGCTGTAGAACTTAAAGCCAACAAATAAAGATCTTAAAATCTGGAAAAAAAATGTCCATGCATCAGAATCAGTCACCTGAACATACACGTGATGAAAATTCTCTCCATACATTTTTATCTTTTTTGATTTAATAAGGGAAGCCACATCCTGCCCTTGGATGAGGTTTCATCAAAAGTGCAAAGTCCGCCTGGCCGATTTGCCCTTCCACCAACCATAAGTTTGGATGGACCATGAAAAATCGGGGACAATTGGAACTTTAATGGGCTTAATTGGCCTCTTGATTGTCGTTGGACACACTTCTGACTTTTGCGCATGCCTGCCAACTGAAATATCACGCAAGCGCGGGTTGGCATCGGGACGCCCGCTCAATCTCAACACATGTTATTTTTACGCTCGAGTGGGCCGGGCGCATGTCCGCACGCTGACCTAAAAATTCTGCCCCATGGTTTAAATTCCCCAGGCAGAGCAAACATTTTCTCAAGATCTACCATGTCAAGCTCCTTCAGAATTTCACATGTTTCAATTAGCTCACCTCTTGTTTATTCTAAATTCTTGGGAATACTGTATAGGCCTAGTCTACTCAATTTCTCTTCATAGACCAATCCCTTCATCCCAGGAACCAGTCTAGTAACACTTCTTCGAGGGCAAGTACATCTCTCCTCAGGTAACGAGACCAAAACTGCTTACAATGCTCCAAGTGTGGTCTCACCACCACCCTCTATTATTGTAGTAAGACTTCTTTGCTCTTTCTCTCCAACTCCTTTGTAATGAAAGCTAACATACCATTTGCCTTACCAATAGCTTGCTGCACCTACATGTTCACAGAATTACAGAATTGTTACAGCACAGAAGGAGGCCATCCAGCCCAACGAGTCTGCACTGGTTTTCCAAGGAACAATTTACCTAATACCTATTCCCCACCTCCTCCTCGTAGCACATTCTTCCTTTATAGATAATAATCCAATTCCCTCTTGAATGCCTCGATTGAACCTGTCTCCACCACACTCTCAGGCAGTGCATTCCAGGTCCCGACCACGTGCAGTGTGAGAAAGTTTCTCCTCATGTAACCATTGCTTCTTTTGACAATTATCTTAAATCTGTGAGCATTGTTCTTGATCCTTTCATCAATGGGAACAGGTTCTCCCTATCTACTCTGTCCAGACCGCTCTTGATTTTGAATGCCTCTATCAAATCAAACGTTAACCTTCTGTGATTCATATACAAGGACACCAAGGTCCCTCTGAGCCTGCTGAGTTTTTCCAGGTAATTCTGTTTTTGTTTTGGATTTCCAGCATCCGCAGTAGTTTTTGTTTTTATCACATATTTCCCAGTTGCTCACCATTCAAAACATAATCTGCTCCTTTATTTTTCTTCCCAAAGTGGATAACTTCACACTTTGCCAAGTTGAATTCCATCTGCCTTGTTCTTGCCCACTCACCCAGCATGTCTATATCCCTCTGCAGCCTCTTTGCTTCCTCCTCCTTACTTTCCATTAAATTTTGTATTGTCAGCAAACTTGGGTGCATTATAAAAACAAAAAGCTAAAAGCTACTGCGGATGTTGGAAATCCAAAACAAAAACAGAATTACCTGGAAAAACTCAGCAGGTCTGGCAGCATCGGTGGAGAAGAAATCAGTTAACGTTTCGAGCCTTCGGCAGAACTGAGTATAGTTAGGAGAAAGGTGAAATATAAGCTGGTCTAAGGTGGGGGGGCGGGTGGAGAGAGAAGTTGAGGGTGTGGTGATTGTGGAGATAAGCAAGCAGTGATAGGAGCAGATAATCAAAAGATGTCACAGACAAAAGGATCAAAGAGGTGTTGAAGGTGGTGATATTGTCTAAGAAAAGTGCTAATTAAGAATGGAAGACAGGATACTCAAGGTACAGCTCTAGTGGGGGTGGGGTGGAAAGACTAACAAAGTTTTAGTTTTAGATTTAAAAGTAATGGAAATAGGTGGGAAAAGAAGAATCTATATAAATTATTGAAAAAAAGGGAGGGGGGAGAAACGGGGTGGGGATGGGGGGAGGGGGTGTTTAAGATCTAAAGTTGTTGAATTCAATATTCAGCCCGGAAGGCTGTAAAGTGCCTAGTCGGAAGATGAGGTGCTGTTCCTCCAGTTTGCGTTGGGCTTCACTGGAACAATGCAGCAAGCCAAGGACAGACATGTGGGTAAGAGAACAGGGTGGAGTGTTAAAATGGCAAGCGACAGGGAGGTTTGGGTCTTTCTTGCGGACAGACCGAAGGTGTTCTGCAAAGCGGTCGCCCAGTTTGCGTTTGGTCTCTCCAATGTAGAGGAGACCGCATTGGGAGCAACGAATGCAGTAGACTAAGTTAGGAGAAATGCAAGTGAAATGCTGCTTCACTTGAAAGGAGTGGTCAAAGTTTTTCAAAGCTGCGCGTGCCCCCAGTTTCATTTTATTCTTCGCCTCATCCGCCGCCTCAACAAGAAACTTTTTCTCTTTCTCTCAAGTGCTAAGGAACGCAAGCTCCAACAACTCAACGACACCAACACCCATCTGGGACCCTCCACCCCTGCTTGTCCCTCCGTCCCCACCCCATCTTCCAATCCCAGCCCCAGCCGCGTATTCACTATACCCCCTGACTTTCCCCTCTCCGATGCTGAACGTTCAGTGCTCAGCAAAGGACTTAGTTTCATACCCTTACGCTCTCATCTCAATGAATTTCGGGCTCGGCATGATGCTGAACTCTTCTTCCGCCGTCTTCGTCTCTGTGCTCACTTCTTTGGGCAGGAGTCCTCTCCCCGTTCAACGGATCCTTTTACCCACCTCCAATATTCTCCCTCCACCTGGACCCCTCCCTCTGGATTCTTACCTTCTCTTGATCTTTTCATTGAGAACTGTCGGCGTGACATTGTCCGTCTCAATTTCTCTGCTCCTCTCACCCATTCTAATCTGTCTCTCTCTGAACTCACTGCACTCCGTTCTCTCAGGTCCAACCCCAACATTGTCATCAAACCTGCTGACAAGGGTGGTACTGTTGTTGTCTGGCGCATTGACCTCTACCTCGCGGAGGCTGACCGTCAACTCGCAGACATTTCCTCCTACCTCTCCCTGGACCATGACCCCACCAAAGAACATCAAGCCATAGTTTCCAGGACTGTCACTGACCTCATCTCCTCTGGAGATCTTCCTCCCACAGCTTCCAAATTGATAGTCGCCCAACCTCGGACGGCCCGCTTCTACCTCCTACCCAAAATCCACAAACAGAACTGTCCTGGCAGACCGATCGTGTCAGCCTGTTCCTGCCCCACGGAACTCATTTCTCGTTATCTTGACTTCCTTCTCTCTCCCCTTGTCCAGTCCCTTCCCACCTACATCTGTGATTCCTCTGACACCTTACGTCACATCAACAATTTCCAGTTCCCTGGCACCAACCGCTTCCTCTTCACCATGGACGTCCAATCCCTCTACACCTCCATCCCCCACCAGGATGGTCTGAGTGCCCTTAGCTTCTTCCTTGAACAGAGGCCTGAACAATCCCCATCCACCACTACTCTCCTCCGTCTTGCTGAACTTGTTCTCACACTGAACAATTTCTCCTTTAACTCCTCTCACTTCCTCCAAATAAAAGGTGTGGCTATGGGTACCAGCATGGGCCCCAGCTATTCCTGTCTCTTTATCGGGTATGTGGAACATTCCTTGTTCCAGTCCTACTCCGGCCCCCTCCCACAACTCTTTCTCCGGTACATCGATGATTACTTCGGTGCTGCTTCATGCTCTCGTCGGGACCTGGAAAAATTTATTAATTTTGCTTCCAATCTCCACCCCTCCATCATTTTCACATGGTCCATCTCTGACACTTCTCTTCCCTTCCTTGACCTCTCTGTCTCAATTTCTGATGATAGACTGTCCACCAATATCCATTACAAGCCTACCGACTCCCACAGCTACCTCGACTACAACTCCTCACACCCCGCTTCCTGTAAGGACTCCATCCCATTCTCTCAGTTCCTTCGCCTCTGTCGCATCTGTTCTGATGACGCTACCTTCAAAAACAGTTCCTCTGACATGTCCTCCTTCTTCCTTAACCGAGGTTTTCCACCCACGGTCGTCTACAGGGCCCTCAACCGTGTCCGGCCCATATCCCGCGCATCCTCCCTCATGCCTTCTCCTCCTTCCCAGAAACATGATAGGGTCCCCCTTGTCCTCACTTATCACCCCACCAGCCTCCGCATTCAAAGGATCATCCTCCGCCATTTCCGCCAACTCCAGCATGATGCCACCACCAAACACATCTTCCCTTCACCCCTCTTGACGGTATTCCGTAGGGATCGTTCCCTCCGGGACACCCTGGTCCACTCCTCCATCACCCCCTACTCCTCATCCCCACCTATGGCACCTCCCCATGCCCACGCAGAAGATGCAACACCTGCCCCTTCACTTCCTCTCTCCTCACCGTCCAAGGGCCCAAACACTCCTTTCAAGTGAAGCAGCATTTCACTTGCATTTCCCCTAACTTAGTCTGCTGCATTCGTTGTTCCCAATGCGGTCTCCTCTACATTGGAGAGACCAAACGCAAACTGGGCGACCGCTTTGCAGAACACCTGCGGTCTGTCCGCAAGAAAGACCCAAACCTCCCTGTCGCTTGCCATTTTAACACTCCACCCTGTTCTCTTGCCCACATGTCTGTCCTTGGCTTGCTGCATTGTTCCAGTGAAGCCCAACGCAAACTGAAGGAACAGCACCTCATCTTCCGACTAGGCACTTTACAGCCTTCCAGGCTGAATATTGAATTCAACAACTTTGGATCTTAAACTCTCCCTCCCCCCATCCCCACCCCGTTTCTCCCCCCTCCCTTTTTTTCAATAATTTATATAGATTCTTCTTTTCCCACCTATTTCCATTATTTTTAAATCTAAAACTAAAACTTTGTTAGTCTTTCCACCCCACCCCCACTAGAGCTGTACCTTGAGTATCCTGTCTTCCATTCTTAATTAGCACTTTTCTTAGACAATATCACCACCTTCAACACCTCTTTGATCCTTTTGTCTGTGACATCTTTTGATTATCTGCTCCTATCACTGCTTGCTTATCTCCACAATCATCCCACCCTCAACTTCTCTCTCCCCCCGCCCCCCCACCTTAGACAACTTATATTTCACACCTCTCCTAACTATACTCAGTTCTGCCGAAGGGTCATGAAGACTCAAAACGTTAACTGATTTCTTCTCCACCGATGCTGCCAGACCTGCTGAGTTTTTCCAGGTAATTCTGTTTTTGTTTTGGGTACATTATACTCAGTCCCTGCATCAAATTCATTAATATAGGTTGTAATTAGCTGAGGCCCAAATACTGATCCTTGCGGTTCTCTGCTAGTTACAACCTGCCAACCCAAAAATGTTCCCTTATGTTCCTTAAATGTTCCCCATTAAATATTCTCTATTTCATAGCCATTAACCACTCCTCAATCCATGCTAATATAGTGCCCCAGTCCCACAAGTCCTACTTTTATATAGTAAGCATTTGTGGCGTTTTCTTGAATGCTTTTTAAAAAAACAAAGAAACCAATCTACTGTCTCCCAATTATCTATCCTACTAGTTACACCTTCAAAGAAACCCTAACAAATTTTTTTATATTTGTTCATGGGATGTGAGAATCGGGTTTCAGGGCCTGACGCTGATGGAAAATTCTGTCTGAACAGTGTTCCACTTGCTTTGACATCTCGAATGCAGTCTGGCCTGGGCAGCTCCTTAAGACTCAAAATGGCTTTGGCCGCAAGCTGATGCCACACAAGGCTGCACATCGTGTCAGCTTGTCCAGTGACATCCAGCCTGCTCCTCTGCCATCCCTTATATCCTGAAATCTGGTCACCTTGGCAACCTGAGCCCCCTCAGCCGCCAGCCACGCTACCCCATACTGACGGAGATACAGATTCCAGAACAACAGCTCCCGCATGATAGCCGCCGCTCCTGATGGGAAAGAACTCCAGCTGGGGGTGACCATGTTCTAGACTTTGATCACTTCCTGGTAAAAGTCACGGCAAACCCCCAGTTTTATAAACAGGAGCTGCGTGTGGCAATTGAGGCTGTGCAGCTGGTGGAAGAAATACATTGCCAACGCACATTAGAAGGAGGCTCGGTGCACAGATATCTTTGCTGTTTCTGAGGGTGAAAAGTCACCTCCTGGGTGCAAAGAAAAAACACGGCCTGATGGCCGGGGGGCTCTGTACTGTGACAGAGACCCAGTGCGCTCTTTTGCATCAGGAGAAATCAATGAGCTTCTTCTATGTTTTGGTGGCAAACTCAGGGGGAGGGATGATCAGCACTCGACCCCTGTAGGACAGCAATCTTGGCAGTCCTGTCCAGTGTTCTAGCTGTGTGGGGACCTAGGTTACCAGCTCCAGTCAGTTCAACAGCCAGGCTTCTCTACCAGGGCTAAGATAAACCCAAGGTAGGAGAGATGGTTGGTGCTCCAGGCAAAAGGCTTGAGATCCTCCAGCAGGGAGTGGGTCCACCACTGACCAGCCAGGAGTCCAGAACACTTTTCCCAATTGATCCTGGTGGAGGACATCATGGAGTAGACCTACTGGCACTCATGTATCTCCCATAAGTCAATGGGATCTATAATTATGAGGAGCATGACATTGGCATAAGCCAGGACGCTGGCCTCCACCCCCAGCCCGCACAGAGCCAATTCCATCAATCTCCATTGCAAGAAACACAGGAATGGCTTCACAGAGATGCCATATAACTGGCCAGACATGGGGTACCCCTAACTCACTGCTCTCCCAAAGCGAAGGGGAACCATCAAGGGCATGTTAACCTCAGCCAGGCACTTCATGGTGTGTAATGAAGTTGGGTACAGGTTTTTTTTTTATTCATTCATGGGATGTGGGCTTCACTGGCTGGGCCAGTATTTATTACCCATCCCTAGTTGCCCTTGAGAAGGTGGTGATGAGCTGCCTCCTTGAGCTGCTGCAGTCACGGAATCACAGAATCACACAGTGCAGAAGAGGCCTTTCGGCCCATCGAGTCTGCACCGGCACGTGAGAAACACCTGACCTACCTACCTAATCCCATTTACCAGCACTTGGCCCATAGCCTTGAATGTTATGACATGCCAAACGTTTCCTCACATCCCCCATGTAGTGTAGGTATACCCACAATGCTGTTAGGAAGGGAGTTCCAGAATTTTTACCCAGCAACAGTGAGGAACGGCTAAATATTTCCAAGTCAAGATGGCGAGTGAAGGGTGGTGTTCCCATGTGTCTGCTGCCCTTGTCCTTCTAGGTGGTAGTGGTTGTGGTTTTGGAAGGCGCTGACTAGGGAACATTGGTGAATTCCTGCAGTGCTCCTTGTAGATGGTATACACTGCTGCTAATGTGCGTCAGTGGTGGAGGGAGTGAATGTTTGTGGATGTGGTGCCAATCAAGCGGGCTGCTTTTTCCGGGATGGTGTCAAGCTTCTTGAGTGTTGTGGGAGGTGCACTCATCCAGGCATGTGGGGAATATTCCATCACACTCCTGACTTGTTACTTGTAGATGGTGGACAGGCTTTGGAGAGTCAGGAGGTGAGTCACTCGTTGCAGCATTCCTAACCTTTGACCTGCTGTTGTAGCCACAGTATTTATCTGGCTAGTCTAGTTCAGTTTCTAGTCAATGGTAACCCCCAAGATGTTGATAGTGGGGGATTCAGTGCTGGTAATGCCATTGAACATCAAGGGGCAATGGTTGGATTCTCTCTTGTTGAAGGTGGACATTACCTGACACTTGTGTGGCGTGAATATTACTTATCACTTATCAGCCCAAGTCTGGATATTATCCAGGTCTTGCTGCATTTGGACATGGGCTGCTTCATTATCTGAGGAGTCGCAAATGGTGCTGAACATTGTGCAATCATCAGCAAACATCCCCACTTCTGACCTTATGATGGAAGGAAGGTCATTGATGAAGCAGCTGAAGATGGTTGGGCCGAGGACACTGCCCTGAGGAACTCCTGCAGTAATGTCCTGGAGCTGAGATGACTGACCTCAGGAATCTTCCTTTGTGGTAGGTATGGCTCCAACCAGCGGAGAGTTTTCCCCCTGATTCCCATGGACTCCAGTTTTGCTAGGGCTCCTTGATGCCACACTCAGTCAAATGCTACCTTGATGTCACTCTCACCTCACCTCAGGATTCAGCCCTTTTGTCCATGTTTGAACCAAGGCTGTAATAAGGTCAGGAGCTGAATGGCCTGGGGCACCAGTGAGCAGGTTATCGCTAAGCTAGTGCCGTTTGATAGCCTCTTATTGATGACCCCTTCCATTACTTTACTGATGATCGAGAGTGGACTGATAGGGCGGTAATTGGCCGGGTTGGATTTGTCCTGCTTTTTGTGTACAGGACATATCTGGGCAATTTTCCACATAGCTGGGTAGATCCCAGTGTTGTAGCTGTACTGGAATAGCTTGGCTAGGGGTGCAGCAAGTTCTGGAGCACAAGTCTTCAGTACTATTGGCAGAATATTGTCAGGTCCCATAGCCTTTGCAGTATCCAGTACCTTCAGCTGTTTCTTGATATCACATGGAGTGAATCGAATTGGCTGAAGACTGGCATCTGTGATGCTGGGGACCTCCAGAGGAGGCTGAGATGGATCATCCACTCGACACTTCTGGCTGAAGATTGTAGCAAATGCTTCAGCCTTATCTTTTGCACTGAAGCGCTGGGCTCCTTGATCATTGGGGATGGGGACATTTGTGAAACCTCCTCCTCCAGTGAGTTGTTTAATTGTCCACCACCATTCACGACTGGTTATGGCAGAACTGCAGAACTTAGATTTGATCTGTTGGATGTGTGCTCGCTTAGCCCTGTCTTTCACTTGCTGCTTATGCTGTTTGGCATGCAAGTAGTCCTGTGTTATAACTTCACCAGCTTGACACTTCACTTTTTGGTATGCCTGGTGCTGCTCCTGGCATGTCCTCCTGCATTCTTCATTGAACCAGGGTTGATCCCCTGGCTTGATGGTAATGGTAGAGTGGGGGATATGCTGGGCTATGAGGCTACAGATTGCATTTGAGCACAATTCTGCTGCTGCTGATGAACCACAGCACCTCATGGATACCCAGCCTCGAGTTGCTAGATCTGTTTCAAATCTATCCCATTTAGCATGATGGTAGTGCCACATAACACTATGGAGGGTATCCTCAGTGTGAAGGTGGGACTTTGTCTCCACACCACTGTGCGATGGTCACTCCTACCGATACTGTCATGGACAGTTGCATCTGCGGCAGGCAGGTTGGTGAGGATGAGGTCAAGTACGTTCCAGGTATTTCTGTTTTTGTTTTGGATTTCCAACATCCACAGTTTTTTGTTTTTATCTCTGTGTTTAATTGACTGTCACTTCTCTTCAAGAAATGCCTACCTTGAAGAAGTATTGCTCTTCTCTCCGACAGGATTTCCGTATCTCTCTTTTGCCTTGTTCACCTTCATTGCTTTCCATTACACTCCTGGTGTTTGACAAGGTGTTTACTAAAACCTGCTTTCACAGCCATATTTCCTTTCTCAGTGACTGTCTCCGTCTCCGACTTACCCCATGTGGATTTCAACTGAAATTCCATCCCTCATGTTTCGAACACACCCAGGATTGCAGGTATCTCCGGGACATAAAACATTTCTCGGATTGCTGTTCCCGTCGCATTCTGAGATCCGCACTCAGTGCCATGCGCCTCCATATGAACACACTCGACTTCTCCCTCCAGCAGCACCGCCGCACCCTTTTTCAAAGCTACGCGTGCCCCCAATTTCATTTTATTCTTCGTCTCATCCGACGCCTCAACAAGAAACTTTTTCTCTTTCTCTCAAGTGCTAAGGAACGCAAGCTCCAACAACTCATCGACACCAACACCCATCTAGGACCCGACACCCCTGCTTGTCCCTCCGTCCCCAGCCCATCTTCCAATCCCAGCCCCAGCCGCGTATTCACTATACCCCCGACCTTCCCCTCTCCGATGCTGAATGTTCAGTGCTCAGCAAAGGACTTAGTTTCGTACCCTTACGCCCTCATCTCAATGAATTTTGGACTCGGCACGATGCTGAACTCTTCTTCCGCCACCTTCGTCTCCGTGCTCACTTCTTTGGGCAGGAGTCCTCTCCCCGTTCAACGGATCCTTTTACCCACCTCCAATATTCTCCCTCCACCTGGACCCCTCCCTCTGGATTCTTACCTTCTCTTGATCTTTTCATTGAGAACTGTCGGCGTGACATTAGTCGTCTCAATATCCCTGCTCCTCTCACCCATTCTAATCTGTCTCTCTCTGAACTTACTGCACTCAATTCTCTCACGTCCAACCCTAACATTGTGATCAAACCCGCTGACAAGGGTGGTGCTGTTGTTGTCTGGTGCACTGACCTCTACTTCGCGGAGGCTGAGCGTCAACTCGCAGACACTTCCTCCTACCTCTCCCTGGACCATGACCCCACCACTGAACATCAAGCCATAGTTTCCAGGACTGTCACTGACCTCATCTCCTTTGGAGATCTTCCTCCCACAGCTTCCAACCTGATAGTCGCCCAACCTCGGACGGCCCGCTTCTACCTCCTACCCAAAATCCACAAACAGGACTGTCCCGGCAGACCGATCGTGTCAGCCTGTTCCTGCCCCACGGAACTCATTTCTCATTATCTTGAGTCTCTTCTCTCTCCCCTTGTCTAGTTCCTTCCCACCTACATCCGTGATTCCTCTGACACCTTACGTCACATCAACAATTTCCAGTTCCCTGGCCCCAACCGCCTCCTCTTCACCATGGACGTCCAATCCCTCTACACCTCCATCCCCCACCAGGATGGTCTGAGGGTTCTCAGCTTCTTCCTTGAACAGAGGCCTGAACAATCCCCATCTACCACTACTCTCCTCCATCTGGCTGAACTTGTTCTCACACTGAACAATTTCTCCTTTAACTCCTCTCACTTCCTCCAAATAAAAGGTATGGCTATGGGTACACGCATGGGCCCCAGCTATGCCTGTCTCTTTATGGGGTATGTGGAACATTCCTTGTTCCAGTCCTACTCCGGCCCCCTCCCACAACTCTTTCTCCGGTACATCGATGATTGCTTTGGTGCTGCTTCATGCTCTCGTCGGGACCTGGAAAAATTTATTAATTTTGCTTCCAATCTCCACCTCTCCATCATTTTCACATGGTCCATCTCTGACACTTCCCTTCCCTTCCTTGACCTCTCTGTCTCAATTTCTGGTGATAGACTGTCCACCAATATCCATTACAAGCCTACTGACTCCCACAGCTACCTCGACTACAGCTCCTCACATCCCGCTTCCTGTAAGGATTCCATCCCATTCTCTCAGTTCCTTCGCCTCCGTTGCAACTGTTCTGATGATGCTACCTTCAAAAACAGTTCCTCTGACATGTCCTCCTTCTTCCTTAACCGAGGTTTTCCACCCACGATCGTTGACAGGGCCCTCAACCGTGTCCGGCCCATCTCCCGCGCATCCGCCCTCATGCCTTCTCCTCCCTCCCAGAAACATGATAGGGTCCCCCTTGTCCTCACTTATCACCCCACCAGCCTCCGCATTCAAAAGATCATCTTCCACCATTTCTGCCAACTCCAGCATGATGCCACCACCAAACACATCTTCCCTTCACCCCTCCTGGTGGCATTCCGTAGGGATCGTTCCCTCTGTGACACCCTGGTCCACTCCTCCATCACCCCCTACTCCTCAACCCCCACCTATGGCACCTCCCCATGCATACGCAAAATATGCAACACCTGCCCCTTCACTTCCTCTCTCCTCACTGTCCAAGGGCCCAAACACTTCTTTCAAGTGAAGCAGCATTTCACTTGCATTTCCCCTAACGTAGTCTACTGCATTCGTTGCTCCCAATGCGGTCTCCTCTACATTGGAGAGACCAAACGCAGACTGGGCGACCGCTTTGCAGAACACCTTCGGTCTGTCTGCAAGAATGACCCAGACCTCGCTGTCCCTTGCCATTTCAACACTCCACCCTGCTCTCTTGCCCACATGTTTGTCCTTGGCTTGCTGCATTGTTCCAGTGAAGCTCAACACAAACTGGAGGAACAGCACCTCATCTTCTGACTAGGCACTTTACAGCCTTCCGGACTGAATATTGAGTTCAACAACTTTAGATCTTGAACTCCCTCCTCCATCCCCACCCCCTTTCCGTTTCGTCCCCCTCCCTTTTGTTTTTTCCAATAATTTACATAGATTTTTCTTTTCCCCCCTATTTCCATTATTTTTAAATCTATAGCTTTTATGCCCTTTTAGTCTTATTTCACCCCACCCCCACTAGAGCTATCTGTACCTTGCATGTCCTGCCATCCATTCTTAATTAGCACATTCCTTTAGATAATATCACCACCTTCAACACCTCTTTGTTCTTTTATCCGTGACATCTTTTGATTATCTGCTCCTATCACTGCTTGCTTGTCCCTACAACTCCCCCCACCCCACTTCTCTCCCCCCACCTTAAACCAGCTTATATTTCACCCCTCTCCTACTTTTACTTAGTTCTGTTGAAGGGTCATGAGGACTCAAAACGTCAACTTTGTTTTTCTCCGCCAATGCTGCCAGACCTGCTGAGTTTTTCCAGGTATTTCTGGTTTTGTTTTGGATTTCCAGTATCCGCAGTTTTTTGTTTTTATCTCAAGTATGTTTCTCTCTCTTGTTGGTTCCCTCCCCACCTGCCGCAGACCCATTCTAGCAACTACGTAATTTAGGACTCGGCCAGCTCGGTCTGTGGTGGTGCTACTGAGCCACTCTTGGTGATAGACATTGAGGTCCCCCACCCAGAGTATATTCTGTGCCCTTGCCACCCTCAGTGCCTCCTCCAAATGGTGATTAACATGGAGGAGCACAGATTCATCAGCTGAGGGAGGGCGGTACGTGGTAATCAGCAGGAGGTTTCCTTGTTCAAATTTGACCTGGATCCATGAGACTAATCTGTGAGATAGCTCTCCCAAATTTGGCACTAGACTCCCAGATGTTAGAACTTTGCAGGGTTGACAGAGCTGAGATGCCATTGTCGCTTCCGGTCGGTCCGTCCAGTTTCATTCCTTTTTTGTGACTTTGTAGCGGCTTGTTACAACTGAGTGGCTTGCTGAATGTAAGAGTCGACCACATTGCTGCGGGTCTGGAGTCAGATGTAGACAGATTTCCTTCCCTGGGTCTCTGGGTTACTAGTTTAGCAACAATACCACTACACCATCACCTCTCCGGTGACAAAACTTATCCCGAACATAAATGCCTGCGGAATCCTGAATAAGAGTTGAGGATCCACCCTGTTGAATGCCATCTCCGGATGCAGGGGAAGGAAGGCGACCAACTGGTGGTGTAATGGTAATGCCACTGGGCTAGTAATCCAGAAACCCAGCTGAATTCTCTGGGGACATGGGTTCAAATCCCACCATGACAGCTGGAATTTAAATTCAACAAATAAGAACTCTGCAATCAAAAACCAGTCTCAGTAATGGTGACCATGAAGCTACCATTGATTGTCATGAACCCATCTGGTTCACTAATGTCCCTTTAGGGAAGAAAATCTGTCATCTTTGTGGCCGACATGTGACTCCAGACCCACAGCAATGTGGTTGACTCTTAACTGCCCTCTGAAATGGCCTAACAAGCCATGCAGTTCAAGGCCAATTAGCGATGGGCAAGAAATGCTGGCCTTGCCAACGATGTCCACATCCCATGAAAGAATAAAAAGAGACCAGCCTCCAGGGAATGGTAGACCAAGTCCGGACCAGTTGGATGTTATTGTGGATTATTTGGCCCAAGACCGTGTAGGTCTCTTCAGGGTGGATCAGTGGGCTAGCAAACATAACCCTGGCAAAGATATTGTAGTCTGTGTTGAGGAAGGAGACTGGGCGGCAGTTGTTAAACATGCTCAGATCTCCCCTTTTGGGCAACGGGACAATGAAGGGCCTCTGCTAAGCAATAGGCATCTGACTGGTTGTTAGACATTCCCCCAGGAACCATGTTTAGAAGCTCCGAGTACATTGCAGAATGCCCTGTGGAACTCCATGGTCAGCCCTTGCGGCCATGGGACTTGAGGGCACTTGCTAGCTCTACCAAGCCACATGGAGCATCAAGAAAATGAAATGGCTAAGATACAAATAGATTAGCAGCTGACCCCATGTCAGGAATTGAACTCGCAGTATTGCACTTCACAGAAACATGTGCCATCCCTCTGAACCATAAAGAAAGTACAAAAATATTGGTTAGCACCCCGGAGATAACTCCCTCACTCTTCTTCAAAATAGTGACATGGGATCTTTGCCGTCCACCTGAGAGGGCAGATGAGGCCTTGGTTTTGACGACTCATCTAAAAGACATTGAACTGTCAGCTTGGATTACACACCCAAGCCTCTGCAACCACACTTGACCCCCATGGCTTCTGATTCAAAATTGAGAGTACTGCCACTGAGTCAAGGCATCCTTAGGGATGCAGGACACACTTGCAGGAGAAGTTATTGATGCAGAAGCTGCAGAGTATTTACAATCGAGATGAAATGTGTTTTTAAGAGCTGAGAAAGAGTTGAACTTTTCCAGTCACTTATATGTTGGTAGGATTGTTGATGTTTTACTTACATGCTGTTTACAGGATAGTGTGGTGAGAATGCAACAAAGCTTCTCTCAGTGCCCTGACCAACATTTCTGCCACAATTAGTACCATCTAAAACAGATTATTTAACCCCTTCATCATTTATTTACCAACTGCCGTATTCATCTACGTAAAAATAGTGACTACACTTCAAAAAGCAAGTTGTCGGTTGTAATGTGGCTTGAGACATTTTTTACAAAGCTCCCAATGCAGCATTCTACATGTTGTTATTTTCCTACATTGCGCTCTGTTGAACTTAGGGATCATTATATTATCTGCTATTCGATACCAGGACCTCAAAAAATGAATAAACGTTTATTTCTTCAGTCTTTTCTACTTCCTACAACATTCAGGTTAACCCAAGCACGGTGTCAGAAAATCAATGCTTCCTGATTGATCTCACCCTCTCTATCCCTTTCAAATAGTGCCATAAACAATGGGTCTGGACCATTCATATTGTATCGTTTTCAGTTCCATTTGCACCTCCTCAGATAATAAAGCAGTCCGTACCAACATATAGCAAGGCTTGAACAGTATTTGGGCTTGACCTGATAAGTGTCAAATAACAGTCACAAGTGCCAAGCAATGGCCTTTTTCAACAAGACAGGATCCAACCACCTCTCCTTGACATTGAACACCATTACCCTCACTGAATCCCCCCACTGACAACGTCCTGGGAATCACCATTGACTAGAAACTTAACTGGATGAGTGTTACGATTGCAGCTAATGTTAACATTGGACAAGTCAGTTCCCAGAGTGAAACCTGGCTTGATAGATCCTAACTTTTTTTTTTAGAAACTGTGGAGGAAAGTTACTGAGCACATTCACAGGAGTCTGCTGATGAACTTCTAACACAAAAAAGAAAACATTTATTAAACAAGAGGAATGAACTATATTATACCAGACAAAAAGGTTGGAAAGATCTCAACACAAACACAAGAAAATGATTCAAGCTCACACAACTCCTTTTACTGCAGCAACATCTTTACAGACATATACAAATTCAGAAATATAAAACAATTTACAATATCTATCTTATACTCCAATATTCAGGGTATTTATGAGGTACATGTGAATTAGCAGGCAAACTGTGGTCAGACACAACATACTCCAAAGTAAATGGCAGATGCAGCCAAAGCAGACTCTGTGGATTTCTCAACAACCCACCCAGGCATCTGTCATATTGTGAGCCAACCAGTCTCACTGAAACTTTGGGTAGCATCGTCCCAGATTTGCACTAATTGTTGTTGCGGGCAGCTAAAATGAAGTTTTACCTGCCGGTCATGATGGTGGATTTTCACGCTGTATTATCCCAAACCTGCCACATTATTTATGCATTCCCGGGAAACATGCTGTTTCCATGGCATTTGGGCTCCGATTCGTCTGCCACCCCATCGCATTGCTGCTTTATCATGCCAGGCACCACATTCAAAATACAGTCACGCTCAGTGCCTCCAGCCCAGGACTGCAGCAAAGAATACACGGCCCCATAACGCAAAAGACTGCAGCCCTCGAGCGCCCTTTGGGTGCCGTGCAGGCCCACTGCGATGTCCTCTGTCCCTGCCCTGGCCACAGGAGAGGCACAACATTACCACGACGGTTTGTTAGACAATGGCAGTGGTAATCAGTGTCGATGCTGCACAAAAGAAATTGGCCATCCAATGAAGAAAGAGGATGAATGATCTCATCCGTGCAGCCAAGGTAAGGCGACCATCTCATCACTCTAAACTCACACACTCAAGCCCATCACACATTCACTCACATCTCACTCACTTCCAGCTCAAGGGGCATCATCACCTATTCTCACACACATATCCTCACATCTCCATCTGGCCTCATCTCCTCTGGAGACTGCCTCCTCAGCCCTCATCATCTTGAGGCCACTTGCGTAGATCAACATGTGCCCCCACACACACACCCTGGGATACCCCCCCTTCCCCAGCACAGGCCTCGCCCTGCAGCCTCTTCCCTTGCCTGACGCCTCTTCTCCTCCTTCCCCAAACAAGGCCTTGTCCTGTAGCTGTGGAAAAGCCACCCACATATGGCTGAGCTGGTAGGTAGTGACGTACCATGAGCCCCCGTATAAGCGATGTGGTGCTGTCCGTGAAGCCTGACACTGATGACTGCGAGTGCTGACAGAAGCAAAGTAGGCAAACAAACCTTGAAGTCCTGAGTGAATTGCAGCCTGCCAAGTGCACGTCGCTTATGTGCTGCTGTGAAACACATTAGCATGTTTTCCCGCCAATGTGAATGGACAATCCAGTGGGTGGGGGGTACACAGTTCTGGCGGGCAGGCCTAATAATGATTTGCTGATGTATTACAATAACCTTCCTAAAGTCCGATGGCAGGAAACACGGCCCGCCATCGGCGGGTTGAGTGGATGATTGCAAACTGGTTTCTCGCCGTCGTGAAACCGATTGCGCCATATTGTCCATCATCAGACACACCCGACGTTGGCGGGCATGGAAAATCCCAGCCTTTTCCTTTCTCACGAAGTTTCCAACCTCTATTTTTGAAGATCTGGCCTTGGAATTCTCTCCAAATGTTTCTACCACTTAGATTGCTTCAACCTCAAAAGGACATTGACATATTGGTGGAGTGGGCAGATAGGTGGCAGATGAAGTTCAATGCGGAGAAGTGTGAGGTGATACAAAAACAAAAATTGCTGGATAAACTCAGCAGGTCTGACAGCATCTGTGGAGAGGAACACAGAGTTAACGTTTTGAGTCCATTTGACTCTTCATCAGAACACAAGCGCACGTGTGAGGTGATACACTTTGGTACAAAGAACATGGAGTATAAAGTAAAGGACACTATTCTAAAGAGTGTGCAGGAGCAGAGAGACATGGGTGTATATGTACATAAGTCATTAAAGGTGGCGGGACAGGTAGAGCAAAGCGTTTCTAAAGCTTACAGTATTCTAGGCTTCATTAATAAGGGCAAAGGATACAAGAGCAGGTAGGTTATGATGAACTTATATAAGACACTGGTTAGACCTCAGATGGAATACTGTGTACAGTTCTGGGTGCCACACTATAAGGGGGATATGAACGCATTGGAGAGATTGCAGAAGAGGTTTACGAGAATAGTTACAGGGATGAGACACTTCAGTTATGACGAAAGATTGGAGAAGTTGGGACTGTTTTCGTTGGAGAGGAGAAGGCTGAGAGAAGACTTGATAGAAATTTTTAAAATCAGGAGGGGGCTGGATAGAGTAGATAGGGAAAAACTGTTCCTGCTCGTAAATGGATTGAAAACCAGAGGGCACAGTTTTAAAGCATTTTGCAAAAGAAGCAAATGAGAGGTGAGAAGAAAACTTTTTCACATAGGGAGTAGTTAGGGTTTGGAATGCACTGCCTGGAAGTGTGGTGGAGGCAGGTTCAACTGAAGCATTCAAGAGGAGATTGGGTGATTATTTAAAAAGAAACAATGTGCAGGGTTATGGGGAAAAGGCATGAGATTGGCACTAAGTTAAAGTGCTCAGAGAGCTGGTGCAGAAACGATGAGCCAAATGGCCTCTTTCTACACTGTAACAATTCTGTGAATTTTGTGAAAACAAGGATCCACCTCTTGGGTTTCAATCGTTCCTTCCGAGATTCCTTTTACGCCTTCCAAGCACAATTTCAGATCTTCGGTCGTGCCAAGCAGAACACCACTGCTCCAGACGGCCCATATTAAGAAGTCACCAACCTTCAGCTGCTTCCTTGGATTTTCAGGGCTTCCCTCAAGCTTCGCTTCAAGTCTGCTCCTTGCAGCTCTCTCTTTAACTCGGAGCCCATTGCCCTGCTCTTTTCTTTTCTGATTCCTGGGACCTCTGTCTGGTCCCTGTCTTTGTCCCCGCCTGGGACTTTCTCCTAGAACCTCCTCCTGATCTCAGATTTGTCTCTGCTGGGACTTCTCCCTGTCCCTCTCCTGTATCTGGGTTCCTGGGACACAATGGTGCTCCATTGTCAGGTCGCCTGACCTGCTTTTCACGCTGTTTGCCCTCCATTGCTTTTGCACAGGCTCGCAGGACTGGTTCCCGACCTGAAAAAGGTAAAATAAACCAACTGCGCATGTGCAGCCATTTCCTGGTTGCCGCACACACAAAAGGCCCAAAGCTCGTCAGGAACTGGAGTTCCTGACCTCCAACTTCAGATTAAGGTAAGCATTTCAGTTTTATCACATGAGCCACATAAGCACTGTGACTACAAGAGCAGGTCAAAGGTTGGATATTCAGCAGCAAGTAACCTCCTCCAGATTCACGAAAGCCTTTTCAGCATCTTCAAGACATGGGTCAGGAGATGCATAGATACGTGCAGTTCCAACAACACTCAGGAAGTTCGTCCTCCTGGACAAAGCAGCCTGCTTGATTGGTAATCATCCACCACCTTAAACTTTCAGTCCCTCCACCACCTGAGCAATGGCAACAGTGTGTACCACCTACAAGATGCACTGAAGGAACTTGCCAATCTTCTATGACAGCACCTTCCAACCTCTACCATCTAGAAGGACCAAAGCGGCAGGAGAAAGGGAACACATTCATTTGCAGATGCTCCTCCAGATCTGTAGTGGTTCAACAAGGCACCTGACCAGCTCTTTTTCAAGTGCAATTAGTGATGGGCAATAAATGCTGGCCTTGCTGGCAATGAATAAATAAAATAAAACAGAATTCTTAGAAAAGTCAAATGTCTTCAAGGAACTCTTCAAGAGAAAACCTATCCTTGAGCATCTATACAATAAGACATCCCAGTAAATATATCTTCCAAATGTAACGGTATCTGGAGAATTGAGTTTTCTAATATTTACCATTTTGATGATCCAAGTCAAACAATCCCAGCATTCGCCATCACTCTGCCTACATCAGTGAAATATGGCACTTGGGATTCCATTTCCCTTTATTTGCCTTTGTAATCTTCAAGGCTTGACAAGAGGAATTGCACCGACATCACCTCTAATTCATTTGAGTCAACATTTAATATTGTGGCATTCATTGATAATCTTTAAATGTCTAAATATGCACTCAAAAATAATATATGTAAATGGGAGAAACTGATGGGTAATCCTGAAAGATAGGTATCTATGACAGCAATGTCTTGGAAATAGAAACACATTAGGCAGAAAATGTAAACCTGCCAACATGGCTCTGTCAATTATTCAATTTCAGTTCTTCTACGGATCTTGATGCCTGCAAGAGTAAATGATTTTATCAGATTATCTCTTCTATGTTTTAGGTTATCGGGTTCGCTGTGTCCCACGAACATGAGCTGTGCCCTTGACACAATAGTCGGTGCTTGAAACAACGTAGGCAGAGAGAGACCGATTTACTTAACAAACACTGGTGGTTTATTGGAACTAAGAACAGAGCACTAACAGAATGTGTGCTTTCTAACCACCTCTTGTTCTAGGCTTAGTTACCCAAGTAGCCCGCGCTGTATGGTTATTGGTTGATACAGGCATATGGTTGATTAACTACATTCTCTTAGAGGTACATAGCACTCCACTTTACCACAATCTAACTGTCTAATTTTATCCTCCCCTTCCTCCCTCTCCTGAAGGGATACTGACTCATTGTGGGAGTTGGTTCCATGGACTGCACTTCAGTATCTACTGAAATAATCATTTTTCATGTGTCAGGCTATGGGAAAGATCGGTGAAGCTCAAATTTCACGGAAAGAAGGACTTCAGTTATAAACAAAAGACTTTCATTTATAAAATGCCTCTCAGAAATGTTCAAAGGTGCTCTAATAAATAATCAGTTAACCTGGTCTTTTCAGTGGTTTTGGTGGAGGGGACCATTGTTGGGCAGTGTATCTCTATGCTCTGCTTCGTATAGTGCCTCAAGATCTTAAAAATCCATCAAGCAGACAAATGGGATCTCAGGCCAACAGCTCATTCAAATGACAGCATGTCCAGCTCTGCAGTACTCCACTGGAGTTTCAGCCTCAGTTTGGGGCAGAAGCTCTTGAGAGGCTTGATCCTACAAAGTTCTGACTCAAAGGGAAACATCCTTAAAAACTCCAAACACACAAAAACAACCAATTGGAAAAGATACTCATTGAACCATCATACAATGCACAAGCCAAGCTGCCTGTCCCACAGAGATAAAAACAAAAAGCTAAAAGCTACTGCGGATGCTGGAAAGCCAAAAACAAAAACAGAATTACCTGGAAAAACTCAGCAGGTCTGGCAGCATCGGTGGAGAAGAAATCAGTTAACATTTCGAGTCTTCATGACCCTTCGGCAGAACTGAGTATAGTTAGGATAGAGGTGAAATATAAGCTGGTCTAAGGTGGGGGGCGGGGGGAGAGAGAAGTTGAGGGTGGGATGATTGTGGAGATAAGCAAGCAGTGATAGGAGCAGATAACCAAAAGATGTCACGGACAAAAGGATCAAAGAGGTGTTGAAGGTGGTGATATTATCTAAGAAAAGTGCTAAATAAGAATGGAAGGCAGGATACTCAAGGTACAGCTCTAGTGGGGGTGGGGTGGAAAGACTAACAAAGTTTTAGTTTTAGATTTAAAAATAATGGAAATAGGTGGGAAAAGAAGAATCTATATAAATTATTGAAAAAAAAAATGGGGAGGGGGAGAAACGGGGTGGGGATGTTCTCTTGCCCACATGTCTGTCCTTGGCTTGCTGCAGTGTTCCAGTGAAGCCCAACGCAAACTGGAGGAACAGCACCTCATCTTCCGACTAGGCACTTTACAGCCTTCTGGGCTGAATATTGAATTCAACAACTTTAGATCTTAAACTCCCCCTCCCCCCATCCCCACCCCGTTTCTCCCCCTCCCCATTTTTTTTTCAATAATTTATATAGATTCTTCTTTTCCCACCTATTTCCATTATTTTTAAATCTAAAACTAAAACTTTGTTAGTCTTTCCACCCCACCCCCACTAGAGCTGTACCTTGAGTATCCTGCCTTCCATTCTTAATTAGCACTTTTCTTAGATAATATCACCACCTTCAACACCTCTTTGATCCTTTTGTCTGTGACATCTTTTGATTATCTGCTCCTATCACTGCTTGCTTATCTCCACAATCATCCCATCCTCAACTTCTCTCTCCCCCCGCCCCCCACCTTAGACCAGCTTATATTTCACCTCTCTCCTAACTATACTCAGTTCTGCCGAAGGGTCATGAAGACTCGAAATATTAACTGATTTCTTCTCCACCGATGCTGCCAGACCTGCTGAGTTTTTCCAGGTAATTCTGTTTTTGTTTTTGCCTGTCCCACAGCCAGGTCTGCTATTCTCTGAGAGAAGAAAACACACTTAGCAATTAAATTATTTCATACCTGTCCTCCCAACTCATCTAAATTGAAATAATTTGTCAGCGTGCACTCAATTTACTCTCGTCATTATGTTCTAGACCTCAGTCCCAATTGCCCCTTATCTAAAGTATCGAGCCATCTCCTTAAGCCTGGATAGCTTATTACTGTAAATCATTCTTGTGGCCTTCAACTGAACCTTTACCAAAACCATGTGAGAGGATTAGACATTGTTCTAACTGAGTCCTACCCAAGGTCTTGTGCAAGGACAAAATGGTATGTTTCATTTTATAATGAGTAGTCCTGTAAATGCAGCCCAGTACTTGCTTTCACCGTGGTTTCTCTGCATTTGCTGCATCTGCATTGGAAACATTAGGAAAGTTATGAATTATGACACTAAGATCTTTTTATTTTTATTTTCACCATTATTTTCAGTTCTCTTTCTGGTAAGTATGTGTTACTTTTACTCCTGCCCAGCTACATTACACTGTACTTGTCTATGTTAAATACTATTTGCCAAATGTGGGCTCCCAGTGACCAGTGTATCGAGACCTGCATCCGTTTTTTTTCCAGTCTCCTTTACAGTTCTAAAATTCCCTTCATATCATCCACAAACTTGCTGATCATTTTCCTAGCACCTTCATCTTTATCATCATATAGGTAGTAAAGAGCAAAGGCTTTAACATGGTCCCCTGTGAGACCGCACTGGTCACCAATCACCAAGCAGTTCTACGGATGTTGATAATAATGTCCTGCCTAGGGGTTTTTATCCACTTTAGCAGCTTCCCATTAATTCAACGAGGTTTTACCTTCTGGTGTACCTGATCATTCCGTACCTTTCGAGAATGGGTAAGGGAGTTCTGCCTACTCTCCATTCATCACTCACTCAGCATCACTAAATACAGATTATCTGATCGTTATTTTGTTTCTGAGCTGAGGCAAATTTCTCTACACTTCAAAAATATTTCATTGGCTGTAAAATGCTTTGGGATTTTCTGAGGTTGTATGAGGCACTGCATTAACGTAAATTCTTTCTTTTTTAATCTCATCGAATGCTTTTTAAAACCTGTGCCAAGATGACACAAATGCATAAAATATTAACTGACACTGATAAGGTAAACCCAGAATGGTACATTAAACCTGACAGGTAAATTTAAATGGCTCTTAGGGAGCTCTTACCTGAAAGTGTAATGAACTATTGGAATAATTTGTTTTGTTTAGCTACGATAAATCTGAACAAAAAAACATAAATTTACAGCCTTCTGATACATTGTTAGGGATAAATATCAGGGGCAGAATTTTCTGGCTGGCGGGGTCGCAGAGCGGGAGTGGCTGCGGGCGGGTGCAGACGCAATCGCTGTTCGTAATCGGGTCCGCGCCACCATGTTATGCGGGGGGGCCAATTAAGGCCCGCCCAGCGCGCTTCACAACTCCTGTGCATAGCAGAAATGGGCGGGCGGCGGCAGGCAACCAGGCCGCCGGGTCCAATGGCGAACTGGCGGCCTGTATAAAGAAAGGCCTGGCAGCCTTGGAAAGGCTGCTCACAATGTCTGGGGGGGGCGGCAATGAAGTTAATGCAAGCCCAGAGGGTAGGCCACCGGGGCCGGCCAGGCCGGAAGGTAGGCTGGAGGCCCCTCGTTTTTTTTGGATGACTGCCTTGCTGCCCTCCTCGAGGAGGTGGCAGCTCGGCGGGAGGTGCTGGTTCCCCAGTTTGGGGGGAGGAGGCCCCTCCCCCACATGACCAAACGTGCCTGGGAGGAGGTGGCGGAGGTGGTGAGCTCCCACGACATGGTGCAGCGCGCCTGGATCCAGTGTCTCAAGCGCTTCAACGACTTGTTGTGCTCTGGCAGGGTGAGTACCATGTTGGCATTGGGCACTTAACCCAGTAGGTCGGCTTACCCCCTGCTGCCCCCCACCCCCCGCTCCTGCCAAGTCTGAGTGTAGCGACTCCATTGGATCATTGAGAGCATGTGACCTTTGCTGGGTGGGCAAGCAAATGTTGCCCATGCTGGTGTCAGCCTGAGAGGGTGATGAAGAGATGGGTTTTGCCCCCGCAGCATGTGTTACACTGAAACCTACATGACTGGTTTGGGGATAACCTGGAGGAGCTGCACCTAGGTGCTGTGCGTGAACTGCAGGACATGTCCCAGTCAGGGTGATGACATGCTGGGAGGGGTGGCATGGCAACGAACCATCTGCTGACCTCTGCGCTACACTTGCTTGCGCCTCCTTGTTTGGAATGTGGTGCCTAATGTGATGTAGGCAGCATGTGTCCAAGGGGGAGGTGGCGGGGTGGGGAACAGGCCTAGCACCTTTGTGTGAGTATTCGGCAGCAGCAGGGTGAGGAGGCACTGGAGCCCTGATACGTCCCACTCTGGCTGGGGTGGGCCGTGCGCCAAGAGAGTCCGTGTGCAATTTGCACTAATCAATGCTCTTCTCTCCTTTTCAGAAGAAGAATGTCATAATGCTGCAGAGTGTGCAAGGACTGGCGGCGGCCAGGCACAGTTAGCCATTCTCAGCCGGTTTGAGCAGGAGGCCCTGGATTTGGAGAGGTGCCATGTGCCCAGGTCCACTGGTGTCGGTGAGGCTGGGGTGCCATGGCCGGGTATTTTATGCCCAACAGTGAGGCCAACATTGTTCTCCCAACAGCCATGGCAGTGCTGAATGTTCAGTGATTTAATTTTACAACATGGCTTGATCATTGCTTATGGAAGGATGAGCACATAATGATCCAGGGGACAGGGATGCACTTTGTCATTGTCTCCACGTTATCTGATCCAATGTCCTTGTTCTTCCTTTCAGCATCAGCGGAGCAGGGACGAGAGGAGGAGCAGCAGAGGCCCCCCTCTCACACCTGAGGGGCCTGAAATCTCACCAGTATCACACCATCTCTACCAGGCAGGCACCAGCACAGATACTAGCACCTCGGTAGGAACTCGAACGTCGGCTAGTGTCCCGGGGCACAGCGGTGAGGGTGTTTCACAGTCGCTGGAGGAGCTGGCAGAGACAGAGAGTGCCCATGGCACCAGCAGTCGGAGGACTGCAGGGGACCAGGCACATGCTCAGTCAGTGCCTGATGATGTGCCTCTGGAGTTGTCCGCGAAGCATCAGGGACATGAAGTGCGGCCGGGTGTGCAGGTGCATCTGGGGGAGATACATGAGGCCATCCTTGGCTTGGTCTCCATGGTGGAGGAGTCTACGCGGACGATCACCAAAGCAATGAGCCACATGTCTGAGTGCCATGCATCCTCCATGGGGAGAATGGCAACTCTCGTGGAGAGGCTCCTCCAGGAGACCCATCAGGGCTTCCTGGGGATGCGCTCTGACCAGCAAGCCCTCACATTGGCATTGACCTCAGCTGGTCAGTGCCAGTGTGGGAGATGGTCTGGGCACCAAGTTTCCCAGCTCGGTGCCCATCCATCCACGGTGAGCAGGGAGGCCCAAAGCGACCTCATGTCGGCGCAGCAGCTGCCTGTCATCTCTGCGGGCTCCTCTCAGGGCACTCCGGATGAGGGCGGCAGCTCCTCCACCCCTCTCCCAGTGACCGTAGCATCCGGTGAGGCTGCAACAACTGGGGAGATGCCAGCTGTGGAACTGGCAGCTCCCTCCCAGGCAGGGCCAGCACAGGTTCCACGGGCCAGAGGACGACCGCCAAGGTCATCGAGGCCAACAGGACAGCAGAGTCAGCAGGCTGTCTCAGTGATGGGGCAGCACCAAGACGTAGCACCCGGAAGCGTAAACATAAGGCACTTTAGGCACACCAAGATTTTATCACTGGTGCTTTTGTATTGGCCAGAGATGAGGTCTTTATCATTTCCTTTGATTTTGAACACCCTTGTCATTTTGTTTCATTAAGTTTCTTTGCCTGTGATATTAAGTTCAGGCATGTCACCATGGCTGAGGGTACCTCTTTTCTTCTGCAGGTGGATGGTTTCCAAAAATGTTAGGAGTGCTTTGTGGGACATTCAGCTTTATTAACAAGGCCCTTAGTTACAGATCCTAACCTGGAAGATTTGGCATTTAGATATTGAGTATGGAGCCTATTTGTCCTGGAGGTCCATCTGTGGTGTGCTAGCTGAAGGGTCGTTGGATTAAAGCCTCCCAAGTGGCCCTGGAGTATGCCCAGGTCAGCGTCTACCCCCTCAGAATTCCCCTGTGCATGCTCATTCTTGGAATCAGTGCTGGAGTCACCGTGTGCAGCCGCAGCCACTGCTTCAACATCTTCATCGTCCACTGCGTCGCCCCTTTCCAGCGCAAGATTGTGGAGAGCGCAGCATGCAACCACTATCACAGAGACATGCGCCTCCTGAGTGGTGCAGGCATCGGAAGTGCATCTTGAGAAGACCGATGATTCTCTCCACCGCAGCCCTTGTGGAGGCGTGGCTCCTATTGTACCGCTGCTCAGCTTCTGATCTTGGATGGCGGAGAGGCGTCATGAGCCACCTTCTGAGGGGATAGCCCTTGTCACCCAGCAGCCATCCATCCAGCCGGGATGGAGCACCGAAGAGACTCGGCACCTGGGAGTGTCTAAGGATGTAGGCATCGTGGGAGCTGCCTGGGTATCTTGCACTGACTTGCAGAATCAGCATCCTGTGGTCACACACTATCTGCACGTTCACAGAGTGGAAGCCCTTCCTGTTGACGAAGGCATCGGGGTCACCTGCTGGCGCCTTGATGGCCACATGTGTACAGTCTATAGCACCCTGGACACGGGGGAAGCCAGCAATGGCCGCGAAGCCTCTGGCTTGCTGTGCCTGACTTGCCTGGTACCAGCAGAAGTGGATGAAGATCAATGCACATCTGAACAGAGCGTCTGTAACCTGCTTGACACAAGTGTGCACAGCTGATTGGGAGTCACGGCAAAGATCACCCACCGAGCCCTGGAAGGAGCCAGAGGCATAGAAGTTGAGGGCAGCTGTGACCTTTAGAGCTACTGGCATGGGGTGTCCACCCACACAGTTAGAGGAGATCTCAGGGCCTATCATCTGACAGATATAGTTGACTGTCTCCCTTGAGTGATGGAGCCTCCTTTGGCATTGCACCTCAGACATATTGAGGTAGCTGCTTTGCTGCCTGTATACCCTGGCAGCAGGATAGTGGTATCTTCTGCGACCCCTTCCACCTTGTCTACCTCTTGGCCCTGCACCCCTTGTGCCTGCGCCTGTCCTCCCAAAGGTGGCTCCCCTGGAGGCTGAATGTGCATACCTGGCCTCCTCCCATTCTAACCCTCCCTTCCTCCTCAGAGGGGGTACCTCCAGTGGAGAGTTCAGCTCCCATTCCCAGGCTACGGGAAGGCTTCCTGAAACCCGCAGGCCTAAAAAAGATTCCTCATTGCAGAGTCCAGACAAAGCAGCTGGTATGCGTTTTGAAGAATTGTAGATCACACAGGCAAGCTTCAATAACTTTCAAAAATCAATACTTGACAGAGCACACTCGCAACCCCAGTGAGCCCTCTTATCCTGCCTGTGGATGAGGTTTATACAAAAGTGACCTACTTGCCTGCCCGTTGCACCCGTGCGACGACCCGAAGATTGCACAGGTGCCGAAAAATCGACATCGATCGGTGAGTCAAGGGCCTTAAGTGGCCCGTTAATTAATGGCGGGTGCTCATCGGATATCATCGTGCACCTGCCCAACGAAATATCGCGATGGCGCACAGTGATGTTGGGACACTCGCCCGACATCACCGCGCGCCATTTTATGCGTGGACGTGCGGGGCCCACCTCCAGACGCCAATGGGAAAATTCTGCCCCAGGAAATTCCAAATCCAGCTGAATATTTTAATAGGAGATGTAAACAGAAAATGCTGGGGATGCCCAGCAGTTCTGGCAGCAGCTGTGGAGAGAGAAGGAGAGTTAATGGGCTGCATTTTACGGGGTTGTATTGCTTGACTAACTGCCCCTCCCCCGACCCCGAAAGAAATGTCAGACGCCAGCTGGCCCATGTTAAATAAGGCCGCCCCAGAGCAATAGCATGTAACACTCTGTGGGCTGCATGAACGCGGTGAGAGTGGCACTTCCGCCCCTCAGTATGAGGAGTCCCAGTCTCACGAGCTGCCAGCCAATCTGATTGCCTGGTAGCACTAGCACTCCCAGCAGTGCCAGAACTCAGTAGTGAGCGCTGCTGTAACAGCAAGAAGGCCTGGGGATAAAGAGGACATGGCCATCGGAGAGAGGTAAGCCTGGAGTTCTGGACGGGGAAGGATTGGGGAGCCTAGGCGTTCGGGGGTGAGGTGAGGTGGGTGAGGCCACAGGTTTTAGAGGCCAGACGGCGAGGAACAAATTGGGGGGAAGGGTGGTGCCCCCGAAGCGCACAGGGATGTATATCCCTTCCTTCCCCCCTTTTCAAAGGTTATCGGAGTTAGATGGGAATGTGGAAATCGAAACACAAGATGATCAACAATGATCTTATTGAATGGCGGAGCAGGCTAGAGGGGTCGAATGGTCTACTCCTGCTCCTATTTCTTATGTTCTTATGTTCTTATATTTTAAGCAGTTAGTTTAAAAAAACAGCCTGCCCACTCCCACCCGTCTGCCTGCCTCAACCATATAAAGGCATGGGCAGCGTATTATTTGGGTCAATTGGCTTGGTAACAAGCTCGATTGACCCTAAATTATTTCTTTAACAATGGCAGACAGCTGTGGATTTTGGCACCCGCCCACCTACAGTATTATGGGGGGCAGCTCAACGGTGGGTGAGAAGGTGATGGCTTACCACCCCTCATATTTTACATTCTTGTCGCTCCCCACCTTCCCACTGAAAACATGCCCGGCAGGAGGCTATTGTCCTTTCCTAGCTTGGACCTGCATTCAAATGCTGCATAGGCTACTGAGATTAAAAAGTAAGTGTCTGCTACCTGAAATAATGTTGAGTAGTTTTAAAGTAGTTATGAAATCTGTCCCTGGGTTCATAGTCTTGTTGTGGTCCCTGTAGAGACCGATAACTTTTAAAAAAGAGATATGAATTTCTCAGGGACCTACTCAAAGGATCACTTGATAAGATTTCACGTTTTAAGACTTTTACTGCAACAAACAAACTAAAATCAATATTGACTAAACATTACTTAGTAATACACTAATACACTGAACTACAGGAAAGATATCCCCCCTTAATTTCCTAACACAACCAAAAACCCTATGCTGCCTTTATATGTTAAACTTCACTTTCTGCAAAATTGTAATCTTTACAGGAACCAATCCAAAGTCACTCCCAGCTTCCAATGGGCTCACTTCACCCCATTTCTTTGAGCTGTAACATCCAGCGTTTGTTGAAAGCCGTTTCCCACAGTCTTCTGTGAATCCCAGAACCAACTTCCAGCAGCAAGGCCCACTCAGACCCTTCTCCCGGCCTCACCAGGATGAGTTTTCCAGTGTCCTTAAATCTCAACGGGTCCCGCCTCTTCCGGGAGAAAATGATCCTGCCTGGGCTACAAATAAAGCAGCCTTTTTTCCCTCTGCTATTCTCAGCAGCCACTGTTTTCCTGTTTCCCTTTCCAGGACTCTCCCTCTATTTCTAACCAGGGTCTCTGAGTCAGCAAGTCTGGCAGCAGTGGGGCCAGCTGCCTTTTGTTTTTTTCTCCATGTTATCAAATATTAGCACCTTGCTTTCAATATGGCTTGACCTGGGCCCCTGCCCCCATGGCAACCAAATCACACAGGCTTATTTCCAGGCAGAACTAGTAGGATATCACATGCTCCTCTCCACGACTCCACTTACCTTGAATTTAAGCAGACAGTTTAAAATGTAACCATCCTATAATACTTCTCATTTGTAGCAGTGTCTATTAGGAAGGCCTGGCAAGGGGAATTAAGAACTCACTCACTTTGGGCGGAATCATCCCAGATTTGCACTAAGTACGGTAGCAGGTGGATAAAACAACATTTTACCCACCAGCTGTGATGGCCGGTTTTTATGCCATGTTGGCCCAAAGCTGCCACATTATTTATTCATTCCCAGGAAACATGTTCCCATGGCGGTCAGGCACTGATGTGCTCGCCCGCCATCACCTCGCCGCTTCATCACATCGGACGCCATATTTAAAGTCCAGCCATATGCATACATCTCAGTGCTTCCAGCCAACGACTGCTGCAGGGAAGATATCTACAAGCGGCAAAAAGACTGCAGCCCCCAGGTTCAGCGATGCGTCACTGGAATGCCTTTTGGATGCCGCGGAGGCCCACCACGATGTCCTCCACCCCCGCTCTGACTGCAGGATGGGCAGTGGTGTGACTAACTAGGCTTGGGAGGTGGTGGTCAGCGGTGGTCAGTGCCAATGCCCTGCAAAAGAATGAATGGTCTCACCCGTTCCGCCAGGTTAACTCACTCTTCTCATCACTCTCAACTCACACACTCGCAAACCCATCACACTTCCACAGGGATCTCACACCACAGGGGACAACACCACTAACTCTCACACACACCCTCGCCTTTCCATCAGGCTCATATCCTCACGACCTCGCATTCTTATCCTGTCCATAGCTCCGCTCACCACACAAACATTCCATGCAGTGCCATGCATCCTGCTCACACTCTCTCCATCTGTTTTCATGTAGGGGAGAAGCCAGCTCACATCATTGGGGAGAGGTCCCAGACCAGGGGTGGAGTGGCCACTCACTTTGAGGAGTGTCCCATCGCGCTGACTGGTGAGGCAGGGCCTTTCAGAGCCTCATGCAAGCACGCTCACACGCACACGGATCCTTCAAGTTTCACACTCACCTTAATGTCCTGAGCATTTTCAATGCTGTCTGCTGGGGTTCACTTTCAGTTGTCCATCCGCGCTGACCTGCACCTCCACACGCCCCATGTTCACACTCCCATGCAGCACATGATCTCATCCACCAGGGCTCTTGTTTCACTTACGATTTGGACAGCATGGTCTTGGTCCGGTTTATTGTGTGCTCCCCTATCTTTCCCCCTCCCCGAGTCACCCATCTCCTTTCCCCCATCACAGTTGACCCCCACTTCCTCGGCATCACTTTCCACCTCCCCTCCTTTTCCTTTCAGCCACAACCTTTTTCCTTTGGGGATGTCCAGGGGCGAACGTGCAATTTCCCTTCTTCCTGAAAATCCTACCCCAATCCACCTCCCTGACCACCTCCTTCCCACCCCCAAGGGTCCGTGTCTGCCTCCAGGTCCCTATCAACCACCCTCACTGTCTCTTCTGTCACTACTTTTGAACCCTCACCCTCCCACCCTACCACCTCACTCTGCCCTTGGTGATTCTCATCCTTCCTCCATAACATGCTCACCCTCAGTTCGCTCCTCAGGAGGCAAACATGAACCTATCCGACCCCTCCAGTGCACGTTTGCCTGCACATCCCCCCTCCACATCCTTTCCCGCCTCCGCACCCCTTCCCCCCCGAACCCCTTCCCCCCTGGAGCCTCCTTCCTGCCTGGTACCCCCCTCCTCACCACTTCCCCACCACACCCAGTCCTCCCACCCCCACCCAGACTCCCCCATCTACTTAGTCCTTTCCCCTTCCTGATTCCTTCCTCCACCCTTACCTGTTCAACCTACCTTAGTCCGTCCCCTTCCCGACTCCTTCCTCCAGCCTCACTCTTCCTCCACCCTCACTTCTTCCTTCAGCCTTACTCCGAACCCCTTCCTGACTCCTTCCTCCACTCTTACTCCCTCCCCAACCCTTACTCCCTCCCCTCTCAGAACACCTTTCTCCCCCTGAACACCCAGCCCTCTCCGCACCGCTTCCTCCTCCTGGACACCCTCCCCTCTCCGCACTCCTTTCCTTGCACCTTCCTGCCCACTTACACCTACCTACCCAGTTTCTGTCTTCTCCCCACAACCTCCCCTGACCCCTTCCTTCCCCCCACAACCTCACCCCTTCCTGACACCTTCATTCCTCCCTCCCAAGCCCACCACCCACCACCCCCACAACACCTCTTCGTCTCCCAGCCAGTCCGAGCTCTTCCTCTCCCACCCCTTCGACCATCATCCATTGTGAGCATCAACAGTGAATCTCCAGCTGCCGTGAGCTGCTTCACAGCAGAGCCATGTCCCTGAGACTGCATCCAACATGCCATGGACATTCCTCCAGTGTGCCATTGGTGACAGGCTCTAGCACCTTTTGCTCCTTGGATGTCCGCTATGCAAACAAAGCTCTGGTGAGTAAGTTCCAACTTCTGCACATCACACTTGTCAAGACGTGTTCTCCACCGGCATGCTTTCCCGCTGAGGTGGGTGGACGATCTAGCTGTTGGTGGGGGGGGGGGGGGGGGGGGGTGGGAAACAATTCCAGCGGGCAGGCCTAATAATGACACGCTTGTGTATTACAATGAGGGTCCTGATGTCTGGTGGCGGGAGAAGCAGCCCACCATCGCAGGGCTAAGCGGACGACCACGAATTGATTTCATGCCACTGTGAAACCGATTGTGCTGTATTGTCTGCTCACGCCACCAAACATGCCCGATGCTGGCGGGCTTGGAAAATTCCACCCTCCGTGTGGATGTGGTGAGGACTGATGGGGAGAGAGGTTAAGATTCCTTGTGTTCACTCTGAGCACTAATATTATTACCATGCGCATGAAGAACTAACATAGAAGTCATCTCTTGTCACTAGGACATAGGGTGATTGACTCTGCAAATGGTTTTGAGACCCTGTGAAAATGGACACTTGAAAATGGAGGATTGTCCCATTGTGTATTACAATGAGGGTCCTGATGTCCGATGGCAGGAGATGCAGCCCACCATCGGAGGGTTGAGCGCACAATCCTATTCCCCAGCACCAGATAGACAGCAGGGGTTCAAGAAGATGATTCAGCAACACCTTCTCAAAGCCAGTTAGGGATGAGCAACAAATGCTGACCTTGCCAATGATGCTCACATCCGATCAAAAAATAAAAACAATAATAAAGCACCCAACATTCACCAAAAAAGGAATAAAAAAACATAAGGAAAACTTACACCATGCTATAACAATGCTGAACAAAGAATCAAAAATAAAACACTCTGGTTTGTGTTAAAGTAAGTATACTCCGGCCTTGTATGGAATACCAGAGAAACAAAATGGCTGCAAGTAGATTATAACAGGCTACAGATAGTGTCTCAAAACCATTAACCTCGGCACCCAGTTCATGCCAGATTTTGGATCTTGCCAGTTTTTGGGTCAGGCAGTTCTGCTTGGACATTTCGGGCTAGGTCGGTTTGGGTCAAGGATCGCTCTTACCACTTGGAGAGCAGGAAAAGAGAGGCGCCCAAAGCTGATAACTCATCGGTGTGCCACCATGCCAGTGCAGCACCTAGCCCAACGAGCCGGTATGATATTTTACTCATCTAATAATGAGAGCTCATGCATATGCAGCTTTAAAAAATGTCCGGTTTTCAAACATCACAGGCTTTTGGATAGCCGAATTTGAGACACTGTACCTGTAAGGCCATCTGACAGACAGCTGCCATTGATTTTTGCATTTGTTTTACCCAGAAGAGAAATAGTTCTGGATAATTTATGCCCTGATTATACAGCATCAGCTGCAAACAGTGCTGCACATTCAGGAGAAACAACTTACTTTTCTTCCTTTGAGACACTACAGGAGTATTGATTCCACTCTATGAGAGGTACTGAATATTCTCTTTGTTGATGTACAGACTGCATCTCATTACCAGCTGTCAACAAATAACCTGGAAAATGGGCATGTCACAGCTTGAGGACAGAGCAACTGTCATCAACCGCTTCCTTTTGGAAAAGATACGACAAGTGGTTATGTGAATGGACTAGTCATCTCGAGGTCTAGGCTAATGATGTGGCGACATGAGTCTCTTCCATAGCATCTGCGGAATTTAAATGCAATCAATTGAATAAAAAGTCTTTAATAAAAAGCTAGTATCAGTAATAGGTGAGATGAGAGTGACTGCCCTTGATATCAAGGCCTAATTTGACCGAATGTGGCATCAAAGAGCCCTAGCAAAACTGAAGTCAATGGGAATCAGTGGGGAACTCTCCACCGGCTTGAATCATACTAAGCAAAAAGGAAGATGGTTGTTGGAGGTCGATTATCTCTGTCCAGGGGTATCACTGCAGGTGTTCCTCAGGATAGTGTTCTAGGCCCATCTTCAGCTGCTTCATCAATGACCTTCCTTCCAACATAAGATCAGAAGTGGGGATGTTCGCTGATCATTGCACAATGTGCAGCACCATTCGCGACTCCTCAGATACTGAAGCAGTCCATGTCCAAATGCAGCAAGACCTGGACAATATCCAGGCTTGGGCTGACAAGTAGCATGTGACATTCACACCACACAAGTATCAGGCAATGACCATCTCCAACAAGAGAGAATCCAACCATCGCCCCTTAATGTTCAATGGCATTACCATCCCTCACTATCAACATCCTGGGGGTTACCATTGACCAGAAACTGAACTGAGCTAGCCATATAAATACTGTGGCTACAAGAGCAGGTCAGGCTGGGAATTCTGTGACGAATGACTCACCTCCTGACTCCCCAAAGACTGTTCACCATCTACAAGGCACAAGTCAGGAGTGTGATGAAGACTGTCCACTTGCCTGGATAAGTGTAGCTCCAACAATACTCAAGAAGCCCGACAACATCCAGGACAAAGCAGCTTGCTTGATTGGCACCCCATCCACAAACATTCAATCCCTTCACCACAGCGCTCAGTAGCATCAGTGTGTACCATCTACAAGATGCATTGCAGGAACTCACCAAGGCTCCTTAGGCAACAACCCCCAAACCCATGACAAATACCATCTAGAAGAACAAGGGCAGCAGATACATGGGAGCACCGCCACTTGGATGTTCCCTCCAAGCCACTCATCATCCTGACTTGGAAATATATCAACGTTACTTCACTGTCTCAAGGTCAAAATCCAGGAACTCCCTCCCTATCAGCACTGTGGGTGTACCTACACCACATGGACTGCAGAGTTCAAGAAGGCAGCTCACCACTACCTTCTTAAGGACAATTAGGGATGGGCAATAAATGTTGGCCCAGCCAGCAACACCCACATCCCATGACTGAGTTAAAAAAAATAAGAGGCCTGTAATCGAACAAGGTGCAAGTCAAAATCCAGTCCAGACCAGACCTGGTTGTGGACATTGAGCGATAGAAGTTCCCAGCAGAACCATAAACTTAGCAAGGAAGAATCTTCCATGACATCTTGATTGAACTGAGCCCCTGAGCTGGGCTTGTGAAGAAGTGTCCTGTCTACAACTGCTCTGGCAGATGGACAAAACATCTAACTGATACTAACGTCTCCTCCGATTACCCTGCACCAATGCCCATCCTTTGCTGACCTGCTGCTTTTTTGTCTGCGAGAAGAATACAATGATTTTATAAATGCACCACAAGATGTGCCACTTCAGTAAGTGAGAAATAAATACAGTGTGAAGAACCCAACGATCAAAGCAGAGAACTAACCCTCACCTGTGAGATGGCTTTCAGATTCAATTTGTTGGACTCTCGATTAGCTCCGAGATAATGATGTTCAGCTTACCCTCCTCCAAAAATAACAGAAGCATTAGATTAGCAAACTGGCTGACAAGGGTGATGCTGTTGTTGTCTGGCACACCAACCTCTACCTCACAGAGACCAAACATCAGCTCTCTGACACTTCCCCCTGAATACAAGTTGAACTCTGACGAGCACGGAAGCAGTTGTAGCTTTGCCAACAGGTGAAGACAGAGATGAGGAGAATTTTTTTTTTTCTCAAGTGGTCATGTGCCTTTGGAACTCACTTCCTCAAAAGGCAGTGGAAGGAGAAGCCGGTATTTTCAGCTCCGGTTTGCAGCGGGCATCATGGCGGGCGGGTGTGGAAGATATCGGGACTTCGCAAAAAAAGGTTTCACGTCGCCATAAAACTAGTTTGTGATTGTTCGCTCCACCCATCAATGGTGGGCCGCCTTTCCCGCCACCACACGTTGGGAAGCTAATTTCAATACATCATAAGCCCTGCTCACTGGAAACGTCCCCCACATTGGATCATGAGCTCACATCGGCGTGATCGCATGCCGACATGTTTCACAACGGTACATAAGCGACGTGCACCTTCACTTGGGACTTTGAGGTTTGTTTGCCTGCCTTGCTTTGGGCAGCACTCGCAGTGGAACAGAGTGGAATGGGAGCATCTACTTTTAGGTAAATATGCGTCAGAGCAGTGGGACTCATTCAAGAAGGAAATAGGGAGAGTACAGGGCCAACATATTCCAGTCAAGACAAAGGGTGGGACCAACAAATCCAGGGAATCCTGGATGTCGAGGGATATACAGGATTGGATAAAGAGAAAAAGAGAGGCTTATGACAGATACCGAGAGCTCAAAACAGCGGAAGCCCTAGAGGAGTATAGAATGTGTAAGGGAGATCTTAAAAAGGAAATAAGGAGAGCAAAAAGGGAGCATGAAAAAACATTGGCAGGTAAAATAAAGGAAAATCCAAAGTTATTTTACAAGTACATTAAGAGTAAGAGGATAACTAGGGAAAGAGTAAGGCCCATTAAGGACATTGTGGTAATTTGTGTGTGGAGCCGGAAGACGTGGGTAGGGTTCTAAATGAATACTTTGTGTCGATGTTCCCAAGTGAGAGGGATGACGTGGGTATGGAAATCAGGCAGAAGGACTGTGATATAATTAAAAGAAATTAGCGTAGAAAGGGAGGAGGTTCTAAGTGAACTGGCAGGCTTAAAAGTCGATAAATCTCCAGGCCCAGATGAAATGTATCTCAGGCTATTGAGTGAGACAACGGAGGAGATAGCAGGGGCACTGTCAATAATTTTCAATACCTCTCTGGCCACAGGAGAGGGGCCAGAGGACTGAAGGACAGCCAATGTAGTACCGTTATTCAAGAAGGGAGGAAGGGATAAGCTAGAGAACGACAGGCCAGTCAGTCTAACCTCAGTGGTGGGGAAACTATTGGAAGCAATTCTGAGGGACAGAATTAATCTACACTTGGAGAGGTAGGGATTGATCAAGGACAGTCAGCATGGTTTTGTTAAGGGGAGGTCATGTCTGACCAATTTGATTGGATTTTTCAAAGAGGTGACCAGGTGTGTAGATAAGGGCAATGCATTGGGTGTAGTCTATTTGGACTTCAGCAATGCTTTTGATAAGATCCCGCATGGGAGACTGATAACGAAGATAAGAGCCCATGGGACCCAAGGCAATTTGGCAAATTAGATCCAGAATTGGCTGAGTGGCAGGAAGCAGAGGGTGATGGTCGAGGGGTGTTTTTGTGACAGGATGCCTGTGTCCAGTGGGGTTCCACAGGGATCGGTGTTGGGTCCCTTGCTGTTTGTGGTATATATAAACGATTTAGACTTGAATGTAGGAAGGTTGATCAGTAAGTTCGCGGATGGCACAAAAATTGGTGGGGTGGTAAATAGTGAGGAGGATAGCCTTAGATTACAGGAGGATATAGACGGGATGGTCAGATGGGCTGATCAGTGGCTTAATCCTGATAAATGTGAGGTGATGCACTTGGGCAAGACAAACAAGGCACGGGAATACATGATGAATGGTAGGACCCTGGGAAGTACCGAGGGTCAGAGGGACCTTGGTGCACATGCCCACTGGTCCTTTAAGGTAGCGGGACAGGTAGATAAAGTGATTAAGGAGACATATGGGATACTTGCCTTTATTAGCTGAGGCATACAATATAAGAGCAGGGAGGTTATGCTGGAGGCAGTTCTGGTCGCTACATTGTAGGAAGGATGTGATTGCATTGGAGGGGGTGCAGAGGGGATTCACCAGGATGTTGCCTGGGATGAAACATTTAAGTTATGAAGAAAGGTTGGATAGACTTGGGTTGTTTTCGTTGGAGCAGAGAAGACTGAGGGGCGACCTGATCGAGGTGTACAAGATTATGAGGGGCATGGACAGGGTGGATAGGGAGCAGCTGTTCCCCTTAGTTGAAGGGTCAGTCAAAAGGGGGCATAACTTCAAGGTGAGGGGCAGGAGGTTTAGGGGGGATGTGAGGAAAAGCTTTTTTACCCAGAGGATGGTGACAGTCTGGAATGCACTGCCTGGGAGGGTGGAGGAGGCGGGTTGCCTCACATCCTTTAAAAAGTACCTGGATAAACACTTGGCACGTCATTATATTCAAGGCTATGGGCCAAGTGCTGGTAAATGGGATTATGTAGGTAGGTCAAGTGTTTCTCACGTGTCGGTGCAGACTCGATGGGCTGAAGGGCCTCTTCTGCACTATGATTCTGTGATTCTGATTCTGTGATAACTGTGTAAAACGCTGGTTAGGCCACATCTAGAGTAGTGCGTGCAGTGCTGGAATCCACATTATAGGAAGGATGCGATTTCACTAGAGAGAGTACAGAGGAGATTTACCAGGATGTTGCCTTGGCTGGAGAGTTTTGGTTATGAGGAGAGATTGGATAGACTGTGGTTATTTTCCCTGGAGCAGAGGAGATTGAGGGGGGACATGTATGAAGGGCATAGATAGGGTAGACAGGAAGGAACGTTTCCCCTTGGTGGAGGGATCAATAACCAGGGGGCATAGATTTAAGGTAAGGGGCAGGAGGTTTAGAGGGGATGTGAGGAAGAATTTTTTCACCCAGAAGGTGGTGGGAATTTTGAACTCACTGCCTGAAAGGGTGGTAGAGGCAGAAACCCTCATAACATTTAAGAAGTATTTGGATGGCATGGCATACAAGGCTATGGGCCTAGTGCTGGAAAATGGGGTTAGAATAGTTAGGTACTTGTTTACCGGTGCAGTCTCACTGGGCTGAAGGGCCTTTTTCTGTGCTGTAGACCTCTATGACTCCATGATTCTATGAGTTATCAGTGCCAGGCTTTGAAGGCAACACCACATTGCTTTTAGGAAGGCTCACAGGCAGGCTTCTACCTACCAGACTAGCTGTAAGGCCGGGATGGCTTTTCAATGGCTGCAGGGCTAGGACTTGCTTGGGGAAGGGGGAGAAGTGGCCTCGGGCAAGGGAAGATGCTTCAGGATGAAAGCTGTACTGGGGAAGGGGGGTATCCCAGTGTGTGTATGGGGGCACATGTTGATCTGTGCAAGTGGCCTCAAGATGGTGAGGACTGAGGAGGCAGTCTCCAGAAAAGATTGAGCCAGATGGAGATGTGAGGGTGTGTGTGAGAGAATGAGTAGTGATGTCCCTTGAGCTGGCAGTGAATGAGATGCCAGTGAATGTGTGATGGGTTTGTGCGTGTGTGAGTTTAGGGTGATGAGATGGTTGACTTCACTGGCAGCACGGATGAGATCATTCATCCTCTTTCTGTGCTGAATGGCCAACCTCTTCCATGCAGCGCTGGCACTGACCACCACTGCCACCGCCTCTCAAGCCGAAGTGGTGAGACTGCTGGTCCTCCTGCAGCCGGAGTGGGGGTGGAGGACATCACGGTGGGCCTCCAAAAGGTATTCCTGTGACGTGTCACTGAAGTCTTCTTGGCTTTTGGAGCTATGTCTTCATGCTGTAAGCATTGAGAACTGTATGCGTGGCTACAGTTTAGATATGGCACCTGGAGTGAGGAAACAGTGTGGTACAGCGTGGCGGGTCATTCAGTGGCTGCCCACCAGCAATACGGCGTGTTTCCTGTGGCTGCATAATTAATGAGGCAGGAAGTGGGTGATACAGTGCAAAACCCCACCCTTGTGGCTGGCAGGAAAAACATCTCTTTTCACCCCTGCCACTGCACTTAGTGCAATTGAGGGAAAATTCCGCCTAGAGTCTTTGAATGTTTTTAAGGCAGAGTTAGATAGATTCTTGATAAACAAGGGGGTGAAGGGTTATCGGGGGTAGGGGGGAATGTGGAGTTGAGGTTACATTCAGATCAGCCATGATCTTATCGAATGGCAGAGCAGGTTCAAGGGCCGAATGGCCTACTCCTGCTCCTTTCTCGTATGTATGTTCATAAGATAGCAGGAAGGCAATCCAGAACCGCAGGAGGTTGTTTTGTGTATTTTTCTTTGACATTCCTTATGGAGACATAAGGAGGAGGAATGTTCCACTGTACCCCACAGGAAAATGTAGGCTCTCCCTGCTCCAGGCATGCCACCACCCTTCCCTTCCCCACCTTAACCACCTCTTCCAAAACCCCTACCTATTAGGACTTCCCTTCTTGTTAGTGACCCTCCATTATTGCCACTGGGAGAGTGGGTTAGGAATAATAGATGGGTCTGCATGTAAAATTTTGAATCATGAGAAATAGGCCAAACTAGTCTGCACCACCCACACATCACTCCAGCCAGAGGTGCCGCTCCACTGTTCAGCTGTCCCCTATCCTCTTATCCATAGGGGCCCGTGTTGGATAGGTGGGGAGATGATGGCACTGTGATTATGTCACTCGACTTGGTAATCCAAAAAACCCAGAGATGATGTTCTGGAGTCATGGGTTTGAACCCTGTCAAGGCAGCTGCTGGAATCAAAATTAAATCTGGATTATTGAGCTAGTCTCAGTAATGGTAACCATGAAACTATCAGTGATTGTTGTAAAAACCCATCTGGTTCATTAATGCCCTTTAGGGAAGGAAATCTGCAGGTCTAAACTCCAGACCCACAACAATGTGGTTGACTCTAAACTGTCCTCTGAAATGGACTAGCAAGTCACTAATAAAAAAAGTTGGGCTAAAATTTTGTTCTTGTAGCGGAGGTATCATCGACAGGCCCAGAGGCGAGTGTGACTCATTTTCAGTGCTCATTGGGACACGGGTTCGCATTTTCTAAGAGTGGCATGCAACTAATTGGTTACCTCCAGGCTGCTTTTCTTGTTAAGAATGGCTGCCCGCCTTTAGGAGCTGTCGGCCAATCAGTGGGCTGACGTTCAGCAGTTTCAGCAGCGCTACCAGGAGTGGTGGCCACTGCTGGGACTGCACCTGGAAGAAGAGGGTTTACCTGGCAGTTTCCCCACACTGGTAAAATGCCAGTTATTACAATCCCCATAGAGACCAATAACTTTTAAAAAGATATTTGAATTCCAGTGGTCAGCTGAAAAGATGACACAAGGTTTCAAGCTTCAAGACTTTTATTGGAGTAAACAAACTAAAATCAACACTGACTTCTAATATTTTTGTAGGTAACTTATACTTTAAACTATGGAAAAGATCCCTAATGTGATGTTTAACATGACTGGCAATCACCCACCATTGTTATACTTTACCCTGTCTCTTAAGTGAAAATAAAAAGCGATATCTGGGGACTGGTTTTTTTATGAGGTATTCTTTCAGGTGTTTGATTGTGCTGCATGAACATATTTTGCAGCATTTTTGGTGTTTCCTTTATTCTGTGGAGGTCTGCAGCTCCCTGGGGCAGCTGTCTGCTTTCAGGGAGCTCACGAGAAGTGCTCACCTGCACCCTCAGTTAGGTTGGCACCAGCCCTCTTCCTGCCCCCACCCTGGCAGCACTGAGTATTTCTCAGTGCGCGTTTCGCACTGGTCGGCCGTTAGTTGGCCAGCCAGTGTGAAATCGCGGTCAGGGGCCGTTCGCGGCCGGAGGCCCATTTCCCGTCTGCTTCCGGGCCCGCCGATCACACACGTTCGGCGAGCGAAAAATTCAGGCCACAGTGGCTGCAGGAAGAGGTCTTTAATTGGCCACTTAATTGGCTCAATTCGCTTCTGGGTAGGTAGGATCGTCCACCACTTTCCCCATCACTAGCAAATGAGCATGGCAGCAGAGAGATGATGGGCCTTTTCATTTTACAGGCCTCCTCCCACCATCTCCCAGCCCATCTCCAGAGGGCTAGTAAAATTCAGCACCTAGGTTCTAATGCTGTAATGCTTATTTCCTCCCTAGTGTCATTTAGGAAGTGTCAGAAAAGTTGGGAGAGGGCAGGCTATGGGTTCTGTATCCATGTACAAGGGCTATTTAGCACTGCCCTGCAGAGCTTGTGCACATTGATTATCTCAGTGTGTCAAATTTGGAGTTAATTTGATCCTTGAATACCTGTGACTCAAAAGAGGCTCACACAGATACTCGTTCCTGCTTTTAATCGATATGGAACCTGCCAGCGACTAGAATTCTCCAGTTTACATTGCTAAATCGAGATTCCGTACTTGTAATCGATCAGCAAAATACCATGACTTCTTTTGACTTCTAGCTAGTTGCATAGTTAGTTGTCACCACTCATAATCAATAGGGCAGAGCCCTGGGGAATTTTAATTTTAATCTCCTTATTAGTGTGATTTGTGTTTTCTGTGCACTAAGTAACAGCTTTTGTACATAAGCTGGGTCTTTAGAAGGTCCCAACTGGTTTCCCTCACTCATTGAAGGCTGATAAGTGATTTGTTATTCCCTAGGCTTTCCATGTATTTCATCATTTAAAAGGGGCTGGTATTAAATGGTTTGCAAGGTTAACATTTTTGTGTCTATTGTAAAGATGCCTTTAATAAGCTAAGTTTCTCCTTTTATCCAAACCACTTTTGTTCCTCTTGGAATTCCTTAGCTCCCTAATTAAGCCAGGAGGGGCAAAATTACTGGGGCAAGAAAGATACAACTTGGGTTTTTTGTTGTGTGGTTGGGGTTTAGACAGGGTTTGAGGATTGCCTAGTCTCCTAAAAATTTGCTGCTCGGGCCCATAGCCTTTTTAAAGCAGAGCTATTTATTTACAGCAAGTATTTACACATCTGGCCCTCCACATGAGGTAAGAGCTTCTGGTCTCTTCGGAATCTCTCTTGCTACTCAGTCATGTGATCTGACATCATTATTACATCAGCATCACGTATGCCGCTAACACTAAACCTTTACCTCACATTGGACAGACTATCTTTAAGGGGATAGGAATTTGGACTGGAATTTTCTGGTTCCTTAGTGGGTGCCTAGGAAGTAGGGGTAAGTGGGGGGTAATATCTCAGTTTTTATGTCATCATGTCAGATACAGATTTTATAAGGGGTGGATGGCATGTCAAGTTGAAAGGATGCACGGATCTGTAAGTGAAGTAATTAAAGTGTCAATTCACCAGTATTTTAGGTGCTTTTCTCAATTATACACAAAGTATATGGGGTGTCGGAGCCCTGGCAGGTACATCAGGGAGACAAAGAGGTGGCAGGTAAGGTCAGTGCTGAATTCGACAGACATCAGGTAAAGCAGCATCCCTTCACAGGAAGACTAGATCAGATTAACCATAACATGTTGTGTGAAGAGAGGGCCGTGCCAGACCTTTGGAGTCAAGCCTCCATAGTGCCATCCTGCTGATGTTAGTTGGGTGGATTGAAGAAGCCTGAGATGTGGTGGAGTGAGGCAGGGTGGCTGGAGGAAACATGTGGTTGTGGTGCTTGAGACCAGGAGTGCCCACTTGCTATGGGCATCCTGCACTCAGGAGCTGGGTCCTCCAGTCATGAGGAGCACCTGAGAGGGTAGCGTTTCTAATACTTTTGTGGGAATGTGGATATCACTGGCTAGGCCAACATTTGTTGCCCAACCCTAATTGTCCTTGAGAAGGTGGTTGTAGGTCACCTTCTTGAAGTCTGTCTAGTGCAGGTACACCCAGAGTGCTGTGAGGGAGGGAGCTCCAGGATTTTGATCCAGCGACAGTGAAGGAACGGCGATATAGTTTAGTCAGGATGGTGAATGGCTTGGAGGGGAACTTGCAGATGCTGGTGTTCCCATGCATCTGCTGCCCTTATCCTACTAGGTTTTAGAGGTCAGGGTTTGGAAAGTGCTGTAAAAGGAGCATTGGTGAGTTGCTGCAGTGCGTCTTGCATATGGTACACACTGCTGTGCAATGAGATGGTGGTGGAGGAAGTGAATGTTTAAGGTGGTAGTTGGGGTGTCAATCAAGCCGGCTGCTTTGTCCTGGATGATGTCGAACTTCCTGAGTGCTGTTGGAGCTGCACTCATCCAGGCAAGTGGAGAATATTCCATCACCCTCCTGATTTGTGCCATGTAAAGATGCTCAGGTTTTGAGGAGTCAGGAGGTGAGTTACTAGCCTTTGAATTCCCAGTCTCTGACCTGCTCTTGAAGTCCCAGTGTTTGTATGGCTGGTCTAGTTCAGTTTCTGGTTAATGGTGATTTGTGGACCCAAATATGCTGCAGCATCTGATGTGCAATGTTGCAGCTTCTATTGCAGCTTAAGTGGCAGCTACCCAATGCCTGGGTGTTGCTAGTGAAAGCTCACTTGCTGTCACATGAGGATAGCTAACTGTCATGCAAATGTTGACCTCCATCATCGTGGCTGTTGGTTATAGTGAACATAGCAGCTTGCAGGACCTGGAAAAATTAATCAATTTTGCTTGCAACCTCCACCCCTCTCTCTCACCTTCACATGGACCATCTCCAACACTTCCCTCCCCTTCCTAAACTTCTTTGTCTCACTTTCTGGTGGTAGACTGTCTAACAATATTCATTATGAACAATTTCCACAACTACCTCAACTATACCTCCTCACACCCTGCTTCCAGTAAGGGCTCCATCCCATTCTCCTAGTTTCTCCATCTCCGTCGCATCTGTTCCAATGATGCTACCACCCACAATAGTGCTTCTGACTTGTCTTCCTTTTTTTCTCAGCTGAGGATCCCCCCCCCACACCTCTGCTCTCACCCCTTCCCCTCTCTTCCAGAACTGTGATAAGGTCCCCCTTGTCCTAGCTTTCCACCCCAGCAGCCTCCATATTCAAAGGACCATCCTCTGCCATTTCTGCTAACTCCAGTATGATGTCACCACCAAGCACAACTTCCCCTCACCTCCTCTGTCATCATTTCAAAGGGACCATTCCCTCTGTGACATCCTGGTCCACTCCTCTATCACCCCATAGTGATTGTAAGTAGAACCTATTATACTGTCTTGGGGATCATGTGACAATACAGACAAATTATCCCTAAGCGTGGGTAATCTTAGGGGCGGAGCTTTTCTAGTCGTGGACCTGGTTCAAGCATGTAGCTTCATCAGGAACTTTGTAAATAAAGTTTACTGTTTCTAATAAGAAACCTGTTCGGTACATCAAGTTTATTACAGCTCCAAACACTCCTTCCAGGTGAAGCAGGGGTTTACTTGCACTTCTTTCAATTTAGTCTACTGTATTTGCTGCTCACAAGGTGGTCTCCTCTACACTGGGAAGACTAAATGCAGACTGGGTCGCCACTTTGCAGAACACCTTTGCTCGGTCCACAAGTATGACCCCGACCTTCCTGTCGCTTGCCATTTCAATTCACTATCTTGCTCTCTGCTCGCATTTCTGTCCTTGGCCTGCTACAATGTTCCAGTGAAGCCCAACACAAGATTGAGGAACAGCACCTCATCTTCTGGTTAGTTACTTTACAGCCTTCTGGACTCAACGTTGAGTTCAACAGCTTCAGACCATAAACTCTGTCCTACATTTTGATTTCCACCCACCATGTATGTATGTACGGATGCATTACTGGTCTGTGAGAGATGGAAGGTAAGACATGGGACTGTTACTGAATGGGGGATCGAGACACTGGTTGAATGAGCTCATCAGGGACAAATAGTTAGATAGGGGCTGTATAGATTGCCTCCCCTTCCCCCTCCTCAAATAATAGGTGTTGCAAATACACCCAGCTGCACCCTGGAAGGAGCCAGATGCAGGGGAGCACCACCACCTTCAAGTTCTCCTCAAAGTCATACACCACCCTGATTTGAAATTCCTGAATTGGCTGTTCCTTCAAAATGGCTAGGTCAAGATCCTTGAACTCTGTGGGTGTATTTATACCACATGGACTGCTGCAGTTCAAGGAGGTGGTTCAGCACCACCTTCTCAAGGGCAATTAGAGAAGTGCAATAAATGCTGGCATTGCCAGCAACGCCTACATCCCATGAATGGATAAAAAAAGCTGCATAAAAGTTCATCACCACAGTCACCTCCACAGGCACTGGCAATGGAGCCCTTGCCCTACTCTGACATTACAGCTTTGTCTGTGGCAGATGGCAGATTTCAGTGTGGATGCCCTTACTGAAGTGCACATTGTCCCTCAGTAGGAAAATTTGCATAGCCTGAGCTGATGGCTTCCTCCTGAGAGTCCTTCTCCCTCTCCTCTTCCAGCAGCCTCCTGCTCTGCATGGCCTCTGCTCCCTCTCCAAGCCATGCTGCACTCCAAGCAGAAGATTTGCAAATGCATCCATGTCTGCTTTGAGCAGAAGCCTTGAAGGCAGTAAAAGCTCCTTCTTGGCACCTGCCACGCCACTCCTTGCAGAGTTTTGCTAATTTAAACAACTGCAATAAGCACCAAATGGTTGTAGAATTGTAGCAACGGTCGGAAGAAATCAGCTAGGTGCAACTAACCTGAAAGTAGTTGACAATCGCTTTTAACAGTGCTGGTGGGCTACCTTTCCTGCTGCTGAAATCATGTCCAGCTGTGTGAGTTTAAGAGAGGCCGATAACTAAAGTGTTGATCTCCAAAATGGTATCACTGGTGTCAAATCAGTGTTGCACTAGTTGATGTCATGACCTGCCTCCTCTGCATATTTCCAAAGGCCATTCACTGCACACACTTCACCAATATCCCCCAGCACAATTCACTGCAAGAGTGTGGGTGTGCAGCACAGATATCATTTGGCAGGTGTAAGGGCACCCATTGCTCCAAAAAGGGCGCTAATAAGTCCGATTTCTTGCCCTAGTCTTTGACTGGCAAATACTCAGACTAATGAAACTAAGGAAAAATATGCCTTTTCATTAACAGGAGAGAGGTGTGGTAATAATCAGGAGAGTGAGCTCCATTTTCAGAAGTTGGATACAATAATATATTAAGGAACATTTAATGAAACTGTGGAACAAGCAACTCAATGTAGCAACATAATGACTACTGAGCCAATATAGATTGTTACAGTAGAAACCATCATCATTTCATGAGCTATTCTACATGGTGTATTGCAAATATTTTAGAGGCCAAATCAGAGTGATATACAATGCATAATTACATTTTACTTTGGCTAACAGTGAGATTTTGTCACAAATCCTTTCTGCTATAAGTGTGTTCTTAGTTAAAATGACTTTAATAATATTGTTTTAATCATTAAATAATTGTTGAAACTCAGAGATCTGTTTGGAAATGAAGTGATGCATTTCCTGCATATTATGTTGTGATTTCTTCTAAGCATATAAGGTTCTGAAGGAAAGTCATATTGGACTTTGAATGTTAACTCTCTTTATCTCTCCACAGATGCTGCCAGACTCACTGAGTTTATCCAGCATTTTCGGATTTCCAGCATCCGCAGTGTTTTGATTTTGTTCAAAGGGTCAGAAGTAACTTGTTTTCCTTTGTAGAAAATAACGCTGTTATTTAAAAAGGACATATTTTGTGGGTTTCCTTCATGAGTAAATACACCATTTATAGAATGGAGCCTTCCAGGAGTTCGTGGGTTTGACATCTTATCTACACGTCAACCCCCTAGGCTCTAAGATCTGAATTTCTCTTCCAAAACATCTCTGCCTCTTCAACTCTCTCTTTTTCTTTAAGGTACTCCTTACAATCTACCTCTTTGCCAAACTTTTGGTCACATGTCCCAAAGTCTCCCCCTTTAGGTCAGTGCCAATTTTCTGTCAGATTAGACCCCTGTGAAGTGCTTTAATTGAGATGTTTTACTATGTTTTTGTCATGACCAATGCAGTTGGTAAAGTTGAGTTATTTAAAAATCCCAGAGGGAAACTTTAAACAACTGTCATGACCTATAATTTTAAGCGTTATGTTTGAGATGTGGCTCTAAATTCAGGAATCAGACCACCAGTTCTCTAGGTTTTACATTAAACTAAATGAAACATTTTAATAATTTACACAGGTTAAAATATATATACACATGGCTTCAAATTACTACTATCATAACTTTTAATAAATTCCCAAACTAATCTCCATTAAGGCATCAGCAACCAATAGATTTAACCAGACACCAGGCAAAGCATTTTCACCTTACAAATTCAAAATGAGGTTCCTTTCACTTTGGTTCCTTGTGGACACAGTGGTAGGTTTACAGGCTTTGATCTTACATTGCCTCTGCCCTGCATACACAACACTGCTGAAGTTATACCTAGCACAAATTCTCATTGTATCACCAACCTCTGAACTAAACCTCTCTAACAATAAACCCCCTTTCATAGTACAAATTTTATTAGTAATATGAACATATTGCTTGGTATCTGCTAGATAGGTGTCAGTTTTCACCCCACTTCTTGAATGCTCTATTCAAAAAAATGCAAGTACACTCTATCTCTCTTACATATCAAAACTAGTACACATCAAAGCACTCTGACTAGCTGGCTTTAATCCAATTAAGACGCACCCACAGACTAAACCCCTATTTTAAAAGAAATATATTTCCCAATAACATTATATATATAAATAGCTTCATGACAGTTATAAAAATGTAAGTTGTAAACCTGGTTGAAAATTATGCATATATTAGCATCAGTTGGGAATGGTTTCGGGATTTCTGTGTCTCCTTGTCCAGCTCCACTCTATTAGAATTCCGTGCTGACACATAGAGCGGAATTTTCCGTGCCCATTGGTGTCGGGAGTCATGGTGGCCATGAGCGAACAATATGGCGGGAAGGCCAAAAATTGGTTTCACGACTTTGTGAAACCAGTTTGCAATCGCCTGCTGCGCTTGCCAATAATGGGCCGCATTTCCCTCCTTCGCATGTCAGGAACTTCATTTTAATACAATGCGTATCATCATAAGCCCTCTCGCCAGAATCATTCCCTCACGCTGGGTCATCGGGGTACATTGGCTTGATTGCATGCCGATGTGTTTCACAACTGAAACATAAGCTATGTGCACTTGGTAAGCTGCATTTCACTCAACACTTTGACGCTTGTTTGCCTACCTTGCTTTGGGCAGTACTCATGGTTATCAGCGCCAGGCTTCACAGGCAGCACCACATCACTTTTAAGGGGGCTAACGGTCTCTACTTACCCGACCAGGTGAGGAAGAGGTGGCTTTTCAACAGCTGCAGGGCTATGGTTTGCTTTGGGAAAGGGCAGAAGTGGCCTCAGGCAAGGGAAGTGGCCTCAAGAGGGTGAGAGCTGAGGAGGAAGTCTCCAGAGGAAATGAGGCCATATGGAGATGTGAGGGTGTATGTGAGAGAGTGAGTAGTGATGTCCCTTGAACTGGCAGTGAGTGAGATGCCAGTGAATGTGTGATGGCCTTGTGAGTGTAGAGTGATGAAATGGTTGCCTTACCCTGGAGGTATGGATGAGATCATTCATCCTCTTTCTGCACTGGATAGCCAACCTCTTCTGTGCAGCTTTGGCACTGATCACCCCTGCCACTCCAAAGCTGGAGTGGTGACACTGATGGACCTCTTGCGGCCAGAGAGGATTAGAGGACAACAGCTCCAACAGTGTCCAGAAGTCATCCCAGGAGTGCGTGACTGATTCAGGGGGCTGCAGTCTTCTTGCTTTTTGGGGCCATGTCTTCCATGCAGTAGTCCTGGGCTAGAAGCACTGAGAGGTCTGTATGCGGCTGGACTTTAATATGGTTCCCGGTGTGAGGAAGCGGTGAGGTGACGGTGTGGCAGGTAAATTGGAGGCAGCCCGCCAGCGAAAGGGCGCGTTTCGCAGGAATGCATGATCAATGAGGCAGGATTGGGACAATACAACATGAATAGCTGCCATAGCGGCCGGCAGGTAAAACGTTCTTTTTCCTTCCCGCTACCGTGCAAATCCGGGATGATTCCGCCCGTGTCGTCTAGGCTTATTTAAGGCATTGGAAGAATGCAGGCACTTAAGGAACCACAGTCATGCAAGTCAGTGTCTCAGAAACTTCACAACATTTTCTTTAGCATAAAATTGGTCTTTTTTTGTCTGAAAAGACAGAGGAGGCAAAAGGCAGGAGGGGCCACGAGTGGTTTGAAAGCACCTGTAGGCACTGGACACTATTGTACATATTGTTATTATCCATGGGAGGTTGCAATGGTACTGTAGATAAGCAGCTGATCCAAATAAGGTCATCTGATTAGATATGAAACAGCTCCAGCTTTTACCATTCTTCTTTCAAACCTTGTTTAAGCTTTATTGCTGCAATCATACTGATGACCCCACTTAAATCAGTACTGCTAGAAAGAAAGCTGATTTTGAATCGAGAAAATCACTTTGGAATTGAAAAGTGGCTGCAAAGAGAAGAGGCTCTGGACCTGCAAATATTTTTCTCCTGTCAATCAAGGGAGGGATTGCAGCAGCTTTTTAACAGCTGAATGGAGGAGGAGGCAGCAGTGGAAAAGCAGCAGGGGGAGTGGCGGACGGTGAAGAACAAGAAAAGTAAGAGGGAGCGAAGAAGAAGCAAAGGCGTTTCCCAGAGAAGCGGCAAGAGGCGTCTCCCATCCGACACGGATGACAAGGGCAGCAGCTCTTCGGATGAGGAAGTGCCAGAGCGGCACCGACAGAAGAGGCGGCAAAGCTCCAGGGCGTTGGAGGACGAGACACCCGAGCTCCAGAAAATTGGAGACAACAAGGAGACCAGCGCACCCCAACATTGCCTGCAACCTGAGGAGGCCAGTGCACCACAGCCCCTGGAATCTGGGAGCAGTGAGGCAATCATCGCACCCCAGCTCCAGGAAGCCGGGAACAGCAACACCCCAGAGGGGGTGAGTTTTGGAGAAGCTTCTCCAGCAAAGGTCATCTCAAAACCCACTCTCTACGTGAACCTCCAGATGCCACCGGAGCAGAACACGGCCAAGGAGATCTACCTCAGCCCATCCAAAGTGAAGGAATTTGAGCTCACTACGGGTATGAAGGAGCAGACTAAAGGTCTGGGACTCTCAGAGACAGTGGGTTTGGTAGGAGAATAAATGCTTTAAAATGGGTTTAAAGATTGTATCCATAAATGTGCGTAGCATTAAATCTACTACGCGATGTGTTGCGACCTTGGACTACCTAGCCAAGGTCAAAGCTGACCTGTTGTTTCTGCAGGAGTGTGCGATACCGCACCTCAGCTCCTACAGGCAATGGTCACGATGGTGGTCCCACGGGCCATCGATCTGGTCGGGCGGAAACGACTCTCGTTCCTCCGGCCTGGGTATTCTGCTGCGGGGAGGCAACTTCACCGTCTCCGAGGTCAAGGAGATGGTGGGCGGGCGACTCCTCGTAGCAGACGTAATGTACAAGAACGCTCCACTCCGGTTAATTAACGTGTATGGCCCGGCACAAGGGGCTGAGCGGCTGGAGGTTTTTCAGCAGCTCCCACTGCTGCTGGCGACCTCCAGGCCGGTCATTCTGGGCGGTGACTTCAACTGCATCATCGATGCGGCTGGACGATCCGGCAGGGCCGGCAGCAGATTGGACGCTACGTCCAGATCCCTGATGGAAACAGTTAAGGATGCCAAGCTGCACGACGTCTTCAGCAACCCTGCAGACGGAGCGCAGCGTAGATACACCTGGTCGCGGCCAGACGGGTCCATTCGTTCCAGGATAGACTTCCTGTTTGTGTCCCGTGCATTCACAGTCAGATCCACCGAGGTCAAGCCGGTGTTCTTCTCTGACCACTGCCTCCTACTGGCGGACTGCCACTTGGAGAAGGACCTGAGGGTGGGCAGGGGGGCATGGAAGCTAAATGTGCAACTGCTGACCCCAGAGAACATTGAGGAGCTCAAGAGGGATTACAAAGGTTGGAGAACCGTGAAACCCCTCTTTGAGTCCCTGACACACTGGTGGGAAGCGATCAAGGGAAGCATCAAGAGGTTTTTCATCCGCAAAGGCACCCAGAAAGCTAGAAAGGAACAGAGGGAAATGTCCCGACTCCAGAAAAAGATGCAGAATCTGCTCCGGCTGCAGTCGATGGGGGTCGATGTCAAGGAGGAGCTCCAAGAGGTGAAGGGCCAGCAAGCCTCGCACTTTGCCTCGGAGGCCTCCAAGATCATCTTCCGTTCCAGGGTCCGCTCCGTGGAGCAGGATGAGACGTGCTCACGTTTCTTCTTCCAAAAGGTACACAGAGAGCGCTCTGTGATCAGCAGCCTGAAGGAAGAAGACGGCTCAGTAAAGTCATCACGGTCCGACATTCTGAGGATCAGCAAATCCTTTTATGCCGGACTGTATGACGTGAAGCCCACGGACAGCACGGCCTCCCAGTCCTTCCTGTCCTCTATCACGGAGGTCTTAGACCACAGTACGCGGGAGAGCCTGGACAAACCGCTAACTCCTGATGAACTGACTAAGGCCCTCGAGTCCTTCGAGAAGAGTAAAACCCCCGGAAGCGACGGCTTGCCGGCGGAGTTGTATTCGGCTCTGTGGGACTTGATCGGCCCAGACCTGCTAGAAGTGTACGAGAGTATGCTCCTGGCCGGCAGCATGTCAGAATTCATGAGGAAAGGCATCATCACCCTCATCTACAAGCACAAGGGGGAAAGGGAGGAAATTAGAAATTGGCGACCCATTTCACTGTTGAATGTGGACTATAAGATTCTGTCCAAGGTCATCGCCAACCGGGTCAAATCCGCTCTGGAATTGGTGATTCACCCTGACCAGACCTGCTCTGTGCCAGGCAGGAAGATCTCTGACAGCCTGGCGCTGCTCAGGGATACGATTGCCTATGTACAGGACAGGGGTGTGATACCTGCCTCATCAGCTTGGATCAGGAGAAGGCCTTTGACAGAATATCGCACACCTACATGGGGGATGTGCTCTCCAAAATGGGCTTTGGGGAGGGAATTCGAAATTGGATCCAACTGCTCTACACTAACATCAGTAGCGCAGTCTCAATCAATGGGTGGGAAACAGATAGCTTTCCGATTAAATCTGGAGTCAGGCAGGGCTGTCCTCTCTCGCCTGTCCTTTTCGTGTGTTGCATAGAACCCTTTGCCGAGTCCATCAGGAAGGATCCGGGCATAAGAGGAGTGACGATCCCAGGCAGTGGAGGCACTCAGGTAAAAGCCTCCCTGTACATGGACGACGTCGCCGTCTTCTGCTCGGATCCGCTGTCGGTGCGCAGACTGATGCACATCTGCGACCAGTTCGAACTGGCCTCGGGAGCCAAGGTAAATCGTGGGAAGAGCGAGGCCATGTTCTTTGGGAACTGGGCTGACCGATCCTTTGTCCCCTTCACTGTCAGGGCTGACGGCCTGAAGGTGCTGGGGATATGGTTCGGAGGGACCGGGGCATGCGTTAGAAACTGGAAGGAGCGAGTGGCTATGGTGAAGAGGAAACTGGGCATGTGGGAGCGATGCTCCCTCTCCATTGCGGGTAAGAACCTGGTCATCAGGTGTGAGGTACTCTCGCTGTTGCTGTACGTGGCGCAGGTCTGGCCCATTCCAGACTCCTGCGCGACGGCGATCACTCAAGCCATCTTCCGCTTTATCTGGAGGTCGAAAATGGATCGTGTCCGCAGGGACGCGATGTACAAGCCTCTAGATAAAGGGGGAAAAAACGTGCCCAACATCGCCCTCATACTGATGGCCACCTTTGTGTGCGGCTGCATCAAGCGGTGCGTAGACCCTCAGTACGCAAACACCAAGTGTCACTACGTGCTGAGGTTCTACCTGTCCCCGGTGTTGCGAAGGATGGGTCTGGCCACGCTGCCGCGGAACGCTCCAAGTAGTTGGACCGTGCCGTACCACCTGTCCCTGGTGGAAAAATTTATGCAGAAAAACACCTTTGACCACAAGTCCATCAGGCAGTGGTCAGCACGTAACGTCCTAGAGGCCCTGAGGGATAAGGAGAGGGTGGACCCTGTGGGATGGTTCCCCGAGCAGACTGTCAAAGTCATTTGGCAGAATGCCTCATCGCCAGAACTTTCCAACAAGCACCAAGACGTAGCTTGGCTGGTGGTGAGAAAGGCCCTCCCCGTCAGATCCTTCCTACACGCCAGGAAGCTCACCCCCTCTGCACGTTGCCCTCGAGGTGGCTGTGGTGGGGAAGAGACCGTTGTCCACCTCCTTGTGGATTGTGCCTTTGCAAAGAAAGTCTGGAGAGAGATGCAGTGGTTGCTGTCGAGGTTCATCCCGAGCAGTTCTGTGACACAGGACTCTGTGCTCTACGGGCTGTTCCCAGGGACACACACCGAGACAAACATCAACTGCAGCTGGAGGATCATCAACTCGGTGAAAGACGCGCTTTGGTCTGCCCAAAACTTGTTGGTCTTCCAGCACAAAGAGTTGTCCCCGACCGATTGTTGCGGACTGGCACAATCCAAAGTCCAGGACTACGTGCTGAGGGACGCACTAAAGCTTGGGGCAGCTGCCGCAAAGGCGCAATGGGGAAGGGTCGCTGTCTAAGACCTTTCTACCACAGCGCACCGAGAGACTGGGAACTGTTTAGAGCCCCTCGGGCTGTACAGATCAAAATGAAAGGCTGTAAATGATTGTAATATTGTTTGTACTGATGCACCTGGTGATACATTTTGTAAAAGTTTAACCTGGACTGTACCCTTGTAATGTTGTTTTTGAAATGGTTTTGAATGTGATTGAAGATATTTTATGAATAAAGTATATTTTTACAAAAAAAAAGCTGAGCACCCAATAGTGGAACTAAATATCAATTCCGATGTGTCCTTTAATGGGTTAAGTCTGCGGCAGGCAGCTTTTGCATAGAGCTAATTGGTGAAACAAAAGGGCCAGAGGAGTGAACTACTTTGCTACTGTATTTTAGAGAAAAATCATCTTTGCTCAGCTCCAGAGACCAAAAAAAAAGAAAAGTAGGTCATCAAGAGCCATGGAGAGAGAAAAGGAGGTACGAAGAGATACAGAGAAGTAAAACCTTGGGCAGAGCTTTACATCCCGCAGGTGGGCATGCGCCCAACCCGAACGGGTGTAAAATCACGCAAGGTGAGATCAGGCAAGCGTCCCGACATCATCGCGCACTCACGCGACATTTCGCTCGCTGGGTGTGGGCGGCAGTCAGAGGAGCGCCCACCGCGACAATTAAGTGGGCAATTAACGATGCAATCAACAGTGATTTTACGTGGCCTGTCCACATTTATGGTTGGCGGACAGGCCATTCTCCCAGGCGGCATTCACGTTTTTGCTCAAGCCTCGATCCGGGGCGGGCTGAAATCTCCATGGGGAAATAAATTAAGCCCTCTTCCCTCCCCCACCCCAGCAGCGCTGAGCATTTCAGCACGCGTTTTACACTGGCTGGCCGTTAGTTGGCCAGAGAGCGTGAAATCTTGGTCGGGGCCATTCGTGGCCCAGATAAGCCAGGGTCGTATTGAATGGCAAAACAGGCTCAAGGGGCCGAATGGCCTACTCCTGCTCCTGATTCGTAGCTTGTATGTATGTATGGATGTAGTGATGGTCTGTGAAAGAGGGAAGGTAAGACATGGGGCTGTTACTGAATGGGGGATTGAGACTGTGGTTACTGGTATTTCACTTGAATGAGCACATCAGGGACAAATAGGTAGGCAGGAGCTGTATAGATTGCCTCCCCTTCCCCTTCCTCAACTATGAGATGTTGCAAATATCTCCAGCTGCACCCTGGAAGGAGCCAGAAGCAGGGGAGCACCACCACCTTCAAGTTCTCCTCAAAGTCACAGACCATCCTGACTTGAAATTCCTGAATTGGCTGTTCCTTCAAAATGGCTAGGTCCAGATCCTTGAACTCTGTGGGTGTATTTATACCACATGGACTGCTGCAGTTCAAGGAGGTGGCTCAGTACCACCTTCTCAGGGAGAATTAGGGGTGGACAACAGAAAAATTCATGCCCTTGAAACACTAAGTCAAATACAGAGGAAGGGATAGAAGGATAACCAATAACAGAATAGGAAGAGAAATAAAGAGAGAGAAGCAGATCCAGTGAAGATGGGGCAGTGGGTTAACATTGTGGGCTTGGACTCCTCATCAGAGCACAGTACTGGTCAAAGGTTTTCATCCACTGTGACTGTATTGTTCTCTTAAGACTGTCAAATCTGCTAAGGCTGATTTTCCTGGAGAACAGGTCCTGCATTTTGTGTTTCATTTCAGCCCTGATGCATTTTCATTTGATATTTTCTCTGCTCCTAGAGAATTACTGAGATATGCAAAGAGATGCAGGTAGTGAAGAACAGGTAGTGTCAGAGAAATATAGCTGCAGAGAGGGGCAGATACCCAGACAGGCAGGTAGAGAAAGAAGCTGATGTGAAGAAACAACTAAACAAGCGGCGGTCACAAGGCAGCTACAAAGAGCAGCAGATGCAGGGATAACTATTTGGAGAGAAGCACAGAAAGAAAGGAAGGGCGATGTAGGGGGCTGATTTCAACTGGCGGTCTTGTTTGCGACTGGGTGTGGGTTGGAGGGACAACTCACCATGGGCCTTATTTAAATAATCCAGGAAAATCTCCCTCCCAAAAAGAGCAGGGCTGATACCAAAGCTGATGGGAACAAGAAAAAAGTGGGGAACCTTAGAATGCTGAGGAATAGTTCTTGGCTTAACTTCAGTGATGTGGAAGGGCTTTGGGAGCTGATGCCAATGCTATGAGAGAGAAGCAAGGCCATAGGCCTCTATGCGTGGCCTGAGAGGGTGGGGGTTGTGGCACATTCCTGTTTCTCCTGGCAGCTCAAGGATTTCACAGCTAGAAAAGTAATTTTTTTTAGGCTTGCTTTGGCCTCATCTGGCTAGCCAGCACCTTCTGCCATGGTTCATCTGTTGAAATTGGCCTTGAGTGGGCCTCCTTTATCCAGATGTTAAAATGCTACGTAGCACCTATGAGATTAGATTGTGGCTTTGAAATTTGAAATAGGTCTTCTTCTGCTGCAGTGGGAGCTGGTTGACTTTTAAAACTGGTGAAGATAAGACATTGGCGGGCTGTAACGGTGTGGGCTTAGAGTGGACTTGGCCTGATCTTAACTCTTGCCATGCATCACTCTCACTCAACAAAGGGGCTTGAAATCAACCCCATGGGCACAGTTAGACAGATGCAGAAAGAGACAAAGGCAACGGTATAGTCTTCTCCGTTTTTAATATTGTATGAAATAGTTTGACTATCAAGCAAACGCCACAATTTACTGATAATTTTTGCTATTATCAATGGGGAAAAATATGCAGAGAGAGAAATAAAAATTGTGATAAAATGTTAGGATGATGGCGAGAAAGAGACCAACTCACAAAAGAAAAGAGCTGAAGACAGCATTAGGATTAGCACCAGAGGGAGAAAAGAGGTATGAATATCAAACAGCAGAAATGCCACTCTGGCTGGCAATGTACACATCAAATGGAGAGAACAGAATGAATTAACACTTGTGGCTTAACCTACCATATTATGGTTCTTTATTATTTAGCAAAGTGTGAGAACATTATCAGCCAAAATTCTCTTGCAAGTTCACAAAGAAAATAAAGTAGTACATCAAATAGAGAGAAAATAATACATTAGCTACAAAATTAAACTAGGAAGATTACCACCACCTTCAGATGGTTAGACGACTTGAAAACACATCCTTTAACTCTGAACTTGGAAAAGCAGCACCAGTGTAACATGAACATATGAACATACAAAACAGAAAATACCAGCTGCATCCAACTGGCCAAGCCCAGTGATGTCACATCCTGCACCACTAGATCACCAGTTCATTAGGCCTCATGTAATGGTGCGTCTTAATTGGATTAAAGCGAGCTAGTCAGGGTGCTTTGATGTGTACTAGTTTTGATATGTAAGAGAGATAGAGTGTACTTGCATTTTTTTGAATAGAGCATTCAAGAAGTGGGGTGAAAACTGACACCTATCTAGCAGATACCAAGCAATATGTTCATATTACTAATAAAATTTGTACTATGAAAGGGGGTTTATTGTTAGAGAGGTTTAGTTCAGAGGTTGGTGATACAATGAGAATTTACATTCAATGGTTTGTGCTAGGTATAACTTCAGCAGTGTTGTATATGCAGGGCAGAGGCAATGTAAGATCAAAGCCTGTAAACCTACCACTCATATAATTAGGTAAAAAAAAAATCTTTCACGGTATATTTTAGGGACAATCACAGCATAGCTGCAGTAAAACAAATGTCAAAAGTCATAGAAATCACAACAAATTCATGAACTGCTTCAGATATCTGCCACATTATTATGAAAGCACAAAAGTGAAACTATTTTTCCTGACGTGTTTCAATTTTTTAAAGATTAGCAGACAGTTATTTAGATGTAATTAGTCCCAGTTGCCATCTAAAGATTTTAAGCCTGTTTCTTCAAATCAGACAACCTCTGAATGAAACTTTTGAAGAGAGATAGTCAAACCCGGGAGCTTCCATGGATGATACAAGAAGGAAAGAAAAACGGTATAAGAATATTATTCTTAACATAGTAAGGTAGAGTCATTAACCACGGGCTGGAATTTACAGCGGGCATGGGGGATGCTGGGGGAGTGGGGTGGGGGTGGGGGGGGTGCGAATGGACTGCTTGTCCCCCTGGAAGGAAAGTTGGCAAAGAGCCACACCTGGAAGAAGCCTGCTCCACAGCCATAATGTGCTGTCAGTGGGCTAAACTAGCTCACAGTGGCACTTCAGTCCCTCAGTGGGAGCAAGTCCCGCCCTCGAGAGTTACTGACCAATCTGATTTGTGGAAACTCTAGTGGTCCCAGCAGGGCCAGAGCTCAGTGGTGCTGCTGGGACTACAAGCAGGTGCAGGAAGAAGAGATGGGCATCAGAGGCAGCTAAGTCCCAGGTTTTTAGGGCGGGGAAGGATCCAAGAGACCAGGGAGGGTGGATGGAAGAGGTGTGGGGGCCGGACTTTGGAGGAGCGGCTGCGAGGGACAAAGGTGAAGGGGGTGACATATTGAAGGTGGCCCTGATGTACACAGGGAACCTTCCAAATGCTATGCCTCCACCCCTTCCCACCTTTTTTCAATTTTGTCTCAAAAAATGGACTGCCCACTCCTGCCTGACTGCCTATGCCAACTGTATTATGACATTGGCAACGTATTATACCAATCAATTAGCTTAGTAACAGCTCAATTGTCAGTGGCCACCCACCTAGCTTATTATGGGGGGACGGCTCAGAGCTGGGGGGATAGGTAGCGGGCTGGGAACCCTTGAGTTTATGTGTCCCGGCACCAAAAACACATGTGGTGGGGTGTCGTAAAATCCTGCCCCATTATTATTTTCTGCTACTTAAGCAAGCAACTTAGCTTTACAACTACTGTAACATGTATAATGTGCTACTTGTTGCTGTCGATACAGCACATTTAATGGGGTCAGGTATTCTGGCAACAGTCGGGAAGCACCAATTAAAAAAGGACTTCATGAACCTGCTGGTTTTAGCTTGGATATGACACTGGACAAAACCCACTTGCTGGAAGTGAAGGGAACGGTAATTGGTTCAAACTAACTCTTCTGACCTGTGCTGAGTTAACCGATTGCACTCGAAGTTGCTGAAATGACTCTGTAAATTGTCCTGTACACCCGGTCAAGCTACAGGACAAATCACCCAAGATTTCTGCTCAATATTACTATAAAGGGACCTCTGCCAGTAAGTGTCTTTTTTTTTTCCTTCATGAGAATGTGTGCATTGCTACGAGGTGAGCAGTTATTGTGTAAGCCTTTGAGAAGGTAGTGGTGTGCCAGTTTTGTGAACCTCTGAAATCCACGTGTGACAATACCCACAATGCTGCTAGCTGAGAAGTTCCAGGATTTTGACTCAGCAATGGTGACGGAATGGTAGGTGACTTGGAGGGGAACTTGGAGGTGATGGTCTCCCCATTTGCCTGCTGCCACTGTCCTTCTAGGTGGTAGAGGTCGCGAGTTTGGGAGTCGTTGAAGAAGCCTTGGGGATTTGCTACAGTATGTCTTCTAGATGGTACGCACTGCAGCCACTGTGCATGAGGAAGTGGGTCTTTAAGGTTGTGGATGGGGTGCTAATCTAACAGGCTGCTTTGTCCTCAATGGCGTTGAGCTCCTTGAATAATGCTGGAGCTACACTCATCCAGGCAAGCAGAGAGTATTCCATCACACTCCTGACTTATGCCTTGTAGATGGTAGACAGGTTTTGGGGAGGTGAGTTACTCACTGTTGAACTCCCAGCGTCTGACCTGCTCCTGTAGCCACAGTATTTATATGGATGGATCAGTTAAGTTTGTGGTCAATGGTGACACCAGGATGCTGATGGTGGGGAATTCAACAATGCTCATGCCTCTGAATGTCAAAGGGAGGTGTTTAGATTCTTGGAGGTAATCAGTATGTGCCACAAATGTTATTTGCAACTTATCAGTCCAAGCCTGAAATAAAGCATGATATGCTTAATTATCTAATGACTTGCAAATGGAACTGAACACTGCAATCATCAACAAACATCCCCACTTCTTACCTTATGATAGGGGGCATGTTATTAATGTAGCAGCTAAAGATAGTTGGGCCTAGGGCACTGCCCCATGGAAACCCTGAAGTGATGTCATGGGGCTGAAATGATGGGGCTCAAACAACAATGACTACCTTCCTTTGTGCTAATTATGGCTCTAACCAATGGAGAGAGTGCCCCTGATTCCAACTGACTTCAATTTTACAAGGGTTTCTTGGTGTCACACTCAGTCAAATTTTGCCTTGATGCCAACACCAGTCACTTTCAGCTCACCTCTGGAATTCAACTCTTTTGTCCATGTTTTGACCAAGGATTAATAAGGTCTGGAGCTGGGTGGACCTGGCAAAACCCAAATTGAGCATCAGTGAACAGATTATTTGATAAGTACTGCTTGATGACACTGCCGATGAAAACTTCCATCATTTTACTGAAGATTGATCGCATCGATTGACTGCTAGCTAATTGGCTGGACTAGATTTGTCCTGCTTTTTTGTAGGCAGGACATTAACTTGGACGTTTGTACCAGCAGTGGAATAGCTTGAGTAGAGGCTTGAACCACGGCTAGCTGTGCAGCACAAGTCTTCAGCACTGCAGTCAGACTGTTAACAGGGCACATAGCTTTTGCTGTATTCAGAATGCTCAGCCATTTCTTCGTATCACATGGAATCAACTGAATAGGTTGAATAATGTTTTTTTGTGATGCTGGAAATCTCAGCAGGAAGCCAAGATGAATCATCCACGTGACACTTCTGGCTGAAGATGCTTCAACTATGTCTTTTGCATTCATATGCTGGACTCCCTCATCTTTAAGGGCTGGAATGTTTATGGGGCCTCCTATTCCTCCATTAGTTGTTTAATTGTCGACCACCATTCATGAATGGATGTGGGAGGACTGCAGATATTTAGTCTGAATGGTTGTGGGATCACTTAGCTCTCTCTATCCCATGCTGCTTCCACTGTTTAGCATGCATGCAGTCATGTGTTGTAGCTTCACAAGGTTGTCACATCATTTTTAAGTATGCTTGGTGTTCTCCTGGCTCTCCTACTCTTCTCATTGCCCAGGGTTGGTTCCTTGGCTTGCTGTTTTTTTTATTCATTCAAGGGATGTGGGTTTCGCTGGCTGGGCCAGCATTTATTGCCCATTCCTAGTTGCCCTTGAGAAGGTGGTGGCTAACTGCCTTCTTGAACTGCTGTGGTGTAGGTACACAGTGCTGTTAGGGAAAGAAGTTCCAGGATTTTAACCCAGTGACAGTGAAGGAAAGGTGATATATTTTCAAGTCAGGGTGGTGAGTGACTTGGAGGAGGAACTTCCAGGTGGTGGTGTTCCCATCTATCTGCTGCCCTTGTCCTTTTAGATGGTAGTGGTTGTGAGTTTGGAAGGTGCTGTGTAAGGAGCCTTGGTGAATTCCTGCCATGCATCTTGTAGATGGCATACACTGCTGCAATTGTGCGTCGGTTGTGGAGGGAGTGCATGTTTACAAATGTGGTGCCAATCAAGCGGGCTCCTTTGTCCTGGATGGTGTCAAACTTCTTGAGTGTGGTGGTAATGGCAGAGAGAAGGATGCATTGGGTCATGGAATGTGTTGGAAGTAGGTGCTGGGTGAAGATAGGATTGGCTGTCATGCCTGAATGTTGGAATAACCAGTTGAAATTCACAACATGATGAATAGGTGCTTTAATGAAGGGTTGTTGACACCTGTGGTGCTGCAGTCCAGTAGCATTCAGCACCAAAGACAGAAGAATTCAAGGGGAAAAGAATCAGAGGCCTGCCTTGTAAATCAATAGATGATAACATTTGAATGTCACAAACAACTGGCTCTCAAACTCTTTTCTTCATTAGTGACCGATGATATATGCAAGTTGCCAATTGGGTTTATAGATGCACCGAGGCCTGATTTTCCTTTCTCCTCCTCTATCCCCACACCATCCTCCCCCCAACCTATGATACACCAGCTTGCCAATGTATCTGGTGGGGAAGTTCGACCTTTTGCCTTAACCCCATACCCTACCTCATGAATTGACCCAGGTATTTATTACCTACGGAAAGGAGAAGCTCCTTTTGCCACGAAATCAGACTAACTTTCATAATATTATTGTGGGTTTATGGTTATCTGTGTGGCTGATTTAATTAAATTCGAGTCAGATAGACTGCAAGGTTGAAATTATCAAAAGAAGTAAAGTGTAAAAAGGCATTGGAAATGCAAATGAGTAAACATGGATGAGGGCAGCATGGCAGGTATGAAAGAAATTTGCATTTTAAGATAAGTGGAAAAGGTGGTTGTGTTTCAAAGGGATAGTATGATGTTTACAGCTAAGAATATAAATAGGGCAGGTTATTATGTTTATTTTTCCCAAAAGGAAGGAGGCCATATTGACAACATGAAAGATTTCTATATTATAGGTAAAATAAATTTCCAAAGACCTGTAGAGCAATGGAATTTACAGATTAATGAGAGAGAAAACATACATGAAGAAGGGTGGAAGGCTATGTAGGGAGTGTGACCATGTGAGATTGAAAGGTACATTGTGTGAAGTAGTCCTTGGGGAAAAGCCTCTAGCCACTTTAGCAGAAGTCTGCTGTGTCCAGTGACTAAAGTTGTGTTACAAGACTTTAGAATTCCACTGTCGAGTGGGTGTTGTGGTAACCTTGCTGGGTTGATTTTATATTTTCAAATCTATTTTGGGCTGTCGCCTTAAAGTGGGTGTGTAGTTGGAAGCCTGTTTAATTAAGAATTTTGGGAACTGTTAAGACTAACTAACCATGTAATGTAACCTTGTGTGTGTTTATTGTTTTGGTTTTTTTGTTAATAAATGTTTTAACTTAATTTTTAAATCTCTAAAGGTGTTCGTGGACTCAATTCATCTGAATTTAGTGCATAAGCCTTCTCATAATAAACACAAATTGCAAAATCGTTTCGATAGTTTGTCCACTTGGCACATATCAGCTGCCATGTCATAACACTTTTGATATCATCAGTTTGCACTTCAGACAAATGCCCTGGCTTTTATTAAAGTGATATTATTGATGTTAAATTATGAACTTATCCTGCCTGAACCATTCAATGTTTTCTCTCAAGATCCTCCATGAGTGAACTTCTTGCTAGACAGTTGATAATGAATTTTTTTAATGTTACACCCCTCCAGATTACTCATCAGTAGTTGCACTGCAACAATACGGCACTTTTTATTTACATCTATGTTCTCCACCTATGGGCTGAGTGAAATGTGGGAGTCAGTGCTCATCTGTGGTGAAACAATGAAAAACATAACGGGTCCCAAAATGGTTCCATCTTGTTTTTCATAAGATTCCCACACACATCTATGTTCCCATTGTTTTCAATGCAATAGGATAGAATCGACTGTCACCGCCTCCACACACACAATGCCCAACCAACACAGTTATACTTGGCAGACAATTGGTTTTAGGCCGAAAAATGAATGGAATATTTGATAGGGTGAAAAGAGTTATAAATAAAGCAAGGTAAACTTCCCTAATCTGGGTCCCACAGTGGGATATCTAGACCACTGCGAGTAAAGATCATTGGTAGACTGCCCACAATTTTCCATCTACTGACCCATGCTTATCATAGGCCAGGCATTTGCTGTGCTCGTTGACTTGGAAAATCAACGTAACCTGATGTCAGCTGGCCTTGCACACACCACCCCACTCATGACAGGATATTGCATGGGGTATTTTTCTGCCATTATAACCAATAGAGCTGTAACAAACAAAACAAATTGGGAGCCACTGATTGCTAACTTCTCTTCCCATCTGAATATAAGCCATTATGGAAACAAAAAAAGGCAAATGAGAGGTTTTATTCTTTCATGGGATATGAGCATCCCATCCGTAATTGCCCTTGAACTGTGTGGCTTGCCAATTGATTTCAGAGAGCAGTTAAGACACAACCACATTGTGATGATCTGAAGTCACATGAAGGCCAGGCCAGGTAAGGATGGCCAATTTTCTTCCCTAAAGGACAGATGGGTTTTTACGACAATCAATGATAATTTCATGATGACCATCACTGAGACTAGCTTTCAATTCCAGTTTTATTAATTGAATTAAAATTCTACCAGCTTCCAATTTTAAAAATTCAGAGGGCTTTTAACCACATTGCTGTGGCTCTGGAGTCACATATAGACCAGACCAGGTAAGGACAGCAGTTTTCCTTCCCTAAAGGACATTAGTGAAACAGGGTGTCTTTTCTGATGATTGGCAATGATTTCATAGTCATCATGAGACTTTAATTCCAGATTTTTATTGAATTCAAATTTCACCATTCCCCCATGGTGGCATTTGAACCCAGGTCCCCAAAGCATTAGCCTGGACCTAACTAGATTACTAGTCCAGTGACATTACCACTATGCCAGCATCTCCCCTAACTGCATTAACTACATGACTCCATTAACAACAATGACTGCACTCCAGATATCATTCTGAGAGATAAATCTCAAACTTTGTGTGCCTGGGAGTGACCTTTGTCACCTCTGGCACATGTCAGAAATTCAGGTGATGCACACAATTTCCCCACCATCATTTTAAATGAGCAGCAGCCAGAGGTTTCCACACAGAGCTGCAAGTTGGAATCTGACCTTCTTTATGCAGAGCCACCTGAGCTGCTTTAGTGTGATAAGGAACCATGCAAATACAAGCACTTCTTTATTACTTCATTGATTAAAAAAGGAAAGCACAAATAAGATGAGTATGGAGTAAAAGAACAGATTAAATGGCGAGAGAGAAAGAAAGGGGGTAAAGGACGAACTGAAAAAAAAAAGCAGAGAAAAAGTGGAAGGGTGAGCTAAACGTAAATTGCAACCCCTGGAATTATTCATTCCCTTCTTTTTCGGTTACATTTATCTATCACTCCAATTATTCAGTGTACAGGTTGTCAAGCACAACACAGGTGTTTGTGTGGAGCACAAAGCAGCCTGAACATGAGAATCAAACTCATCATTAATTGAGATATATTCTTCTTGCAGCCAAGCATGTTCAAAACTTTTTTTCAGAAAAATGGCACTGCTGAAAGCAGACTGTGTGATAAGAAAAACCCAGCATTAGGGAACAGAGGAGTTTTTTTTTTAATTCTTCAATGCGATGGCTTTTTTGCTGTGCAACCAACCATCCCACAAGCCATCACTGCGACTGACTGATAAGCACCCTTCAAATGTTGAAAGCTCTAATCTTCTAAAAGACGCAGAAGAATTCTAGGAAAATTTCAAGGGGCAGATTACTGTGATTGAAGTGAGCTATAAATGCCACTTACTCCCAGATAACCCACTTCACTGCAAGTACAGCTAACTGCTAAACAGTTCAGCTCAGTAAAGTACATTACTCAGATGACCGAATGAGTAAAGAAGAAAGGATTAGATTTTTAAAAAAGATTATCGGTGCCAGAGAAATTTTGATTACTATAGTAAATCATTGCCATCCATTTTTAAAATTTTAATCCTGAGCTAGATTTGCTTTATTCATTTTTTTCTATAATCGTGTTATTAACAGAAAATATTGTATGAAAGAGGGATGTCCTCAAGTGCTTCACAGCTTATTTGACTAATTAATTTTTTTGAAGTAGGTAGTTGTTTTATAGACAAACGTTAATTTGTGCACAGCCGAACCTACTAACAACGAGTATGATAAATGAGTTATTTTTCTTTTGACACTATTGGTTGAGGAATAAATGCTGAACAAGTCACTGGGAGAACTCACTCTACTACTTTCTATATGAATTAAGTTTGTTTTTAGTGGTGGTGATATTTGAGAGGGAAGCGTTTGCTCCTGCTCTTCTTTGAGTAGTGTCATGGAATCATTTACATCCACTGGAACTAGGGCCCACAGGCAAATGAGGCCTAATCCCAGCATCTCATGCAAAAATTAGTGAATGTTGTTAAGAGGTTTCTTAAAGCTTAAGCAAGCCACTTAAACCACTAAGGGACAAAAGATATTAGGTCCATGTTTCTGCGGATACCATAAGACCATAAGACATAGGAGCAGAAATTAGGCCATTCGGCCCATCGAGTCTGCTCCGCCATTCAATCATGGCTGATAAGTTTCTCAACCCCATTCTCCCGCCTTCTCCCCATAACCTTTGATCCCCTTACCAATCAAGAACCTATCTATCTCGGTCTTAAATACACTCAATGACCTGGCCTCCACAGCCTTCTGTGTCAATGAATTCCATAGATTCACCACTCTCTGGCTAAAGAAGTTTCTCCTCATCTCTGTTCTAAAAGGTCTTCGCAGAAAAGAGTGACGGGGAAATGGGGACAGAGGCACATACACAAAGGGACAGTGGGATTGTGAGATATATAAAGGGAGGGACAGAAATATAGGAGGGATTTTATAGAGGCATTGGGAGTCTCGCCTGCTGGTGGGAACCAGTGGGAAACCTTCCTCCGAGAAGGCCCACTGGTATTACGAGTGACCAGCAATGAACCTTCCCCAGAATCATGGACCTTGTGGGCAAAAATCCCACCCACCAAGAGCTGCTGGCCAATCAGAGGCCGGCAGCTCTTTTCCTCAGCAGAACCAGCAGGAAGACAGTTGCTGCAGTTGGAACGACAGCCATCTGAGGCTCAGGATCACGGGGAAATAATTAGGGATGTGTTTCATGGGGTGAAGTTTGTAGGGGAATGGCAGAGGGAGATTTGCAGCAAGGGAAGTGGGAGGGGTAGCACTCAGCCTCTTCCTGATGCCAGGTCCCTCAATCAGACACTGTGACTCTTATGGAGGAGCTTCCCTCACACCCCACCCACTAGAAAACCACAAGCAATGCTCACAGGTTTGCTTTTTGTGCTCCTCATGTGGTGACAAGCCCACCCGCCACTGGGTTAATGCTAGTGGCAGAGGGATTAGGCTGTTAAGTGGTCATTAATTGCCCACTTAAGGAGATTAATTGGTGGCGGGGGTTGGGAGGGCAGGAAGTACAACCCACGGGCCTTCCTGCCCCCAACTTAATTTTGGCAAAGGCAGGAAGGTGAAAGGGGGCTCGCACACCACCCTCCTACCTGAGTAAATGCCCTCCCTGCCTCCAAGCCACCCATAGTGAGAGAAAGACACATGGAGAGATAGGAAAAGAAGCAGAAAAGAAATAGCTGGAGTAAGTAAGAGAAAAAATACCTTCTTAAAATTAATTATTTGCCTTAAAGAAGGCAACAAAAATAGCACAGTGCTGCGATGGAAAATCTGAGCTGAGTTTGGTATCTAGAATGTTTAGATTTACAACAGTTGAACTTTAAGCCTTTGTGCCAGATTCAGTCAGTGCTGCAATGCATTGATGTTCCTTCTGTTGAATTAAATAAACTATTGTTGAACCCATCAACAGAAGACATTATGATTCTGTAGCAGGGACAATAATTCACTAATTTTTAATTTCTGTTTGACACAATGCACAAAGATACTCATCAAAAAAGAAGAAATTATTCGGGCAACCAAAGATAACTAGGGTTAGGTACCTGAGTTATAAGGAGGACTGTAAAACTTGGAATTATTTTCACTGGAGAAGAAAGGTCTTTGGGGTGATATTTTGGAATATTTAAGATGTTGTGGAAGATAGGGACAATAAATGCTAATGCTTAATGTTTTAAGAGCATTGCTTCAAACTTAGAAGGGGAAAGGTGACAAGGTAGCTTACATTTTACTATTTGACGCGGGGAATGGTGTGCAAAGAACTGACAGCATGGGCTGTTTGTACCAGCAACTTCAAGAGAAGGTTAAGTATCTAGTGAAAAATTTTATAACACGGTGTGAAAATAATTTGTAGGCACTGGAACAAGCCAGATGGAATAAAATAACACTTTCTACTCAAGCACAATCCTATTTTCCAATGTTTGGTCGACATTGACTGCAGTTGAATTATTCTTTGGTCTCGCTAACGCACACTTCTGGGGTCACATGCCTAAACATTTTGCATTATTCATAATAAGATAAATCAGAGCATCGGAGTTTGCATGTTTGTCATCGCAGGTAGATTTTTATCTCCAGGATGTTGCCTGCAATACTGGAAGTAGTAAACAAAAACAGAATTACCTGGAAAAACTCAGCAGGTCTGGCAGCATCGGCGGAGAAGAAATCAGTTAACGTTTCTTCTCCGCCGATGCTGCCAGACCTGCTGAGTTTTTCCAGGTAATTCTGTTTTTGTTTTGGATTTCCAGCATCCGCAGTAGCTTTTAGCTTTTTGTTTTTATACTGGAAGTAGTGTCTGCTAGTATAGCGTTTGAACCATGGGAGATGTATGGCAGAACTTTTAGATAACAGTATCCTCTCTATACTGCTGACAAAAGAGACATTTCTGTTGAAGCTTTTTGTCTTGAACTTATCAGGACAATTCGCATTAGTCCTGATGAGTGTAAGGTGAAAAGATTTGACAAAAATGTCTACTTTTTCTGCAAGTACTCAAGTTCGGTACTGCCAAACGACTATTGGCATTCCCTCTACATTCTCTTGTAACATTCTCTCTACTCCACTTTCATAACCACAAGGTTCAGTTTTGAAATAGAATCTACCATGGGCATTGATTCAGAATGAATTTTATACATTAATTTAATTTAATATACTCATGTGTTGAATATGAAGATAAATTACTTCACTCAAGGGTCTGTGAATCTTTGGAATTCTCTACACCTGATGCTCCATCAGGGAATCAAGGTATATGGGGAATGGGTGGGGAAATAGAGTTGCCAACCAAGATCAGCTATATTGAATGGCGAAGTAGGCTTGTTGGGCCATGTGGTCTACTCCTGCTCCTATTTCTCATGTTCTTGTATGGGGTGTGGAGCCAATACAAGTTTCTGAAAGAAGAAGGATTTTTTCAATTAAAGGTGATAAGTTGCAATTTGGCAAAGAATGCGATGTTATGGCCAACTACATTCTCCCGGAGCTTGCTTCATTGCATTTGACAGCTAGAGAGGAATTTTCCAGAGGGTTACCCTGGACTGGCTGTAGTTTTTCTTTTTCGTAGCTTTTCCCCAAAATGAGCATTGCTAAGGAGTGGGTGACACGTGTGCATGATTGCATCATCAACTCGTTCAGGTTGGTTTGTTAGGCCTTAGTTGCTAACACTCAGCAGATCAGACAGGTTGGTGGAGAGAGAAGCAAAGTTGACATTTCAGGTGGTAACTCTTCCTCAGAACTAGGAGAAGTTAGCAATTTGACAGTTAATAAGAAAATCAAGCCAGGGAAAAAGGAAGTGGGTGGAGGAGAGGTAGTGAGGGGACAAAACAAAAGGGAAGGACTATAATAGAGTGGAAAGCGAGAGAGAACAAAGGATGATAGTGCAAGTCAAAAGGGGTTGGTAATGTTAAGAAACTTAATGTTAGGTGGAGATTCTGTAAATAGCAACAGCAGAACCATCAGAAGAATCTTTGCTTTCTGAAAAAAATGGGAACAGAGGTTATTCAACTCCATGGTCAATTCATTCTACATTAAAAGTATTACATACATTACCCATTTCATGTCCATATAATTTTACCTTATTGTATAAAGGCAAAGCCCAATGTCAATGTATTAGCATTTTATAACAGCAAAATGATACATCATAATTGTTAGGACTGAAGTGCCAAGCTACCTGTAAATGCAGGATTCCCTTCACCAGTGTGATCTGAGTTGTTCTGATACACTTACAGCAACTTTCAGTTGTTTATCAGATGTCCTTGATTCCTTGAATTTATAAAGGTGCTCATTCCCATTTCTGGGTGTTGTGTTCAATGCTTGTATGTCAGTCAAGCCTGTGAGCGTGGTTACAGAGAAACTGAAACAAGCAGTAAATATGAGAAAGCAGACATTTTAAAGGAATTGTAATAAAGCTCCTGTTCACACACACAACCTAGTGAGAGTCACCTCTGCATACCTCCAAGCCACAAAACATAATATCAAGCATAAAAGACAGAGAATAGTTTAAATTTACCAGCTCCAGCACCATTCCTTGCTTCAGCAGGAGATCCAACCATGTTGTGGGATCGATGGATTCCATGGTTCAAGAGCTACTTGGTCACAACAGGTATGGACTGTATGCAGGTAGCAGTGACCTGCAAGAAGGTAATACTTGTTCATTGCCTGAGAGTTGAAGGCCAGCGAGTATTTGAGCAGCTCATAGAAGACACATTACATTTCATACAGCGGTAAATGCTGCAACAAAATACCTTGGGCCAAAAGAAAGTGTGATGATTGAACAATATACTTTCTGCCAGGGAAATGGTTAACCCTTAAAATAATATGTGGCAGTGTTGCAGTTGCCTTCCACAGGTAGATTTGGCACACTCACCATTAAACTAATTAAACTATTAAAAAAACTTCAATTCCATGAATTAGGAAACGCCTCCTCATGGAGGATGATGATTTCACCTTGGAAAAAGCCGTGGCCTTGGCAGTCCAAACCAAATCGCTGGGTGGAATTTTCTGTTTTTGAAACTAAGTGCCATGGCGTGGGGGTTTCCAGGCACATCTCCCATTGGGCAGGGTGGTGGAAAATCGTGCCCGATTTCAACCTCGGAAGCTAATTACTTGTGCATAGATGAGTTTCTCTCCGAATCACATAGCGGGTCAGGAAATGATTTGTCCACCCCATCGTCACCGAATGGGGCCGAAGGTCCGGGCACCATATTTAAATGCAACCCAAACACACATATTCACTCTCTCCGGCCCAGCTTTGTGAAGAGGGCATCACCAGATAGCTGCGTCAAAGGAGAAAACTGCCCTGAGGATTAGCCTGGAGGCCGTCATCAATGGAGACTGCCAATACCAAAGTAACCTCTACCCCAGAGATAGTTCCTGGAAGCCCACCAACCTCATCTAGCAGGCCTGGGAGGCGATTCCAAAGGAGGTTAGCACATCAGGCAACCACCCAAGAAACACCATATAGTGCAGGAAAAGGACGAATGATCTTGTCTACTCTGCCTGGGTAAGTCAACCTTCAGCTCACTCCAATCCCACACTCTCATAATGGCATCATGCACTCAAAGGGTTACACTGCTAAAGGATCTCACACAATGCTAGTGGGGGACACATCAGCACTGATTGTCTCACAAGCACTATATCTTCACCAACATCTCACCTGTCACGCTACTCAAACTCCACCCTCAGCCCTTACTGGGGAGGGCACAGCACACACAGCAGGTATGCATGCTTCCCAATCTCTCATCCATCTCTTCTCATCACATTCCACCCAGTTGTCTTCATGAAGCCGCGCTCACCCATAACAAGAGGGAGAGTTCGAGGAGGATACCACCGAGTTGACGAGTGAGGGCAGAGATCACCACTGTGGGGGAGATGGGGTCAGCCTCTCCCAGCAAGAGAGGGCAGGTGAGCCCCCCATGGGCAGAATTTTTCATCCAGTGGGCAGGCATGTGACCGACCCGAACGGGAGTAAAATAATGCGCGATGACATCGGGTAAGCGTCCCAACATCATCGCATGCTTTCATGATATTTCGCTCAGCGGGCGTGCATGGGTGCTGGAGCAGCGCCCGCCATTAATTAACAGGCCACTTAAGGCCCTTAACAGTCCAATTGACTGATTTTTACCTCACTTGTGTAATTTTCTGCTTATCGTACGAGCAAAACAGGCAGACAGCCAGCCGACATTTTCACAAACTCATCCAAGGGCAGGATAAAAAGGGTCAGCAGCATTACCAGTGTGAGTCATGAGAAGTTTTACAGATGGTTTGCAACTGGTTGCGTATTGGTTCTTGGCAGCTTCATCTCTGTTCTGGGCTTCATTCTTAGAATTTCCAGGCCTCGTTTCAGGACTCGTTGCTGTCTGCCAGCCCCCCGGATGATTCAGACCGTGTGGACCCTTCCAGGTATCAGACAGCCTTCTGTAACCATGGTAATAGGGATTGTGGTCTCTGCTGGAGGCACCTCCTCTGAGGAGGAAGAGAGGGGCAGGAGGGAGAGGAGGCCAGGTGTCCCAATGCAACTTCCTGTGGGAGCAGAGGCACAGGCAGATGAAGTGCAGGGCCAGTAGGAAGTCCAAGGCGGAAGGGGCTACAGAAGATGCCACTATCCTGCTGCCAGATTTTACGGGCAGTGATGCAGCTACCTCAATTTATCTGAGGTGCAATGTCGAACGAGGTTCTGCCTCTCAAGGGAGACCATGACCTCCATTAGTTAGATGATTGGGTCTGAGATCAGCTCCGACTGTGAAGGTGGACACCCCATTCCAGTGGCTCTGAAGGTCACAGCGGTCCTCAACTTCTATGCCTCTGGCTCTTTCCAGGGATCTGTGGGGGATCTGTGTGGAGTCTTCGAATCAGTTGCCCACATTTGCTTCAAGATGGTGTCAGAAGCTCTGTTCAGGTGTACTGACCTTTATCCTTTACCGTATGGATGAGGCCAGCCAGGCTAAGTGAGTCAGTGGCTTTGCAGTGATTGCTGTCTTCCCCCATGTCCAGGGTGCAATAGACTGTACACATGTGGCCATCAAGGCTCCAGCAGGTGAGCCCGGTGCCTTCGTCAACAGGAAGGGCTTCCACTCCATGAACGTACAGATAGTGTGTGACTGCAGGATGCTGATTCTGCAAATTGGTGCAAGGTATCCTGGCAGCTCCCATGACGCTTATATCCTCAGGCACTCCTAGGTGCCGAGTCTCTTCAGTGCTCCAGCCCGACTGGATGGCTGGCTGCTGGATGTCAAGGGCTATCTGTTGAAGAGGTGGCTTATGACGCCTCTCCACCACCCAAGAACAGAGGCAGAGCAGTGTTACAATACGAGTCATGCCTCCACAAGGCCGGTGGTAGAAAGGGCCATAGGCCTTCTCAAGATGAGCTTCCGATGCTTGGACCGTTCAGGGGGAGCACTACAATATCTCGCAGAGTGGGTGTCACTGATAGTGGCTGCATGCTGCACTCTCCACAATCTGGCACTGGCAAGGGGGGACCCAGTGGAGGAAAAGTGTCTTGATGCAGCTGCACAGGCCACAGATGTTGAATCCAGTAGTGAGTCAGAAGAGGAACACAATGAGTAGAACGCTGAGGGCTTGGAGGCAGACCTCTGTATCATTCAGGGAGGCAAGGAAACCACATACTCCTTGATCCTTGACTCTTCCAGCTAGGCTGCCAACGATCTGCTGCCACCTCATGCCAGGGCTGCTGCCTCCATCCCAGATATCTGAAATGACCCTTTCATTTGTACCAAAAGTCCACTCAATGCCCGTGCAATAAAGTTTAGAGCCATTAATGTCTAGCATTACCAGAAAGAAAAAAGCATACTCAAGCCATCAGAACCAAAGCAAATTTAATGTTATTGTCACATTGGATGCATAATGAGATTACCATTACTGGTGTTGGTGTCCAGTCCAGCAGACATATAAACCAAACGTAAATGAACAGAAAATCACCCGTGAACTGTTCCTCTTGTGCTCATTGTGCCTTCAACTTACGCTTCCGAGTGCTATGTCTTGGTGCCCTCCCCTCGCTGGCACTGGCATTGGAGGCAGCCTGCTGACTCTGCTGTCTTGTTGGCCTTGATGACCTTGGCTATTGTCCTCTGGCCAGCGGAGCCTGTGCTGGCCCCGCCTGGGAGGGATCGGCCAGTGCCATGGCTGGCATCTCCCCAGTCACCGCAGCCTCATCAGATGCCACGGTCACTGGCGGAGGAGCTGCTGCCATCATCCAGAGTGCCCTGAGAGGAGCCTGCAGAGACAACAAGTAGCCCGTGCACGAACGTGAGGTCCGCCTTCAATTCAAGCAAGCGTGAAGTCCCCTCACCAATGTGAACCGGCATTCTTGCCACTGATCCAATGCCCACCGAGGTGCTGGTATCTGCACTGGTGCCTAGTTCAGAGAGCGGGTGTGACGCAGTTGCAAATGACAGCCAGTGGTCCTCCGGCATCAAGGGTGGTCCTTCGGAGTCCAGAGACTGAGTGGCTGCTGCCGAATCTAAGAGAGAACAAGGACATGTCATTAGTTAAAGTCATCACACTGTCACTGTGCAGGCCAGGCACCCTGGTGTCACAGTGGAGACCTGCATCATGGTGCCATCGTCTTCCAATGATCAATGCGGACTCCAGGTTTGAGGCTCTTATCAGTTAAGAGACTACACAAGAATGGTTGGACAATCCGAAACTCTCAACTCTGTACGTTGCACTCTTACCTTCATCTGACATCCCCACGCCTGGTTGCACGGGGAGTGTGCCGGCTCTCCAGCTCAAGGGCATCCTGCTCGAACCTGGTCAGCAGCAGCAGGTTGGGTGAGCCCCTGCCTATACATGACCTCTCTGATTGGTTATGGCTTGTCTTCTCCTGAAAGGGCACAGGATCATTGATTAGTCCACTCTCTACCTGCAGCGCCATTGCAGCCTGGCCAATCCCAGCTGAGGAAGACCTCGTAGGGCGCATCCAAGTTGTAGCCCTTGAGCCGCAAAGCACTCAGTCCAAGCAGCCAGGGTTCACCCCCTTGGCCAGCTCTGGCATCATTGACTGTTGGCACTCAGATTCTAGCACCCCTGAGGTCCACAGGAGGACAGCCACACCTTAACACTTCTGCACACTGACCCATGCCATCACCCTTCCTGAGCGCAGCAGGTCATTGAACCTCTTCTGGCATTACAACCATGTGCGCTGCACCATGTCATGGCTGCTCACCAGCGCTGCAACCTCCTCCCACGCCCTCTTTGTGAGGTGCAGTTGTCTCCCGTTCCAATCTCTGGGGACAAGGGTGTCTCTCCTGGAAGCCACCTCCTCCAGGAGGACCGCAAGGCACTCATCTGAAAAGTGGTGGTGGGGGGGGTGCCGAGTGCCCACCTGACCTGCCGTCCCACCCTACATTTCCAGCCGCACTTGACTCCATCACTTGTGTTTGCTAACGCAGACCAGACGTTCTTCCGTGGCAACATTCCAGGGGCTGCCTGTGCCGTTTTTAAACCTGCCACCGGGTCGCCATTGGACCTGGCGTCCAACAGGCCCGTGCCCCCGCTCGGCCCTTCCCGACCAGTGGGAACTCATGTTTCATGCTGGGCGGGCCTTAATTGTCCTGCCAGCGTGAAATCGCGGTCGGGGGCTGATCGCGGGCGGAGGCCCGTTTCCCGGCCGATTCCGGGACCACCGACCGTGCCTGCCTGCCAAACTCAAAATTCTGCCCATGGAAGAATCTATTCCCAAGAGTGAAATATGGCATGTGATGGCCATCGTGGGTGTTACATCATCAGGTTATTTTAAGGATTGCCCAGTTCAAGATTGCAGATTTCTCAGCATTATTCCTCATCAATATTGGATTGAAAGTATCTATATTGAGCAAGAAACTCAACCAGCATTATTTTTTTTACAATTTTCTCTAACTGCTGTGATAGACACTGCTCAAGCTTACAACGAATCCATTATTCCAGTTTTGGGAATAATTATTCCAATGTGTTATAAAACCGTCAACCTATACAAGTTCATGTTCTATGTAGCCAAAGGCAGGAGCCTTATGGGGTAAACCTGTTTAATAAGCTTGTCTTCAAACTTGAAGACCCCACAGCAGAACCAATTAATGCGATCGATAACAATGACTAAACACAACAGTGGGCCTCCGCCTCAGCCAACAAACTTCAAACCTTGGGTCGTGAACAACATACTCATATCCATGAGAAAAATCCACGTAGCCCTGAAGAAGGGCCATATGGACTCGAAATGTTAACTCTGTTTTTCTCTCCACAGATGCTTTCAGACCAGCTGAGTTTTTCCAGCATTTTCTGTTTTTCTTTCAGATTTCCAGCATCCGCAGCATTTTGCTTTTATATTCATATCCAACCTGTTTGATTCCCTCAGTAATACAATATCTGGCCTTGAGTCTAGCGCTTGGGCCTACCTGTATTTGACGGCTGATTTGCCCTCTGTTTTCATTATTTCTTTAAGATGTACAGCATGAATAAGTACCAACCAGCCTCTTCCTTACCACCCTTAATTAACTCTTTTCTCTTTGCTATTTATGATCTGGCTGTGAACAAAATGGGTGCCATTTCTGGCCACCTGATAATAGCCATCACACCTTTAAAGTAATTAATTGAATATGAAGTGCTTCAAAGAAATAAATTACTTTTATATAACACCTTACAGATTAGACATGCCTTTGTCACTTCCAGGCACAACTACTCCAATGCCAACTTTTCCAGACTCCAATCATTCACCCTTCATAATCCCCAGATAGTTCAAAACTGTGCAACTCACATCCTGTCCCATACTAAATTCTTCTCACCCTCACTGATCTACACTGGCTCCCAATCCCCCAGCAAGCTACACTTAAGATCCTTGTGCCCATCAATATATCGCTCCATGGTCTTTGCCCCACCATATCTACAGCATTTACTACTTTTATAAACCCCCCCAGCCCTAAATGTTCTGTTTTACTGACCCTGACTTTATATATATCGCCTCTCTTTTTTCCCAATATTGGTGGCAGAGTTTTCAATTGACTTGGTCCTACACTTTTGGAATTCACTTCCCTTAAAATCACTGCCTTTCCACCTCTCTCCCCATCATTAAAAACCTCCTGCAGACTCTGGCCTTTCAGCCAGTCATCCAATCCTCCTAGTCTCTCACCAGTGTCACATTCACACAATACGAACTTGCAAGCTATAAATATGAACATATAAAGTATAAATCTGAAATGGACCCTTTCCTGCAACACAAAATGGATTGAGAAGTCAGGTGACTCTTTTTTGCTTGCCCAGACATGGAGCTGTAAAAACACAGAGCTAGTTTTCATGTCTTGCCAAGTCTTGGCGAAGTTATTAAAATGCAAATGGACCTTCCTGTGATAATGGCTGCATTTCTCCAACTAATTAAAAAGACTGGGTTCACAACATGGTTGCAGCCTCAATGGCTCCAAAACTGAAATCCAGAAATAATGGGCAGAATTTTGCCCTTGATGGGCGGGCAGGCCCCACCAGCTCGGCGGCGGGCGGGCAACCGATCACTGCCACCGAAACGGGCCCCACCGCCATTTTAAGTGGGCGGGCCAATTAAGGCCTGCCCAGCAGGCCACCCGACGGGAAGTGCTATGTGCTTCCTGTGGGGGGTGGTGGGGGGGGGGGGTGGGGAATTCCCTAACTGTCAAAGTGCGCTCTTTCGCTAAATGCTATCTCAGGAAGATCAGTGAAAGGTTTATAAAGTTCAAAAGTAGAAAAATAAAAAAATGAGTAACATGTTCCCCTCATGTGACAATGTCACACAAGATGGGACATGTTAATAAAAAGCACAGAAACTTTATTAAACTTTTAAAAAACAGACATGAAACCTCATCCCGCCGATGGATGAGGCTTCACATTTTTTCAGAAGCCCGCTGGGGCTCCTGGCCTGCCCGCCAACCTTAAGGTTGGACGGGCAGGGCCTTTAATTGGGTTAATGATCCTGTCAATGACCTCAATTGGCCATTGACAGGTCAACAGGCGGACAGCTGATCGTGCTGTCCGCCCGCCTTCCTGAAAATTTACATGGAGCAGGATGACATCAGGGGTTCCTCCCAATGTCATCCCACGTCATTTTCATGTCAGCGAGCGGGCCCCACCCCCAACTCGCTGACGGAAAAATTCTGGCCAATGGGTGGAATTCTCCCATCCGGGACTAAGTCCTGAGGTGGGGGGCAGTGGGGGAGCATTCCCCGCTGTGGAGGCCGATAGGAAACCATGCCATATCTTCTGGTCCCAATGTAATTAATTATGCTTCTGGGGCTTTTGCGCTGTCTCCCACGGCGGGGCAAGCTTGATGGCATGTGTCCCGCCGTCATATCCAGGCACCATATTTAAAAGGTGCCCAGACATCCACAATGTCAGACCAAAGACAGAGAAATCTGCAAGATTCAGCTACAAAATTTAGTGATGCCTCCCTGCGTGTCCTCCTGGACCATGTTGAGGTGCACAGAAATAGCCTATACCCGCCTGATGGGAAGAGGAGGCCAAGCAGGGATACCAGGGCTGCATAGGCACAGGTGGCTGATGCCATCAGTGCCCAGGGGGTACACAAGAGGTTGGCAACACAGTGCTGGAAAAGGATAAGAGGATGAATGACCTTATTCGCTCCACCAGGGTAAGACTTATCAGGTGGTCACATAATCCACAAAGACTCCAGTATATCAGGGTTCAAGGCCCAGTGGCAACGGCATGCCCTGCCTCACAGTCCCACTTCCATGCATCCATGCTGCGGTGGAATGCCCACTATGCCCCCTTCACCCTTCAGCAGGCATGGAATTCTGCATGGAAGGGGAGTAGGAGGTGGAAGAAGGGGGATCCAGCTTAGGCGCAGAGGGAACCATCAACCTCTGCAAATCACATGCCTGTCTGAGCCTTCCCCTTGCATGTGGATGTGCTCAGCACTCTGGAGGGAGCTGGTCCACAATCCCTCGGCCCAATTCGAACCAGTGATGATGTGCCACAAAAGTGGGCTAAATTACAAGGGGAGGTATGATAAATGAACCAATTTCCACTGCTCCAATCCATGCAACATGCAACTCCTCTTAAACATGTTCTCTTCTTTGAGCAGGGGAAGCTCTGTAACAATCGCAGAGAACGTGAGGAAACGGGAAGGGGCGACCATTTTTCAGGCCTCTGATGGAATTCAAAGAGAGGGCATCTGAACTCGCAGGGGTGGAGCAGGACAGAGCCACTGGCGATGAGGAGCTTGGCCTCGGGCGCTCACCTAGTAAGGATTCATCCATTCAATGCAAACCTGAGGGCTGAAAGTGCCTCCATGTTGGAGGCAGCCGATTCTGTCACTTGCACACTTCGGTCTCGCTTATGGGAGCCTCTAGGAAGAGACCAAGGCCCGAGGATGAGGAAGAGGAGGACTCCAGAACAGGCATCAGCCCCAGCCCCAGCCCAGAGATATGCCAAGGGGGGGTGGAAGAGGGGAGTTCCACACCTTTAGAGACGTCACAGCAGTCATTTGCACATTCCATCAGCTCAGGAACACACACCTCAGTGGGTATTAGTGCTAGTTTAGAAAGGGTCTCACAATCTGGTGGTCACCACATGGACATTTGTCCACGGCAGGAGGAGGCAGCTTCAGCTGAGCTCCCCGACCCTTGGAGAACTGCTGGGGAAGAGGCATCTGTGAGGTCCGAGTCAGATGATCAGCTTCCGGAATTGACCTTCCAACTCATGGTGCAGAGTCAGCAAGAGGCAGGGAACATCACGCAGACCTGTTGGAAGCCTTCAACAGAGTGGCTGTGAGTTGGAGGAGTCTGTCTGCCTGCTCTCTGATGAAGTGGTGCCCACATGTGCACGCATAGAAGTCTCCATGGGAAGGATGGCGGACACCATGGAGACCCTTATTGAGCTGAATGTCCAGTTTCTGTCAGAGTTGCACGTAGGCCTGCACTCCATCATCATTGCCATGGGTGAGTTCATGCAGTGGCTGCACGAGATGGAAATCGGGCACCTCAACGTCCCCCCAGGTGCTCCTTCCCCTCAAGGAGTCAGGCCAGGGTCTTTTGGCAACCAAAAGGAAGAGGAGCGGCAGCTGGACACCTCTGGGCCATGCACTCAGGACTCTCAGAGTTTGTCTGCTCCCTTCAAATCCCCTTTGCTTGTGACCCCTTCAACCTTGTCTTCTGTCACCGGAGAGGGAGCAGCTGGCCCACAAGGGGACAGCAAAGTACGCTGGGGCTCTCCAGGCCTTGGCTCTCCGGAGAACAGAGAGCAAAGTCATCAAGGGCAACAGGGCAAACTACTCCACAGGCTGCCTCCACCCCTGCTGCAGATGTCAGGGCAGCACCTAGAAGAAGTGGTAGGGAATGTAAAATCAAGAAATTTTGATCTCAAGCGGTTTCATGGGTGAACACTGTCACTGTATTAGCTGCAAATATATTCACTCTCTCTAAATAATGTCTACTGTTATCTTTCAGCATCATTATATAGACTTGGCGAGACCTCCCCCCGGCATTCCCCCCGACACTATCAGTTCAGCTGCACGCAGCCAAACCACAAGTGATTCTGGAGGGGGATGTGTGTGTGACAGGGCCTTCAGAGCCTTGTGCAAGCACTATCCCACACACGCAAGCCTTCATCCATCACATTCATCCCACTGTCCTGAGTATTTTCAATGCTGTCTGTTGGTGTTCTCTTTCAGTTGTCCATCTGAGCTGACCTACATCCCCGCCCACCCACGGATCACACTCCCATGCAGCACCTGTGTCCACCCAACACGAGGCTCTGCTCACTTTGGATATCTCAAAGATGATGGTAGTCATATTTCTGATGAGCTCCCCTCCCCCAGTCACCCATGTCCTTCCCCCATAACAATAAACCCTCCTGGCATAGCCTTCAAACTTCCTCCCTCCACCCCCGCACCCCGCCTGCCCCCACAACCTTCCAGCCCAAACCCTTCTCAAGGCGAACATGCAAGTTCCATACCTTCTGGAGAACCCCACCCTCATCCACTTTGAACTCCCCGATCTCCTCTTTCCCACCCCCAGGATTTGTGTTCCCACCAACCACTGTCACCACCCCTTCTACCGCTACAGACGCATCCTCACCCTCCCACCCTACTGGCTCCCTCTGCCCCCTCTCACACTCAACATTCCTTCCTGCCACACCCACCCTTAGTTCACTCCCCAGGAGGCAGCCATTGACTCCACAAACCCCTCCCTTGCACATTCACCTCAACAGTCCACCTGCCTCCCTACACCTCCCTCTCCACTTACTCCTCCCTCCACCCTCACTCCTCCCTCTACCCTCATTCCTCCCCCCCTCATACTCCCTCCTCCTCCCCAGACACCTTCCCCTCTCCGAACTCCCTCCTGCCTCCCCGTACTCCTTCCCCTGGACACTTACTCTGTCTGAACTCCCTCCCTTACACCTTCCTCCACCACTTACACCTATCTACCCACGTCCCATTCCTCCCAATACACCTCTCCCCTCCGAAATCCCTCCTCCCCCTGGGCACCTTTCCCACTCCGAACTTCCTCCCCCGGACTCCCAGCTTCAAAACTCCCTCACCCCCCCAACACCTTTATCCCCCTCCCAGCTTCCCGCCACCTTCACTCTCCCCCACCAAGCTTCACTCCCCCCGACACCTTTGCCCCCCCATCCCCCAGCTTTACCCTCCCGCAAGACCTTCCCCTTCCCCTCACAACTAAACCTTCCTCTCTCGCTCACACCTAAGCCTTCCTCTTCCCCCACCCCCCGCACCATCCCCTTCTTTACCAGCCCATGTCGAAGTCTACGAAGTTCCAAAACACCAGTGAAGTCCATGAAGATCCAAAGCCTTAACGAAGTCGAAGCTGCTGCCTGGAGATCTCCCACCTTCCGAGAGCTGCTTTGCGGCGGAGCCGTGTGCATGAGGATTCCCTCATCATGCCACGTCACGTGTTTTTCCAGGGTCCAGTAGCTGTAGGGCTCCAGCACCTTCTTCTCCTCGGATGTCCGCGATCTGAGCAAGGAACTAAAAGTAAGTCCCAACTTCTGTACATCACGCTTGTCCAAACGTGTTCAGGGCCGACGTGTTTTCCTGCTGGTGTAACAGAGAATCGGGCGTGATGCAAAGCTGCTTCACGCCATTCTTCAGCGGGATTCCCAATCCGCCATGATGGGCAGCATCGGAAGATCACGCTGAAAATTGACGCTGGCGTGTCACCAACTTTTAGGCCTCCCACCCAATTCTCCTGCCCCTCCCCTTCGCCATTAATCCCGCCGGCAGGGGCATGGGAGAATTCTCCCAGAAGGGAAAAAACAGTTCGGACCAGTACTCTTATTTTCCAATTTTACTGGTGCTCCATTTTAAAGTATACAAGACCAGTTCGGACCAGTATTCTTATTTCCCAGTTGTTACTGTTCTTTCCTTCTAGGCTGCCCAATGGATGTGAAAAGCTCTATGTTATTAACATGCTATGTGGATGAGCAATAACGAGACACCATCGAATGACAGTGACCTAATTATCAGAGACTATTTCTGGGGATGGTGGGAAAAGATGCCCTAGTCACATGACAAAGACAAAGGGCTTTTGGCCGTTCTCCAAATCTCCCGTCCCATCCGTGACAATTTCCACCGTTGGCAGGACAGGAAAATCCCGGCCAAAGTTTCTGATAACATTCTGGTCAGACAGGCAGAAATATCAATGCCAATGAGGGGAAAATACCTTGCCCAAGAACACCTGCTCTCAACCCACCTGTACTTGAGTTGGCTTTGAACTCTACCAGGGCCCCGCTACCACTCCTTGACTGGATTATAGTAAGAGTAATCCGCTAGTGCGAACATAAAACAACAGCGAATCCGTCCTTCCGGACTACCAGAGCTTCTCTTCAGTGAACAACAAAGACCACGGGCCTGCATCATTTCATGTCTTCACCCCAGGGAAAAGCAAGTGAAACAAAGAACTCTTGAAATCATAAAACTCAAATGCATGCTATTTTTATCACCACGATCTTTTCCTGAATTTGTGTGTGTGTGTATCTGTGTGATGGTTAGTGTGGGAGTAGCTGCATATATTCAAGTGGAGTTGCATATAATTGGGTGTTGAACAATAACATTTTATCTTTCTTTTAACACTTACAGGAACCTGTCACTTGTCAGCTGTTCCAAAGCACTCGGGAGTTAAAACGCCATTTTAAAAAAAACACACTGTCTTTGGATAGTGGAGAGCTGAGAAAGAAAGAGGAGCCTTAACTATCATCTCTCCCCTGTCTGTAACACTACTTTGGTGCCTGATTTCCTTACGTCTATTCACAACAACACCTTTGGAGTGTTTCTTGCATTGAAGGTGCTATATTAATGCAAGGTGCTGTTGCTATCAATATCCCAGAATGAGCCATTCCTGTGAATGCCTTTTTGAAGTAGAGCCACATTTGTTTTTTCAATAAATTGTGTAAAAAAAAAATGGACTTCAGGGCTGCAGAGAATTTGTTCTTTTCTTTATTGGTTAGAAGACAGCAAAAAAAAAAATGCCTGACATGTTCCCAGCCCAATGCTTCACTATGACAGTTTCCCACTGCTAATATATACTGCAGTTTTTCTTTAAACCTGTTTTACTTCATACATATCAACCTGGAAAAATAGCAAAAACTGGGCCAGAGGTTTTGAAAAATCAGCCAGAGATCCCAACAACTCAAGATCAGCTCTGACATGTGAAAATTATTAGTTACACCAGCTTTGTACTGTAAGCTGTAGGAAGACACATTACTTCACTTGAAGAAGGAAAAGCGAAACATAAACATATAAAATCCTGAGAGGCAAATCAAAAAATTGAATGCATAAAATTTGTTGTGATTCCTCAAGGGTTTGGATACATTCCTCTAAAAAAAGTTCAGATTTTTGCATTTATAATGGTGCATTATGCATTAATTTTCTTTTCTTTTATACTTCTGAGTGTCAGCCCTGGTAGCACAATCATCCCTGAGTCAGAACGCTGAGGCCCTGTCTGCCATCTCAGTTGAATATAAAAGATTCCTTGGCTCAGTTCAAAGAGAGCAGGAGTTTCTTCCAGAGTCCGAACCAACATTTATCCTCAACCAACACCAAAAACAGATGTCCTGCTGATTTATTTCACTGCTGTTTGTGGGAGTTTGCCGAGCACAAATTGGCTGCTGTGCTTCCTCCATTCCAACTGTGATTACACTTCTAAAGTACTTAATTGGCTGTAATGCACTTTGGGACATCCTAAGGTCCTTAAAGGTGCCATAAATTGCAAGTTCTTTCCTTTAACTTGGCATGAGTCTTCGCCATCAACATTTTACTTATGCTGGAGGATGACAGACCCAATTCCTACAATTTCTCAACCCAGGAACTGCATCACTCATGGCAGTACGAAATAACAGATTCAGAGATTTAATTCCCTCTGTGTGTACATTTTAGTACACTGGTTAACTCATTTAAATGGGGGATTGAGATTGTAATGAATGCAAACCCATATTCCATGTGCTAGCCCTGTGCTGGAATTCAAAGCTCTATGCCAGGCGAAGCTATTTGCAAAGTAGTTTCCTTTCTATACTATTTTAACACAACTGTTAATCTGCTGATTTTACACAGACTAGCAACCACGGTGTTAAAATTGTGGAGGTAGCTATTTGATGCAAGCATGATAACTGAGACGTGGGGCAGAATTTTATGCCCCGTGGGCGGGTGTGCGCCCGACCCGATTGGGCGCAAAATTGGGCGCAATGATGTCGGGTGAGCATCCGGACGTCATCGCGCACTTGCACGATAATTCGATCTGTGGGCGCACAGAGGTGCCGGAGCCACGCCCGCCATTAATTAACAGGCCACTTAAGGCCCTTAACAGTCCAATCGATGTCAATTTTCCCTTGTTCGTGTGATTTCGCGCTCACCGCATGGGCGAAACAGGCAGGCGGCCAGCTGACATTTTCAAAAGCCTCATCCACGAGCAGGGCAAAAAGGGTCAGCAGCATTGCCAGTGTGTGTAGCGAGCAGTTTTGGAGAAAGTTTGCTGCTGGTGAGTCATTGGAACTTGACAGCCTCATCTCTGTTCAGGGCGTCATTCTTAGCATTTCCAAGCTTCATTTCAGGACTAATTGGTGTCTGCAAGGCCCCCGGAGGATTCAGACCGTGTGGACCCTTCCAGGTATCAGACAGCCTTCCGTTAGCCTTGTAATGGCGATTGTGGTCTCTGCTGGAGGCACCTCCTCTGAGGAGAAAGAGAGGGGCAGAAGGGAGAGGAAGCCAGGCGCAGGATTTTCCCTTCGTCAGGCGGGCGCAGTGGGTGGGCCTTGGAGCGGCCGCGAAATGGAGCGCCGCCCGGGATGGGGCCCTGACTTCGATTTCACGCTGGCTGGCCAATTAATCGTTGTGTGAAATAGCCAGTGTGAAAGATGCTCTGAAATGCTCAATGCTGCTGGGGTGGGGATAGGGAGGAGAGCGAGCGTGGAAGTCTGTGCATGCGCAGCAGAGTGCACGCTGGCAGCTCCCTGAGGGCACAGAGCTGCCTCAGAGAGCTAAAGATTTGAACAAAGAAATATGAAAATTTAATAAATGATATAAACATGTCCCCACATGTGATTCAGTCACATTAAGAGGGACATGTTTAAAATGAAGTGGAAATTTTTTTTTGTGTTTTTCACTTATCGTTGGAAACCTCATCCTGTCCGTGGGTGAGTTTTCGTTAGAAATGCAAAGGCTTGGCCGCCTGGCCTATTCACCCAGCTGCCAACCGTAAGGCTGTACGGGCAGCAAAAAATACAAATTAATTAATTGCTAAAGGGCCGTATTAGGCCTTTTAATTGTTGGCAGGTGCGCTGCCGATTCTCATGTGCGCCGGCCGACCGAAAGATCACGAGAGTGCGCGATGACCTTGGGACGCTCGCCTGACGTCATCGCATGTGATTTTATGCCCAATCGGGTCAGGCATGCGCCCACCCGATGAGTGTAAAATCCTGCCCCAGGTGTCCCAATGCAGCTTCCAGGTGAGGGACCTGTGGGTGAGAGGCGCAGGCACAAGGGGCACAGGGTCAGCAGGAAGTCCAAGGTGGAAGGAGCCGCAGAAGACGCCACTATCCTTTTACCAGGGTATACAGGCGGCGATGCAGCTGCCTTAATATGTCTGCGGTGCAATGCCGAAGGAGGGTCCTCCTCTCAAGGGAGACAGTGACCTCCATTTTTCAGATGATTGGGCCTGAGATCACCTCCAGCTGTGTGGGTGGACGTCCTACGCCAGTCCTCAGACTGCTGGCGCCCTGGGCACTCTCTGCCTCCGCCTGCACCTCAAGCGAGTGTGAAGTGCCCTCACCAATGTGCACTGGGATATTAGTCGCAGATCTAATGCCCACCGAGGTGCTGGTATCTGCGCTGGTGCCTGCTTTAGAGAGCGGGTGTGACGCGGGTGCAACAGAAGCCTGGTGGCCCTCCGGTGTCAGGGTGGCCCTTTGGGGTCCACAGATCGGACGTCTGCTGGCAAACCTAAAAGGGAGAACAAGGACATATCCTTAGTTAAAGTCAGCACACTGTCACTGTGCATGCCCAGCACCCTGGTGGGACAACGGAGGTCTGCATCATGGTGTCCTCGTCTTCCAGGGGACTCCAGGTTTGAGGCTCACATCAATGTGGAGACTACACTAGAATGGTTGCACAATCCAGAAGTCTCACCTCTGTGCACTGCCCTCTTACCTTCGTCTGGCATCCCTGCCTCTCCACGCCCGGTTGCACGGGGCACATGCTGTCTCTCAGGCTCCAGGGCATCTTGCTCATATTTGGACAGGTTTAGGAGGCTAGTGGACCCTCCATCGGTCCCCGACCTCTCAATATTGTTGTGGGCCGTCTTCTCCTGAAACAACTGAGGAGCATTGATTAGTCCATTCTGTACCTGTAGCGCCATTGCAGCCTAGCCAACCCCACCTGAGGAGCACCTGGCAGGGCACATCCAAGTCCTTGAGCTGCAAGGCAACCAGTCCAAGCAGGCTCATCCCCTTGGCCAACTCCGGTGCCATTGGCAGTTGGCACTCAGACTCTCGCATCCCTGTGGTCCACAGGGGAATGGCCACACCTAACACTTCTGCACATTGACACATGCCAACATGGTACGCACCCTTCCTGCGCGCAGCACGTCATTGAAGCATGTCGGCACTGGACCCGGGTGCACCGTACCACATCATGGCTGCTCACCAGTGCTGCCACCTCCTCCCATGCCTTCTTGGTGAGGTGTGGTGGCCTTCCCCTCCCATCCCTGGGGACAAGGGTGTCCATCCTGGCTGCCAACTCCTCCAGGAAAATGGCGAGGCACCCATCCGAAAAGCAGGGGGCCGAGTGCCCACTTGACCTGCCCTCCCGCCTGCTGTGTCCAACCGCACTCGAGTCCATAATGAGAATACAGGAGATGTCCTTCCATGGCAGCCTTCCAGGGGCTGCCTGGGCTGCTTTTAAACCCGCAGCCAGGTCGACGTTGGACCCGGTGGCCAACAGGGCCCCGCCCCGACTTGGCCCTCCCTAGCCAGTGCGGAGCCATGGGCCTTAATTGGCCCGTCAGCGTGAAATCGTGGTCGGGGCCTGACCACGGGTGGCAGGCCATTTCCTGGCCGCTCCTGGGCCTGCCCACCCACCAACCTCAAAATCCTGGCCATGGGCATTCGTGGTGGCAGGCTTGCAGGTGGGCAGGTGGGCAGGCGGGAGGTGGGGGTGCATGGAGAAATAGCAGGAAGCTGCTTCAGGTGGCTCTCCAGTGCATTTCTGCCACTGGGGAAGTTTCCCAGGGGAAGCCTGGGAAATGGATCAGCTGCCTGCTTAACAGAGGCTGGCAGCCGATTTGCATATTTAAGGTCTCCATCAGGATGGTTTGGGGGGTCACCAGTTGTTTGCTGATGGTGGCGCAAATCCCTGCTATGTGGGAAACACCAGGCTCAGGAAGTTGGAGGCTCTATTCCACAAAGAGGGGGCTGCTTGTAGCAAAGACCACAAACCCTCATGGGGCCTACTTTCTAGGCCCCTCCGAATCTTTAATTTCAATTTAAGCCTCTCTGGACAGCTCCATATTGAGATCTCCAGTTCTGTGAATGGGCCAACAACATCAGGATTCCACGTGCCATTCTTAAGAGGGTGGCAAGCGCCAAGGCAGCCAGTTAGCCTCTGGGAAAATAACTCAGCCAGTCTCGCTCCTAGCAAGTGCAAGACCATATTTAAAAATTTGCTTATGGGATGTGGGCATCACTGGCTAGGCTGGCATTTATTGCCCACCCCTAATTGCCCTTGAGAAGGTGGTGGTGAGCTGCCTTCTTGAACCGCTGCAGTCCCAACTTTAGGGTCCCAAAGCCTGCAGGAATATCTGCCCATGCTGAATAGCACCCAGAGGAACCCCAAAATTAAACTCAGGTTGAATTCAAAACATATTGAGCTTTTAAATGACTAAAGCATTAGAAAAATTGAACAGAACTGAAAGGGGATTTTAATATTTACATGCAATATTTTCTGCCTGTGTTGAACAGTATCAAGAACAAGAACTCCTAGTAATGTCCATGGGAGGATGTACCTTTGGATTGGCAGGTCTCCTGCTCTCCCCAAAATATCCTGTCCCTGCCACACATTCTCAGCTTCACAATATTAATGGTATGCACTCAGTTACTTTGGGTTTTTAGCTTAGATTACTGCTTTAGTGATGTAGGCAGCATAGCATTAGCTCAAATGTCCAGAATGCAACAAAGATGGAGACTCGACTGTGTTCCCGTTCTACAACAAGGAGTTGTGGGAAATGTCACAAAGTACTTGCAACAGCCAATGCCCCAAGGTTTTGTTATAATGTCATTCCATGAATTTTCATGCCTTATGGATTTTTTTGCTTATTCTCAGAACAACAGTTAAGGTACAATGGAGCATTGGAATACACAATAAACAGCACAGAAATAAGCCATTAGGCCCAACTAGTCTGTGCTGGTGTTCATACTCCATGTGAATCTTCTCACATTCCATCAGTCTCCTTATTTCTCTCTTGTATATATTTGTAACTACCTAGAACTTAGTTTTGGACCATCCTACAAGTGGAAGCATTCTGTCCATATCTACCCTATCAACCCATTTATACTAAAAAAACTTCCATCATATCACCTCTAAGGCCTAGACTTTCACAGACGGAAAGACTCCAGAGCCATTTAAAAATGGTGGGCAGAACATGAATCTGGGATTCCCACTTGCATTTCCGGCACCTTCAACTTTTGCTGGTGCGGGATAAAATTGCGGACAGTGAGCCTATACCCTACTTTCCTGACATGGGCCAGCTCCATTGCAGGGATAGGCATCTCCTATCCCCTCGGAATTTTTGTGGAGTCAGGCAAGCTTCTCGATGACTCATGATTCAAGGATCTCAGAGGAGTTGTGAACCATGGTCTGAATTCAGGAACATTTTGAAATGTAAGTTCTAATAGTCTTACCCTCGTCCCCCATGCCCCACCCATGCCAACTCAATGTGAACTAATGCCCCCTGCCATCCCATTATACCTCCAATGCCAAGTCATGGCCCTTCCATGTCTACTAACCCAGTATACTGTGTGTACAAAATCAATGAACCCCATAATAACAATGGCATGTGTGAAACTGCTCAAAAAATCATAATTTTGTTTTTTTTTAAACTGGCATCTTACAATCCTATAAATGTATCAAACAGACTATTAAAGTATCAATAACAGAAGCTTTAACCATTTCAAACCTCTTAATCTTGAGCAAATAAATATTGAGACATTGACAAAAGAGATCACAGAGAAAAATATTTATTATAACCATATAAATATGTCAATCAAGCAAAGTCAACAGTTCTCTCCAACTGTCTAAGCAACACTCCCAGGATTAATACTTTTATGATCTGGGCTCTCTGTCAAGCATGTGAGGCTATAAGGGACCATGGAAGAGGTAGCGGGCATGAGTTGGCACTTGGTTGGTATTGGGGCATAGAGATGGCATGGGGAGTCAATGGGGGGCTGTTGGGTATCAAGGGTGAGGGCTGGAGAAGTTAAAATTTAACCAAACAACTTGGATGAAGCCTCATATAACTGAGGCACGCCATTTAACTATTTTGATCCCATCAGGCACCTCCACTCACCCCGCACCACCCCGCCCCTGAAATTAAAGTTGGACCATTCTGGGGCTTTTCCACCAAGGCAGGTGTGGCAAGCCAGGAAAATTCCCCAACTCTAGCCACTTGCCTCAGTAACGAAAATCCCGGCCTAAGTCTTCTGTTTTCCAAAGAGAAAAGATCCAACTTGTTCAATCTTTCCTGATAGCTGCTATTTCTCAGTTCTAGTAGCATCCTTGTAAAATTTTATCTGCGTATTCTTCAGTGCTTCTATGACCTTCTTAAAGTATGGAGACAAGAATTATGCGCTATACTCTATGGACTAAAAACTATCTTACCATGTTTTTCAGGTGTGATTTACAATGGTGTGTCCATGCTGGTTCCATTGCAGATGGGCAGGATGTAGAGTTGGTGCTACCACCTCATTACCATGATGCAGCACAGGGTACAGCATCCATTTCTTTGCTGGATGCCTCTGCATTCTTCAGGAACAGACTGTTCCTCTTTAAAGGAAGCTGCTTCATCAATGACCTTCATTCCAAAATAAGGTCAGAAGTGGGGATGTTTGCTGATGATTGCCCAATATTCAGCAGCATTCATGACTCCTCAGATACTGAAGAAGTCAATGTCCAAATGCAGCAAGACCTGGACAATATCCAGGCTTGGGCTGACAAGTGGCAAGTTACATTCGCACCACACAAATGCCAGGCAGTGCCCACGCCCAATAAGAGAGAATCTAACCATCACTCCTTGACGTTCAATGGCATTACCATCGCTGAATCCCCCACTAACAACATCCTGGGGGCTACCATTGACCAGAAACTGAACTGGACTATCCATATAAATATTGTGGCTACAAGGACAGGTCAGAGGCTAGGAATCCTGCGATGAGTAATTCACCTCTTGACTCCCCAAAGCCTGTCCACCAGCTACAAGGCACAAGTCAGGAGTGTGATGGAATACTCCCCACTTGTCTGGATGAGTGCAGCTCCCACAACACTGAAGAAACTGGACACCATCCAGGACAAAGCAGCCCACTTGATTGGCACCACATCCACAAACATTTACACCCTCCACCACCAATGCATGGTAGCAGCAGTGTGTACCACCTACAAGATGCACTGCAGGAATTCACCAAGGCTCCTTAGACAGCACCTTCCAAATCCAGAACCACTACCATCTAGAAGGACAAGGGCAGCAGACAGATGGGAACACCACTATGTGGAAGTTCCCCTCCAGGCCACTCACCATCCTGACTTGGAAATATACCCTCACTGGTTGCTGGGTTGAAACCCTGGAACTCCCTCCCTAGTAGCACTGTGGATGTACCTACAACACATGGACTGCAGCGGTTCAAGAAGGCAGCTCAACATCACCTTCTCAAGGGCAACTAGGGATGGGCAATAAATGCTGGCATAGCCAGCAAAGCCCACATCTATGAATGAATAAAACAAAAAGACTGCATTGATGATCTGTGATGCTGCTTTTAATGATTTGTTCACCTGTATCCCAGGATCCCTTTTTATTTCTACCCCATTCATGTCCTTATTTTCTAAGGCGTAGGTGACATATCTATTTTTTCTAGTAAAACGTATTACCCCTTATTTATCTATCTTAAAATAAATTTGCCATTTAATTGCTCAGTCTGGGAATTTTCTGATGTCTCCTTGTATTAGGTTACATTTTTCCTCAGTGTTAGCTATACCTTCCAATTTATTATCATCTGCAGATTTTGATATTCAGTTACTTGTTCCTAATTCCAAAACTGTGGTCCCAGCACAGATCCTTGTGGAACGCCACTTTCTATTTTCCTCCAATAGGAATACTTGCCCTTGACCTCAACTCTACTTTCTATTTTTTTAGCCAATTTTCAATCCCTCAGCTTTTTGCCCCCTGACTCCACATGTCCTAATCTTTGTCATGATCCTAAGTGTGGTACTTAATCAAAGGCCTTTTGAAAGCCCAAGCATATCTCATCTTCTGCATTACTTCTGTCTATACTTACTTATATCTCTTCAGGCAATTCTATCTAGTTAAGTGCGACTTAATCCTTCAGAATCCAGGCTATTTTTTCTATTACATTTTCTGTCTCTAGAATCTCTTCTATTACTTTTTAAGTACAGGTTCCAGCATTTTCCTATCCCTAGCATAAGGATGAGTGGTCTATAGTTCATGGTTTTGTTCATTCACCATATTTGTGAACAGGAATGACACTATCTGTCTGCCAGCCCTCTGGCAATATCCCTGCTTCTTTGGAACTTATGTATATATAAACTAGTGCTGCTGCTGTTTCCTCCTGAGTCACCTCAGTATGAGTGAGTGCATATCATCTGGGCCTGGGGCCTTCTCTTTTAGTTTTTCTAGTTTGTCAATTACTTTCATCTTTCTACCATAACATTACTTTTGCACTCAGGCTCTAGTGAAACGTCTATTTCATTTAAAAATTCTGGCAAATTAGTTATTCAATATCTCATTATCTGTGAGTTTATCTTGTTCATCCTTTAGTAGATCTATCCCTATTTTAATTTTTCTTTGGTTATTTCAATGTAATATTTATTTTTATATTGTTTAATATATGGGCCAAGAAGACTGGGCGTTTGGTGTACGACCATTAGATAAGACCCATAAGACATAGGAGCAGAAGTAGGCCATTCGGCTCATCGAGTGGTGAGCCATCTGATATCAGGTAAGAGACAGCAAGGGAAAAAAACTTTACCAGCCCTATGGAGGCATGAATGGAGTTAGAGAGGCTGGCAAATGATGTGGACCTGTGTGAGCTGGCCTGACATCTTCCTGCCGCTGACAGGTTTTACCAGATGTGTGCGTGGGACAGATAGATTGCTGACAGATTGGCGGTGGACAAATAATTAAGGTTTTAAACAGACAATTGTCAGGTATTTTCCTACCTTTTTATGATTTTATCTATGGCACATGGGATTCACGGAGGTTCAGCATCTCATCTCCTTAAACATAGTGAGATCTTAGCGGTACTTGAGTGGTGGAGGGAACACACAGCCATACTGTGAAACTGTCTGCAGGTTGTGTCGTGAAATAGTGATGCTATCAGGTTTGGAGGCAGTGCAGGGGGTGGGGCCCAAGTGAAGTGCTGCTAGTGGAAGGGTCTCTCCCAGGTCCACAATACCACTGGAGGCAGGGCAAGGTTTACAGAATCACAGAATCACACAGTACAGAAGAGGCCCTTCGACCCATCGAGTCTGCACCGACAAGTGAGAAACACTTGACCTACCTACCTAATCCCATTTACCAGAACTTGGCCCATAGCCTTGAATGTTATGACATGCCAAGGTACTTTTTAAAGGATGTGAGGCAACCCACCTCCACCACCCTCCCAGGCAGCGCATTCCAGGCCATCACCACCCTCTGGGTAAAAAAGCTTTTCCTCACATCCTCCCTAAACCTCCTGCCCCTCACCTTGAACTTATGTCCCCTTGTGACTGACCCTTCAACTAAGGGGAACAGCTGCTCCCGATCCACCTTGTCCATGCCCCTCATAATCTTGTACACCTCGATCAGGTCGCCCCTCAGTCTTCTCTGCTCCAATGAAAACAACCCAAGTCTATCCAACCTCTCTTCATAACTTAAAGGTTTTATCCCAGGCAACATCCTGGTGAATCTCCACTGCACCCACTCCAGTGCAATCACATCCTTCCTTGAAAGGCTCTTGAAAGGTTCATCGCAGTAGAGTCTTTATTCGGTTATGGGTCAATGCATTCAGACTTTGATTCCTCCAGTGAAGAGGAGAGGGGCACACAGATGGGGATGCTGCACAGGGAATGGCTGAGCAGTGGCCTGGGGAGTTCCATTGGGCTGAGGAAATCATTGGACTTGAATGAAGATGGTACATGGGGCCAGGAAAGCAGTCTCATGGTCACAGAAGGCGTCATCTAGTTCAAGGGATGTACCTTCAGAGGCTCAGCTACATGGAGACCTCCACACACTGAAGTCTATGTGGACGGTGTCTCTCCAGGTATTTGCTGGTGGAGCTGTGCGATATGCTGGAGCAGGGGTTGATGCTAGCGGAAACTGGGCACCCAATACCTGTAGCCTTAAAGATGATGTTTGCATATAACTTTCTTGCCTGGAGAGCTATCTGAGAAACCTTACCCTCAGTCAGAAGCCCATCACTGCATAAAAGAGGTCACGGATGCCATGTAACCTCTAGCTGGCTAACATACCGAGATCATCTCTGATCAGGCCAAGAGGGCAGTCAGCTCTGGGGCCATGGCTGCATTTCCCCAGGTGCAGGGGGTCATCGACTGTACTGAAATGGCCATCTAGGCTTCCACAGTGCTTTCAGGTGCCTTTGGAAACAGGAAGGTTTCCATGCAATGCTTAAGTTACCTGCTCCCACACAAGTTGATGATGCAGGTATGCGCGAGGTTACCGGAAAAGTACCACACTTCCTAATCCTTAGACAGTCCCAATTGCTTCAGCTCTTCAGGCCACCCAAACACCTTTGTGGCTGGATCCTGAGGGACAAGGGGTGTCCACTGAAGCCCTGGCTTCTAACGCCTATTCACAACCCCTAAACTTGCAGAGGACACATACAACCACTGCCATATAACAATGAGGGCCACCATCACGCAGCCCATTGGCCCTTTGAAGATGAGGTTTTGATGCCTCAATAGGCCTGGGGAGTCCTGCAATATACACCGTCAAGGGTATACTGCATCATTGTCATTGGCTGTGCATTTGTACAACCTGGCACTGCAGAGTCATGAGATGCTGGAGCCAGACAAAGACCGAGGAAGACAGATGACGAAGATGGTGCTGCAGGGCTCAGCTCACAGGACAGGGAGAAATGTATGGCAGAGACATTCACCACTCGCAGATCAGCAGATACTTCACATGAGGACAAGTTTAAGGGGCCTTCCATTACAACATTTGTTTTAAAGGTATATTACACATCAGATTACTATACATATCATATTCCTAACTTTAAACATGGGCTGTACTCATATGGAAGTTTCTGGAATTGACTTTGTTTACTTAAAAATGGACACTGGTGAAATGTTATGATGGCTACCAAGGGGATCAGTTGATCCTTGCAATTTTAACACAGGTATCAAGCTTCTGGAAAGTTCCAAATTGAATCAGAATCTCCTGTTTGAATGGATATGCCTAGGCAGCACTCCTTTGTGGGATTTACAACTGCAATTGTTCAAAGCTTACTCCAAAACATATTCAATGGACTTTTAGGATCTATGTCTCCAGGTTTGCAATGTAACAAAGGAAGGCTGACAAGACCAGTTATCCACAAGTTACATGTTAATAGTCACCACCTCACCTTCTATTATATATCAATGGCTGTTGACCATGTGACTGAAACTGGTTTTCTGATACTGAAATCCTTTAATCCCAAAATTCAAAAGAGACCAGTGGGCAGTATGTAGAATAACACCAACAAGACAACATTTGCAGAGAAAGGTTTGGCACCTTTGTCTTTTAAGAACCAAGAGGCTTAAAAGTCTTTTTAAAAGCCCCCCAGCCTCTTTCCAAAGCCCTGAGTTTACCTGTAAAGAAATTGGACCTCCTGATACAAGAGTCATGAGTGCCAACTTCATGTCCTACTGAACATTCTTCACATCGAAGGAATCCTGAAGTAATCCTGATATCCAACCCGAGCTATCTGAATTACCTGAACTACAATTTGTGGGTGAGCAAAGCTTCTGGACTCTCAAAGACACATGAACTGTTAACTATTCTTTTGGGTTATGCTTGTAGAAGTGCACTATTTTCTTTAATTGCATCTTTATTGAATGTGTGGTGTGTGACTGATGTAGTATTTAGTTCTTTTTGGGTGAGTGTGTGAATAATTAATCTCCTTTGTTTAAACCCACGAAAGTCTGCTGCTGGTACTTTACATTGATCACACACACTGACGGGGGTTTAGTAATACACACATCTACCTTTTGCAGAATAAACCAGACTAATTACAGATAGAAAGGAAGGGAATTGAGAGTTTCAGTTTATCTCTCCTCCACAGTCATAACACAAGACACCCTTAGCATCTGCGGAGAGGAACACAGTTGATGTTTTGAGTCCGTATGACTCTTTGTCAGAACTAAGGAAATAGAGAAACGAGATGAAATATAAGCTGGTAGAGGGGGTGGGACAGGTAGAGCTGGATAGAGGGCCAGTGATAGGTGGAGGCAAAGAAGAGATTGCCAAAGATGTCATAGACAGACCTGCTGAGTTTTTCCAGCTATTTTTGTTTTTGTTTCAGATTTCCAGCATCCACAGTATTTTGCTTTTATCTTAGCATCTGTCTGTACTGATATGTCAACTTATTCTGTCAACCCAGGCCCTCATGAAGTGCTTGCTTTTACAGACCATCCAACAATTTGATTCCACATCTGGTCATTGGCAACTGTTGCATAAAAATAAATACGTTCGTCCTTATATATTTAATGCCAAGATCTTTAACACTGATTAAACATAAAATTCTTCTGCAGTTAAAAAATTATCATCCAGTGAAACCTCACATGCTACTCCATGCCTACACGTGATGACTTACAGTTACCTCTATAGGGTGCTCTCCTCTTGTACCTGGAATTGATTTAAAGAAGGTTGCTGCCTTTTTGCTCCAGTGCATAAGTTGACCGTGGCCATTGTCTTCTGGGTGCCTGAGCCCTACTGGCACATTTGGATCCCCCTACATCTGTCTGTTCAGGACTAGCTCAGTCATCAGACCAACATGCAGTTTTGGTGTCATCGTCAAAGAGGCCAAGGATCTGCATTCAGCCCTCAAAGTACCTGAGAGGAACCTCCAAACCTTCAGCCTTCCCATCCTCTGTTCTTTCAAGCCCCACATGCACTGCTAGGGTTGGCTGGAGTGCTTAAGCTCCTGGCAATGCAGAGATGCATAGCTGGCGAAATCTTGCACATCGATCACTCCATAGGCCTCATAGGTGAGGCCATGCTACGGAGATGTGTACGCATTCCCCTGCATTCACTTGGTGCTAAGCTCCATGTGCCTCTCCAGGAGGGTGATTACACTCTTAATGGGGGCTGCCATGTGTTTACATGCCAGAAATATGGAACCACTCATGACATGGATGAGCCCCTTCATTGTTTGGACATGGGACTTCACTGCCTCTCACACATTTCATACAGCTGCTGAAGGATCTGCTGCTCTGGTGATGACAGCCAAGGCTCGCAATCTGCATGGAGCTGTGCATCACTGGATGTCTCCTCATTCCTCCGAGGCTGCAGCTGTCACCTCCTCCCATGCATCTGTGCAGTGCTCAGCAGATTATGCCACCCGTTGTACCTAGGCAACAAAGCTTACTGATTTGAGTGTATCTGCACCATTGGTGGATGCACTGGAATGAAGTGACGCATTGTCTTAAGATGGTGTTGCATCCTGTGAGTTTTCCAGCATAGCAGGAGCCCTGGTCTGTTTGTCATCTGCTCCTGCACTTGGTGGAGAGATAAATTTAAGTGAAACAGCTGTTTCTTCAACCAACCTCCTGCTGCATCTATTTGAACAGAAGGTTCCGGTGTTGTTAAAGGCCCACACATGCCACAAACCAACTAGAGAAAGTGGGATGCAACATCACTTTACTCAACCTCCATAGTTTCCACGTCAGCCTCGCCCTCAGTGACAGGCTGTGCTTACCCATCCCATCTCCATGGCCTCTTCCTCCATCAATGTCACTACGGCAATGAAAGTTACTTGAGCTCTGGTTCATTCATGCTCTCTGGTATATTTAGTCTGCTTCTGCTGCAAGCACAGATATACGCAGTGCCATTCCTCTCTCATGGTCAATCTGTGCTGGCCAATCAGAGGACTGTAAATGTGCAGCACCATGGCACTGGGATGGCATTGTGAGGCAGCTATTCAACCATCGCAAAGCAACATACATCCATCACTGACCATGGGGTTTGAGTGTCTGTGAACTGGACCTTATTTCCTGTTGCCTCATGCATGGGTCAACCACAAGGCCTCATATTTCACGGCCTTTTAATGTTGGGTTTCCAATTTGCAATTCTAAATGCCTCTCACATTTACCTAGAACAGCAGGTCATTAAATTTCTTCATGCACTGGATCCAAGTTTGTGAAATGAGCCCCCCCACACCTCCCCACCCGCCTAGCCTTTCTCTGACCACTTGCTCTGAAGAAGTACAGGCTCAAGACGTTAACCCTGTTTCTCTCTCCACAGATGCTGCAGACCTGCTGAGTTTTTCCAGCATTTTCTGTTTTTATTTCACCATTCCTCCATTGCTTTCTTTGCTGTTTACTCCCTCCTTCAGGCCTCTGTTTTCAACCTGCTTGAATGCTGCACATGTGCCTTTAAACATGGCGGCTGTGTACAAGCTACCAGCACTAGGACTTGCCCGCCATCAATTGACCAGCTTACCCAACAGCCAACTCTTAATTGACTCTTGCTGGTAAAACCCCGTAGGAATTCCTGCTGCTCACCTGCCTGTGTGTTCCTCTAATTGACATTGCCCCCTGACACTGGGCCATCGGCTAATTGGTAAAATTCAGGCCTAAAACATGAATATGGGCCTGAATGTTACCCTTGGTGGGCACACGTGATCGGCGGGCCCGGGTCCAGTTGGGAAACAGGTCCCTGCCCACGATCGGCCCACAACCATGATTTCACACTTGCTGGTCAATTAAGGCCCGCCCAGCGTGAAACGTGGCTTCCCAATGGCCGGGAATGGCCAGGTGGGGGCCTGTCAGGCGCCAAGTCCAATGGCAGTCTGACAGGCAGTTTAAAAACACAACAGGCAGCTCCTTGAAGGCTACCAGGGAGTAACATATATTCTGCATTCAGGAGAGTGAAGTTACGGCCTCAACTGCGGCTGGAGAAGCCAGACAAGTCAGGTGGCCACTCGGCCTCCCGGTTTTCAGACGAGTGCCTCGCGGTACTCCTGGAGGAGATGGCTGCCAGGATGGACACTCTCATCCCTAGAGCTGGCAGGAGGCCACCACACCAGACAAAAAAAGCTTGGTATGAGGTGGCAGTCAAGGTCAGCAGCCATGACGTTGTGCGGCACACATGGGTGCAGTGTCACAAAAGGCTCATTGACCTGCTGCACTCGGGAAGGGTGAGTACTATGTTGGCATGGATCAGTGTGGTGAAGTGTTAAGGGCTGGCCGTCCCCCTGTGGAGCTCAGGGGTGTTAAAGTCTGAGTGCCAACTGTCAATGACACCGGAGCTGGCCAAGGGGGTGAGCCCTGGCTGCTTGGACTGGGTGTGAGCCCTGGCTGCTTGGACTGGGTGCCTTGTGGCTTGAGAACCATGAATCAGATGTGCCCTGCGAGGTGTTCCTCAGGTGGGGTTGGCCAGGCTGCAATGATGCTGCAGGTAGAAAGTCTCCTTTCAGGAGAAGACAAGCCATAACAACATTGAGAGGTCACGGACAGGCAGAGGCCCCTCAAACCTCCTAACCCTGACCAGATTTGAGCAGGGCACCTTGGAGCTAGAGAGGTGCCACGCATCTCGTTCAGCCGGTCATGGAGAGGCTGGGGTAACAGACGAATGTAAGGGTGCAGTGCAACCATTCTTGTGTAGTCTCTTTATTGATGCAAGCCTCAAAACTGGAGTCCCCATTGATCATTGAAAGACGATGGCACCATGATGCAGATCTCCATTGTCTCACCAGGGCACCTGGTATGCACAGTCACAGTGTTATGACTTAAACTAATGACATGTCATTGTTCTCCATTAGGTTCGCCAGCATGCTCTCAATCACAGGACCTCGAAGAGCCACCCTTGACGCCAGAGGACTGCTGGGCTTCAGCTGTACCTACGTCTCACCCACTCTCTGAACCAGGCACCAGCGCAGATACCAGCACCTCGGTGGGTGTTAGATCTTTGGCTACAAATTGGTGAGGGCACTTCAAACATGCTTGAGGTGCAGGCAGAGGCAGAGAGTGCCCAGGGCACTGGCAGTCAGAGGAATGCTGGGGACCAGGACGATGCTGAGTCGAAGGCAGATGATGAGCCTCTGGGGTCATCCATTAGTGGCAGATGCTGGATGTCCAGCAGGATGTGTGGGAGGATCTGGTGGAGATCCTTGAGGGTATGTGTGCCAGGGTCTCTGTTGTGGGGAGTCTATATGGAGCATAAGCACTGCATTGACCCTTGTGGCCGAGCACACTACCTCCTCCACTGAGAGAGTGGCGACTCTCTTGGAGAGGCAACTCCAGGGACAGAGTCAGGGGTTCCTGGGGGTTGCGCTCGGAACTGCAAGCCCTCGCACAGGTACTGACCTCAGGTGGTCAGTGCCAGTGTGGGAAATGGATGAGGCACCCAGTATCCCAGCTAGGTGCCTATCCATCAATGGTGAGCAGGGAGATCCAGAGTGACCTCACGTTAGCACACGAGCTGCTTGTCCTCTCTGTGGGCTCCTCTCAGGGATGATGGCAGCAGCTCCTCCACTCCTCTGCCAGTGACTGTGGCATCTGATGAGCCTGCGATGACTGGGGAGATGCCAGCCATGGCACTGGTCGCTCCCTCCCAGGCGGGGCCAGCACAGGCTCCACTGGCCAAAGGCCAACCACCAAGGTCATCAAGGCCAACAAGACAGCAGAGTCAGCAGACTGCCAATGTTACTGCCAGTGAGGCGGGGGCACCAAGATGTAGCATTCGTAAATGTAAGTTAAAGGCACCGCAAGCACAAGAGGGACAGGTCAAGGGTGATCTTCTGTTCTGTATTGTTTTGTTAACATTTACTGGTGTGGAACTGAACAGCAGAGATGGTAATGTTGATTTGTTTTGATTGCGAAAATTACATACATTTTGTTTTTGCCACAATGGCATGAGTATGCTTCACCTTTTTTTTCTGGTGCAGGGTACGCCAGTATGTAATACTGGATGTGAGTGGCTCTAAACTTTATTGCACAGACGCTGAGTGGACTTTGGGTTCAAATGAAAGGGTCATTTCAGACATCTGGGATGGAGGCGGCAGCCCTGGCATGAGGTGGAAGCAGATCTTTGGCAGCTTAGCTGAAGGACCGTTAGATCAAGGTGTCCCTGGTGTCCCTGCCTCCCTGAATGATACAGAGGTCTGCCTCCATGCCCTCAGCATTTTCCTCACCATGTTCCTCTTCTGAATCACTACTGGATTCAGCTTCTGTGGCCTGTGGAATTGCCTCAAGATCATTTTCCTCCAGTGGATCCCCCCTTGCCAGTGCCAGGTTGTGGAGAGCGCAGCATGAAGTCACTATCAATGACTGCAATGACTACCTGCTCTGGGGGGTTTGGAGTGCTCCCCCTAAAGGTCCAGGCATCTGAAGCGCATCTTCAGAAGACCTGTGGTTCTCTCTATCACCATCCTTGTGGAGACATGACTCCTATTATAACACTGCTCTGCCTCTGTTCTTGGGTGTTGGAGAGGCATCATAAGCCACCTTTTGAGGGGATAGTCCTAGTCACCCAGCAGCCATCCATCCAGTCGGGCTGGAGCACTGAAGAGCCTCAGCACCTGGGAATGTCTGAGGATGTAGGCATCATGGGAACTGCCAGGGTACCTTGCACAGACTTACAGAATCTGCATCTTGTGGTCACAAACTATCTGGATGTTCATCGTGTGGAAGCTCTTCCTGTTGACCCGGCTGACCCGCTGGTGCCTTGCTGGCCACATGTGTGCAGTCGATTGCACCCTAACTGCGGGGGCACCCAGCAAACACTGCGAAACCTCTGGCTCGCTCAGCCTGGATGGCCTCATCCGTACGGCAATGAATAAATGTCATTACCCACCTGAACAGAGCTTCTGTCACCAGCTTGATACAGCTGTGGACAGCTGACTGGGATACTCCACATAGATACCCCACTGAGCCCTGGAAAGAGCCTGTTGGATCCAGTGCCCTTTGGTTCATTGGGACTTAAGAAGCCAGGTTGCATGCTTGTTTTGGGGTCACCGAGTTGGTACCAAGACCAAGAACATCAGTAGATTGTTGTTAGAATAAACTTGCTGTTTATTTACAAAAGGAACTCAGCAGATCCACTTGTGTGCTTACAACTCAAAACCCTGACTTCACTCTTCAGGCTCTAAATCAAGACTTCTCTACAGAGGTAGCCCACGCTACTCTGTCATTGGGTACCCAGATCATGTGATCTTCTATTACAACATTTGTCTTAAAGATATATTACACATCAGGTTACTCCAGAGCCGAAGGCAGAGAAGAGGGCCACTGTAACCTTCAGAGCCACTGGCATGGGGTGTCCATCCACACAGTTGGAGGTGATCATCTGGATTGGAGGCCCAATCATCTGACAAAAGGAGGTCACTGTTTCCCTTGGCATTGCACCTTGGACATATTGAGGTAGCTGCATCACCGTCTGTAAACCCTGGCAGCAGGATAGCAACAACTTCTGCAGCCCATTCTGCCTTGGACTACCTGCTGGTCTTGCCCCCCTTCTGCCTGCACCTCTCCTCCCACAGGCCTGGAAGCTGCATTGGAATACCTGGCCTCCTCTCCCTTCTGCCCCTCTGTTCCTCCACAGAGGAGCTGCCTCTAGTGGAGAACACAATCCCTATTACCCGGGTAACGGAAGGCTGTTTGATACCTGGAAGGGTCCACATGGTCAAAATACCAAGAATGAAGCTCAGAACTGAGATGAACCTGGCAAATTTAAATAATCAACCAGCAGCAAACTATCCCCTAAACTCCTCACTACTCACAATAGCAATGCTGCTGACCCTTTTTATCCAGCCTTTGGATGAGGTTATGCAACACGTGGGTTGCCCACCTGCCCGTTTTGCCCATGTGATGAGCGCAAAATCACACAGGCAACGTAAACTCTGTAACAATTGGCTTTTTAATGGCCTTAAGTGGCCTTTAAATTGATGGCTCCAACACCTGCGTGCACCCACCGACCTGAAGATTGCACGCATGGTGGATGATGTCTGGGCGCTCGCCCGTTGCCTTCTTGCGTCATTTTACGCCTGATCAGGTTGGGCACACACCTGCCCACAAGACATAAAATTCTGCCCATGAGAGAAGGATTCCAAACCTGATTGCTGTTCAGTGAACCCTTATTAGAAAGTGTTGTTCCCACGTTGTGTGAGGATGCAATTGAGCTTTGCTATAGCTGAACAGTCACTGATTCTCACTGAACAGACTAGGACCTGAAGAATGGACCTTTATGTTAGCCTAAACGCTGACTTGTTCAAAACATTGGGGATCAGGATTGAGGGGTACATGAAGCCAGACCAAATACCATGAAATAAAGGTTAATTATCATTAAGCAGCATGACCTTAACTTCTTGTTTTAAGCCTACCCTCTATCTCTGCCTTTCATTCTCAGTCTGTCTCTTCCCTTGTTCAAGCTTATTTGCCAATTGTATCCACTTTATGGAGTAGAAATTACAGTCAGCACTATTAACAGCTAAAATGCTTATACTCAAAAGACATCCGTTTGCTCATTATTTTAATGTAGGCCATAACCTGTTTGCATTTTATGGGTGAGCACTTCCATTAAAACAGTTGCGTAGGGACTGTTAAGCATTCAGTGTTAATGCCAACAGTGCTTTCCTGGTTTATATTATTTAGGATACCACTTGGTGTATAAAGCCTGCTTCATCAAGTCTCCAACTGCCAATATAGGAACAGGCATTGTAAGGGTTTGGATACAGCAGCGATCAGACACCACCAATATTCAGACCTAAGTGATCACAAACCCGTTTGTCTGCTCTCTTAAATAAATTGGAATGAATTCAAGCAAATTCAATTCACAGCGCACAGTTGGAAATAAGCAATTGACAGCACATGATAATGAAAATGATTTAAAAAATGTTGGATTTGACTCCGGATTAGGTAACCACCCAGTGTTGCAGCTTCTGATACAAAACGTGTCCATTAAAATATGTAAATTCCAGTTTCCCATTCACCAGGGAGCTCAAGTGACTAATGGGGTAGCTCTGTGGAGTGCAAGAAATTGAACTGGGACCCGCAATCTATGCAAAGGCTTATGTTGTGGGTGTACTGCCTTCCAGGGTTTTGAAAATCAGTCAGCAATGACTTCACAAAAGAATGCAGGAACGTTGGATGGTTAAGAAAAAGCAGTTTGACCATCAGGAACACACCTTTACCTTGGTTAGAATATTGGAATAAAATTCCCATTTCTCTGTTCCCAACGTAACCCAATAGCATAATAGTGTAGAATTGGACATTCTCAACCTGTGTTTTCCTGGGAATTAATTTTAAGTGAATAAAATTCATCCACGCATGTTCAATTTTGAACACTCTGCTTCAGAAGGCATTCCAAAGTCATGGAGATGGGCAAAAAATATTTAAGACGATCTAAAGGGTGAGAGATTTTAGTTGTGATTAGAGAAACAGGGCTGCTTTTCACTAAAACAAAGGCTAAGAGGCATACCAGAGGTTTTCAAAATTATCATAGAATCATAGAAAGGTTACAACATGGAAGAATACCATTCGGCCCTTTGTGCCTGCACCTGCTCTCTGGAAGAGCAACTCACCAGGTCCCACTCCCCCACCTTTTTCCCAGAGCCCTGTAAATCTTTTGCCTCAGATAATTATCCAATTCCCTTCCGAAGGTCTCAATTGAATCTGCCTCCATCAAACTCTCAGGCAGACCATTCTGCATCCTAACCACTTGCTGCGTAAAAAAGCTTTTCCTCATGTCATCATTGCTTCTTTCACCAGTTACCTTAAACCTCTGTCCTCTGGTTCTTGACCATTTTGCTAAGGGAAACAGTTTCCCCTTATCTACTCTGCCCAAATCTCTCATGATTTTGAAAACCTCTATCAAATCTTCTGTTAATCTTCTCCAAGGAAAACAACCCTAGCTTCTCCAACCTACACATGCACTGAAGTTCTTCAGGCTCGGAAGCATTCTTCTGAAATTTTTCTGCATCCTCTCTAATGATTTCACATCTTTCCTAAAGTTTGGTGACCAGAATTGGACACAATACCGCAGCTGAGGCTGAACCAGTATATTACACAGGTTCAAAATAACTTCCTTGTTTTTATACTCCATACTTCTATTTATAAATCCCAGGATCCAATATGCTTTATTAACTGCTTTCTCAATCTGCACTGACACATTCAATGATTTGAATTACATATATTCCCAATGTTCCTCTGCTCCTGCACCCCTTTTAGAATTGCACTCTTTATTGTATATTACCTCTCCAAATCCTTCCCACCAAAATGAATCACTCCGCATTAAATATCATCTCCCACTTCTCCGCCTATTTCACCAGCTAAGTCCTCTTGAAGTTTATCACTGACCTCCTCACAGTCCACAATAATTCCACGATTTGTGTAATCTGCAAGTTTTGGAATTGTGCCCTTGACACCAAAGTCTAGGTCACTAATATAGATCAAGAAAGGCAGTACTGTATATCCTTTGCCAGTCCAAGAAAGAACCATTCACCTTGTTATAGTTTTGCCCTTAAACAAACACAGCAGCCATACAAAAAGGACTGGCAATTGAATTAGATGGGTTTTTTAATTTGAAGAAATGAAACATTATATAACAATACCTGGGAGGCTAGTTAACAAGCTGGTTCTCTAGGACTGCTCCTATCATCTGCCTGATGATTACATAGGGCAGAATTTCACAGTTGGCGTGCGGGGGCAGGTCCAACACATTACCGCGCGCCATCGTGATATTTCGGAAGGTGGGCACTATGAATTTGGAGGCGTGCCCGCCATTAATTAATGGGCCAGGTAAGGCCCTGGAGGCAGCAATTGACATCGATTCTTCGCAGCCCGTGCGATTTTCAGGGCGTTGCATGGGTACAAATGGCAGGCGGGTGGGCCACATTTTTAAAAACCTCATCCACGGGTGGGATAAGAGGGGTGAGTGGGCTCACTAATGCGAGATGTTGGAAGTTTACTTTATTACTTACTGCCACTTGCTTGTGTGAAAAGGACAACTTCATTTCGCTTCAGAGCTGCTTTGACAGAAATAACAGGCTTCAGTTCAGGACTCTGGAGGAATCACAACACTTGGGGCCTTGCAGGTATCAGACAGCTTTCCCTTACCCTGGGAATGGGGATTGTGGTCTCCGCTGGAGGCACCTCCTCTGAGGAGGAAGAGAGAACCAAAAGGGGGAGGAGGCCAGGAGTCCATATTCAGCCTCCAGGGGAGCGACCTGTGGGAGGACAGGCACAGGCACAAGGGGGACAGGGCCAACAGGAAGGCCAAGGTGGAAGGGGCCGAAGAAGTCGCCACTATCCTGCTACCAGGGTTTACAGGCGGCGATGCAGCTACCTCAATATGTCTGAGGTGCAATGCCGAAGGAGGCTCCGTCTCTCAAGGGAGACAGTGACCTCCATCTGTCAGATGATCGGCCCTGAGATCAGTTCCAACTGTGTGGGTGGACACCCCATGCCAGTGGCACTGAAGGTCACGGTTGCCCTCAACTTCTATGTCTCCGGCTCTTTCCAAAGGTCGGTGGGTGACCTGTGTGGAGTCTCCCAATCAGCTGTCCACACTTGTGTCAAGCAGGTGACAGAAAATCTGTTCAGGCGTTCATTGAATTTCATTCACTACCACACGGACGAGGCCAGCCAGGCAGAGTGAGCCAGGGGGTTTGCTGCAATCGCTGGGTTCCCCCGCGTCCAGGGTGCAATCGACTGCCCACAAGTGGCCATCAAGGGACCAGCGGGTGAGCTGGGTGCCTTCGTTAACAGGAAGGGCTTCCACTCCATGAACATGCAGATAGTGTGTGATCACAGGATGCAGATTCTGCAAGTCTGTGCAAGGTACCCAGGCAGCTCCCATGATGCTTACATCCTCAGACACTCCCAGGTGCCGAAGCTCTTCAGTGCTCCAACCTGGCTGGATGGATGGCTGCTGGGTGACAAGGACTACCCCCTGAAAAGGTGGCTCATGATGCCTCTCCACCATCCAAGATCAGAAGCTGAGCAGCAGTAGGTACAATAGGAGCCACGCCTCCACAAGGGCTGTGGTGGAGAGAATCATTGGTCTTCTCAAGATGAGCTTTCTGGCGCACCAGTACCCCCCAGATTGTGTGTTGCTTTCCACAATCTGTTGCTGGAAAGGGGGGATGCAGTGGAGGAAGAAGATGTTGACGCAGCTGTCCTGGCAGCAGATTATGAGTCCAGTAGTGAGTCCAAGGACAAGCACGCACAGGAGAACGCTGAGGGGATAGACTGACCTGGGCAACCTCCAGGGAGGCAGGGACACCCGGGAGGATTTGATCCAATGCTCCTTCAGCTAGCCTATCAAAAATGAAGCACCACCACATGCCAGGTCTGCAGGCTCCATACTCAATACATGAGAGCAACATTTGCTTGGTCAACATGAACTATGTGCGATTTCAATAAAACTCAATGACAGACAAGTCACTCATAACATCATGGGTTCCCCTTCACCTGCAGAACTAATGAAGCACCCAGAGGCTTGTTGAGAACCAACACATTTAATGATTTACAGCTTGGCATACAGAAATCAAACTAAATGAAAAGGTATTGAACATCACACCAACTTAACAATAACTTAAAAGTGGGGCAAAGGAAAACCACCAGTGATGAGCCTGTGTTGTGCCTAAGATGCTTTACACTTACGCTTACGCTTGTGGGTGCTACATCTAGGTGCTCCCTCCTCGCTGGCACTGGCATTGGAGACAGTCTGTTCACTCTGCTGTCCTGTTGGCCTTGATGACCTTGGCGGGCGTCCTCTTGCCCGTGGAGCCTGGGAGGGAGCGGCCAGTGGCACAGCTGGTGTCTCCTCGTCGGATGCCACGGTCACTGGCAGAGGGGCAGAGGAGCTGCAGCCATCATCCGGAGCGCCCTGAGAGGAGCCCGCAGAGACGACAAGTAACTTGTGTGCTGACATGAGGTCGCTTCGGACCTCCTGGCTCACCATTGATAGATGGGCACCGAGCTGGGATTCTGGCTGCCCAATCCATCTCTCACACTGACAGTGACCTCCTGAGCTCATTGCTGGTGTGAGGGCTTGCAGGTCTGAGCGCATCCCCAGGAAGCCCTGATTGTTCTCCTGGAAGAGCATCTCCATGAGAGTCGCCACTCTCTCCATGGAGGAGGCTTTCCACTCGGCCATGAGGGTCATTGCATTGCTCATGCTCCGCATGGGCTCCTCCGTCACAGAGATGGTGGACTGATCAATGCTCCTGTTTCCTTTCAGGGGAAGACAGCCCACAATAATGCAGAGCGGCTGCAGACTAGCGGAGGGCAGCTCCACCTTCTGCTCCTCACCAGTTAGGAGCAGGAGGCACTGGAGCTAGAGAGGCGCCATGCGCCTAGATCAACCAGCCACAGTGAGGTTGGGGTGCCACTGGGAGGTAAGAGTGCCATGCACTGAGGTCACAATGTCTGTCAGTGCAACCATTCCACTGTTGACTGCAGATTAATTTCAACCTCCAACATGGGACCTCCATTGATAATGGAAAGATGAGCACATCTTGATCCAGGTGTCAGGCATGTACATTAACAGTGTAACTACTTCAACTAATCAAATGTCCTTGTTCTTCCTTTCAGCCTCACGAGAGCACGCCCGGTCTCAGGAGCTTGATGGACTGCCGCTGACACCTGAGGGCACAGAAGACATGAACGCACCAGTGTCACACCCTCTCAGCCAGGCAGGCGCCAGAGCAGATACCAGCATCTCGGTGGGAATAAGCCATTGCAGCCTTGCCACCCCCAGTTGAGTGAAACATTGCAGAGCTCATCCGATTTGTGTCCCTGGAGATACCATATATTCACTCCAAGCAGCCAAGGCTGACCCCCTAACCCAGATGCTGTCTCCATGACATTTGCCACTCACACTCTAAGAACTTCCAAACCCACAACCAGTACCACCTGTAAATCCTTTATAAACTCCTATTTCTGAGAGGTTAACTCTATCTTGGATGGATTTAATTAATATTGTCCTCATGCCCCACATAGACTGGTGTCAGCTGTTAATGGTTCTAACATTTTTACCCCCCCCGGTAAGGTAAACATATTCCCCTGAACTTATTGTGAGCTTAGAACCTCAGTGGAACTAAATTTCCAATCATTAAAGGAACATAGTCTGCTTGAGCAGCTATAGACTGGGTCCTGAAATAAAAAGTCCTTTCTCCCAGGAGTTTGCAACCTAGCAAAGTTATTTTAAGATAGAATATACATAGAAGTACATTATAGCAGAATAAACTATTGTGAAGTTTCCCAATATCAGCTCTTAGAATTCTAACTTAGAATTCTAGGATATTGTTATTATATGTAGGCTTGTGAGGATATAGGACAGGATTTTGCCTTTGTCGGGCAGGCTCGGTGGGCGCAAGCGGGAGTGGTCTGGAAGCCAACCGCTGCCCGCAATCGGTGCCAGACCGCGATTTCGCACTGCCGGGCCAATTAAGGCGCAGCAGCGCTCAACGCTACCTGTGTGTGGTGCGGGGGGGCATGTGAGCAGGTGAACGCAAGAAAAGATTCCCTGAGTCATACGGACTCGAAACGTTAACTCTGTCTTTCTCTCCACAGATGCTGTCAGACCTGCTGAGTTTTTCCAGCATTTTTTGTTTTTGTAACCTCCTTGCTTTTGTACCCTATGCCCCTATTAATAAAATCCAGGATACTGTATACTTTATGGGCTGCTCTCTCACCTGCCCTGCCACGTTCAATGATCTATGCACATATACACCCAGGTCCCTCTACTCCTGCACCCCATTAAGAATTGTACCCCTTATTTTATATTGTCTCATGCCAATAATGTTTAAGAGAGCATACAAGATTTGAATCCAATGTAATAAACAGTCTGGATATGCAAACAAATATTGATTAAAGATAATTGTACTTGGGATCCAGTATAATTTCCTCAGGTGTTGAAGTGCCTTTGTCTCAACAAATATGGAACTCTACATAGCCAGAACTCAAACCTGCGTGTCTAAAGATGGCTGGCTAACTTCTTCCAGTTATAATGTGCATTTTCAAAGCAGATTTCATCTGAAGTGAAAACAGCTTCCATTATGCATTGTTCTCAAGGAAAATAAGTTATTCTTATCTCTCTTCGAGTTTAGGAGTATGTTGTTACTGTCTAGAAGAATGCAACTGTATGGCATGCTTCCAACAGCAAAGTAACTCAAGGACTTGTTATGAGTTGCCATGGGCAGGATTTTCCCGTCGGCGAGCCGGTGGGGGTGGGGCCCAATCCAATCGCTGACGCGTAAAATGACGTGTGGTGACGTTGTGTGGAACTCCCGACATCACCGCGCCCCCATTTAAATTTTCCGGTAGGCAGGGGCGCAGCAACATCAGCTGCCCACCGGCCGACCTGAGGCCATTGACAGAGTAATTAAACTAATTAGTGGACCTGCCTGTCCAACCTTAAGGTTGGCGGGCAGGCCAGGAGCCCCAGCGGGAATTAGAAATAGCATGAAGCCTCATCCACGGGTGGAATGAGGTTTCATGTAGGTTTTTAAAAATTTTAATAAAGCTTTTGTAAAAATTATGGACATGTCCCAACTCATGTGACAGTGTTACACGAGGGGACATGTTAGGGAAATTTTATTTTTCTATTTTTAGCTTTTTTACATTTAGAGCTGATCTCCCTGAGGCTGCACTTATCCTCAGGAGGGTGAGTGCGCTCTTTCGTGCGCATGCGCGAAAGAGCGCACTCTCGATTTTGGGATTTCCCCACCCCCCGCCCGCACAGGAAGCCTTACTTGGCCCACCTACATAAAATGGCGCCGCGCCCCCAATTAGGAGCACCGATCGGAAGCACGCCTGTGCGCGCCCGCCCTTCAACTTTGCCTCCGACAGGGGGAAAATCCTGCCCCATGTTTGGCTTCCTGGCAAAATGGTTTAAATGTTGTAGCAGTGCTTTGCTTATGCTGAGCAACATTCTCTAATTATTTGCCTATTGATGCTAATTAACGTCTTAAATTGTCCATCAAATGTGTTAATCCTGTTACACCCCCCGCATGGTCCGAAAGGACCCTTAAATTTGCCAAATGCTTGAAGCAAGTTTGAATTTTTGAGTCAGTGTTGTCCCTAGTAGTCAAGTGTTTCAACCTCATAGTACAATGTGTGAACATTTGTTCGTTGAAGGCCTGAATTTATGCATTGGTAACATTTTTATTGACCCTGTTAAATTCTCTCTGTCTAACTGAAAGACGTTCACTAATAATGCTTAAACCTAAAGGTGAACAATTGTCATAGCAAAACATCTGTTCTGATCTAAGACCTTGTAAATGTTGTTGACAAGTCAAACTTTTAAAATGATGGTGTGCAAGAGGATATGCTGGTGTGTGGACAACAGCAGCATCCTTAAAGTGCGTGTGTGTATGTGGCCACATGTTGTGTGTGAGGTTGCCTTTGTTACTAATCTACGGCTGGTGATATCATTGCAAAGTGTGGATGCCCATCCGGACAGCATATCATAGTGCTGCCTCTTTTAGTGTTTATTTTTAAATAAGTGACCAAACAATTGAGCTTCATTATTGTTTGAGCACAATTTGTACAATGGTAATCAAATGTCGATAAAATAATGCCCTCACACAAAAGGAGGTCATTTGTTGATGTCAAATTGCATGATGCAGATTCATATCCTGGTGGAAGGTCATATTCACTTTGAACACGTTGCATAATCATAATCTAGGATTCCATAGTCAATTAAAAGGGTTTCAATACCGTGTCATTGCTTGGAGTTGATGAAAAACCTGCTTGGTGTGGTAGGGGAATCTGTGGCTGTGTGAATTCCTTGTTGCCATTGTTGTCCAGTGTAACTGTAGGACAGGACTGGAATGTGTGCTTTGACTAGAATCATCATAAACAAAAGGTTCATAAAAGGCAAAAAGGAGTATAATCATTCCAAGAGTTACTAGAATGAACCCATTTAAAGTATGATGTTCCATCCAGTTATGGATGACATGAAATATAAATCCTCCTGCCCAAGAGATGGTAGCTGCTAGAGTAGTAGGCACTTTAGAGTCTAAATTAGTACGTCACCAATAATATTTACAGTGATATAATAATTGAATGAGAAGTCCAATAATTGAAATGCCTTATGTTCCAATGAATAATGTCAGGGTGAATCTTAAAGCTGCATTAAATGTAGTTGAGCTTGTTGTATTTGTAGGAAGTGCAGGTCTATTTGCAAGCAAATAGTTTGCCATACTAACTAAATCTGTGGTTAATGGCACTAACCATCTTACAATCAAAGTTTGGCATCAGCTGTTAGTTTCAAAAAAATTCTAAAATAAAAGTAAAGGCATTTCGAATCCCATGAGGTTAAAAACCCGTAATGTTAAGTGCTCTATGGGTTTTCATCAATATAGGTTCAGTTAACTTTTTTTAAAGCGATATACATTACCACAATCTTGATACTGAGAGTTTTCTTTGATAGTGAGATGTTCGTATCAAAAGTCAAGTCTTGTTAGAAGAAATGTCTAACAATCTTGTCCTCGATGTTAGAAATCTATACACTTAAATTAAAGTTGCTATTTTAGAAGTATTATGAGAATTGCAACCTTCTCAAGGACAATTAGGGATGGGCAATATATGCTGACTTAGCCAGTGACAACTACATCCCATGAGTGAATATAAAAAAATACTCCTGCAATAAGAATCAGTGGCATAATTATTTTTCAATGTTAAAAATTGATTCCAGTAACCCCGTAGCAGTATTACTTGTCCATGTGAATACTGAAACTATTCCTTGTCCAATCTCATAAGATGCGAAAGAATTGTTCCAATGTCTTCTAGCCATTGTGGAATTTTATTAGCTTCCTCTAGTCTAGCTTCGCTTAGAAGTCTGTTTGATTGTTCTATAAGTACTTTAATATTTTGATTTGTCTTCATCAAAATAATTTCTCATTCTGTCAAATGATTAATTAATCTTTGTCAATCTCAAATTAATTTTTGTTTCACTTGGAATCCAAGTTGCACTGGCTGTTATGATTTCAAATTTTGTAAAATTAACCAGATCACATTGTAAATTTAATTTTGGACTCAATATCCAAATTCCCATTGGAATATATCAAGATTTATCCTCTTCAAATGTGATAAATATATAAGATCCATTTCCCACTGAATATTTTTCCGAAATTCTGTTGACTGTTAGTTTCATAAGTACACCACACCCTTCTTGTTCTGAACTTATTCCACAGGTGTTTAATGGTAAGTGAATTTCACAATACTTAATTGAATTATCCTTGCATCTTTCTATGTTCCAGTAACTGTGTCTCATCTTGTTTTGTTACCTACCATTTTCTGAGTTAACAAATTGGATGTGTTTTATTGTTACCAAGGATTTTAATCCTGCTTGTTGTATATCTATTCCAAAGGAAATTGCTTCAAAAGAGTGCATGTAGACATCTTTATTGTCATAAATTTCTGCCCAGAATAATAATTTTATAGTGTAGCAAGGACACACTCTAGTGTGTTAGTTCCTATGGCATTTTTCCAGTTTACTAATCCTACCTTTAATTGATCAATCTATCTATTTTCAGTACTTCTGATAATGGCTGAAATTCTTTAAGAGAAAGTTTCAATATTGATATCAGAGTTTCTCTCTGAAATTCCAAATAATCTTTCAAGCTTTTAATATTGAAATTTTGGTTCTCATTCCATTTTGCCAATCTGAATTTTCAATTGCTTTTAGAGTACAAACACTTCTTGTTGAAGGATTTTTTAATGTGTAGAGTATCATCCACATTCTAATATGCCTGTTGCTGACTGGTATTCACTTAATTCATTGAAAGGTAAAGCACTGTTGATGCCTGCTGTGTAAGGAGTTAATATTCCTGTTGTATTGTATTTGATTATGAGTTAATCCAACTTCTGTTTAATTAAATCCCATCCTTGTAATTTAAGTATAAACTTTTGCATGTAGATTCAGTTTTTTTAAATTCATTAATGGGATGTGGGCATCACTGGCTAGGCCAGCATTTATTGCCCATCCCTAATTGCCCTTGTTCAGAGGGCATTTTAAGAGTCAACCACACTGCTGTGGGTCTGGAGTCACATGTAGGCCAGACCAGATAAGGACAGCAGATTTCCTTCCCTAAAGGGCATTAGTTTGAGCATGGTTTATGTGTATTTGTTTGCAAGTCAATTTTAATTTGGCATAATGGTCTTCCCATAATACCTTTTATTTCCTAGATTTACTGTTTCTTCACCATAGCATTCTCTTTCCCAGTGACTTGATTAATTTTATCCCTTCATTTGTTCTATATCTATTTTCCCAAGCATATAAAGTTGTATTTGTGTAAAGAGTGAAATGATGTAGCAGGTGGTATTTGCCAGACTCAATCCTATCATGCTATCACAAAGGTTTTGCAATTTGCATTTATTATGAGAAGATTTGTGCACTGCATTCAGAAGTAATGAGTCCATAACACCTTTGGAGATTTTTAAAATTAAATTAAAACATTTATTAACAAAAAAGAGTTCAAACACAAACATAAGATGACAGTTACTTGATATAACAAATCCCAAAATTCTTAATTAACCTGACTCCCAACAACACACCCCCTTTAAGTCAACAGATTTTATAGATTTTAAAATTTAAATAATCAATCCAGCAAGTTTATCACACACACCCACTCAACAGTGAAATACCAAAGGCTTTTAACCCAACTTTAGTTACTGGAGCAGCACTTCTTCTTTAGAGTGGTTAGAGGCTTTTTCCCAAGTATTTCAGATCTTATATGGCCACCCCCTCCCACCCCCCCAAACATAGCCTTCCTTATTTATATATGTTTCTCTCTCTTTAATGTGTAAAATACCATTGTTCTACATGTCTTTGGAAATTTGCTTTTCCCATAATATGAAAATCTTTCATATTGTCCATTTGGGAAAAATAAATGTATTGTTTTGCTTCACTTATCTTATTAGTTGTAAACATTATACCAGCCCTTTGAAAATCAAACAACTCCTTCACTTAACTAAAAATGCAAATTTTATTCGCACACGATGGGCTGAATTTTCCGTTCCTCTGGCGGGTGGGCCTGAGCCAATTGCGGACGGGGGTGGAGCTGATCACCACTGGTGATCCGGGCCGCACCGCCATTTTGCGAGGGTGGGCCAATTAAGGCCCACCCAGCACATTTCACACTCCCGTGGAGAGCGGGATTTTAAAAATTGCAGCAGCGTGTACAGACCGGGGTTCCAATGTGGAACCGGCAGTCTGTATAAAGAAAGGCCAGGCAGCCTTCTTTAGGCTGATCACCATGGCCAGCTACATGTGCAGGGGATCTCCACAGCAGGTTCTGGAGGAGGGCAGGCCAGAGGAGGAGGGCAGGCTGCAGGGTAGGCCATTTAACCCAGCAGGTAGCCTTAGCCTTTGAGGCTTCTCCCCCAACGTTTTAGTGTCGTTACTGCATTGGGCATTTGGCACATGCTGGGTGGACAAACAGATAATGATCATGCTTACATCAGCCTCAGTGGTTAAGGAGAAGATGGGTTCTCCCTGCAGCATATGTTGGTGCTTGTCGCATTTGAGTAGTCTGGGGGCAAGCTGCAGGGGAGGCAGCTAGACACATACTCAGAACTCCAACACATGTCTTATTGATGGTGATGAGATGCTGGAAGGGGACCTCAAGGTGTCATGGCCAAGAGCCATCTGCTGGCCTCGGCGCCGCACCTAGTTGAGCCTCCTTGCCATGGGCACTAAGACTCATGTGTTATTGAAAGTGATGGATGCCGAATGTGTCCAAGGTGGCCATTAGGGGTGGGGGTTGGGAGCAGCCGTACTATCTTCTGGTGGCTGATCACCAGTAGTGTGGACGGAACTGCTGGAGGCCTCAGATGGGCCACTGTGGTTGGGGTGCGGTGTGCGCATGCAGAGTACATGAGCGATCAGCCCCAATAAATGGTGTTCTCTGTCCTGCAAGCAAAAACTGAACACAACACCCAAGAGCGTTTACACACTGGTGGTGGCCAGGCCATGCTGCACACACTGACCGACTTCGAAGAACAGGCCATAGAGCTAGAAAGAAGCCAAGCGGCCAGGTCGGCAGGTACCGGCAAGGCTGGGGTGCAGCGGCCAGGTGTTTGAGGCCCACAGTCTCATCCACTCTGTCTCCCCACCATCCAAAGCACTGATGGTTGCTGCAATCGTTAATGCTGCAACACTGCTCATTCACAGACTGATACAGTCAGATGTGTGGGTCATACACAAAGGTCCCTCGGTCCCTTGAGGATGCGCATCTCTAGCACCTTCCAAAGTCGCCTCATCCCATTTCTGACCATTATCCCCATGGCCTAACATGCCATGGCATCTCTACTGCACATCCAAAGACTTATTGCATCTCAGGAGGGTTTGTACCTCCACCGCCCTTTCAGCCAGTGCGTCCACATTACTCTGTCCAAAAAGTTCTCATCACCTCACCTGTCAACCTCATGGTGCTCAACTTAAATAAATGCCACCAGGTTAGTCATCCCTCCGCCAAGGGGAAACGTTGCCTTCTGTCCACCCGGTCTATGCCCCTCATAACGGTATGATGGTCAATAATGTGACCTGTCAATCTCCTGTGCTCCACTGCAAATGTCACAAGTTTATGCAATGCTTCCTCATAACTCCAACTCTCCAGGCCAGCATGCATCCAGGTCAGGAACCCCTGCACTCTCCCCACTCCAATGCCATCCCTCCCATGCAGCGCAGGTCACAACTGAACACAGAAGTGTAGCTGTGGCCTCGACAGCGTTTTCTGCACTTGCAGCATGACCTCCCTTTTCCTACATTCTATTCCTTGGCTAATAAAGGCAAGTCTGGCTTTTACCTTGTTAAACGCCTTATGTTCCTGTTCTGCTACCTTAATGGGCCTGCCCAGCAAGGTCCCTGTAATCGTACATACTTTCCCTGGTCCTACCATTTCTCCTGTATTCCCGTACCTTGTTTGTCTTGCCCAAGTGCATAGCCTCAAACTTATCCACATAGCATTCCATGTGGCATTCCCTAGGCCATCTGACCAGCCTGTCTGTATGCACGTGTAATGTTTGGGCCTCCTCTTGATTATTTACCACCCTACCAATGTTCGTCTCCTTAGTTTCTTCAAGGTTGAGCGCATTATGAGCCTGGGGGGGAAAGGGATGAATTGTGTTACTGACTGAACGCTAACTGATCCACTGTCCTTGTTGTTAATTTCAGCATCACCACAGCATGGCCGCCAGGAGGACGTCCAGAGTCCCCCTTCCACACCTGAGGGGCGTCAATTGTCAGGAGCGTCACATATTTCAGTGAGTCAGGCACCAGCGCAGCGACTACCACATCGGTGGGGAATGTAACATCGACTAGTGTCCCGGGGCACAGTGGAGAGGGCACTTCACAATCACTGGAGGAGATGGCACGGACAGAGAGTGCCGATGGCGCCAGCAGCTGGAAGACTGCAGGGGACCAGGCACATGCTGAGTCGGGCCATGATAATGTGCCTTTGGAGATGTCCGCCATGCAGCAGCTGCAGGACAAGCGGCCGGGTGCGCGGGAGCATCTGGCAGTGTTGCATGAGGGTGTGCTTCACTTGGTCTCTGTGGTGGAGGAATCCAGGCAGAGAGTCAGTGATGGCATGAATCTCATGTCAGAGCATCAGGCTTCCTCCATTGAGAGATTGGCGACTGTCATGGAGAGGGGCTTCCTACAAGTTGATCAGCTTCTGATTGGGTTACGCTCGGACCTGCAAGCCCTCACAGCGCTAATGGCCACAGGTGGTCATTGGCAATGTGGGAGATGTTCTGGGCACCAACTGTTCCAACTCCGTGCCCATGCATCTGCGGTGAGCAGGGGGGGTCCAATGTGACCTCACATCGGCGCAGCAGCTGCCTGTCGTCACTGCGAGCTCCTCTCAGGGCGCTCCGGATGAGGGCAGCAGCTCCTCTGCCCCTCTGCCAGTGACCGTTGCATCCGTTGAGGGTGCGACAACTGGGGAGGTGCCAGTTCAGGAACTGGCCACTCCTTTCCAGGCGGGGCCATCACAGGCTCTACGGGCCAGAATACGTCTGCCAAGGTCATCGAGGCCAACAGGACAGCAGAGTCAGCAGGCTGTCTCACAAGCCACTCCGAACGATGGGCGGCACCAAGACGTAGCACCCGCAATGAAAGCATAAGGCACGTTAGGCACAGCACGGGTTTCTCACTGGTGATTTTCTTTTGCCCCTTGATTAGGGAATTTATTTTTGTCAACGTCGGAACAACATTTTGTTATGTTTTTGGTGGCACCATCTGATGGATGGAAATAAAGTCCACATTTGTTACTGTGGCTGAGGGTATTTCCTTTGTGCTGCATTTGTATGTTTCACAGACATATCATGAGTGTTTGAGTGGACATTGATGTTTCTGTACTAAGCCCTTAGTTGCAGCTGATGAGGTGGAAGATGTAGCACCTAAGTGCCACGTGTGGATGCGCCAGGTAATGCTGTTCCTGCTGATCCATGTATGTGGAACTAGCTGAAGGTTCATTGGATTAAATTTTCCCGGGTGTCCCTGCCTCCTTGGTGTAGTAGCGGGTCGGCGTGCTGCCCCTCATCATCGCCCTGTGCTTCCTCATCCTCTGAGTCACTGCTGGGATCATCATGTGCAGCCTCATCCACTGTGTCAAGGTTTTCATTGTCCACTGCATCCCCCCCTTTTCAGCGCAAGATTGTGCAGAGCGCAGCAGACTACCACTATCACAGAGACATGATCTGGGGGGTACTAGAGTGCGTCCCCTGAGCAGTCCAGGCATCGGAAGCGCATCTTGAAAAGACCGATGGCTCTCCACCACAGCCCTTGTGGAGCCGTGGCTCCTATTGTAGCGCTCCTCAGCTTCTGTTCTTGGATAGCAGAGAGGCGTCATGAGCCACCTTCTGAGGGGATAGCCCTTGTCACCCAACAGCCATCCATCCAGCCGGGCCAGAGCACTGAAGAGCCCCGGCACCTGGGAGTGTCTGAGAATACAGGTGTCGGGGGAGCTGCCTGGGTACCTTGCACAGACTTGCAGAATCAGCATCCTGTGATCACACACTATCTGCACGTTCATGGAGTGGAAGACCTTCCTGTTGACAAAGGCACCGGGCTCACCTGCTGGCACCTTGATGGCCACATGTGTACAGTCTATAGCACCCTGGACGCGAGGGAAGCCAGCAATGGCCACAAAGCCTCTGGCTCACTCTGTCTGGCTGGCCTGGTCACAGTGGAACTGGATGAAGGTCAATGCACATCTGAACAGGGCGTCTGTAACCTGCTTGACACAAGTGTGGACAGCTGATTGGGAGACATAGCTAATATCACCCACCGAGCCCTGGAAGGAGCCAGAGGCATAGAAGTGGAGGGCAACTGTGAGCTTCAGAGCTGCTGGCATGGGGTGTCCGCCCACACAGTTAGGAGATATCTCAGGGCCAATCATTTGACAGTTATAGTTGACTGTCTCCCTTGACAGTCGGAGCCTCCTTCAGCACTGCACCTCAGTCAAATTGAGGTAGCTGCTTTGCTGCCTGTATACCCTGGCAGCAGGATAGTGGCGTCTTCTGTGGCCCCTTCCACCTTGGACTACCTCTTGGCCCTGCGCCCCTTGAGCCTGTGCCTGTCCTCCCAAAGGTGGCTCCCCTGGAAGCTGATTGTCCACTCTTGGCCTCCTCCTTATTCTATCCCTCCCTTCATCCTCAGAGAAGCTGCCTCCAGTGGAGATGTCAGAACCCATACCCAGTCTAAATGGAGGCCTCTGGAAAGCTGCAGGCCCGATAAAGATTCCTGACTGCAGAGTGCTGAGCTGAAGCTTCAAAGTTAAAAGGAAGCTGCTGGAAATCGACCTGAGCTGCTACAGATCACTCAGGCAAGTTTAAAACACTTGCTGCAATAAATACTTCACATAAAACATTGACAACCCCTCTGAGCCCACAAATCCCGCCCAATGGATGAGTTTTTTTAAAAAGTCACTTAGCCGCCTGCCAGTTGCGCCCGTGCGCCAAGCCAAAGATCTCACGGGCGCCTCAAAATCGGCATCGATTGCTGGGTTAAGGGCCTTAACAAGCCCTTTAATTAATGGCGGGTGCGCATCGCACTTCATCGCCCGCCCGCCCAGCTAAATATCGCAATGGTGCGCAGTGATGTCAGGACGCTTGCCCAATGTCACTGCGCGCCATTTTAAGCACTGACGTGCGGGGCCCGTCCCCCACACATTACCCAGAAAATTCTGCCCTATCTGTGGAGCCCTCATCCTAGTTTATCCTGTCTCCATTTCAAAAGTCTGTTTTACACCTAACTCTTTTGATAATTTCAATCTTGTAGCCTAAGCACCTCTAGCCTAATTAAATCAGTCACACAGACAGACCATCCACACTCACACCCATAAGCCTGCAAAATATTATGAAAGATGTGATAGTTTTGTGCCAAGTGTCAGAAAAGGAGTCACACAAACTTGGGCAAAAATATTTAGCACGGCGGACGGGTGGAAGCACGCCCAGCCCCTCGAGTGCAAATGACGCCCGTTGACGTCAGGCGAGCATCCCTATGTCTACGCTCTGTCGCGCGATATTTCATTCAGCGGGCCTGGGATTTGCCAGGAAATGGACCGCGATCAGCCCCCGACTGCGATTTCACGCTGGCTAGCCAATTAACAGCCAGCCAGCGTGAAACACCCACTGAAAAGCTCAGCACTGCTGGGGTGGGGATGGGAAGAGTGTGGATGATGACACCAACGCAGGTGCGGGCCAGAGCTGAGAGAAAGTTCCCTGAAGGCAGAGAGCTGTCTCAGACAGCTGCAGACCCGAAAACCATCAAAAAGCTGGGGAAAAAAGTCCAAGCATCAGAATCAGGCCCCTGAAAATATAGATGATAAAAATGTTGCCCAGCAATTTTTATTTTAATTTTATTTCATAACAGAAACCTCATCCCGCCCTTGGATGAAGTTTCATGAAAAACGTAAAGGTCGCCCGGCTGAATCGCCCGCCTGCCGACCATAAGGTTGGACGGACCATCACATCAACAATTTCCAGTTCCATGGCCCCAACCACTTCCTCTTCACCATGGATGTCCAATCCCTCTACACCTCCATCTCCCACCAGGATGGTCTGAGGGCCCTTAGCTTCTTCCTTGAACAGAGGCCCGAACAATCCCCATCCACCACTACTCTCCTCCGTCTGGCTGAACTTGTTCTCACACTGAACAATTTCTCCTTTAACTCCTCTCACTTCCTCCAAATAAAAGGTGTGGCTATGGGAACCCACATGGGCCCCAGCTATGCCTGTCTCTTTATGGGGTATGTGGAAAATTCCTTGTTCCAGTCCTACTCCGGCCCCCTCCCACAACTCTTTCTCCGGTACATCGGTGATTACTTCGGTGCAGCTTCATGCTCTCATCTGGACCTGGAAAAATTTATTAACTTTGCTTCCAATTTCCACCCCTCCATCATTTTCACATGGTCCATCTCTGACACTTCTCTTCCCTTCCTTGACCTCTCTGTCTCAATTTCTGATGATAGACTGTCCACCAATATCCATTACAAGCCTACCGACTCCCACAGCTACCTCGACTACAGCTCCTCACACCCCGCTTCCTGTAAGGACTCCATCCCATTCTCTCAGTTCCTTCGCCTCCTTCGCATCTGTTCTGATGATGCTACCTTCAAAAACAGCTCCTCTGACATGCCCTCCTTCTTCCTTAACCAAGGTTTTCCACCCACGGTCGTTGACAGGGCCCTCAACCGTGTCCGGCCCATATCCAGCGCATCCTCCCTCACGCCTTCTCCTCCTTCCCAGAAACATGATAGGGTCCCCCTTGTCCTCACTTATCACCCCACCAGCCTCCGCATTCAAAGGATCATCCTCCGCCATTTCCGCCAACTCCAGCATGATGCCACCACCAAACACATCTTCCCTTCACCCCCCCTGACGGCATTCCGTAGGGATCGTTCCCTCCGGGACACCCTGGTCCACTCCTCCATCACCCCCTACTCCTCAACCCCCACCTATGGCACCTCCCCATGCCCACGCAGAAGATGCAACACCTGCCCCTTCACTTCCTCTCTCCTCACCGTCCAAGGGCCCAAACACTCCTTTCAAGTGAAGCAGCATTTCACTTGCATTTCCCCTAACTTAGTCTACTGCATTTGTTGCTCCCAATGCGGTCTCCTCTACATTGGAGAGACCAAACGCAAACTGGGCGACCGCTTTGCAGAACACCTGTGGTCTGTCCGCAAGAAAGACCCAAACCTCCCTGTCGCTTGCCATTTTAACACTCCACCCTGTTCTCTTGCCCACATGTCTGTCCTTGGCTTGCTGCATTGTTCCAGTGAAGCCCAACGCAAACTGGAGGAACAGCACCTCATCTTCCGACTAGGCACTTTACAGCCTTCCGGGCTGAATATTGAATTCAACAACTTTAGATCTTAAACTCCCCCTCCCCCCATCCCCACCCCGTTTCTCCCCCTCCCCATTTTTTTTTCAATAATTTATATAGATTCTTCTTTTCCCACCTATTTCCATTATTTTTAAATCTAAAACTAAAACTTTGTTAGTCTTTCCACCCCACCCCCACTAGAGCTGTACCTTGCATATCCTGTCTTCCATTCTTAATTAGCACTTTTCTTAGACAATATCACCACCTTCAACACCTCTTTGATCCTAAAAACAAAAAGCTAAAAGCTACTGCGGATGCTGGAAATCCAAAACAAAATAAAAACAGAATTACCTGGAAAAACTCAGCAAGTCTGGCAGCATCGGTGGAGAAGAAATCAGTCAACGTTTCGAGCCCTCATGGCCCTTCAGCAGAACTGAAGCATAGTTTCAACAAGGGAGAAATATAAATTTATATTTCTCCCTTGTTGAAACTATGCTTCAGTTCTGCTGAAGGGCCATGAGGGCTCGAAACGTTGACTGATTTCTTCTCCACCGATGCTGCCAGACTTGCTGAGTTTTTCCAGGTAATTCTGTTTTTACCTCTTTGATCCTTTTGTCTGTGACATCTTTTGATTATCTGCTCCTATCACTGCTTGCTTATCTCCACAATCATCCCACCCTCAACTTCTCTCTCCCCCCGCCCCCCACCTTAGACCAGCTTATATTTCACCTTTCTCCTAACTATACTCAGTTCTGCCAAAGGGTCATGAAGACTCGAAACGTTAACTGATTTCTTCTCCACCGATGCTGCCAGACCTGCTGAGTTTTTCCAGGTAATTCTGTTTTTGTTCTGAAAAATCGGAGCCAATTGCTCCGTTATTGGGCTTAATTGCCCTTTTAATTGTTGGCGGGCGCACTTCTGACTTTTGCACTGACCGAAATACCCCGCGTGACTGCGGGATGATGTTGGGACGATTGCCCAACGTCATCTCGCGCGATTTCATGTCCGATCGGGTCGGGCACATGCCCGCCGGATCAGTGTAAAATTCTGCCTTCTCATTCTAATGATATCTCTTCTGTTTGAGTTGTTTAATATGCTACATGCCTAACTGATCCAAAGCTACAATTACTGTAATTAAAGTCATTGTGGCTATCAAGAAACCGAGCACCATCTAACAACATTTAAATTCTTGCTTCATTCCAGAGGTGGTTTTGCCTGCGTTGTGTCCCTTTTCCATCTCTGATTTTTTTTTTTGTTTGAGCTTGAGTTTGTTTTCCCCATCTGAAACGATTTTGGATCTTTGTTAGGAGTTTTTTGTTCTGAATATGTGTCTTGGATGTTTTTTCCTGTATCATTAGTTCCATCTCTATCCTAACTCCCTGTTCATTTGGAACCTATCTTATCGGAATAGTTTGAGTATATCCATTATGTGGTATTCCTACTGGGCACCTTTTTAAATTGTCTACTGATATCTCTTTTGCAACTTTCTTACCACCTGGTCCTGTAGATGCAAACTCGGCCACTCTGTCACGGTGGACACTTACTAGCTGGTTTTTCCCCTTCGATCTCAATTATCCCTGTTCTGGGTTCATTTTATCTTGTATCGGTTCTCTTATTTAAGGACGCCAGACTTTATTACATAATACCTTCTTTCTTTGATGTTCCCTCTGTTTCTGTTCAGTTTCATGTATCATGTGAGTAACTTCCTCTTTAAGTTGGAGCTGTGTTAGTCTGTCCCCTGGAATGTCTACAGTTTCTAGACTAGTGTTCTTTGTGAGAGGTGTGTTCATATGTGTAACAGACAATAAATAATATAGAGTCACAGGAGACACTGTACCACTTGACTGCAGTGGTTGACTGTTTAAAGCCATCTGTACTTCTTTCAGTATGGTGCTCCACTTACCGCCACATATCACAAGTAGTTTACTTAGACCTTTCTTAACTTCATTGTTTTTGCTTTCCACCATTGCTGCTGATTCAGGGTGATAACGTGTGGCGTGCTTTTATCCTTTGCCCATCCTTGATGCACTTTAGAAATAAAGGCTCTGGCTCGGTCAGAGTGCAACACTCTAGGCATTCCAACAATAGGAATTAACTCTCTTTCAAGAGTGCTAATAAGTGCACATTCCATTACATCTTTGGTGGGGATAGACCATACAAGATTAGTACAATGGTCAACACAAACGAGCGCATATTTGTATCCATTTGAATTTGGTAACATTCCAGTAAAATCAATTATAATTTTATCCAATGGTCGGTCAGCCTTTATGACTACTACTGGTGGTGCTTTTATAATAGAAGATTTATTCAGCTGGTGACAGGCTGTTAATTTACAGAAAGTTCCTTGCCCTCCTGGGTGTAAATTTCCTAGCCCAAAGTGAGCTACTCTAATCAATTCACCTTGTTTCTATTTTGTTGGTATTTCCCTTTTTTTTTTAGGCAATTCTACCAGAACCTTACCTTCCAGGTTTTAGTAATATCTATCTTTGTTTGGATAACCAGGTGGATTAGATTGAGATAAAGACACTAATTGTCGTAGCCCAGAATCTGCATTTTCTACAGTATTTCGTCTAGTAACTACTAGAATGTGTTTACAACCTGGTGGCTTAGCTCCTGCTGCTTGTGCCTCCAGATCTACCATATTGTTCACTAAGGAATGTTTACCATCCCTTTTTATGTCCTTTTACATGTATCACCTGACAATTTGGTTTAGTTATTTCTCAGACTAGTTATATTTTTTCACTTTCTTGTGGTGTATCGGTTTTCCCTGGTGGTTGGTAGAGCCATTTTTTTCCCAAAGGGGAACATCCTGATTATAAACTCGAACACAATAATACTGCCTGTAGAGATAAGAGTTGGTTGATCTGAAGCTTCCACACGTGCCTATTCTAAGGCTGCCACTTCAGCATACTGTGCCTTATGTGGGCCTAGATTCATTGAAAGATTTTTTTTTAACCTGATAGCCTGTATCACTTACAAATTTTCCTCTAACTACAGCCATCCCGGTTGTAGTTTGGTAACCTGTTTTGTCTTGATTTTTGTACCTAATCGTTGCAATGTTTTTATGTATTGGGTTAAAGGTTTATCTTGTTTAGAGTTAATTTCGTCTTCGGGATCACATCTTCCATTGGCGGTAGATGTTCTGAAGACATATCTGGTTTTACAAATTTCCACACTAGAGTGTCATCACTTATGAAACTATCCCATCCGCCATGTCTGATTTTTGTGGCTTTTCTTTCTGGAACATCCATTTTCATAAGACTTTTTATGTCTGGTTTTTCAACCCATATCTCAATTTTGTTTTTCCCTTGTAAGGGCCTTGCTTTAATAAGAGTTTGAAGGGCCATTGTCATGATTTTTTCTCGACTGGTGTATCCTTGCTCTGTTGGTGTGAAATTATCTGAATGAAATCGAATTTTAATTGGAATGAGACTTCCTTTATTATAAAAAGCTGCTACAACCGCTTTGGTATCCTGTTCGGGTGTGAATGAGTAGACCTTTGTTCCAGGTCAATTGCTTTTTGAACATCAGCAGTAAGCAATTTTAATTGCTCCTAGACTGTAATGATAAACACAAAATTACCTGTAGCTGTGGCTTTGCTTATTCCCTCATACGATGGTTGAGAAATTTCACTGAATCTTGTAGTAAAGGTTCATCCAAAATGTAAAAGCCCTAAAGCTGATTGTAGGACTTTAAGATTTTTTGGAAAGGATATTTGTCCTACTTTTTCTTTGCAGTCAGGTGACTAGGCCTGTGCTTGTGCCAGTGATTTTTAAACCTAGGAAATCAACTTCCTTCCTAACAAAGGCTGTTTTTTTTAATGTTGATGATGTATCCCACTTTTGTGAGTCAGTCCATGACGGTTTCTACTGTATTTAAATGTTTTTCTAGGTCATCGTGTGAGATATATACATGTCCCACATAAGAGTCCATGTTCACTAGATCTGAGAGTGTGTCAATTACATGTCAGGAAAACAATGCGAGGCTATTCCTATACCGTTACCGGGGCAATCTTGCTCAGCCATACTGATAGCTGCTGGTTTTTCCCAATAATCTGGGTGTAGGGGGTGAGACCAGTACCCATTAGCCAAGTCAGTGGTAGTTTTATAAGTTTCTCCATTAAGCCCTTGTAGAACTTGATATGAGTTTTGAATCTAGGCTGCACAGGGCTTTGTTACTTTATTTAAAGCTGTGAAGTCAGTTACTAATCACAGAATCACACAGTACAGAAGAGGCCCTTCGGCCCATCGAGTCTGCACCGACACATGAGAAATACCTGACCTACCTACCTAATCCCATTTACCAGCACTTGGCCCATAGCCTTGAATGTTATGATGTGCCAAGTGCTCATCCAGGTACTTTTTAAAGGATGTGAGGCAACCCGCCTCCACCACCCTCCCAGGCAGCGCATTCCAGACCGTCACCACCCTCTGGGTAAAAAAGCTTTTCCTCACATCCCGCCCTAAACCTCCTGCTCCTCACCTTGAACTTATGCTCCCTTGTGACTGACCCTTCAACTAAGGGGAACAGCTGCTCCCTAACCACCCTGTCCATGCCCCTCATAATCTTGTACACCTCAATCAGGACGCCCCTCAGTCTTCTCTGCTCCAACGAAAACAACCCAAGTCTATCCAACCCCACTTCATAACTTTAATTTCCACCTATCATCTGGTTTGGGTACAGCAAATAGTGGAGAGTTCATTCTGGAATTGTGTTTCATTACAACTCCCTGTTCTTCAAGTTCCTAATAGTGTATTAAAGCTGATTTGCCTCTTTAATTGCCCATTGTTTTTGAATTTTATGGAATCCTCCCTCGATCCGATGAGGCTGAGTTAATTGTACATGATCACATTGATGTGAAAATTTTTGTAATCCCACATAACAATTTCTTACGAGGTTTTTGAAGTATTTGTTTATTTTCATCTTTTAGCATGGTCTTGTTCAATTGTGACTCTATGGGCAGAATTTTATGTTCGGCGTGCAGGTGCGCGCCTGACACGCCTGAGCGTAATAGGATGAGCAATGATGTCGGGCGTGTGTCCCGAGATCAACGCTCACTCGCACGACAATTCGGTCAGCGGGCGCACGCCAAAGCCGACTATGCACCTGTGATAATTGAAAGGTCTATAAAGGCCATTAACAAGCTCATTAAACTCAAATTAACACTGCCCGTCCAACTTACGATTGGCGGGCAGGCGAAAAGGCCAGGCCACCTTTACATTTTTTAGCAAACCCCATCCACGAGCAGGATGAGGTTCCCTAAAGCAAATAAACATTAACTCAAAACTTTACTTTTGAATTAAAAACATGTCCCAGCTCATCTGACAGAGACGCAAGGGGGGACATTTAAAAAATTTTTTTACTGTCTTCATTAATTTTTTTAAAAAGAGCTTTAATCTCCCTGAGGCGAACTGTGCACCCGGCCTGCTCTCCCTCTTCCCCCCGCCCACACAGGTAGCGCTCAGAGCTGCCGCTCGCGATCCACGCAGGGTGGGCCTTAATTGGCTCGTCCACGTGAAATCGTGGAGCGGAGTCGAACGCAGGCGATGGTCAGCTTCCCAACTGCCCAGGCCGGCTCCCGCTGAGCCTGTCTGATGAGGGAAAGATTCTGGCCTGTGTGTATTCCTCTGTAGTCAGGCTTTGTTTGTACTGAAAGATTGAACAAGTGTTTTATATCTGGCTATCTTATTAACAGGTCGGCTGAAAGCCTTTTTACCACAGTTAACTGCATTTTTAAAATTTTAATTGCAATGGCAACCTATAGTTTTACAACAGGAACATGGATAGTTTTATTTCCTTTATACCCTAGAACATTTTCATACGTTAGTATTTGAGGGTCTTATGTAGTAGAATTTTAAATAGATCCTTTAATAAATGAAATGTCAGATTCAGTGTCATAAAGTATATGAAACGGCCCTTTATTTCCCACATAAACCTTTGTCCAGGGAAATGGTTTTTCTTGTTTTAGTCACTGCTTTTTTTGATTGTTTGATGTATCATCCTTATTTATCATATTTACATTTCTCGGTGTTTTGTTTTTTTTTCCCTAGGGGGAGAATTTTCTCCCCATTGGGCGGGCCGTTTGGGAACGGGCGTGAGCGGGTGCAGGGCCGATCGCCGCCCGTGATTGATTCCTCGCCGCCATTTTACGTGGGCGGGCTAAATTAAGGCCCACCCAGCGTAAAACGTGGCCCCTGAGGACGGCGGGAGTGGGCAGGCGGCAGCGGGACTCCAAAGGCCACTGGGTCCAATGGCGACCCAACGGCCTGTTTAAAGTGCACTCCTGCAGCCTTGCAAAGGCTGTGAACCATGGCAAACAGGAGGGACCACAGAGCACTGCTGGTGAGCAGGCCAGACAGGAGGGCAGGTCAGCGGGGCACTGAGCCCCTCACTTTTCCGATGAGTGCCTTGCTGCCCTCCTGGTGGGAGGTCCTCATTTCTAGGGACGGGAAGAGGAGGCCCCCCACCACACGAGCAAACGTGGCTGGGAGGTGGTGGCAGACATAGTTAGCCTCCACGACGTAGTGCGACGCACCTGGGTCCAGTGCTGCAAGCGATTCAATCACCGCTCGTGCTCGGGAAGGGTGAGTACCATGTTGGCATAGGTAACTTAACACAGCAGGTAGGCTTTCTCCCCAGCACACCCACAACAACTCTGAATGTAGTTACAGCATTGAATCCTTCACGGCATGTGTCCCTCGCTGGGTAGGCCAGCAGATATTGCCCGTGCCTAGTTCACCCTGAGAGGGTTGTGCTGAGCTGGGTTCTGCACCCGCCTGTGGTAGACTGACACCCAGGATACTGTTTTGGAGGCTACCTCAAGGATCTGCACCTAGGTGCAGTGCTGGAACTGCGAAACATGTCAAAGTCAGGCTGCTGACATGCTGGGAAGGGAACGTACAGGTGGCGAGGCACTCATCCACCTGCCTTGGCGTTCCACGTGCTTGTGCGTCCTTGTTTGCAAGGTGAAACGGTGTGTTGGAGGCAGCATGTGGTGACAAAGCCCTGGCTTCTTGGGTGTGAGAGTTCAGCAGCTGCAGGGTCATAATTCACTGGAGCCCTGTAATGTCCCACTCAGGTGGGGGTGGCAGGGCTGCCTTGGCAATCCAGGTACAGGGATGGACAAATCAATGCTTCTCTCTCTTTTTCAGGAGAAGACCACACACAATGCCGCCGAGCAGATGCAGACTGGCGGAGGCCAGGCCCAGTTGGCCGTAATTACCAGATAGCCAGATGCGAACAGGAAGCAATGAAGCTGGAGATGTGCTATGAGCCCAGGTCCACCGGTGGCGGTGAGGCTGGGGTGCCACGGCGAGACAAGATTGCCGTGCACTGAGGTCACCATGTCTATCCCAGCAGCCATTTCACTGTTGAATGTTTAGTGATTTAAGCTTCTAACATGGGTTGACCAGTGCTTATGGAAGAGTGAGCACCTACTGATACGGGGGCCAGGCATGCACATTGACATTGTCTCCACTTGAACTAATCAAATGTCCTTGTTCTTCCTTTCAGCATCACCAGAGCAGGGCCGGGAGGAGGAGGCAGAGGGGCTGCCACTAACACCTGAGGGCCCAGAAGAATTACAAGCACCAGTGTAACATCATCTCTGCCAGCCAAGCACCAGCGCAGATACTAGTACCTCAGTGGGAACTATATCATTAGCTAGTGTCCCGGGGCACAGCGGTGAGGGCATTTTTCGCTCGCTTGAGGTGTGGGCAGAGACAGAGAGTGCCCATGGTGCCAGCAGTCAGAGGACTGTAGGGGACCAGGCACATGCTCAGTACGTGGCTGATGATGTGCCTCTGGAGTCGTCCGTGAAACAGCAGATGCTGGAAGTCCAACAGGGAATGCAGGAGGATCTGGCGGAGATACATGAGGCTATGCATGGCATGATCTCCGTGCTGGAGGAGTCCATGCGGAACATCACCAATGCAATGAGCCTCATGGCCAAGCGCCATGCTTCCTCCATGGAGAGTGGCGACACTCGTGGAGAGGCTCCTCCAGGAGAACAATCAGGGCTTCCTGGAGTCGCGCTCGGACCAGCAAGCCCTCACAGCGGCATTGGCCTCAGCTGGTCAGTGCCAGTGTGGGAGATGGTTTGGGCACCAAGCTTCCCAGCTCGGTGCCCATCCATCCACAGTGAGCAGGGAGATCCGAAGTGACCTCACTACAGCGCAGCAGCTGCCTGTCGTCTCTGCGGGCTCCTCTCAGGGCGCTCCGGATGAGGGCAGCAGCTCCTCCGCCCCTCTGCCAGTGACCGTGGGATCCGATGAGGCTGCGGCTACTGGGGAGATGCCAGCTGTGGAACTGGCTGCTCCCTCCCAGGCAGGGCCATTAAAGGCTCCACGGGACAGAGGACACTCGCCAAGGTCATTGAGGCCGACAGGACAGCACAGTGAGCAGGCTGTCTCCGATGTCAGTGCCAGCGAGGTGGGAGTGAACTTAAGGCACCTTAGGCACACCACGGGCTTCTCACTGGTGGTTTTATGTTGCCCCACTGTTAGTTGATGACAAGTTGGTGTGATGCTGAACACCTTTGCATTCAGTTTCTTTTTGTTAATTCATTAAATGTTTATATGTGAACAAGGCTCAGGGTGATTCCTTACTTCTGCAGGCGGACGGGAACCCATGATGTTATGAGTGAGTTGTTTGTCATTGAGCTTTATTGACAGGACACATAGTTAATGTTCCTAACCAGGCCAATGTTACTGACAGGCATCGAGTATGGAGCCTGCAGCCCTGGCATGTTTTGAAGGCCCATCTGTGTTGGGGTAGCTGAAGGTTGGATTAAAGCCTCCCGGGGGTCCCTGCCTCCCTGGAAAATGCCCGGGTCAGCGCCTACCCCCTCAACATTCTCCTGTGCGTGCTCATCCTTGGACACACTGCTGGACTCATCTTCTGCAGACGGAGCAACTGCATCTACATCTTCTTCGTCCACAGCATCGCCCCGTTCCAGCGCAAGATTGTGGAGAGCACAGCATGCAACCACTATCACCCACACACGATCTGGGGGGGTACTGGAGTGCGCCCTCTGAACGGTCCAGGCATCAGATGCGCATCTTGAGAAGACCGATGGTTCTCTCTACCACAGACCTTGTGGAGGCATGGCTCCTACTGTACCGCTGCTCGGCCTCTGTTCATGGATGGTGGAGAGGCGTCATGAGTCACCTTTTGAGGGAATGGCCCTTGTCACCTAGCAGCCATCCACCCAGCCAGGCTGGAGCACTGAACAACCCCAGCACTTGGGAGTGTCTCAGGATGTATGAAGCATGGGAGCTGCCAGGGTACCTTGCACAGACTTGCAGAATCAGCATCCTGTGATCACACACTATCTGCACGTTCACAGAGTGGAAGCCCTTCCTGATGACAAAGGCACCGGGCTCACCTGCTGGCGCCTTGATGGCCACATGTGTCCAGTCTATAGCACCCTGGACACGGGGGAAGCCAACAATGGCCGTGAAGCCTCTGGCTCGCTCTGTCTGTCTGGCCTAGTCCCAGCGGAAGTGGATGAAAGTCAATGCACACCTGAACAGAGTGTCTGTTGCCTGCTTGACACAAGTATAGACAGCTGACTGGGAGTCTCCGCAAAGATCACCCACGGAGCCCTGGAAAGAGCCGGAGGCATAGAAGTTGAGGACAGCTGTGACCTTCATGGCATGGGGTGCCCACCTACACAGTTGGAGCAGGTCTCAGGGCCTATCATCTGACAGATGGAGGTGACTGTCTCCCTTGAGAGACGGAGCCTCCTTCAGCATTGCACCTCAGACATATTGAGGTAGCTGCATTGCTGCCTGTAAACCCTGGCAGCAGGATAGTGGCATCTTCTTGCGGTCCCTTCCGTCTTGGACTTCCTGTTGTCCCTGTGCCCCTTGTGCCTGCGCCTGTCCTCCCAAAGGTGGCTCGGCTGGAGGCTGAATATAGACTCCTGGCCTCCTCCCCCTTCTGGCCCTCCTTTCTTCCTCAGAGGAGCTGCCTCCAGTGGAGAGCACAACTCCCATTCCCAGGCTAAGGGAAGGATTCCTGAAACCAACAAGGCCCCAAAAATGATGTTTACTCCAGCGTCCTGACCTGAAGCCTGTTACTCCTGTCCAAGCAGCTGTGAAGAGATTTGAAGTATTCCTGCTCACACAGGCAAGTAGCAGTAAGGTTAAGCATTAAATGTCTGACAAATAACGCTCGCGACCCCACTCACCCCTCTTATCCCGCCCGTGGATGAGGTTTTTAAAATTGTGGCCTAGCCGCCTGCCCGTTGCGTCCATGCGACATCCTGAAGATCGCCCGGCCCCGAAAAATCAGCGTCAATTACTGGCTCAAGGGCCTTAACTGGCCCGTTAATTAATGGCAGGCGCGCATTGGAGATCATCGCGTGTCCGCCCCCCGAAATATCGCAATGGAGCGCGGTGACATCAGGACGCACACCCGATATCACCGCGCATCATTTTACCCGTCGACGTGCGGGGCCTGCCCCCACACGCTGCCATGAGAATCCTGTCCTTGGGGGTTTTGGTGGAAGTGTTTGATGAGTAGCTGAGCTACTGTGTTCTGTTGCCATATTTTACTTATTTTCCTCTCATCTGGGATTTCTGCTTTGGTTATGTGGAGTCGATCTATTTTAACTTTGCTTCGCTACAAGTCATCCCCGTATGTATCGTGAGGTCTGCTTCCTCTCTGTGGTCTGTCTATTCCGGCAGGAGCATATTCCCTAGGACATTGTGGTCTGTATTCTCTTCTGTGTTCCCTGCCTCTCGTATCCTGATTTTTTGGTTGAGGCCGAGAAGGATTATTTTGTTTACTACTTGGGTTGCCTGTTAATCTGGGGGGGTGTTCGGGTAGGCTGTGATTTTTTTTTCTCTCGTTTTACTAATGGAATGTTCATTCTACGAAATTGTTGGACTGTTCCCTGCTTATTTTGTATATTTGTTAAAGCTTTTTCACAGCCTCATTTGATTGCTGCATTCAGATAACTGCACAGTAAACCCCCATGCAACTAGATCCCAATTATTTTCTGTAAAAATCCTCCCTATGTCATAGGAGTAGGAAGCCCGTGTTCGTCTGTTATTTTTTTCTAACATTGTCGATAGCTCAGAGATGAGCCACTTGCCATTTGTTTTCTCGTGGGCGTGGGCATATATTTCCTCCCATGAGGTACAGTTGCCTGCCTGTGGAACTGTCGCAGGTCCTAATATTAGGCTTACCACTGTGTGTAAGTCTCCTGGTCCCCACTGATTTGTACAAAGTGTCAAGTTGTTTAACACCCATTCTAACTTTTTGGCATTAGTCTTGCCTTCTGATTTTCCACAGATTTGATACATATTTTTCAAATTCACTTGGCCTAATGGTTGAATCACACCTGGGCCATCCAGAGAGGCTGGTCTGTGTTGGGCTCTATCAAAATTGCATTTCTACAGAAAAGGTCTTTCAGGACCTCAGAAACCTGTTTGACAGTATTTAAATCACCACTTTCCACTGGTGGAACTTCTACTCAGAAACCATATCGTGTTGGGACAAAAGCAGCCTCCTTCCCTTCTATGAAGGCACGGTGACCTCACTCAGCAAGTAATTAGGAAAGCTAATAGAATGTTATCAATTATTGCAAGGGGAATTAAATACAAAAGTAAGGAGGGTATGCTTCAGTTATACAGAGCACTGGTGCGACCACATCTGGAGTACTGTGTACAGTGTTGGTCACCTTATTTAAGAAAGGATGTAAATGCATTAGAGGCAGTTCAGAGAAGGTTTACCAGACTAATACCTAGAATAGACTGGTTGTCTTGTGAGGAAAGGTCGGACAGGATAGGCTTGTATCCACTGGAGTTTAGAAGAGTAAGCGATGACTTGATTGAAACATATAAGATCCTGAGGGTTCTTCACGGGGTGGATGTGGAGAGGATGTTTCCTCTTGTGGAAGAATCTAGAACTAGGGATCACTTTAAAAACAAGGGGTCACCCATTTAAAACGGAGATGAGGTGAGATTTTTTTTCTCTCAGAGGGCAGTGAGTCTTTGGAACTTTGTTCCTGAAAAGGCAGTGGAAGCAGAGTCTTTGAATATTTTTAAGGCAGGGGTGGATAGATTCTTGGTAAGCAAGGGGGTGAGAGGTTTTCAGGGGTAGGCGGGATGCAGATTTGAGGTTACTATTAGATCAGCCATGATCTTACTGAATGGTGGTACAGGCTTGAGGGGCCGAATGGCTTACTCCTGTTACTCGTCCGTATGTTTGCTCCACGTGAAGATTATGGGCTAAGTTAGCTAACGTCTGTACATTTGTCATGTAGACAGCATATTGATCTAAAGGCTCTAAGACAACATTCGGCTGCCAGTTGATTTATGTTATTCTTGCTCGATTTGCAGGGAATAAATGACTGTACCTGGTGTTCTAATAGTTCCACCATGTGTGCTGCCTCCCTCGACAGCAAAAGTCACCACTGGATCGGGTTGAGGACATGGAATTGCATTTGGTTGTCTAAGTTTGCTGGGTCACCTAAAGTGTGCACCAGCCCACTCCAGCCTCTGTTGCCATGGCTTATTTCTGTCAAGGCCTTACCTCGGTAAGAGCATTTTTAGTTTATTGCGAGCTTTGAGGTGTGGTAATCTGATGTGTAATATACCATTAAGAAGAATGTTATAATGGAAGATCACATGATCTTAGTATCCAATAGCAGAGTAGCGTGGGCTACCTCTGTAGCTTGTAGTCTGTGGTCAGCAGTTAGCAGCAGCAGTGATGCAGAGGTAGTTTGAAGTGTCAGCGCATGTTTAGTTGCTGCTGAGTACCTTTGTAAGTAAACACAGAATTTCTACCTATGAAGTGTCTGCTACTCAAATCTATCATTTGTACCAAATCAGCCTCCCCTTACAACAAGCATGTGAACAGGATCCAACAAACTGGTGACTAGGATCCAACATTAAGAATCCCTTTGCAACGTCTTATCTCTCAGAGGATGACTCTATTTTGGATGGTTTTAATTAGATGGGTACGAGCTGTTAACGGTTCTACCACTTTTACGCCCCGGCAAGGTAAATCCATTCTGTCAAACTTATTATAATAAAAGCAAAATACTGCAGATGCTGGAAATCTGAAACAAAAACAGAAAATGCTGGAAAAACTCAGCAAATCTAACAGCATCTGTGCAGAGAGAAAAAAAAACAGAGTTAATGTTTCAAATCTATATGAGTCTTCTTCAGAGATAAAGAGAAGAAAAAATGTGATAAAATTTATACTGTTTAATGGGGCTGGGGCAGGTGAAGCTGGATAGAAGGCCAGTGATAGGTGGAGGTAAAGGAGAGATTGCCAGAGATGTCATGGACAAAAAGACAAAGGGGTGTTAATGATAATGATACTGGCTAAAGGAGGTGCTGATGGTAGCATTAAGGTCAGAAAGCAGAATGTGATCATTACAGGACAAGGGTAAGCACTCTGGAAAGGACAACATGAACAAGTGACAGATGGCCTTTGTGGGGGTTGGGTGGGGGGGCGAGGACTGTGTTGGGGAAAAAAGATTGAAAATAGGATAAAAGGTGGGGATAAAACAACAATTAAAGTAGAAATAAATAAAAATAAAAATAAGTGGATAAAACATAAAAATTAAAAAATTAAAATTAATATTGAAAAAAGGGGATAAAAAAGGGTGTGAGGATAGAGGAGAGAGTTCATGGTCTGAAGTTGTTGAACTCATTGTTAAGTCCAGAAGGTTGTAAAGCACCTAATCAGAAGATGAGGTGCTGTTCCTCCAGTTTGCATTGGGCTTCACTGAAACATTGCAGCAGGCCAAGGACGGACATGTGGGCATGAGAGCAGAATGAGGTGTTGAAATGTCAAGCGACAGGAAGGTCTAGGTCATGCTTGCGGACAGACCGAAGGTGTTCCGCAAAGCGGTCACCCAGTCTGCATTTGTTCTCTCGCTGAACAATTTCTCCTTAAACTCCTCTCACTTCCTCCAAATAAAAGGTGTGGCTATGGGTACCCGCATAGGCCCCAGTTATGCCTGTCTCTTTATGGGGCATGTGGAACATTCCTTGTTCCAGTCCTACTCAGGCCCCCTCCCACAACACTTTTTTCGGTACATCGATGACTGTTTCAGTGCTGCTTCATACTCTCGCCTGGACCAGGAAAATTTTTATCAATTTTGCTTCCAATTTCCACCCCTCCATCACCTTCACATGGTCCATCACTGACACTTCCCTTCCCTTCTTTGACCTCTCTGTCTCAATTTCTGGTGATAGACTGTCCACCAATATTGACTACAAGACCACCGACTCCCACAGCTACCTCAGCTATAGCTCCTCACACCCTGTTCCCTGTAAAGACTCCATCGCATTCTCTCAGATACTTTGCCTCCATCATATCTGTTCCGATGATGTCACTTTCCAAAACGACGCTTTTGACATGTCTTCCTTTTCCTTTAACCGAAGTTTCCCACCCACGGTGGTTGACAGGGCCCTCAACCGTGTCCGACCCATCTCCCGCGCCTCTGCCTTCACATCTTCCTCTCCTTCCCAGAACCATGATAGGCTCCCCTTGCTCTCACTTTTCACCCCACCAGCCTCCGCATTCAAAGGATCATTCTCTGCCATTTCTGCCAACTCCAGCATGATACCACCGCCAAACACATCCTCCCTTCACCCCCCCCCACTCCCGTCGGCATTCCATAGGGACCATTCCCTCCGGGACAGCCTGGTCCACTTCTCCATCATCCCCAACACCTCACCCCTCTCCCACAGCATCTTCCCATGCAATTGCAGAAGGTGCAACACCTGTCCCTTTACCTCTACCCTCCTCAACGTCCAAGGGCCCAAACACTCCTTTCAGGTGAAGCAGCATTTCACTTGCACCTCCTTCAATTTGGTCTACTGCATTCGCTGCTCCCAATGCGGTCTCCTCTACACTGGGGAGACCAAATGCAGACTGGGTGACCGCTTTGCGGAACACCTTCAGTCTGTCCGCAAGCATGACCTAGACCTCCCTGTCGCTTGCCATTTCAACACTCCACCCTGCTCTCCCGCCCATTTGTCCGTCCTTGGCCTGCTGCAATGTTCCAGTGAAGCCCAACGCAAACTGGAGGAACAGCACGTCATCTTCTGATTAGGCACTTTACAGCCTTCTGGACTTAACATCGAGTTCAACAACTTCAGACCATGAACTCTCTCCTCCATCCTCACCTTTTTTATCCCCTTTTTTCAAAATTAATTTTAATTTTTTAATTTTTATCTTTTTAATCTTTTAATTTTAATTTTTTATGCACTTCTTTTTATTTTTATTTATTTCCATTTTTATTCATTGTTTTATTCTCACCTTTTATCCTATTTTCAAACTATTTTCCCACCACTGTCCCCTCCCCCCACCCAACCCCCACAAGGGCCATCTATCACTTCTTCATGTTGTCCTTTCCAGAGTGCATACCCTTGTCTTGCCATTATCACATTCTGCTTTCTGACCTTAATGCCACCATCAGCACCTCCTTTAGCCAGTACCACTATCATTAACACCCCTTTGTCCTTTTGTCCATGACATCTCTGGCAATCTCTCCTTTGCCTCCACCTATCACTGGCCTACTGTCCAGCTTCACCTGCTCCACCCCACTTAAGCAGTATAAATTTCATCACATTTTATTTCTCTTTAGCTCTAAAGAAGAGTCATAGAGACTCAAAACATTAACTCTGTTTTTTATTCTCTCCACAGATGCTGTTAGATTTGCTGAGTTTTTACAACATTTTCTCTTTTTGTTTCCCTCAAACTTATTGTGAGCTTAGAACCTCAACTGAAAGAAATTTCCAATCATTAAAGGAACATAGTCTGCTTGAGCAGCTATAGACTGGATCCTAAAATAATTAGTCCTTTCTCCCAGGAGTTTTCAACCTAGCAAAGCTATCTTAGGATAGAATATACATAGAAGTACATTATAGCAGAATAAACTATTGTGAAGTTTCTCAATATCAGCTCTTAGAATTCTAACTTAGAAGTCTAGGATATTGTTATTATATGTAGGCTTGTGAATATATAGATGTGAGACTACAACTCCTTTAAACTTGTTTAATACATGTTTATTGTTAAAACCAATTATAGATTACAGTTTATAAATGAGGATTATATAATAGCAATGATAGTAACTAAAGCTATAACATGCCAATAATTTTTAAGGTAAAAACAATTACATAGGTATGAAGAAAGAGTTGTCTAAAGCGGGCTGGGACAAAGAGTAAGGGGAAGGTCAGTGGATGAGCAGTGGCAGACATTTAAGCAGGTATTTCAAAATGCTCAGCAAAAATGTATCCCGGTCAAAAAGAAGGACTTGATGAGAAGGATGAACCACCCATGGCTAACAAAGGCGGTCAAGGAGAGTATCTAATCAAAAACTAAAAGTGGCGAAAACTAGTGGTAGGCCAGAGGATTGGGAACTTTTTAGGAACCAGCAGCAGATGACTAAAATGTTAATAAAGAGGGAGAAAATTGATTATGAAAGTAAATTAGCAAGAAATAAACAAACTAACAGCAAGAGCTTCTATGGGTATATGAAAAGAAAGAGAGTGGCTAAAGTGAACATGGGGCCCTTGGAGGATGCGACTGGAGAATTGATAATGGGGAACAGGGAAATGGCAGATAATTTAAACCAATATTTTGCATCGGTCTTCACGGTGGAGGACACTAGAAACATCCCAAAGATAACAGATAATCAAGGAGCTAACGGGAGGAAAGATCTTGTAACAGACTGTATCATGGGGAACAAAGTATTTGACAAATTAATGGGACTAAAGTCGCCAGGAACTGATGGCTGCATCCAAGGGTTTTAAAAGAAGTGGAGGCATTGCTTGAAATATTCCAGAACTCACTGGATTCCAGGAGGGTCCCAATGGATTGGAAAACTGCTAATGTGACACCCTGTTCAAGAAGGGAGGGAGACAAAAAGCAGGGAACTATAGGCCAGTCAGCCTAACATCTGTCGTTGGGAAAATGCTAAAGTCCATTATTAAGGAAGAAATAGCAGGACATTTAGAAAAGCTTAACACAATCAAATAGAGTCAACATGGTTTTGTGAAAGGGAAATCATGTTTGACAAGTTTGCAAGAGTTCTTTGAGGATATAACAAGCAGAGTTGATAAAGGGGAATCAGTAGATGTAGTGTATTTGGATTTCCAGAAGGGATTCGATAAGGTGTCACATAAAAGTTTGTTGAACAAGGTAGGAGTATTGGCGGTAGTGTATTAGCATGGATTGAGGACTGCTTAACATACAGAAGACAGAATCGGGATTAATGGGTCTTTTTCAGGTTGGAAAGGCATAACTAGTGGAGTATCACAAGGATCAGTCCTAGGGCCTCAATTATTTACTATCTATATTAATGACTTGGAGGAGGGGGCAGAGTGTAATGTATCCAAATTTACTGATGATACAAAAATAGGTGGGAGGGCATGTTGTGATGAGGACATGAGGAACATTCAAGGGGATATAGACAGGTTGAATGAGTGGGCAAAAACTTGGCAGATGGAGATTATGGTAGGAAAGTGTGAGGTCATGCACTTTTGTAGGAAGGATCAAAAGGCAGACTATTAATTAAATGGAGAGAGACTCCAAAAGAGTGCAGCACAGAGGGATCTGGGTGTTCTTGTGCAAGAAACACAATAAGTTAGCATGCAGGTACAGCTAGTAATTAAGAAGACAGATGGAATTTTGGCCTGTATTGCTCGGGGATTGGAGTTTAAAAATAGGGAAATCTTGTTACAACTGTACAGGGTGTTAGTGAGGCCACACGTGGAGTACTGCGTACAGTTTTGGTCCCCATATTCAAGAAAGGATATACTGGCATTGGAGGCAGTTCAAAAGAGATTCACTAGGCTGATTCCTGAGATGAAGAGGTTGACTTGTCAAGAATGGCTAAACAGGTTAGGCCTTTAATCATTAGAGTTTAGAAGAATGAAGGGTAATCTTATTGAAAAGTACAAGATTCTGAGGGGGCTTGACAGGGTGGATGTTTAGATGATGTTTCCACTAGCAGGGAAATCTCAAACTAGGGGACATAGTTACAGAATAAGGGGGAACTCATTTAAAACTGAGATATAAAGGAATTTCTTCCCTCAGAGGGTAGTGAATATCTGGAATTCTCTACCCCAGAGAGTTGTGGGGCTAAATCACTGAAAGTATTTAAAGAAGAGGTATATAGATTTTTGAAATATCAGGGAGTTGAGAGTTATGAGGAGCTGGCACGAAAGAACAGTTGACGCCTGGGGCAGATCAGCGATGATCTTATCGAATGGTGGGGCAGGCTTGAGGGGCCGAATGGCCTACTCTTGCTCTTATTTCTTATGTTCTTATACAAGATTTGAATCCACCGTAATAAGCAGTTTGGATGTACAAACAAAATATTGATTAAAGGTAATTATATTTAGAATCCAGTATAATTTCTTAAGAATTGAAGTGTCTTTGTCTCAACAAATAGGTTGAGTTCTGGCTATCTGCCTATGTGTCCAAAGATGGCTGACTAACTTCTTCCAGTTTTACTGTGAGTGTGTTAAAAGCAGATTTCAACTGAAGTGAAAGCAGCTTCCATTATGCATTGTCCTGGAGAAAAACAAGTTATTCTTATCTCTTATCGAATTTAAGGACCTTGAGGATTATGCTGTTAATGTCTAGAAAAATACAGCTGTATGGCATGCTTCCAACAGCAAAGTAACTCAAGGAGTTATGTGTTTCTATGTTTGGCCTCCTGGCAATGGTTCAAATGCTGCAGCAGTGTTTTGCTTATGCTGAGCAGCATTCTCTAATTATTTGCCTATTTATGCGAATTAACATCTTAAGTTGCCCATCAAATGTGTTAATTCTTTTATAGTACCAAGCAGTGTTGATAAATGAAAACCAATAGGTGTAGGGGGGGAATCTCCTGCTCTTGCTGGTGGTGATCTTGGAGGAGAGAAGGGAATTTACTCAGGCCGGGCAGTGGTGTTCCTGAACCCTGCCGCCTTCCTGCCTCCACCAGAATTAGGTTCTGGGTGGGAAGGCCCATGGTCAACATCCCTGCCCTGAGCCGATTGAGGCCCTTAATTAGCCTATTGTTGACCAGTTAAACCCTCATCCTGCTGCCACTGGGATTAACCCAGCTGCAAGCGGGCCTGTCACTGTGCAGCATGCATGGCAGGTGAACCTGTATGAGCCGCTTGTTGCCTCGAGGTGGGGTTTGGGGCAGGGGTCCCTTGATCAAAGGCACTCAGTGTCTGTTCGAGGAACTGGACATTGGGAGGGGAGGGGTCCAGTGAGAGCCAGCTCCCCGCCCTTGCTTCTGAACCCACTGCCCGCCTCCCTCCTCGCTCCACAAAACATCCCCTTTCCCCACATGACTGACCTGTTGCCTGGGTCCTCCACAATCCTGGGACTGCAGAGGTACTCTTCCTCCAGCAACCATGGCTTCCTCAGTGGTGCTGCTGAGTGCAAGGACTTCCGCCCACTGATTGGCCAGCAGCTCTTGCTAGGTGAGACCTCTGCTCCCTGGGTCTTGATTCCAGGACAAGGCTCGCTGCTGGCCTCACCACTGCCTAATTGGCTTGTGGTTCTGGAGGACTTCCCAAAATCAGGCACTGCAGGCCTCTACCTGGCTCTCCAGCTGCCAGGCAAGACGCCTGATGCCGCAGCAAGATCCTGCCTTTAGTGTATTTGGATTTCCAAAAAGCATTTGATAAGATGCCACATAAAAGTTTACTGCCATAAGATAAAGGTTCATGGTGTTGGGGATAATATATTAGCATGGTTCAAGGATTGTCAAACAGGAGTCGGGGGTGAAATAAGGGGATCATTTATAAGTTGGAAAACTGTAACTCATGGAATGGCACGGGGATCAGTGTTGGGGCCTCGGTTATTTACAATCTGTATTGATGATTTGGATGAAGGGACAAAGTGTTGGTTCCTATGACTTGAAAAGAAATCCAACACTGTATTTTCAGAAGTTTATTCCTATTGCTTTTTTTTTTAATGGATTTCCTGCTGAACCAGAAATGGTGGCTGCTACAAGTGGCATGACCACAGGTCTGTCCCTTTGTTCAGGAAGCTACCACCAGGAGTCACAAGAACCAATAATCCTCCCTCAGCCTGTGGAATCTCACACCTCATTATACAGACCCCTTGTTATCAATAAAAGCAGAGGAGTGCAGGTGAACTGGCTCCCTAACCTGAACTATCACAAAAGAGAGAGATTGAAACTCATTGTATTGGAAGAGATGCCAATGATCACCCCTCCCCTTCCTAAGGGGGAGCAATGGAATTCTGGCCAGAAACACAGAAACTAATTGTTAAACCGCAATTAGCCATTATTGGGCTGTGTCACATGACCTAAGTCTCTGGCGTTTTGGACAATTTTAACATTACATCTTTAGCTTCACAGGCAAACTGCAGTTTTAGCATCAACTGGAAAGGACTGTAGCCGTCGGGCTGAGCAAGCAGCCAGATACCATCTCTCAACTCCACGAAGCCTGCTTGATTTTCAAAATCTCTGATCAACGCCTGCCAAGCTGCCTGAGTACAGAAAGCCCATCACGTTGCAGCTCCATTCATTTCAAGAATTTTCGTCTTGTCGTCTCCCACCAAAAACTCATCGGGGCTAAACTCAGCCATGAAGAAAACACCGTCTGGACTTTGACTTCTCGATTCTGGAAATCACGTGAACTAATATTAATTTCTGTCAGCTATGAAGAAGAGTCATATGAACACGAAACATTAACTCTGTTTCTGTCTCCACAGATGCTGCTAGACCTGCTGAGTTTTCCCACCATTTTCTGTTTTTGTTTCATTTCTGTTTTTCTGGTACTGTTACTATCCATAGTTGCAAAACTCCTTTCTCTATTCTCCCACCCCCTGCCACTTACTGTGTTGTGTGTGTGGAGTGGGAAGATGTGAACAGTCCTCCCCCTGGGTTGTTGAATGTGGAATAAATTAACTTTCTGAGTTAATCATAACATGAGTTTGCTGCGAGTTATTGGTAAATTAGATCACACAGACTGAGGGTTTAGGGAAAAAAATGACAGCATACTTCAAAAATAATTCAGATAGTTGGTGAGAGGAAATAAGTACAGTTTCCCTGTCTCTCTCCTGTACTTAACAAAAGTGTAATAAATGTGTTAACAATACAATAATAGGTGGGAAAGCAAGTTGTGAGGAAGATAGAAAGAAGCTGAAAAGGGATATGTGAGTGAGCAAAAATTTGGCAGATAGAATATAATGTGGTAAAATGTTGAGTTATCCACTTTGCCAAGAGGAATAGAAAAGCAGAACATTATTTAAATGGAGAGAGATGACAGAGTGCAGCAGTACAGAGGGATCTGAGTGTCCGTTTACATAAATCACAAGAATTTAGCATGCAAACACAGCAAGTAATTAGGAAGGCAAATAGAATTCTGGTCTTTATTAAGAAAGGGATGGAGTATAAAGGTAGGGAAGTCTAGCTACAAATGCAGAGGGCATTGGTGAGACTACACTCAGAGTACTATTTACAGTTTTGGACTCTTTACTTAAGGACGGATATATATGCATTAATTGGAGACAGTTCAGGGAAGGTTCACTCGGTTGATTCCTGGGATGAAAGGGTGTTGTCCCATGGCAAAAGGTTGAGCAGATTGGGCCTATCTATGTTCACTGGAGTTTAGAAGAATAAGAGGTGATATTATTGAAACATACGTTTCTGAGGGGGCTTGACAGTATCGTTGCTGAGAGGATGTTTCCCATGTTGGGGGAATCTAGAACTAGGGTGCACAATTTCAAAATAAAGGGTCTCCCTTTTGAGACTGAGATGAGGAGAATTTTTTTCTCTCAGAGGATAGTTAATGTTTGGAATACTCTACCCCAGAGAGCAGTGGACCATGGCTGGGTGATTGAATATACCCAAGGTTGAGTTAAACAAATCTTTGATCCACGAAGGAGTCAAGGGTCTATGGGGGCAGACAGGAAAGTGGAGTTGAGGCCACAATCAGATCAGCCATGATCTTATTGAATGGCAGAGTAGGTTTGAGGGACTGAGTAGACTATTTCTGCTCCTTTGGGCAGAATTCTCCCACCTGGGCCTAAGCCTCATGGCGGAGGCGGAGACAGGGAATGTTTCTCAACATGGAGGTCAATGGGAATTCGCGCAATATCACGCGACCCTGGCCTCATTAATTATGCAGTTGAGGGTTTCCCGATATATCATGCAGCGGGTCAGGCTGGATGGCATGCACCCTGCCATCATATCAGGGTATCATATTTGAAAGGTACCTGACATCAACTTATTGACAAGGATCATAGAGTTGGCAGGAAGTGGATAGGGATCTCCCGCACCTAAGTTCAGTGACTCATCCCTGGGCATCTCCCTCAACCAGGCGAAGGCCAGGAAGGACAACCTGTACTCAGCTGATGGAAGAGGAGGCCAAGCAGGGAAACCAACCCTGCATGAGAGATGTCGCCGCCACTGTCAGTGCCCAGAGTGTCCAGTGCAGGTCAGCCTTCCAATGCCAGAAGAGAATGAATGGCCTCATGCGCGCTGCCAGGGTAAGTGAAGCCTCAGCTGCTCACAATAGCCATAATGAATGGATCAGGGGGCATGGGCCTCAGTGGCAACGCCATAAGATCATGCCATAGAGCCCCACTGCAGTCCATCCATTTTGCAGGTGGAGAGGCCACTGTACCTCCCTTACCCTTCCACACAGAGAGCTTGTGCTGTCTGGAAAGAGGAGCCGGGGAGTGGAGGGTGGGGGGGAGGTGCGGCGGTGTGGGAGTAAGGGAGAAAAGGGACTCAGGAGCAGAGGCAACCAGCAAACTCCACAAATGACATGCCTCGCTGAGCCTTATCCTTGTACGTGGATGGGCTCACCGTTCTGGAGGGTGCTGGCCCAGACCCTTCTGGACAACATTCAGTGCATTAATGACATGCTACACAATCCAATGGGATATCCTAAGACTGAAAACATGAAAAAGAAATGTGAAATAGCGATGTACAATGGATGCTAAATACAATTCCTCAACCCATCATCTCTGTTCTCTTTGAGCAGGACAAGTTAAGCCATAACCGCTGAGAGAGGGAGAAGGCGGGAGGGGGTTGGCCACACCTGAACAAAGTGACAGAATTCAAGGAATGGTAAACCCAGCTGGCAGGGATGGAGCAGGACAGGACCACTGGAGATGGGGAGACTGGATTTGGATCTCCAAACAGTAAGGGTCCATGCATGTCATAGAGGCCTCAGGGCCAAGGGTGTTGGAGGCAGCTCATGCTCACCCAACTCACTCTCTCTCCTCTCTCACTTACAGGCGCCACCAGGAAGAGGGCAAGGTCTGAGTCAAAAGACACCCTGTCCAGCTTCAGCACAAATCAAAGCCCAGAGAGGAGCAAGGACATAACACAAGAGCAATGTGTAACTGTAGAGGAGCCAGCGCAGACACCTGCACCTTCTACCAGTCCAGAGACATGTACCTCGATGGGCCTTAGCTCTAGTGTAGGAAGGGTCTCACAGTCTGCTGGTCACCGCACGGAAACGTGTCCATGGCAGGAGGAGACCTGGTAAACCAAGCTCACCGACACTTGGAGGAGTGCTGGGGAAGAGGCATCTGCAAGGTCTGAGTTCAAAGACGAGCCTCTGGAACCATCCTTCCAACTGATGGTGCTGAGGCAGCAAGAGAGGGAGGAACATCAGGCAGTGGTGTTGGAGACCCTCAACAGGGCGGCACGTGAGGCGGAGTAGGCCGTCTGCCTGCTGGCTGATGAAATGGTGCCAGCCTGTGTATGCATGGAGATCTCCATGGGTAGGATGGCAAACTCCATGGAGATCCTAGTCCAGCAGATTCTGCCGGAGATGTGCACAGACCTGCACTCTACCATGGTAGCCATGGGGGAGCTTCTGCAGTGGCTACATGAGAGGGGGATGGGACAGCTCAATCTCCCTCCATGTGCCCCTACCCCTCAAGGAGTCAGGCAGGGACCTTCATTAACCCAAAGGAAGGGGCAGCAGCAGCTGGACACCCCTGGGATATCCACTCAGGACTTTCAGAAGTTGTCCAGCTCTTCCGAATCCCCTTTGCCTGTGACCCGTTCAACCTCTTCCTCTGTGGCCGCAGGGGGAGCAGCTGGCCCACTGCAGGACAGCCAATGTAAGCTGGGCCCTCGAGGCCTTGACTCTCCAAAGGCTGGCCGCCAAGGTCACCCAAGGCAACAGGGCCAATTGGTCAGCAGGCTGCCTTCCTGCTGCGGAGGTCGGGGGAACACCTAGAGGAAATAGCAGGGTAAGGAAAATCAAGAAATATTTAAACGACAGCTGGTTGTGTGGGTGAACAATTGAATGTCACAATCAGAGAACTTTTGTCAATATAATCACTTTCACTTTAATAATGTCTACGGTCTTGTTTCAGCTGTGGTCCTTAAGGCTTAGCGGCCCCCCCTCCCCTTCCCTTCATCTTCCTGGGGACACCTCATCCCCCGGAATGAGTAACCTGCAGGGAGGCAAGGTATATGCCAGAGCACTTGCAGGCCATGTGCAAGCACTCTCCTGCGCATACTGAGCCTTTATTCTTCAATGTGTTATGTGTCCCAAGGCCCTAGCATTTTAATTACTACACGGTGGGGTTCCCTTTTAATTGTCCAGTTGAGATGACCTGAATCTCCGCCCACTCCCGATGACCCAACTCCCATGCAGCATCTCGAGATTTCTGCCGTGAGGCTCTGCGTAGTTGTGACCAGCCCAACCATGGTGGTAGTGACATTTTGCCTTTGGTCGAACACCTTTCCCCTTCCCCATCACCAACACCCTCTCCCCCATAACCTCCCCACCATTACCCTTCAACCCTTTCCCATCGCCTTCGGCAATGCCCAGATTAATGTTGAAGTCACCTTCCTCCTCGAGAATCCCATCCCCATTACCATTGACTTGACCGCCCTCATCCTGCCTACCCCTCAAATTTGTGTCCATCTCCAGATCCCCACCAACAACCCTTGGCAGTCCTTCACACAACATCATTGCATCCTCACCCTCGCACCCTACCGGCTGGCTCTGGCCCCTTTAACCCTCACCATTCCCTCCTACCACAGCTACCCATAGTTTTCACCCCAGGAGTCCACCATTGACTCTACCGATCCCTCCTCTGAACCCCTTCACATCTCTACACACCGGCATGCACTTTCAGAGCTTCACAAGACCACCCCCCCACCTGCCACCCACCACGGTCCTTCCAACCCTCCTGCTCCATTCCATCTTAAAAGACCCCCTCTGATGCCCTTCCCTCAGCACCCCGAACTGCCCAGGTCCCCCTCTAAGCCTGAACCACCTCTCCATTCCTCTCCTACCATTCTTTCAACCTCCCCGCACCCCAAACAGAATCTCGCTGCCCAACAGCATCTCCTGCTGCCTTCCACCTGCAGCTAGATGATCCGATTTTTTTCTGAAGTCCCTGGATGACGATCCGATCCTTTAGCGACGTCCCTGGGTGAAGGTCTGATCCCTGGGTGAAGTGGCTGCACGGAGAAGAACCACCTCCTGGATGTTGCTTCACGAAGAAGATCCACACGATTGAGGCTCCACCCACCCAGTACAGTGATGTTCCAGGGTCTGATTGCTGGAGGCCTCCATCTTCTAATTGGATCTCCGCGAGTTGCCCAAGACCGTCTTAAGTTAAGTCCTAAGTTTTGCACGCCATGTTGGTCTGGACGTAATCTGGACCGGCATGATTTCCCGCTGGCATCACGGACAATCGAACATTGTGGGGAGGGGGGGGCGATTCCGGTTGGGCTTTCATCTGCATCCCATTAATGGGATGTAAATCAGTTTCACACGGTCTCTGGCAGAATTGCAACCTACCATGGCCGGCATTTCACGTCAAACCGAGGTTTGGACCTCCCACTGAATTCTCCCCCCACCCCAACCTGCCGTTAAACCCGTTGACAGGTCATGGGAGAATTCTGCCCTATTTCTTATGTTCTTAAGGACAAAGGGAGAGATTAATCACATTTCTTAGTTGGAAAGGGACATTAGAACTTAGAATGTCTTGCCAGGACCAATGGTGAAGGAGCATCAGTCATAATTGTTTGAAGAAGATTTAAAATGACGTGAATAATGGGCCAAAATTGTTAGCTGTTTCTGAGAGACATCACAGGTGTGATGGGTCAAATAGTCTCCGTCTACTCTACAATTTCTGGAGCCCTGTTCCAAAACCAAAACTTGGGCAGAGCACATGTAGTGTGTCCAGATAGGAAGAATCTTAATTCCATTGCACATCTGGAGACTAGCTTTATTTTAATAATCAGCATTGGTGGCTTTTGCCTGTAAATACACCTGCCCTTAGTGCTGGATGAACAATTATAGCAGCACATTGCTGCTTAAATGTGAACAGTGAGCTCTTTATTGGGTGAAAAAGGACATTACATTTTTTCATTTGTTTTTCCCTTAAGTGAATCTGCATCTTAACAATAAACTTTGCTCTGAAAGTTATTTGGACTATTCTAAAGGCCTAGTGCAGAACAAACACCTATTATCAACAGGTTTAGGCACCATTGAGACCAGATTAGCAGGTTACACAGAATCCCTCATGTAAAACCCAGAAATACTGCTCAGATACCCCTTCGCCCTACTGCTGGAATTTAGCGGCAATGTAGATGTTTTGACCTTCTCCCAATTCCCTGCCCTTCTCCTCCACCCCAAACTCACCTCAATTTGGAACAGAGGGACAATGGGATCAAAATCTGAAGGATCCTGATGCTTCCAGGTTTTCAGCCTTTTCCACCGCAGGAATTTCAAGCCTTATAATTCAACCATGAGACAGCACGAGCATGGAGATTGGCTTTAAAGAACCTCCGCGTAAGAAAACCTCGAAAACCAGTCAAATGTTTCGTTTTATACTTTTGCATTTTATTTCTATCAATATTTTATCTTTCTTGTTTAAAAACTAGTTAATAAAAGCAGGAGTTCAACCTTGTGAGAGAGTAACAGAGTTATACAGCAAAAAACAGGCCCTTCAGCCCCTCGTGCCTGTGCCGGCCGTCAAGCACTTATAAATTTTAATCCCATTTTCCAGCACTTGGCCCATATGCTATGGCATTTCAAGTGCTCATCTAAATACTTCTTAAATGTTGTGAGGGTTCCTGCCTCTATCACCTCCTCAGGCAGTGTGTCCCAGATTCCAACCACCCTCTGGGTGAAAAAATGTTTCCTCAAATCCCCTCTAAACCTCCTGCCCCTTATCTATGCCTCCTGATAATTGACACCTCCACGAAGGGGAAAAGTTCTTTCCTTTCTACCCTATCTATGCCCCTCAAAATTTTGTATACCTCAATCAGGTCCCCCCTCAGCCTTCTCTGCTCTAAGGAAAACAACCCTAGCCTATCCAATCTTTCTTCATAGCTGAAACGCCCCAATCCAAGCAATATCCTGTTGAATCCCCTCTGTAACCACTCCAGTGCAATTACATCCTTCCTGGAGTGTGGCGACCAGAACTGCACACATTACTCCAGCTGTGCCTTAACTACAGTTTTATACAGCTCCAACATAGCCTTCCTGCTCTTATTCTATGCCTCGGCTAACAAAGGCAAGTATCCCATATGACTTCTTAACCACCTGTGCTGCTGCATCTAGGGATCTATGGACATATACACCAAGGTCCTCCAATCCTCTGTACTTCCTAGGGTCCTACCATTCACTGTGTATTCCCTTGCCGTGTTAGTCCTCCCAAAATGCGTCACCTCACACTTCTCAGGATTAAATTCTATTTGCCACTGCTCTGCCCATTTTACCAGCTCATCCATATCATCCTGTAATCTAAGACTTTCCTCCTCACTATTTATGACACCATCAATTTTCATGTCATCTGTGAACTTACTGATCATGCCTCCTATATTCACGTCTAAACCATTAATGGTAACTACAAACAGAAAGTGTCCCAGCACTGATCCCTGTGGTACACAACTCTTCACAGGCTTCCAATTGCAAAAACAACCTGCGACCATCACCCTCTGCCTTCTGCCACGAAGCCAATTTTGGATCTAATTTGCCAAATTGCCCTGGATCTCATGGGCTCTTACCTTCTTGACCATTCTCCCATGCATGACCTTGTCAAAAGCCTTACTGAAGTCCATGTAGACCACATCAACTACACTACCCTCATCTACATAACTAGTCACCTCCTCGCAAAATTCAATCAAATTTGTTAGACATGATCTCCCCTGACAAAGCCATGCTGACTATCCCTGATTAATCCCTGCCCCTCCGAATGGAGATTAATCCTGTCCCTCAGAATTTTTCCAATAGTTTCCCTACCACTGATGTTAGACCCACTGGCCTGTAGTTACCTGGTTTATCCCTACTACCCTTCTTGAATAATGGTACCACTTTTGCCGTCCTCCAGTCCTCTGGCACCTTCCTGTGGACAGAGAGGATTTGAAAATTAGTGTCAGAGCCCCTGCAATCACCTCTCTTGCCTCACATAACAGCCTGGGTACATGAGTGAGATTAATATCTACAGGGATCCGGATATTACTGATGAATTAATATTGTTGCAGGTACAGATCTTTCCTCAATATTCCAATGAAGGATCAACATCTAAAATTTTGTCCCATTCTTTTTCTTCGCAGATGTTGACCGATCTGCACAGCATTTTCTTCATTGTTTCAGATTTTGAGCATCTGCATTGATTTCATTTTTGAAAGATTTGGTAATATAAGTAATTAAGAAGATAAGAACACAAGAAATAGGAGCTGGAGTAGCCCATTTGCCCTTCAAACTTGTTCCACCATTTAAAGAGATCATAGGTAATCTTCTATCTCAACTCCACCTTCTCACACTATCCCCATTTCTCTTAGTACACAAAAACCTATTGACATCTGTCTTGAATATACCCAATGACTGAGCATCCAAGCTCTCTAAGGTAGAGAATCCCAAAGATTCAGAACCCTTTGAGTGAAGACATTTCTCCTCATCTCAATCCTAAATGACAAACCCTTATTCTGAGTCTGCAGACCTTGTGTTCAACTCTCTCATACCACTGGCTTCTGTGACCTGTCTGAACCAGTACCACAAACTCATCATGAGTAGTCACAGCATGAAGAAAAATAATGGAAGTCTGTGGCAATAATTACAACAACAATTTGCATTTATATACCACCTTAAATGTAAAACAAATCTCAAAATGCCTCACAAGGGTGTAATCAGACAGAAATTGATGTTAAGCCAGTACAAAAGATGCTAAGAGGGGTGATACAAATTTCACTCCAGGAGATGGGTTTTAAATGGGGAAGGAAGAGAAGGCGATGGAGAAATTGAGAGAGAACTTCAGGACATAAGCCCTAGACAGTTGAACATATGATCTCATGCCCTCTGACATCAGAGACATTTTTTTATTCACTTAGGGGATGTGGGCTTCATTGGCTGGGCCAGCATTTATTACCCATCACTAATTACCCATGAGAAGGCGGTGATGAGTTGCCTTCTTGAACTGCTGCAGTCAATGTGGTGTATGTGCACCCAAAGAGCAGTTAGTAAAGGAGTTCCAGGATTTTGACCCAGTGACAGTGAAGGACCGGCAATATATTCCCAAGTCAGAATGGTGATTGGTTTAGACGGGAACTTCCAGATGGTGGTGTTCCTATGTATCTGCTGCCCTTGTCCTTCTAGAGAGTAGTGGTTTTGGGTCTGGAAGGTGATGCCTAAGGAACCTTGGTGAGTTTCTGCTGTGTATCTTGTAGATGGCCCACACTGCTGTCACTGTCTTTCAGTGGTGGAGGGAGTGAACGTTTGTGGATATGGTGCCAATCAAGTGGGTTGCTTTGTCCTGGATGGTATCAAACTTCTTGAGTGTTGTTGGAGGTGCGTTCATCCAGGCAAGTGGGGAGTTCCATCACACCCCTGACTTGTGCCCTGTAGATGGTGAACAGGCTTTGGAGGGGTCAGGAGGTGAGTTTCTCACCACAGGATTCCTAGCCTCTGACCTGCTCTTGTAGCCACAGTGTTTATATGGCTAGTCCAGTTCAGTTTCTGGTTAATGGTAACCCCCAAGATGTTGATAGTGGGAGATTCAGTGATGGTAATGCCATTGACTGTCAAGGGGCGATGCTTAGACTCTCTCTTGTTGGAGACGGTTGTTGTCTGGCACTTGTGTGGCGCAAATGTTACTTGCCACCCGTCAGCCCAAGCCTGGATATTGTCCAGGTCTTGCCTTTGAGGAGTCACCCATTTCAGGCCCCTGAGCCAATTGCCAACTGTGAACCTATTGGATGTCGACCTGGCATAACTGGAACCTACCTCAATCTCCATTGTCCCAAGTGTCCTTTTACTCCAAATGCACCATGAAAACCACATAAAATCTCAGGAACTTCAAGTTCACTGTCTCCTAATGAAAATTGCTCTCATTGTGTTTGTATTAAGATGAATGGAGAGACAAGCTTGTTGGTCTTTATGGCCTTTGCTCCATTCTGAAGAATTCTTCTGTTCACCGAATGAATTCTGCACTAAAATGCATCATTGTAATGTAAAAACTATGGTTGTTCGATTTGCAACACATGATGACTGCCATTCCAAATTTTTCCTCATTCTACTTGGGGACAGTGACCCTTTAAACTTGGGAGAATACAAGTTTGAAGAATTGTAAGACAAATGTGGGGAGTTAGAACTAAAAATTGTGATCAATAAGATCCTTGTAGTAAAAATTGAAATTACTCAACCTTCTGAGAGAGAAAACCAACCACACATGAATCTTTTTCCAATTTTTGTCTCATTTCTAAATGGAAACAAGATAATAATAATAATAAGAAGAATCCAACTGGGCTGAGAATTATGGCCAATTGAATCCTCATTCGTTGTATCAGTAAGACATGCATCTTCATTTTCTACGCAGTATTTGATAATCTGTGCTTCTCTCCCTATGGAAAGTTGTGATTTTTGACCCTGAAAAGAGCAGCATTGAAGCCTTGTCATTTAAGCTTTGTAGTCCTGATTGTACAGTTTGTCCCAGTTGTGAATCACACTGATTCTCACAGATGAATGAGCTCAAAAGTCATTGAAGGGTACAGGATCCTGAGAAGAACGCTTCATTTGTCTTCACTTGCTGACAACTGGAAAAGCCTCCTAACTGACGATCAGGTTATTTATTGCCACCATTGGAAAGATAAATGGGGCAACTCATTAATTCAAAAACATTTAAAAAGAGTAACTTAAGAAGACAAATAAAATAATGCCTTTGTTCAGGTGTTACATCAACGTGTAGCACTGTGCATTCCTGCAATGGAGGTTTGATCTTTATATTGAATCTTCAATCTCAGCCATCCAGTGGACAAGTGCATCCTCTTTTTCTTACTTTCTTATTTTGAAGAAGTTCTTAATGCTGAAATCATCACTATCAATATGAAATATTTTAAATGTAACAATCTCAAGGTTGTCAGCTTCCTATCCTACTCCTATATGTTAAAGCTTCTTTAAATGCTTCCTGTTAGCAGGATTAAGAACTGGAACATTCCTGACTGATGTAGTTGAGCTCTGCATTGAACAGCATTTACCAAATTTTGCTGTCCTTGTTGCTTGATAATTGCATCATCTGGGCACACCTGTAAACTGGAAAAGGCTGAGTTTCAGCTCATAAGAACACATAATCCCTGTCTATTCAAATTACTACATTTTCACCATCGAATTGACACATGTTTCTCAGCAAGAGTAGCAACATTATGTGAGGGTTAGTCGGTGGAATTTTCCATACCTGCTGGCACGGGCGTGTTCGGTGACGTGAGTGGACAATATGGCAAGAAGGCCAAAAATTAGTTTCACTGAATCACAGGATCAGACAGTGCAGAAGAGGCCCTTCGGCCCATCAAGTCTGCACCGACATGGCGTTGTGAAACTAGTTTGCGATTGTCCGCTCCACCCTTCAATGGCGGGCTGTGTTTCCTGCCGTTGGATGTCGGGAACCTCATGTTAATGGATCTGCATATCATTATAAGCACAGCCCACTGGAATCATCCCCACGCTGGATCATCTGAACACGTCAGCTGCACTGCAGTCGTAGCGACTTGGAATGGGGGCAAGGGTTGCACTGCAGTTGATGGTAGAGCACAAGCACGTGCGGGGTTGGGGTTAGGGAAATGGCCACGCATTAGGGAAACCCAGAGTAAAGTGACCATTCCTCCACAGCTGAGACAGTTCAGGCGCAGCCACACTGTTATGCTTGTAGCCAGGCCTCTAGCTTATCTGCCCACTCAAGCAATGCAGAGGCACGAAAGTGCCACCAAATACTCCTGAACTTTTCACCCCCCAGGCACAGACTGCAAACTAATAAGTGTTTTAGTGGACCTCAGAACAGTTAAGCAACTGGGCATGTTGTACAATCTCCTTTCTAAAGCTGGCTATGCAGCAGTAACTTATGCAGCCCATTACAATGTCATCATTCAGATTTGGACTAGTATAACCTCATGGTTCAAGCTAACAGTGCAGCTTTGCAGTGTGGGTTAGGGGAATGCCTGTGTCTGAGCTGAGAGTGCAGCATGCAGTCAAATGGGCAAAGCTGCCACCAATTGGTCAGGTGGAGTGGGACGGAGTTGGGTGGGGTTTCGGGCAGCTGTGCAGCACACTAAACTCTGGCCATCCAAGTAGTGGTCAGCACTCTCCGGGATATCTTAAGGGGCCTTCAGACTTAACCAAGAGAGGTTCTTAGTATAGCCATTTTAACCCATGCATCTCTCTCTTTCATCCTGCAGGAGGAGTACATCAGGAGCATGGAGCCTGGTGATGTCGCTGTATGTCTCGTGGTGTACAGAGAGCAGAGATGAAGGAGGAGAGAGAGACAGAGGTGCCTCACTGTGCAGAGTGAAGAGCAGCAGCCTCAGGAAGAAGGGGCAGCTGGGGCTCCCACACATGCAGCTAAAGAGCAACAGCGAGCCATCACTGGTCAGCGCCTAGCTAGACCAAGGGTCTATACACGTCGCCTTTCATTCCTGCAGATGACTGAAAACCAGTGTTGCTGAAGGCTGTGCATGTCCTTGGAACTGGTCAGTCACATCTTCCAGTTCCTTTCAAGACTCCACAGGCGACTTCTGTGGGATATCGCAAGCCGCCACCCACAAGCGCATCCATGAGGTCACGGATGCCATCTTTGCGAGGGCACACAACTTTGGACAGGGACCAGGAAAGCCAGGATGCAAGAGTTCTGGAATTTGCTCAGATCTCGGTTTTCCCACAGGGGCAGGGTGCCATTGACTGCACTGACGTGATGCTCAGATCTCCATGGCAACACGCAGTCAACTATGTCAACTGCAAGGGATTCCATTCGCTGAATGTGCAGCTGGTGTGCGACCACCAGAAACGCGTCCTGCAGGTCAGCACATGGTTTCCAGGGAGTGTCCATGACTCCTACATTCTCAGTAGGTCACAGATCCCTGACATCTTGTAGGATCCAGAGAGGCTGCAGGGTTGACTCCTCAGGGAGCTACGCGCAGAGGACATGGCTGATGACACCCATGCGTTGGCCTCAGAGTGCAGCAGAGCGACAGTATAATGAGGCTCATGCTGCAACTCGCACCTTGGTGGAGCAAACCATCGGGATGCTGAATGTGTGGTTCCGGTGCCTGCACCAGCTCTGGTGTCACCCTGCAATACAGTCCACAGCGGGTGTCACGCATCACCGTCGTCTGCTGCACGCTTTACAACCTGGCTCTACAACAGGGAGAGGAGCTGGCTGAGGAAGAGATAGAGGAGCTGGAGGTCTCCTCGGATGAAGAGGACGTAAACAGGGATGAAGGTGAGGAGGTCCTTGAAGGTGATGATGACGGCCATGAGGTCATCACACTGGCCAGGCAAGGCAGGCGCGCTTGGGAGGCCCTCATAGCTGCTAGATTCATGGAGGATGATGACAACATGTAGTGAGGAGACACCATAGATCCTCACATTGCACCTATGAATGTTTCAACTCCAGTCTGGCTGATGGCAGCGCATATACTGTCTGTGATAATGTTCCTGTCATGGAGACACATTAGATGCCCTAATAGTCGCTTGATTGCAGGAGGATGATGGTGACATACATTGAGGACATTCCATAGATCTTCATATAGTCTCTGAGAATGTTTGACTCCTGTCTGGCCAAGGACAGCTCACTTGTGCTTTATGATCATGGTCATATCATGAAACTTTAAATGCACTGATCCTTTGTCCGCCTTCAGCACCTGACTCTTTCAGGAGCACAGCGTCACTAGTCACAGATGTTGATAAGATGGGGGCCAGCCCCACCTTAATGGTGCTGAGAGCACACACAGAGAATTATGGAACTCTGTAACGCCTGCCCATGACATTCTGGCAGCAATGACAAGCACCGTTGAGGAGCAGGCATCAGTGATGTGTCCAGGGAGTGAGGCTGGATCATTACTTTAGTCTGAAGGCTGCACAAAGCACAGGGAAGAGGCCCTGGACTGAGATACCTTCTTGTGCAGGAACCAAGGTTTCACATCTGAGTAACACGAACACTGCTCATCAGAACAAGGAGTCATAGGCAGTGAGAGATTCTTGGGAGTTTATTTACAATAGTGAATGTTATGTACAAGTGATTAACACCCATGCTCAAGCTGTGTAACTACATCTTATTCACCTTCCTAACCCTGTCGCTACGTCTTGGTGCTCCCCGGGCATCCACAGTGGAGGTGGAGGCACTATGCTGACTGCTGTGACGACCTTAGCAGGCTTCCTATGGAAGATCATGATCTGGAGAGCCCTCGCCTGCTTTCAGGGTCCTGCTGTGTGGCAGTGGCACCCTCCTCGGCCTGTGGAGCTGGAACTGCTGGGGTCACAGGAAGAGGGGATTCGGATGGGCTGGACACTCCCGGAGTCACATGCGTGGATGACTCCAGGGTGTTGAGCTGCTGCTCCTCCTCCTTGTGAGTACCCAACGGCCCCTGGCTGACTCCTGTAGGAGAAGGGGAAGACAGAGTGAGATCGAGCTGCCTCACACCCCTCTCACGTACACATTGTTGGAGGCCACCTATGGAGTTAGCGATGGAGTTCAGCCCGCGCAGCAGTGCAGGACCACAACCATCTTCCTTTCTGCTAGGTATGACTCCAATCAGCAGAAAGTTTCCCCTCTGATTCCCATTGACTCCTGTTTTGCTAGGGCTCCTTGATGCCACACTTGGGCAAATGCTGCCTTGATGTCAAGGGCAGCCACTCTCACCTCACCTCTGGAGTTCAGCTCTTTTGTCCATGTTTGAGCAAAGGCTGTAATGAGGTCAAGAGCTGGGTGAACCTAGCAGGACCCAAACTGGGCGTCAGTGAGCAGGTCAATCAAGTGCTGCTTGATAGCCTTGTCAATGACCCCTTCCATTACTTTACTGATGATCGAGAGTAGACTGATGGGGCGGTAATTGACTGGGCTGGATTTGTCCTGCTTTTTGTGTACAGGACATACCTGGGCAATTTTCCACATAGCCGCGTAGAAGTCAGTGTCATAGCTGTACTGTAACAGCTTAGCTAGGGGCATGGCAAGTTCTGGAGCACAGGTCTTCAGTGCTATTGTCGGAATATTGCCAGGGCCCATAGCCTTTCCAGTATCCAGTGCCTTCAGCCGTTTTTTGATATCATGAACACTGAATCAAATTGGCTGAAAACTGCCATCTGTGATGCTATTGACCTCCGGAGGAGGCTGAAATGGATCATCCGCTTGGCATTTCTGGCCGAAGATTGTTGCGAATGCTTCAGCCTTATCTTTTGCACTGATGTGCTGGGCTCCTCCATCATTGAGGATAGGGATATTTGTGGAGCCTCCTCCTCCAGCCAGTTGTTTATTTGTCGACCACCAGTCACGGCTGGGTGTGGCAGGACTGCAGAGCTTAGATCTGATCCGTTAGTTGTGGAATCTCTGTCTATCACTTGCTGCTTATGTTGTTCGGCATGCAAGTAGCCTGTGTTGTAGCTTCACCAGGTTGACGCCTCCTTTTTAGGTATGCCTGATGCTGCTCCCAGCATGCCCTCCTGAGCTCTTCATTTAACCAGGGTTGATCCACTGGCTTGGTGGTAATTGTAGAGTGGAGGATCTGCGGGGCCATGAAGTTACAGATTGTCATCGAGTACAATTCTGCTGCTGCTGATGCTTCACAGCACCTTGAGTTTTCAGGAAGAGAGTTCCAAAGACTCACGGTCCTCTGAGAGAAAAAATTTCTCCTCAACTCTGTCTTAAATGGGCAACCTCTTATATTTAAATCGTGACCCCTGTTTGGAGGATTGGCAGAAATACTTCCCATGGCATAGCTCCCTTATTTGAAGCTGGATTGCTCTAAACCAGGGTCCCATAGAATGGGGTGAAACAGGGAGTGTGTGTAACTTTAGGTCTTCTCTCCAATACAGGGCAAGATTTAATAGTCTCATAAGGTTGGCAAAGTACTCGTGTTTACAAGCTGCTGTTAATGTATCTTGCATAATTCAGACAGTTGCCATTTAGTTACCCTAAAATGTCCATTCAGAAATTTAAAACTTAAAACTGTGAGCTAAATTTTCTGTAGTGACACCTGTACATAAAAGATTAAGTGGATACGGCATCCTACAATGCACTCCTGCTCATTGAAGCCTCACTGTCTCTGTGGGAACTTAATAAGAGAACTGATGAGAATCCTCAAATGGTTGTCAAATTAAGCAGTCTGTGACTGACAATAACAAACTGTCTTTTGTCAGGCAGGAACAGATTCCGCATAATTCCCAAAGAAGATCAGCCCCAGCAGGAGAGACAGCAGGAGAAGAAGGAAAAGCAAACACTGGGAATTGAAACCACCCATGCTATAGGAGTGGGGAGCGGAGTTATGGGACGTCCTATACCCAAAGCTAGTTTGTGCTAACCAAGTGCTCAATAAGGATCTAAAATGGATTCTCATTTCTCAGACAATATTCTGAGGAGATTTAACCCACATTAACGGTCTGTGACATTCAAAAGTGGAGCCAGAAGAAGCATCTCCAGCAACATGCAACATGTTTCAGGTAAAACTTAGCTACTTACATATTGTTGAGGTGCAACGGAGAAGATTAGGTGTTCAAGAGGTTACTTGATTAAGTCTTAACAGGCTTAGTCATAATTCAATAGAATATTTGTTATACTTGGGTAATGTTCCTCATTGTAAACAGCACCATCAAACCAATAGAACCAAAAATACATGTTTTTTGTAAATATTAAATGGGATGTAATAAAGCAGAGCAGGCAGCTGCACAAAGCAAGTAGATAATTGTTGTGTTGCTGCATTGTAAGGTAACAGAATAAAAGCCTTTCATCTGATACCTTAACACAAGGAAATGTCACTATTCCTTTCCTTTCAACGAGAAAAGGAACAATACGGTGTGTTGTGACAATTCTAGAACATTAATGCAATAAACCACAAATTATTCCTACTCTGGGGCCAGCATTTAGCTGTAATTCTGGTAAAATCCATGACAATATGACATAAGCCTTAATGATGCGAATTTCATTCCTGCTTCGAAAATGAATCAGCATGGTTTTTAGTGGGTTTTAAAAATAAACGGAGAGTTCCGCAGAGCACAATCCAATAAAGGCTGTAATTATGTAACAATAGCTGTGCTTATCATGATTCAAGCACGTGGGTGCTTATAACTTTTACAGGCCGCGGGTGGGGTATCTATTATTGAGCTCAGATGGAATCTTAATTGCCACTAACTGAGAGCTTGGCATGCAGCTAAACTAACACAGGCTGAAGCGATGTGCACATATTGAAATTGCTTTTCATTTGATAATATTAATGCATGTGCACTGGGCATGATTGTATTTATAATATAGTAATTGGCTTAGTTAACCTCTGAAGGTAATGTGCACTTGGTAATTTTCGCTGCTGTTTTACTTCATAAAGAATGCTAAAAAAAAATCTTGCTTCAGTTTGTTCCCCTCCAAGGGTGATTGAATCATGCTGTGGAGAATTGGACAACGTACAACAGGCACCTCAAAAGATTGGAGAAGTACCAGTGGCGATGCCTTCGCCAGATCCTCCAAATCCAGAGGCAAGAAAAGTGGTCCAACGGCTGTGTCCTCTTCCAACCCAACAACGAGGTCCGAATCATGTCATCCAAATGCTTGACACCAGGCTTCCGAAGCAACTGCTCTACTCGGAACTCAGTCTGGGAGGAGAGTCCCAGCAGGACCATGGAAACACTTTAGGGATATCCTCAACGCATCCCTGAAGAGATCAAACATACTGGTCGTCTCACAGGATACCCTGGCTTGTGACCGACCAAGATGGAGAAGGCTCAATCGGAAGGCGCTGAACACATCGAGAGACTTTTTTTTGAGAATGTGCAGAGGTGAAGTCAAGGCATCGGAGGGAGTACGCCGACCTCCAAACCCAATCCTTCAAGCACCACCTGCCCCAAATGTGGCAGAGTCTGCAGCTCATACATTGGACTTATCAGGCATCTCAGAGCCCATTGAACCGGAGTGAAAACAAGTCATCCTCGACCCTGAGGCCTAAGAAGAAGGAGAAGAAGATGAAGTTTTACAGATGCTAATCTTTTGCCCATGTAGAAGCCGAGACACTGAAGGCTGATTATGCACTACTGGAAGGAAGCCTGGTTAGTCAACCCAACTTTCCACCCATGATTTTCCCTCTGGCAACAGCAGCCTGCCCTCAATTTCCCTTATCAGTGTGGCTCATGAAAGAAGAAATGGTATGCATTTACATAATGACTCAGTGTGTTCCAAAACACTTCATAGCCAATTAATTACTTTTGAATGCAGTCACTGTTGTAATGTAGGAAACTCAGCCACCAACATGATAATGACCAGATAATCTGCTTTTTTTAATGATGTTGGTTGAGGTGTAAATTTGCCCAGGATACCACTGAGAACTTTGAAGAAGAGTCAATCGGACTCGAAGCATTAACTCTGCTTCCCTCTCCACAGACGCTGCCAGACCTGCTGAGTTTTTCCAGCATTTTCTGTTTCTATACTGCTGAGAGCTCCCCTGCCCTTCTTCAAAATAATGCTGTGGGGCCTTTTATGTTCACATGAGAGGACATTCGGGACAACTGTCTAACGTGTCCTCTGAAAGTCGGCACTTCCAACAGCACAGCAATCCCTCAGTGCGACACTGAAGTGGCAACTGAGATTTTGTGGTCAAGTCTCTGGAGTGGGCCTTGAACTCAACGCATTGTAGTCAACTAGAGTGCAACCACTGAGCTGAGTTGGCACCTTGTGGATAAAACATATCATCCAATGCATGTCAGCAGACTAATGACATCTGTAATCAATTCTATTCTTATTCTGCATTCAGACACATTGGGCTGAATTTTCACAGCCCTGTAGCCGGCTTTGAGGTTCAGGTGGGGGGGAGCCATGTTGGAACAGCCCACTGAATCATTGCCAGGGGAGTTTAGCTGGGGTGACCTGGGAAGCGGATCTGTTGGCCACTCAGGGAGGTGCGCAGCTAATTAACATAGTGAAGGCCGCAGTTGCTGGCGATTTTGCCGGTGTCCAAGTGGCACCACCCCCTCCCCACCCCCCACAGACTCATTGCAGAGGCTGCCAGCTCAATGTAGGCAGCATCTGTGTGGCAGCCTAGGTGCCAACGAAGCCGGAGGCTCCTTGCTGCAAAGAGCGGGCTGCATGCATAAAAGACCAAAAATTGCGGCCATGACCAACTCAGCAGAGAGGTTTCCTTTCCATCTATATGTTCCTACCAGCCTAAATCCGTTTCATTTGCTTAGTACTGTGCAGGCCAGTGAGGGCACCTGAATGTTGAGGTGTCCACATGGTTCTGACCTGTGTCTGCAACGTCCACCTTCCCCAGTGCAGCTGTCGAGACTCCAGTACTGTCAGCCCAGCTCTGATTGGCTGGTAGCATCAAGAGTCTACTTGCCATCCCTAATCGATGAGTGTGGAGGCGACCAATTAGAAGGCTGTCTCCGGGAAGATTGATCTGGTCTTGCTCCTGGCAAGTGCAGTTTGGGGCTGCCATTTTTTCCCGATGTCGGAGTTCTGAGCCAATGGGAAAATCCAACCCATGCACTTTCCACAAAGTCACTGTGTAGAAGTCTGGAAATGGTATCGTACAGGAAGTTTGCCTTCCTTAGTTCAGATTTTCAGCTTATTTATGCTTTAGTTACCAAGTCCTGTTCACTAATCACTGCTGTGCTCACTGATCTACACTGGCTCCTAGTTAGCAACATCTCAATTTACAATACCTATCCTTGATATCAAATCCCTCGATGGCCTTGCTCCCCGCTATCCCTGTAATCTCCTTGAGCCCCACAACCCTCCAAGATATCGGTGCTCCTCTAATTCTGGCTTCTTCTGCATCCCTGATTTTAATTGCTTCACCATTGGTGGCGGTGCCTTCAGCTGCTAAGCCTTAATTCCCCCCTCAGCCATCACCACCTCTCTTTCCACTTTAAGACGATCCTCAAAATATACATCTGACCAACTTCTCGGCCATCTGGCTTACAATCACTTCATGTGGCTTGATGTCACATTTTGTTTCGTAATGGTCCTATGAAGCACCTTGGTGCTTTTTATTATGTTAAAGACACTATGTAAGTACAAGTTGTTGTTATTATTTGTGCCCTTATTCCTGTCGCCGGATGATATCAGTCAGCTCAGCACAAACTGGGGATAAGTTATAATGGCAACAAGCTAATCTGCTTCATTATTAACCCTCAAAGGTCTAGAGCCTGTTATGTTATCAATTTATAATCCAGGTATTTTGGTTTTGTTTGAGATGTGATTGCTTCTGCAGTACAGGGCTTTAAGATGGATGAATTAATATGGACTGATTATTTTTATACAATAATCATTTAAAACATTGAGCAAGTCCACAGAAAAACACCAATGAACTCAATTTTTTCTATTTTTAACACGTTTGGTTAAACATTTCTGCCAGTTCAGTGGTGAAATTATTTTGAAGTGGTCAAACACTGCTTTAAAACAACAGCAACAGGAGTTTCTACAGATTCATTACCCAATGCACTATAAATAGAAGGAGATGAAACCCACAGATATTTCAGCTTAGCTCATCCTGAACTAGTTTCAAATTTATGATATGGATTAAGTATTTTGAACAATCTGGATTAAATTAAAATATTTATGTATTTTGGGCGGTATTTTCTGCTCCCGCCAGTGGTGGGTCTGGTGTCGGGTGACAGCACAAAATTTGGAGCGATGGCATAAGTCAGTTTCCCACCAGTGGGAAATTAGTTTGGAATTTTGTTCTCCCGACTTTCATGGAGGGCTAAAGGTGGGTCAAGTTTCCCGGTGATCCATGTCGGGAACCACCTTTGCATCTCATGAATGCTCACTAAAAATACAACTCACCGAATCATGTTGGCCATCCACATTGAAATGCCTCACCAGCAGATAATTAGAACAGTCTGTTTCACAATAGTTTCTCAGTGACGTGCAGCTGGCGATCTGCACTTCATCAGCGACATCAAGGTTCGTAGACGCTTCTTTTCACAGCGGTGGAACGACATCTCGGTGCTTCTCTGAAGCTGCGCCAAGGCTGATGCACCGGAGGTAACAGCAGTGGGGAGGGAGAAGACAGAAGCACGCTTGCGGGCTGGAAGGAGGGGTGGGTGGTGTGGTGTGGAGTGAATGGAGCATGGAGAGGAGGGCGAAAGCAGAAACATGGCTGGTGGAGTGAGTGGAGCACGGGACGGAAGCATGATGCAGAGACATGACTGGGGGGCGAGTGAACACGGGAGGGAAGTGGGGAAGACAGAACCATGACTGTGGGGAGAGGGTGGAGCACGGGGGGAAGAGTGGTACACAGGCACTTGGCTTGAGGGTGGGGGGGTTGTCAAAGGTGAAGAGGGTATTAGTATGAGACAGTCTGGGGCTCAGGCCACACTGTCGGGGGGCAGAATCAGAAGACAGTCCTAGGGCTGAGTGGGCCATGCTAGAGGGCTCTGTATGGCACACGTCGTGCTCCCAGTCCTGGGATGGGAAGTCCTCTCTGCGCAGTGACGATCAGACACAGCATGGTGTGCAGGGAGTGGTCAGTCTGTTCCAGGTGTTGGCCCTGGGGAGCGGTTAGAGGATTGGTACTGGGCAGCTGATGGCACAGTCAGAGGAGGCATCTGCTTCTGGTTAAGTGGGAGTTAGTAAGTCTTGGGCAGGTACTGCATGGTCTCAATAGAGTGCAGTCCCTGAAAGTTGCGATGCATGTGGCCTCAAGAAGAGGAGGGGTCAGGTCGACAAAAGGCATGGGAACATCAACATTAAATGGTTCAGTGGGGAGGACAGGAATAGCAACATAAATGAGATTGGCTCCAGGTTGGTGGGGGAGGTAGAAGAGTGATCAGAGGAAAGGGAATTTGGATGCGTTGAGGATGGAGGAGGATAGGAAGGACTTGGAGGGTAAGAGAGAGAGGTTGGAAGCTAGTCACGCACTCCAAACACAGCACCACCATGATGATCAACAACTATGAATGGCGCAGTTGAAAATAATGCTTGAAAAAAATTGCCCAGGAGGGGCCTGAGGGTGTGGGGGAGGAGTCAACGGCTGCAAGTTTGGGCTGATTGAAGAGGTACCCAAATAATTTTCAGCTTGAGTCATGCAGATCATGGCTCAGCTGAGATCTGTTAACATGTGTCTAATGCCGATTGAAGCAGTTTGGCACCTTAACTCATGGGCCAGAAAATGATGTGTGGTGATGTCGGGCGAGCGTCCCGATGTCACCGCAGGAAATCGTGATATTTAGGGGCGGGCGGGCATGCAATGTTTTCCGATGCGTGCCCGCCATTAATTAATCATCCACTTAAGGCCCTTGAGGCTGCAATTGTCTGGTATTTTTCGGGGCCGGGCCATCTTCAGGATGTCGCACGGGCATAAAGGGCAGGTGGGTAGGCCACATTTGTATAAACCTCATCCATGGGCAGGATAAGAGGAGTGAGTGAGGTCGCGAATGTTATTTGTCAGACATTTAATTGTGAAAGTTACTGATACTTGCCTGTGTGAGCAGGAATACTTCAAAACTCTTCACAGCTGCTTGGACAGGAGTAACGGGCTTTAGGTCAGGACTCTGGAGTAAACATCATTTTTGGGGCCTTGCTGGTTTCAGGAAGCCTTCCCTTAGCCTGGGAATGGGAGTTGCGCTGTCCACTGGAGGCACCTCCTCTGAGGAGGAAGGGAGGGCCAGAAGGGGAAGGAGGCCAGGAGTCCACATTCAGCCTCCAGGGGAGCCACCTTTGGGAGGAGAAGCGAAGGCACAAGGGGCACAGGGCCTGCAGGATGTCCAAGGCGGAAGGGGCCGCAGAAGACGCCATTATCCTGCTGCCAGGGTATTCAGGCGGCGAAGAAGCTGCCTCAATATGTCTGAGGTGCAGTGCCAAAGGAGGCTCCATCTCTCAAGGGGGACAGTCAACTCCATCAACAGATGATTGGCCCTGAGATCTGCGCCAATTGTGGGTGGGCACCCCATGCCAGTGGCCCTGAAGATCACGGCTGCCCTCAACTTCTATGCCTCCAGCTCTCTCCAGGGGTCGGTGGTGATCTTCATGGAGTCTCCCAGTCAGCAGTCCACACTTGTGTCAAGCAGGTTACAGACACTCTGTTCAGGCGTGCATTGACTTTCATCCACTACCGCTGGGACGAGACCAGCCAGGCTGAGCGAGCCAGAGGCTTCACAGTGATTGCTGGCTTTCCCCGCGTCCAGGGTGCTATAGACTGTACACATGTGGCCATCAAGGCGCCAGCAGGTGAGCCCGGTGCCTTCGCCAACAGGAAGGGCTTCCACTCCATGAACGTGTGATCACAAGCTGCAGATTCTGCAAGTCTGTGCAAGGTACCCAGTCAGCTCCCACGATGCCTACATCCTCAGACACTCCCAGGTGCCAAGCCTTTTCAGTGCTCCAGCCCGGCTGGATGGATGGCTGCTGGGTGACAAGGGCTATCCCCTCAGAATGTGGCTCATGACACCTCTCCGCCATCCAAGAACAGAAGCTGAGCAGCGGTACAATAGGAGCCACGCCTCCACAAGGGCTGTGGTGGAGAGAACCATCGGTCTTCTCAAGATGTGCTTCCAATGCCTGGACTGTTCAGGGGGTGCACTCCAATTCACCCCAGATCATGTGTCGCTGATAGTGGTTGCATGCTGCGCTCTCCACAGCCTTGCGCTGGAAAGGGGCGACGCTGTGGAGGAAGAAGATGTAGACGCAGTGGCTGTGGCTGCACACGATGAGTCCAGCAGTGAGTCCGAGAATGAGCACGCACAGGGAAATGCTGAGGGGGTAGACGCTGACCCGAGCATCTTCCAGGCAGGCAGGGACACGCAGGAGGCTTTAATCCAATGAACCTTCAGCCAGCACACCACAGATGGACCTCCAACAAAACCAGGGCTGCAGGCTCCATACTCGATGCCTGTGAGTAACATTGGTCTGGTTAGGAACATTAACTATGTGTCCTGTCAATAAAACTCAATGACAAACAACTCACTCATAACATCACTGGTTCCCGTCGACCTGCAGAAGTAAGGAATCACCCTGAGCCATGTTCACATATAAACATTTAATGATTTAACAAAATGTCTTAAATTTACACTTGCAGGTGCCACTTCTAGGTGCTGTCCTCTCTCTGGCACTGGCATCTGAGACAGTCTGTTCACTGTGCTGTCCTGTTAGCCTCGATGACCTTGGCGGCCGATCTCTGATCCATGAGGCCTTTGATGGCCCCGCCTGGGAGGGAGCAGCCAGTTCCACAGCTGGCATCTCCCCAATCGCCACAGCCTCATCGGATCCCATGGTCACTGGCAGAGGGGCGGAGGAGCTCCTGGCCTCACCCAGAGTGCCCTGAGAGGAGCCCGAGGAGATGACAGGCAGCTGCTGCGCTAAGGTGAGGCCTCTTCGGACCTCCCTGCTCACCATTGATGGATGGGCACTCGGCTGGGATACTTGGTGCCCAAACCGTCTTCCACACTGGCACTGACCAGCTGAGGTCAATGCCACTGTGAGGGCTTGCAGGTCCGAGCACATCCCCAGTAAGCCCTGATTGCTCTCCTGGAGGAGCCTCTCCATGAGAGTCACCACTCTCCGTGGAGGAAGCATTGCGCTCGACCATGAGGTTATCATTGCATTGGTGATGCTCCACGTGGACACCTCCAGCACGGAGACCATGCCATGCATAGCCTCATGCAGACCCTGCTGCACTTCCAGCATTTGCTGCCTCACGGATGACTTCAGGGGCACATCATCAGCCACCGATTGAGCATGTGCCTGGTCCCCTGCAGTCCTCCGACTGCCAGTGTCATGGCACTCTCTGTCTCCGCCCGCACCTCAAGCGAGTGTGAAGTGCCCTCACCGATGAGCCCTGGGACACTAGCCGAAGATCTAATTCCCACCGAGGTGCTAGTATCTGCGCTGGTGCCTGCCTGTCAGAGATGGTGTGACGCTGGTGAGTCCGAGACTTCAGGGCCCTCAGGTGTTAGTGGTGACCCCTCTGTCTCCTCCTCCCGGCCCTGATCCGGTGATGCTGAAAGGAAGAACAAGGACGTTTGATTAGTTAAAGTGGAGACAATGTCAATGTGAATGCCTGGCCCCCGGATCAGTGTGTGCTCATTCTTCCATAATCAATGGTCAACCCACATTGCAAACTTCAATCACTGAGTATTCAGCAGTGCCATAGCTGCTGGGTCACACACACTTCAGTGCTCGTCAAACATATTTCCCCGTGGCACCCCAGCCTCACCGCCACCGGTGGACCTGGGTGCATGGCGCCTCTCCAGATCCACGGCCTCCTGCTCGAATCTAGTCACGATGGCCAACTGGGCCTGGCCTCTGCCAGTTCGCATCCGCTCGGCGGCATTGTATGCAGTCTTCTCTTGAAAAGGAGAGAAGAGCATTGATTAGTCCACCCCTGCACCTGAATTCCCATCACATCCCTGCGACCCCAACCAGAGTGGGACATTTCAGGGCTCCAACACTTCGTCACCCCACAGCTGCTGCACAGCCACACAATGAAGCCAGGGCTGACCCCCACCCCCCCCCCCCACCCCACCCCCCACACCCACCCCCCTGCTGCTCACATGCTGCCTCCATCACATTTGGCACCACGGTCTAACCTTGCAAAGCAAGGAGGCACGAGCACGTGGAACGCCAAGGGCAGCAGATGGATCGGTGCCCCGCCACCTAGAAGCTCCCCCCCAGCGTGTTAGCACCCTGACTTTGACGTGCTTCGCAGTTCCAGCACTCTGCCTAGGTGCAGATCCTTGAGTTTGCTCCCAAAACTATACTCTGGGTGTCAGTGTCACACATACGGTGGGTGCAGAACCCATCTCAGCACAACCCTCTCTGGGTGAACTAGGCCTGGGCAATATGTGCTGGTCCACCCCACGAGGGAAACATGCCGTGAAGGATTCAATGCTGTAACTCAGAGTTGTGGTTGGGGGAGGGCATGAAAGACCATGGTCCTCAACGATTACTTAAACTGGAACCCAAACCTGACAGTCATTACATGGGGGCTGTTGAGATTTGCACTGTGCTGGAATGACTCCAATGCAGGTCACAATAAATACCTATAACATACACAAAGAACAAACTTCAGTCCAGCTGTATCAAGGTAATCAATAACCTTCCAAGAACTATATTCATGAGGCCACAGTATATGATCCTCTGATGCAAGCAGAATGTATTAACACATGTGCATTCCAACCATCTGGCTTTTCTCATGTCGCTGATGTGGGACTAAAGGCGGCTGACTGAGCTGAGATTGAGTGAAACAACATAGAACTGAGGGAAATGATGGGAGATACTTGGTGGTGGGGGGGGAGGTGGGTGGCATCTGTTACCTTTGGATGACCACGGAACCTTGCATCACATGGGGGAGCCATTCACCACCCGAGACTTTGAGGCAGAAAAGCAAAATATATTAACACGTGCAAAATATATACAGTGAAGGAACACCTGTGCCACCATTCTGCATTCATAACTTCTTAATTTTCCTAAATCCACCACTGTGTCTTGGTGCATCCCGGACATCCACAACAGAGCTGGAGACATGCCTGCTGACCGCTATGCCATGTTGTCTGTGATAACTTTGGTGGGCATCCTCTGGAGGCCCCAGGCCTGGAGGGCCCGAGCCTTTTAAGGGGCTTTTGCTCAGGGTAGGTGCACCCTTCTCAGCTTGCCCATCTGCAGTTGATGGGTTTATAGGCAGAGGGGATTTGGAGTAGCTCGACACCCTTGGAGATTTCTGTGTGAATGCCCCCCGGGGGGTGTCTGGCCGATGTTCCTCCTCGCAGTGAGTGCCCGAGGGCCCCTTCCAGACTCCTTAAGGAGAAGAGGCACCTGGAGGGAGGTCAAGGTGCTCTGTTCCCCCTCTCGCCTAGAATGCATTCATGACTAGAGCGATGGTGTGCAGGTCTGAGCGCAAATCTGGCAGAAACTGCTGGACCTGGGTTTCCAAAGCAACTGCCACCCTTCCAGTGGTGACTTTGATGCACTTGCATACAGGAGTCATGACATCGGACAGAACGTGGATGGACTCCTCCATCCTTCATTCCAATCTACTGATGGCCTCTGACAACCCTGCCGGATGTTCCCCTGCCTGTCCTGGCAGCTCCAAAATTTGACTCAGGGCCAATTCCAGAGGCTTGTCTTCGGACTCAGACTCAGCAGGGGCCTGGCCTCCAGCAGTCCTCCGAGTTTCAGAGACCTTGGCTGACACTGCCTCCACCTGCTGTGGACACGTTTCAGTGAGGTGCTCACTAGATAGTGACCCCGTGCCTGCTCTAGAACTAGGCCCCACCAAGGTGTGTGTATCTGCACTAATGGAGGGTGCAGGTGAATGCAGTGATGGATCTTCCACAGATGGATCCTTAGTCTCCTCATCAGAGGTATTCTGGGGCCTGGTGCTGATGGTTGGCTGATGCTCTCCCTCCACCTTTTCTTGCTGGTAGCTGGAATGGAGAAAAGAGGTAATTAATGATTCCTACACAGGCACCTACATGATAGGTCACTCACAGTCATTGTCTGCATGTAACGATTTATAATAGATGGACCCTCACTGGCTTGCTGGGTGACACAAGTGTCACCTTCCATGTAGGAACGATCCCTTTGGCCACCAGCCAGCTCTGTTGCCTGTTCCTCATAGGGGATGAGTGTCCTGAACTCCAGCATCCCCCTCCGTCCTGGATCTCTCCCTGCTGTTGTGGGAAATCTTGTCCTTCATGAAGACAGATGGATTGAAAGAGCAGTTCAGCACAGCACATGCCTGCTGTATGTGCTGAGCCCTTCCCAGTAAGAGCTGAAGGTGCCATTTGTGCAGGATCTAACATGGTGATGTTCAAGTGTTTGTCTGACAATTGGTGCTGATGGACATTTGCTGGTAGTGTGTGACATCCCTGTGGACTCTAACCCTTAAATTGCTTGATAACCTTATGAGAGTGTGAGTTTGGGGTGAGAAGAAAGTTCACCTACCCTGGCGGAGCAGATGAGATCATTCATCCTCTTCCTGCATGATAGGACAGTCCTCCTTTGTGGACCACAGGCGCCGACCTCCCTGGTGACCTTCTCCCAGGCTGCTGTGGTCATGTTTGTTGACCTCCTGTTGCCATCTCTTGGCTAGAGGACCTCCCGCCTGCCTCTCCAGGGAAGTGTCACTAAAATGTGGTGCAGATGGTTTTGAACGTTTGGACAGCATGCTAACTGACATGTTCAGCCCACACCTGGCCTGCAGAGAGCGAAGATGTGTGTGAATGCCATTTTAATATGGTGCCAGGACTTTTGACTCCATGAGGTATCGGCGGGGCAGACGAATCCCTGCCCTCCATACCATGAGATTTGGCGAGCTCCTCGCTGACGCATAAATAATGAGCTGGGAAGTGGATGGCCTGGCCTGAGGCCACCCAGCGGGAATCACGTCGAGTTACCCGCCTGCCACCGCACTTAGTCCCTGGCACAGAAACTTCCACCCTTTGTGTTTCATTTCACTCGGCCCCTTTCTTTTGCTGGGTCATATGCTGTTCTAGGATGCTTTGCTTACTATAAATCTAGAACATTCAGAAGCGCATGTTTTACCTAAACTGAAATGATTAATCATTTAATAATCAACTACTGCTTTCTGATCTCCCATGCTGGCACTTATCAACAGTATTATGAAAATTGCTTTGATTTCACTCTCTTTGCTTCTCTCTCACTCTAATTTTTTTTCTCTCTGCCACTCTTTCTTCCTCTTTGCTGTTGCCACCTTTGTATCTGTCTCCATTTTTTTTCAATATCCTTAATTCTCCTTTTTGCAATACTCTCCTTTATTCTGCCTTCACCAGTATTGTAGCATACTTCTGGTATGTAAGAAATGTGCGTTCCCTGCCCACTATCTCAATTGCTTAGGTGCTCATTTTGTGCATGAAAGATGAGTGTGGCACCATTAAATATCTAGGCCCATACCTTTAAAAATTTCTATTGGAAAAATAAATTAGATAGAGAATATATTGGGGCTCATATTACAATCCCAAGGAGTCATCGTTGTTTGCTGTCCCTCAATTTGGGGATGACATCTACTCAAGGTCACGAGTTTCTGCCAGAGGTCTTCATGTGACTGAACATGCCGATTCCCAACCTGCAGATCTTAGGACACAAGGGACAGGACATCCAGGGAGGTTGTGGGATCTGGCGTGCAGGATTTGCTTCCTTTTCTTTCCATCCCTGTTGCCACTCTGTCTCATCATTGTAACACAAAACGTGATGCAACTTGATGGGCAAGTTGTCACCATTCTGTATGATTGGTGGCAAGCTCCTCTCAATCATTAATGTCAATACTATCGCACTTTAAGGAGAGCTTCAGAGTGTCTTTTATTTTTCCTGCCCCTAACGTCGCCCATAAGAAAGTTAAGAGAACAGGACCTGATAAGAGAGATTGTTTTCGGCCATCTGGACACAGTGTTCAGTCAATTGAAGTTGGTTTTGCAGGAGTTTCACCTGAGTGTTTGAGGACATGACTTCAAGAAGGACCTTAATATTTGCACGATGGTCCTCTCATCGAATCTGGAGAATGCAACCAAGGCATTGCTGATGGAATTTCTCTTATGCCTGGCTCTTACGTTTGATGTGTCAATGAATACTAACAGTGCAGGCATTGTTCAGGTGCTAAGTGTGAATGTGCTGGAATCTGTTGACTACCCCATGGAACAAGGTCATGTATTTGAACATTTTTCTTGCACATTGCCAAGGACCACCATGCGATGCACCTTTGTGCAAGATTGAATTGACATATCCCATGATGCAGGGTCAGTTCAAAATTCACTTCAATATTTTTCTGGTGGTCCTGGTGCATTACCAATGGCAAATTGGGAATTCCAGAGGTTGTAATTTGCCCATCAAGCAGAAAAATAGCAACAACTGCTTGCATTTATATTGAACATAGTAAAATGTTCTGAAGTACTTCAAAAATCAGACAAAAATTGACATTGATCCAGAGAGAACAGGGAATAAACAACCTTGGTTGAAGTGTGTTTTAAAGGGCATCTTAAAAAAAGGACAGAAAAATTGAGAACCGAAGAGGTTTAGGGAGGGAACCCTGGACATTAGGGCCTAGTTGACTGAAGCATGGCTGCTGATGGTGGAGTGATTTGGTGATTCAATGGTGCCTGATTTGGAGGATCACAGGATTCTCAGAGGGTTGTAGGGCTGGAAGAGGATACAGAGATATAGATGGAAAGATTTGCACATGAGGGTGAGAATTTCAAACTTGAGGCACTCTTGGGTCTGAAGGCAGCAGTTTCATGTGCCTGAAGAGGAGAGAGAGAGGGGGTTTTTGGAGGGGGGTGAGGAGGGAGGGAGGGAGGGGAATAAATGGCTTTGCTAATTAGGGCCTTACCCTCAGTGACCATTCTAAACAAGCACTGGGTAATTAGAATTCTGTTCAGGCACTTCAGTTGCATTAAGCAGAGGCTCCTCTTTGCGCCTTTGCTCCAAAATGCACAGACTCCTAACAATTTCACTGTAGGCCTGAACACTTGGGGCAGAATCTTCTGGTTGGCATGCGGGGCAGGCCCAACACACCGGCGGGTAAAATGACGCATGATGACATTGGGGGTGTGTCCCGATGTCATCGCGCGCCATTGGGATATTTCGCTCGGCGTGTACACTCCGGAGTTGGCTGCATGCCCGCCAAAATGTCAACAGCCTATTAATGCCATTAAGAAAGTAATTAAAGTAGTTAAGAACGCTTCCCATCCAAACCTACGGTTGGCGGGCAGGCGAAAAGCCCAAGCGGCCTTCGCATTTTTCAGGAAACCTCATCCACGGGCGAGATGAGGTTTCCTGAAGCTTTTATAAAATAAATAAGTAAATTTTCCCACCTTTACGAATGTGTCCTAACTCATGTGACACAGCCATATGAGGGGACATGGTTGAATAAATTTTTAAATCCATTTTTTATTAATTTTCATAACCATTCAATCTCCCTGAGGCAGCTCTGTGCCTCAGGGAGATTGCTGTGTAGGCCGTGACTCTCCCTCCCCGCCTCCCTCGCACACAGGTAGCGCTGAACGCTACTGGCCGCGCATTATGCTAGGCAGGCCTTAATTGGCCTGCTCACGTAAAATGGAGGAGGAGTACAGTCAGAGCCAAGTTCGTGGCACTACAGGGGGCTCAGCTGTACAGGAGGGGAGGAAGAAGAAAGGAAGAGCAGTACTGATAGGGAATTTATTAGTTATGGGAGGAGACAGCCATTTCTGTGGCCGTAGATGTGACTCCAGAATGGTATGTTTCCTCCCTGGTCCCAGGATCAAGGATGTCATGAAGCAGCTACAGGACATTATTCTGGGGGGTGGCGTGAATAGCCAGAGGCCGTGTTCCACATTGGTACCAATGACTTAGGAAGGAAAATGGATGAGGTCCTGAAAGAGGATTTTGGGAGCTAGCAAGGAGATTGAAAAGCAGGACTTCGAAAGCAGTAATCTCAGGAGAACTCCCAGTTCCATCTCCAAGTTATCCAGAAGCATACAGGGTAAGATAAAACAGAAAAAGAAAGCTTCTGACAGTCACAAAAAACTTAATACTGTAGAAAGCCTAGAGGAGTATAGAAAGTACAGGGGTAAAGTGAAAGAGGAAATTAGGAAAGCAAAGAGAGGATATGAAAAAATATTGGCAGGCAAAATCAAGGAAAACACAAATATGGTCTATGAGTACATTAGAGCAAGAGGATAACTAAGGAAAGGGTGGGGCCTAACAGGGGATTTACAAGGGAACTTATGCGTGGATGCAGAATATGTGAGCAGGGTTCTTAATGAGAACTTTGTCTCCAAATTCACAAAGGAGAGGGATGATGCAGACATTCTAGTTAAAGAGGAGGATTGTGAAATATTAGATACAATAAGTGTAATGACTTGACAGAGCAGACAGGTTTCAACAAGAAACAGCTAAACTTTATTACAGAGAGATTTTCAGGTACTACATGCTTGGCCAGGACTCTCACCAAGAAGGCCCACCCTCCAGATTGCCCGCATTTAGGGCTCACTGGTCAGAGCCATAACAGAACGTCACATGGCCCTTGATAGACAACAGGAGGGCTATACCCTCAGTTACCACATTTTCTCCCCCTTTAGTTTTTTTTTTACAATTTCTATTAACAGGGAAACATTTGAACATCCAACAACATATACTTATATACAATTTCAGGTGATTAAAGATCAAGTCTCTGAGGTGCTCTCCTTATATGGCTAGAGCTCTACCACTTGAGGCTCTTCAACAGGATTGACAGGATCTGGAACTTCAGCATGAGACACATCATCGGAACGTGGCAGTTCAGGGTTTGGCAACTCTACAGAGACATCGGGCATTTCTATTCTAGGTTGATCAGTCACCTCAGGAATTGACCGTTCAACATTAATCACAGGCGGAATAGTTGGTTGTCGGAATGTCTCTCTGGCACGAATATGGTCTGCGTGCTTACAGACGATTCTATCTCCCACTTTCACTTGGAAAGATAATTGGCCAGTCTCTAAGACAATGGTTCCAGGAGCCCAACAATGTATACTGCCGAAATTTTGCATGAATACTGTGTCACCTACAGTGAATGTGCGAGCTTTGCTGAGTGTGTTGTGGTTCAATTTTTGATTAGTCTGATTACACTCTATCTTCCCCTCTAAATTTGGAAACACCAGGTGTAACCGTGTATGTAGGCAGCATTCCACCAATAGTTCAGGCGTCGTTGAACCCATAGTTGAATGTGGTGTTGTACGCTAACCGAAAAGAAAACAGGAAAGTTGGGATTCCAGAGTGCCTTATGATAGCTTTTTCATACCAGACTTAAAAGCGTGTACTGCCTTCTCGACCAGCCCATTCGATGAGGGATGGTAAGGGGCTGTTTTAATATGTCTCATTCCATTCAGACCCATAAATTTCTGAAACTCTGTGCTGGTAAAAGCAGTGCCATTATCTGAAACGATAAATTCAGGTAGGCCATGTATGCTGAAACCATGACATCGCTTCTTGATAGTTGTGCCTGATGCTGGTGACGACTTCATATACATCCATCCATTTAGAATGTGCATCCACAATTAACAAGGACATGGTACCCAAGAATGGCCCTACGTAATTGATAAGTGATTGAATCCAGGGTCACCCAGTCCACACTCACGGATGCAGGGGAGGTGAAGAGGAAACCTCTGTTGTTGCTGACAGTGGAGACAGTACTTGACCAAGTTTTCAATATCTCCATCAATGCCTGGCCACCATAAATAGCTTTGCACAAGCATTTTCATTTTTGATATGCCCGGATGGGTACTATGGAGTCCTGTCAAGAGCGGCTCTCTGCCTTGAGGTGGAACCATCACTCTTGACCCCAAAACAAAATCCCGCCTTGGCAGCTCAATGCCATCTGTCTGACATGGAATAGTCTCAATTCTTCAGATTTAGGTAAGTTTGGCCATCCTTTCAAGACAAAGTCTCTAACTTTCAACGATGTTGGATCTCTGCTTGTCCAACTTCTAATTTGTTTCACCAACACTAGTGAAGAGTCTAAGAAGTTCAATAAAAGCACTAATTCCTGTGGAACGGGAGTATGCACAATACTGTCTGGCAATGGGAGATGACAATCAACAATGGATTTATGATCATCATTGGCCTCCTAATTCCAGATTTTTATTGATTGAATTCAAATTTCACTATCTGCCATGGTGGGCTTCAAACACAGGTGCCCAGAGCATTACCCTGGGTTCCCAGAACATTAGCCTAGATTACTCTCTGGATTACAAGTCCAGTGACAATACCACTATGCCTTCCCCTCCCCACATACACACATCTCATTATGGATCAGCCAAAACCTAAAGACTATGGAGTTTCCAGACTGCCCATCTTCATGTATCATACCAGGCAAAAGCGAAGATTGAAATTCAATAGCTACTATCAACTTCTCATTGTATCATGATTGCCTCCCCCAACCAAACTAGAAAGCATGTGCCTCAAAAATGTTAACTCAGCAGTCATGTGATTGAAACTGGTTTCAGGTACTGCATCCTTCTTACTCCAGGACTCAGCAGATCCATAAGAACCATCAGCCAGTCTGTAAACCAGATTCTGAAACTAGCTATAAGTCATCAAGCGGCCAAAGTTCCAGTTTCAAAGTTCACTTGAGAGGCAACCTCCTGGATATTTGACTACACGAAACCTTGCTACCTGTTGTGAATCTTTTGCTTTACAAGATCCTCATTTCAACCTTAAATCATTGAATCTAGTCAAGAAACTATAGGCCTGCTGCTTGGGAGACCAGGAATCATAAATCAGAAACTGAATTTAATGTAATCTGTAAAAGTGCACTGTCCTTATATGTATCTAATCTTTGTGTGTACATGTGTGTGAGATTGAGTGTGTAATGTTATGTTAATTCAGGATAATTGTGTGAGAATCAATAATCTTCTTTATTTTAAACACACAATAGCTTTCTGCTGAATTATTTAATTGGAATACACACTCCAAGGAAAAGAAAAGACACACCTCTTTCCATACAAAACATACTGATTACAGGCAGTAAGAGAACAAATACATTCTGTCTGTGAGAAGGGGATGAATCAAGAGCTATGGTTATGGGAATGAATGTAAGTCTGTGTATGAGTTTCTCAGAGATCTGAGGCGTGGCTGTAACCATGAGGCATGGCGTTTGAAAATGATTGCAGATTTAAGAATTAACCTAAGCCAATAGTCTAAGAAGTTAGGGAATTGAAAAATCAGTGCACAGTATTTAAATTACCCAGAATGCTTGATTTTGTTTAGGCAAGGCCATAATACTTCTGCAAGTATCATTTGACTTGGTGCCACAAAAGAATGAAGAATTTCTATGGTACCTTTTATATCAGGATGTCCCAAAGTGTTTCAGAGTACCCCAGAATGCTTCACAGCAAATTAAATACTGTTTGAAATGTAGTTGCTCTTATTTTGTAGGCAAATGTGGTCACTGATTTTCACACAGTAATGTAACACAAACAGTAATCATGATGAATGTCTAGGAATCACTGTGCTTGGTCGTATTGGTTGAGGTACAACTGTTGGCTGATAGTCAAAAAGCGAGTGTCATGTCTGAATCCAGTGGAACACTCAGTTGGGACTTAGTTGAATATCTCATTTTGAAGTTCGTACCTCTGACAATGCAGCACTCCCTCACTATTGTATTGTAATGTCAGCTTCCATTATGTATCCAAGTTTTGGATGGGGGCTTGAACCAACAAGCTGAATAATCAGAGGGAAAAACTAGATTAAAGCCACACCTGATTGTATACAGTTGCATTTTAGCACCAGAACATTACATTGCACATTGCACGATAGAACATTCCTATGAAACAGTAGTGGATGCAAAGAGAATTTTTCCTCTTGTGGGTAAGAGCGTAACTAGGCACAATGTAAGATAGTCACTAGGAAATCTAATAGAGATTTTTTTTGTTTGCCGTTTTGTTAAAAACAGCTTGACCTGCTTTTTATGTTAATAGGTTGTAGTGATTATAATATTACACTAGCAAGCCAGAGGCAGTACATTCAATCCTCACCATAATGAATTGTGAAACTGAATTCAGTGGGATAGATTTTCAACTTGCTGCATGTGGGCAAAAGAGGTGCTGTGGTTTTGACAGCACAAGTCGTCATAGAAACAGCTCACTATAGAAACCTCTAGATTTTCATTTCAATTGAAATCAAGAGAATTGAAAATTGGGGAAGTTTCCATAAGAGGCAGTCAAGTATTTGTTCTGTGTCCCATCACAAGCTGTACTCCAATAAATCTGCAAAATTGTGAACTGAATTAGAAAAATGGCCTATCAAAGATGCCAATTTCTCTGGTCATGACATTAAGGTTTCTCTCCTTTGCCTCAGAAGCAACCCTTGACCTCTCCTAACTCCCTGTAAAAGTATGACATTTTCCATTCCCTAGATGAGCCATCCTTCTGTCTTCTTTGTTATGAGCATTTGTCTTGCCGACTTGTGCCCATTAGGAACAGCTTTGAAACTGCCCAATCTCATTTCACTGGGTTCAGATGGTCCAAGCTGAGCTCACTGAGAAGCATTTCACTCAGTAAAGCCAAGCGGCTTTTAACTTTTTTTTAAACTCTGAGACGGTCTAAAAAAATCTAGACCAGTAATTTTGGCAATATCATTTGCATTGATGTTGCAATTTAAAAGAAAATTAACATCAGCTGATGGCCACTAGAGGGAGTTATATAATTTCTGTGTATGTTTATTTACATACTCATTGATGCAAGCATTGTACGCAGCAGAACTGGCAGGAAGCTTCTGTGCAACCTTTCAAGTGTACTGTGGAGCCTGCACTTCCCAGCCATTCAGAAAGTGAAGGGTGTCTTGGCACTTTTTTATCTGCCAGCCATTGACTGAAAGGATCCTCTGAGTGGCATCACAAAACTACCTGCATATTCATTGAGCAAAATCCCTTTGCCTAGAGGAGAGTGCTTTGTGGTTGTTTTAATGTAATGTGGCAGGCACTGACGTACCTTGTACCTTAGGAAAGCCAACAATCCCATAGAATTGGATGGTCCTTTCTCTCTACTGCTGGTCTGAGGCCAGAACTAATTATGTGAACTGGCATATTCATGCCCCTAGTGCTCCTAGATTGTAGAGTTCCAATGTAGAGCCTGATAGGAAGCTAAGCTATAAAAGTTGAGAGCTGTGGTGACCTTTATTGTCACAGAGAGAGCAATGCTGACAGATGAGTGTAATCTGAGATCTTCCTGCATCAAGTCATTGAGATGTCCACTTGCAGCTTTTAAGAAGTTAAATCTGCTACCACAGAAGTCCCCAGGGAAGTCCTTATAAAGCCTACATACATATAAATCCACTTGGGAAAGGGTGCTAACATGTGGGTTGCTGCATTCTGCTGGAAACTGCCTGCCTGGTTCCAACCTGCGCTGCTGTTTCTCCCCATAATAATATTGGCACAAAGTGCAAGGTCAGGAAAAAAATACCTGTGTCTAAGTTGACCTGACTGGATGAGGAGAGGTTGGAAAATCTTCACGTGATCTGAACCAATGGCAGGTAGAAAGGATCAAGCCAAGGTCTCAGGGGTGAATAACAAATGCTGGCTTTGCCAGCAACACTCAGCCCATAAAAGGATTTTTTAAAAAGGGGAAAAAAATCAAAAAGAAAATGGATTGAAAAATGTTTTCAGATGCCGCAAATGAATAAGTAAAGTTTGCAGACTCTACTACCACATTGATTAGGTGGAATGGGCAGCTGCAGTTTCCCATGTGTTTCTGCTGCATGGGGATAAAACACATACCAGCTCTGGCAAGCAACTGCATAGACTGGAATGAATCAGATCATTATTTTAATTCATTCATCTGACAAGGTCAGCACTTACTGTCCATTTCTAATTGCTCTTGAGAAAGTGATGGTGAGCCAGCTTCTTGGACAGAGCTGAACATTTTGCTGGACCATTACAGAGGGCAGGTAAGAGTCAACCACATCGCTGTCGCTCTGGAGTCACATATATGCCAGAAAGGAAAGGATGGTAAATTTACTTCCTTAAAAGAATTAAACCAGATGTGTATTCACTAAAATAATGTAATTTTATGTTACCACTATTGATACTAGCTTTTTACCCCAGATTCATTGAACTGACTGAATTTAAATGCCACAGCTGCTTTGTCCCCAGAGTAGTAGCCTGGGCCTCTGGATTACTAGTCCAGTGACATTACCACTACATTACTGCCTCCCCTCCATTTACCTTTGTATCATCAGCAAATTTGGTTACAATACAGTTGGCCCTTTTATACAAGTCATTAATGTAGATTGTAGATAGTTGAGGCCCCACTGCTGATCTCTAGGCATTAATTAGTTAGTATTCCAACATGAAAATGTCCTACTTATCCCAACTGTTTCTTTAGTGGGCCAATCCTCTATCCATGCTAATATATTACCAACAACACCAGGAGCCTTTATCTTGTACCTGTTACTTGGCACCTTATCGAATGCTTTTTGGAAATTCAAACACACTACATCTACTGGTACCCCTTTATCCACCCTGCTTGTTACATCCATTGTTATATTAATTCAATGAGAGCAGCAAAGAAATCAACTTTGAGTGTCCAATAACACCAGCATTAATTGTCTTCCTTTCAGTTAACATATTTCATTAGTTGCAATTGGGTGTCAAAAGAAGCAAAGAAGTATTGGCTGAACTGTGACATCAGCTCACAGAAAAAAAAATGGTTCCCTACCAACTCTGTTTCGACTCATAGGGCTGAATTTTCCGTTCGTCAGGTGAGCGGAGCTGACCCAATCATGGGCCGCGCCGGCATTTTGCGTGGGTGGGCCAATTAAGGCCCGCCCAGTATGACTCCGCACAGAAGCACTATGCGCTCCCTGTGCGGGCGGGGGGAACCCCTAGAATCGAGAGTGCGCTCTTTCGCGCATGTGCACGAAAGAGTGCACTCATCTCCCTGAGGCTAAGTGCAGCCTCAGGGAGTTCGCCTCTACTTTTAAAAATATAAAAAAATAGAGAAAAAAAATTTCCTTCCATGTCCCCTCATAATTTCCATAACAGCTTTATTAAAATTTTTAAAACCCTACATGAAACCTCATCCCCCCGGTCCATGAGGTTTCATGTTTTTTCTAGTTGCCGCCGGGGCACCTGGCCTGCTCGCCAACCTTAAGATTGACCCATCTACTAATGGAAAAGGTCCTTCCTATCCACCCTATCTATGCACCTCACAATCTTATAAACCTCTATCAGGTCCCTTCTCAACCTTTGCTGCTCCAAGGAAAACAACCCTAACCTATCCAATCTTTCCTCATAGCTCAGACCCTCCAGCCCAGGCAGCATCCTGGTAAATCTCCTCTGCACCCTGTCCAATACAATCACATCCTTCCTATAATTTGGCGACCAGAACTGCACGCAGTTTTCCAGTTGTGGCCTAAGCAGCGTTTTACACAGTTCCAGCATAACCTCCCTGCTCTTGTATTCTGTGCTTCGGCTAATAAAGGCAAATGTCCCATATGCCTTCTTAACCACCTTAACTACTTGTCCTGCTACCTTCAGAGATCTATGGATATGCGCACCAATGTCCATCTGATCTTCAGTACTTCCCAGGGTCCTAACATTCATAGTGTAATCCCTTGCCTTGTTAGCCCTCCCCAAGTGCATTACCTCACACTTTTCCATGTTGAATTCCATTTGCCACTGCTCTGCCCACCTGACCAATCCAGGTATGTTAGTCATATCTTAACAGACAAAACTGAATCCAAATTTTCTCCCAGCTGATTGCTACTCCAACACTTAGCTTATGCTGTCTGGTCACCTTTCTTCAGCAAGCTTCCTCAACATTCATTTTCTATAGTTTCCAACTTCTTCTTTCCCAACACATCTGAGGAAATGTACCAGTTCTAATTAATCAGTATGCACATATTTTCTATACATTAGCATCTTCCCATTTCAGGGTGTTTGGGAAGCCTCTAAAGTTATGTCTTTGTTATGCTTCATAGATGTTCATTAGTCAATTGGAGGCCACAAGTGACAGTGATAGATGGTGGAACCCAAACTCTCCATTTGCAAATGAGCTTCTTCCCTGTACAATGTACCATGCATTTTCTTTCCTCTTGCTCTTTTATGTGGAGGGCAGGAGACAATAAAACAGCCAGAAACTAGTTCACATCAATCTAAGATTCTGCATTTGTACCACTAAGATCAATCCCTCAGGCTAAGGCAGTTATCTCACTAAATAAACCATGTTTAACTTCAAGACTGTTCAAATTAAAGAACTATCACAAAATATGCAGCTGGATCAGTGATCTTTTATAATTTTCAACATTTTCACACTTCACTTTGTGTCAGAGTTGAGACCATTTAATCCATTGTGAATCTTACCTGCACTGATCCTGTGGGCTTACTTCTTCCCCTCCCCTGGCTCCCTGGAATTCAATGCTCTTGGCCCTGAGGTTTCCGCTCCTACAGTTTCTCACGTCCTCTGCACATACGTCAAATCCACTGGTAAACACTGCTAACATTGTAACCGCTGCGCTGCTCCATTGGGTCCTGGATCAAGCTCTGCTTGCTCATGTTTGACTCTTTGCTGGCCCTCTGTTTCCACTAGGCAACATCCAGCAGTAGCCTACTGACCTTTTACCCTTCAAACAGTTTCTGTTCACCTCCTACTCAGACCTGCCTCAGAACCTGGACATTGATTGATCAACATTCCCAGCCGACTCCACGCTTTCCAAAGTCAACATCATCTCACTACAACACCTGAGACTTTAATTATTGATATTGTCTCTTCTCTGTCCTCTGTTTACAATCGATCTCTGCCATTTCTACCTAAATAAAGTGTCTATTTACGTGGACATTTTGGCTTCTGCTCCAAAACTAAACCCATTAATTTTACCTTCCATAAATAAAAACAGAAAATTCTGGAAATAACCAACATGTCAACTAGCAGCTGTGGAGAGAATTAAAGGGCTGACCTTTCCTAGCCCTGTGATGTCAGCCTTGGAGGCAGCGGAGCCTGGAACATGGGGGTGTGGGAGAGGGTGGTGGTGGTTGGCAGGGAGATATGATCTATTCCCGCTGTCAGCTAACTTTCCCAGGAGTGGGCTGGGAATCGGATCAGCTGCCTGCTCCGTGGAGGTGGCCAGCCAATCATGTTTGTTAAGGCCTTAATTAGCAGTGATTTTGCACATTTGCTGGCATTCTGCTGTCACCAGGACATCCCCCACACCCCACGACATGCCCCATGCCCCATTGATGGGGCCACATGTATGAAAGGCCACAATTGTGGCTGATCCCAATGGATATATCAACCTAGATTTTGTTCATTTCTTCACTGTTTTACTGCCCAGCAGGAGGCCTCTGCAGAATCAAGAACCCATCCACCATCCTTGGATGGCAAACACAAAGGCAGCCAAGTAAGGTGTTGCCTCCCAGAAGAATGCTGAGCCGTCCTGACTGCCAGCAAGAATGGGCTTGGGATCCCCATTTGTTCCTGATGTCAAATTTCCAAAGCCGTGGCATAATCCAGTCCAAAGTTTCAGACTAATGACGTTTCGTCAGAACTTCTATTGCCCTTTTTTTTTTCCTTGGACCTTCTCAGTCCCTTTTCCGTTGACATCTCTTCCATCGAGCACTTCATCCTGTTCCATCCCTCTTGATTCTTTTTTAAAAGCCTCATTCACTTTCGCCCACTCAAGCTGTACTGGGTTAATCTTGACTTCCTTCCTCCCTCAACTTTGACATTGAACGACCTTTCATTCTCAGTGAATTCAACCTTCAGCTCAACTCACCTTGCCCTCTCTTCCCCAAGTTCCCTGCCCTCCTGTCCCCCCTGAAAATGAAATAAAGAACTTACCAAGCGCTTTATCATCCATCCATAATCAACCACAGTCCACAAGGGGCCGTAGACCTCTCTCTCTGTTCACTGCAACTCTACGTGCCACTGTCATTTCTCCCTCTGTCCAGTTTCTGATGTTGTCCACCCATCCATGTCACCAGTGCTAGACACTCACCCTGCCCTTTTCAGTGGTTGTACTTTCTCAAATTCCGCATCCTCATTTCAGCTAAAAGCCAATGAGATGCTGAGACTCCAAATTTTCCACAGACAAATTCATTGGCTCTTCTTTCTGCCCTGTTGATTCTAAGGAACCTTCGCCAAAGCCACATTTTGAAAGCTGTAACCAATTAAATATTTTGGAAGTGCAGGCACTGTTGTAATGTGGGAAGCATAACAACCAATTTGCACGTCTATCATTGTGTACTCTTTTGTGAGGCATCTTGGGATATTTTCCTGTGTTATTGGTGCTATATAAATGCAAGTTGTTGTTACAAAGAATTTTCTGTTACAAAAAAGTATGAATGAAGTAGCTACCTAACATGTTTCTTTCAATTCCTTCAATGGAAAGTGATTAAAACCTATTTTTTCAGATGCTTTATGAACCTTTCACATAAAAATAAATTATTTTCCACATTTTTTTTTTGAAAATGCTGTGCACGTCAGGGAGAGAGATTAATTCTTTGGAATGGAAAATTGTCCATTAAACATTGCCTGTGCTAGCATCAAAATTCTTTTGCTATGTAAATCATAGCAAAGGGCCACTTACTATACAGTAACAAAACGTCTCAGCCCAAAATTCATTAAGAACATTCCTCATTGCAATAGTGTGACATTTTTTGAATAGCCCACATCAGCCCCTGTTGAGTCAGGTTAACATATAATGCCAAATTAGTGACAACTTTATGTTGTGGAACCCATATCCTGAATTTATATTGTTGAAAAAAGACATGCTTTCAAAAACGTTTCACCTTACACTCATCAGGACAGATGTAATAATGCTAAATTTCAAAGGGAGCAACAATTTATACTACATGAGAAAAGGGTATTGATTAGTTGATGCATTGCCATGGAGAAAGCACCAACGAACTTAGAAGCTGCACATATTCATACACAGAAACCTGTCCTCAGCATGCTAAAGAAACATGCCCAGTCACTATGCCTTTATGGGTTGAATAAAAGTTTGGGGGACAATAATTTCCCTGGTACATTTTCCATGGCAATGTCTTAACCAATCGGAGTTGACTTGTCAACCAAGCACCACCCTTTTCACATGTAGTATAAATTGTTGCTCCCTTTGAAACTTGGCATTCTTGCTTCTGTCCTGATGAGTGCAAGATGAAACTCTTAGACAGAATGTCTCTTTTGTCACCAATGGACAAGTTCTGTACAATAAAGTGACTATTTGAATTAGTATTATTCAAACTCATTTCATATGAAAATTGTACTTTGGGTTATTTTAATCAGGGTTTTCTGGGGGCAGCTTAAGCGCATGATCTTTAGAAATAGGCTTTGCACTGGCATGAATGAAATTGTGATGTTTGCTCCTAAATTTCCAAAATCAATTCATTACCAATAGCTCCAGCACATGTGGATGATGGCCTGAGTAAAAAATTGTATCCAGGTAAAGAGCTGGAAAACATTAAAGGGAGGGTCACATGAAGGTGACAAAAAAACATGTCAGGCTTTACCAGGGTTATAGGAAAGGGATTAAAAATAATGAGGAAGGGGAAGAAAGCCTAACATGTGGAATGCAATTCCATCCATCAAGCAACATGCAACTAAGCACCAGACCTTTGTTTAATGACTGTCGAATTAGAGGTGATGTTGATGAGGTAATTGCCACCTGGTTACTCTCTATGCCTCATCCATGGCATCATCCGTATAGATCAACATTACGGAAACTCTTGTTGGTCTATATTGATCCACCAGATTTCTCCAGGCCACAAACCCCTTTGGTTTGTAAAGGGAAAATTTCTCAGGGTTCCAACCTATGATTGCTGGTCAGTGATCCCTATGGGAAGGCCATGCATGTGTATATTGGGAGCATAGGATCAGGCTTTGGATTTGAACCCCCTTCCAGGATTAACTTCAAGGCATCCACAGCAGGAATGTTCACTTACTTGAGGCATTAGAAGGTGACTGTCATCTGTGAAATGGTACATCAAAACCTGGCAATGCTTTTGGGGCCAGGGTGTGTGTGGAGGGGAACAGTTGGGAAGGGAAAATGTTGGAATGGGAATACAGAAAAAAAGCTACTGGGCAATTTCTAGATCCAGTCAAACTTACTTATGGAACCATAACGTGCTGCTGCTTCCAATTAGATGGCTATTTTGTGAGTAAGTAAACAGTTTAATAAGCAGTCCCATTTTTCACATTGAATTAAACTGAGCCATAGTGTATTGGTTTTCAAATAACTAAACAGGTCAATTAAACTACGATAGTTATTTGAGAACAACTTGAGTGAAGTAGGCCATTTTTACATTATTTTCCTACGGTAAACATTTTGCTATGAGTTACATTTGAAGTGGGGTTTAATTACCTTCAATGCAGTGAAACCGACAATTAATCAAAAAAAAAGCTTAAACTTAAAATGTACCTGTTGTAATTCATAAAACCACTGGAAGTGATTAACATTTACATGATGCTGCCTTACAGCACCTTCATGGTATGTGGTTTAACAACAGTGTATATTTTTCCCCTAAACCCAGCAATGATTGCAATACATTATCAAAGAAACGGACTGCACTATTGAGATCAATGGCAATATTTTAGTAGGGATTGTATTTTACCTAATATTATCTGAATTTCTTGGCACAAAGAAAATTGCCCCCTTAGATACCTGTGTTATTATTAAACATCCTGTGTAGGATGTGTGCTTCTTTTCTACAAGCTGAAGTTCCTGTTGTCATCGATTTTGGTTAATATTTTTTATATAACGTTCACTTTAACCACCACCAGGAGCATATCAGCCGTTTAGTTTTGCTATCTCAACTGCACAATTTTGCAAGCTTTTGCCATTCATTGGCTCTGTGGAGTTTGTTTGAGTTGCCTCGTCCAATCCAGCTGTGAATTTACCATGGCCTTCCACGCATGACGGAGCAGAGTTTCCGCACGATTATCCCAAATTCTTGCTGGAGATTTGGCAAATGATTCCTGGAGATACTACAAAATATGAAGGGGGGTGGAGGGTGGTCTATCGATCTCAGAAATCCGACAAGGAAATTCTAGGCATAAGACAATAAATATGAAAACAGATCACTCCAGAAAATGAGACTGCCTTTCAGCATAAACTTTGCCATTTTTAAATGAAGTTTTATTTGATGTGGGAACAGGATTTTCCTTCTGTTCTCTGGATGTGAGCATTGCTGGCCAGGCCGATCCTTAATTGCATGGGTTACTTTGATGGGTCTTCTCCTTCAATCACTCAAATCCAATTCTCATTATTCTTTGCAGGTGTTTGATACAGCTGAATGTCTTGCTAGGCTAGTTCAGAGGGCAGTTAACAGGCAACCACTTTGACATGGGGCTGGAGTCACATACAGGAAGGTCAGGCTAAGGACAACATGTTCCCTTCTCTGAAGGATTTCCATCATTGAGATAAAGGAAGTTAATACAGAATTCATAGAAAAAAATGCTTAAAATTGGTGGGCTAAAAACTTATTGGCATTTTCTTTCGGATGCAGTGTTCGTGATCATAGAATGATTACAGCACAGAGACAATTCGGCTCATTGTGCCTATGCCAACTCTGCAAGAGCAATTCACATAGTGCCATTCCTCTGCTTTTTCTCTGTAGCTCTTCAAAATTTTCCTCTTTGGATAATGATTTAGTACTCGTTTGATAGTCACGATTGAAGCTGCCTCCATCACACTCTCAGGTAGTGCACTCCAGATCCTAACCACACGCTGCATCCCCTTGTCACTTTTGCTTCCTTTGCCAGATACAAAGAACAAAGAAGAAAAGTAAAGCACAGGAACAGGTCTTCGGCCCTCCAAACCTGCGCCGATCATATTGCCCGTCAACGAAAACATTTTGCACTTCCGGGGTCCGTATCCCTCTATTCCCATCCTATTCATGTATTTGTCAAGCTGCCTCTTAAACAACACTATTGTACCTGTTTCCACCACCTCCCCTGGCAGCGAATTCCAGACGCTCACTACCTTCTGCGTAAAAAAACTTGCCCCGCACATCTCCTTTATAGTTTTCTCCTCTCACCTTAAATCTATGTCCCCTAGTAATTGACTCTTCCACCCTGGGAAAAAGCTTCTGACTATCTACTCTGTCCATGCCACTCATAATTTTGTAAACTTCTATCAAGTCGCCCCTCAATCTCCGTCGCTCTAGTGAGAACAATCCGAGTTTCTCCAACCTCTCCTCATAGCTAATAACCTCCAGACCAGGCAGCATCCTGGTAAACCTCCTCTGCACCCTCTCCAATGCCTCCATATCCTTCTGGTAATGTGGCGACCAGAATTGCACGCAATATTCCAAGTGTGGCCTAACCAATGTTCTATACAGTTGCAGCATGACTTCCCAGCTTTTATACTCAATACCCCTGCCATTGAAGGCAAGCATGCCATATGCCTTCCTGACTACCTTATCCACCTGCGTTGCTACTTTCAGTGACCTGTGGACCTGTACACCCAGATCCCTCTGCCCGTCAATGCACTTAAGGGTTCTGCCATTTACTATATAATTCCTCCCTTTATACACCTTCCAAAATGCATTACCTCGCATTTGTCCGGATTAAACTCCATCCGCAATTTCTCCGCCCAAGTCTCCAACTGATCTATATCCCGTTGTATCCTTTGACAATCCTCTTCACTATCTACAACTCCTCCAACCTTAGTGTCGTCTGCAAACTTACTAATTAGCCCAGTTACATTTTCCTCCAAATCATTTACGTATACTACAAACAGCAAAGGTCCCAGCACTGATCCCTGCGGAACTCCACTAGTCACAGCTCTCCATTCAGAAAAGCACCCTTCCACTGCTACCCTCTGCCTTCTATGACCAAGCCAATTCTGTATCCATCTTGCCAGCTCACCTCTGATCCTGTGCGACTTTACCTTCTATACCAGTCTGCCATGAGGGACCTTGTCAAAGGCCTTACTGAAATCCATGTATATAACATCCACTGGCCTTCCATCGTCGATCATCTTTGTCACTTCCTCGAAAAACTCGATCAATTGAGTGAGACACGACCTCCCCTTCACAAAACCATGCTGACTCTCACTAGTACACCTATTTGATTCCCAATGGTAGTAAATCCTGTCACGAAGAATCTTCTCCAATAATTTCCCTACCACTGACGTAAGGCTCACCGGCCTGTAATTTCCTGGATTATCCTTGCTACCCTTCTTAAACAATGGAACAACATTGGCCATTCTCCAGTCATCTGGGACCTCACCCGTAGCCAGTGAGGATACAAAGATTTCTGTCAAGGCCCCAGCAATCTCCTTCCTTGCCTCCCTCAGTACTCTGGGGTAGATCCCATCTGGCCCTGGGGACTTATCCACCTTAATATTCTTCAAGACGCCTAACACATCTTTTTTGATCTCAACATGATCCAGGCTATCTACACACTCTTCCCTAGACAAATCGACCGCTAAGTCCTTCTCTGGTGAATACTGATGAGAAGTATTCATTTAGCATCTCTCCCATTTCTTCTGGCTCCACACACAGATTCCCACCTCTGTCCCTGAGTAGGCCTTACCTTAAATCTGTGCCCCCTAGTTCTTGATCCTTCCACCAATAGGAACAGTTTCTCCCTGTCTACCCTGTCTAGACCCATCATGATTTGAATACTCAAACCTCCTCCCAACCTTTTCCAAGGAGAACAGTCCCAATTTTTCCAATCTATCCATGTAGCTGAAGCTCCTCATCCCTGGCACCATTCTCATGAGCCTTTTCCACTTCCTCTCTAATACCTTCACACTTCACTTCCTAAAGAGTGGTGACTAGAATTGGACACAATACTCCAGTTGAGGCCAAACTGGTGCTTTATACAGGTTTATCATAATTTCCTTGCTTTTGTACTCTCTGCCCTGATTGATGAAGCCCAGGATCCCATATGTTTTACTAACCGTTTCCACAACCTGCCCTGCCACATTCAATGATTTGTGCACATGTACCTCCAGATTCCTCTGCTCCTTCATTCCCTTTAAGATTGTACCATTTAATTTATATTGTGCCTCCTCCTCCTACTAAAATGAATCACTTGACACTTCTCCGCATTAATTTCATCGTCCACTTGCCCGCCCATTCCACCAACCTGTCTATTCCCTCTTGAAGTTTAACAATATCCTCCTCCACAGTTTACAATACTTCCGAATCCTGCCATCTGAACAATTTTGAAATTGTGCCTTGTACACTAAACGCTATGTCAATAGGATATATATAAAATATATATCAAGAAGTTCAGAGATTCTAACACTGGACCCTAGGGAACCCCATTACAATCCTGGCCCCAGTTCAAAAAACACCCGTTCACCACTACACTCAGTTTCCTGTCACTCAGTCAATTTTGTATTTGTGTTGCTACTGTCCCTCTTATTTCATGAGCTAAATGCTGCTCACAAGTCTGTTGTGCAGCATTTTATAAAAGAGTTTTCTGGAAGTCCATGTACACCACATCACCAGCATTATCCTCATCTACACTCAAACTCAAGCAAGTTAGTCAAAGGTGATCCACAATCTGACTGTCTATTTCTGTTGATACAGGCAGCATGCAAGCTTCATGCTGCATTTGCATGATTTCATCGTGTAGCCCAGTGTGACCTGAACTGTTCGCTGGCTCTACACTGAACAGGGGGCCTAACAGCATGCAAGGCTAGCATGTGCTCCAGCTAGCCTCCAACGCTTAAAGACAGTCTTCCCCCTTAAAGGGAAACTGCACTGAATGAAAGAAGGGTGCTGCTGATTGTCAGTGCTGCAGTTGGAGAGGAAGGAAATGGATCACCAGGGCAGAGAGAGGTAACACGGTTCACAGGTGCAGTGCTGGAGGCTTTAGTCTTGGAAATAAACAAGAGAAGAAATGATATGTTTCTGTAGGGAGCCAGGAGAGCTCCCTCCAAACAGAAAGGGAGCAGATAGCCAGGGACGTCAACTCCCAGAGTCTAGCAGCAGTACCAGAAGAAATTTAATAACCTTCACACACACTTCACCACCAATGTTCAATACACCAACATCCATTGCTCATGCATCAGCAGTCCCTAATACTCAAAACATACACCGAACATTCAGATACTTCCCCTTATGCACGTTCTGATGATGTGAGCCTCACACCTATCTCTTGCTGCTTCCACCTATCTCAGCAATTCAGGTAAAGCAGACACATCATGCAAGCAGGGCAATACTTCTACCCTCACACTTGCAAAACAAGGTTGCCCACAATCAAAGGGAGCAAAGTGGTAACAGAAGGGACAGGCATGACTTCCTCTCTGTTAGGCTCAAGGGATTATGTTGCTCTGCATTGTGGGACTGGCTGTGACAGAGCCTATTGCATAAGACCTCGCTGAGAACATTCAGGGTAATGGTATGTTCCTGCCTTATTGCCCATCTCCCAACCCGCCCTCATCAATGGAAGGATATACTTGCATTGGAGAAATTACAGCAATGGTTCACTGGTTGTGGGAATGAAAGGGCTGTTCTGTGATGAGACTGAGTAAATTGGGTATATATTCCTTGGAGTTTATACGAATGAAGTGATCTCACGGAAACGTACAAGATTCTGAAGGAGCTTGACAGGAACTAAGAAATTGTTTCCCCTGGTTGGGGAATTTAGAACAAGGGAGCACAGTGTCAGGAGAAGGTGCTGATCATCTAGGACTGAGGTGAGGAGAAAGTTCTTCACTTAAAGTGTTGTGAATCTTTGGAGTTTGTAGGTAGGTGAACCCACACTTTCCACTCTTATATTCCTAACTCTTAAGGTTTGGCCTGAGTCCTTGTGGGTAGAGAATATGGTTAACGCTCAACTCTTTTTAAATATTTTATTGTAACAGACAAACATACAAATATCAGTACCCTGCTCCCCTTTTAAGTTAGCTCAGGATCACATTCTCAAACACTGTTGTTGTAACTTCTGAGCTACACTCATACTGTTAATCCTTGAATTGCTGCTTTTGAAAAGTCACTGCTTCTGTTCCAACTGTTCTTTTAGCTCCATTGTCCCATTTTAGTTCATCCAATCCGCTTATTAAACTTATTCTCTGAAAAGCTCTATACTGTGCAGTGCTGCCACTGCTGTCTGCTGCTGCCTTTACTGTTGCCTGCTGTTCTACTGTTATTTCTATCTGCTACTAACAATACACTTACTGCTAAACACACATTTTTTAAAAACCACCAAAAAGCAAACCAGTGGCAAAGATTGCCGCAAATCACTCCCCAAATCTTTGTCTCCTTACATATTGTAACAAACTCATATCCTGGTTTATGATTAACCCATTCCCATATGAAGGTGGTTTCCATGGGGAAGATCCTGGTTATCATACCAAATAGGTTTCGGTCTAGTAAAAAGTTCTCTGCGATCAGCATTTCCAAGGAATGCGGGGATATATTCAGATGCAGTGGCTTCAACCTCTAGGTATTACTTACAGTTCCACAGTTTGTAGATGCGTACCCATTGTGTGGTCTGATGGCTTTGTTGGCATTCTCTTGACTGGTATATTGAAAAAGTCACTCATTGTGTTTATGTCAGGATTTCAAGGTCCTGTGGAATGTTTGGAGGCAGTTTGGCCAATTTCTGAAAATTGTCCATTACAAACAGCCCATCCTTTTTTTTTTGCAGTATCTTCTTTTGCTGTTTTAAATGTTGGCTTAATTTGGCTGTATATTAGTTTAAGTTAAATGTGTTCTTGAAAGACCAGCTAAAAAATCCCTACCCCAGAGGGTTGTGAATGCACCAGCAATGAACGTATTTAAGGTTGAGAAAGGCAGATTTTTGGTCTCTCAGGGAATCAAGGGATATGGGGAGAAGGCAGGAAAGTGGCATTGAAGCCCAAGATCAGCCATGATCATATTGAATGATGGAGCAGGCTCAACGGGCTGTATGACTTTATCCTGTTCCTATTTCTCATTCTTAATGTTCTTATCCTGCTACATGGCATGATTTGCAACCTGCAGCAACTATGGACCTCTTAATTTAAACCTTCCTTCACCTTCTCTCATTCTAATCATGTCTTATGATTTTATACTTTCAGATACCCAAGACTGCCACCTGTCTAGCAATAGCAGCCCCAAGAGGAAGAGACAGAGCTGCACCAGACCTTGATGAAGAAGTTGCGTCAACTCAGATACTGACACTGAAGTTTGGAGGTCAGTATAGAGTCAGGACCTGGTGAGTCATTGAAGATTAAGCGGGCTTCAGCTAGGTCAATGGGAAAGCTTAGCTCACGTGCCAGTTCACCAGAGCATGGGGGTCGCAGACAAGTTCAATTGCAGGGGACCAAGATGAAGACTTTGATGGGTTGCTGTGCAGGACATTGTTGACGAACATGCACACCGAGATAGCTGGTGCATTGACAGTCACAAGATGCTGTCTGGCAGATGTGCCAAGGAGCATGGGGTTTTGCTCCATTTTGGCACAGGGCATTGTGCAGAAATTAGAGTCCATCGTATCCACCATGGAAATGGTGGCCAACTCCATGGTAGCCTTTACAGGCCCAACCATGAGACAGCAACTGGCAGCCTTAATATCCATTGTGTAACTCTGCAATATGAAAGCGATAGTGATCTTGCTAACTCCAACAGCTTTTGACTTTCTCAAGTCTTTTTCTGGCTAGTTGACCATCGGGCCAATCAGCGATTATTTGTGCTTTGGTAACATTGAACATGTCAAGCAGGAAATCAAAGTCACATTTGTTTGCTAGTTGCCTCAAATCACATGCAATATTGGTCAAGTGTTTCATTTGCTTCTTGGATATGAAGCAATTGGAAGACAATTGCTTCATATAATGCATTTCTCTTGGGCATGAAATAGTTGTCGGTACACTTTTTTCTGAATCAGTCAGTCATTTTTCTCAGATGTAAATGTCAGAAAAATAACTTCCAATTCTTCACCTCCATAGTGGAGGAAGTAAGTAATATTATCCTTTTGCAATCTGTGATTGCAAAACCTGCCATTGTACCTTCGAAATGTTGTAACCTCTTCTGCTAATACATATGATGTCTCTGAATGCACATCAAAAGGTGATAGATTGGACATAGGCAATGCCATGTTGATAAACAATGCAAGTGGTGGTGCATGATCAAGGATCTGGGATCATGTTTCTTTCAAAAGAAAAACTTCGCTGTAATGATTCAACATTATTATTTTTTGACTGGATGGTTGTTTTGGCAAGGTGCGTGTTTACGTGCACAATACCTTCCAAAGGTTTCCTACTTGAAAGCAGTTTCCTCTTTCTCCCCACCCTCATTGGGATTGTGATGTTCTTGGGAAGAAACAGTCAGATATTCAATAAGACGCATTTAGGGGTTGGGCAAGTGCTCGACCCGGCTGAACGTAAAATATCATCAAACGACGTTGGGTGGACTTCCTGATGTCTCAAGTGCTCAATTTCACAGTCGGTGAGCAGGCGTGAGAGAGGCTTGTCATCTGCCTTGGATGCAACATGGTCCTGGTCTCCAACTGTGCTCCCGTTGTCGGCTCCCTGGGACCTCTCTGCCTCTGCCAGCTCCTCATGAGTGTAATGTGCCCTCACCACTGTGCATTACCCGTGGAGCCGAAGAACTAATGCCCATCAATGTGTGAGTATCTGTGCTGGTGCCTGGTTCAGAGAGACAGTGTGACGCTGGCGCAGGTGTGATGTCTTCCTCGGAGCTCAACGGAGGGTCCTCAGGTTTGCCAGCAGCTCCTGCAGATGCACCATCTGCAGGAGAGAAGCAAAAGATCAGCACATTCAATCATCATAGTCGCTATGCATGCTAGGCAAGCTGAGGAGACAGTAGAGACCTGCTGCATGGTGGCATCTACATTGGAGCTGCAATGGGCTCTCTAGCTATGACAGTTCAGTTTCTGATGACAGGAGCCCATGATGTTTCCAGTATCCACCACACACAGATCTGTCACCTGCAATCTTACTTTCATCTGAGACCCTTGTCTGAGGCCCCAAGTCTAACCACGAATGGAGGACAGAGTTGGCTGGTAGCATTCCAGCTCCAGTGCATTGCTTTTGTGCTTCATGAGGATGCACAGATCTGGCACTCCTCCACCTGCTCCGCAGCGTTATGATTGCTCTTCCTGACAGGGAAAAATAGAAAGCCTCATTATTGCTCCACCTCTGAAGGTTCTTTCCTGGTGGCCCCTGCCCACCTTGGCATTAGCCGAGCCATGTCACATCTCATCCTACAACGCACGGAGGCCAATTGTGCTGACATCCCAGCCTTGATTGCCAGTTGACATACACACTTAGACCCCTGAACGTTCTGAGCATTGGGCACCTAACTAAAGTTCTCCGCACAGGCCCATGCCATCTCTGCACTTAAACTTTGCTGACCGCAGATGATCATTGAACCTTTTGTGGCACTGAAGCAACATGCGGTGACCATGTCGTGCCCACTAACCTGGGCAGCAGCCTCTGTTCTGGCCTTGGTCAGGTCAGGCGGCCCTCTCTTGCCATCCCTGGGCATTATGATATGCGACCTGGCACTGGCCTCTGACCAGCAATCACCTGAGTAATGGGGGGCAGTGTGCCCACCCGACTTGCCCTCCCACCTTCCATGACCACCAGGTGCTGAGGTCATGACTGCACATCAGGACTGCACATGATAACTTCAAATCAGCTCCCTCAGCCTCCCCCACAACTCCTGGCAGTCTTCAGAGATTGCCTCTTCCGTTTTTGCAGATCTCACCAGGTCCCCATTGGACCCAGCACCTGAAGCATTCCCACCCCCATGCATGGAAATACCAACAGGCCGTCACATTTCGTGCTGGGTAGGGCTTAATTGGCCACCCAGCGTAATATCGCATTCATAGCATGACCTCGGCTAGGAGCAGGCTTTACATCCTCTTCTGGTCACGCCAACTTCGGGTGTACCCAGAGGGTAAAATTCAGGCCATGGATTCTTTTGATTTCTTCTGCGGACCCCCACTGCTGGTACCTGTGTGTATGGTAACCTTAAGTGGACAAACTGCACATACAAGTTTCAATATACCGCAATGTGGTTGAGTGGTGTTTTAATATGCCTTTAAGGGATTGCAACATGACATCACTAGAAAGGAAGTGTGTCATGCAATCCAGTTTTTGTTTCACTTCTACTTTCAAGCAGAGCACAGCACATAAAGCTTGAAGACATCAGCCGTAGAGCTGTATGGCCAGGTATAGATTTGCTATGTTCAGATCTGCTTAGAATTAATAAAATTAACCCACCACACATTTGCACAATCTCTTATGAGTGATTGGTACCTTTTATATTTTGAAAGAAAACAACAGGTGGCATAAAGGAATCATGAATCATCTGTACAGGGGCAGCCTTTGTTTCCAAGATGGCACCCTCTGGTTCTCTGTAGATGCTTGAAATGGGAATAGCAGACTACCTCAGAATTAAGACATTGGGTATGCTGCCAGGATAGTGGGCAGTGACATTATACTGTGCGTGATCACACACCAACTGCAGCTCCTAAACCTCTCCCCATTTACAAGGGGGGCCCAGAGCCATGTGCATGCAGTTGTTGACTGCCTGCATCATCAGAATTATGACACCCTGGTGAAGCTGTGTCCTCTCATCCTACTTCTCTTTGTTGAAGGAGGAAACAATGTATTTACCTCTCCTGGCATAGATGGTCTCCAACACCTCCTGGATTCATCAATGGATCTGTACTGGGAGATGGTGAATATGTCACCTGTTCCCACCTGGAAAGATCCAGGCACATAGAAGTTCAATGCCATTGTGACCTTCATTGCCACTGGAAATGTCATCCTTAGCTTGGTATGAGTCTCCAAGTTGTGTTGAAGGAGGTGGCAGAATTCTATGACCACCTCCTTGTTGCTTCAGGCCCAGTTCCTAGGTTAGGAATAAGTGAGAGAAGTGCTCTTGGGAAAAAACTCACTTTGGGTAGGAACTTGTGTGCTGAGTCCTTCCTGCTCCTCTCCAAGATTCCCTCTCTGCAGCCTCAGCTTCATTTGTTGGTTCATAGCCCATAGACATCTTGCAGAGTTGAGTCACCCAATTCACTCTGGCCTCCCTAAATGTAAGTGGTGCCTTACCAACAGACCTGCCACAGTATTCCCACTAACATTGCCAAATCAAAAATCAGTCAAAAACACATTAATTGCAAGTTGAATGGCAATTGTTCTGGCTGATTTACGTCCTGATAGGACTTCTGAAGCTTTTAATCCCACACTAGTGCACTTCCCAGCATGGGGCATCTCAAGGGCCACATAAGAAATGTGGCCCACCTATTCCGTTGTGACAGCAGTGCTGTGGAACCCAATTGCACAGCCACTGATTCTCTCACCAATCTCAGAAACCAAATCCCTCAAGCTAAATTCCATAAAACCAAGTTTCTATCATCTCTCCTCCAAAAATTCTCTATCAGTGTGAGAGAACTTCCCCTGATTCTTTTACAAACTTACTCTTAGGGTCCCTGCAGCAGTCAACCCATGATAAAGCTAAACTTTCAAACTAAAACAACATTGTCATCGCTAGCTAATACAAGTCTGACCATCACATTGCTATTTGCAGGACCGTGTACGTGAAAATTGCCATCACGTTTCCTACATTACAATAAAGACCACAGTTCAAAAGTATTTAACTGGGTAAAGTGCTTTTGGATTGAGGAAAATGTTTTATAAATGCAACTCTTTTTTCTTAAAGAAACAGCCTATGCCACCTACTAGGATTTCACTGTGTTCACCACTCAGTTTTTGTAAAGGAGGCCTTAAAATCATAGAAACTTATAGCACAGTGAAAGGCTATTCAGCTTTTTATACCTATGCTGGCAGTTTAGAAGAACAGTCATGTTAAATCTCACCCCTGCTTTTATCCCCCCCATAACCCTGTACGTTCCACATCCTCAAGCACTTGTCCAACTCCCTTTTGAAATTATTTATGGAATCAGCTTCCACCACATTTTCAGATAGAGAGTGTTCCAGGTCATTTCAACTCTTAGTTAAAAAAAAAATTCTCCTCACCTCCCCTCTAGATCTTTTGCTGATGATTTTAGACCTGTCACGCCTGGTTACTGAACTAATTCCCTTTTTGGAGGCCTCATCTGCTCCAGTCCTTTTCTTTGCAAAGTTTGCCTGGCAGGAAACTGACTGCAGCTTTCTTCTTAGGCTGCCGTTCAGATGGTTCAGGTATGGTTCAGATGATGTCACTGAGACATGACATGTGTATGTTCAAAAGGACTGTGCCAGTTTTTTGTGACGTTCCTTGTCCCTTGCTCAATCAAAGAGGTCAAAACCCTGACCAGCCAACCCCCAGCAGCTCCTAGGCTGGTAAAATACAGACGGTTTTATCTGTGCCTTCTAATATTCCACCTGGCATGCAAGGTTAATATCACCATTATAATGTGGGGCCCCAGAATGGTCACTCCAAACTCCAACTGTAATCACACTAATGTTTTACCATTATATCTTAGTGGCCTGATTTAAAAGTAAATTCAGAAGACTTGTGTTCTTCAGCTACTCTTGAAGATCCAGCCTGTAATATAAAACCCTCTAATGGATGGTGCTCAGAACAATAGAATAACACTTCCATCCACATAAGTGTGCCAGTTAACTTTTCATATCTTCACAGCTTTTCTGAACAATATGGAGTAGGCTTCATTTGAGCAAATTAATAACTATAGAAACTGGCATTAGCAAGCTGATTAAGATCTAAATTATAAAGTTCCCTTAAACAGGGGAGGCGATGGCATAGTGGTATTGTCACTAGACTAGTGTTCTAGAGACCCAGGTTAATGCTCTGGGGATCCAGGTTCATCATGGCAGGTGGTGAAATTTGAATCCAATTAAAAAAATCTGGAATTAAAAGTCTGATGATGACCACGAAACCTTTGTCGATTGTTGTAAAAACGCAACTGGCCTAGGTGTGACTCCAGACCCACAGCAATGGGAAACTTAAAATGCCCCCTGAACAAGGGCAATTAGGGATGGGTAATAAACACTGGCCTAGCCATGATGCCTACATCCTATGAATGAATTTTTAAAAACTTGTTCTGTAGAAGAAGAGCATCTAAAAAATTACAGTTTTCACAACAGCCAGACTGCTCATGATGGTATATCCTTAATGTGATCAGTTTTCATCTCAGATCTCCTTGCCCTTTCTCCTCTGAATTCACTGATCTCCTGAAATTCTCCTTCAATATAAATTCTTCTACCCATATTCATGGACACCCCTCTGACCTTGCAACCTCCTGTGTCCTCTCTAGTCTTATGGTTTTGTTACACACCAGGCTATCTTCAACAATTTCCTTGTGTTACTCCCTTTACCCACTGTCAAACCAATTTGACCATCCCTGGAAAAAGTCACAGAATCAGAGTTGTTACAGTGTAGAAGGAGGTCATTCAGTCCATGTCTGCACCGACTCTGAGCATTTTAACTTAGTGCCAATCTCCTGCCTTATCCCCATAACCCTGCACGTTGTTTCTATTTAGATAATCATCCAATGCCCTCTTGAATGCCTTAATTAAATCTGCCTCCTCCACACTTACACGCAGTACATTCCAAACCCTAGCTACTTGCTATGTGAAAAAGTTTTTTCTCACCTCACATTTGTTTCCTTGGCAAAATAGTTAAAACTGTGCCCTCTGGTTCTTGATCCACTTACAAGCAGGAACAGGTTCTCCCTATCTACTCTATCCATATCCTTCATGATTTTGAAAACTTCTATCAAGTCTCCTATTAGCCTTCTCCTCTCCAAGGAAAACAGTCCCAGCTTCTCTAATCTTTCCTCATAACTGAAGTGTCTCATCCCTGTAACCATTCTCAAACCTCTTCTGCGCTCTCTCCCAATGTGTTCACATCCATAGGTACATAAAGACATAGAAACTAGAAGCAGGAGTAGGCCATTCAGCCCTTCGAGCCTGTTCCACCCTTTAATATGATCATGGCTGATCCTTTATCTCAACGCCATATTCCCACTTTCTCTCCATATCCCTTGATGCCCCAAATATCCAAAAATTGATCAATTTCTTTCTTGAATATACTCAATGACCCAGCCTCCACAGCCTTCTTTGGTAGAGAATTCCACAGGTTGACCACCCTCTGAGTGAAGAAATCTTTCCTCATCTCAGTCCTAAATGGCCTGCCCCGTATCCTGAGACTGTAGCCCCTGGTTCTAGACTCCCCAACCAGGGGAAACATCCTTCCTGCATCTAGTCTGTCTAGCCCTGTTAGAATTTTATACGTTTCAAACAGATCCCCTCATTCTTCTAAAATCTAGTGAATACAGGCCCAGTTGACCCAATCTCTCCTTATACAACAGTCCTGCCATCCTCGGCAGCAGCCTAGTGAACCTTTGCTGCACTCCCTCTCTGGCAAGTATATCCTTTCTTAGGTAGGAGACCAAAACTGCACGCAATACTCCAGGTGTGGTCTCACCAAGGCCTTGTATAACTGCAGTAAGACATCCCTATTTCTAAGCTCAAATCCTCTTGCAATGAAGGCCAACATACCATTTGCCTTCCTAATTCCTTGTTGCACCTGCCTGTTTACTTTCATTGACTGGTGTACAAGGACACCCAGATCCCTTTGTACATCCACATTTCCCGATATATCACCATTTAAATATACTCTGCCTTTCTGTTTTTCACACCGAAGCATATAACTTCACATTTACCCACGTTATACTGCATTTGCCATGTGTTTGCCCACACACACAACTTGTCTAAGTCACCCTGAAGCCTCCTTGCGTCCTCCACACAACTCACAACCCTGCCCAGTTGTGTCATCAGCAAACTTGGAAATAATGCATTTGGTTCCCTCATCCAAGTAATTTATATATATTGTGAATAGCTGGGGCTTGAGCACTGATCCCTGCGGTACACCACTAGTCAGTGCCTGCCACCCAGAAAAAGACCCATTTATTCCCACGTCAGCATATGGCCCGTCAGCCAACTCAACCCACGCCAGCATATGGCCCGTCAGCCAACTCAACCCACGCCAGCATATGGCCTGTCAGCCAACTCAACCCACGCCAGCATATGGCCTGTCAGCCAACTCAACCCACGCCAGCATATGGCCTGTCAGCCAACTCAACCCACGCCAGCATATGGCCTGTCAGCCAACTCAACCCACGCCAGCATATGGCCTGTCAGCCAACTCAACCCACGCCAGCATATGGCCTGTCAGCCAACTCAACCCACGCCAGCATATGGCCTGTCAGCCAACTCAACCCACGCCAGCATATGGCCTGTCAGCCAACTCAACCCACGCCAGCATATGGCCTGTCAGCCAACTCAACCCACGCCAGCATATGGCCTGTCAGCCAACTCAACCCACGCCAGCATATGGCCTGTCAGCCAACTCAACCCACGCCAGCATATGGCCTGTCAGCCAACTCAACCCACGCCAGCATATTACCCCTGATCCCATGTGCTTTAATTTTGCTCTTATGTGGGACCTTATCAAAAGCCTTCTTGAAATCCAAATACACCACATCCACTGGTTCTCCCTCATCTATTCTATCAGTTACATCCTCAAAAAACTCCAGTAGATTAGTTGAGCATGATTTCTCTTTCATAAACCCATGCTGATTTTGTTTAATCCCATTAATGCTTTCTAAGTGTCCTGTTACCACGTTTTTTATAATAGACTCTAGCATTTTCCCCACAACTGATGTTAGGCCAACTCATCTGTAATTCTGTTTTTTTCTCTCTCTTTTTTTAAAACAGTGAGGTTACATATGCCACCCTCCAATCTGTAGGAACTGCTTCAGAGTCTATATAATTTTGGAGGATGACCGATGTATCCAATATTTCCAGGGCCATTTCCATTAGTACTCTGGGATGTAGATTATTAGGCCCTGAGGATTTTTCAGCCTTTAACCCCATTAATTTCTCTAACAGCATTGTGTTTTTTTTACTATTAATGATTTTCTTCAATTCCTCCCTCTCACTAGACCCTTGGTTCCCTAACATTTCTGGGAAATTTTTGTGCCCTCTTTTTTGAAGACAGAACCAAAATGTGTTCAATTCTTCTGCCATCTTTGTTCCCCATTATAATTTCCCCTGTTTCTGACTGTAAGGGACCTACATTTGTCTTTGCTAATCTTTTTCTCTTTACGTATTAATAGAAGGTTTTACAGTCAGTTTTTATGTTCCTTGCAAGTTTACTCTCATACTCCATTTTCCCCTTCTTGATCAATCTTTTTGTCCACTTTTGCTGAATTCTAAACTTTTCTCAATCCTCAGGCTTGCTGCTTTTTCTGGCAATTTTATGTCGCCTCTTTGGATCTAATATTAATTTCTCTTTTAAGCCATGGCTGAGCCATCTTCCTATAGTGTGAAGCCCAGATTATACACAATACTCCGGTTGAGGTCTAATCAGTGTCCTATATAAGTTCATCATAACCTCCCTGCTCTTGTACTCTATGTCCCTATTAATGAAGCTTAGAAGACTGTATGCTTTAGAAACAGTGCTTTCTATCTGTCCTGCCACCTTTAATGACTTATGAACACATACACACAGTTCTCTGCACCTGCACACCCTTTACAATAATATCCTTTATTTTTCCCCACCACTGCAGTTACACTGACTGGTCTGTAATTGCAGGGCAGATCTTTACAACCTTTTTTGAACAAGGGCATAATGTTTGCAATTCTCTGATCCTCCAGTAACTCCCCGAATCCAGGGAACATTGAAAGATTATTGCCAGTGCCTCTGCAATTTCCACTCACTTCACTATTCTTGGGTGCATCTCATCTGGTCCTGGTGCCTTATCAACTTTAAGGACTGACAGCTTATCCAAACATCTCCTCCTTATCAATTTTAAACCCTTCTAGTTACTGGGCTTCCTCCTCTGTCACCATGGCCTGGGCAGCATCTGCCTCATAGCTAAAGACAGAGTAGGGTATTCAAATATACAAAGCATTCATTTAACACCTCAGCCATGCCTCTTGCCTCTATATGTAAATCCTCTTTTGGTTCTTAATTGGCCCTAATGCTCCTTTCCCCAGCCTTCTAACTATTGATGTGCTTATAGAATACTTTGGGATTTCCATTTATGTTAGCTGCCAGTCTTTTTTCACGATCCCTCTTTGCTTCTCGTATTTGCTTTTTCACATCCCTCCTGAACCTTCTGCATTCAGTTTGGTTCTCAATTGTATTTGCTACCTGACACCTGTCATAAGCACATTTTCTTCTTTAACTTAATTTCTATCTCCTTTGTCATCCAGGAGACTCTGGATTTGTTTGTCCTACCCTTCCCTTTTGAGGGAAGATACCTTGACTGTGCCCAAACCATCTCCTCTTTGCAGGTAGCCCATTGTTCAGCTACTGTTTTTCCCACCACCCTTTGGTTCCAGTCTATCCGGCCCTGCTCCGGTCTTGCCCTGTTGAAGTCATCTCTCTGGCAGTTGATTATTCTTACTTTGGATTGACCAATGTCATTTCCCACCATCAACCTAAACCTTTTGATACAATGATCACTGTCTCCTAAACATTCCCTCACTATCACTTGATCTACTTGGCCCACCCCATTCCCAAGAACCAGGTCTAGCAGTGCCTCCTTTCTTGTTGGATTGGACACATACTGCTGTAGGAAATTCTCCTGAACACAATCTAGGAACACTTGTCCCTCACTGTCCATTACACTACCACTATCCCAGTCTATACATGGCTCATTAAAGTCCCCCATTATAATAACTATTATGTTTCCACCCCTTCCTTACAGATTTGTTCCTCTATATCCTTCCCACTAGCTGGTGGTTTATATATTACACCAAGCAATGTAATTGCACCCTTCTTATTGCTTAGATCTAGACAACTCGATTCTGTCCTTCAATCCTCTGACACATCCTCTTCCTCCAGTACTGCAATACGCTCCTTAATCAAAAACGCCACCCTTCCATTTCCCTTTCCTATCTTTTCTGAACACCTTGTAACCAGGAATATTTAACACCCAGATCTGCCCTTCCTTAAGCTAAGTCTCCATTATCGCCACAACATCATAATCCTACAAGGCAATCTGTGTCTGTAACTCCCCAATTTTATTCACTATACTCTGCGCACTCACATACATGCAGTGTAACCTTGATTTAGATTTCATTACGTGCTCCCTTACTCCAACTCCATCTATTAACATACTATTCTCTTTTTTAGAATTATCTGCCTCTCCCAACATTCTGTGCACCCTGGTATTCCTTTCTGATATTCTCTCCTGGTTCCTTGCTGAGTTAGTTTAAAGCCCTCCCAACAGCACTAGCAAAACACCTGCAAGGAACTCAGTCCCAGCTCTGTTCAGGTGCAATCTGTCTGGCTTGTACAGGTGCAATTTCCCCCAGAGCCAGTCCCAGTGTCCCAGGAATCTAAAGCTCTCCCTCTTGCACCACCTTTCCAGTCGTGTATTCATCTGTCTTATCCTCCTAGTTCTGTACTCACTAGCACATGGCACTGGGAGCAATCCAGAGATTACTACATTAGAGATCCTGCTTGCTAATTTTCTACCTAGCTCCCTAAATTCTGATTTCAGGACCACATCCACCTTCCTACCCAAGTCATTGGTACCAAAGTAGACCACGACCTCTGGCTGATTATCCTCTCCCAGAAGGATGTCCTGCAGTCACTCTGACACCCTTGACCCTGGTACCAGGGAGGGAACATACAGTCCTGGAGCCATGTCTACGGCCACAGAAACACCTGTCTATTCCCTAACCAATGTATCCCCCTATCACTATAGCTCTTCCTTTCTTCTTCCTCCCCCCCTGCACAGCCGAACCGCTCATGGTGCCACAAACTTGGCTCTGACTGCATCCAGCCAGTGTCCTCAACAGCTTCCAAAACGGAAAGCTGATTTGTGAGCAGGACCCCAGAGGACTCCTGCACGACCTGCCTACTTCTCTTGGGTTGCCTGGTGGTCACCCATTCCCTGTCTGTCTCCAGGCCTTTAATCTACGGTTTGACCACCTCTCTGAACATGCTATCCACATAGCTCTCAGCCTCATGGATGCGCCACAGTGACTCCAGCCGCTGCTTGAGCTCTGAAACCAGGAGCTCAAGTTTCTGCAGCTGACATCACTTCCTGCACATGTGGTCAGCTAGGACACCAGTAGTGTCCATGGCTTGACACATAATACAGGACACACATCCCATTTGACTGAGCTGCCCTGCCATGTCTTAACTCTACTTCCCTTCTGGTAACTTCATTCTACCTTGGATTATTTATATTACTTTATTATATTGGCCCTAAATTTCACTTATTCCTGGCACTTCACAGTTAAATCCAAGTCTAGGAATTTTAAAAATATTACACTTACTCACCAGTTTCTACTTACCAAGGTCACCACTTTTCTTTCCAAGCAAAGGTAGGGAAAAAAAGGAGCACCTCCTCTTTTCTCACTGAACTTCCTCAGTCGCCAAACTCCAACTGAAGCACTCTACTGCAGCCAAAAACAGCACTCCAGTGCAGACAAAGTCAGTACTATAAGATAGACTACCTTTATACTCTCTGAACCTAGCCTCTGAAAACCTGATTAAGCCAGTTATCTAATTAACTAGTTGCAGCTGAAAGCAGGGCCTGTATGAGCCCTGTTTTAATGCTGGACTAAAACTCACCTCCTTCCAACCCTAACAGCGACATTTAGTTAATTGCTAAATTAAAGAAAAACTAGACTTTAGATAGAATTTAACCCTTAATTTAACCCTTAAACTCCCTCAGTCACCAAACTCCAACTGAAGCTCTCTACTAAAGCCAAAAACAGCACTCAAGTGCACCCTGAGGGCCTCTGCTCAGGACACTCCAAGGGTGTGCAGCCACTCACAGCCCCCTCTGCCTGTGATCCCATCCGTTCCAGCTTCTCAGGCCACCAAGGGCACTTCTGCCCCTAACTGGGTGACCCATAACAGGCCGGGGCCATCCAAGCCTCGGGCCACCAGAGGACATGCGCCAAGGTCATCACAGACATCAGGATGTAGCAGTCAGCAGGCTGCCTCCACCTCTGCTGCAGATGTTAGGGATGCACCCAGCCGTAGTAGCAGCTTTAGGAAAGTTAAGAAAAATTTATGTCACTTTTGAGTCATGGGTGTGCTGTACATGTAAGGAAATTGCACTTTTTTGAGTACATTTGATGGGTATATGAATGTTTTGGGCAACTGAAGGTGTTGTGATTTTGTTTTTTGGAATCTTCTTATTTCGAGGTTTAGTCATCTTCCCACTCAGTGATAATGTCCCACTGTGTGATTAACATTCCTGTGGTGTCAACCTCAGTTGAACCAATCTCTGCATCCTTGTGTGATGTCAGGGAGATGTGTTTAAATCTTTATTTGAACTGTGTGAAGTAAGCGTTTCTACCCCTTCTTCCTCAAAGAAAAGCATTAAGTGAGGGCAGCTCATCAGCACTGATATTCTAGCGGCATTTAGAACCATAGAAATAGTACGGTGCAGAAAGAGGCCATTCAGCCCATAGTGTCCATGTTGGCCAAAAAGAGGAAAAAGGAACTAGCTGCTCATTTTAATCCCACTTTCCAGCACGTGTTTTTTTTTGTTCACCAGATATGCGCATCGCTGGCTAGGCCAGTATTTATTGCCCATCTCTAATTACCCTTGTTCAGAGGGAATTTAAGAGTCAATTATATTGTCATGGGCCTGGAGTCATGTAAGCCAGACCAGGTAAGGATGGCAGATTTACTTCCCTAACCCTCTGGGTTAAAAGTTTTTCCTCATGTCCCCTCTAATCCTTCTACCAATCACCTTAAATCGATGCCCCCTGGTAATTGACCCCTCAGCTAGGGGAAACAATTCTCTCCTGTCTACCCTATCCAGGCACCTCATAATTTTGTACACCTCAATTAGGTCACGCGTTAGCCTCCTCTGTTCTAAGGAAAACAACCCTAGCCTATCCAATCTCTCCTCATAGCTGCAATTTTCAAGCCCTGGCAACATTCTTGTAAATCTCCTCTGCACTCTCTCCAGATCAATTATGTCCTTCTTGTAATGTGGTTATCAGACCTTATGCAAATCTCAAGCTGTGGCCTAACCATCGTTTTATACAGTTCCATCATTACATCCCTGTTTTTGTATTCAATTCCTTACCCAATAAAGGAAAGCATTCCATATGCTTTCTAGACCACGTTGTCCACCTGTTTGCCAACTTCAGGAACCTGTGGACACGCACTCCAAGGTCTCTCACTTCCTCAACCTCTCTCAATAACTTCCCGTTTATTGGGAGGAATCATCCCAGAATTGTACTAAGTATGGCAGCGGGCAGGTAAAACAATGTTTTACCCATCAGCCACAATGGTGGGTTTACACGCTGTATCATCCCAAACCCACCTTATTCCTGGGAAATATGCCATTTCCATGGTGGACAGGTTCTCATTCGCCCAACATGCCATCATCTCACTGCATCATCACGCTGGGCGCCATATTTAAAGTGCAGCTGCACGCACACCTCTCAGTGCTTCCAGTCCAAGACTACGGCAAAGAAGACATGGCCCTGAAAGGCAAAAAGACTGCAGCCCCCAGGTTCAATGATGCATCCCTCGAGCGCCTTTTGAATGCAGTGGAGGCTCACCGTGATGTCCTCTACCCCGCTGTAGACGCAGGATGGGCAACCTCGTTAATCTGGCTTCAGAGGTGGTGGCAGCGGTTATCAGTGCCAATGCTCTGCAAAAGAGGACAGCCACCCAGTGCCACAAGAGGTTAAATGATCTCATCTGTTCTGCCAAGGAATGTCACTCTTCTCATCACTCTCAACTCTCACACTCACAAACACATCACACACCCACAGGGCCCTCACTCACCGGTTGAAGGGACATCACCATTCACTCTCTCACACACGCCTTCATTGGTTCTCATCCCATCCATAGGATCACTCACCAACCACACTGGCCAGGCATACTTATCATCTGGCTTGGCAGGCAACCTGCTTCCAATCTATCTTTATTCATGCAGGACAAGCTGGCACACAAGAGGGAGAGGTTGCAGACTGGTGGAGGAATGCCTGAAATCAAGGTCCTCATGGACTTTGAAAACAGAGCTACCCAGCTGGCTGGTGAGGATCTGGACCGTCCCTGTGCTGTCTGTGAGGTCGGTGGTGCTCTACCAAGTGAGGATCCAGCAGTACAACATCCATCCGAAAACCATGCTGTGAGTGATGTGTCCTGTTTCACAGGCCACTGCCATGCACTAATCATCTCCCTTTGCTTTCGCAGGCACATCTGGGAAACTGCCAAGAGAATCCATGACCCAGGGCCTCCAATCAAGCCCTGAAGAAACTTCTGAAAAGGAATTCGAAGACGACCTCCTTGAAGTCCCGGCACAGCATTCACCTACACCCTCCACCAGTGCACACCTCAGTGGGAGCGAGCTTTAGAGTAGCCTCGGGATCACAATCTGGTGAGGACATCGCACTGTCTAATCCACAGCAGGCAGCGGCAGGGTCTTCCCAGGTGTCCAGCACTCAGAGGACTATTAGAGGACAGAAATTTGCTGAGTCCAAGTCAGATGACGAGCCTCTGGACTTGGTCATGGGACTGTTGCTGGAGCTGCAAAGACAAATTTGGGAACATCAGGAAGGGATGTCCGCTACACTCCTTAAATTGCAAGGCACTATGGAGGAGTCCGTCCACCTTCAGTCTGAGGTGATAGCGCTGGCATGCCAATGACCTGAGGTCAATGCTGATAGGATGGCAGCCGCCATGTTGACCTTGGTCCAGGACATCACTCCTGCACTGCTGCAAGGGCTGAACTCCATTGCTGATGCCATTGTTGGCCTACAACTGTGTGTATGCGATAGGGGTAGCTCGTTTTCACTCCAGCTTCCCCTTCTCCTACAGGAGTCAGCCAGGGGGTCTTGCACACCCATAGGGAGGTGGCGGATCAGCAGGTACACGCCCCGGGGTCATCCACCCAGGTGACTCCAGGAGTGTCCAGCCCATCCGAATACCCTCTTGCTGTGACCACAGCAGCTCCAGCTCTACAGGCTGAGGAGGGTGCCACTGCCACACAGCAGGACCACAAAAGCAGGCCGGGCCCCTTCAGGTCTCAGCCCTCCAGAGGATGCCTGTCAAAGTCATCTCAGACAGGGTGTAGCAGTCAGCAGGCTGCCTCCAGCTCCACTATGGATGCCCGGGGAGCTCCAAGACGTAGTGGCAAGGTTAGGAAGGTTAAGAAGTCATAGTTGCACAACCTGGGCATAGGTGTTAATCACTTGTATATAATGTTCACTATTGTCAATAAACTCCCAACAATGTCTCCCTGCCTATGGCTCCTTGTTCTGATGAGCAGTGTTCATGTCACTCAGATGTGAAACCTTTCTGCACAAGATAAAGGCAGGTGTCTCAGTCCAGGGCCTCTTCCCTGTGCTTTGTGCAGCCTTCAGATCACAGTGATGGTCCGGCTTCACACTCCCTGGGCACATTAGTGACGCCTGCACCTCAACTGTGCTTGTCATTGCTGCCAGAATGTCATGGGAAGGCATCACAGAGTTCCCTCATTCTCTCTGAAGAAGTGTCATACAGACTCAAAACGTTAGCTCTGTTTCTCCCTCCATAAATGCTGTCAGACCTGCTGAGATTTTCCAGCATTTTCCGTTTTCATTTCTGTCATTTTCTGTGTGCTCTCAGCATCATTAAGGTGGGGCTGGTCCCCATCTCTTCAGCATCTGTGACCAGTGATGCTGTGCTCCTGAAGGGGTCAAATGCTGAAGGCAAACAAAGGATCCGATGCTTTTAAAGTTTCATGACTGTGTCTCTATGATATGACCCTGATCATGGAGCGCAAGCGAGTTGCCCTCGGCCACACAGGGGTCAGACATTCTCAGAGGCTATGAGAAGATCTATGGAGCATCCTCACTGCATGTCATCATCATCCTCCTCCAATCAAGCGACTAGTAGGGCCTCCACTGCGTCTCCATGACAGAAGCATTATCACAGAGGGTATGTGCATTGCCATAAGCCAGACTGGAGTCAAACAATCATAGATGAAATGTCAGGATCTTTGGTACCTCCTCATTGTCTGTTATCATCATCCTCTGCAAATCTAGCAGCTATGAGGGCCTCCTGAGTGCCCCTGTCTCGTCTGGCCAGTGTGAGGGCCTCATCCATGCCATCGTTGCCTTTGAGGACCTCCTCACCCACACCTTCATTTGTGTCCTCCTCATCGGAAGAGACCTCCAGTTCCTCCATCTATACCTCATCCAGCTCCTCTCTCTGCTGCAGCGCCAGTTGTAAAGGCCGCAGCAGGTGACGTTGATGCGTGGCACCCTCTGTGGACTATATTGCAGGGCTCCACCAGACCGGTCCAGGCACCAGAACCTCATTTTTAGCATCCCGAAGGTTTGCTCCACCAAGTTGCGAGTTGCAGCATGAGCCTCATTATACCTTCGCTCTGCTGCAGTCTGAGGCTGTCACACGGCTGTCATCAGCCACGTCCTTTGAGGGTAGCCCTTGTCCCCGAGGAGACATCCCTGCAGCTTCTGTGGATCTGGATGACCTCAGCGATTTGTGATCGACTGAGAATGTGGGAGTCGTGGGCACTCCCTGGAAGCCATGTGCAAACCCGCAGGTTGTGGTTGTTGCATGCCAGCTGCACATTCAGCAGATGGAAAAGCTATGTGCGGCTGTACGTGGTCGACCAAGTGTTGCACTGGAGATCTGAGTGCAGTTGATGGCACCATGCACCTGTGGGTAACCTGAGATCTGGGCAAAGACAATGGCTCTTGCATCTTGGCTGTCCTGGTCCCGGGCGAAATGCAAAAAGTTGTGTGCTCGAAGATGACATCCGTGACCTCATGGAATCATTTGTGGTTGGAGGATGGAGATATTCCACAGGGATCAGCTGTGGAGCCCTGAAAGGAGCCACTCACATAGAAATTGAGCACCGCTGTCACTTTCATGGCCACTGGCAGTGGATGGTCTAAATGTCCCCATGGTGCCAAATCCTGCAGCAGCTGGCAGATGTGGCTGACCAGTTTCCTAGTCTTGCGCCGTCTTCGACGACACTTGTTCTCAGTCATCAGGAATGAAAGGTGCTGTCTATAGACCCTGGGTGTTGCAAGGCACCAACCAGCGATGGCTGGTTCTTTAGCTGCATGTGCGCCCCTTCTCCCATAGGGTGCTGCTCCTCCCTCTGCATAGCCAGGTGCCTCAGTTGTTCTCTTCTCCATCGTCTTCGCTCTCTCTAAGCCACAAGGCATAGAGCTAGGTCACCAGACTCCATGATCCTGATGTACTCCTCCTGCAGGATGAAAAAGAGAGACACGTAGGTTAGCATGGGTGTACGAAGAACCTGTCTTGGTAAAGTCTGAAGGCCTCTTAACGCATCCCAGAGAGTGCTGGTCACCACTCCTGCCTGCCATGAAACCTGCCATGGGCGGGATGGGAAAATTCCACCCAAGAGGTGAGTAAACAAAATTAGAGCACATGGGATTGGGGGAATATACTGGCATGGATTGAAAACTGGTTAACAGAGTGAAAACAGAGAGTAGGAATAAATGGGTCATTTTCAGGTTGGTAGACTGTGACCAGGGGTACTGCAAGGATCAGTGTTTGGGCCCCAGCTATTCACAATCTATATCAATGATTTGGATGTGGGGATTAAATATAATATTTACAAGTTTGCAGATGGCTTGAAACTTGGTGGAAGTGAGAGTTGTGAGGAGGATGCAAAGATGCTTCAAGGCCATTTGGAGAGGTTAAGCAAGTGGGCAAAAATTTGATAGATGGAATACAATGTGGAGAAATGTGAGGCTATCTCCTTTGGTAGGAAAAACAGAAATACAGATTTTTTTTTAATGGTTAGAGGCTGGGAAGTGTTGAACTTCAAAGGGACTTGGGTGCCCTTGTTCATGAATCACTAAAAGCTAACATGCAAATACAACAAGCAATTAAGAAGGCAAATGGTATGTTGGCCTTTATTACAAGAGGATTTGAGTACAGGAGTAAAGAAGTCTTACTGCAATTATTAGGCGTCTTGGTGAGACTGCACTTGTAGTGTGTGCAGCTTTGGTCTCCTGACTGAAGAGAAGATATGCTTGCCATAGAGGGAGTGCAACACAAGTTCACCAAACTAATTCCTGGGATGGAGGGATTGTCTTATGTGGAAAGATGAAATAGATTGTGCATTTATTCCCTGTAGTTTAGAAGGATGAGAGGTGATCTCAATCACAGAATACAGAATTCTTACAGTGCTTGACAGGGTAGATGCAGGAAGGATAGTTCCCCTGCTGGCGTTTCTAGAACCAGGGGACACAGTCTCAGAATAAGGGGCAGGCCATTTATAACTGAGATGAACAGGAATTTCTTCACTCAGGGGGTGGTGAATTGTTGGAGTTCTCTGCCCCAGAGGGGTGTGGAGGCTCAGTCATTCAGTATGTTCATGACAGAGATTGATAGATTTCTACATATTAAAAACATCAAGGGATATGGGGATAGTGCAGGAAAGTGGTTTTGAAGAAGAAGATCAGCCATGATCTCACTGAATGGTGAAGTGGGCTCGAAGTGAATCTCTAGCAATGATTTCTCTATTAAAGCATTTCTAGCAATGACGTTCCTGTTAAAGTCTCATAAGGAACTATGCCTGGTCCTCTCCCTCTTCTCCTTTAGTTTTCTTTGCAGTAACTTCATTCAAGCGCATGGGGTTGGCTTGCACATGCATGCTGTTCAATGTTCTTTCTGTTCACTACTTCTATATTGTCAGACTATGGACTATTATCCAATCATCTCTTGACTGGTCCCCCATTCTCAACATTCCCTAAATTTCTGCTCATCCAAATTCTGTTGACATATTCAGTCCTATATCAGGCCCCATTCACCTATCACCTCTATCCCTCCTGTCATCTATCGATGAGCCACAATGTCCTCCAGTTAAGCACTCGAAGACCAAAGCCATCACCTTCAGCCCCACTGCAAGCTCTTTACCGTCACCATGGATTCCATCACACACGCTGGTCATTGTCTCAGCTTGGCCAGACTGTTCACAATCTTCTTGTCCTTCATTTGATTCTGAGCTGAGGTTCTGGCCCCAGATACTTTTTAATCACAAACACTGTCTAGTTCCACATCTGTGACATCATCTATCTCTGCTCTCTCAAACCTCACCTGTCTCTGAAGCCCTTCTCCATACCTTTGTTGACTTTAAGCCATCAACTATTCCAATCATCTCCTGACTGGCCTCCAATTCTCTACACCTCATAAACATCTGTTCATCCAAATTCTGTTGCCATTTCTGGTCCCATATCAGGCTTCATTCGCTTATTGTCCCTAACCTAGTAGATTCACATTAATTCCCAATCTTCCATGCCATATCATGTTCCTTTTTCTAAACTTTCATCCACTCTTCCAACTTCACCTGTCCATGCCCCATTACCCCCATCCAACCGACCCGAGCACTTTGTTCCTATTACCCTGGCCTCTTGTGCATTCCATTTCTTCACCACAACTGGCAGTCTTACTTTCAACTGTCTAAGCCTCATGTTCTGGAATTCCCTCCTTAAATCCAGCTTTATATTCTCCAGGTTTGTATTCTGCTTTAAGCTCCTCCATAAAGTTCATTTCTTTGACTAATCTTTTGGCCTTCCCTCCTAATATCTTCTTATACATGGGTCAGAATTTTATATCCTGCGGGCGGGCACGGCTCGACTTGATCGGGCATAAAATCGTGTGAGAAGACGTTGGGCGAGCGTCCCGATGTCATCCCGCGCTCGCGTGATATTTCGCTCGGCGTGCCCGCTGAGAATTAATAGCGCAATTAAGCCCGTTAACGGCGCAATTGTCTCTGATTTTTCATGGCCTGCCCAACTTTACAGTTGCCGGACGGGCAAATAGGCCAGACAGCCTTTGCATTTTACATCAACCTTACCCACGGGTGGAATAAGCTTTCCGTTATTAAATAAAAATAAAAATAAAAATCTGCGGATAGCATTTTTGTCATCTATATCTTCAAGTGCCCGATTGTGATGCTTGGACATTGTTTTCCTGATTTTCAAAACTTTCTTTCATGGTTTGCGGGTCTGCAGTTCCCTGAGGCGGCTCCCTGCCTTCGGGGATCTTGCTGTCAGTGCTTGCCCGTGCCCATGGAAACGTCATCGCCTGCCCTCCTCCCACCCCCGCCCTGGGCAGCGCTGAGCTCTTCAGCGCGTGTTTCACGCTGGCTGGCCGTTAATTGGCCAGGCAGCGTCAAATCACAGTCGGGGGCCGATCGCGGTCTGTGGTCCATTTTCCGACCGCTCTGTCGATCCCGCCCGTCCGTCCACCGAGCTGAAAATTCAAGCCATTGAGCATTTTTGTCTGGTGGCGCATCTGCAAAGATTTTTTTATGCCAAATGCATGAAAATTATTGCTATTTTTGATACATTATGAGTGTTGGACATTTAATCGCTTTCAGGTGTCAGCTCGGCTCAATGGCGGCATTCTCACCTCAGAGCCAAAAATCTTCAGGAATAAAGCTCATAATCTGAGTTAACACTTCAGTGTAATTCTGACAGAGTGCTGCACTGCTAACAATGTCTACATGTCATTCAACAAAGATCCTATTAGTCTCTTCCCGTGATCCTATCTAAACAAGGGAAGGAAACACTCCTGGTATCCTGGCCAATAGTTCTGTATCAATCAACATCACAAACACAAATTAAACAGTCCACCACCGCAGTCTACTGCTGTGAATGTGACCTCACTGAGTGAAAATAAGACTATATATCACAAAAACTAATTAATTGTAAAGTGTTTTAAGGTGTTCTGAACTGTGAAAGGTCCTATACATAAATTCACATTCTTCCTTTTACATTGCTTTGAAATTCATTTAAGGTCCATGCCGGGATATTATGAAATCTTGCATTGCTTTGCTGACCTTATAAAATCTAGCTGTGCATGCCCATCTCTGCCATGTTTTGTTTTCTGAGAAAGCACCATTGAACTGGATTTAGTTTACCCAAAATAAATAGTTACCCTCGTGTCTTGCTGTTTTGTTTCATCGTGTTGATTTGTATCCTTTCCTGCCACCACTTTAAACATTCACTCTCTCCACCACTGATGCACAGTGGCAGCAGTGTGTACCATCTACAAGATGCAATTCAGCAACTCACCAGGGCACCTTAGGCAGCACCTTTCAAACCCGTGAACTCTACCATCTAGAAGGACAAGAGCAGCAGGTACATGGGAACACCATCATCTGGAAGCTCCCACCCAAGACATTCACCATTCTGATTTGGAAATATATCACCGTTCCTTCATTGTCATTAGGTCAAAATCCTGGAATTCCCTCCCTAACAGCACTGTGGGTGTAGCTACACCACATGGAATGCTGCATTTCAATTGGGAGGCTCACCACCACCTTCTCAAGGGCAATTAGGGATGGGCAACAAATGTTGGCCTAGCCAGCGATGCCCAATCCTGTGAAAGAATAAGGAAAAGCCCATGATGAAGATTCTGTAATGCAGGTCAAGTCCCACTTCCCAAGCGGGATTTTATGGTCCCACCAAAGGCTATGGACTTTTCAACAGTTCGCAGCATTTTACAGCCCCACCCGGGGCCATTAAATTCTGCCCCTTGATTTTCATAATTCAAACTAATTTCTGATTGGGTGTTTTCACTTATGTCAGCAGAAATAAGGTTAAGTTGTCGTGTGATGGAATTTTTCTCCTTTCCCCTTAGACAATGCGTTATGGTCGTTATCATTACAACACTGTCTAAGGTGCTTCTCACTGAAAAATCTGGTCATCACCTTAATAAAATGGTAGAGCACTTCCTGTTATTTGATTTAAAAAATTGATCAGCTTTAAACAGAATTACAACCTTGCGCGTTATGAGATGTATGAGGGGAAAAGAGGGTCTTAAATCCAGCCCAGACTTTGAACAGTCTGAATCCAGTATCAATGGGCTCGACACAGTATTGCCTCTGATTTTTTTTTTCCCCTAATTTATTCTCAGGATGTGGGCATCGCCAAAAACCCTGGCAATTATTTCTCACTCCTTTTTGCTTTGAAAAAGTGTCAACTTCTTGAACTGTTGTTTTTCTTAGTGGGTGTTTTGATTCAAGGTGACTTTAGAAAACAGTTAGAAGCTGACCAAGTTGGTGTGAGACTGGAGCACATATAGACCAGACCAGGTAAGGACAGCAGGTTTCTTTCCCTAAACAACATTACCAAATAATTTTGGTTTTTGCAACAATCCTATTGCTCCATGGCTTTTATTTATTTCCAGATTTAAAAAAAAACTCAAATTCTCAAACTGCCATGGACTATCAGTCTAGGCCTCTGAATTACTAAACCTAGCAAAACCATTACATTACGTTACATTACCAATCCCCTTATTCAGTACTAAATTGAGAACCTCACCCAGAGATTCCACATGATTGCTAGTTTGTCAGGGATTGCTGGGGTTGAGGTACTGTGATGGGCCAGAGTAACAAAAACTTAACTCTGAAATGAAAACAGAAAATGTTGGAAAAACTCAGCAAGCCTGGCAGCATCTGTGGAGAGAGAAACAAAGTTAACGCTTCAAGTCCGGATGACTCTTCTTCAGCTCAACTCTGTTATGCTGATCTTGGAGCGCTTGATGACCCAATTGGCTCAGCATTACAATCCAACACCTTGAAGAGCAGAAGCTTCATTAAAAGAAACAAGCATTCACTTCAATAAAATGCATAAAAATGACAATGAATGACCATAGAACAGGAAGATAGGTTTTGTCACAATAGATAAACCAGTATAATATTTTTTTAAAAATCTTTGAAACTGTATTCAAGGCTGTGACAGAGACTCAGTTGCTGTCCATCTCTCACATAAGATTTGTAATTTCTTCAAATCTGATTACAATGTACCACGATGAGTAATGTTGCAGAACTTAAAAGCAGCCATTATCAACTTTACACAAAAGGTTCCCTGAGGTTAATTGCAACTTGGCATGAAAGGCAGAGATAGGCAATTCAAGCTCACAGCAGCGTGATTATTGTTAAAATAGAAATACACATATAAAGTTATTGTAGTTGAATTGTCGATGTGTCAGATGGGTAATTAGATGAAATATGTCTTGAATTAAAGAATTAATCTGAGCACATTGTTTTTCCTATTTTACATTTTCCTCTTAATTATATTCTGTAAACTCCTGAGTAACCTTTTAGAAATGACATAATTCACTAAATGGATCAAAGTACCCAACACAGAGACAGGTCCAAAGGATTTTTTATTTGTACATCTCCTCAATAGTTAGGTTGGTAAATGCGCTGCTTAATATGGAACCCATCCATGCAAAACAAGTAAGTTGTGGGCCTGCTCAGTTGGCCCGTTCATTCATCATAGCCATGATGAGAGTAGAAATGTTCCTATTTGACTCATTGTCACTGGGTAGAGGCAGGTGAAAATGAATCAGCCTGGGCCTCCAGGCCCAATTATTATTTGGTGACCCCCTACTGGGAGTATCTGTACCTAAAAATTGGTTGAGGGCAGAATACTTAGATGGCCAGTCAACTGATAGAGGTGAAGGTTCAGTTGCAGGAGAATTATCTTTATTTGCGAGGTCTATGAAATGATGGAACATGGATTGACGGCTACCATTCTCACACTCTGTTTAATATCTCTAAATAGAGGATCATGAACATCTATGATAATCCACACCTGTACAGATCTATGTCACTGTTATGCAACATCAGTGGTTGGGGCTAGCACATGTGATTGTGGGTGCTCCTGAATAGTGAGATTTGAAAGGCATGTTATTTAAAAAAGGAACTACATTTATACAGAAACTCTCACAGCCTCATGTTCCAAAGAGCTTCAAACCAACCAAGTACTTTTGAACTGCAATCACTGTTATACAATATGGAAATATAGCAGTCAAGTTGCAACAAAATCTCACAAATAGCAAAGAGGTAAATGACCAGTTAATATGGTTTAGTGATGAACCGAGGAATAAATCTCATAAAACTCTAGGATCTTATTTTACTGATGTGCTGTTACGTTGTAGGATGGGTAATGGATTAAGGGAATGCTGTGGTGCCAAAAGCAATTAATTTACCCACTCTCCTGCCTTTCTATTTCTCTCAACTCCTTTAAGACAGTTAGAGTCATAGAGGTCTACAGCACCAAAATAGGCCCTTCGGCCCATCGAGCCTGCACCGTTCAAACAAGTACCTAACTATTTTAATCGCATTTTCCAGCACTAGGCCCATAGCTTGTATGCCATGGCATCGCAAGGGCACATCCAAATACTTCTTAAATGTTCTGAGGGTTTCAGCCTCTACCACCCTTTCAGGCAGTGAGTTCAAGATTCCCACCACCCTCTGGGTGAAAAAATTCTTCCTCACATCCCCTCTAAACCTCCTGCCCCTTACCTTAAATCTATGTCCCCTGGTTATTGATCCCTCCACCAAGGGGAGAAGTTCCTTCCTGTCTACCCTATCTATGCCCCTCATAATTTTATACACCTCAATTATGTCCCCCCTCAACCTCGTCTACTTTAGGGAAAATAACCTCAGTCTATCCAATCTCTCCTCATAACTAAAACTCTCAAGCCCAGGCAACATCCTGATAAATCTCCTCTGCACTCTCTTTAGTGCAATCACATCCTTCCTATAATGCGGATTCCATAACTGCGCGCAATACTCTAGCTGTGGCCTAACCAGCGTTTTATACAGTTCCAGCATATCCTCCCTACCCTTATATTCTATGCCTCGGCTAATAAAGGCAAGTATTCCATATGCTTTCTTAACCACTTATCTACCTGTACTGCTACCTTAAGGGACCGGTGGACATGCACACCAAGGTCCCTCTGATCCTTGGTACTTCCCAGGGTCCTACCATTCATTGTGTATTCCCGTGCCTTGTTTGTCCTGCCCAAGTGCATCACCTCACACTTATCCGGATTAAATTCCATTTGCCACTGATCAGCCCATCTGACCAGCCCATCTATATCCTCCTGTAATCTAAGGCTATCCTCCTCACTATTTACCACCCCACCAATTTTCATGTCATCTGCGAACTTACTGATCAACCCTCCGACATTCAAGTCTAAATCATTTATATATGCCACAAACAGCAAGGGACCCAACACTGATCCCTGTGGAACCCTACTGGACATAGGCATCCTGTCACAAAAACATCCCTTGACCATCATCCTCTGCTTCCTGCCACTCAGCCAATTCTGGATCCAGTTTGCCAAATTGCCTTGGATCTCATCGGCTCTTACCTTCGTTATCAGTCTCCCATGCGGGACCTTATCAAAGGCATTGCTAAAGTCCAAGTAGGCTACGTCAAATGCATTGCCCTTATCTACTCACCTGGCCATCTCTTCAAAAAATTCAATCAAATTGGTCAGACATGACCTCTCCTTAACAAAGCCATGCTGACTGTCCCTGATTAATCCCTGCCTCTCCAAGTGTAGATTAATTCTTTCCCTCAGGATTGCTTCCAATAGTTTCCCCACCATTGAGTTTAGACTGACTGGCCTGTAGTTCCCTGGTTTATCCTTTCCTCCCTTCTTGAATAATGATAGCATGTTGGCTGTCCTCCAGTTCTCTGGCACCTCTCCTGTGGCCAGAGAGGTATTGAAAATTATTGCCAGCACCCCTGCTATCTCCTCCCTTGCCTCAGTCAACAGCCTGGGATACATTTCATCTGGGCCTGGAGATTTATCTATTTTTAAGCCTGCCAGACCACTTAGAACCTCCTCCCTTTCTAAGCTAATTTCTTTAATTAAATCTTTAATTAAATTAAAATTCTTTAATTAATTCTGCCTGATTTCCCTGCCCATGTCATCCCTCTCACTTGTGAACACCAACACAAATTATTCATTTAGAACCCTACCCATGTCTCCTGACTCCACACACAAATTACCACAATGGTCCTTAATGGGACCTACTCTTTCCCTAGTTATCCTCTTACTCTCAATATACTTGTAAAATAACTTTGGATTTTCCTTTATTTTACCTGCCAATGTTTTTTCACGCCCCCTTTTTGCTCTGCTAATTTTCTTTTTAAGTTCCCTCCTACACATTCTATACTCCTCTAGAGCTTCCCCTGTTTTGAGCTCTCAGATTCAGCCATAAGCCTTTTTCTCTTTATCCAATCCTGTGTATCCCTTAACATCTGGGGTTTTTTGGGTCCCTCCCTTTATCTTTACTGGGATATGTTGGCCCTGTACTCTCCCTATTTCCTTCTTGAATGAGTCCCATGGCTCTGACACAGGTTTAGCTAAAAATAGCTACTCCCAGTCCACTCTGGCCAAATCATATCTGATCTTATTAAAATTGGCCTTCCCCCAATTTAGAACTCTGATTTCTGGCCCATCCTTGTCTTTTTCCAAAAGAACCTTCAATCTAACGAAGTTATGATCACTATCTGCAAAATGCTCCCCCACTGATACCTCTGCCACTTGCCTGGCTTCATTCCCTTAAAATTAAGTCCAGAACCTAACTCCTTTCCAAGCTTTGGGTTACAAATATGTCCTTAAGTGGTTTGGTGTCAAATTTAGGGTTGGGCAATAAACGCTGGCCTAGTCAGCAACACCCACATCCCTTGAAAGAATTTTTAAAAATTGACTGACAATGTTCCTATAGAGACCTTTGAAATTTTTTTACATTAAAGGTATTATTTGACTGCAAGTTGACGTTGTTGTTTCACTGATGACCTTTAAAGAAAGGAATCTACCACCCTAGCAGTAACTTTGGCTCATATTATGCCATATATGCTGACCATCAGTTCATTAAGATTACAGTCAGTATTCCAGACCATATGGCAGCTTGTCAATGTTTTATAAACAAAAAAATAAAATTTATTTTCACTGAGATTGGCAAATGTCAACAAATCACAATGTTTTGAAGGCAGAATAAATTAAATTGGCCATTTATTTTAAATTGTTTAATTCCTCCGACATTGGACCGAGGAATGTGATATGGGCATGTTAATATGATGGCCAGTCATAATTTCTAAATTTGAGATTAAATATTTTTAAATAGGAATAAAGACTTGCATTTATGTAGCACGTTCCATGACCACTGGGCATCTCAAAGCACTTTACAGCCAATGAAATATTTTTGAAGTGTAGTCACTGTTGTAATGTAGGAGATCCAGCAGCCAATTTGTTCACAAATTGGAAGCTCCTACAAACAATTACGTGATAATAACCAGATAACCTGTTTTTGTGATGTTGACTGAGGGATAATTATTGGACAGGAAACTACATAAAACACCCCTGCTCTTCTTCAAAATACGTCTTCTACATCCACCTGAGAGGGCGGAAGGGGCCTTGATTTAACGTCTCATCTGAAAGACAGCAGCTCTGACCATACAGCAGTTCCTCAGTGTCATACAGGAGTGTCAGCCTTGATTTTTTGTGCTCAGGTCTTGAAGTGGGATTTAAAACTTAGGCCGGGATTTTACTGCCCCATCATGGCAGGGATGGGGCTGTCAAGTGCGGCGAGCCATTCTAAACTCTAATCACTTCGGCGCGACCGTAAAATCCCGCTGCTTTATAATTCAACCCCTAATATTCTGATTCAGAGGAAAGAATGTTAACAACTGAGTCATGGCTGACACCAAAATAGGATTATCTAGGCTTTGGGCAACCTTGCAAATGGTGTGATTTAGGTTTGACTACCCATGAAATGTTGTTCCTGAACTTTTTTTTCCCCTTGACTTCAATGAGCGGCCTCCCTGATATCTTGCATGTTACATTGTTGTTCAAAGTCATAATTACCCCCCAAAAAATTTGCCATATGAAAATTGCTCAAAATCTATGAGGAGAAAAAGAAAGTTAATATTTGAGTGTTCTAAGGTTTTGTTTGAATCCATTTGATTCACCTTATCTCCCTTGGAGATACGTAAAAATAAAAAGCGTCATCTGTTTAAAACTCTCTATTCAGGTAATTTTCCACTGTCTCCAGGCTGCCATGGGATCTGGGACACAAAGACAGATGCAATTGTGATTTTCTTTTTGTTCTATTAATGTAGAATGTACTGTCACTTGGGACTATAGGTACATTGTAAAAGGTTTCAGATCACAAATTACCGTGATGTTTCTGAGGCTACATTCCAAATGAAAGGAACTGGTATCTGTAAAGCCAGAAAAGGAGAGAAAATATGAAGGTCAGGCAAAGGCAAGGAAATAAATTAATTTCTAACATTTATTTAAAATGACTTTAAAAATGTATACAAAAACAAAGGCAACATAACAAGTTCTTTCAAGACTCCTTGAGAGAATAAGTAAATACTCGCTGCCGAGAAGAACAGTTCTTGTACAAATACCTCATCTTTGTCGACCTGTTCATCGTGAAACCTCTTCCACAATTGACTTGCTAAGCTGCCCAACTCACTCCTAGGTCTCCAGTGGAAACTTGGAATCGCTCCACAGTCCAGCATCCACCCTTCTCACCGCACCAAAGCAAAGATAACGATTAATATTTTTATTGATTGTAATCACGATGCATCATTCAAAATCATACTTCTCAACCTGTCTGCAGTCTTCAGTTTGTTAGATCATGCCATCTTCTTTCAATCCTTCTTGACCATCTCTCCTCCATTATCCAGCTCCATGGGAATGCACTTGCATATTTCCAAATGCATCTCTAGCAATTTCACTTTTACACCGTCATTCTATTCTAAGCTTCCTTCTATTGCTGGTTTATAAGCTGCCCCTTGCCTATGTTGTCCACAGAGATGGGGGGTCAGCTTCCACATGTGTTTTAAAGCCACATAGCTGTCCCTCTCCACCACCTCCATTTTGAGCTGTCAGACTTGGGCAGAATCTTGTGGAGGAGATGGGGTCTCTGCTACTAGCTGAAGAGCCTGTGAGACCCCCATGATGCCTCTTTTTGGGAAAGCCTGCCAAATCCTGTACCGGTCAGACATATAACAGGCCATCAGCGGGCCTTCCCTCAGGATTATGGATCCTGGGGGCAGAAGTTTCACCTGCTGAGAGCTGTCAGCCAATCAGAAGTCAGCAACTGTCTTCTGCACTCAGCAACACCACCGGGGAGGCAGTAACTGTTGCCAGTACTACACCTAACTGAGACCTTGGATTGAGGAGGGACTCAGGTCCAGGTATGTAATGGCAGCAAGGAGCATCACAGAGTGGGATTCGTGAGGGAGTGGGGGTGGGGGTTGGGGGGGGGGGGTGAGAAGATGAGGAGGGTTGGCAGCAAGGGCAGGGGGTTTTATTTCAGGGGGAACAGCCCCTTGCTGATACTGGATCTCTCAATCAAGACACTTGGGAAGCCCTGCAACATCTAGTGCCAATCAAGTATTTAACAGGCTAGTGGCAGGTCTTTCCCCCGGGATCAAGGACCCTGGGGTGGAAGTCCTACCTGCCAAGACCTGCTGGCCAATCAGACACTTAGCACCTTCCAAACCCATGACAGCTTCCATCTAGAAGGACAAGGGCAGCAGATACACGGGAACACCACCACCTGGAAGTACCCTCCAAGGCACTTACCATCCTGACTTGGAAATATATCGCAGTTCCTTCACTGTCGCTGGGTCAAAATCCTGGAACTCCCTCTCTAACAGCACTGTGCGTGTACCTACACGGCCTGGACTGCAGTGGTTCAAGAAAGCAGCTCACCACCAACTGCTCAAGGTCACTTAGGGATGGGCAATAGATGCTGGCCCAGCCAGCGATGCCCACATCTCATGAATAAATAAATGTTCTTCAGTACTCAGCAGTGCCACCAGGAAAATGTTGGCTGTTCCTCGTATTGCACCCACTTTAAACCTTGGGTAAAGCAATCGGACACTGAGTGCCTTTTGAATAAGGACTCCTCCCTTGGAGCCCGAAAGCAAACATAACAAGGGCAGAATTTTGTCCTTGTTAGGCGGGCTCGGCGGGGGCGGGCGGGGTGGTCTGGAAGCCCCTGCCTGTGATCAGGGCCGGACCGCGATTTCACGCCAACCATAAAGTTGGACGGGCAGCAAAAAACTTCTTTTAATTGCCTTTTTAATGGCCTTAATGGGTCTTTTAATTGTCGGCGGGCATGCTGCCGACTCTGGCACGCGCCCGCTGACCGAAATATCAGCGAGTGTACGATCTTGTCAGGGCGCTCGTCCGACGTCATCGCGCATCATTTTACGCTTGGTCGGATCAGGCACGCACCCGCCTGACGAGCTAAAAATTCAGCCCCAGGGTTTGCTTGTCATGCTCCCCACTTAGTGAGCCCCTGACCTCTAGTGGATGAAAAGCAGTGGCAGTGGCATGAGGCTCATCAATGGGCATTAATTGGCCACCCAGAAGGAAAAAAACAATCAAAACTGGGAAATAAGAATATTGCTCTGAACTGGTCTTGTATACCTTAAAACGTAACACCAGTAAAAACTGGGAAATGAGAATACTGGTCCGAACTGTTTTTTTTTCCTTCTGGGCACATAAGAGCCTCATTTGATGGCATGGTGGGCAAGCCGTGGTGCCCCCAGCCACCACACTCCTGCCTGATTAAATGCCCCCCTGCCATAAACTTGCCATGGTGGAGAGCACAAGATTCCATCCCGGGCCCGAAATTCAGTAGTGGATGAGGTTATAAGTCCCTCCAAATAACAATGGGAAGACTGGAACTATTGTGATCAGCCTCTATCACAAAGGCACTTTTCACTGACTCTGTCAATCCCCTTTCCAGGCTGTTCTGTTTGACTGTGAGCTTAGTTTCAGACACCAGATACTCTCCATCAGGAAAAATCCTTACTATCTGTCACATCTGCCTCTGCCTCTAGGCACCTGTATTCCATTCATTGCTGGATATCTTTCTTCCTTCTTCCAAACCCCAATTAATCCAAAAACTCTTCTGCTATGTCCTGACCTACATCACTCATAAAGCACAAACTTACACAGACCCCCTCAACAAATTACATTTAAAATCCTAGGAGTCATCTTCAAATCCTCCCATAAGCCCATCTTGCCCCTATTTGCACTCTCCTTCATTTCTATATTTACTGGTCCAGATAGTCCATTCTCTCCAGCCCTCATGTGCTTCTCCCTCTCTCTTTACGGTGTCAGGTCCTCAATGACTGGGGTCCTGTTCTCTGGAATCCCCTCTCTCCATTTGGTCACCCTTTTTAGTTTATCCTTCAGCATCAATGTTTGCTTTCTTTACTCCTATCAGTGAAGTGCTGTGAGGTATTTTTTCCATATTAAAAGCACTGTATAAAGGCAAATTGTTGAATGTTGAACACATTAACTCAAATATGTCAGAAAGGAACCTGTTTTGAGAACTTTAGTCATTTGTACATAAACAGTTATTTCTATCTTTCTATTACTTAGCCTGACAGTTGTAATGAATAGAAGTGTGGTCAGGCTATAGACTTAGTTTTAATACAGTAGTTAGTCTATTGATAAAGGTCATCAGAGGGTGACATTACAGTAAATAAAAGGAGGATTCTGTGTACTAAATATTGCAACGATGCAATAATGCATCTTGAAGCTATACTAAGCTCATAAATTCCCATTCAATTACCTATTTCTGTTGTGCCCTTTGAGAGTTATCTGAGAGCAATTTTACAGTGGAGAAAACTTTGCTTTTTGGACATATCTGAATGACTATTTTTTTTATTCAGCTTTGTTTGATTTTCTTGTTTATGTTGCTAGCTATTCTTGTTTCTCAGGCAGTCCTTGACTCAGTTTAATTCCCTTGTGTAATGTCTTATCTTCTTTAGCATTCAGTTTTCAAAACCAACTCATGCAGTCTTTAGATGTACAGGAACAGCACCTGGGACTGTATTTAAAGACTTATTTCTCCTCTTCGGTTTCTCTGGATATCTGTACCTTGTCACTTTTAAAGCTCACTGGTATTTTGTTTTAAATCCTGATGATTTATAGTCATTTTCCCTTTTAGTCACATTCAGCAGTTGACACTGCATCATTGCCGATCTTACTTATTGAGTAGTACAATGTAATTCTCTCCTCACTGAATCCCTGCGAGGAAATCAGGTGCATTATAACCTGTCAAATATTGAAACTCATGGTGGCACGCTTGCCGGTTCTAATATTGGTTATTATTGTTGAATATCCGTTGGTTAATAACCACGTGGTACCCATTTTACAGAACAGGGGGATAGAATGACCCTGGAGATTTTCCCAGCTCTCAATACAATTCCAGTGCATAATTGATGGAAGCCCTGGAAAAAGAACATAAATGGTATTTCACACTGTTTTTCTGGATTTTCCACCAATCTTCCATCAAGGTCATGGCGGGAGATCAGGAGAACCCGCATAGATGTTGTTGACAAATAAACTTATTTACAGGCAACCCAGAAGCAGAACTCCAAATTAATTACCAGTTTAGCTTTCTGTCTACTATAGTACAATTCACCGTCAGGATAATTTTTTTTTGTTTGTTCATGGGATGTGGGTATTACTGGCTAGGCCAGCCTTTATTGTCCATCCCTATTTGACCTTGAGAAGGTGGTGGTGAGCTACCTTCTTGCAGTCCATGTGTTGTAGGAACACCCACAGGATATCTTTACATTTTACAAGCTGGCAGGGTTTAAGGTCTGGACGCCATATTTAAACGCCAGTCGAACACGTACATTTCACTCTCGGCAACCCACCTGTCTCCAGGAGACCATTACAGGTGTCTTCCATGCACAAGAAGGCTGTGCTCTGCTTCGGATACAATGCCTTCCAGGCCTTGATCAGAGGAATGTGGGCACATAGGGATGTGCACTATCCCAGGGACAGTTCCAGGAAGCACACCAGCCTCACCTCTTGCTCCTGGAAGGCCATCGCCAAGGAGGTCAGAATAGCTACCAGCCACACCCAGAATGAGATCCAGTGCAGGAAGAGGATGAATGATCTCATCTGCTCCACCAGGGCAAGTCATCCTTCAACTCCCTCTAATATCAAACTCTCATCATGGCATCATGTGTTCAAATGCCTACTGTCTTCAGGGATCTCACAAAACCATGACAACGGGACATGTATCAACACTGATAGACTAAAGGAATCTTTTACATCACCACCACCCCATCTATCTTGCTGTGCACTCTCCACCCTAAGACCAGCTGGCGAGGGCTCACCACACACAGAGGGCATGAATCTTTGCTAACCAATGCTCCATCCTTTCTCAACATATACCTTTCTTATGTCCTCACCCAGGCCAAGCTTGCCCACAACAGCAGGGGCACGGCTGACATCACTGACCTCACAGGGTTTGAGGAGGCTGCAGCCCAGATCCCTGGAGTGGACAGGAATCGCTCCTGTGGGGAAGGGGAGATTAGATTGTTTCAGCAACCCAGTGTTGATCACTCCTCCATGAGTTCATCACATCCTGACAATCACAGTGAGTGACGTGCAGCCTTATATTCCTTATGCTCATCTACTAAAACTCCATTCTCTATTTTATAGGCACCTGCAGACTGAGGCCCACAAGGGGCACCGCCAGAATTCCCAAACCTTAGAGCACATCCGAGGAGGAAAATGATGAAGAACCATCACAGTGCTCACCTGAACCCTACAGCAGTGCATAAACACAGACCTCAGTGGGTCACATCTCTAGATGAAGCTCAGGCTCACTTTCTGGAGAACACTTCACTGACACGTCCCCGCAGGCCAGGTCTCCAGCATTAGAGGGCTGCTGGAGAATAGCCACCCACTCAGACTGAGTCAGTTGATGAGCCCTTAGAAACGGTCTTCCAACTCATGGTGGATAGTCAGCAATAGGCAGGGGAACATCACACATTGGTATTTGAAGCCCTCAAAGAGGATGACCATAGAACTATAGAACCATAGAACACTACAGCACAGAAAACAAGCCATTCGGCCTTCTAGTCTGTGCCGAAATATTATTCCGCTAGTCCCATTGACCTGCACCTAGTCCATAACCCGCCAGACCTCTCCCATCCATGTATCTATCTAATTTATTCTTAAAATAAATTAGATAGATACATGGCCAGCGAAACCATCAAAGGCAAGAGGGAAAACAACTCCACAGGCTGCCTCCACCGCTGTTGCAGACATCAGGAGAGCACCTAGAAAGAGTGGAAGGCCTAGGCAAATCAAAACATTTTGATCACAGATTGTTGCATGGGTGAAGACAATAATTGTCACTAATTGAACATCTGCAGATATATTCACTTTCAATGCATATTGTCTACTGTTTTCTTTCAGCAACCTTCTAAAGGCTTTGCAAGGTCCTCCCACCTTCTGACCAATTGAGTGTTTGGTCAATGGGGACCGCCAGCACGATAGTATGAGAGATTCAGTGATGGTAATGTTATTGAATGCCATGAAAGGGTAGTCAGACTCTCTCTTCTAAGTTTCTTTAAGCTGTCAATTATACCTGAAATTTTTACCTGCCACTGAAGTCTGTTTGTCTGTAAATAACATATCTCAAAAACTAATAGATGGATTTCAACAAAACGTGTTACAGATGCAAGGAAGAACTTATAAGTTTTTTGGTGAAGATAAAGATCCGGATCCAGATCCTGGAATTTTTGAAGGGGACCATGAATAGAACAAATTGATTCTTTTTTTTAGAATGTTGTGGGTTGTTTTATTTAGAATATTGTTGATTATTTTAGAATGTTGTGGACTGCCCCTGCTCCTGTGGTGCAATTTGTTACAGCTGTCAAAATGTGAGCAGAGTCTTCGAAGCAGGTTGTTGGACATGGAATGGCCTGAAGCGTGCTCAGTGAGATGGATGCTCTTAATAAAAAGATTCAATTTTGTTAACTTTGTAGTTACTCAGCATCAACTGGGCAGGAAAAGCCTCAAGGAAGAGCTGCATGATTGTAATAACATTAAGTTAACACAGCGTGGCGGAGGTACCTTTTCTAATGAGTGCCCTCTTCACGTTTTTGTCCTTGTGCTCAAATTTAGCTGCATTCACATAATTTTTTTAAACTACTTTATAAAATAATGGATACCTACACATGAGATATAAAGGCATAATTTAAATTAGATGAGATTATGAGCCACAAGAGCAAAGCCAGAATGAACCATGGATCACAACCTTAATTTCAATCGAAGCCTGTCATTTCACATGATGCGTACTGCATTATTTTAAGTGGAAATAAAAAAAATCCCCTTCCTGCTTTTTGGAATCCCTTGGTGCTGTCCAGAAGTGATGATGTTCATTAAAGAGTATTACACCTCTCTGTGGCATCATTACTGTGCTCTTATATCACCAAGATCTGGTTTCCAGCAAACTACAGGAATATCCTGAAGTTGTTATACATTATATTCAAATCAACATTCCCCTTTGCCATTATCAGGATAATTACACGCTACACCTATAATCGGACATCAGAGTGGAAGGTGGATAGGGAATCATCTGTTACTCCTTTTTACTTGAGTGATGCTAAGTATATTACATCATTTCTTGATAGAGGAGAGATTTCCCTTTTGCCTGATGTATTATAAAAACAGAAGAGGTATTGTTGGTAAAATAAATTAAAATTGTTGTGTTGCCTAAATCTCCTGTGTGCCCGCATCTCCTGTTCATTCTGCTTCTTGCCTGAAGGGATGCCTCTCGTTGTGGCTAGCAGAGTTTTCATTGCTTTAGCCAGACTTACACGTGATTGGAAGTGATTTTATTTAAGCCACTGCAATGTGTCCTGAGTTAATTGGATTTCCCCAGCCCTCCTCATTCACATATAGCCTTATGCATATCCATGCACAGATATTTAATGAGCTTAACTGATGAACAGAATGATGAGCCCTTGATAAAATTTACAACTTAAGTCAATAATTCTTGGTCAGCAGTGACAATTTATTTGATACTGTTATTGTTTCTGGGTATCATTAGACCATCAGAATTTTTCAGATACCACTCATCCCTATATTTATTTCATGTCAACATGGAAGTAAGTGACATCGAAGGGGATGGAAAATATGATACAGTCTACCGATGGGATGCATCTGATCTATGACACTGCACAGAATTAATCCCTTCTGGTCTTACAAGAGTGTATGTGTGCAATCCATGGTGGTCTAGCAAAGGCTATGCACCTCATATGCCTACTGCAGCAAGGGTGGACTTGAAATTATGCTGTTATCACATGACCACTTAATGCACTTACATCAAGTTCATTTGCCCACCATTTTAATTGAGTCAATGACCAATATATTTAAGCATTCATAGGCTAATATGCAGCATTATTTCAAGGCCTAAGTATTAGAATATGTAAATTATTGAATTACAGAATCTAACAGCACAGAATCTCTCAACCATTTGGCCTATTGTACCTATGCCAATTTTTTGAAAGACCTATACAATTAGTCCCACTCCCCTGGTCAGTCTGTGACTTCATGGGTGTACCCTATACACTAACAAATAAACCACACCCTAAATATATCCCAAAGCACAGTAGTGGGCACTTTTGAAACAGTTTGGTGATGTGAATAAATTGAGCAATTACTGATTGGTCTTATTATTTTGATGCCAGTTGCTGCTTTGTCTCGTCCCTGGGGATTGTATGTGATGACACTTCTTCTGATGATCTTGAATGTAAAGTTTATCAGTCACAGAGCAGAATGCCGGTTGCCTGAATGGTTGCACTAATGAATAGTTGCTCAGAAAATTGCCCTCACATTCAACATGCCTACATACAGGGTTGCTGTTCTATTCTAAAAAGTTTGCTGGTCATTTTTACACTTACTAAAGATGAGGGATGTTAGCGCTAAGGAAAGAAACACAGCTGATTTCAGGGCATCAGTATCAGCTACAACCAGCAATTTTGGGCTGACAATATCTGCCAATTGCTGAATACAATTCCCTCTACTTCTCACTAATAGCAGGCCTTAATCCCAACTGCACGAGTCTGACACCTTTCATTTCCTTATGGATGCTCTGAGGTGTCTAATTCATACCATTTCAGAAAGAATCCTTTTCAGCCAGGATATAGAGGATGCCTTCATTCCACCATTTGGATTTGAATTCCATTATAGGTCCAGAATTAAAGGCATTCTATCTGAATGCACACAGCATTTGCAAAATTTGATGATTTGAATGCACAAACTGAGGTAAATGGGTATGATTTAATTGCCATTACGGAGATGTGGCTACAAGGTGACGAAGATGGGGAACTAAATATCCAAGGATTTCACATTTAGGAGGGATAGGTGAAAAGGAAAAGGAGGTGGGGCACTCTTAATAAGGGACGAGATCTGTACATTGGTAAGAGAAGATCTTAGATCAAAGGGTCAAGATGTAGAATCAGTTTTGGGTTGAGCTAAGAAACAGCAAGGTGTAGCAAACATTAGTGGGAGTTGTTTATAGTCCACCAAACTGTAGTGGTAATGTTGGACACGGTATAAATCAGGAAATTAGAGATGCATGTAACATGGGTAATACAGTGATAATGAGCGACTTCAATTTACACATAGATGTGGTTAACCAAATCAGCACTAATGCTCTGGAGGAGGAATTCCTGGAGTGTGTACGAAATGGGTTTCTGCAGCAGTACGTTGAGGAGGCAACGAGGGATTGGGCTATTTTGGATTTAGTGTTGTGTAATGGGAAAAGGCTAATTAATAGCCTTGCTGCAAAGGAGCCTTTGGGAAATAGTGACCATTATGTGATAGAATGTTGTATTAAGTTTGAATGCAATATAGTTCATTCTGAAACTAGGGTCTTAAATCTGAAGAAATGAAATTATGATGGTGTGAGGGGCAAGTTTGCTATGGTGGTTTGGGAAACTACACTAAAAGACCTGACAGTAGACAGGCAATGGTTGGTATTTAAAGAAATACTACACAGTCTATAACAGATATATATTCCTCTAAGGCACAAATACCCAAAGTCAAAGGTAAATCAACCGTGGTTAATGAAAGAAGTTAAAGATTGCTTTACATTAAAGAAACTGGCTTATAAGGATGCCAGAAAAAAAAGTGGTAAGCCTGAGGATTGGGAGAAATTTAGAACCCAGCAAAGGAGGACTAAGAAACTGATTTAAAAATGGAAAAGAGAATATGAATGAAAACTAGTGAGGGACATAAAGGCAGACTGTAAAAGTTCCTTTAGGTATGTGAAAAGGAAAAGATTAACTAGGACAAATATGGGCCCATTACAGTTGGAGATAGGGGAATTTATAGTGGAGAACAAGGAAATAGCGGAGAAACTAAACAATTAATTTGTGTCTGTCTTCAGAATGACAAAGATATAGAAAATCTTCTAGAAATGAAAATAAGGAACTAAAAGAAATTAGTGTTAGTAAAGAGACAGTAATTGAAATGTTACTGGATTGAAGGCTGATAAATCCCCTGGACTGGATGAACTTCAACCCAGAGTGTTGAAGGATGTGACTAGAGAGATAATGGATGCGTTGGTGGTTATATTTCAAAATTCTTTAGATTCTGGAAAGGTTCCTGCAGGCTGAAAAGTAGTAAATGGAACCCCACTATTTAAGATAGGAGGAAGAGGGAGAATGGAGAACTACAGACCTGTAGTTTGACGTCAGTGGTTAGGAAAATGTTAGAATCTATTACTGAGGATATGATAACTGGACATTTAGAAATGAATGGTAAAATTGGGCAGAATCAACATGGATTTATGAAAGGGAAGTCATGTTTGACAAACTTGTTGGAGTTTTTTTGTAGTGTAGATAAAGGAGAACCAGTGCATGTGGTGTTTTTGGATTTTCAGAAGGCTTTTGATAAGGCCTCACACAGGGAGTTAATAAATAACATTATAGCGAATGGGATTTGGGGGAACATGCCAGCATGGATTGAGAATTGGTTAACAAACAAAAAACAGACAGTAGGAATAGATGGATCATTCTCAGGATGGCAGGCTGTTACTAGTGGGGTACCGCAAGAAATAGTTCTAGGTCCATAGCTGTTCACAATCTATATAAATGATTTAGATGTGGGGATCAATTGTAATTGTTCCAAATGGGACACATCACAAGTGGCTTGCTTTTTCTTATTTTAAATGAGAAGAAGACATTGAGTTGCACGGTGTTATTAAACAAAAAAGTGTCCCCTTTAAAGGGGCTCAACTAATAGAAAGCAAAATCATAAAAAATGGAAACTTATAAAATTAATAATACTATTATCACCCGTGTTTAGCACACACCAGCCATGGAAGGTGTCAAGTGTACCCTGCGGATGCCACATGCCCTTTTCCACTCAATGTGATGAAAGAGAGGCAGGCAGCCAGAGCGACCACACCAAGGGCCATGCCCAACCTCAACATGTGCATGGTCACCTTGGCCAGACTCAGGAGCAGAGCTAAAAGGAAGTAGCCCAACTTGCCTATTCACACTTTGCACCGAATGGCCAAAGATCAGCAGCGATTGATTGAAGAAAAGCTGTATGCCAATCTGGGGTTTCAATTGTCTGCATACTGCCTTCAATTATTTTTTCTCTTGTTTATACCTCGAGAATGGATGATTGGAGTTGGGGAAGAACAGAATAAGTTAATCCTTTTAAACTTAAAATGGTAGAAAATTTTCATTAAATAATAATAAAAAAGGGAATGAGATGATAAAGAATAGTAAGGTGAGTATAGGTAAAATCTTTAAATATTTTTGTACAATGTTAGATATTTATTTTAGTTCTTTAAGTTTAATATTCAATTTACTTGGGTAACTTTATTGGAGTAATATCAGAGTTGATTACAAAATCATTAAACGTGAGCCAAAAATGAATAATTCAAAAAATGAACAGTTTGCTTGAACCTACAGGACTGGCTAAGGGTTAATTCTAATTCGCAACTAAGGAAAAAAAACTAATACTGTGTGGCTGCTTACACATCAACTAGTTTTATCAAGGCCAATGTTTTGCTGCAGAGTTACTGATATGTCTCAGAAAATTGTATGAGAAAAGCAGAATGCTCATTGAGAGACTTGGGGATATGGGCCATATTCAGTTATTGACACCAACCTGATAGCTCACTAGAACTTCCACAATTCTTGTATCATAAAATCAGCCCATTCTTGGAATAGAAATCACTCCCACAGCTCCTCATTATATATCCTTTATATGTGTACTTCCAGACACCAATGTTGTCTCTAACAAATGAGTCCTAATGGATTAAAAATCCTTAGGAAGAGAGAGAATGAATGTAATGATTATAACCTCTTTCTAAATGACACGTCTTACCATGCAGCAGTTCTGCTCTATTTCCTCTTTTAACATCTAGCTACATCTTGTTTTTTTTTTCGAATAAAACAGGTTGGATAATTAGCATATTATTCCTATTCTCATGCAATAGGCTATGGTATTTGTTCTGGGTCACAGGTTATTGTGCCTCAAACATTAATTGGGTAATGTTATCTAATCTACCTTTTATTGCTTTCAGGTTTGCTTGCTCTCATTGCTGGGTGAATGGGGAGGCTTGCATGACCTTTAATCAAATATGCATGTGCTGTTTGCAATAGGTTTGCGCCAGGAGGGAGTCAGCAGTAATTAGGCTAGGTGTTCAAGTGGAACAACCTTCTGTTAAGGGAGGTAAATTAAGCAGGTTCCAGAGGATACGAGCTTGTGGGTTATTGAACAAAAGATTTCAGTTGCATGTTTCATCTCAGCTCCCTTAATGAATTGAGGTGTCAAGGAAATATGAAAAGCCATTTCAGGAGAACAGGAGTGTAATTCAATATGACATGAGTCATTTGTCGACCAAATGGTAGATATTTGATGGCACACTTTAATGAACTAAATGTATAGATTGTGCATGTGCGTTACTGCAGTGACCTGTGTTGCCTCTTTATATCGGCTGTATTTTAAAACCAGAAATATATCTACGTACTTATCCATATATTTAATTCAGGCAATAGATGTGAATATGTTCTGCACAGCTCATTTGACTGGAATATACAAACAGTCCATGCACAGTGCAGCTCAGGGAACTTTATGGATCCAATTGAATCAGTTCTCCGCAACATCCTTCTTAATGCACATTAGTGTCACAATGTTCTTTAAGTCAACCATTTAACTGATGTATAACCATCGGAGTATGAACTCAGCTGCTCTATCACTTACCTGCATTGCCATACCTCTGATGTTGCCAGGCTTTGTGTTATTGTTTGTTTTAAAAACTTTCCTTTTTTTCTGCCCTCCAGTTGCCCCACAATGATAATGCTCTGACCTTAACAAGCTGTGCTGGACTTCTCCCGCTCAGTAGAAGGAAGTCCCGCCCTTGAGAGCTGCCAGCCAATCTCTTACAGTCCTAGCGACACCAGAAGAGAGTAGTGAGTGCTGCTGGGACTGCAAGGAGGCCCATGAAGAAGTATCATGGACACCGGACCAGGTTAGTCTGGGGTATCTTGATGGTGAGGCAGGTGGGCATAAGGGGGATGAGGGGGGTTTTGGAGGCCAGATGGGGAGGCATCTTAGAAGGGCACGATGGGCACAGGGCACCCTCCAAAGGAGGTACTCCCCTTCCTTCCCTTTCAACAACTTTGGTGAAAAAATTCCCTTCCCACTTTCACCCAATTTCCCACTGCCTATCGTATTATGGCAGTGCAGGTAGATTGAGGCTATTAATTTCCACTTAATTGGGCAGTTAAGGGCCTCAATGGCCTAAGGCAGGTGGCCTAGTGGCTGCCTTACCCACCTCCCCGTATTAAGGTGACCGGGTTGGGGACGGGCTGGAAGGCAGTGGGGTGCCCAACCGACATTTTGTGTGCCCCCTGCTGGATAAGCTGGGGTGGTTTTCTGTAAAATTCCACCCACCATTTTTTCTGTGCAAGTACTTTCCACCTGAGTCATTGGATAATAGTAAACAGTGGTTTGTTTTTAACCTGCAAAGGGGTAGAGACCAATAGCAAGAATCTAACTGCCTCCTTAGATGAGACTCAACAAAGGCTGGTGATTGAACCAGTCATCTCTCTGGTATGTATGGTCCAGCCCCATCTTAGATCGTATAATTCATAATAAACTTGTGGAATAAATTAACACAGAAAAGCCATTGCATTAGATGGTATAAATATGTTTAGAGGCATCTAGGTGTGTTTCTAGAGTGAGATAATTTGAGAGATAGAATAGCTGGTATGATGAATCGAAAAGTTACAAGCTTTTGGGTCTTTTTTCCTTCTTCATGCCATTATTATTACTGAACAATCTCCTGTGGCACTGACAGCTGTAGTCTTGGGTTTGGACATTCTTATAATTAGAGCTACCAGTGTGGAGCTGTGATACATGGATTGTTCTTTAAGGCTGCTGCTTAGCAACATCCTGTGGAGAGGTTATTGGCATACTTTGATGAGAAAGAGTAATTGTTGTTGCTCAGATAAGTTTGGCCAGCTTTTAGCTCTGTGAAAATCTTAGACTCCTGCCTTTGGAAAAGGCCAGGTGAGCAAGGCCAGTACATGAAGGCTGCAGCTTTCCATCTTGTGATACTAGCTTTGTGCCTTGGTGGTCAATTGGGTTAAGTATCGCCTGGTTTGGTTCAGAAGCCCCACTGTGGCATGGGAGTCTCTGCTGCATTTGCTGCCAATAAAAGCAGTTGGGTGAAAAGGTGCAGGAGGCACTGGCCTTTGATTTCTCTGGACCCTCTTCTTGGCAAGCTGGGCTTTCCTTTTCTCCTTATCCCTTCCAATATCCCTCTAAACAGTCAGCCTCCAGAGGTCAACAGCATTGGTGATGTCTCCCAGTTTCCACCATCTTTATGTCTCATTTGCAAATGTCTTTGCAGCGGAGGAATGGAGTTCCAGCGGGTTGTGACCCAGTGGTCAGTTCACTGCACAGAAGGTCTTTGGGTCAGTGGCCATCATCCATCCGATGCATGTGGCTGAGCTATCACAGACATTGTTGGCTTAATAATCAGTGTATGCTGATGGAATTAGCATGTGCCAGGACCTCTGAGCTGGTGACCTTGTCCTGTCAAGAGATGCTGAGGATACATCTGAGACAGCGTAAGTCAAAACTATTCAGCCTTTTCTCCTACCTGGCGAATATTGTCCAGGTTTCACAGAAGTGTAGAGGAGTATGCTGTGGATGCAGATTTGGCAGTTTGGTGTTCTCAATCAAGCTGTACATTTTTTTTCAGGTACAATTTAAACTCTAATTCTGCAAGTCTATACTCACAGGTTACTTTGCTTGTTCATATAAGACTTTACCAATCAGGCAACAAGAGGCAGTCTGGTGAAGTAACTCAGGAAACATTACTTATGTTATAAAGTAATACTTAACAAAGCAGGTCAGTGACTTTACGGGTGTACTATGGTTCTTGTTTCCCAGTTCGACTTAGGACGCATGTCGACATTCAGACTTCCTCTCTGTCACTTCTGTGGTCTTCTGCTGGAGACCTCCTGAATCCCCAAAGCCTGCCTACCATCTACAAGGCACAAATCAGGAGTGTGATGGAATACTCCCCACTTGTGTGGATGAGTGCAGCTTGCACAACACTCAAGATGCTTGACACCATCCAGGACAAAGCAATCCACTTGACTGGCACCACATCCACAAATATTCACTCCTTCCACCACCGACACACGGTAGCACTAGTGTGTACCATCTACAAGATGCATTGCCATCTACAAGATGCATTCACCAAGGCTCCTTACAGAGCACCTTCCAAACCCATGACCATTACCATCAAGGAGGACAAGAGCAGCAGATAGATGGGAACCCCACGACCTAGAAGTTCCCCTCCAAGTCACTCATGCTGATTTGGAAATACATCGCTGTTCCTTCACTGTCACTGGGTCAAAATGCTGGAACTCCCTTCCCACTGTGTGTGTACCTACACCATAGGAACTGAAGTGCTTCAAGAAGGCAGCTCACCACTACCTTCTCAAGGGCAACTAGCGATGGGAAATAAATACTGGCCCAGCCAGCGAAGCCCACATCCCGTGAATGAATTTTAAAGAAGCAGGGTCTGTAAACTTTGACTTCAAACTTGAGATGCGCGCCCTGATCACCAGAAGTGACTGTTTATTAACCCTTTCCAAACCACAACCCACAGCCTGACAAATGGTATCCTTGAACTTTGATTGGTCCAGGCGGTGTTTGATTAGATTCTGATTGATTAGGTGATGCATGAACAGTGCATGGTTACCTGCTGGATTCTCTGAGCTCAATGTCTTGGATTTTGCTTAATTGGTGTGACTTCCCAATTAAATCAGATACTTTCAATCACTGTCTACTTTTAGGGCTGTTGTTTGGAATGAGATACTTTATTTTTAAAACAAATCGCAAAGTTACTTATAACTTTAAGTAATACAATATTGAATACAAGAAATAACGCAATAGGTAATACTTAAAAATCTGTACAGAATGTGTATAAAATATGTACATAGCAATAAGCAGTGTTTAAAAGGCGAGATAGTGAAATATCCTTATACATTCAGTTAATATAGTCATCAGTAGCAATAATCAGCATAGTGACAGGATATTGCTCATTCAAACTTGAAGGATTGCAAGTCTCGCACTGATATAGTAGCATCCTGCATTTAACAGTGTCTGCCAAGTAACACTGTCTGCTTTTAAATTAACAGTCAATGATACTAAAATACTAAAGTTTAATTAAGTAATATACTTCGATTGTGTGATTATAACTGAACTGGACTAAACTAATCATTAACCATCACTTTCCTTACATACTCCCCACCTTGAGGCTGAAAATGCCTGTGCATTTGATGCCTCATATAATAATTTGCCATGGTCCCATCTCCATCATCAAAATGGGAGGGATCCCATTTGCAATGTTCACAGTAAACAGTCATATCACAATAGTCCATTGGAGTCAAACAGCTATCTTCCGTGGTCTCATTTGCAGTGACTATTTGTACATAACCTGATCCCCAAGTGGAAAGGCTTTCTGTTGGGGCAGCATTGATGACTACCAGCAATTATATTAGTCCAAGCACCCTCCTGATCAATGTGAAACTGAAAGAAAAAAAGTGGAATATTTATTCTTGCACAGCTTTTAACTGATTGATATGGTACCAATTCCTATCTTTACACTTTGGTTTCCTGTTTCCCTGGAATTGTACCAGATATATGGCTGGATTCAATTTGCCTATTATGGAACATGGTCCTTTCCGTTTTGGTTTGAACACATTTGCCTTTTTGCTGTAACTGAGTACTATGACCATGTCCCCTACCTGGAATTCAAAAGGTCTTACTTTCTTATCAAAGTATTTCTTGGCCTGCCCCTTTGACTTTCCCAAGTTCACCATGACATGGTGGTTTACCTCGGCTGTACACTCCGCTGTCTGTTCTAGTCACTTGGAACTGCAAGGTTCCTGTGTCATTGGACCAATAGCAGTCAGTGTCAGGTGGCCTGGAATTTTATGAATCTCTCTGTCATGGCCTGAAATGGCGAGATCCCTGTTATTCTGTGAGGTGTTGATCTTATGGCCATGAGGCATAAAGGCAGCATGTTAGCCCATTGACTTCTTTAACATTGTTTGTAAGGTTCTATTTCTCCTCGTGACTATATCAAAGGACTGAAGGTGATGCAATTGCAATTGGGGCGTGATTCCCAACAATTTCTGCAGATTGGTAAAACATTTTCCAGTGAAATGCAACCCTTGGTTGCTGTCCATCTGTAGTGACAGTCCCCACCTGCAGATCACTTCATTCAATAAGATTTTAGCTGCAGTAAGGGTGATATTGGACCTGCAGGGGAAGGCCTCAGTCCATTTTGTGAACTGATCAATCATGACCAATGCGTGGGTGTAATTACCTAGGGTGGCCAGCAAGGGGCCAATAAAGTCTATCCACAGGTGTGTCCATGGCCCATCTGGGGGTGGAGCACTCCATAAGAGTTATTATTGGATAGCGAGGGGTTCTACTGGAGGCATGGCAGACACCATGCTACATACTGGTTTACTGCATCCTGCATATCAAGCCACCAGGACGTACTTGCAATTTTCCAGCAAGTAACCTCAGCAGAACAATGACCATCTACAGGATGGGCACACACACAATGGGACATCCGTCTATTATTGTCGGATTAGCTTGCTTATGCCATTCGATAGTGATGGTGTATGGTGTGTCCTGCTGCTGGAGGGATCCTAGATCTATGGGACCACAGACATTCACTGCTGATACAGGAAGGCAATGGTCCATCCAGTCTGGTTCCCATTCTCCTGACACAGCGGCCTCTTTGGCCACCCTGTCAGCCCCTGCATTACGCTCACTATGGGGTTGTCCTCTCTTGTGGGCAGCTACTTTTCCAGTATGACAGAGTTTGGTCCAATTGTTCAATGTTATCCATAACATGGGCCATGGGTTAAGGTTTACCTTCAGTGGTGCAGTATGAATTTTTATGGTAAAGGGGGAGGGCTAACATTGCATTGATAGCATAGGCACTGTCAGACCAGATATTTACTGATTGATTAGATGTCTCTCTAACAGCAGCTAAGAGTGCAAGTATTTCAGCACACTGGAAAGAATGTCCACTGCAACGTCTTTTAATAATTCTGCCTGGTATTATCAGAGTGTAGCCAGTATGTGGCACTCCCTGCAGGTGATAGGAAGAACCATCCACATACACATCTAAGGCATCCTTCAATAGAGGATATGGATCAAAGTTAATGATAGGCAGCGGACACTTAAGGGGGGATCACCTTCATAAGCCAACCATTGAGGTAGTAATGAAACAAAAACAGAAAATGCTGGAAAAACTCAGCAGGTCTAACAGCATCTATGGAGGAAAAAAAAGAGTTAACGTTCCGAGTCCTTGTGACTCTTCTTCAGAGCTAAAGAGAAGTAAAAATGTAATGAAATTTATACTGTTTAAGGGGGGTGGAGTGGGTGAAGATGGATAGAAGGCCAGTGATAGATGGAGGAAAAGGAGAGATTGCCAAAGATGTCATGGACAAAAAGGACAAAGGGGTGTTAATGATAGTGATACTGGCTAAAGGAGGTGCTAGTGGTGACATTAAGGTCAGATAGCAAAATGTGATAATGGCAGGACAAGGGTAAGCACCCTGGAAAGAACAACATGAACAAGTGACAGATGGCCCTAGTGGGGGTGGGGTGGGGAGAGGGGACAATGTTGGGAAAAAAAGATTGAAAATAAGATAAAACAATGAATAAATAACCCCCTGTCTGATAGTCAATGTTTAGTCTCCAAGTAGCATCAGGTTTCTTTACTGGCCAAGTTGGTGAATTAGTCATGAAAGTGCATTGCGTTACAGTGCCCTGTTCAACTAGGGACTGGATTGCATCTTTAATTTAGGGATGGTTCTCTCTTGGGATCGGGTACAGTTTAACAAAAGAGTGAGGAGGTCCGTTTATAAACTCCTCCCCTTTTTCATTCGCCCACAATCATGCTTACTAGTCACAAATACTGCAAGGTTTTTCTGAATAATGGTTCTACCCATACATCTTCATGCTTAGCAGGTTCACAGGCACAGGCCTTTTTAATAGCGAAAACAGAATGAGCATCGGAAACTTCTACCGTTTTCCCAGTCCCTGACCCTAGCCACATGCAATCCCAATTCTCATCAATAATAGCTCCGTACTGATCCAGGGTATCCTTCCCCAATATTCGCATTTGTTCATATATAGCCATGCACACAGGTGATGGCACCTTACAGGCGAGACCCCCCCCAGCAGGAGATCAAAAGCCTTCCTTGTGACACCCGTAACAGAATTTCTGTTAAATCCTTCAAGCAATAAGAAACCCTTTCCCACTTCACATAGCGTTCAGGGTGTGAGGTATGGATGATGGTGACGGTGGATTCAGTATCTATTGACATAATCTGCTGTTGGCACTGAAACAACAGGAATTACTGGCCTTCCGCCACCATTGTGATGGAAACTCACTTCTTTCCAGTCGGACGGGGCCAAATCCCTTCATAGGGACCCTGTTAGGACTGAATCCGTGCAGTTGTTGGGCAAGAAAGTAAACATTTTTATTTGGTACAAACCTAGTTTAGTTTATATTTGGCATTAAACTGAAACCTGCAGTTTAGATTCTGTAGTTGCCAGCCTTAAACTGGGTTTTTTCAAGTGTTCCAGTGAAAGAGCAGCTTAATTAAGAACGAGCTGAAACTGGATTCTCATTAAGTGACTCAGATATAGGCCTTTTGTGTTAGGAGCATATAAATTCAGCCAACAAACTCAGTTTAACCTAGGACTGAGTGTGTGCAGTTGTTGGGTAAGAAATTTTTATTTTGTACAACATCTAATTTAGCTTGTAGTAGCAAACTTAGTGTGACTTAGCACTTGGGTGCGACTTACAATAGAGTGCCAGAGTTGAGTGCTTCAGGGAGTTAAGTGGGTGAAGGGAAAGAGGTGTTTGGTTGTTTTGCCTGAACTTTGTCAGCCTCCAGGGATTGATTCTTGCTCTGCTACAGGAGGTGAAGCTGGTTAATTGGTGAGTATCTGGTGAGAGATTAAGGTTTATTCTAGTTCTAAGGCTCAAAGTAATATATCGTGAGCGGGAGAGGATAAAAGGCACAGGTTGAGAGGCCTGCCTGCAGTTAGACCAGTGGTGGCGTGATGTCACAAACCACAACCAGTGCGGGGAGAGCAGCTGATTGGTGAGTACAGTTGGTGAGTATTTCTAGTCTTTAAAGTAAAAGTAAGGTCTTTAGTTTGTGTTTAGGTCTCTAATCTTTTTTTCCTTCTTTTTCTTAAAAATATCTTTTTAAGTATAAAATCTCGATATTGGTGTAAAAAAAAATAGTTACAATAAAATGTAAAGGGCAGGGGTACTAGAGTAATTAATCAATAAATTAAATTGAGTATGATAGTGATAGCAGGATGGGTGATGTGTGGCTGGTGCAGCATGTTGGCTTTCTGCTGGAAACCAAGGTGAACCAGAGCCAACACATCTATAATAAGTGTTTCCAGCTCCAGGATCTGAGGTGAGGAGCTGGAGTCCGAGCTGCAGACATTGCGCCACATCAGGGAGGGGAAAAGTTACCTGGACACTTTGCTCCAGGAGGTGGTCACAGCCCTCAGATTAGGTAATTTTGATTTGGTCTGTGATCAGGGACAGGAGGGAATGACTGCAGGTGAGGCAGGCATAGGGACCCAGGGGGTAGTGTTCAAGGAGACTCAGCCCTTGCAATCATCCAACAGTTATGAGGTTCTTGCAAGTGTGAGGGCGAGAACAGGGGCTGCAGGGAGGATGAGCAAACTGACAACAGCACCGTGGTACAGGGAGCCATTCAAGTGGGGGGAGGAAATAGGAACGTAGTAGTGATACGGGATGGTATAGGGGGATAGATACTGTTTTCTGCAGCCTTGAGCATGAGTCCTGAAGGCTGTGTTGCCTGCCCGGTGCCAGGGTTAAGGACATCTCCTCAGGGCTGGAGAGGAACTGAAGTGGGAGGGGAGGGATTCAGTTGTCATTGTCCATGTCAGTACCAATGGCACTGGTATGACTAGGAAGGAGGTTCTGCTGAAAGAATTTGTGCAGTTAGGAACTAAATTAAAAAGCAGAACCTCCATGGTAATACTCTCAGGATTACTACCTGAGCCACAGGCAAAGGGTAAATAAAATCAAAGAGTTAAATGCGTGGCTCAAAGATTGGTGTGGGAGGAATGGCTTTCAGTTCATGGGGCATTGGCACCAGTACTGGGGTAGAAGGAAGCTGTTCCGGTGGGACGGGCTTCACTTGAACAATGCTGGGACCAGTGTCCTGGCGAATCGAATAATTAGATGGAGAGAGGGTTTTAAACTAAGTAGAGGGGGGAGGGTTCTGGAAAGGGGATACGTAGGCTTTCAAAGCAAAAAGATATGGCAGCATTGCAGGGCAGCTATTTAGGTAATGATACCCAGAGTGTGACAGGAAGGGACAGTGTACAAACATAAAAAACAGCAGCAAATAGGGTCAAAGAGGGAAAAATGATAAAAGGGCAAAATTAATGGTTCTTTATTTAAATGCATGCAATATTCAGAACATAATAAATGAATTAATGGCACAAATAGGATGTAATAGGTATGGTCAAATAGCCTCTACGGAGCTACGGAGACACGGTTACAAGGAGATCAATGCTGGGAACTAAATATTCCGGGGTATGTGACTTTCAAAAGGACAGACAGGAAGGAAAGGGTGGTGGGGTAGCTTTGCTAATACGAGATGGAATAAGTACAATAGCAAGAAATGATCTTGGATTGGAAGATGTAGAACCCATATATGAGTGGAGGTAAGAAATAACCAGGGGAAGAAGACAGTGGTGGGAGTAGTATATAGGCCCCCTAACAGTAACTATACTGTAGGACAGAGAATAAATCAGGAGATAATGAAGACATGTAAAAAAGACAGTACATTAATCATGGGTGACTTTAATCTTCATGTAGATTGGGAAAATCAAATTGGAAGAGGCAGCCATGAGCAAGAATTCATAGTGTATTTGGGACAGTTTCTTAGAACAATATGTTGTGGATCCAGCGATCAGGCTATTTTGGATCTGGTAATGAGTAATGAGGCAATTTTAATAAATGACCTCAGAGTAAAAGATCCCCTAGGAAACAATGACCATGACCTGGTAGAATTTAGCATGAATTTGAGAGTGAGAAACTTGGGTCAGAAACAACTGTGCTAAACTTAAATAAGGGTAATTACAAAGGAATGAGGGCAGAGTTGCCTGGAGTGGACTGGGAAAGGAATTTAACAGAAAAGACGGTTGATGAACAATGGCAGACGTTTAAGAAAATAGACTAGGACTCACAACAAAGGTATATTCCAGTGAGGAAGAAGGATTCTTGGAAGGGGATAAACCAAGGAAGTTAAGGATTGTATGTTTTTTTTTTCTTTCAACTTGATACTAAGTGGCAAAGATTAATGGTAAGCCAGAGGATTGGGAATGTTTTAAAAACCAACAAAAGATGACCATAAAGAATAAAGAGAGAGAAAATAAACTTTGAGGGTAAACTAGCATGTAATATAAAAAAAACTGGGAGAGCCACCTCACAGATTAGTCAAGCAACAGCCTGACATAGTCATCCTAACAGAATCATACCTTACAGATAATGTCCCAGGCACCACCATCACCATCCTGGGTATGTCCTGTCCCACCAGCAGGACAGACCCAGCAGAGGTGGTGGCATAGTGGTATAAAGTCAGGATGGAGTTGCCCTGGGAGTCCTCAACATTGACTTGAGACCCTATGAAGTCTCATGGCGTCAGGCCAAACATAGGCAAGAAAACCTCTTGCTGATTGCCACGTACCGCCCTCTCTCAGCTGATGAATCAATGCTCCTCCATATTGAACATCACTTGGGGAAGCACTGAGCATGGCAAGGGTGCAGAATGTTTTCTGAGTGGGAGACTTCAATGTCCATCACCAAGAGTGGCTTAGTAGCACCACTACTGGCCGAGTCCTAAATGACATAGGTGCTAGACTGGGTCTGCGGTAGCTAATGAGAGAACCAATAAGAGAGAAAAGCATACTGAACCTCATCCTCACCAACCTGCCTGCCCCAGATGCAACTGTCCATGACAGTATTGGTAGGAGTGACCACCAGACAGTCATTGTGGAGACGAAGTCCCGCCTTCACATTGAGGATACCCTCCATCATTTTGTGTGGCACTATAACCGTGCTAAATGGCATGGATTTAGAACAGACCTAACAACTCAAGACCTGGCATCCATGAGGCGCTGTGGGCCATCAGCAGCAGCAGAATTTTACTCAAGCACAATCTGTAAACTCATGGTCTGGCATATCCCCCACTCTACCATTACCATCAAGCCAGGGGATCAACCTTGGTTCAATGAAGAATGCAGGGGGGCATGCAGGAGCAGCACCAGGCACACTTAAAAATGAGGGGTCAACCTGGTGAAGCTATAAAACAAGACTACTTGCGTGCCAAACAGCATAAGCAGCAAGTGATAGACAGAGCTAAGCGATCCCACAACCAACGGATCAGATCAAACTCTGCAATCCTGCTACATCCAGTCGTGAATGGTGGTGGACAATTAAATAACTCACTGGAGGAGGAGGCTCCACAAATATCCTATCCTCAATGATAGAGGAGCCCAGCACAGCAGTGCAAAAGATAAGGCTGAAACATTCGCAACAATCTTCAGTAAGAAGTGCCGAGTGGATGATCCATCTCGGCCTCTTCCGGAGGTCCCCAGCATCACAGATGCCAGTCTTCAGCCAATTTGATTCAATCCACATGATATCAAAGAATGGCTGAAGGCACTGGATATTGCAAAGGCTATGGGCCCTAACAACTTTCTGGCAATAGTACTGAAGACTAGTGCTCCAGAACATGCCCCACGCCTAGCCAAGCTGTTCCAGTACAGCTACAACACTGGCATCTACCTGGCTATGTGGAAAATTGCCCAGGTATGTCCTGTACACAAAAAGCAGGACAAACCCAACCAGGCCAATTACCGCCCCATCAGTCTACTCTCCATCATCAGTAAAGTGATGGAAGAGATCATCAACAGTGCTATCAAGCTGCATTTGCTTAGCAATAACCTGCACACTGATGCCCAGTTTGGGTTCTGCCAGGGCCACTCAGCTCCTGACCTCGTTACAGCCTTGGTTCAAACATGGGCAAAAGAGCTGAACTCCCAAGGTGAGGTGAGACTGGCTGGCCTTGACATCAAAGCAGCATTTGACCAAATGTGGCATCAAGGAGCCCTAGCAAACCTAGCAAACCTGGAGTCAATGGGAATCAAGGGGAAAACTCTCCGCTGGTTAGAGTCATACCTAGCACAAAGGAAGATGGTTATGATTGTTGGAGATTAGTCATCTCAACTCCAGGACATTACCTGGAGTTCCTTAGAGTAGTGTCCTAGGCCCAACCATCTTCAGCTGCTTCATCAATGACCTTCCTTCCATCATAAGGTCAGAAGTGGCGATGTTCGCTGATGATTGGATGATGTCCAGCACCATTCACGACTCCTCAGATACTGAAGCAGTCCATGTCCAAATGCAGCAAGACCTGGACAATATCAAGGCTTGGGCTGACAAGTGGCAGGTAACATTTGCGCTACACAAGTGTCAGGCAATGACCATCTCCAACAAGAGAGAGAATCAAACCATTTATCCTTGATGTTCAATGGCATTACCATCACTGAATCCCCCACTATCAACATCCTGGGGCTTACCATTGACCAGAAACTGAACTGGACTAGCCATATAAATACTGTAGCTAAAAGAGCCGGTCAGAGGCTAGGAATTGTGCAACAAATAACTCGCCTCCTGATTCCCCCCCACCCCCCCACAGCCTGTCCACCATCTACAAGGCACAAGTCAGGAGTGTGATGGAATACTCCCCACTTGCCTGGATGAGTGCAGCTCCTCCAACACTGAAAAGGCTGGACACTGTCCAGGACAAAGCAGTCCGCTTGATTGCCATCACATCCACAAACATTCACTCCCTCCACCACCGACACACAGTAGCAGCAGAGTGTACCATCTACAAGATGCACTGCAGGAATTCACCAAGGCTCCTTAGACAGCACCTCCCAAACCCATGACCACGACCACCTAGAAGGACAAGGCAGCAGATAGATGGGAATGCCACCACCTGGAAGTTCCCCTCCAAGTCACTTACCATCCTCATTTGGAAATATATCCCCATTCCTTCACTATTGCTGGGTCAAAATCCTGGAACTCCCTTCCTAACAGCACTGTGTGTGTACCTACACAAAGGAAATGCGGGGCGGGTACAGGCTCAACATGTTCCCTCTAGGGTGATAGGAAGGAGTAATGAGCTAGGGAACCATGGATGACCAGAGATATTCCGGATACGATGAGAAGGAAAAGAGAGGCTTTTAGCAGGTACAAGGGAAGCAAATCAGCGGAGGCATTAGTGGAGTACAGAAAGTGCAGGGTGGAGCTTGAGAAAGCAATTAGGAGAGCAAAGAGGGGATATGAGAAAGCTCTGGCTAGTAAAAATAGGGAAAATCCCAAGATATTCTATAAGTATAGGAAAGAGTAGGGCCCATTAGGGACCAAGGGGGCAATCTATGGGTGGAGCCAGAGGACATTGGTACAGTGTTGAACAAATACTTCACATCCGTCTTCACCCAAGAGAATGAGGATGAAGGTATGGAACTTGGGGAGAGAGACTGCGAGGTTCTTGAGCAAATTGATATAGGGATTGACAAGGTATTGTTGGCAGGCTTAAAAGTGGACAAATCTCCAGGTCCAGGTGTTTTGTGTCTCAGGCTGCTGAGGGAGGAGATGGCAGGGGCTCTGACCCAAATCTTTAATTCTCCTCTGGCCATGGGGGAGGTGACAGAGGACTGGAGAACAGCTAATGTGTTTCCGCTATTTAAGAAGGGTTGTAGAGATAAGCCAGGGAACTACATACCACTGTGTCTCATGTCAGTGGTAGGGAAACTATCGGAGAAAATTCTGAAGGAGAGAATCTAACTCCTGTTGGAGAGGCAAGGTTTGATCAGGGATAGTCAGCATGGCTTTGTCAGAGGGAGGTCATGCCTAACAAATTTGATTGAATTTTTTGAGGAGGTGACCGGGTGTGTAGATGAAGGTAGTGCAGTTGATGTAGTTTATATGGATTTCAGCAAAGCCTTTGACAAGGTCCCACATGGGAGACTTATAAAGAAGGCAAATGCACATGGGATACAAGGTAATTTGATAAGGTGGATTCAAAATTGGCTTAGTTGTAGGAGACAGAGGGTGATGACAGAAGGATGCTTTACTGACTGGAAGCCTGTATCCTGTGGTGTACCACAGGGATCTGTGCTCGGTCCCCGATTATTCATAACTTACATAAATGACATAGATGGCTATGTGGGGGGTAGGATTAGTAAGTTTGCGGATGACACAAAGATTGGCCGGGTGGTTAACAGTAAGGTTGAGTGTCTTGGACTACAGGAAGGTATAGACGGCATGGTCAAATGGGCAGATAAGTGGCAGATGGAATTTAAACCTGAAAACTGCGAGGTAATACACTTTGGAAGGAGCAATTTGACAAGGAAGTATTCAATGAACGGCATGACACTAGGAAGTTCTGAGGAACAAAGGGACCTTGGCATGTGTGTCCATAGATCTCTGAAGGCGGAGGGGCATGTTAGTGGGGTGGTGAAAAAAGCACATGAGACACTTGCCTTTATCAATCGAGGCATAGATTACAAAAGTAGGGAGGTCATGTTGGAGGTGACCGGGTGTGTAGATGAGGGTAGTGCAGTTGATGTAGTTTATACAGCAGGAGTACTGTGTGCAGTTCTGGCCACATTATAGGAAGGATATGATTGCACTGGAGGAGGTGCAGAGGAGATTCACCAGGATGTTTCCAGGGATGAAACATTTAAGTTATGAACAGAGGTTGGATAGATTTGGGTTGTTTACGTTGGAGCAGAGAAGACTGAGGGGCGATCTGATCGAGGTGTGCATGATTGAGGGGCATGTGAATAGGGAGCAGCTGTTCCCCTTAGTTGAAGGGTCAGTCACGAGGGGACACAAGTTCAAGATGAGGGGCAGGAAGTTTAGGGGGGATGTGAGGAAAAACTTTTTTACCCAGAGGGTGGTGACGGTCTGGAATGCGCTGCCTGGGAGGGTGGTGGAGGCGGGTTGCCTCACATCCTTTAAAAAGTACCTGGATGAGCACTTTGCACGTCATAACATTCAAGGCTATGGGCCAAGTGCTGGTAAATGAGATTAGGTAGGTAGGTCAGGTGTTTCTCACGTGTCAGTATAGACTCGATGGGCCCAGGGGCTTTTTCTGCACTGTGTGATTCTGTGATTCTGTGATTCTGTGATTCAGTCTTCAAGGTAGAAGACACTAATAGCATTCAAAAAGTACTAAATAATCAAGGGACAAAAGGGGGCGTGGGGGCAGGAAATAAATGCAATAACTATCACTGGAGAAAAAGTACAAGGGCAACTAATGGGGCTAAAGGCCGTTAAGTCCCCTGGACCTGATAGGTTGCATCCTAGGATATTAAAGGAAGGAGCTACAGAGATGGTTGATGCACTGGTGGTATTCTTCCAAGAATCCAAGAGGAATTGAAAACTGCCAATGTAACAACCTTATTTGAAAACAGAGGGAGACAAAAAACAGGTAATTATAGGCCAGTTATCTTAACATCCGTCATTGGGAAAATGTTAGAGTCTATTACAAAGGATGTAATAGCAGAGCATTTAGAAATACACAGGACAGGATTTTCCCTTTGTCGGGCGGGCCCAGGAGCGGCTGCAAAACAGCCCGTGATCAGGCCCCGACTGCAATTTCACACTAGCTGAGAAGGGCTGAGCGGGGCAGGGGCCCATCAGCTGCAAGGTCCAATGGCAACCCGACAGCCGGTTTAAAAGCAGCCCAGGCAGCCGCTGGAAATCTCCCACCGAGGGCGTTCCCTGAGCTGGCATTATGGACCCAAGTGCAGCTAGACATGGCAGGCGGGAGGGCAGGTTGAGGGGGCACTTGGCCCCCCCGTTTCTCCGAGTGCCTCACCATCCCCCTGGAGGAGGTGGCTGCCAGGAGGGACACCCTTGTCCCAAAGGATGGGTGGAAGAGGCCACCGCACCTCACCAAGAGGGCATGGGAGGAGTTGGTAGTGCTGGTCAGCAACTGTGACATCGTGTGGCGCACATGGGTGCAGTGCCAGAAGCACTTTGATGACCTGCTGCGCTCAGGAAGAGTATGTCCATGTTGGCATGGGTCAGTGTGCAGATGTGTTAAGGTCTGGCCAACCCCCGTGGACCTCAGGGGTGCTAGAGTCTGAGTGCCAACTGTCAATCGCACCAGAGCTGGCCAAGGGGGTGAACCCTGGCTGCTTGGACTGAGTACCTTGCGGCTCAAGGGCCATGACTCGGATATGCCCTGCTTGGTGCTCCTCAGCTGGGGTTGGCCAGGCTGCAACGGCACTGCAGGTAGAGAGCGGACTAATCAATGCTCCTCTGTTGTTCCAGGAGAAAACAGCCCACAACAGTATAGAAAGGTCATGGACCAGCAGAGGCCCCACTAGCCTGCTAATCCTATCAAGGTATTGAGCAAGATGCCCTAGAGTTTGAGAGCCAACACACACCCCATGTGCAACCGGGCATGGAGAGTTTGGGTGCCAGGTGAAGGTAAGAGCGCAGAGCACAGGGGTGAGAATTTCAGCTTGTGCAACCATTCTAGGTCACTTGAGCATGCTGTCAAGAGTACACGTCTCAACTCCAAATCATCCAATTCTACGTGAGTCCTTCTAAAGTCACTCCACCTCCTGTTAACTTATGTAGGGTCATCCCTGGTATAATAGGTCCTAATTCTCAATCTAGCACTTCAGCTTCTCCTGACGTAAGGGAGAAAGCCTGGAACTTCGTATTTTGAATATTATCCTGCTGATCCTGTCATTATCCTGTAATTATGTCATATGTCAAGGTAAGCTTCTTCTGCGTGCAGACTGGATATACTCTACTGCAGTGTTATGGTAGCTGACTGCTCAGCTCCTAACTGAAATGTATGAACCTATTCCTTTAAACTGGCCATCCCCTGATCCTTCAGCTGTAACTCTCTTCTTAACTTTTCCACTTCTTCCCACTCCTGCCTACACATCTTGTCATCTCTTTGGGCACAGTAATTTGCTCTATAAGCCAAAAGGCCCTATGTCTTTTTAGCTCAACTTTTTCTCATCCATCTGTCCCTGGATGAATGCAACAGCCTCTTTAAAAGGGACTGGGTCCCTTTTCTCCAGACACTCTGAAAGCGGGTTTCAGGACCTCTTTATTGGACACCTTGTCTAGCTTTCCCTGATAGAGAGAGGAAACCATTTTAACTGTCATTTTTAACAGTCGTGCCTGAGTCACTGGTGGGTTCACTATGATCCCACAACCTCTGGCTTCCCCTTCCCAATGCTACTGTTGATACACCAGATACGGTGAGATCCTTTATTACATATACCAGCTGTCCCTATTCAGTCTCAAATCATGCCAGGCTCACCAATTTGCTGTTGTTCCACTTTCTTTTACTCAGCTTGAACACAACATCTGCAGCTTTTGCAATGTTTATGTTAATTTCAGCATCAAGTGACAGATTGCTGGTGATTGTAGAGCTTAGGTATATGAAGCTATCAACAACCTCCAGTATCACATTATCAATATAAGGGAGAGTGGTGGCATTGTCACTGGACCAGTAATCCAGAGACCCAGGGTAATGTTCTGGGTTCAAATCCCACCAAGGCCGATGGTGGAATTATATTTCAATGAAAATCTGGAATTAAAAGTCTGATGACCATGAAACCATTGCTGATTGTTGGTTTGGGGAAGGAAATCTGCAGTCCTTACCTGGTCTGGCCTACATGTGACTCCACACCCACAGCAATGTAGTTGACTCTCAAATGCCCTCCGAACATGGGAAATTTGCAAGATCCCATGAATAAAAAAAAATTGATGGCTGTATGGCAATGTCCTGGAACATGACATTCATGAGACAGATTAAATGCTTTAAAGGCCATTTGCTGAAGGTGTTCTTCAGTACGGAATGCAAGTGTGGCATTGTCACGCCAGGGCTTCGTGCACCTTTGTCTTAGATCTCAGGCAGGTAAGGCTAAACACTCTGTAAGTAGATGCATAGATGACCCAAAGGCATATGACAACAGCAAAGGGAAGAATACTCCAGAGTGAGAGCACCAGAGCTCAACTCTGTTTGAACCCACTGCAGGTCTCCAAAGTTTGTCCTGTCCTAGCTAAGCTTACCCATCATGTTGTCATGGAAAGAGATCACACTGGGTAGATTTGGCAGCCAATTTTTTTCCAGCAGCATAAATCAACCACCTCTGCTCACATGTTGGGTGAGGTCGATGAAGGCAATATATAGTAACCTCATTTGTTCATAGCATTTCTCTCACAGCTGCCAGACTGAGAAGATCATGTCAATTATGGTCTTCAAGTTCTGAAGCCATACTGGGATTCAGGATGGATGCGTTCAGACAAAGCATGCAGGAAATGATTTGCTTTCTTTCAATTATTTTCATGCTTGCTTGCAAATATTGTTTGGTTATGAATTGTTGCTGTTTTACAATACATGAGACAATTAGGTATAAGTGTGAATCATACTTTGCAATGTGACAAAATGCGATTCTTTAAGGTGTGTTGGACATGCCAGGCACAAGAATCGGAATTTTACAGCACAGCAAAAGGCAATTCACCTTGTGCCTATGCCAGATCTCAGAAAGAGCAATTCACTTCAGCCCAAGACTAGTTTATATATAAATACAAATCATAGCACCAATATTATCAGGAAGATATCAGTTTAGTACAGGTTATGAAGCTATTATTCCACTAAGACTGTGACAATACTGACAACCACTGATGTTTTATGTTCATATTAACTGAATTGATGAGTTTGCTTTTGTACAAGTTAAGCTTCTGAAGCATTATTTATTACTTGTGTTACAACACAGTCCTTTTCAATACAGAACCTGTTTGTGAATTATTGAGCAAAAAATGGTATTCTGCAAAATTTTACCAATATTTATGAACCAGTTGACTGCACTCCCATCACACCTGAGACCTTCCTTTTAGAGCGCTCTACCCTTAGTAGAGATTGTTTTAATTGTGTATTATAAACTGTTGCTATTTGGCTTTGAAACATCCACAATTAATTTATTTGACTTGGCAAATTGGTGTCCCAGAATTAATAAAGTTGGTTTGCTATCAGAAGATCAGAACTGTTCCTGAAGTCATTCCCTGTTGAGTAACTAATCAATGATTCCCAATAATGGCACTACACAATGCTTATGAATAAAATAGACTTTCAGGTGAGTAACATGGATTTCAAATAAGGTCAAGCCAGTCATCTGCTCAATCCACAGAGCAATAAGATCATGGTACTGTGTAGCATACAGAATCATACATCTTAGAAAGGTACAGCTCTTTAGAAGAGCTATCCTATTTGTCCCACTCCATTGGACTACCCCATAGCACTTCAAATTGTTCAAGTATATATCAATACCCTTTTAAAAGTTACAACTGAATCTGCTTTCAACCCTTACAGACAGTGCATTCATGCCTTTGCTATCTCTAGACTTGACTTGGCTGGTCTCCCACATTCTACCCTCCGTAAATTTAAGATAATCCAAAACTTCACTACCCACATCTTAACTGAATGCAAGTCCCATTCACCTATCATCCCTGTGCTCACTGACTTACTCTAGCTCCTGGTCAAGCACAGCCCTCGCTTTAAAATTCTCACCCTTGTTTTCAAATCCCTCCATGACTTCATCCTGCAACCCTCCGAGATATCTGAGCTCATCTAATTCTGGACTCTTGAGTATCCCTAAATTTAATCTCATCATATTCAACACCCCCCTACCTCCCCACATCCTGACCCCATCAATAATCTTTCTGGATGTTGGGGGGGATAGTTATCAGTGGTTACTTCATGGTCTTGAAGCATTCTTTTCTTCCTCGCCCCATGAGTGGTGATTCCCACCAACTTCAAGCAACAGTCAGTGTCGGCCTACGCTAGAGAGGCAATGGAGTTACAATTTGCCAGCTCTCACTCTCTGGGGGGAGCTGGATGATTTGCCGTCCAATTCGGCACCTGTAAACATGATGCCCACTCTGATCAAGAGAAAATTGTGGCTTAAGACTCTCTTTACTCATCATTTGCTCACCTTCCTATTGTCCCCTTTGGCTCAGCATTTGTTTCCTTACATTTCTGTGAAAGTACCTTGGGAAGATCTCTACGTTAGAAGTGCTATGCAAACACATTGTTGTTAAGCATGCTTGCAATTTCTTTTTTCTGCTTTAGCTTCAGATTTGATTATTTGTCTTCAGGACGATCTCCATTAGTTTTAACCTGTGACTTTGTACGCCATCTATTTACCTGAGGATGTTAAACATAAGATTAAGAATAAGAAAAGGCAATTAGATTGTCACTTTCTCCAGCAAATCGATATTTTCAGACTTGAACTCCAGGCAGATCATGCTTTCTCTGTTTAGATCAGTATTAAGTCTATCATTCCATTTCATTATTCATTATTATTAGCTCAGATTATTTTTCACAGATTCTATTTTAACTTCAATTTCTGGTACATTCCTCCCCACACTCCTGTCAGCCAATATTTTAACTCCTGAGAGTCTTAACTATAGCTCCCATTTTTCTCCGTAGTAAGTGCTGGCAATGTCAGATGGATGTGTTTGTATTCTGGGAATGGGAGGGTTGAGGAGCAGATTGGTAGATGAGGTAGAGGTCCTTTTACTGGGATTCAATGCTGAGGAGGTTGTCTGTATTCAATGTTAACCTTCTTTCTTCTACTAGGCTCCTGCATCCTGCTGGAGTCAGCTTTGCTTCATCATTTTATTTATAATTTCCTTTCTACCTACTTAACACCAATATACTAAAAACAAAGTGCTGGAAGAACTCAGCAGCTCTGGCAGCAACTGTGAAGAGAGAAACAGAGTTACCATTTCAAGTCCATATGACTCTTCTTCAGATAGTCATATAGGCTCGAAATGTTAACTCTGTTTCTCTCTCCACAGATGCTGCCAGACCTGCTGAGTTCTTCCAGCATTTTCTGTTTTTATTTTAGATTTCCAGCATCTGCAGTATTTTGCTTTTTTACCAATATCTGTATGTTGTTCACAGGCTCTTTGAATCCTGTATATGCTTTTTATTTCATTCATTTCTCACTATTCTTCATATTTTGTCATGCAAATATTTCAATTCAACTGTGATGGATATCACTGAGTGCAATCAGGAAGGGAAACCCTTGTGCATATCTACCCTATCAGATCTAAGACTGACCATAATGTTCCCATTGGTAGCCCTGCTTGATCTGCTAAATCAGCTCCAGTTGAGGATTACCCTTCAGCATCAGCACCCGCCCACCCCCCATTAATCTGCATGGCTCAGTTGCACACTTGTTGTCAGGCTTGTAAACCAAGTGACTTAGGAAGGTTATTTAGCTTCTTAGGAAAAGTACAGCAAGTTTCTTCAAATATAAATCAAGCATTTGGATGCTTGAACAAAAGTGAAATACTGCAAATGCTGGAATTTACATAGGAACAGGGAATGCTGGAAATACTCAGCAGGTCAGCCAGCGTCTGTGGACAGAGAAACAGTTATTAGCCCAGATATCCCGGTCACAGCTCATGTAGGCCCAACAATTGGCTGATTGAATCAAACAACATGTTTCTTCAGTTGTGCATAATAGGCAGAGTACAGGCCGTACTCAGTCAGCCTGTGCTTGCAAAACCCAAAACAAAACACCGACTATTAGATGTGATTCCACAATTGGGTAGCGCTTGCAGAACAATCATGAGTGTACTAATAGCTACACTAACAACCAATTTAAGATAATCAGTCATCTTGTAACGAGGCTCATTTACCCTTGCTAGAAGTACATTCATGCACTGGGGCCCGTTCTTCGCAAACAAAAGAAATATGTTCAAGCCTTGCATCTTTTTTGAATTAACTGGGAGCTTGGGGAGCCTATAGTTCTCCTCTGTTTTCCCCATGGCAGTACCACGGCCAATGCAAGTCAACTTGCCAACTAAACAGCACCCTTTTCACCTGAAATATAAATTGTTGTGATTGTTTGAAATGTGGCACTCTTGCATTTGTCCTGATGACTGCAAGATGAAAATCTTCGGCAATATATGTTTCTTTTCAGCAATATTCAAATTATGTACTGCCAAGCAACTGTTTATTCAGATTTAGTTAAATTTTTAGGTCTTCCCGATACAGCTCCCACTGACAACCTGGGTCTTATCCCCGGTGATTAACAGTGAGAGAGAGTATGTTGGGATAGGTTTCTGTCCATATTCCAGAGATCATGTCCAAGTCTCTAGTGCCAATAGCAGTGTCAGAGACTTTCTCAGAGCGGCCTGAGCAGCAGAATTCTACCAATCGAAAGTTGAAATTTCCTGAGTAAATACCATGTATGTGATCAGCTGGGACCTCCTCGGGGTCCTGGTGTGCAAGTGATGAATGTCTCAACATTTGCGCTGTTGCCATTGAAAGATCCAGTCCATTGTTTTAAGACAACAAATACTTTCAGTGAGTTACTCATTTAAGTGGAGTTTTCACCAATATTCAACACAAAATTACAGTGGCAGGGGGATTTTGATATGATATTTCAAACATTCATAAGATAATATGCAAAGAGCAATTTTCAAACTTAGATTCATAACAATTTTTGCATTTTTAAAGTTACAACATTTCTCAGGTTTTCTGTGTCAAAACATGGTTCCTCTTGGTTTTCCATATCTGAAGTAATGGGAAATTGGGAGCTCTATTTCTTAGCTGAAGCATGCTCAGATAGAGTGGAGGCATTTAGCTTCTGCAGGGGGATGGGGAAAGGGGGAGTAATAGATTGGCTGCCCATTGTACAGCCCACTCAATATTCCTTGCCATTGAATTTGATCAGCTAACACCCACTTTACAAGGCCTTTGAAATTGAATTTCACCCCAGTACGTTTAATATGGTTTCTGAAGACAAGAAGATTAGAGAGATGAATGCGTGGCTCAAAGACTGGCGTGGGAGAAGTGGGTTCTGGTTCGTGGGGCACTGGCACCAGTACTGGGGAAAGCGAGGGCTGTAACATTGGGACAGCCTACACCTGAACCATGCTGGGATGTGTGTTCTTGAAAATCGTATAACTCAGGAAGTAGAGAGGGCTTTACACTAAACAAGGGGGCGGTGGGGGTGAGGGATCAAGCTTGGGTAAATGTGGCAAATCAAGTAGATTCAAAGCAGGAGACCATCATAGTAATATGGGAAATGAGGGACATAGAATAGCAGGAAATGACAGGGAGATAAACCTATGAATACACCAATAGTCAAGACTAGATGTTACAAAGGTAACAAAAAGAAAATGCTAAAGGCTCTGTATCTGAATGTGTAGCATTCATAACAAAGTAAATGAATTGATAGTGCAAATTGAAGTAAATAAATATGATCTGATAGCCATTACGGAAACAGGGCTGCAGGATGACAAGGATTGGATCCTGAATATTGAGAGGTATATGATCTTCAAGACGAATAGAAGGCTAGGTAAAGGTACTGTTGGTCAATGATAGCATCGGTGCAATAGTTAGAGATGGCCTTGGTTCAGGAGAACAGGATGTAGAATCGGTTTGGGTGAAGATGAGGAATAGTAGGGGAAAGAAGTCACTAGTGGGAGTGGCCGAAAGGCCCCCTAACAGTAACCACCATGTAGGTGTACAATGTGGGTGCTTGTCATAAAGGGACAGAAATAATCATGGGTGATTTTATTACCATATAAACAGGAAAAATCAGGCTGGCAGTATTAGCCTGGATGAGGAGTTCATAAAATGATTTTGAGAGAGTTTTTTTTTAGGGCAGCATGGTATAGAACCAGCCAGAGAGCAGGTTACATTAGACTTGGTATTGTGTAATGTGACAGGATTAATTAATGACCACAATATGATTGAATTTTACATCCAGTTTGAAAGGGAGAAGAGTGGGTCCAAGACTAGTATCTTAAACTCAGACATGGGCAATGATGTGGGCATGAAAACTGAAGTGAACTGGGATACTAGACATGGGGATAGATCAATAGAGACGTAGTGACAAGTATTTAAGAGGATATTTTGGAATACTCAAAATAAGTATATTCTTACCATAAAGAAAAATTCTAAGGGGAGGACCCAGCATCCGAAGTTAACTAAAGAAGTTAAGGGAAGCATCAAACTTAAGGAAAAAACATATAAATGCGCAAAGATGAGTGGCAGGATAGACGATTCGTCAGAATATAAAGAACGGCAGAGAATGACTAAAAGGTTAATCAGGAGAAAGAAATTAGAGTATGAGAGGAAGCTGGCTGGAAATGTAAAAATGGATAGCAAGAGTTTCTGCAGGTATTTACAAAGGATAGGATTAAGTAAAGTGAGAGTTGCCCTCGAGGAAGTGGCAGTGGGGAGTTAATAGTAGATAATTAGGAAATGGCAAATGAAATGAACAAATATATTGCTTCAGTCTTCACCATAGAGGATACATAAAACATTCCATTAATAGCTGTAAATCGGGAGGTGGAAGGAAGAGCGGAACTTGGTGAAATTACAATCGAATTAATACTGAGCAAACTGATGGAGCTGCGGCTGACAAGTCACCAGGTCTTGATGGACTTCACCCTAGGGTCTTAAAAGAGGTGGCAAATGAAGTAGTAGATTTTTTGCTATTAAATTTCCAAAATTCACTAGATTCTGGAAAGGTTCCATCAGACTGGAATGTAGCAAACATAAACCCTCTATTCAAGAAGGGAGGGAAGCAGAAAACAGGAAGGTGTTATGATCAATCACTAAGAAGGTTATAACTAGAACTTATGAGAAATTCAATGTAATCGGGAAGAGTCAGCATGGTTTTGTGAAAGGGAAATCATGTTTAACCAATTTATTGGAGCTCGTTGAAGGGGTAACATGTATTGGGTTTAAAGGGGAACCTGTAAACTTGGATTTTCAGAAGGCATTTGATAAGATGCCACATCAAAGATTATTGTAGAAAATAAAAGCTCATGGTGTAGGGGGTAACATATTACCATGAATAGAGGATTGGCTGGCTGGCAGAAAACGGACAGTATGCATAAATGGGTCTTTTTCTGATTGACAGGATGTGACGAGTAGAGTCCCACAAGGGTCTGTGCTGGGGGCTTCAACTTTTTACAATTTATATTAATGGATTAGATGAGGGGAGTGAAGGCACAGTAGCTAAATTTGCAGACGACATAATGATAGGTAGGAAAGTATGTTGTGAAGAGGACATGAGGAGGTTTGCAGACGGATATAGATAAGTTGAATGAGTAAGCAAAAATCTGCCAGATGGAGTATAATGTAAGAAAATGTGAAGTTGTTCACTTTGGCAGGAAGCTTCAGAATTCTGAGGTGCAGAGGGATCTAGGTGTTCTAGTGCATGAGTCACGAAAAGTTAGTATGCAGGTACAGAAAGTAATTAAGATGGCTAATGGAATGCTATTCTTTATTGCGAGAGGAATTGAACATAAAAGTAAGGATGTTGTGCTTCAGTTATACAGGACATTGGTGAGACCACATCTCGAATATGGTGTGCAGTTTTGGTCTCCTTATTTAGGAAAGGATATAAATGTTTTGGGGACAGTCAGAGGAAGCTTGCTAGATTGATACCTGGAATGAGCAGATTGTCTTATGAGAAAAGGTTAGTCAGGCTCAGCTTGTTTCCACTGGAGTTTAGAAGAGTGAGGGGTGACTTTACTGAAGTATATAAGATAACAGTATTGACAAGGTGGATGCGGAAATGATGGTTCCTGTTGTTGGTGAGTCCAGAGCTAGGAGACACTGTTTTAAAGTTAGTGGTTGTCCTTATAGGACAGAGTTGGGGAGATTTTTTTTTCTCTTAGAGGGTTGTGCAACTTTGGAACTCTCTGTCTCCGAAGGTGGTGGAGGTGGGGGTCATTGAATATTTTTAAGGCGGAGGTAGATAGATTCTGGTTAGGCAAGGGAATCAAAGGTTATCAGAGGGTAGATGGGAATGTGGAATTCAAAACGGAAACAGATCAGCCATGATCTTACTGAACGGCAGAGCAGTCTACTTCTGCTCCTATTTCGTATGTTCATAAGTTATTACAATTCTTTCACTGTAATTTCAAAATTAAATTTAAAAAGATCTAGACAGCATTTACATTATGGTTGGCTCTGTTAGTGCCAATTTTACATCTAAGTCAGATGGTGTGGGTTTAAACCTACCTACATATTCACGTGACCAATGTGATTTCCTGGGCTGGTCTCAGTCACCTAAGGCGGCAGAGAGAAGTTTTCCCAATTTTTATCTCCCTTAACAGTCCCTTGTTTTGCTATGTTTGTATTTCAGTGCACTACTGAGGCAGTGTTACATTGTCGGAATGGGATAGTCCTTCAGATAAGATGTTAAACCAATGCTCTGTCGGCCTATTTTGGTAAAGGTTAAATTCCGATGACACATTTTGGAGATTTACAAAGAATTCTCCTCGGATTCCTGGCTAAACATTGTTCCTTCTATCAATACCATTTAAATCAAAGAGTTAAACAGGTTTTTCATCTTACTGCTGTCAGTGGGATTTTGTGTCAACATGACTTCTGCACTTAACTATGCAGCAGCAGCCAAGTTACTTCAGAGTAAATCCTACATTTTCCTTGGAACATACATGCTGATAGCTTCCAGTTCTATCTCATCATTACCTCTCCTGACTCCTCCATTGTTGCTAAACTATCAGACTGCTTATCCAACATCCAGTACTGGATGAGCAGAAATTTCTTCCAATTAAATATTAGGAAAACTGAAACCATTGTTTTCATTTACCACTCCAAGCTTTGTTCCCTAGCTACCGACCTCATTTCTCTCCCTGATTAAACCAGTCTCTTCACAACTTTGGTGTCATACTTGACCCTGAAATGAGATCCTGACAACATATTCGTGCCATCTCTAAGATTGCTTATTTCCACCTCCATAACATCATGCGACTTTGCCTATCTCTCATTCAGCAGCATAACCTCTTGGCTCCCTAAACATTGATTATGTGCAATTGTATTTAAATTAATTGCGTGTCAAGTGCTTGGAAATATAATGGAGATGTGCTATATAATTGCCAAGGTTTCCTTTTTTGTCATCTTGAAATAGCACAAAGTGTTGAATTGACCATTGTAGTTCAGGTTTTTTACAATACTGTAACTATTGATATGAGGCCAAAAATGGAAGCATTCTTCACCACAAACAATGAGAAATGTGATTACTCCATTTGGTTTTTCTTGGTCTTGATGTATGAGAAAGGAATGTTGGCCAAGACAAAGAGTACCATCCTATTCTTCAACTATGGGATATTTAACATCTACCTGAACAGGCTGAATATCAGCTTAATACCTCATCCAAAGGATCATGCCAAGTTCCAGTATATTCTGAACTTCAAAATAATTTTTATGCTTTAAAACTGCACTTCTGGCAGAGCAAGGACAGATTTGAGAATATAATTGACCATTGTAGTTCAGGCTTTAATCCGTTTAAACTATGATTCCATTTTCACAAAAATACCTGGAAAAACTCAGCAGGTCTGGCAGCATCTGCGGAGAGGAACACAGTTAACGTTTCAAGTCCGAATGACCCTTCAACAGAATTAAGTAAAAATAGAAGAGAGGTGAAATATAAGCTGGTTTAGGGAGGGGGTGGGACAAGTAGAGCTGGATAGAAGGCCAGTGATAAGTGGAGATAACCAAAAGATGTCACAGACAAAAGGACAAAGAGGTGTTGAAGGTGGTGATATTATCTAAGGAATGTGCTAATTAAGGGTAGAAAGCAGGACAAGCAAGGTACATATAGCCCTAGTGGGGGTGGGGTGGGGTGAAGGAATCAAAAAAGGCTAAAAGGTAGAGATAAAACAATGGATGGAAATACATTTAAAAATAATGCAAGTAGGTGGGAAAAGAAAAATCATTGGAAAGGAAAGGGGGTGGGGATGGAGGAGAGACTTCATGATCTATAAATTGTTGAACTCAATATTCAGTCCAGAAGGCTGTAAAGTGCCTAGTCGGAAGATGAGGTGCTGTTCCTCGAGTTTGTGTTGAGCTTCACTGGGACAATGCAGCAAGCCAAGGATGGACATGTGGGCATGAGAGCAGGGTGGAGTGTTAAAATGGCAAGCGACAGGAAGGTCTGGGTAATGCTTGCGGACAGACCGAAGGTGTTCTGCAAAGCGGTCACCCAGTCTGCATTTGGTCTCTCCAATGTAGAGGAAACCGCATTGGGAGCAACGAATGCAGTAGACTAAATTGAGGGAAGTGCAAGTGAAATGCTGCTTCACTTGAAAGGAGTGTTTTGGCCCTTGGACGGTGAGGAGAGGGGAAGTAAAGGGGCAGGTGTTACACCTCCTGTGGTTGCATGGGAAGGTGCCGTGGGAGGGGTTGAGGTGTAGGGGGTGATGGAGGAGTGGACCAGGGTGTCCCGGAGGGAACGATCCCTGCGGAATGCTGCCGGGGGTGGTGAAGGGAAGATGTATTTGGTGGTGGCATCATGATGGAGTTGGCGGAAATGGCGGAGGATGATCCTTTGAATGCGGACGCTGGTGGGGTGATAAGTGAGGACAAGGGGGATCCTATCATGGTTCTGGGAGGGAGAGGAAGGTGTGAGGGCGGATGCACGGGAGATGGCCCGGACACGGTTGAGGGCCCTGTCAACGACCGTGGGTGGAAAATCTCGGTTAAGGAAGAAGGAGGATATGTCAGAGGAACTGTTTTTGAAAGTGGCATCATCAGAACAGATGCGGCGGAGGTGAAGGAACTGAGAGAATGGGATGGAGTCCTTACAGGAAGCGGGGTGTGAGGAGCTGTAGTCGAGGTAGCTGTGGGAGTCCACTTTGTCTATTAATAAAATGAAAATAACAGGTGATGATTCTGCTTTTGCCTTTCCACTTTATTTTAAGGTAAAGATTTTCCAGTTTCTCCACCATTTTTCTTTTGATCATATCAAAATAATTAAAAAGCTTGAGTACAAGTCACTGGGTAAATCTGTTGGTGGCACATTGTCACTGATAAACCTAAGGCTTGAGTTCTGTTGCTTTCTTCGGTCATTGAGTGAGGGGTTTCATCTCATTGCAGACTGCCATTGGTACGATTGGGGTGGGAGGAGCGTGCAGTTGATCTAGCCCCACTACTCCACAGGTCGCACCATTAGTTTAAAAGTTTAATTCATTCACCAAAATGGCCAACTATTTACCTTCCTTACTGTTAGACACAGAATGAAAGAAACTTTAACCAGCCTTGTGTCAATAAACTCAGTTGTCCAGTATAACTGCTTTATTTCTGGATCTTTCTGCTGTAGCTCTATTAATTTCATTGAGCTAAACACTTCAATTTCGCTCTCCGACCTTCTCTACCTGAACAACCTTTTCAAAGACAGATGCAGCTAACTGGATGTCAGCACCCTTCCCCTGCCTTTTAGATTCTTCCTCTCCCTGTTTCAACATGTGAGTTTGTGATCTCGTTACTACACAATCTGGAAACAATCCAGGATGCTCTTTCTGCAACATCTCTGATTGCATCTCCACAGGCTGTTCGACTACAGTAGGCATCACCAACATCTGTGACCCAGCTATATCATTGCCTAGGATAAATTAAACCCCTGCAAATGGGCAATTTATCCACTCCCCAACAATCACTTCTAGTTTCAACCTACTTTTTAAATTTGCCTTACACAATGGAATATGTTTAGTATTCCCATGAATCCCACTTATTGCCACTCTTTCCTGCAATACCCACTCTGGACAACAAATAGCACTATCCCACAACATTAAGGGCTGACTAGTCCCCGTGTCCCTTAAAATTTTGACACCTTTGCCTACTGCACCCTATACACATGAACAGACTTTCCCTTTACATATAACATCTTTAAAGATTTCTGTAATCTGCTCTTCAGAATTCCCTTGGGTAAGTTGTGAACACATTCCCACTTTTGCCACTACCACCGATTCTTCCTACCCCACCTGTACACAAACCATAGGTTTTTCCTGTCTCTGGATCTCTGAGCCCATAGTACTCTTATTTCCAGGAAGTTTCTGAGTCCTTATTACTGCAATAGGTGTTCCTCCAACATGCTAACTTTGGGTGCCCAGCCTTATTGCATTTAAGTTTTCCAGTGTCACTTCCACCCTCAGCACCTTCCTATTTGGTCTGAGGAGAAATCTCCTCAGAATTCCCAGCTGTCCCTTCTTTTCCCTGGTTACCTGCCTTCCTTTTCCCTTCCCACTTCCTATCCTTCTCATGTTTAAAGGGGTGACAGAAAAAGGTTTTGATCTATGGACCAGCTCATAATCATCAGTTATCTCCGCTGCTAGCCTAGCCATTTTGACCCTCTGTTCTTCCATCTGGGTTCTAACTACCGAAGGAAGTGAATCTTTAAATTCTTTCAAAATAATTACTTACTTAATAGCTGCATATGTTGTGTCTACCTTTAATGCCCATATCCAACAGTCAAAATTACTTTGCTTTACCCCCTCAAACTCAATATAAGTATGTCCAGACTGTTTCCTTACATTCCAAAATTTCTGTCTGTATGCCTCAGAAACCAACTCATGCACTCACAATAGCCTTTTTCCTGTTTTACTACATCAAATCCCCCAGATACTTCTTCTGACAGTGATGTATATACCTCATGAGCTTTACCTACCAACATACTTCATAAAAACAATGTCCAGATTTATTTTGGCCATTTCATTTGCTTAGCTATCTTCTCCAATGAAATAAATAATGCCTCTACATTCCTTTCATCAAACTTCAGAACAGCTTGTATAAATTTAAATATCTCTCCACTGGGTTTTGGGTGGAAAGTGGTTGTTTCACCATCAAAACCTTCCTCAGCATCTGACGTCTCTTTTTTAAGGTCCAGCCTTTTAAGCTGATATTCCCTTTCTTGTTCCTTCTCTCTTTCCTCCATTGCTAACTTCTCCCTCCGGAGGTCGAGTTTTCATAGTTCTATTTCTCTTTGAAATGGGTCTCTCTTTTTCCCTTCCCTCTAATTCAAGTTTTTTTCATTTGCAACTGAATCTTAGCCAATTCAACTGACTCACCCTTTGGAGAATGTGGTCCCTCTAGAATTCCTTCCAATTTCAAATGCTGCACTATTACTTCAGTTATGCCTGCTTTCTTTGTCCATGCGATTAATCCTAACTGCAAATTATCTGCCAATTCTGTGAACTGAGCCTCGGGCCAGAATATTACTGTTGGCGTGCGGGGGCGGGCCCGACACGCCGACGTGCAAAACGACGCACGGTGATGTTGGCCATGCATCCCGACATCATCGCGCATCATTTAGATATTTTGTTCGGTGGGTGTGCACTGGAGGCCACTGTGCGCCCACCGAACTGTCGACGGCCTATTAGGGCCATTAAAAAACCGACTAAAGTTGTTAGTAACACTGCCCATCCAGCCTTAAGGTTGGCGGTCAGGCGAAGAGCCCATGCGGGCTTCGCATCTTTCAGGAAACCTCATCCACAAGCGGGATGAGGTTTCCTGAAGGTTTAATAAAATAATTAAATCAATTTTGCGAAATGCACAAACATACCTCCGCTCATGTGGCAGTAAATGTTTAAATCATTTTTTAGATCATTTATTCAAAATTTTCATTACCAACTTAATCTCCCTGAGGCAGCTCTGTGCCTCAGGAAGATTGCACTCTTTTGTGCGCATGCGCGGAAGGCCCCGACTGTCCCTCCTCTCTCCACCCGCACAGGTAGCACTGAACGCTATCCATCGCGCATTACACTGGGTGGGCCTTAATTGGCCCACCCACGTAAAATGGCGGCATGCAGCCGATCACGGGCGACAATTGGCTCCACGCCTGCTCCTGCCCACTCCCGCCCAGCCCGCCTGACATAGATAAGATGCAGCCCTAGGTTACTTTCTGTAAACCAGTCAGGGTCGTATCTTCCACTCCCAGAAAAGTCTTAGCAATTGCTAAAGCTATGTTCACAGTCTAATCACTTTAAAATCCCTCAGCACCAACTCCTGAGTGCAGTGTTCTTTTTGCACTCATAGGCCAGGATTTTCCCCTCGGCGATTTGGGGGCGGGTCCCGCTCGCCGAGGGGAAAATGATACGGGATGAATTCGGGAGGAATCCCCGACATCATCCCGGGCCATTTAAATTTTTAGGAAGGTGGGCGGACAGCGAAAGCAGTTGTCCGCCCGCCGACCTGTCAAAGGCCAATTGAGGCCATTGACAGGCTAGTTAAGATAATTAAATACCTGCCCGGCCAAGCTTAAGGTTGGTGGGTAGGCCAGGAGCCCCAGCGGGCTCCAGATTATTCATGAAACTTCATCCACTGGCGGGATGAAGTTTCATGTCCTTTTTTAAAAAATGTAATAAATTTTAAGTGTTTATTATTAACATGTCACATGAGGGGGACATGTTAATAATTTTAATATTGTTCTATTTTTAGACTTTACTTACCTGTCACTAATCTCCCTGAGACAGGACTTTACCTCAGGGAGCAGTGTGCTCTTTTGCGTGCATGCGCAAAAGAGCGCACTTTGACACATTGGGGATTCCGTCCCCACCCCCCACCCCCCACCAAGAACATAGCGCTTCCTGTCAGGCAGGCCACTGGGTAGGCCTTAATTGTCCCACCCACTCAAAATGGCGGCGGGCCCCATTTCGGTGGCGGGGTTTGGCTGTCCGCCTGCCGCCGAGCCATTGGGGCCCGCTCGCCAACCGAGGGCAAAAGTCTGCCCATAGCCTTCAGATTCATCAACTCCAAGCTAATCAAAGAATTTTTTAAAAATCCCGGACGAGCCGGTAATTTTGTTATGATATGGCAGGTGGTAATTGCCAGGTAATTCCCAAAGGAAAACTTGGTCAAGCTATCACAATTATTTTGCAATTCGTATTTATTATGAGAAGGTATGTAAATGAAGTCGGAAGTAAAGATTCCAGCACCACTTTTGGAGACTTTAAATAGTAAATTAAAACATTGATTAACAAAGGAAAAGTAAACTGAAGCATACACGATAACAGTCACACAGTTAAATTTATTCTTACAACATTTCCCAAAAGATCTCTACTTGGCTAGACTCACAAATAAACATCCATTTCCAGGCAACAGTCTCTATAGGTTCTTAATCTACAAAACACCAAGTAATATTACTGCAAGGCCTCCACTATTGCTATAAAGGATATATTTCTCTTCCTCTCACTCGACAAGGGAAATCCAAGGGAAGAATTTTCCGGTCAGTGAGCAGGGGCAGGGCCCACTCGCCGACATGTAAAATGACGCGTGATGACGCTGGGTGGGCGTTCCGACGTCACCACACGTCTAGAGTTTCAGTTAGGCGGGTGCGCAACCGACTCGGCTGCGTGCCCGCCAAACTGTCAAAGGTCTATTAAGGCCTGTTTAAAAACTAATAAAAACAGTTAAACGAGCTGCCCATCCAACCTAAAGGTTGTCTTCAGTCTAATTAAATTAGTCTCGCACGCACGCACACATACACACATACATACAACATACACACAGCCCCCACAAGCCTGCTTCACAGTATCCCACAGTAATATTGGAAAAGCTGATATTTTCTTTACAACATAGAGTTAGATCAATTCTTCTCTTCTCAGATTTTCAGGTTTCCAAATGCAAATAAGTTATACTCAGATGAGGATTCTCTGGCTGCAGGTTGATAACCACACACAAAATTTCAGGCAAGGCAGGGAGAGAGTCAGCTAAAGGCAGCCTTCCTTCTTGGCTTATTCCCCGAAACTGAGTTTAAAAGCAACAGGTTCAAAACTTATACCTCCTGTCAGGTGATTTCCACTAAGCCACCAGGCCTTTGCCTTTAAACAAGTTTTTTTTTTCCACAACAATTAAAATAATTACAGTTCAAACAAACAACCAGCCCTCTCCCTTCAAGAGCCATGCTGATCAAGTAGCTGAAATCATGTGATTTCCTAGAAAAGGCAGTCCAAGGTGAACTTATGACCTAATTTATAAAAATCCAAGTGTCCACATAACATATTGGGCAGTAACTTCCGACAAGCATTGGAAAGTGCTGGCCCACAGGAATTAGAAAAAATAAATACCTAATTACCTGGTCTTGAAAATTACATTGCCACTTTCGTTCACCAGAGCTGCTTGGAGCCTGCATCAAAAGACTCCTCAGTGTAGCTTGAGTGGATTCAAGGGGACCACATGCCCTTTTTTTTAACAGCACTAGCTGCCGTAAGTTTAAAGGGTCAGGGAAATTTCCAGGCCAGGGGGAAATTAAGTGTCTAATGTAAGTGGATCGAATTTGGACGTTGGGGGTGTCTGGGGACTGTCAGGGGCAGTCCAGGGGGTTGATCTTGGAGGTCTGGAGGGTGGTCAGTTGGAGGTCTGGGGGGTGGGGGTGGTCAGTCAGGCGTCTAGGAGTTGGGGGGGGGGTGGGGTGGGGGGTGTTGGTTGGAGACTGGGGGGGGTGGTGGGAGGGGTTGGTCGGAGGTCTGGGGGGGCGGGGTGAGGGAGTCTATAGGAGTTCTGGTGGTGCAGGGTCGGAAGTCCATAGTGGTGGGGGGTGGGGTCCGAGGTATGGGAATAGGGTGTGGCCTAAGTCTTTCCACACTTTAAAAGAAAATATAGCTTTTAACATGCCTCCACCCAGAAGAAATGGAATGTCATTTCCAAATGCATTTCATTACAAACTTTACAAGGAAGGTGTACACAATATATAAAACAAAATTCAAACATGCACTCATTCAGTCATTCACTCCTCTATACAGAATCTGTACAGTTTTCTCTGATTTCCAGGTAATTCTACAAAAATTTACATTTGTGATAATGCATCAGCAAATATATTACCCTTCCCAGCAAGATGAACAATTTTTTTAAGGCTGTATGAACAAGCTCCATTGGAACAGTCTGTCATTCTGAGGCTTAATTTTTTCCACAGAGGCCAAGGGATTATGATCAGTACATATCAATGTTACAGACCGGAGGGGGATTAATTTAAAAGCAAAAAACTGCGGATGCTGGAAATCCAAAAGAAAAACAAAAATACCTGGAAAAACTCAGCAAGTCTGGCAGCATTTGCGGAGAGGAACACAGTTAACGTTTCGAGCCCGAATGACCCTTCAACAGAACAGATTAATTTAAACAGCCCTCATTTCTTCACTCACTACTCGTGCGCAAACAAAGTGTTTTTAATTTTTGATTTGCTCCTTTTATTGGTGATGGCATATATTCCCCAACTCTAAGTTTTGGAATGATCCAATCCTCTATTACTAACCCCACAGCAAACTCGAGATAAGGTAAAATAACAGGGTTGGTTTCTTTTACACACAGACACACACATACAAAATGTGGGAAGAGGTTTCACAACGTCTGCCCTTTTTGCATTCATACAATAGAAGAGAAATAAGGGAAAGAAAGGGGTTCCGGGCAGAGACCAGGATAAAAATAAGTATAAAAACAAAAAACTGCAGATGCTGGAAATCCAAAACAAAAACAGAATTACCTGGAAAAACTCAGCAGGTCTGGCAGCATCGGCGGAGAAGAATAAAGTTGACGTTTCAAGTCCTCATGACCCTTCAAAAGATCTGAGTAAATTAGGAGAGGGGTGAAATATAAGCTGGTTTAAGGTGGGGGTGGGGGGGGTGGGGGGTGGGTGGTTGTAGGGACAAGCAAGCAGTGATAGGAGCAGATAATCAAAAGATGTCACAGACTAAAGAACAAAGAGGTGTTGAAGGTGGTGATATTATCTAAGAGAATGTGCTAATTAAGAATGGATGGCAGGATACTCAAGGTACAGCTCTAGTGGGGGTGGGGTGAAATAAGACTAACAGGGTATAAAAGGTATAAATTTAAAAATAATGGAAATAGGTGGGAAAAGAAAAATCTATATAAATTATTGGAAAAAACAAAAGAGAGGGGGAAGAAATGGAAAGGGGGTGGGGATGGAGGAGGGAGTTCAAGATCTAAAGTTGTTGAATTCAATATTCAGTCCGGAAGGCTGTAAAGTGCCTAGTCGGAAGATGAGGGGCTGTTCCTCCAGTTTGCATTGAGCTTCACTGGAACAATGCAGCAAGCCAAGGACAGACATGTGGGCAAGAGAGCAGGGTGGAGTGTTAAAATGGCCAGCGACAGGGAGGTTTGGGTCATTCTTGTATTATAGTTTCACATGAGTCCAGGGTCCAGGATCAATGCCCAGGGAAGGTTCTTTTAGGTGGCTTTGTCTGGCAGAATTCCTGGTCTTGGTCCTAGGAACTCAGTTGCAAGTTGATTCCATTGAAAATGTAGCAAATTATTCTTGTATCCTGGGTATTAGTTCACTCTGTAGGTGAAATTCAGGGTTCTTTCTGGAAATCAGACTTGGTGAGAGATGGAGGTCAAAGGCAGGCTGCTAGACTGGAGTCCGGTTCTTTCGGAGGTCAAACAACAATTGAAGATAAAATTCAAGAGCTGTATAATTAAAGGAATTCAAACAGCTCAAGTCTCGACCATGTGACCGGGTGGTTTTGGGTCGAGCTTTTCAACTAACAAGGCCCCTGAAACCCATTGTGTTTTGTAGTTGTTAATAATGGGGCCATTAGCACAACACTGGAGATTAGGAGTCATAAATAGCTCTACCTTTGTCCATAGCTGGCTGGTGCAGACTTATTGTCTACAATCCTTTGTGTTAGCTTGGCTGGAATGTTTATAAAATACAAGTCACATTCCAGGAGGATGATGCTAGCTAAAAAGATAAAAACAAAAAGCTAAAAGCTTTTAGCTTTTGATGCTAGCCTTTGTCCATTGGAACAGTTTAGAATCTCCCAGATACCAGCATGTGATCATTTGCAGCCATTTTATCAGCCCAGCAATTGTCCATTTTAAAAAACAGAAAAACATTTTTATAAAGTAGCCAGGCTGACATAGATAGATATACATTTTTCTTCCTGTCTCCGGGACAGGACACTAGTGTTTCTTTACAGCCATGACAAATATACACCTCAAAATGTTTAAGAGCCAATAACAACCCCAGGGTTTCCTTTTCTACCGTAGATTATCTCTTTTGATGCTGTTTTAATTTTATAGACGAGTACCCCACTGGATTCTCTATACCCAATTCATCTTCTTGCAATAAGACAGCACCCACCCCCAAGTCACTAGCATTAATTGCCACCTTGAAGGGTTTAGCGAAATTAGGGACGGCTAACATTGGTTCATTAGTTAGGATTGCCTTCAGCTTCTAAAAAGCTGTTTGGCATTCTCTTGCCTTCTTTTGCAATAAATTTGTTAGTGGAGCCACTATTGTGCACATTCCTAAAAATTTCATGATTTTCTGTTTAGTTTTAGGGACATGGAATTCCATCAAAGCCTGTATTTTCACTGTTCTTGGAAAGACTTGCCCTGCACTACAATATGATCTAGGTAAGTTACTTGTGCTTTTGTGGACTCACTCTTGGCAAGGTTTATTACAAGACCTGTCAACTGTAATGGTTTAATTAAGATTCCCCATTGTTTTAAATTATATTTCCACGTGTTGCTATCAATCAATATATCATCAAAGTAAACTACACAGTTGGAAAATCTAGTTGTAACTTGATTCATTAGCCTTTGGAAAGTGGCTGGAGCACTTTTTAGCCTGAATGTCATCACTCAGCATTGGTATAGACCATTCAGTATGACAAAACCGATGTCTCCTTAGCTCATGATGTTAAACATACTTGCCAGTAGCCTTTCAATAAATCTATCTTAGTAAGGTACATGGCACTGCCAACCCTGTCAATACAATCTTCTGAACGAGGGATTGGGTAGGAATCTATTTTTGTTACTGCATTAACCTTGCCATAATCTATGCAGAATCTGGTTCATCCATCAGGTGTAGGCACTAACACTACAGGAGAGCTCCAACTGCTTTGTCAAGGTTTAATTAGGTGATTTTCTAACATGTATTGAATTTCTGCTGTCACTTGAGCTTGTTCCTCAGGACTTAAACGATAAGGATGCTGCTTTATAGAAGATTTCCCTACATCCAAATCATGCATGGCTAAAGTTGTACACCCTGGTTTATCCCTACAGATTCCTTTAAATGCACGAGTAAACTCATTAGATATTCTCGTTGTCCTGCCTCTAGGTTTGAAAATATGGTGTCCAACTGTCCTAATATTTCAGTGTTAGCTAACCAGATAGCTGGAGGTTCAATTTGTGAACAGTTTGAATCTCGTTCTGGCTCACTTTCACCATCTCTTTTGTCCTCCACCACTGTGCTTACTACCTGAAGATTGTATTAACAGGATTGGCAGTGCCATGTTCCTTAATAAGATGGATTTATTGAAAGGACACCTGCTACTTCTTATCCTCCTCCCTATAATGGTATTGTTTCAACATATTAATATGTAATAGCTGATTTTCTTTCCAACAATCTGGGCTGTCTATCAAATAATTTGCTTTACCAGCCCTCTTAATTGCCTTATATGGACCACTGAACCATGCTTTCAGAGGCTCGTCCTGCAAAGGCAATAACATGAACACTTCACCCCCTGGTTGTAATGTTCAGGTCATAGCTTGCTTATCTACCCATTCCTTCATATTTGTTTAAGAAATTTTAAGATGTTCTTGAGCCATTTTGCAGGCTCCTGTAAGCTGTTCCTGGAACATGGCTCATCATGTAACATAGAGCATTTGGTCTTCTATCTGACCTTTTATCTCATGTCCATAAATCAATTCAAAAGGACTAAAACCGGTAGATTCATTCGGTGAATCTCAAGTAGCAAATAAAAGAAAACCCAGTCCTTTGTTCCAATCATAGAACCATAGAAAAGTTACAGCACAGGAGGCCATTCAGCCCATCTTGTCCATGCCAGCCCCAGGACAACTTTCCTGACCAATCTGCCTTGTGGGACCTTGTCAAATGCCTTGGTAAATTCCATGTACACAACATCCACTGCACTACCTTCATCAACCCTTTTTGTCACTTCCTCAAAGAATTCAATCAAATTTGTGAGGCAAGACCTTTTAACAAATCCATGCTGTCCATCCCTGACTAGTCCATGCCTTTCCACATGACAGTTAATCCTATCTGTCAGGACTGATTCTACTAATTTGCTCACCACCGATGTAAGGCTAACTGGCCTATAATTGTTTGGCATTTCCTTTGATCCCTTTTAAAACAATGGAACTACGTTTGCATTTCTCCAGTCCTCTGGTACCTCCCCTGTATCTAGTGAAGATTGGAAAACCATCCTCAGAGCATCTGCTATCTCCTCCCTGACTTCCTTCAGCAGCCTCGGAAACAATCCATCTGGCCCTGGTGACTAATCAACTTTCAAAGATTTCAACCCTTCGAGTACCTCTTCTCTCTTTATGACTATCCTGTCCAATATCTCGCAGTGTTCCTCCTGGACTACTATATCTACATCCTCCCTTCCCTTTGTAAACATGGAGACAAAATATTAATTCAAAACCCTTCCCACAGCCTCTGCATCTACACACAAGTTTCCATCTTCATCTCTGATAGGTCTCATTTTTTCCTTAACTAATCTTTTAGCATTAATGTATTGGTAAAACATCTTTGGGTTATCTTTAACTTTACTTGCTAATCTTTTTTCATGCCTTCTCTTTGATTTCCTTACTTTGTCCCTGCACTTCCTATATTCTTCTAGGCTATCTGCAGTGCTTAGTTCTTTGTGCCTATTGTACGCTTTCTTTTTCTGTTTGATCTTCTCCTGTGTTCCTCTAGACAACCAGGGAGGTCTATATTTGGCAGTACCACTCTTATTTTTGTAGGGGGCATGTCTACTTTGTAATTTGGATCTCGCTTTTTAGTGCTTCCCACTGGTTTTCCACTGTTTTATCCTCCAGCAGTGCTGTCCAGTCCACCTCAGCCAAGCCCCTTCTCATTTCTGCAAAATTTGCCTTCCCCCAGTTCAAGACTCCTGCCTTATCTCTGTCCTTTTCCATGGTAATGCTAAATCTAACTGAATTGTGATCACTGTCCCCGATATGGTCGCCAACTGTCACTTCACCCACTTGCCTTTCTTCGTTCCCCAAGACTAGGTCTAGAATTGCATCTCCTCTCGTTGGGTTTGTCATTAATTGATTGAAAAAAATTTTCCTGGACACACTGCATGAATTTTTCTCCCTCAGTGCCCCTTATATTGTTTGAATCCCAGTTGATATTAGGATAGTTGAAGTCTCCTACTATTATTGCCCTCTTGTTCTTACAAGCAGAAATTTGCCTACATATTTGTTCTTCTATCTCCCTTTCATTATTTGGGGGTCTGTAGTATACTCCCAGTAGTGTGACTGTCCCTTTTTTATTTCTAAGCTCACCAATCAGCTGCTTTTTAAAAATCCACTTTCAGAAGAATGTCCCTCGCAGTTCTGGTGCACTCCTGAAGGTACTGCCTCTCCCTCTTTTTTTTGGTTTGAGGAAAAGGGAGGGATGGAAACACTACAGCAATATAATGTTTGGGGCTATTCTGTTCTTTGACACTGGGTCCTCCTTGATCCCCTTCTGAGTTGCGGTGACTGCGCTGACTTCTCCCAGAATGCTTCTCAGTCACTTCTCACGACCGCCCTCTGTTGGATCATGGGGATATTCATGACAATATCCTTTAATCATTGTTTTAAGAGTTTGATTGTATCCTTCTAATGCTCCCTGTGTCTGTAGATGATATGCTGTGAATTTTAACTGTTGTATACGCAAACAACTCACTGGGAAAAATTTTCCCCCTGTTGGGGGGGAGGTGCGGGAGCGTGCACAAGTGGGCGTGCCTCCGATCGGTGTCCTCGGTCGGGGTCGCATTGCTATTTTACGTTGGTCCGCCCAGCGTGACGTCCACTAGGAAGTGCTATGCGCTCCCTGTGTGGATGGAGGGGGGATTCCCTCAGCCGGGAATGCGCTCTTTCACGCATGTGCACGAAAGAGCACACAGATCTCCTTGCGGCTAAGTGCTGCCTCAAGGAGATCGGCTCGGAATTAAAATTTTTAATAAAAATTATTTAAAAAAATTCCCTGACATGTCCCCTCATGTGACACTGCCACATGAGTTGGGACATGTCCATAACTTTTATTGAAAGATTTGATAACACTTTAAATACCCTCATGAAACCTCATCCTGCCTGTGGATGAGGTTTCATGCTTTTTCCGAAGCCTGCCAGGGCTCCCGGCCTGCCCAGACGGGCAGGTCCATTAATTACCTTAATTAGTTTTTCAATGGTGTCAATAGGCCGTTGACTGGTCGGCAGGTGCGCAACTGACTCGGCTGCGCTCCCGCTGACCTGAAAATGGAACTGACGCGGGGTGATGTCAGGAGTTCCACCCGACGTCATCCCGTGCCATTTTACGCGTTGGTGAGTGGGCCCCGTCCCCGCTCGCCGACTGGAAGATCCTGCCCACTATGGTTTGAAAAATTTTAGACATAAAATTGAATCCTTGACCTGACTGGAACTCCACCTTTATTCCATATCAAGTTTAATAAAAAATGGGTTAATTTCTCCACTACTACTTTAATTGTAATTGTTCTTAAAGGGATGGCCTCTGGAAATCAAGCTGTTATATCCATAATAGTAAGGATATACTTGTATCCAGCTTTCACTTTTGGTAACGGTCCCACACAATCTACAAATACCCTACTAAATGGTTCCTCAAGAACTGGTATGGAAATTAAGGATGCCACTTTGATTGCATGTTGCAGTTTTCCCACCATCTGGCACATATGGCATGTTTTGCAAAACCACACCATGTCCTTGTTAAAACCCAAGCATTGAAACATGCTGATTTATCCGTATCCCTACATGTCCTGCTATAGAAATTTCATGTGCTATCTGTAATATCGCTTTACGATATTTGGGTGGTACCGCCAACTGGTGAACAACCATCTGCAGGTCTATAGGGAGGTCTCCACTTCCTCATTAGAATCCCATTTCTAATATAATAATAATCTTCTGGAACTTCCTCAGTTTCAGCTTCAGTTTGAGCTGATTGTGCTATCTTACTTAACTCTGGATTAGCTTGTTGCGCTCAACTAGAGAATCTATTTCAGATTATCTAAATCTTTAAAGAAAGTTTCAGCTAACTAACTATCGGTCAGTGGTATCACTTTGACCTTCAATGATGGACTTTGCTCAGCTATTGCTGGGGTCATCACACACAAAGAAAAAATCCGTGGACCCTTTTCCTGCAATTGACCCATCTCTTTAGCCTCACTTGGGCTTCCTGTAATTATGGGAGAAGCTATTACCTTCACTCCAGCTAAATCATTTCCCAAGAGTAGGTCAACTCCATCTACTGGTAACTTCTGGCCAACAACTACCGTCACTGTCCCAGACATTAGGACACACTCCAAGCGCACCTGGTACAAAGGTATCGGTATATACTTCCCACGAAAACCATTTATTAAAATTTTGACTTTCAATGTGCATCCTGGGGGGAAAGATATACCTTTCCCCAGCAAAAGTATTTGAGTGGCTCCCGTATCTCTTAATATAATTATAGGTTTAGCTAGCCCATTTGAGGGATATGGGGTTACTTTTCCTCTGAACAAAAAAATCTATATAACTCTCATGTATCTTATTCACCTCGCCTGCAGTGTTCACACTCAATTTCACAGCTGTATTAAAGTTAAATTTTGATCTGTTGTATTTTCAGTCGGGGCTCCTTTTCCTGAATTGTCCTCAAGTACCCCAATAAGTCCTAAGGATTCCCGTGCAACTTCTAGAAATCTGCATGAATGTGCCCATCCTTGTTACAATGGGAACACTTAGGCCTTCGAATATCACCTCCACCCTGAGCACCTTCCTTTCTGATTTGAGGAGGAGTTCCCAGGGAAGTCCCAGCTGTTCCCTCTTTTCCCTGACTACAGTCTTCCTTTCACCTTCCCACCTTATATCCTTCTCTGGTTTGTGGGGGTGGTGGAAAAAAGGGTTTGGATTTATGGACCAGCTCATAATGGTCAGTCATCTCCTCTGCCTGTCTAGCGTTGCAACCCTTTGGTCTTTGACATGGTTTCTAACTACTGGAGGAACTGAATTTTTAAATTCATAATTATAGAGAATTATTTCCCGAAGAGCTTCACATGTTGCATCTGCCTTTAATGCCTGTACCCAATGGTCAAAATTACTTTGCTTTACTGCCTCAAATTTAATATAGGTTTGCCCAGGCTGTTTCCTTATGTTTCAAAATCTCAGTATGTATGAGGTGGTTCCTGAGGCATACAGGCAAAGAATAGCCTTTCTTACTGCACCACAATCCACAGAAAGCTCCAAAACAATGCGTAAACCTTATGATCTCTACCCACTAACCTACTCTGTAGGAGCAATGTCCAGTTTTCTTTTGGCCACCTCATTTGCTTAGCTGCCTTCTCAAGTGGATTTTGGAAGGGATTGTACAAACTTAAAAATCTCCCCACTGGACTTTGCATTGAAAGTGACGTTTTCATCATCAGCACTTTCCCCTGCAACTAAGACCTCTTTACTCAATGCCAGCCTTTTAAGCTGGTATTCCCTTTCTTGTTCCTTCTATCTCTCCTTTGTCTCTCATTGTTTATCCTTCTCCCTTGCCTGAAATTCCAGTTCCAGCTTCTTAAACATTTTTTCTTTCTCTTTTTCTTTTTTTTCTTTTGCCTCTCTCTAAGGGCTTTTCAATTCCAATTCTTTTTCCTGTTCAAACTGTTTCATTCGCAGCTGGATTTGAGCTAACTCGGTTGACTCATCCCTGGAGAACATCTCTCTTGTATCCCTTCCAATTTCAAATGCTGTGCTATTACCTCAACTACATCTGCTTTCCTTGCCCCAATGATTAATTCCAACTGCAACTCATACACTTTAGCTTACTCTTGGTTAGTTTTTAGTAAACTAGTCAGGGATAAATCTTCCACCTTTAGAAAAGTGTTAGGAGCTTCCAAAGCCATTTTGGTTTATGACTGCAGAAGAAACCTGGTCTCCATTTTTTATCCTTTACCAATACCAATTATTATTATTCCATGTCCCTTAGCCTGTTGTCTGTGTTTCAAACCCCGCAAGAGCCCCCAATCTATGTTACGACCAGAATGGGAGGAGTGTGCAGTTTATCTAGCCCACAGGTCACACCATTAGTTTAAAAGTTTAATTTCACTCATCAAAATAGCCAATTATTTATCTTCTGCTACCGTTAGACCCAGAATAAAAGAAACTTTAACCAGGTTTCTGTCAATAAACTCACAAAACATCTTTTTCAAAAATAAACAAGTTGCAAGAACTAGTTAACACACAACTGTAATCTTGAGGTATAACTATCTATCCCTTTTAAAACACCCCAGCACGCACACATGCTCAAACAACAACAGATAGGTTCTCTGCAGACATGGGCTTTGGAGAATAGATTTTAGCAAAAAGAAAGGATAAAGTTCACAGGGTTTGACACTGTCCGCCTGGACTCCCACAGGTAACAACGGATCGCTGGTCCCAGTAGATGCCTGGAGGTTCTCACCAATGGAGCTTCAGCATGAAGGAGAATATAGAGCTGGATCAATTCTTCTTGTCTCAGCTTTTCAGGTCTCCAAATGCAGACAGGTTGTACTTAAATGAGGATTCTCTTGCTACAGGTTGATAACCACACACAGAGTTTCAGGCAAGGCAGGGAGGGAGCGAGTTAGGGCAGCCTTCCTCCTTGGCTTATTCCGCTAAACTGAGTTTTTTTTAAAAAAAGGTTCAAATTTAAAGCTCCTCTGTCAGGTGATTTCCACTAAACTACCAGGCCTTTGCCTTTAAGCCAATCTATTTTTTTATTAAAATAATTGCAGTTCAAACAAGCAAATAACTCTCTCTTCAAGGGCCATGTTGATTAGCTGGCTGAAATCATGTCATTTCTTAGAAAAGGCAAGCTTGTGGATAGTCCCAGGTGAACTTATGACCTTCTTTAAAAAAAAGTCCACGTGTCTAAATAATACGCCTTTCCATATTCTAAGAAGAAAATATAGTTTTTAACACCATAAAGACCAGGGAACTTTCTCTTTAAGTCACACTGAGCTACGAATTCCAGAATACAACAGTGTCACTATCTGTGTTGCCTTGAAAAACTGCAAATTCCAGAATACAGTTTGTTGTCTTTTTTCCCCCTGCTCATTTTAATGCAATACTGGGCAGATAAAGGAGGGCTTACAAACAGGAAGCCATGGTGTGCTCTATGAATGATTAGTCATGTTGTCAATCAGAAAGAAAATTTCTAGTCCTTTATGGGCATCTCAATTTTCTGAGTGGATAAATAAATCAATTTTCTGATTTAAAATCAGTTCTGGGGATGGTGAACCCTCAAATTTGAACCTTAATAGTCATCACAACTGTGCTCCAGACCCCAGAATACAAGGGAAAAACATAGCACTATGAATAGAAAAAATAAAAGAGTTAAGGGTGCAAGTGGAAAGTAGAGTTGAAGAGAGATTTTTTGGAGGCTTCCGAAAGCCAACAGGTATGTGGACATACCTCAGGGTTGGAAACCATCCTGTGCTATTTACATTCTTTGGCATGGTTCTTTGGCATGGTTGGGCTGAGTGGCCAGTTTCTGTGCCATATATCCTATGTAAAATTTCAGTACGTCCCGAGAGAGCAGCTGAAATTTAGGTCACTATTGTGTAGAGAAGGGGAAAAGAGCATGCAGGGAATGGACTGGTGTTAGAGAAATGGAGGGCTTGGTGGAGTCAGATGGCTGCACTACTAAATTATAACTTGAGCTCCCAATAGTCTAGTGCGTGAATGTATCAAGTGATGTGTTGTGACTCATGCCGACAAAAAATGCCCAGTTTCCCGTGAGCGTATATTTAATCTCACCTGTAGTGGATTGCCACAATGAGCTTCAACGTGCCTCAGGTTAGTGAAGTGTTCTTGTTCAATGAGTACAGACATTGGATGAGGTCAATCTCAGCTTACTATGGTTGCCTCAAAGGTTGAGATGACCTCCAATTCCCTACCCCCACTCACCCCAGACCAATATTACCATTTTATATGTTCTTTCCGGACCTGTCTACACTCATCCGTCTCTTCCATGACACCCTGCTTTGGCTCCCTTGATATCCTCACCATCCTACTACTGATTAATTAGCTATGTTGCCTTTCTCAAATACTTCCGCTTCCTTTGCTCAATGCATCATTCCTTCTCCCTTCAGCGTTCTTGTCATCGCTGCACTCTGTCTTGCCCCGCCACCACTCTTTTCTAATGATTCCTTCCATTCTCATGCCCTGAATACATTGACACCTCCCAACTCCATGCTCACCTCACTTCTGGCTTGAATGCCTTCGGTCCAGGTTCTGCACTGCATAAGATTGCCCTGGTCAAGGTAATCAATTTAACGATCAATATAAACCAAAACTGCACAAGATGTAAAATAGGCTGCTGACTTACTAGTGCATGTGTTACACTATCACACAAAATAAAAATTAACCCCACCCCCACTCTTCGAAAATTTTCAACATATTAATTAGAGATAAATCTCCATTAAGACTTGCTTAAGATTGAAATATTTTATTGTGTATGGTCTCAATTAAGAAATGCTTTAAAATACAGTGGAACCTAGTCCAAATAAAGAAATGTATATTAAGGTTAACGGATTTTAAAAGTATTCATTAAAAGCTGCAGTATCATTTTGCAAAGTCTGTAATATGATTTTGGGGCCAATTTGATCAGTTTTGAGATGGCATGGAAGGACCCCCTATTGTTTGCCCATGCTGGGTTTGCCTCTGCCAATTATATGACACTCTGTTGGCAGTGGCCCAGTTTCACATTTTAATATGTGCAAGGAAAGAGAACAAATCATATATTGGCTACTGCCTGAGGGATTTAAGCTTTACACCATTAGTTTATTTTCAAATAAGTAATTCAGCAAGTGAAACAAAAATGACAACTTCTTACCAGGTTTCTTTCTTCCTCTCATGGATGTGTTGACACTGTTTTTGGGATTATATTGGTGTGGGAGCCAGCAGTAACCTTCCATGCCCCCTGATGACAGATGCCTAAACATCCAGATAGCTATATTGCATTTAAGGATTGTTACAACTGGAATGGGAGGAGTGCACAAATTATCAAGCCCCACTACTCTACCATTGATTTAGATGTTTAATTTTCCCACCAAAATAGCCAATTGTGTACCTGTACTTCTAGTTTCCAAAAGAAAAGAGACTCTGACCAGGCTTCTTTCAAAAACTCAGAATAATTAATTTATTTTAAAACAAAACTTCTTTTAACAAGTTGCGAGTACTGGTTAACACACAATTCTAATTGGTAAGTATAACTATCTAGCTGTTTCTAAAGAATTTCCCCACTACACACATAGGCAGGCAAGGAAAGGATAAACAGATAGACTCCCCCTGTAGAGATGGCCTATGGAGAATGGACGTTATAAAATAAAGCATAAAGTCCTCAGTGTCTCGACGCTGTTGACCTAGACTTCTCTCGTGTGAAGGCAGATCATTGGTCCCGGTGGATACCTGGAAGTTCTCACCAACCCTCGGGTCCAAATGCAGACTAGTTACACTCAGATGAGGGTTCTCCGGCTACAGATTGATAGCCACACCCAATTTCAGGCAAGGTAGAGAGAGGGAGCCAGTCAAGGATCCTCAGCTTGCTCTCCAACAAGACTGCCCTCCAAACAAGCAGGTTCACAACTTAAGTTTTTTCCCTCTGCCATATGATTGCCTTTTTGCCTCCCAGCTTTTCATTAATTATTGTTCTTTGCAGTCCAACACAAACAAACAACTCCTTCTCAAGTACCATAAAGGCCAGGTGATTTATTGGAAGAGACCTGCTTGTTTACAGTTCCAAGGTGAACTTATGACCATCTTTTAAAAAAATTCCCAGATTAGCATCCACATGTCCAGATCAAGCCAAATCCTTCCATTTTGTAAAAGAAAACTTCAGTCTTGAGAGATATGATTCGAACAGAATCTAGGCGATGATTGTCAACAGGCTATTTATTTCTTAAAGGCATCAGATTTTAATCTTGAGCAAAACAAATGCCCACACTATCATACTTTCCAACAGGGGCCACTAACAACCGATCGGAATCAAAATCCTGGCCAATTTTCTCTAGCCTAGTAGCACATAGACCCCTTACAGCACCTCCCCAGATGAAGCCTGCAAGCTCTGTATCGACCCTGATTCAAACCTGAGCCTTGTTGGCTCAGTTCCAGCTCCTGTTCTATTTTATAAAGTTGAGAAAGAATATAAAAAGTTCTCTGCCTTGTTATTTCCTTCTGTTATGATCCCAGCTGATGAGCAGAATCTTCTGGCTGGTGTGCGGGTGGTGGAGCCTGCACGTCAGCGCTTAAAATGTCGCACAAGCATCCCGACGTCAGCGCGCAGCATATTTCGGTCAGCGGGACGCGCGCCCACATTAATTAAAGGCCTTGTTAAGGCCCTTAACTTGCCAATCATCGACAATTTTATGGGGCCCGTGCGAACATGGGCCCAATGGGCAGGCGGGTAGGTGATTTTTTTTTACAAACCTCATCCAGTGGCGGGATGAGGTTTGATAGCGGTTTTAAGAACGTTTAATAAAGTTTTTGTTTATTTCATTAACATGTCCCATCTCGTGTGACATTTTCATATGAGGGGAACATGTTAATGAATTTTTTATTGTTCTATTTTTTATATTTGCCAGGTTTCCAGCGATCTCCCTGAGGCAGCACTTTGCCTCAGGGAGATGAACGCTCTTTTGCGCGCATGTGCGAAAGAGCGCACTCTGGCAGTTGGGGAATCCCCCCCCCCACCAACCCCCTGCACAGGGAGTACATAGCGCTTCCCATCGGGCAGCCCGCTGGGCGGGCCTTAATTGGTCCGCTCACTTAAAATGGCGGTGGGGCCCATTTTGGTGGTGGCGATCAGCTGCCCGCCTGCCGCCTAGCTGGTGGGGCCAGCCCGCCCATCAAGGGAAAAATTCTGCCCTATGTTACTACTGGGCAGGTCAGATCCCAGAATGAAACCTGACTTGATAGATATTAACTTCTTGTTTGAAACCGTGGAGGAAAGTTACTGAACAAATGCACAGGAGTCTGCTGAGGAACTTTAAACACAAAGAATCAAACAAAGAAGGCAAAGGCGCATGGGATACAGGGTAATTTGATAAAGTGGATTCAAAATTGGCTTAGTTGTAGGAGACAGAGGGTGATGACAGAAGGATGCTTTAGTGACCGGAAGCCAGTGTCCAGTGGCGAACCACAGGGATCTGTGCTTAGTCCCCTATTATTTGTCATTTTCCTTTACTGGGACATATTCTACCTTCTCTATAAAGCTAGACTTATTCATGTTTCCCTGTTGATCCCCAAATAACCATTTCCCCACATGTAACTGTCTGTCTTAGATGTCATAGGTATCATCCAAAGTTACCACTCCTCATATCTTTGCTACTTAACACTCAGCTAAATATGTTTTTATGGTTGCTGGAATGCAATTTTGGAATTCTTCCATAATTATAATTAATATAATATAAATATAATATATTTTTTCTCTAATTTCAGTATTCAAAACCATTAATTCCACAGTATTTCTTTTTCTCTAGCAAATTCAATAAATGTATGATTAGGCTTTTCATAAACTTTAATTGATAAGCTTCAGGGGTAAGTTCATAAGCATTGAGTATTGCACTTTTAACCACTTCATAGTCTGCAGACTGCGCTTCCGATAGACTCATGTACACATTCGTAGCTGTACCTGTCAGGGCACTTTGTAACATTATGGTCCAAACATCCTTTGGCCACTTCAAATTCACAGCTGTCTTTTCAAATGGGGGAAAATATTTTTCAACTCCATTCTCTGTAAACTTAGGCATTAGGAAAAGGCTTTTCATAATATCAAAATTCAATTCTTCATTCAAACTACTAGCCTCTCTTTCACCCTGTGTCCTAAGCTTTACTCTAGCCAGTTCATGTTGTCTGAATTCTTTCTCTTTTTGAAACCCTATCTCTTTCTTTATCTCTTTCATCCTTTCCTAACTTCTCTCTCTGGAAGTCAAGTTTACACTTCTTTTCCATTTCTTTCAATGTTTTTTTTCCTTCCTTTTCCTTTTTCCAATTTGAGCTTTTTCATTTTCATTTCTTTGTCTCTTGCTAATTCGATTCTTTTCATCTCTTTCTTTGCCTACCTCAAGCTGCTTAATTTGCAATTGAATTTTTTGCTAACTTGGGCTGTGATACATCAAGTTCAGGTTTCTCCTCCTTTTATTCTAAATGTTGGGTAATTACTTTAATCATATCATCCTTACAAAATCCTGCTATTATTTCTACATGTAATTTACCTGCTAACTCTGTTAGTGTAGTCTTCAAGGATATCAAATAATCTACTGTTACATCTTCCATCCTCAGAAAAGATTTCACAACAGTCAAAGCCATTTTAAAATTCCAACTAGTAAAATATACTTCACAGCAAATGCTGTTCCTATGCCCAGTACCTCCACTTGTTTCTTTAAGGATTTACAGACTACACTTAAGTTGAAGAATTTTTGATCCTAGACGAGCCCCGGCTTTGTTCCAAACCCAGCTGGTGTTACTATTGGACAGCTCAGACCTCAGAGTGAAACCTGGCTTGATAGATCCTAACTTTTCTTAACAGGATCTGTTTCCGATTTCTGTCCTTCTCGCTTACCTAGGACAGTCTTCTGGGATCTATTTCTGTCCCACTCCCTGGTTTGAAGCCTTTTTTTTTGAAACCTTCTCCTTGTCCCCCTCCCTGTGTCCTGCTCCCTGGATACCTTCTCAGTAATGGCGTCTGATTCAGGTCACCCGACCCACAGTTTTGAGCTGTTTCACTTCTTCGGGCAGAAAATTATTCTTGGCGTGCAGGCGCGCACCTGACATGCCCGAGCGTGAAATAAAGCGTGTAGATGTCAGCCGAGTGTGCTGACGCACGCGCTCTCGCGATAGTTAGGTCAGCGGGCCCATGCCAGAGCCAGCACTGTGCCCGCCGACAATTAAAAGGTCTAATAAGGCCATTAAGTAAATAATTGTCCCGAATTTTTCACTGCCCGTTCAACCTAACAGTTGACGGGCAGACAAATAAGCCAAGTGGCCTTTGCATTTTTTAGGAAACCTCATCCACGGGCAGGATGAGGTTTCCTAAAGCAAATAAAAATAAAATAAAAATTTTACGCTTGATTAAAAGCATGTCCCTGCTCATCTGACGGAGTCACATGAGACGATATGTTTTATGACATTTTTATTTTCCTTTTTTTTAAAGCGCTTCATCTCCCTGAGGCAGCTCTGTGCCTCGGAGGTTGAAGTGCTCTTTCGCGCGCATGTGTGAAGTTCGCACAAGGCCTGCTTGCCCTCCTCCCCCCTGCCTGTACAGGCAGCGCTCAGTGCTGCCACTCGTGTTCCACACTGGGCGGGCCTTAACTGACCCGCCCGCGTAAAATCGCGGTGCGGTGCCGATCGCGGGAAGGTGGTTGGCTTCCCGACCGCCTCTGCCTGCCCCCGCCAGGGGCAAAATTCTGCCCTTTGCTTCCTTTCCTTCTGTGCATGTGCACAGGCCCGGTTCCCGGCCTATAGAACGTTAAAAAAAAACTAACTGAGCATGTGCGGCCATTTCCTGGCTGTCGCATGCATGGAAGGCCCGAACTACGTAAAAAAAAAACCCCGAACTGCACATGTGCAGTCAGCTCCCAGCCGGCACAAACACAGAAGCTGTAGTTCCCGAACTGTGGTTGCTGATTGAGATAATTATTTTGAGTTTCATCATATTTGGACATATTTCATTAGAATATACTTTTGTTGAGGGTGAGCTTTCTTTTCAAAGTATTTTTGTCTCATTCTGTTTCTTTACTCTAATTCAGGAAATTACTTGAGATGAATGTAGTGCCGAAGATGGTCTGCTTGAACATAAGTACAGATGAACAGGAGCACGAGCGAATCTTAAGGCTCCTCAGTCCTGCTTCACCATTCAATACTTCATGGCTGATCTTTTGGCTCAGCTTTTCCATACACTCCCCATATCCCTTGATCCCCTGACAGACCAAAAATCTGTCTACCTCAGTATTGAATATGCTCAATGATAGAGCAACCACAAACCGCTCGGGTAGAGAATTCCAAGGATTCATAACACACTGAGTGAAGAAATTCCTCATCATCTCAGCCCTAAATGATCAAACCCTTATCATGAGGCTGTGCTCCTGTGATCTTGATTCACCAGCCAGGGAAATCAACTTCTCAATGCCTACCCTGTCAAGTCCCTTCAGATTCTTGTATGTTTCAATGAGATAGCCATTCCTTCTAATAACCCCAGAAAGTTATACTCAGCTGTTCATCGTATGACCACCCTCTCGTTCCAGGAAACAATCGAGTGAACTTTAATTTTACTGCCTCCAAGGCCAGTAAATCCTTCCTTAAATTGGAGTCTGAAACCACATAAAGTACTCCAGATGTGGTCTCACCCAAGCCAGGACAGTTCAGAAACTAGGGAAATTTGGAAAATCACAACCAATGCATCCAATATCTGTAACTCCTGCCTTTTAGAAACCTGTGATGTAGACTATCAGGTGTGTTTTAGTCCTGCAAGTTTCTCTGATGATTTTTCTCTGCTCATGGTAATTACTTGAAATTCCTCACACTTGTTAGCCCCTTGGTTACTCCCTATTTCTGGTATGTAATTTGTATCCTCTTGTCTCTGCCATTTCCACATTCCATCATAGCATCATAGCCTCATTAGGCATAGAAAGAGACCATTCAGCTCACTGAGTTCATGCCGGCTCTCTGTAGAGAAACTCAGTCAGTCCCATACCCTCACTCTATCCTTATAGACCTGCAAGTTTATTTCCTTCAAGTGCCTATCCAATTTCCATTTGAAATTATTGATCATCTCCCCTTCTACACTCTCATAGCCAGCAAATTCCAGGTCATTATTACTCACTGCATAAGAAAGTTCTCCCTCACAACCCTCTTACATCTCTTGCCCAGAACTTTAAATCTTTATCCTCTACTGCTTGTACAATCACCTAATGGGAATGTCTTTTCTCATTCGACATTATCTAAACCTTTCAATGTCTTGTTCAGCTCATTCAAATCTCCCTGCAATCACCTTTGCTTCAGGGAGAACAATCTCATCTTCTCCAGCCTAACCTTGATACTAAGGCCCCTTACCCCTAGAATCATTCTGGTAAATCTCCTCTGCATCTTCTGAAGGAATTTCACATCCTTCATAAAGTGTGGTGACCAGAACGGGAGGCAATACCCAAGTTGTGACCAGAACAGAGCTTTTAAAAACTGCAGCATAACTTCCCTGCTTTTGTACTCAATGGGCTGAATTTTCCTAGAATATTGCACTAAGTGCGGTAGCAGGTGGAAGAAATGAAGTCCTACCTGTCGATGAAAATGGGAGGCTTTCATGGCGTATCTTCCCAAGCCCACCTCATTATATATTCACTCCCGCGAAACACGCCATTTCCATGGCGAGTGGGCGCTCATTCGCCCGCTCGCCATCACCCCGCTGTTGCATCACTCCAGCCACCATCTTTAAAAGGCAGCCGCCAGCAAAACACTCATCGTCACCAGCTCATCACCACATCCTGAGAGACGTGGCAAAAAGACTGCAGCCCCCCCGCGTCAAAGGCAGGACCCTCCAGCGATTGCTGGATGCCGTGAACGCCCGCTGGGATGTGTTCTACCCCCCACTCTGGCCGCAGGGTAGGTAGCAATGTCACCAACCCGGCTTGGGAGGTGGTGGCAGCGGTGGTCAGCACCAACACCCTTCAGAAGAGGACAGCCACCCAGTGCTGCAAGAGGATGAATGATCTCCTCTGTTCCGCCAGGGTAAGTCACTCTTTTCATCACTCCCAACTCACACACTCACAAACCCATCACACATCCACAGGGCCCTCACTCACTGCCAGTGCAAGGGACATCACAATTCGGTCTTTCACACACAACTGCACTGCCCTCAACCCGTCCATGGGACCACTCACCACCCACACAGGCCAGGCATACTTATCATCTGGCCCGGCAGGAGCCCTGATACACTTTCCCCATCTTTATCCATGCAGGACAAACTAACTCACAACAGGGGGGAAAGGTCGCAGACAGGTGGAGGGATGCCGGAAATTACAGTTCTCACAGAATTTGAAAACAGAGCCATCCAGCTGGTCGGTGAATGACCGGGACCGGTCCTGTGCTGACAGTGAGGTCGATGCTGTTCCATCGAGTGAGGATCCAGCAGTGCAACATTGATCAGACAACCACGCTGTGAGTGATGTGTCCTCTTTCACAGGCCACTGCCATGCACTGATTATCTCCCCTTGCTTTTGCAGGTACATTTGGGGAGCAGCAGACGGAGTCCACAACCCAGGGCCTCCAAGAAAACTCCGAAGAAACCTCCAAAGAGGAACCTGAAGGTGCCCTCCCTGAAGTCCCGTCACACTGCTCACCCACACCCTCCACCAGCGCAGAGGCACACACTCCGGTGGGACCTAGATTTAGAGTAGCCTTGGGAATACAATCTGGTGAGCATGTCGCACTTTCTGGTCCACAGCAGGTGGAGGCAGTGTCTTCCCAGGAACCCGGCAATCGGAGGACTGCTGGAGGCCAGAACATTGCGGAGTCTGAGTCAGATGATGAGCCTCTGGACTTGGTCATGGCACAGTTGCTGGAGCTGCAAAGGCAAGCTCGGGAACGTCAGGAAGGGATGTCCGCTGCACTCCTCAGGTTGCAAGACACGATGGAGGAGTCCGTCCATCGTCAGGCTGAGGTGATAGCGCTGGCATTGCAACGCGCTGAGGTCAACACTGGCAGGATGGTTGTAACCATGGAGACCTTGATCCAGGACGTCACTCCTGTGCGGGCTTAACTCTATCACTGATGCCATAGTTGGCATCCAGCAGTGGATATGTGAGAGGGGTGCAGGGCAGCTCCAGGTACTCACAGAGTCAGCCAGGGGCCCTCGGGCACCCATAGGGAGGAGGATCAGCAGGTGCACACTCCAGGTGACTCTGGGAGTGACTGGCCCATCTGAATCTCCTCTTCCTGTGACCTCCGCAGATCAGCTTCACAGACCGAGGAGGGTGCCACTGCCACACAACAGGACCCCGGAAGCAGGCCAAGGCCCTCCAAGTCTCGGCCCTCCAGAGGATGCATGCCAAAGTCATCACAGACAGGGCGTCACAGTCAGCAGACTGCATCCATGTGGATGTCCAGGGAGCACCAAGAAGTATTGGCAGGGTTAGGACAGTTAAGGAGAATTAGTTGCACAGCCTGGACACGGGGGTTGGTCACTTGTACATACTGTTCACTATTATCAATAAACTCCCAGGAATGTCTCCCTGCCTATGGCTCCTTGCTCTGATGAGCAGTGTTCTTGTTACTCAGGTGTGAAATCTTTCTGCACAAGATAAAGGCAGGTGTCTCAGTCCAGGGCCTCTTCCCTGTGCTCTGTGCAGCCTTCAGACCACAGTGATGGTCCAGCCTCACACTCCTTGGAAACATTCCTGATGCCTGCACCTCGGCAGTGCTGGTCATTGCTGCCAGAATGTAGTGGGCAGGCATGACAGAGTCCTCTCTTTCTCTCTGTGTGCTCTCAGCACCTTTAAGGTGGGGCTGGCCCCCATCACACCAGTATCTGCAACCAGTGATGCCGTGCACCAGCTCCTGAAGGGCTGAGGTGCTGAAGGTGGACATAGCATCAGATGTGTCTAAAGTTTCATGGCTGCATCTCTGAGATGGCCCTGATCATGGAGCGCAAGTGAGCTACCCTCAGCCAGACAGGAGTCAGGCATTCTCAGAGGCTGCGTGAAGAGTGACTATTAGGGCCTCCATTGCATCTCCATGACAGGAGCATTCTCACAGAGGGTATTGGTGCTGCGATAAGCCAGACTGGAGTCAAACATTCACAACTGCGATGTGGGGGTCTACGGGAACACCTCACTGCATGTGGTCATCATTCTCCACAAATCTGGCAGCTTTGAGGGCCTCCTGGGTGTGCCTGCCTCGTTTAGCCAGTGCGAGAGCCTCATCCCCGTCATCGTCACCACCAAGGACCCCCTCACCCTCATTACCGTTAGCGGCCTCCTCATTGGAGGAGACACGCAACTCCTTAATCTCCTCCTCAGCCAGTTCCTCATCCCATTACAGCGCCAGGTTGTAAAGGGCACTGCAGGCGACGACGATGTGTGACACCTTCTGCGGACTATATTGCAGGGCTCCACCAGACAGGTCCAGGCACCGGAATCGCATCTTCAGCATCCCGATAGTCTTCTCCACCAAGTTATGAGCTGCTGCGTGAGTCTCATTATAGCGTTGCTCTGCTGCAGTCTGAGACCGCTGCATGGGTGTCATCAGCCACAGCCTCTGTGGGTAGCCCTTGTCCCCAAGGAGCCAACCCTGCAACCTCTGTGAACCCTGGAGGACTGCAGGGATCTGCAAGTGACTCAGGATGTAGGCGTCATGCATGCTTCCTGGAAACCGTGCACATACCTGCAGGATGCGTTTCTGGAGGTCGCATACCAGCTGCACGTTCAGTGAGTGGAAGCCCTTGTGGTTGATGAAGTCCACTGAGTGTAGCGATGGAGACCTGAGCGCCACATGAGTGCAGTCAATCGCACCCTGCACCTGTGGGATTCCCGAGATCAGGAAGAATCCAATGGCTGTTGCATCCTGGCTGTCCCGGTCCCGGGCAAAATGCACAAAGTTGTGTCCCATGGAGAAGATGGCATCCGTGACCTCATGGAAATTTGTGGGTGGCAAATTATGAAATCCCACAGAGGTCACCTGCGGAGTCCTGAGAGGAGCCACTGGCATAGATATTGAGTGCCACAGTCACTTTCACAGCCACTGGCAGTGGATGCCCCCCATGTCCCCTTGGCGCCAAGTCCTGCAGTAAGTGGCAGATGCGAGACACCAGGTCCCTGGACATATGCAGATGTCGGCAACGCTGGTTCTCAGTCATCTTCAGGAATGGCAGGCGGTGTCTATAGACTCTGGATGTCGCTAGGTGCCAACCAGCCACTGCTCGCTGTTGCTCCTGGACAGCATGTGCAGGAGCCCCTGCTGCCCCTTCTTCATGAGGTTGCTGCTCCTGCCTTTGCGCAGCCAGGAGCCTCAGTCACTCTCTCCTCCGTCTTCTACAGTCTCTTTAGGCCATCAGGCACACAGCTAGGTCACCAGGATCCATGATCCTGGCGTGGTCCTCCTGCAGCATGAAAGAGAGAGGCGTGGTTATCATGGCTGTACTTAGCACCTTTCCTGGCCCTGTGTGACTGCCCCTTAATGCTTCCCGGAGAGTGCTGGTCACCCCTCGGATGGCCAGAGATGAGTGCGCTGCATGGCTGCCCTGTCAACCTGTGACTGGTCCAAACCTGGATGCTGAGACTGCAAGAGGCTGTGAGAACCTCCAGCAGTGACTGCTACATGGCCAGCATTGGCGAGGATGTTGTACAATGCGTGCAGTCCAACTGCTCCACAGACCAATAAAGTGGTGGAGGACTCAAAGTCTGTGTCGAGGGGGTGAGGGGTAGGGGGCGGTGGGGGTAAAGTATGGAGTGCTTGGTGGCCCTTTGGTGCTTCCACGGTGCTTGTCTGGGTGGACAGGCTAGGTGCCTGAGCCCAATCATGTCTATGTGGCTGTGACTGATCGATCTTAGTTGTAGAGGCATAGTCAGTTTATACAAGTGCCCCATATGCGTGGCCATTTCCCTCGCTTACTCTGCCCCCCCCACCTCGATTGCCTGTGTGTGGGTTGGGATACAGCGCCAGGGCAGCAGTTGACCACCTCCTGCCCTCCCTGCTTCACCAGTCACCTCGGAGACTGGCCAGCACTTGCCCCCAAACACACCCCACCCCTGAGTTTCCGCCCCACCTCCCTGGCACCCCTGAGGCCGGTAAACAACAGGTGAGCTATGGAGAATGCTTACTCTCTCACCTCAGTTCCCCCAAAGTGAAGGCCACCGAGTGCATGTCACCTGCGTGCTGTTGTGAAACACGTCGGCGTGCTTTCCCACCGACGTTGCCGGACAATACGGTGGGGTTCCAAGAGCCTGGCGGGATGGCCTTTTAATTATATGCTAATGTATTACGATTAGCTCTCTGCCGGCCAATGGCGGGAAATGTGGCCTGCCAATGGCGGGCTGAGCAGAAGATCGCGACCTGCCTACACGCCATCGTGAAGTTGTGATATTTTCCGCACACACCACCTATCACGCCCGCTGCCAGTGGGCTCGGAACATTCCACCCAATATCTCTATCAAAATCACATATGCTTTGCTAATTATTCTCTCAAAATGTCCTGACAGCTGCAAAGATCTATGTACAAGTATCCCAGATCCTTCTCTCCCTGCATACTTCTTATTCCTGTGCCATTAAGTATATGTTGCCTGTCCCTATTCTTTCTGCTAAAATGCATCATCTCACATTTCTCTGTATTAAATTCCATCTATCACTTGTCTGCCCATTCTGTTAGACTATCTGTGTCCTGTTACAGTTGATTAGTATTATTCTCACCATTGGTCACACATCAAAGTTTAGTATCATCAGCAAATTTTGAAATTTTACTCTGCGTAATAATTTTTCCTGTCTCATCCTCTAAGGGATCTATGTTTGCTTTGGCTACTCTCCTCCTGTTTATATATCTGTTGAGTCCTGTAAAATATGTTTTCATATTCCTGGTTAATGTTTTCCCATTCAATTTTTTCCCTTTCTTATCAAGCTTTTTGACTTTTTGCTGATTTGTAAACACTCCGAATCCTCAGGCTTATTACTATTCTTTGCAATGTTACAGGCCTCCTTTTTTAAATCTAATACCATCCTTAACTTCCCATATAAGTCACTGATGGATCTTTCTCATTGGGTTTTTGTTTCTTTAATGAAGCACATTTTTGTCGGCAATGTTGAATTTTTTCTTTCAATGTTTTCCAGTGTTTATTTACTTTCATACCTTTTAGCCTATTCACCAATCAACATTAGCCAGCTTTCCCTTCATGCTTGGCTTTAAATTTAAGTTTTTTTGTTTTGGATTGAAGCATGTTGCTCACAAACTTAACATAATTTTATCAGTGTTTTTTATTTATTATGATCACTTTCATTTTTTTAATTCATTCACATAATTTGAAATTATGAGCCTTTGCCCTTTTATCCACATTTGCCTTCATCACTTTTTTTTTATTCATTCACAGGATGTGGGCTTTGCTGGCAGAGTCGGCATTTATTGCCCATCCCTAGTTGCCCTTGAGAAGGTGGTGGTGAGTTGCCTTCTTGAACCGCTACCGTCCATGTGGTGTAGATACACCCACAGTGCTGTTAGAGAGGGAGTTCCATGATTTTGACCCAGCGACAGTGAAGGAATGGTGATATATTTCCAATTCAGGATGGTGAGTGACTTGGAGGGGAACTTGCAGGTGGTGGTGTTCCCATCGATCTGCTGCCCTTGCCCTTCTAGATGATAGTGGTCATGTGTTTGGAAGGTGCTGCCTAAGGACCCTTGGTGAATTCCTGTAGTGCATCTTGTAGATGGTACACACTGCTGCTACTGTGAGTCGGTGGGTGGGGGTGAATGTTTGTGGATGTGGTGCCAATCAAGTGGGCTGCTTTGTCCTGGATGGTGTCAAGCTTCTTGAGTGTTGTTGGAACTGCACTCACCCAGGGAAGTGAAGAGTATTCCATCACATTCTTGACTTGTGCCTTGTAGATAGTGGACAGGCTTTGGGAAGTCAGGAGGTGAGTTACTCGCCGCAGGATTCCTAGCCCCTGACCTACTCTTGTAGCCACAGCATTTGTATGGCTAGACCAGTTCAGTTTCTGGTCAATGAATGTTGATAGCAGTGTACAAAATCATGACCGGTTTTGACAGAGTGAAAAGGAGAAACAATTCCTATTGGCAGAAGGGTCAATAATGGAAGGACACATTTAAGATGATGGGCGCAAGAAACAGGCAACATGAGGAAACTTCTTTTATACAATGAGTTATTGTTTTCTGGAATGCACTATCTGATAGGGGTGTGGAAACAAATTAGATGTAGCACCTTCAAGAGAATTGTATAAATACCCAAAGGGGAAAAATTCACAGGCTATCAGCAAAAAGCAGGAGGCTGGAATTAACTGGATAAAGAGGCAGGACAAACGTGACGAGACTGTCAACCTGTGCTGTGTCACTCCATGATTGGCTGTGAACCAGTTTGGGACATCCTGAATTTGTGAAAGGCATAATATAAATGCAAGTCCTTCCTTCTTGATATCTTCAGTTAAAGGCAGTGTCTGTCATTAGTTGGAAGATGGCATATTGCTAATGTTGTGTTGTAGACAAAATGTACATTTTGGTAGAGGGATACCTTTTGACCAGGACACCAGGAGAACTCCCCGTCTTTTTTTTAATGAGCCTCCTCCATTCTATGAGTATTGTTTTCAATAAAGTCCAAAGTTCTGAAACTCTGGGTGGACTTGTCCTAGATTTGCACTAAGTGTGGCAGTGAACGGGGAAAATGACGTTTTATCAGCCGGCCGCAATGGCAGCGTCTCAAGCCATATCATCCCAGTCCTGCCGCATTAATTATGCATTCCCAGGAAACACACCGTTTAGAAAGCAGGCAGACTCTCATTCGCCCACCACGCCATCAGCTCCCTGCTTCATCATGTTGGACACCTCCTTTAAAGTGCAGCTGCGTGCACACCTCTCAGTGCTCCCAGCCCATGACTGTTGCACAGAGGACAGGATGACCCTGAAGGACAAAAATACTGCAGCCTCTCGGTTTAGTGACACATCCCTCGAGTGCCTTTGCAATGCTATGGAGGGCCCTTCGTAATGTCCTTTACACCCACTCTGGCTGCAGGAGTGGCAGCAGCATCACCAATCCAGAATGGGAGGCAGTGGCAGTGGTGGTCAGTGCCAATGCCCTACAAATGAGGACAGCCATTCAGTGCCACTACAGGGTGAATGGTTTCATCCGTTCTGCCAGGGTAAGTCACTCTTCTCATCACTCTCAACTCACAAACCCATAAAATAACCACAGGGATCCCACACCTCAAGGGACAACACCGGTAACTCTCACACACACCCTCACATCTCCATCAGGCTCATATTCTCTGGAGCTTGTGTCCTCATTCCCGTCCATGGCTCCACTCACCACACAAACATTCCACACAGTGCCATGTGTCCTGCTCACATGCTCGCCATCTGTTTCCATGCAGGAGAAGCCTGCTCACATGAGCAGGGAGAGGCCCCAGACAGGGGGTGGAGTGGCCCACATTAGGCCCCTCGCTCACTTTGAGGAGGGTGCCATGCACTGACTGGCGAGGACATGTGCCTGTGGTGACGGTGAGGTCGACAGCGAACACCCTCATGAGGACCCTGCACCACATCACCCCTCTCTCAAAGCATCTGAGAGTGTTCTCTCTCCTGCTTTTGACCCTGCTGACATGTACTAATTATCCCTACCTTGGTTCACAGGGAGCTCTGCCAAGCGACCAACACCCTCAGCCAGCAAGTCCCTCAACTTCATCCAGGTCCTCATCTCCAGCCAAGAGGACACCTCCTTCATTGAAGAGCTGGAAATAAGCAGCCTGGAAGACCTGTCACAATGCTTACCGACACCCTCCACCAGCGCAGAGACACACGCCTCAGTGGGAACTAGATCTAGAGCAGGCTTGGATTCAAAATCTGGTGGTCACCAAACGGACACGTGTCCGCAGCAGGAGGAGGCAGGTTCAGCCGAGCTCCCGGGCACTCTGAGGACTGCTGGGGATTGGGCATCTGTGAAGTCCGAGTCAGATGATGATCGTCTAAACTTGGCCTTCCAACTCATCCTGGAGAGTTGGCAGAAGCCATAGGAACATCACGCAGAGCTGTTGGACGCCCCCAACAGAGTGGCTCATGAGTCGGAGGAGTGTGCCGCCTGCTTTCTGGTGAAGTGGTGCCCACATGTGCATGTATGGAGGTCTCCATCAGGAGGATAGCAGATGCCATGGAGACCCTGGTCTAGCAGAACGTGAAGATGTGTGCAGACCTGTACTCCATTGTGGAAGCCATGGGTGATTTCTAACAGTGGCAACGCAAGAGGGAAATGGGGCAACTCAACATCCCTCCAGGTGCTCCTTCTCCTCAAGGAGTCAGGCCAGGGCCTCCGGGCAGCTGAAGGGAGGAGCAGCAGCAGCTGGACATCCCTGGATCATCCACTCAGGAATCTCAGAGGCTGTCCTCTCCCTCTGAGTCCCCTTTACCTGTGAACCCCTCAACCTTGTCCTCTGTCACCGCAGAGGGAGCAGCTGGCCAAATGAGTGATTCTGGAGGGACCAGTGTATGTGACAGGGCCTCTCGGAGTCTCATGTAAGCATCTCCCACACACGCGGATCTTCCTGTATCACATTCACCTCAATGTCCTGAGCATTTTCAATGCTGCCTGCTGGGGTTCATGATCAGTTGTCCGCCTGAGCTTACCTGCATCTTTACACGCCCAATGATCACACCGCCATGCAGCACCTGATCTCGCCCACCAATACTGGCGTTTCACTTTCGATTTAGACAGCATGGTGGTGATTCAGTTTTTCATTCACTGCCCCATCCTTTCCCCTCCCCCAGTCATCCATTTCCTTTCACCCTCCTCACTGTTAACGCCCCTGGCATTACCTTCCACCTCTCCTTCATGACCTACCAGCCACAACTATTTTCCTTCGGGGATGTCCAGGTGAACACGCACGTTACCTTCCTTTTGAAAATCCTTCTCCCACCCACATTAACCTCCCCGACCTTCTTCCCACTGCCAGGGTCCGTGGTTGCCTCTGAGTCCCCACTAGCCACCCTTGCCATCACTTCTACCACTACCATTGACCCCTCACCCTCCCACCGTACTGCCTCACTCTGCCCTAGGTCATCCTCACCATTTCCTCGTACCGTGCCCACCCTTAGTTTGCTCCCTAGGCAGCCATGGACTCATCAGAGCCCTCCCTTGTACATTCACCTGGACATCCCCCCGCACCCTGCAGACCCCTTCCCCACCCTTGGAAACCATCCCCCCCACCTCCCTTGGAACCCCTTCCCCCCTTTGGAACCCCTTGCAACCACCCCCCCCCCAAATTAGTCCTCCCCCACATCGGGCCCCACACCCCCACCCCCCCACCCACTTAGTCCTTCCCCCTTCCTCACTCCTTCTGCCACCCTTACTCCTTCCCCCTTCCCGACTCTTTCCTCCAGCCTTACTTACTTCTTCCAGACTTACTGCTTCCTCTACACTTACTCCCTCCCCTCTCCACACTCCTTCCTCCCCGTGGACTCCCTCCCCTTTCTGCACTCCTTTCCCCTTCCGATCTTCCCACACCTTTCTGCACTCCTTTCCCCTTCCGATCTTCCCACACCTTTCTGCACTCCTTTCCCCTTCCAATCTTCCCCCCCTCCACCTTCCACCCCCCTTACGACTACATCCCTGTTTGCCATCTTCTCCCATTACCCCCTCCCACTCAGCACTCCCCCCCCCTCCCCACCTCCCCACCCTCGCCACCTTCATTCCCCTCCTTCCAGCCTCACCTCATCCTAACACCTCTTCCTTTCCCAGTCAATCCTAGACCTTCCTCTCCCGCCCCCCTAGGTCATTCTCACCATGCCCATCCTCTCATTTTCCTCTCCCAAGCACAACTGGACCTTCCTCTCCACCCCCTTGACCATCATCCATAGTGAGCAGACCCTCAACGGCGACTTTCCAACTTCTGTGAGCTGCTTCACAGCAGAGCTATGTCCATGAGAATCCACCCAGCAAGTCATGGACGTTCCTCCAGTGTGCCGTTGCCGCTGGGCTCCAGCATCTTCTGCTCCTCAGATGTCCGGAATGTGAGCAAGTGTGAATGCGATAAGTCCCGACTTCTGCACGTCAAGCTTGTCAAGATGTGTCCCACACCAGCGTGCGATCACGCCCACGTGGGCGGACGATCCAGTGTGGGGGAATGACTCCGGTGGGCTGGCCTTATTATGATATACAGATTTATTACAATGAAGTTCCCAACGTCCAATGGTGGGAAACGTGGTCCGCCATCAGCGGGCTGAGCGGACAATCGCAAACTGGTTTCATGACGTTGTGAAGCCGATTTTTGGCCTCCTTGCCATATTGTCCACTCATGCCACCAAACAAGCCCATCGTCAGAAAATTCCGCCTTCTGTGGAGACACCACCAGCCTCCTGCCATACCTCTGAGACTGATGGATCCTCCGAGAAACAGGAAGAGGGCGAGTTGCATTAGGCCTGCAACATATCCAGGCGTTTATTCAGTAAATTATAATGTGCAGAACATCTCTTAAATGACCTATGATGGGCAGATGATGAGGCAAATGGCTGCGATTCCCAAGTTCCGAATTCCCACTCTAGCTCAGTCAGTTCCAAGCGCTTGCGTGGTATTTGGTATACCTAATTGAATGAGATATACTGGCCTCCCCAAAGATGTATCGGGGTGTCTCTCATGGGATTCATACTGTACAAGTAGCCTGTAATTCTAAAAAAAACAGTCAGGACTATTCTGGAAAATTGTTTGGAGATTGGCTTCCTATGCAAGGGCAGCAATTGGATAATTTCTGCAGTCAGGGGATGAGCTCTGGACAACCCTGCTCCGTGGCTGGAGCAATGTCAACGTTTCCACAAGCGTGCGGGAGGGAAGTGCCAGAGAAATGTCCAAAGTGGTGCTTTTGCCTACCTGCTCAATGCTAATGAGGAGCCCTTCCACTGAACTCATAAATTGCAGTGTGGTCAGTACTGGATGAGAGTGTTGGGCACAATCTCACTATAACAGTATTTCCAGGCCCTGTCATGTATTCTCTTTGAACATAAGGGATAGGCAACGATAATGAAACAGAATTAATTTGAAGCTTGAGAAAAGGTCAGAATTTGAGACAGAATTATTGTGGATGAAGGCATTTCGATCTGAATCCTAAATTCAACGGAAGCAGTTTTGACTGGGAACATGGATACCACTTTGATTTGTTAATTTAAGTCTCCTGTTAATTGGTGGCAGTGTGGCTGAGAGGATATTTGCTGTTGAGCTTTTCTGCAGCTAACAAATGAAGGGGAAATGGATGTTGGAATTGAAATGGTGGGCATGTTCTGTCATGCCCATATAGGGAATGAAAGCTGCTCCCTGAAAATCATTCATGGTGGCTCTCATCTTTCATCTGACCTTTTCTCAATTATCAACTTAATTCTTATCTCAGAAGGAACAATGCAGACTGTAGTGCAATATATTTTCTCTCTCCCTATTGCTGCTGTTGATGACTAGTTCAAGGCGGAATGATTATGGGAAAACCTATAAATGGCATTTTTTTCCTGTGATTATCCAGTAAGTTTATGAAGCTTAAAAATTGGTGGCGGTGCAAAACATTATGTTGATGGTGACTCATTGATAGTGGTAGCAGGCTGGTAGAATGCTCATTCACTCCATGCTTCCTGATGTAATGATGTTCCTGGAGGGTTCAAGTATGATTATGTTCAAATAAGCTACTCCAGCAACCAGGAGCCTGGTCAGATAGTTAGGCCCTGTGCTGTTGCAGGAATGTACATTGTTGTGATGTATTCATCTCAGTCAGATAAAATATATGCTGAGCGAAAGGTCTAACAGGCAAAACTGAAGTCTTCTTTTAAAGTGGGCTAATTGGAATTTTCTGCCCACTGCACATGTTTGGTTGACATGGCAGCAGCAGCCCACTGGCAATGGGCATGGCAGAGAAGGCTGTTATGGCACAGCCGATGGTAAATGATGAGCTGCTCAAATCCTAGAGGGAAACTTGAAACAGCAAATTGTTTCGCAATTTGTATTTTTATTTTGAGATGCGTGCCTTGAATTCAGTAGTAATAAGTCCACTGAGTCTTAGAGGTTTTTTTTAACAAAACTAAATTAAACATTTATTAATAAAAGAAATGATTTTAAGCACATACATAGGTCTACAAATTACTACTATGATAACTGCTAAATCCCCTAATTATTCTAGCTCCCAGATACACCTCTGTTAAAGCAACAGTAAAACAACACAGATTTCAACAGACCCAGGCAAAGCACTCAATACCCTGACAGTGACATTCAAAGTGAATTTTCTTAGCTTCAGTTCCTGGAGACAGCAGCTTGGTACATAGAGGCTGGAGGCTTATCACACTTGTTGGATCTTAGAATGCTTTCTTCTTACACATTGCCTCATCTCCTTTATACAGGTTTCTCCATTTTTAAAGTAAATCCCATTGTTCCAATATGCCTTTGCAAGTTTACTTTGTCCATAATATAAATATTTCAAAGCACTCATATTATCAGTAATCTTTGGGAAAAATAAACACACTGTTTGGCTTAGCCTCTGTTGGCTAGGTGTAACACCTTACCATCTCTTTGAAATTCACAACTCTGGTTTATCTAAAAATGCAAATATTCTTCACACCTCACATCCTAAAACTTCAGCCATGTTTACGTATTTAGCATTTCAAACCCAGTTTCCATTCAGATACATCAAAGCACCCAGACCAGCTGTCTGTAATTCAATTAAAACCCACACACACCCCTACACACAGAGAAACTAATCCAAACCCCACTATTAACCTACCTTTACACTAAATTACAATAATATTATGAAAATTATTATATTTTCATGACAAGGCAGAGCAAGAACCAGAGAATACTGCTGTTTGCCAGGGAGGCACTGACCTTTTGTCATCTCTTTCAGGAAGACCTATTCACAATAAGTAACACCTGTACAACATGGTCAAAGCCCATGTATCTCAATATCTGTGCCTGATTGGGTAGATCTGCAGTACCAGTTAGTTTGCTGCCTGCTATATTTAGGATAATGTCTTATTCAGCAGGTTCAATGCCTTCAACCCTTTTGCAGACTCTCCTTGATATTCATTGTTATTACCGAGTAGCATACCACCATCAATGGGTCACCAATGCTCTGAAAATTCATTTGACCGGTCATATAAATGCCATGGCTATGAGAGCAGGCAAGGGGCAGAATATTTTGTGGAAGGCAGTTCACCTTTTGACCTCAAAACTTCCCCACCACCTACAAGAAGTGTGGTGGAATAATCTCCATTTGTCCTTGTGAATGGAGTTCCATCGACATTTAAGAAGCTCAACATCAGATTTGACAAATCAGCCGGATTGATTGGCATCTAATTTTCCATGTCCATATACAGCAAGACCTGGACAACATTCAGGTTTGGACTGGTAAGTGGCAAGTAACATTCATTCCACACAAGTGCCAGGCAATGACCATCTCCAACAAGAGAGAATCTAGCCATTTTCCCTTGACACTTTATCAACATCTATCCTCTATCAACATCCTGGCGGTTACCATTGACTAGAAACTTAACTGAAATAGCCATATAAATACTGTGGCTACAAGAGCAGGTCAGAGGCTGGGGATCCTCTGCTGAGTAACTCAACTCCTGACTCCCCAAAGCCTGTCCACCATCTACAAGGCACAAGTCAGGAGCGTGATGGAATACTCCCCAATTGCCTGGATGAGTGCACAACCATTCACCACCATAAACATTCACTCCCCCCACCACTGACACACAGTGTTTACAAGATGCACTGCAGCAATGCACCAAGGCCCCCTCGACAGCACCTTCCAAACCTGTGACCTCTGCCACCTAGAAGGACAAGGGCAGCAGGCGCATGGGAACACCACCACCTGCAAGTTCCCCTCCAAGCCACTCACCATCTTGACTTGGAAATATATCGCTGTTCCTTCACTGGCACTGTGTCAAAATCCTGGAACTCCCTCCCTAACAGCACTGTGGGTGTACTTACACCACATGGACTACAGCGGTTCAAGAAGGCAGCTCATCACCACCTTCTCAAGGGCAATTAAGGATAGGCAATAAATGCTGGCCTAACTAGTGATGCCCAAACCCTATGAAACAATCAAAATAAATCTACCAGCTGGAACAGTCACCTTCATCCAGCCCTGAGAAACTATGCTCTGTAGAAGTTTGACAGGGAGAGGAAGTGCAAGTTGAGCTCAGGGGAAAGGAGAGGTACAGTCGTGATCTGAACAAACCAACAACAATAATTTTGCAGGAAATAAAAGGAGCAGTGAAAAGGGTATCAGCTGATATGACTGGAGAGTGGAAAATATATCGAGAGCTGAGATTAGAGAAAGGAATTAAAAAGAAAACTGTTGGAGGTGAATCATAAGATTCATGAGATAGTGACGAGATCGTAGGAAAAAAAGAAAGAGGTTTTGATGCAGTTAATAATAAATTTACTTGCATTTTAAAAAATTCAGGAAAAAGAAATGGTTCAACATTCCAAAATATTGGAGTTATAATAGTATGTAATGTATGTGAGGCGAGATAAGGGGACTTTTTTTTTCTGCAGCGAGTTTTTGTGATCTGGAATGCAGTGCCTGAAAGGATAATGGAGGTAGATTCAATAGTCACTTTCAAAAGGAAATTGTGAAAATACATAAATGGATTTTTTTTTTACTGCACTATGGGGAAAGAGCAGTGGGATGGGACTAATTGGATAGCTTTATCAAAGGACCAGCACGGGCAAGATCGTCCAAGTGGCCTCCTTCTGTGCTTTACCATTCTATGATTCAATGATCCTCAGGCATCTATTCCAGTAAATGAAATTTGCTCCTCAAGTCATTACAAGAAGAGTTTACAGCTCCTGTCTTGTAAACCTGGTTTCCCACTCAGTAATATATAAATCTACACCAGTTCTGCTGAGGAAACAACTGGCTCTGGCTGCCTTATCAATGCTATTTCAGGTGCTTACCTGTCACTGAGTTGCATTTTATATTTGATTTAGTGAAACAATGCTGCTCTCTTTTCAATTGGCTGCCACTCTTTATGGAAAACTAAACAAACATTGTGGGAAAAACCAATATGATTACATTCTAAACACCCCATAATTTACCAGTGAATGTTTCATCAACAGCGTTTTTTTATATTTAAACTGCAAGATGCTCATTAAGGGAGAGGCAATGAACCGCCATTCTGAGCAAAGATGTTCAAAAGTGTCTTCACAATAATCTAAACTTCAGGAGCAAAACCGAATACATTGATAGGATAGTGGGTAAGTGCCCATGTTCCCTAACTTAAGAATTTTCTCATCTTGGGTGGTTTGTTGTGGGAAAGTCAAAGGTCTTGACTGTCTGGAGTGGCAAGGGAGAGTGAGATATGTATGTCATTTTAGAGGGGAGTTAAGGAGCCACATATAGGGCAGACCAGGTAAGGGCAGCAGGATTTTTTTCCAAAAAAAAATTATTGAACCAGTTGTGGCTTTACGACAATTGGACAGCTTCACGGTGACAATTGTTGACACCAACTTTTACTTCCAAACTTTTTAAACTGGATTTAACATGAACATAGGAACATAGGACTTAAGATCAGAAGTAGTCCATTAGGCCCTTTGAGCCTGTTCTGCCTTTCGATAAGATCATGGCTAATCAGATTGTGGTCTCAACTCAACTTTCCTGTCTTCCCCCCGTAACCCTTGACTCCCTTGTCTATCAAAATCTATCATTGTCAACATTGAATATATTCAATGACCCTGCCTCCACTTTCTGGGGAAGAGAATTCCATAGACTAATGACCTCCTTAGGGAAAAAATTCTCCTCACCTCTGTCTTAAAAGGAAGACCTCTTATTTTTACACCGTGTCTCTTAATTCTTGTCTCTCCAACAAGAGGAAACATCCTCCCAGTATCCACCTTATCAAGTCCCCACAGGATCTCAGTCTTCCATTTGCAATATCACCAACTCTGGAGATATTCCAGTCAAACATTCTGGAAGGCAAACAAGGAGAAATTTGTCATATGGGTGATGTGCTTATTCATGGAGACACAAGACAGGAGCATGATCACAGAGTTTGTGAAGTTCTCAAAGCATTACAAGAGGCAGGCCTCACTTTGAATGAGAAATGTATATTTGCAAAAACAGAAACATAGAAAATAGGAGCAGGGGTAGGCCATTCGGCCCTTCGAGCCTGCTCCACTATTCAATATGATCATGGTTGATCCCCTTAAGAATGCTGTACTCCTGCGTTCTCTGCCTACCCTTTGAACACCTTTAAACTACTACTAATTTCTTCGGAAACATCTTACAATGACAGGGCATGATAGTAGACACTCAAAAAAATGAAAGCCATCAGTAACTTCCCACAACCAAAATGTGTTACTGATGTCCAGAGTTCCTTGGAATGGTCAATCAGGTTGGAAAATTTATTCCAAATTGTAAGATTTTGGATTCGGGGCCATAGCTACCTAAGATAGGCAGTCAACTATTCACAAGTAATTTTAAGATAGTTTAACAAGCAACAGTTTAGATACAATGCATTAATTAATTAGTCGGAAAAAGTATACGACCCGTGACAGTTGAAAGCAGCGTACCAATCCCAGAGGATGAACGGATGGTTGGCACAGAGTGCGTTGATCTCAGCAGCTTGTGATAGCAGCATTCTGCTCTCTAGTCAAAGTGTTAGGGAACTCTTCACTAAGTTTTCCTACTCCTCCTCTTCTTCATTCATCTGAAGAAGGCGGCTGGCTGATGAGCACTGCCACCCCCTAGGATTCCCCCGTGTCCCTGAGCACATGTTAATATACCCTTTTTCTGGGGGCTGGTAGTTTACCCAGTATCAATCACCTATTCAAACCCTTCTGACCAATGGATACAGGACAGGTACCCAAAATGTCAGGGTGGTTATCTCCTCCCCTGCCTTGGAAAAGATTGGAACTAGACCTGTTTGACTTATGTGGAAAAGCATACCTAGTCACAGTGGATTATTATTTAAGGTGGTTAGAAACTACCAGTCTCCACACTATGATGGCTGAGACTGTGATAAAGGCATGACAGAACATCTTCTTCACGCATGGGTTTCTGAATGAAATTGTTTTGGATATTGGGCCACAGTTCATGAACAAATACTTCAAGAAATTTACACATCACTGTGGATCACCCATGTTACAAGTTCTCCACTCCACAGGCCAATGGAAAGGCTGAAAGAATGGTGAAAACCACTAAAGTATTAACGGTCAGGAATATTGACTGAAACTCAGCCCTGCTGAATTACAGAGCTACACTTTTAATTAATGGCTTTTCACTGGCAGAGCTGCTCATGGGACGAGAGCTGAAGACACAAATTTGTTTTCTGCAGCAGAACCTGCAATCCAATATTACAGCAGGCGGCCATAAAAGAGTGAGGAATTTGGAGAATGGCCCATGTGAAAAAAATAGAAGAACTGGCATAACTCCAGGCACAGAGTCAAGGCTTTAGCCCATTAGCACCAGGTTAGAAAGTCTGGATTTGAGATTGGAAATCTGAAGGCCCAGTCCTTAAACGAATGGGGCAACCATGTTCCTATCTTGTCTAAGTTCCATTAGGCACACTCAGGAGAAACAGAAAAGGCTCTAAACTTATTAGAGCCAGCAAGAAGACATGTGTTTGATTACCATACGTTTTGGGATGATGGTCCAAAGACTACATCAATCAACGTGCAGAACGCGGACTAATACAACGAATCAGTCCAAGGCCATCACCAATGCTCAACAGTGACAACAATAAGATCAGGGAGAGTTGCGAAGGCACTGCTAAGGTTTAACCTGTGAACTTCGAATGTTGGAGGGGGGAGGAGATGGTAGCATAAATATAATGTTAATCATTTAAGAAATTGTTTAATATTAAATGTTTATTATTTATTAAAATGTTGGCATTACACTTGGGGGGAGGTGTAACATAATGGGATAATAGTTATGGTAATGAGTTAGTGATGTGTATCATGATGTAACAGTGACATCAGCAGTCATGTGCTAGAGACTCTGTAGAGCAGATGGAATAATCTGTGCACAAGAGAGGTGTGCTTACAAGTAGCTCATCATGTATATCGCGTAAATAAAGTAGTTTTGAAGTAATCTACATGAGTCAAACCAGAGCCACTCGTGAGTAGAGGGAAAGCTTCTCAGTATAGATTGGGCCATGAGACAAACCCACAAAATACTGCACTGGTCTGCATCTTTCTGGGGGTGCTTTGCTGTGAAGTCACTAGTTAACTAATTCTATACTTGAGTATGGTGCTCACAGTGGGTGAGGAATGAAGGGAAAGCATGGTGTAGGATTTTGGTCCAGGAATCACAGATTACCCAATAGAGGGTCAAAGTCATAGGTGATTTTAAAACATTTTTTCATGAAGTAACTGTTTAGATATGATACGTAAGCTAAAGAGGCTGAAAAGATATATGACCCTTAGCAGGTGAGAACATTTTACTGGTCCCAGATCGGACAAATAGATGGGGGAATCAGGGGGATTCTGATCTCTGTGGATGGTGGGGGCAGCCTCCTCAGAATGATTTACTGGTCCTGGATTGGCAGACAGGTGTAACTGTCTCCATGGCTGATGGTAGCAGATTTTTCAACTAACTGAGAGCTTGGGGGGCAGCCATTCTCTGGCTCATTCCCCATGGTAATATCTGGACCAGCCAGTGTCAACCTGCCTGATGTGAATTTAAACAAAAGCTTGGCAGTTAAATCCTCCCCGGTGCCTCCACCAATCAGATTCCACTTGCCACAAATTAGCACTCTCTTCTCATGCAATATAAATTGTTGTTGCCGTTACAATTGATATCCTCATAAATCTGTCCTGATGAGTGCATAACAAAAAGTTTCAACAGCATGTTTCTTTCTTCAGCAATATTCCCATAACATTCAATAAATTTCTTAAGATTTTACAAGCTTATTATACAGCAATTTCTTAACATGGTGAGAAACTTACCTTCTCTGCTCTAGTCAGGTCATTGAATTTTTGGACTAGGTCATGGGGAAGTGCAATGGCACTACTGGAATTCTATCCTCTTCTTATGCACTTGTAGTAACTGAAGTAGAACTCTGTAATGCAACAACCAAAGTGTAAAGGAAGATCTCAAAATGATTACATAGATAGGTGAGAAATGTTGTTCTGACTAATTGACCTTGAAGTTTCTAATACAACATAGGGCAGAATTTTCAGGTTGGTGTGTGGGGGCGGGCCCAACACGCCGATGCATAAAATGACGCACAATGACGCTGGGCGTGTGTCCCGATGACATTGCATGCTATCGCGATATTTCATTCAGCGGGTGGTGCCGGAGTCAGCTGCGCACCCACTGAAATGTTAAGGGCCTATTAAGGCCATTGAGAAATTAATTAAAGTAGTTAAGAATGCTGCCCGTCCAACCGTAAGGTTGCCAGGCAGGCGAAAAGCCCAAGTAGCCTTTGTGTTTTTCAGGAAACCTCATTCATGGGCGGGATGAGGTTGCCAGAAGCTTTTATAAAATAAATAAATAATTTTTCCCACCTTTACAAACATGTCCCAACTCATGTGACACAGTCACATGAGGGGGCATGTTTGAATAAATTTTTAAATCAATTCTTTAATTATTTCCATATCCATTCAATCTCCCTGAGGCAGCTCCATGATTCAGGAAGATTGCTGCACTGGCCCCGACTCTCCCTCCTGCCCCCATCCACACAGGTAGTGCTGAGCGCTATGGAACGATATTATGCTAGGCAGGCCTTAACTGGCCCGCCCGCATAAAATGGCGGTGCCCAGCCGATCGTGGGTGGCGATTGGCTCCACTCCCCCCCACACCCACTCCCACCCAGCCCAACCGCCGTAGGAAAAATCCTGGCCATAAAGAAGTCACAGGGCATGTCGTCAATGCAAGTTATTTCCTGAGAGGCGAATATGCAGAAGCAAAATTGTCAAGTCAAAAAGCTGATATTTCTCTCCAACTATTGAAGATAATTCCCTAAAAGTTCCAGGACACCAATTTTACATTATTCAACCGAGGTACGTGATCCCCACATACCAGTCTCATGATTCTAACATAATCGGTTCCATAATATTTCATGGAGTGTTTCACAGAATCACAGAATTTTAACGGCAAAGAAGGAATCCATTCAGCCCATCGTGTCTGCACTGGCTCTCCAAATGAGCATTATGACCTAGTGCCATTGCCCTGCCTTTTCCCCGTACTCCTGCACATTGTTTCTATTCAAATAATCATTTAATGCCCTCTTGAATGCCTTGATTGAACCTGCCTCCACCACACTTCCAGACATTGCATTTCAGACCCGCACCATTTGTTGTGTGAAAAAGTTTTTCCTCACGTCACATTTGCTTCTTTTGCAAATCACTTTAAACCTGTGCCCTCTCGTTCTTGATCCTTTTACGAGTGGGAACAGCTTCTCCCTATCTACTCTGTTCAGCCCCCTCATGATTTTAAGTATCTCAATCAACTCTCCTCTTAGCCTTCTTCTCTCCAAGGAGAACAACCTCTCCAATCTATCCTCATAGCTGAAGTTTCTCATCCCTGGAACCATTTTAGTAAACCTCTTCTGCACTCTCTCCAATGTGTTTACATCCTTCCTATAAAGTGGTGCCCAGAACTGTACAAATTATTCTGGCTGATGTCTAACGCTTGTCTTATATAAATTCAGTATAACCTCCCTACCCTTGTACTCTATGCCCCTATTAATAAAGTCCAGGATACTATATGCTTTGTTAACTGCTCTTTCCACCTGTCCTGCCACCTTCAATGATCTATGCACACATACACCCAAGTTTTTCTGCTCCTGCACCCCTTTTCAAAATTCCACCCCTTATTTTATATTGTCTGTCCATGTTCTTGCGACCAAAATGCATCACCTCATACTTCATTGAACTTCATCTGCCACCTATCTGCCCACTCCACCAACATGTCAATGTCCTCTTGAGGTTCCACACCATCCTCCTCGCAGTCCATAACACTCCCAAGCTTCATATCATCTTCAAACTTTGAAATCGTCCCCTGCACACCAAGATCTAGATCATTAATATATATCAGGAAAAGCAAGGGTCCCAATAGTGACCCCTGGGGAACTCCAGGACAAAATTCCCTCTAGCCCAAAATTATCCATTGACCATTGCTCTTTGCTTCCTATCTTACAGCTAATTTTGTATCCACGTTGCTACTATCCCTGTCATTCCATGAGCAATAACATTTCTCGCAAGCCTGTTATGCAGCACTGTCAAATGCCTTTTGAAAGTTCATGGGTGAAATGTTTAGCTCGGCAGGTGGGCACGAGCCCGACCCGACTGAGTGTAAAATGACGCATGATGCTGTCGGGTATGTGTCCCACCATCATTGCGTACTCGTGCGATATTTCGGTCGGTCAACTGCGGTGCGCACCCACCGACAATTAAAAGGCCTATTGAGGCCATTAAAAAGTTAATGAAAATAAATTTTTCACTGTCCGTCTAATCTTATGGTTGCTGGGCAGGCGAAAAGGCCAAGCGGATTTAGCACTTTTTTGGAAACCTCATCCACAGGTAGGATGAGGTTTCCAAAAGCAAATAAAAATCAAATAAAATCTTTATTTTTTCATTAATAACACATCCCTGCTCGTGTGACAGAGTCACATGAGGGGACATGTTTCATAACATTTATAAAATCTTTTAATTTAAAAAAAAAATCAGTTCATCCCCCTGAGGCATCTCCCTGCCTCAGGGAGATTATGTAATGCACACTCGCACGCATGTGTGAAGGTTGCTCTCACCCCACTCGCATTCCTCCCCGCGCCTGCACAGACAGCGCGAAGCTGGCCTTAATTGGCCTGCCAGCGTAAAATTGGCTTCTGGGCCTGATCATGGGCAGCGGTTGGCTTCCCAACCGCCCGCACCCACTTCCGCTGAGCCTGCACGCCAAGTGCAAAATTCTGCCCCCTGTACACCACATCAACAGCATTTCCCTCATCGACCTTTTCTGTTACCTCTTCAAAAAACTCGAGCATATTAATTAAACTTGATTTCCTTTTTAGAAATCCATGCTGGCTCTTCCTTATCAACCCATATTTTTCCATGTGGCTACTAATCCTATCCTGAATAATTGTTTATAGAACCTTGCCCACCACTAAAGTTAAATTGACTTGTCTGTGATTGCTGGGCTTATCCTTACAACCTTTTTTGAACAAAGGCGTAATGTTTACAATTCTCCAGTCCTCTAGCACCACCCCCGAGTCTAGGGAAGACTGAAAGGTTATGGCCAGTGCGCCTGCAATTTCTACTCTCACTTCCTTCAATATCCTTGGATGCATCTCATCCGGTTTCAGTGCCTTGTCAACTTTAAGTACCGACAGTCTATTCAACACTTCCTCCTTGTCAATTTTGAACCCTTCTAGTGACAGAGTTTCCTCATCTGTCACCATGGCCTGGGCAGCATCTATCTCCTTGCTAAAGGCGGATGCAAAGTGTTCATTTAATACCTCAGCCACAGCCCCTTCATCCATATGTTAATTCCCTTTTAGGTCCTTAATCGACCCTACTCCTTTTACCGCCCTTTTACTAGTTATATGTCTATAAAAGACTATGGTTCCCCTTTATGTTGGCTGCCAGTCTTTTCTTATAACCCCTCTTGAATCCTCTAATATGCTTTTTCACCTCCCCTCTGAACCTTCATATTCCTCTTGGTTCTCAATTGTATTTTTTACCTGACACCTGTCATAAGCGCACTTTTTCTTCTTTATCTTAATTTCAATCTCCTTCTTCATCCAGGGAGCTCTGGATTTGTTTGCCCTACCTTTCCCTTTCAATGGAATATACCTTGACTGTGCCTGAACCAATTCTTTTTTGAAAATAGCGCATTGTCCAGCTAGTTTTTCCTGCCAATCTTTCGTTCCAGTCTATCTGGCCCAGCTCTGTTCTTGCCCCATCGAAGTCAGCTCTTGTCCAGTTAATTATTCTTACTCTGAATTGCGTGTCGTCCTTTTCTATCTTCATCCTAAACCGTGCAATACAATGATCACTGTCTCCTAAATGTTCCCCCACTGACACTTGATCTACTTGGCCCACCTTATTTCCAAGAACCAGGTTTAACAGTGCATCTTTTCTTGTTGGATTGGACACAAAGTCCTGCAGAAAATTCTCCTGAATGCAATCTAGGACTGTCTCAGTCGACATTCGGAAAATTAAAGTCCCCTATTATAACTACACTACAATGCTTGCATCTCTCTGTAATTTCCCTGCAGATTTGTTCTTCTATGTCCTTCTCACTATTTGGTGGTCTATAGACTACACCGAGCAATGCAATTGCATTCTTTTTGTTCCTTAGCTCTAGCCAACTTGATTCTGTCCTTGAACCCTCTGGGACATCCTCTGTCTTCAGCACTGCAATGCTCTCCTTAACCAATACAGCCACCCCTCCTTCTTTCCTTCCTTTCCTATCTCTTCTGAACACCTTGTACCCAGGAATATTTAACACCCAGTTCTTCCCTTCCTTGAGCCAGGTCTGTTATCGCCACAACATCATATTAATTCCACATGGCAATATGCACCTGTAACTCCCCAATCTTATTTACTATACTTTGTGCATTCACATACATGCATAGTAACCCTGAATTAGATTGTGTTACTTTCTCCTTTGCCCCGACTTTACCTATTAACTTACTATTCTCTATACTAGTGCTACTTGCCCCTCCCAGTATTTTGTGCACCCTGGTATTCCTCTCTAATATTTTCTCTTGGTTCCCACACCCCTGCCTGTTTCATTCTCTATGCATGTCCCACTGGCATCTTCTAAGCTCCAGTCTATCATCTTAAATACTCTTCCTCTTCCTTGCATGTTCCCTTTGTTGAATTCATCCTTGCTCTCTCATTCTTTCTTAGTATGTTAGGATGCCTTTCCTTCCCTCGACAATCTATGGCAGTTCTCCCAACAAACTATTTTCCAATGTGACCCTATTTTAACATTTGAAAAATAACTTGACCCCAGACTCCAACAAAAACAACACAACATTAAAGCAGTACAGTAATACTAAGTATCTAATTATAAAAGTTTGTATGTTATAGATCGACATACAATACATCATATAAATATGAAAATCTGTGTTTTTAAAGTACTTTGTGAAAATGTTATTATTTTAATTGCTCACCAGCCCATTACTTCCCCTGACCCACCCCCAGCTCCATTTTTTGTGTGTTCCAATTTGTACTAATAATCTCACAGTAAATTCGAGGTAGGATTGGCTCAGAAGGTTAATTTATTGCACACATTTAAAAACCGTGAGAAGCAGAGTCCGCAACTTTTCCCTCTGTACTCAAACAGTAAAAGGAAGGATAGAGAAAAGAAGCTTCCACAGTACAGAGGCCACTGAGAAAATAAATATTGGTTCACATGAGTTCCAGAGTCCAAAGTCAAAGCCCAATGAGGAATTCTTTCACGGGGGCTGGCAGGTTGAAAACTGATGTTGTAAAACTTGCTTTTCTGGTGGTGTTGACGTCATAAGATGAAGCAGGCACACAGAGGTAAATCAGTTTTGTAGGCGATGGTACAAGACATCCAGTAGAGTCAGGTTAGATGGGGGCCAGCCGTCCGGCCTGGCCAAGGCTTGCTTTGGTATGGCCTGCTAGTCAAGTGTTAAACAGCAGACTGGGCTTGCAGCCCAGAAAGGGTTAAGCATGCGACCTTACCTCTCCAAAATATTTTCAACAAAGGGTGTTTATCCATTGCCTGGAAATTGGCTTTGTGTTCCAGGCTGATAACATTTCAACTATTATGGTTTGAAAGAGATGCTATTTGTTGAGGGTCTGGTGTTTGGGAAGTCATTGTCTCCATGGACTCATGGACTCCTCTAGCAAGCACGGTTTGTCAAATGCAAATGGCCTTCCGGAGCTCCCCTTGAAGTTGGGCTGTGCAGACCCCAAGTGGCCTGGTAGAAGCTCCTTAGACATAACGAGCTGTGAAATTCCCAAAACTGAGAAGTGAATTCTTTTGTCCTGGAGACTCACAGATGAAAACTCACAGAAGAGGGTCAGCCACCTTAATGGTCTTTGTTCAGCTGAAAAGTCCAGTTTAAAAATAAGAAATAGCAATAAGGATATAGTTTTATAAAAACATACAGGGTTAGGTTCTGTTCCGTTACGATTGTAAAATGAGTCAAATAAACTTTAATTTTCGACTAAGGATTTCAAATGACACAAATAATAATATTTGTAGCCCCAGAGGCAGCTCCACTGTGGATTCTGCTACATACAATACAGCTTTAAAATAAAATAGATTTAATTCACAAGATAAGTAACTTACCTGAACGTGGAGCTGCGCACCTCCCAATCTATGGGAAGTGGATAAGTGGAATGCTGCTGAACAGATATAGAACATAACATCCGACACTTACTGGCCACTCTCAACCAAGTACTCCAGATTTACTGGTCACGGAAGATTCAGTGAAGTCCCTCTCCCCCACTCCACCTGCATGCTCACATGCTCGCGCGCACACACACCCACACCTGCCAAACACACACACGCACACATGCACACACACGCGTCAACCAGACAGTGGCAGTCATCAGGGAGCTGCCCGAGCCTTAGCCCAAGAACAGGCTGGTGTGTGGCTGCAGCCCTGTAGGTGACATTTTTGAATGGCCTTAAGAAGAAAAAAAACATCCCAAGGCCAAAAGACAAGTAGGGCAAGGGCTGGGCAGGATGCCACCTGATCCTTGATGTGGAATCCAGTCTCAGAGGAGGGAGGAGCTCGCAACCCTAAATGCCGTTTCTATCACTCCAACTGGGATTGCGATCCACAATTTGAGAACTGCTGATCTGTGGCATTTAAAACCCAAGATTGGCGTCTTGTTTCCAATCGTTCACAATCTAGTTGACATCCTGCCTTAGGCCTTTAACGTAGATTTCCCAATCAATTGAAAAACAATAAGCATCAGGAATCTCCATTTGTATTCTCTCCCCCTTTGTTATCTGAGACTCTTTCAGTTTTTATCTCTGGCATCTCTAGTTCCATCATGCCAATCATTGCTTTTTTATATACCCAAACCTGATATGAATCTAAAGCTTTCTGGCAATAAAAGGACCTTCACTGCTACAAAGGACAAAAATACAACATGAATGATCGAGAGTCACTTTATATTTACATGCGCACTGTCCTAAATGTCAGTCTGCCTATAATATAAAATGTCTAGTAGAGGCTGAACAAAAAAGCAGAAATGAGGACAGGCACAATAAAGTGACACCTGCTGTGTTATTATCCAATGACGCTTTGTAAAAAGGTGTTTCTGAATGTTGAGATCAATCCTCTGACAAAAAGAAAATGTAATTTGGATGTGGTGAAGTAAGTGTCAGCAGAGGTACATCCTAATGGAGCTGTGGCTGGTGGTTTGAGCCAAATGGATGATTCATTTTGTAATTACGAAGGAGACAGTTGGAGTAGGATTCCGACAGTGCTTTTCTTTTCATTATGCTATTCACAGAATTGTTACAGCGCTGCAGAGGCCATTTGGCCCATCACGCCTGCACTGGCTCTTAGAATTAGCAATTCACCTAGTGCCATTCCTGTGCCTTCGTAACCCTGAATAGTTTTGCTTTTCAGATAACAATCTCATTCCCTCTTGAATGCCTCAATTAAACTTGCCTCCACCACACTCTCAAGCAGTTCATTCCAGATCCTAACCATTTGCTGCGTGAAAACGTTTTTCTCATGTCACCATTGCTTCCATTGCCAATTTCTGTGACTCTGTGCCCTCTCGTTCTTGATCCTTTCTTAAGTGGGAACTGTTTTTTACAATCTACTCTGTCCACACCCCTCATGATTTTGAATACCTCTATCAAATCTAATCCACAAAAAATCACCGTCCACATTTTAAAAGCCAGAGTCTTTAAGGGTAATAATTTCTGAGTTCAATGCCAACTCCACATTTCATATGCTCCATCCTGTACCAGGGAAAAGTTATCTATTAACTGGGGAAATAAGGCTCTTGTTTAACGATTTTATATATAGCCCCTGTGACCTTATTTGGATTGAAACGATAAGAGCATAGATGAACAAAGGTATCTTAGCAAGTCAACTTGCCCCTTTACAGGGCTAGGTGGGGAGGGCGAGGGAATGGGACTAGATGAGCTGCTCTTACAGAGAACCAGCTTGAAGATGATGGGCTGAATGGCCTCCTTCTGTACTGTAATTGTGATTCTATTAAGTCTAGAACATCAAGAAATGCCTATCTATTAAGTCCGGCCAGGTGTCAAAGCCATGTTGTTCAGCTCATTACAGCCTTGGTTCAAACATGAACAAAAGAACTGAACTCCAGAGGTGAGGTGAGAGTGACTGCCCTTGACATAAAGGCAGCATTTGACTGAGTGTGGCATCAAGGAGCCCTAGCAAAACTGGAGTCAATGGAAATCAGGGGGAAAACTCTCCGCTGGTTGGAGTCATACCTAACACAAAGGAAGATGGCTATGGTTGTTGGTGGTCAGTCATCTCAGCTCCAGAACATCACTGCAGGAGTTCCTCAGGGTAGTGTCCTCAGCCCAATCATCTTTAGTCGCTTCAACAATGACCTTCCTTTCATCATAAGACCAGAAGTGGGGATGTTCGCTGATGATTGCACAATGTTCAGCAGCAGTTGCAACTTCTCAGATACTGAAGTAGTCCATGTCCAAATGCAGCAAGACCTGGACAATATCCAGGATTAGGCTGACAAGTGGCGAGTAACGTTCATGCCACACTAGGAATCGTGCGACGAGTAACTCGCCTACTGACTCCCCAAAGCCTGTCCACTATCCACAAGGCACAATTCAGGAGTGTGATGGAATACTCCCTACTTGCCTGTTTGAGTGCAGCTCCCACAACACTGAAGAAACTTGACACCGTCCAGGACAAAGCAGCCCGCTTGATTGGCACCACATCCACAAACATTCATTCCCTCCACCACCGATGCACAGTAGCAGCAATGTGTGCCATCTACAAGATGCACTGCAGAAATTCACCAAGGCTCCTTCAGCAGCACCTTCCAAACCCATGATCACCAACCCCTAGAAGGACAAGGGCAGCAAATAGGTGGGAACACCACCACCTAGAAGTTCCTCTTCAAGTCACTCAATATCCTGACTTGGAAATATTTCACTGTTCCTTCACTGTCGCTGGGTCAAAATCCTGGAACTCCCTTCCTAACAGCACTGTGGGTGTACCTACACCACATGGATTGCAGCAGTTCAAAAAGGCAGCTCACCATCAAATCCTCATAGGCAACTAGGGATGGACAATAAATGCTGGCCCAGCCAGCGAAGCCCACATCCCATGAATGAATTTTAAAAATACTCCCTTATTCATATTGGTTTTCCTATCTGAAGTCATCAGACAGAGATTGATGGACAGAGACAGGGTGCTGGATTTAGCAGTGGCGATAGGCTTGGTTGAGGTGGGGATGTTGGTGTGGGCAGGTGGCACCATTGCTGCAAGTGCTGCCATTATCACTGGGGGCAGTGGGATGGTGGGGGGAAGGGACCCTCCGTGGGCCAAAGAGTGCCTGAGAAAGAGAACCCTCCCTAGAGCCCGCCAGAGTTTACCTTGTAGTCTCTACACATGGAAGAGGGCACCAATGTTGCTGGTTAAATGCCAGCAGAGGCAGGAAGAAGCCCTTAATTGACTATTTAAGTCGCTCAATTGGGCCCTGGGCTGGAAGTTATTGGCAGGAAGATATGGTGGCAGCAAGATGGGGGGCAAGCCACTCCCTGGCTTCCTGCACTATCTTGGAAACCTTCCCGCTTTCCAGTCTGTCCTCAAAGGCCAATAAAATCCAGTCCAGAAACTAGGTAGACAGTCATGTAAAGTCTAGTATTCAGAGACCTTGTAAATGCTGAAAATCTGCAGTACTTCATTGCTCCTGTTCATTTATCCATTTACTGTTTAATAAATTTGTTGGGTAGTTTATAGCCTAACATATAGTCTACTGAATTATTTATTCTACTGCTTTCCATAGTTGAGTTCAGCTGAGTATGCATAATATAACAACAGTAAGCTGAAACACAAAACAAAAGATTCCTCGCAATGGAAAGTGCAGTCAGGGATTCAGAAGCAATCATGGGAGCACAAAATGGTGCCAAACTTCACATCAGGAGGGAAGCACCAGTTAGAAATGGCTCGGAAGCACAGGGCTCTGCAGGAAGGCAGGAAATAGCCGCCATTAACAGACCAGCAAAAAGCAATGGGTTAACAGAGAAAACCCTAATTAATAATGGCAGAAATGGAGCCTGCAAGCGAATGACAATTTAAAAGAATTGAGTGTTTCTACTGTCACCATAATGGGCACATTATGCAATGTTGTAAAGGCAGACTGAGACAAAATTTTTAACAAAACAGTAGAAATCATGAAATCCACATAATAGAGGAACCAGAAGAAACAGAGTCAGATATTAACTCATTGCACAACTTAAAAATGGGTAAAACAGCCAATCTACGTACCAGTGGAAGTCAACAGAAAAACCATTCGAATGGAGGTGGACACAGACGCATCCACGACAGTTACAGGGGAACATACAGTTAACTATCTGAATGGAGGAGACCACTTACTAAATCTGGAAAATTCAAATGCTAAATTAAAGACACACACTGGTGAAGACATTCGAGTAAGAGGCATATATGCAAGGTTCCAGTACAGCATGAAAATCAGTCTGTTAATCTACCCCTAATAGTGATAGCAGGCAGAGGGCTGAGTCTCCTCAGAAGAAACAGGTTAAGAGAGTTTAATCTTGAGAGGCTACTGAGATCTCAATCAGAAGCAGGAAATGTTACTGTAAGGAAAAAGGAATATGTAAAGACTCAGCAAAAGGAACTCATAGAGGTGATGCTTCAGGTCAGAGCTCGAGTTGAAATCAGTAACCTCCACCAAGAAAAAGAAAACCTGCTGAAGTACTTTCGCATATTGCAAGATTCCCTCAGGTTCCAAATTGTACCTCTAAAAAACATATGAGGAAGAACAGAAAGAATTCAGCACATCTTTGGCCGAGATGTAAAATAAATTAGCTGAGAAAACACAGCAATGCTTAATTGTTAACAAATATAAAAAAGTAATGGAAGAGCTGAAGAATCAGCTACATAAAAGACAAGAAGTTTTAAAAATAGAGACCCCTGAGCTTACAGAGGAGCTAACAGTTGAGGAAATGCTGGAAGACTCAACCACTGAGTTCACTCTAGTTGAGTTTATAGCTGAGCCTAGTCTGGCCAATAGGGAAATTGAAAAGGAAGCTGAGATTAAAGTCAGTGCTGCCAAGAAGAAAACCCATCAAAAGAAGACATGTAGAAAGAAAAAGCGGAATTACTAACAAGGTCCTGATTTTTTATTTTTTATTTTTACATAACAGGAAGCTGATCAAGCCATGTTGAATTTATCCTTGCCCAACATCCTGCTTTTGAGAACCTTCCTGACAGTTGACTTTCATATTGTTGAGCTAGGAGGGGAGGGGGCAGCAGGAGTGCAGGCGATAAGCCCGAAAGAGGGTGAAAGCATTCCTGTTGGAGCCTACACCACATGTAGAAGGAACTCCCCTTGGTTTGCAAGTACCTATAGGATCCGTTGGGCCTGAGAGAGTCGAAGAGACAAACTTACAGGTTCCTACTGGAGAGCCTAGAGGACAGATAACTCCTGAGAGGGAGGCCTCAGATAAACCATCAAAAGTTGTAGAACTACGACATTCGACACATTTGAAGAAGCCTCCAGAGAGACTGAATTTGTAAATAGTTTATTGATGTAAATGCTTGCTATATTATAAAGATTGTAAAATGCCCTTTCGAGTAAAGAGGGAGGGATGTGGTAATCTGAGGTGCAATGCACGTTTAAGAGAATGTGAGCAGATTGATCACGTGGCTGTATTACCCAATTTCTGTGTAGCGTGGGCTACAATGTTAATCAGTAGTTTAAAATAGGATCAGGTTGGAGAAGCACGCATAGTGTTAGCGCTCTGTTACTTGTGTTAATAAAATGTGCTTCACCTTATATTGGTCCCTACATCTGCAGTGTTTTGTTTGCCAACTTACCCACCAGCAGATAGGCGTGCAACCATGTTCACGAGCAAAGCGACCAGACAGAAGGAACATAACAGCCTCCATAAATCACATCTTCCCTTCAGCCCCCTGGCGGCATTCCACAGGGATCTTTCCCTTCAGGTCACCCTGGTCCACTCCTCCATCACCCCCTACACCTCAACCACCTCCCACGGCACCTTCCCATGCAACCGCAGAAGGTGCAACACCTGCCCCTTTACTTCTCCCCTCCTCACCGTCCAAGGGCCCAAACACTCCTTTCAAGTGAAGCAGCACTTCACTTGCACTTCCCTCAATTTAGTCTACTGCATTCGCTGTATGCGGTTTCCTCTACATTGGAGAGACCGAACGCAGACTGGGTGACCGCTTTGTGGAACATCTTCGGTCTGTCCGCAAGCATGACCCAGACCTCCCTGTCGCTTGCCATTTCAACACACCACCCTGCTCTCATGCCCACATGTCCGTCCTTGGCCTGCTGCAATGATTCAGTGAAGCTCAACGCAAACTGGAGGAACAGCAACTCATCTTCCGACTAGGCACTTTACAGCCTTCCGGACTGAATATTGAGTTCAACAACTTTAGTTCATGAACTGTCTCCTCCATCCCCACCCCCTTTTTGATCCTCCTTTTTCCAATAATTTATATATATTTTTCTTTTCCCACTTATTTCCTTTATTTTTAAGTGTATTTCCATCCATTGTTTTATCTCTACCTTTTAGCCTATTTCGATCCCTTCCCCACACCCCACCCCCACTAGGGATATTTATACCTTGCTCGTCCTGCTTTCTACCCTTAATGTCACCATTAGCACATTTCTTAGGTAATATCACCAATGTCAGCACCTCTTTGTTCCTTTGTCTATGACATCTTTTGGCAATCTCCACCTTTCGCTGGCCCTCTATCCAGCTCTACTTGTCCCTCCCCCCCACTTAAACCAGCTTATATTTCACCTCTCTTCTATTTTTCCTTAGTTCTGGTGGAGTCATTTGGACTCGAAAAGTTAACTGTGTTCCTCTCCACAGATGCTGTCAGACCTGCTGAGTTTTTCCAGGTATTTTTGTTTTTGTTTTGGATTTCCAGCATCCGCAGTTTTTTGCTTTTATCCATAAATCAAAGCCTGCCTGTTGGGCCTTCATCAAGGAAGGTAGTGTAAAAAGCTCAGAATTGGAGCCTTTAATACCAATATCCCTATTTAAATTCCTGAAAAAAGTTTCAGTCAGCCAAACAGCTGAATAGCCCTTCACAACAAGTGATTCTACCTCATTTATTTAGCTCTACAAGCCTGGGACCTAGTCACAACACAATTCAGAAATAGTCCAGGATGTTCTTCCTGCAAACCTCTGTTTCTACAACTTCAATGGGCTTTTCCAAAACTACTGGAGATGCCAATAGCGTATCTCCCGCCAGATCATTTCCTAATAAAAAACCTTCAGCAGGAAAACTAGGAATGACACTAAAGATGACTGGATCATTTGCTAAGTCACTTTGCAAATTAACTCTATACAAGGGAACAGGTAAATAATTCCCTTAAATACCCTGCACTAATACTTTTGCATCCATCAAACTATCTGGAGGAAAATCCATGTCACCTTCCTACATCAGTTTGTGCTGCTCCTGTATCTCTAAGAATGACAACTGACTTGCCTGCCTCACTAGGTGGAATGAGAACATTTTAGCCTTAAACAAAAAAACCTTCCCTAACTCTCTGTGACCTGAATCATTCTACCAGTACACATTGGAGAAAGCATGTGCCCATCATTAGCTGCACCCTCTAAGACAGTTATTTCTGGAGTATAACTGTGCAATTGTACAAATGCTACCACCTTGTTTTTCTAATTTCCAATAAACAGACTTCATATGTCCTTACTTATTACAAAGATAACATGTCGGTCCCTTTGAAATAAACTTTCCCCCCGGAGTTTCTCTCTTCCCCCCCTGCCGGGAATGCCTGTCTCCTCACCTTTACCATCATTCTCACCAGAGCCTGATTTCTTTTCACTATCAGACTTCTTATCTCTCTAATTTCTCTGTGAGTTCACAAAGAAAGGCTTATTACTGACATGCTTATGAGACAATCTGCCATGACTGCAGCCTCCCTTATCTTAGAAACTTTATGATATTCCAGATGTGACCTTAATCCCAAAGGGACATTATTTTTAAATTCTTCCACTAGCGTCATTTCTCTCAGGCTTTCAAAGACTAATTCAACATTCATCGGCTTTTACCACCGATCAAACACTGTTTCATTTGCTCCATCAAATTCACACAAAACTCTGACTCTGTTTCTTCTTTGAATTTCTAAACTTCTGACTGTAAGATTTTGGCACTAACTCACAGCGAGGATCCATCCCAAATTTTCTCTAAGTGCGGTAGCAGGTGGGAAAAACGATGTTTCACCCATCGACTGCAATGGTGGCTTCTCATGCCGCATTGTCCCAATCTCGTTTCATTAATGATGCGTTCCTGGGAAACACGCTGGCCAGGATTTTCCCCTCGTTGGGGGCAGGCGGGAGCAGTCGGGAAGTCAACTGCTGCCCGCGATCGGAGCCGGGTGGCAATTTCACCAATTAAGGCCCACACGGCATGAAATGCGCACGGCAGCACTCAACGCTGCCTGTGTGGCGAGGGGGGTGGTGCGGGGGAGGGAAGTGGGGAGGAAGGTGTGCACGCAAGTGTGCCAGTGCACGCTTGAAAAGCTGCCTGAGGCACATAGCTGCCTCAGGGAGATGAAGAGTTTAAGAATTAAAATTAAACTATTTTAAATTGGTTGGGGGTCTAGCCACCTCATGAGGATTCTGCCCCACGTCACCCCTTTCTCAATGCAAATGTGAGTGCTCTCTCTCCTGCTTTTGACACTGCTGCCATGTACTAATTATCTTGGTTCACAGGGAGCTCTGCCAAGCAACCGATACCCTCAGCCAGCCAGTCCCTCAGCTCCATTCACGTTCTCAACCTCCAGCCAAGAGGACACATCCTCCATTGAAGAGCTGGAAATAAGCAACTAGGAAGATCCTTCACAGTGCTTACCCACACCCTGCACCAGTGCAGAGACACAAACCTCAGTGGGACCTAGATCTAGAGCAGGCTCAGGTACACAATTGGTGGTCACCGCACTGACACGTGTCCGCAGCAGGAGGAGGCAGGTTCCGCTGAGTTCCCCGATACTTGTAGGACTGCTGGGGAAGAGGCATCTGTGAGGTTTGAGTCAGATGATAAACCTTTGGATTGGCCTTCCAACTCATCCTGAAGAGTCAGCAGAAAGTGGGGGAACATCATGCAGAGCTGTTGGAAGCCCTCAACAGAGTGGCAAGTGAGTCGGAGGAGTGTGTCTGTCTGCTCTCTGATGAAATAGTCCCACATATGGGTATATGGAGGTCTCCATGGGGAGGGTGGTGGATGCCAAGGAAATCCTGGTCCAGCAGAAAGCAGAGATGCGTGCATACCTGCGCTTCATCACGGGAGCCATGGGTGAGCTCCTGCAGTGGTGACGCAAGAGGGAAACAGGACACCTCGACATACCTCCAGGTGCTCCTTCTCCTCAAGGAGTCAAGCTGGGGCCCCAGGCACCTGAAGTGGCAGCTGGACACCCCTGTGTCAGTCACTCAAGAATCTCAGAGTCTGTCCACTCCCTCCTGTCACCGCAGAGGGAGCAACTGGCCCACAGGGATAGCCAAAGCAAGCTGGGGCCCTCAAGGCCTTGAGTCTCCGGAGGTAGCATGCCAAAGGCATCAGAGACAACAAGGGCAATCATTGCATGGGCTGTCTCCACCCCTGCTGCAGATGTCAGGGCAGCACCTAGAAGTCTAAGGCATTCACAATTTAAGATATTTTGATTACAGCTGGTTGCATGGGTGAACACAATTTGTCCCTTTCCAATGGGAACGATATGCACTTTAACTGAATAATGTGTAATGGTGTCTTTCAGCTTCATTGACAGGATTTGCGAGTCCTCCCACGGCAACCCACCCGCCTACTAGCAGTTCAGCTGCATGCAGCCGGCCCATGAGTGATTCTGGAAGGGGAAGTGTGTGTGTGTGTGTGTGTGTGTGTGGCAGGGCCTTTCTGAGCCTCATGCAAGCACTCTCCCACACATGCGGATCCTTCATCATCACACTCACCTCAGTGTCCTGAGCATCTTCAAAGCTGCCTGCTGGGGTTCTCTTTCAGTTGCCCATCTGAGCTGACCTGCATCTCCGCCCACCCACTGATCACACCCCCATGCAGCGCCTGATCTCACCCACCGTGACTCTCATATCACTTTCGATTTAGCCAGCGGTAGTGCTACAGTTTTTCTTTCGCTCTCCTGTCCTTTCCCTTCCCCCAGTCACCCATTTCCTTTCCCCCATCACTGTCGACCCCCCTTCTAAGACAACAGCTTCCACATCCCCAGCATCATCTACCAGCCACAACCCTTTTCCTTCGGGAATGTTCAGATTAACGTGAACATTCCCTTCCTTCCCAAAAATCCCACTCCTATCCGCATTAACCTCCTCGACCTCCTCCTTCCCACCCCCATTATCCATGTCTGCCTCTGAATCCCTATCAACCACTCTCGCCATCCCTTCTAACAATACCACTGAGCCCTTACCCTCCCAAGCTACCGCCTCACTCTGCCCTCGGTCATTCTTAACATTCCCTCGTACCATGCTTACCTTCAGTTCGCTCCCCAGGAGGCAGTCATGGATTCATCATAGGCTTCCCTTACACGTTCACCTAGACATCCCTCACTTCAGACTCCTTCCCCTACTTGGAACTCCTTCACCCCCCAGAACCCCTTTCCCCCTTGAAGCCCTACCACCCTTGGAACTCCATCCTTCCCCCCCTGTAGATCTCCTCTCCCCTCGGACTCCTCCTCTCTCTCTTAGTTGTTCCCCTTTCCCGACTCCTTCCTCCAACCTTACTTCTTCTCCAGCCTTACTCCTTTCCCCTTCCTGACTCCTTCCTCTACTCTTACTTCTACCTCCACCCTTACTCCCTCCATTCTTCACGCTCCTTCCTCCCCCCAGGCTCATTCCTCCCCCTGGATTCCCTCCCCTTTCCACACTCCTTTCTCCCTCCGGACTCCCTCCTCTGCCTGGACTCCTTCTCTTCTCCACACTCCTACCCACTTCCAAACACATTCCCTTACATCCTCCACCTCCCCCTTTTACACCTACCTCCCCAGTTGCCGTCTTCTCCCCATTACTCCCTCCTGCCCCTGTAGTCCCTTCCCCCTCCCTATCTCCCCCTCGACGCCTTTGTTTCTCCCTGCCAGCCTCACAACCCCGATAGTTTTGTTCCGCCCGTCCCAACCTCACCACTCCGACACCTCTTCCTCTCCTTGTCGATTCTAGATCTTCCACTCCACCCCCTTGACCATCATCCATTGTGAGCAGACCATCAAAGGTGACTTTCCAGCTTCCGTGAGCTGCTTGGCGGCACAGCCATGTCCATGAGTATCCATCCACCATGCCATGGACATTCCTCCAGGGTCCCGTTGTTGTAAGGCTTCAGCATCCTCTGCCCCTCGGGTGTCCACGATGTGAGCAAAGCCCTGGCGGTAAGTCCCAACTTCTGCACGTCACGGTTGTCAAGACATGTTCTGCACCAGCTTGTTTTCCTGCTGACGTGGGTGGACGATCCAGTGTTGGATGATAAACCCGGCGGGCTGGCATTATAATGATATGCAGATGTATTACAATGAGGTTTCTGACGTCCAACAGTGGGAAATGCAGCCCTGCCCTCGACGGGCTGAGTGGACGCTCGCAAACTGGTTTCGTGAAACCGATTTCTGGCCTTTTCGCCATATTGCCTCCTCATGCCGCCGAGCATGCCCGATGCCAGCGGGCAAGGAAAATTCCACCCCTAGGCATTGAGAACAGTAGTTTTCACTATGTCACAGTCGCCAGACTGTTTGTCTGAGAGAGATGAGTGCAGCTCTAAAGTGTTTCCTATGAACACAGTCTGTCGTAAAATAGCCCATTTTTTTCTGGGCCACTGCAGCTTTGTGGCAATTTTCTCAAATGTCACAAAATACATTTCAACTCCTTCCCCACTTAATCTAGGCACTAAGCGAATATTGCTTGCTAAATTCAAACCAGCAGTTAATCCTGAGCCATCTTCAAGTTTTACCATAACACCCTGTTTGTGTAATCTAAGCTTTTCGCTGTCCAGTTCAAATTACCTCGCTTCCTTTTCCCTTTCCCTCTCTTTTTGGGATTCAAGGTTTCACTTTTCTCCTGCTCCTTGGAATTCTAATTCAAGTTTTCTCTTTCTTTCTCCTTTTTCTTCCTTTTCCACTTCAACTATTTTTTTCATGTTTTTGCCTTGCTCCCTCCAATTCTAATAGTTTCATTTGTAATTGAAATCGAGCTAGCTCAACTTGAGTACCATTAGGATTACCCTTTTCTTCCCCAAGGTTCAAGTATTGAGCCAATTCCTCAACAATCCCTGCCTACTTAGCCCCAGATATCGGGCTGAGTTCTCCGTTCGGCGGGCGGGCGGAGCTGAACCAATTGTGGGCCGCGCCGCCATTTTGTGCAGGCGGACCATTTAAGGCCCACCCAGCGCATCTCACACTCCCTTGGAAAGCAGAGCTTTTAAAATTGCAGCGGCGTGTACAGACCACCAGTTTCAATGAGGAACCGGCAGTCTGTATAAAAAATGGCCAGGCAGCCTCCTTTAGGCTCCAGGTTGCACTGCAGGGGGTCTGCACAGCAGGCTCTGGTAGAGGGAAGGCCAGAGGAGGAGGGCAGGCTGCAGGGTAGGCCAGCGGGGGGCCAATGTGCCCCTTGCTTCTCTGATGACTGCTTTGCTGCCTTTGTTGAGGAGGTGGCAGCACAGCGAGAGGTCCTGTTTCCCCAGGATGGGAGGAGGAGAGCTCCCCACGTGTCGAAATGGGCCTGGCAGGAGGTGGCGGAGGTGGTCAGCTCCAGGGATGTTGTGTGGTGAACATGGATCCAGTGCCGCAAGCGCTTCAATGATTTGTTGCGCTCTGGATGGGTGAGTACCACGTTAGCCTTTGCCATTTAACCCAGCAGATAGCCTTAGGCTTTGAGGCCACCGCCTCCCCAGCCCAACACATCTTAGTGTCATTACTGCATTGGGCATTTGGCGCACGCTGGGTAGTCAAGCAGATAGTGACCATGCTTCCATCAGCCTTAGTGGTTGATGAGAAGATGGGTTCTCCTTGCAGCATGTGTTGGTCTTTGTCGCACTTGAGTAGTCTGGGGGCAACCTGCAGGACAGGCAGCTAGGCACATACTCAGAACTCCAGCACATGTCTTATTGATGGTGATGAGAGGGTGGAAGGGGATCCTCAAGGTGTCGTGGCCGAGAGCCATCTGCTGGCCTCGGCGCCACACCTAGTTGCGCCTCCTTGCCATGGGCGCTAAGAGCCATGTGTTATTGAAAGTGATGGACGCCGAATGTGTCCAAGGGGACCATTGGGGGAGGGGGTTGTGAGCAGCCGTGCTATCTTTTGGTGACCGATCACCAGTAGTGTGGACAGGAGCTGCTGGAGGCCTCAGATGGGCCACTGTGGTTGGGGTGCGGTGTGTGCGTGCAGAGTACATCAGTGATCAGCCCCAATAAATGGTGTTCTCTGTTCTGCAGGAGAAAAATGCGCACAACATCTATTGAGCGTTCACACACTGGTGGTGGCCAGGCCCAGCTTTCATACTCAGCCATTTTGAAGAACAGGCCGTGGAGTTGGAAACCCGCCATGTACCCAGGTCAACAGGTTTCGGTGAGGCTGGGGTACAGCGGCCAGGTATTTGAGGCCCACAGTCCCATCCAGTCTGTCTCCCCACCATCCAAAGCACTGATGATTGCTGCAATTGTTAGTGCAGCAACACTGCTCATTCACAGACTGATACAGTCAGACATGTGGGTCCTACACAAAGGTCCCTCGGCCCCTTGAGGATGCACATCTCTAGCACCTTCCAAAGCCGCCTTATCCCATTTCTGACCACTATCCCCATGGCCTAACATGCCATGGCATTGCTGCTGCACATCCAAAGACTTATTGCATCTTAGCAGGGTTTGTGCCTGCACCACTCTTTCAGCCAATGCGTCTCACATTATTCTGTCCAAAAAGTCCTCAGCACCTCACCTGTCAACCTCATGGTGCTCAACTTAAATAAATGCCACCAGGTTAGTCACCCCTCCGCCAAGGGGAAATGTTGCTTTCTGTCCACCCGGTCTATGCCCCTCATAACGGTATGAAGGTCAATAATGTGACCTGTCAATCTCCTGTGCTCCATGGCAAATGTCACAAGTTTATGCAATGTTTCCTCATAACTCCAACTCTCCAGGCCAGCATGCATCCTGGTCAGGAACCTCTGCACTCTCCCCACTCCAATGCCATCCCTCCCATGAAGCGCAGGTCACAACTGAACGCAGAAGTGTAGCTGTGGCCTCAACAGCGTTTTCTGCACTTGCAACATGACCTCCCTTTTCCTATATTCTATTCCTCGACTAATAAAGGCAAGTTTGGCTTGGACCTTGTTAAATGCCTTATGTTCCTGTTCTGCTACCTTAATGGGTCTGCCCAGCAAGGTCCCTGTAATCGTCCTTACTTTCCACGGTCCTACCATTTCTCCTGTATTCCCGTACCTTGTTTGTCTTGCCCAAGTGCATAACCTCACACTTAACCACATAGCATTCCATGTGGCATTCATAAGGCCATCTGACCAGCCTGTCTGTATGCACGTGTAATGTTTGGGCCTCCTCTTGACTATTTAACACTCCACCAATGTTCATCTCCTTAGGTTCTTGAAGGCTGAGCGCATTATGAGCCGGGGGGGAAGGGGATGAAAGGTGTTACTGACTGAACGCTAACTGACCCACTGTCCTTGTTGTTAATTTCAGCATCACCAGAGCATGGCCGCCAGCAGGACGTCCAGAGTCCCCTTTCTACACCTGAGGGGTGTCAATTGTCACGAGCGTCACACATTTCAGTGAGCCAGGCACCAGCGCAGCGACTACCACGTCGGTGGGGAATGTAAAATCGGCTAGTGTCCCGGGGCACAGTGGAGAGGGCACTTCACAATCGCTGGAGGAGATGGCACAGACAGAGAGTGCCGATGGTGCCAGCAGCCGGAGGACTGCAGGGGATCAGGCACATGCTGAGTCAGGCCATGATGATGTGCCTCTGGAGATGTCCACCATACAGCAGCTGCAGGACAAGCGGCCGGGTGCGTGGGAGCACCTGGCAGGGTTGCATGAGGGTGTGCTCCACTTGGTCTCTGTGGTGGAGGAATCCAGGCAGAGTGTCAGTGATGGCATGAACCTCATGTCAGAGCATCAGGCTTCCTCCATTGAGAGATTGCTGACTGTCATGGAGAGGGGCTTCCAACAGTTTGATCAGCGTCTGATGGGGTTACGCTCGGACGTGCAAGCCCTCAGAGCGCTACTGTCCACAGGTGGTCATTGGCAATGTGGGAGATATTCTGGGTCCCAGCTTGGTGCGCATCCATCTATGGTGAGCAGGGGGGGTCCAAAGTGACCTCACGTCGGTGCAGCAGCTGCCTGTCATCGCTGCGAGCTCCTCTCAGGGCAGTCCGGATGAGGGCAGCAGCTCCTCCGCCCCTCTGCCAGTGACCACTGCATCCGTTGAGGCTGCGACAACTGGGGAGGTGCCAGCTGTGGAACTGGCCAGTCCTTTCCAGGCAGGGCCAGCACAGGCTCCACGGGCCATGGGACGTCCGCCAAAGTCATCGAGGCCAACAGGACAGCAGAGTCAGCAGGCTGTCTCACAAGCCACTCCAAGCGATGGGAGACACCAAGACGAGGCACCCGCAAACAAAAGCATAAGGCACGTTAGGCACACCACGGGTTTGTCACTGGTGCTTTTCTGTTGGCCCTAGATTAGGGAATTTTTATTTTTCAAAGTTGGAGCAAAGTTTTGTTTTTGATTTTTGTGGCACCATCTGATGGATGGGAATAAAGTCCAGATTTGTTAGCATGGCTGAGGGTGTCTCCTTTGTGCTGCATTTGTATGTTTCACAGACATATCATGAGTGTTTGAGTGGACATTGATGTTTATGTACTAAGCCCTTAGTTGCAGCTGATGAGGTGGAAGATGTAGCACTTAAGTGCTGCATGTGGATGCGCCAGGCAAGGCTGGTCCTGCTGATCCATGTATGTGGAGCAAGCTGAAGGTTCATTGGATTAAAGTGTCCCGGGTGTCCCTGCCTCCTTGGTGTAGTAGCGGGTCAGCGTGCTGCCCCTCATCATTGCTCTGTGGTTCCTCATCCTCTGAACTACTGCTGGATTCATCATGTGCAGCCGCATCCACTGCGTCAAAGTCTTCATTGTCCACTGCGTCCCCCCTTTCCAGCGCAAGATTGTGCAGAGCGCAGCATGCTGCCACTATCACAGAGACACGATCTGGGGGTTACTGGAGTGCGTCCCCTGAGTGGTCCAAGCATCAGAAGCACATCTTGAGAAGACCGATGGCTCTCTCCACCACAGCCCTTGTGGAGCCGCGGCTCCTATTGTAGTGCTCCTCAGCTTCTGTTCTTGGATAGCGGAGAGGCGTCATGAGCCACCTGCTGAGGGGATAGCCCTTGTCATCCAGCAGCCATACATCCAGCCGGGCCGGAGCACTGAAGAGCCCCGGCGCCTGGGAGTGTCTGAGGATGTAGTCGTCATGGGAGCTGCCTGCGTACCTTGCACAGACTTGCAGAATCTGCATCCTGTGATCACACACTATCTGCACGTTCATGGAGTGGAAGCCCTTCCTGTTGATGAAGGCACAGGGCTCAACCGCTGGCGCCTTGATGGCCACATGTGTGCAGCCTATAGCACCCTGGGCGTGGGGGAAGCCAGCAATGGCCGCAAAGCCTCTGGCTCACTGTGCCTGACTTGCCTGGTCGCAGCAGAAGTGGATGAAGGTCAATGCACGTCTGACCAGAGCGCCTGTAACCTGCTTGACACAAGTGTGGACAGCTGATTGGGAGACACCGCAAAGATCACCCACCAAGCCCTGGAAGGAGCCAGAGGCATAGAAGTGGAGGGCAACTGTGACCTTCAGAGCTGCTGGCATGGGATGTCCGCCCACACAGTTAGGAGATATCTCAGGGCCAATCATCTGACAGTTATAGTTGACTGTCTCCCTTAACAGTCGGAACATCCTTCAGCACTGAACCTCAATCATATTGAGGTAGCTGCTTCGCCACCTGTATACCCTGGCAGCAGGATAGTGGCATCTTCTGTGGCCCCTTCCACCTTGGACAACCTCTTGGCCCTGCGCCCCTTGTACCTGAGCCTGTCCTCCCAAAGGTGGCTCCCCTGGAGGCTGATTGTCCACTCCTGGCCTCCTCCTTATTCTATCCCTCCCTTCGTCCTCAGAGAAGCTGCCTCCATTGGAGATGTCAGAACCCATACCCAGGCTAAATGGAGGCCTCTGGAAAGCTGCAGGCCCGATAAAGATTCCTGACTGCAGAGTGCTGAGCTGAAGCTTCAAAGTACAGAGAAAGCTGCTGGAAATCGTTCTGTACTGCTACAGATCACACAGGCACGTTTAAAATACTTGCTGCAATAAATACTTCACATAAAACATTGACAACCCCTCTGAGCCCACATATCCCACCCATGGATGAGGTTTGTTAAAAAGTCACTTACCCGCCTACCCGTTGGGCATTTGCGCCGAGCTGAAGATCTCACGGGCCCCTCAAAATTGGCGTTGATTGCTGGGTTAAGGGCCTTTACAAGCCCTTTAATTAATGGCGGGCACACGTTGCACTTCATCGCCCGCCTGCCCAGCTAAATATCGCGATGGCGCGCTGTTATGTCGGGACACTTGCCCAATATCACCGCGCGCCATTTTAAGCGCTGACGTGCGGGGCCCGTCCCCCACACATCACCCAGAATATTCTGCCCATGAAGTCAACCCATAATTTCTCTGCCAGAGCCTTAAAATTAACCTTTAATAACTGTTCTAAGGCACTAACAGACAGGCATTCTCTTTCCAGAAACCCTGAGCATTGAAGGTAGCCTTGTTGCCTTTCACTGAATACAGCTTAAGTAAATATGAGATCATTGTTGTTAAAGCTCTGGAAAATTCCAGCGCACCCATTTTACAGCCTTTGGGTTTCGATCCCGTGACAGCCCTCAATTTGTTCTGATCCCTGTAGAGGCCAATATCTTTTTAAGTGAGATGAATTTTCCAAACGACCAACAGAAATAACCAAAGGACAATATTTTACATTTTCAGTTTTTGATTGTGGCAAACTAAAATCAACATAAATCAAACAATATTTAACAGGAAAGTAATACATCAAACTAGAGAAAACTTACTTTCACATTAACTAACTAACACGGTCAAGCTATGTCTCACAATTCTTTTTGTTATGCAGCTCATGTTTGGGGGCTGATGTGTAGCATTACAAGAACAAGTCCAAAGTTATTCCCAGCTCTCCAGCAGGCTCACTTCACCCTGCTGCACTAGGTTGAAACTTCCAGTACCCTTCAAAAACCATTCCATTCAGCCCAACTCTCACCAGCAAGGCTCACCTCAGTGACTCCTTCTTCCTTAAATCTCTAAAAGTCCTATCAGTTCTTCCTTTTGAACAGAAAAGCAATTCTCACATCTAGAATCTTGCCTCTCCACAGCAGTAGCTTCTTCGTTCTCCCACACAGCAGAATCTCTCTCTCTCTCTCTCTCTCTCTCTCACTCTCTGTCTGTCTCTCAAAAAGCAACTTTCCCTTTACTGCTTTACTGTGAGTCACTGTGGAAAGGTTTGGAAACTGTCACATGATACTTGACTAGGTTTCTGACTGAGTTTCTCTACTATGGCCACCAGATCACATGGGCCTGTCTCTGAGTGGAGGTATGACCTCACCATCCCCTTTCTATAATGTTCTGTTTCACCTAAGATAAAAGAGACATTTTAAAACATACCCATCTTATAATGTCTCATGTTTGTAACATAATCATATGAGATTTAACTAAATCCTAATCCTACATGTATATGTACATAAGAATAGGGCATCTTAACATAAATAGAAAATATAAACTTTAGGTTCAGAAGATTAATATGAATGTCCAGTCAATTGTCATTAAATCAGTTAAAATAGCATCAAAATACAAATCTGTTGAATGACTTGATAAAATAGTTGGCTACCATATATATAAATAAAGGCTGCCATATATATAAATATGTGATGGAGCAGAGAAGGCATTGTTGACACACATTCGTGTTACAGCTTGGGCTATTTTCTAGTGCAAATGACCTGATAATTACTTTGGGTTCCAGATCCATTATGATCTGAAGACTGTGTTGTTGACATTTTGTCATATTGTGTTACTACAGCTCAGGACTAACAATTACCCTATTTAGCAGTAATACTGCACACTAGAATTTACATTTTATTGCTACTATGACTATTGTAAAGCTGGAAGATGAAAAATATCAAACAGTGGATCTTCTAGAAGGGAAGATATTGACGGATAATCAGATAATTAGTAACTTACAACATGTAGCATTAGAATCATTGCTCAAAGGAGCCTGTTCCTTCCAGCAACTTCAGACAAGCACTTAAGGCATAAAAACAGAAAAACACAGCAGGTTAGACAATATCTGTGAAGAAAGAGACAGAGGTTTCAGGTTGATGGCCTTTCATCAGAATGTTTATCCAATTGGCAGTGTGGTCTTTTGTTACAATGTTCATAGAGTTTAGTGCTGCCAAATACCTATCAGCACTAAAAACAGGACCAATAACTAAACAACAGACCTTTACCCATCTACTTTCCTTTCACATAGGCTGAATTATACATCTCCAGTCTGTTTTGCTCAGCAAGGGGCGGTGTTGGAAAGTAGATCTGCACCTGGGCTCAGCTTTTCTTGGTTAGAGATGGCAAAGACATGTAGGGTCTCTACTTCTTATTGCTAGCCAACAAAATCAGTTGGAAAGTACAAAGTAGATATTGTGTGAGGACAATTTTTTAAAAAATTCATTTTTACAGGATGTGGGCTTCGCCGGCTAGGTCAGCATTTATTGCCCATCCCTAGTTGTCCTTGAGAAGTTGGTGCTGAGCTGCCTTCTTGAACCGCTGCAGTCCAAGTGGTATGGGTACACCCACAATGTTGTTAAGGAGGGAGTTCCAGGGTTTTGACCCAGGGACAGTGAAGGAACGGTGATATATTTCCAAGTTAGGATGGTGATTGCGTTGGAAGGGAACTCCCAGGCAGTGGTATTCCCACCTATCTGCTGCCCTTGTCCTTCTAGATGGTTGTGGGTTTGGAAGGTGCTGTCTAAGGAGTCTTGGTGAATTTCTGCAGTACACCTTGTAGATGGTACACACTGCCGCTACTGTACATCAGTGGTGGAGGGAGTGAATGTTTGTGGAAGGGGTGTCAATAAAGCGGGCTGCTTTGTCCTGGATGGTGTCAAGCTTCTTGAGTGTTGTTGCAGCTGCACTCATCCAGTCAAGTGGAGAGTATTCCATCACACTCCTGACTTGTGCATTGCAGTTGGTAGCCAGGCTTTGGGGAGTCAAGGGGTGAGTTATTCGCCGCAGGATTCCTAGCCTCTGACCTGCTCTTCTAGCCGCACTATTTATATGGCTAGTCCAGTTCAGTTTCTGGTCAATGGTAACCCCCAGGGTGTTAATAATGGTAATGTCATTGAATGTCAAGGGGCGATGCTTAAATTCTCTCTTGTTGGAGATGGTCATTACCTGGCACTTGTGTGGCGCGAATGTTACTTACCACTTGTCAGCCCAAGCCTGGATATTGTCCATGTCTTGCTGCATTTGGACAGGAACTGCTTCAGTATCTGAGGAGCCATAAATGGTGCTGAACATTGAACAATCATCAGCGAACATCCCGACTTCTGATCTGATGAAGGAAGAAAGGTCATTGATGAAGCAACTGAAGATGGTTGGACCGAGAACACGACCCTGAGGAATTCTTGCAGTGATGTCCTGGGACTGAGATGATTGACCTCCAACAACTTCAACCATCTTCCTTTGTGTTAGGTATGACTCCAACCAGTGGGAGAGTTTTCCCCTGATTCTCATTGACTCCAGTTTTGCTTGGGCTCCTTGATGCCACACTTTGTCAAATGCTGCCTTGATGTCAAGGGCAGTCACTCTCATCTCACCTCTGGACTTCAGCTCTTTTGTCCATGTTTGAACTAAGGCTGGAATGAGGTCAGAAGCTGAGTGACCCTGGTGGAACCCAAACTGAGCATCAACGAGCAGGTTATTGCTAAGCAAGTGCCACTTGATAGCACTGTTGATGACCCCTCCATCACTTTAATGATGATCGAGAATAGACTTATGGAGCGTGAATTGGCCGGGTTGGATTTGTCCTACTTTTCATGTACAAGACATACCTGGACAATTTTCCATATTGCTGGGTAGATGCCGGTGTTGTAGCTGTACTGGAACAGCTTGTCTGGAGGCACGGCAAGTTCTGAGGCACAAGTCTTCAGTACTATTGCCGGAATATTATCAGGGCCCATAGCCTTTGCAGTATCCAGTAACTTCAGCCTTTTCTTGACATCATGTGGAGTGAATTGAATTGGCTGAAGACTGGCACCTATGATGCTTGGGACCTGCAGAGGAAGCAGCAATGGATCATTCACTTGGTACTTCTAGCTGAAGATTGTTGCGAATGCTTCAGCCTTATCTTTTGCATTGATGTGCTGGGATCCTCCATCATTTATGATGGGTATATTTGTTGAACCTCCTCCTCCAGTGAGTTGTTTAATTTCACGACTGGATATGGCAGGACTGCAGAACTTAGATATGATCCGTTGTTTGTGGAATCTCTTAGCTCTGTCTATCGCTTCTGCTTATGCCATCTGGCACGCAAGTAGTCCTGTGTTATAGCTTCTCCAGGTTGACACCTCATTTTTAGGTATGCCTGGTGCTGCTCTTGGCATTCCCTCCTGCACTCTTCATTGAATCAGAGTTGATCCCCAGGCTTGGTGGTAATGATAGAGTTGGGAATATGCCAGGCCATGAGGTTACAGATTGTAGTTGAGTACAATTCTGCTGCTGATGATGACCCACACAGCCTCATGAATGCTCAGTCTTGAGTTGCTAGATTTGTTTGAAATCTATCCCATTTAGCATAGTGGTAGTGCCACACAACAGGATGGAGGGTATCCTCAATGTGAAGATGGGATGTCATCTCCAGAAGGACTGTGCGGTGGTCACTCCAAGCAATACAGTTATGGACAGATGCATCTGCGTCAGTCAGGTTGGTGAGGATGAGGTCAAGTATATTTTTCCCTCTTGTTGGCTCCCTCACCACCTGCTACAGAACAAGTAACAACTATATCCTTTGTGGTGGTGCTACCGAGCCACCCTTGGTGATGGACATTGAAGTCCACCACCAGAATCCATTCTGCACCCTTGCCACCCTCAGTGCTTCCTTCAAGTGCTGTTCAACATGGAGGAGCATAGATTCATCAGCTGAGGGGAGTGTGATGTGGCAATCAGCAGGAGGTTTCCTTGCCCATGCCATAACACTTCATGTGGCCTGGAGTCAATGTTGAGCATTCCCAGGGCAACTCCCTCCCGACTATATACCACTGTGCCACCACCTTTGCTGGGCCTGTCCTGCTGGTGGGACAGGAAATACCCAGGGATGGTGATGGTGGTGTCTGGGACAATGTCTGTAAGGTATGATTCCATGAGGAGAACCATGTCAGGCTATTGTTTATGTGTGAGACAGCTCTCCCAATTTTGGCACTAGCCCTCAGATGTTGGTAAGGAGGACTTTGCAGGGTTTGCTGTTGTCTTTTCCGGTGTCTAGGTCAATGCCAGGTGGTCTGTCAGGTTTCATTCCTCCTTATTGACTTTTTGACGATTTTGTACAACTGAGGAGATTGCTAGGCCATTTCAGAGGGCATTTAAGAGTCAACCACATTACCACAGACCTGGAGTCACATGTAGGCCAGACCAGGTGAGGATGACAGGTTTCCTTCCCTAAAGGGCACTAATCCTCATTAGTGAACTAGATGAGTTTTTACAATAATCAACAATGGTTTCCTGGTCATCATTAGACTTCTACTTCCTGATATTCATTGAATTCAAATTTCACCGCCTGCCATGGTGGGATTGAAACCCGGGTTCCCAGAGCATTACCCTGGGTCTCTGGAATACCAGTCCAGTGCCAATAACCCTACACCACCGCCTCCCACAGAGAATATAACGTTATAGTTAAAAATTAATAAAGAAACAAATAACAGGTATCCAACAAAATTTAAATAAATTAGATCAAATGTAAGAATCGTACCTTTAAATATTACATTGCTTATAACCAAATAGTTTATTTTGGTTGAATTGGTCCTCTCAGAGAGACTGCCTTTGCCATCAGGCAGCATTGGACTGAGTGGGGCATCAGGGAGAAAATCAATGGGAATTAGGGGAAAATGCACTACTGGTTGGAGTCATATATAGGAAAAAAGGAAGATGTTTGTAGTTGTTGGAGGCCAATCATCTCAATCCCAGCACATCAATACAGGAGTTCTTCAGAGTAGTTTCCAAACATCTTCAGCTACTTCATCAGTGAGCTTCCTTTAAGCATAAGAACTGAAGTGGGGATGCTGGCTGATGATTGCCTAGCATTCAGTGCCACTTTGCAACTCCTCAGTTACTGAAGCAGTCCATGCAGCAAGACCTAGACTAAATTCAGGCTTGGGCTGATAACATTCATATCATACAAGTACCAGGCAATATCTATCTCCAATTAAACAGAATCCATCCATCTTCCCTTGTCACTCAATGACATTGCCATTGCTGAATCACCCACCATCAATATCCTGGGGTTGCCATTGACTAGAAACTGAATGGACCAGCCATATTAATACTATGGTTACAAGAGCAGGTGAGAGGCTAGGAATTCTGCAGTGAGTGACTACCACCTGACTCCCCACAGCCTGTCGACCGTCTACAAGACATGAGTCAGGGGTGTGATGGAACACTCCCCACTTGCTTGGATGAGTGCAGCTCCAAGCACACTAAAGAAGCTTGACACCATCCAGGACAAAGCAACCCATTTGATTGGCACCCCATCCATTATCTTAAACCTTCACTCCCTCTATCACTGACGCACAGTGGTAGCAGTGTGTACGATCTTGAAAATGCACTGCAGAAACTATATCCTTGGTCATCACCTTCCAAACCCGTGACTTCTACCACCTAGAAGAACAAAGACAGTACTTGCAAATTCCCCTTCAAATCACACACCATCCTGATTTGGAACTATAAACTGCTTCACTGTTGCTGGCTCAAAATCCTGGAACTCTATTCCTAAAAGTACTGTCAGCATACATACATCACGTGGATGCAGCAGGTTCAAGGCAGTGGCTCATTTTCTCGAGGGCAATTAGGGATGGACAATAAATGTTGGCCGTGCCAGCGGCACCCACATCCCATGGATGATTAAAAATACATTTGTTGATCTGTGTTGCTAATAATTATCCCCTTCTGTGATTTTATTTAAACTTAGTAATTATTGGGGTAATTTTAATTTTGGCTGATAGTATAAAATGCCAATATTGGATCAGCTGCTTGCAATATCTCTCCTCATTGTCAGTTCCAATGACTTCAATCTAAATGAGAATTAGGATAGATATGTAACGGATGACTAATCTAATATTGCCTATTTTACAATCATCCAAAAACAAAACTAAGGAGTATAATCTGTTTCCCACTGAGATCAGGCCATGTTTGCAAAATGACTGCATCAGAAACTGAATTTTAACTTTCCGACTTCTCATTGTTCAAAGAAGCTCTTGTATCCTGACCTAATCTTTTTTGTTTTGTTTCTGTGCAGCATTGAAATTAACATTCGTATTACGTGAATGAAGCTAGTTAAACTTCAGAAATGTCATTGCCATTCTAATATTAATCCTAAACTACTGGCGTAAACACCTAAAACAGAATTTTACACATAAATACAAAGGATTTGCTCCATCTGCTATCCTTTTTTCCATTAGTTCTTATTTCGACCTCTTCTCTGTATTTAAAAACAATCGCTGTTTTTAAACTCATGCTACTTACAATAACTCACAGGCTCTTTTCTTTCTGTTTACATTTTCCCAGGTGGGAGTAACCTTCTTTTAAAAGAACGTTAATCAATTAGCACAATTAAATTAAAAGGAGAAACATGAGTCAATGTCCCAGCTCCTGATTGATATCTATTCACTGCTTCTGTTGGCAAGTATGAATCTGCAGATCTCAGATGAACACAGAATCAGATTGACCTTAAATACCTTACAATGTGAAATAGCTTGACAACACTTACTGCTTAGGTTCACAAATAAAGGCTGCCACTTGCCTTAGGAAATGGAGGGCATCTGGGAGCTCCTTATCTTTTGGTCTTATCTTTGAGCTGTAGACTTCAAAACACAAACTTTCCATCAGGTAACAACTAATTGGTTCATCCTATCTTTTCTCCTAGTGAGTTTGGCTTAGTTGGTACACCTCTAACACAAGTGTAAATGGATACCTATGCTAAAAGTCCCCAAACACAATTAGTGAGAATCTGTTTATATGCTCTCCCTACATTAATAGACTGCATTTATCTAAGTTTAAATAGTTTAAGCATAGATTGGTAAGAGAAACGAGACAATGGAGTGTGCAGCTTGCCAACATAGAACATTGATAATTCATGCTGCTCAGTCAGCCAGGGGCATATCTTGTCAGTGCAATGGATTACTCTTGTTATCTGGAGTCCTAGGGCAGGAATTGATGTTCATCAGGTAGGCGTATGCCCGACCCGATCAGGCGTAAAATCATGCGCGATGACATCAGGCGAGCATCCCGACATCATCGTGCACTCTTGTGATCTTTCAGTCGATGATCGCGAGAGTCGGCAGCATGCCTGCCGACAATTAAGAGGCATATTAAAGCCCTTAAGCAATTAATGAATTTGTATTGTTCGCTGCCTATCCAACCTTATGGTTGGCGGGTGGGCGAAAAGTCCAGGCAGCCTTTGTATTTTTAACAAAACCTCATCCACAGGTGGGAAAATATTAAATATTTTTCACCATCATTTTAAACATGTCCCTCTTCATGTGACTGAGTCACATGTGGAGATATGTTTATGTCATCTTTAAACTCTGTATTTTCATTTCTCCAATTCTTCAGCTCCCTGAGGCAGCTCTGTGCCCTCAGGGAGTTTTCAGCAGTGCTCCCCCACTGGCTGTTAATTGGCCAGCCAGCCTGAAATTGCAGTTGGGGGCCGATCGCAGGCGGCGGGCCATTTCCCTGCCCAGCTCCTGCCCCAAGAACAGAAAATCCTGGCCCTAGGGGTTTTCCAGGTCCTATTAATCAGCCAGCCCGCTGGGCAATCATCAACAATGCCCTGGAGTACTACACAAAAGTTGGCCTCAGGAGCTGGAGTAGCAGAAACCTGTACGAACATACAAATTAGGAATAGAAGTAGGCCCCTTGGCCCCTCAAGCCTGCTCCACCATTCAATAAGATCGTGATTGATCTAATTTTAACCTCAAATCCACATTCCCGTCTAACCCCAATAACCTTTCACCCGCTTGCTTATCAAGAATCTAACTACCTCTACCTTAAAGATATTCAAGCGGTAGAATTTTTAGCTTGGCGGGTGAGCTAAGCGTTAAATAAGGCGCGTTGATGTCAGCCGAGCGTGTCAACATCAACGTGCACTCTCGTGATATTTCACTAGGTGGGCACGCAATGAAGATGGAGCCGCACCCGCCATTAATTAAGTGGCCAGTTAAGGCCCTTGAGACACCAATTGTCTCTGACTTTATCTAGCCCGTGTGATTTTTCGGCTGTCACACGGGCAAAATGGGCAGGCCACAATTTGCAAAACCTCATCCCCGGGTGGGGTAAGAGGGGTCAGTGGCCTTGTCAAAGTGATTAGTGAGGAGTACAGGATATCACTTGCTGCTGCTTGCAACTGTGAACAGGACTGCTTCATTTCGCTTCACGGCTGCATTCAGTTTTTCAGAGGCTTCAGTTCAGGAATCAATTGTTGTTTTCCAGGCCCCAGGAGGATTCACACCGTGTGGGGCCTTCCCGGTATCAGACAGCCTTCCCTTACCCTGGTAATGGGGATTGTGGTCACCGCTGGAGGCACCTCCTCAGAGGAGGGAGAGAGGGCCAGAAAGAGGAGGAGGCCAGATGTCCCTATTCAGCTACCAGGGGAGTGACCACTGGGAGGAGAGGTGCAGGCACAAGAGGCACAGGGTCAACAGGAAGGCCAAGGCAGAAGAGGCCACAGAAGATGCCACTTTCCTGCTGCCAGGTTTTGCAGGCGACGATGCAGCTACCTCAATATGTCTGCGGTGCAATGTCAACAGAGGCTCCATCTCTCACAGGAGATAGTGACTTCCATCTGTCAGAGGATCAGCCCTGAGATCAGCTCCGACTGTGTTGGTGGACACCCCATGCCAGTGACACTGAAGGTCACAGTGGCCCTCAACTTCTATGCCTCCGGCTCTTTCCAGGGGTCAGTGGGGGATCTTTGTGGAGTGTCCCAATCAGCTGACCACAGTTGCATCAAACTGGTGACCGACACTCTGTTCAGGTGTGCACTGTCTTTCATTCATTATCGTATGGACGAGGCCAGCCAGGCTGAGCGAGCCAGAGGCTTTGCCGTGATTGCTGGGTTCCCCTGCATCCAGGGTGCAATCGATTGCACACATGTGGCCATCAAGGCACCAGCGGTGAACCAGGTACCTTCGTCAACGGGAAGGGATTCCACTCCATGAACATGCAGATAGTGTGTGATCACAAGCTGCAGATTCTGCAAGTCTGTGCAAGGTACCCTGGCAGCTCCCATGACACTTACATCCTCAGACACTCCCAACTGCTGAAGTTCTTCAGTGCTCCAGCCAGAGTGGATGAGTGGCTGCTGGGTGACAAGGGCTATCCCTTCAAAAGGTGGCTCATGACGCCTCTCCGCCATCCAAGAACAGAGGCTGAGCAGTGCTACAATAGGAGCCATGCCTCCACAAGGGCAGTGGTAGAGAGAACCATGGGTCTTCTCAAGATGCGCTTCTGAATCTTGGACCATTCAGGGGACGCACTGCAATACCCCCCAGATCGTGTTTCCAGCTCTCCACAATCTGGTGCTGGAAAGTGGGGGCACAGTGGAGGAAGTAGATCTTGACCCAGCTGCACAGGCAACAGACAATGATTCCAGTAGTGAGTCCGAGGATGAGCTTAGTGAGGAGAACGCTGAGGGGATAGACACAGACCTGGGTAACCTTCAGGGTGGCAGGGACACCTGGGATGCTTTGATTCAATGCTCCTTCAGCTAGACTATCAAATAAGAACCACCACATGCCAGGGCTGCAGGCTCCTTACTCCATCCCTGACAGGGCCAGTTCCTTGGTCAACAATATAAACTTTGTGCTTTTGCAATGAAGTTTCAGGAGACATGCATCTATCATAACATCATGGTGTGCCCTGCACCCAGAGAACAAGTGAAGCAAACAGAGACCAGCTGCACAAAATAACATATCATTTACTTGTGAATGTTAAAAGTCACAGAAATTAACATGCACCGGTGTTTTCCATCACACCATTAAAAAATGAAGAAAAATGGGGGAACCAAATATCACCCCTGATAAGCCCGTGTTGTGCTTAAGGTGCTTTAAATTTTCACTTGCGGGTACTCAGCCTAGGTTCTCCCCCCTCACTGGCACCAGCATTGGAGGCAGCCTGCTCACTCAGCTGTCCTGTTGGCCTTGATGACCTTGGCGGGTGTCCTCTGGCCCATGGGGCCTGTGCTGGCCCCGCCTGGAAGGGAGCAGCCAGTGCCACGGCTGGCATCTCCCCAGTCACCGCAGCATCATCAGATGCCATGGTCACTGGCAGAGGGGCGAAGGAGCTGCTGCCATTATCCGAAGCGCACTGAGAGGAGATGGCAGGGACGACAGGCAGCTTGTGCGCCAACACCAGGTCGCTTTGGACCCCCTTGCTCTCCATTGATGGACGAGCACCTAGCTGGGATATTGGGTGCCCAATCCATCTCCCATACTGAGCAGCTGAGGTCATTGCCAGTATGAGGGCTTGCAGGTTCGAGTGCATCCCCAGGAACATTTGATTGAGTCCTTGGAGGGACCTCTCCATGAGAGTTGCCACTCTCTCCATTGAGGAGGTATTGCACTCGGCCACGAGGGTCAATGCAGCTCTTATGCTCCGCATGGACTTCTCCATAACGGACACCATGGCACGCATTCCCTGATGTATCTCTGCCAGACCCTCCCACACACCCTGCTGGACATCCAGCAGCTGCTGCCTCAGGGACAACTCCAGAGGCCCATCATCAGCCATCAGCTGAGCTTTGTCCTGGTCCCCAGCAGTTCTCCGACTGCTGATGCCCTGGGCACATTCTGCCTTCACCTGCACCTCAAGTGAGTGTGAAGTGCCCTCACCAATGTGCACCGATAGACTAGAAGGCAATGTTATGCCCACTGAGGTGCTGGTATCTGCGCTGGTGCCTGCTTGACAGACAGTGTGTGATGCAGGTGCGTGGTGAGCATGGTGGTCCTCATGGGGCAGGGGTGGGCCATCAGCCTCCTCAGTACGAACTGCTGGTGAGCCTTAAAGTGAGAAGGAGAACATGTCATTAGTTTAAGTCATGACACTGTCACTATGCATGACTGGCACCCTGATGAGACAGAGATATGCACCATGGTGCCCTCGTCTTTCCATTATCAATGGGGATTCCATGTTCCCGGCTCACATTATTATAGAGACGTTACTGGAATGGTAGCAATAACTGACATTCTCACCTCAGTGCATGGCACTCTTACCTTCTCCTGGTACCCCAACCTCACTGCGGCCGCTTGACCGAGGTGCATGTCGCCTCTCCAGCTTCAAGGCCTCCTGCTCGTATTGCGTGAGGATAAGAAGGTGTGGAAGTCCCCCGCCAGTCCGCGACCTCTCAGCATTGCTATGGGATGTTTTCTCCTGAAAGGGCAGAGGAGCATTGATTAGTCCATTCTCTACCTGCAGCGCCATTGCAGCCGGGCCAACCCCACCTGACGAACGCCTCACAGGGCTCAGCCGATTCATGACCCGGGAGCTGCAAGGCACTCAGTCCAAGCAGCCAGTGCTCACCCCCTTGGCCAGATCCTGCCTCACTAACATTTGGAACTCACACTCTAACACCTCTGAGCTCCACGGGGTGGGGGGATGGACAGGTCTTAACTGTTCTGCAAAGTGACCCATGTCAACATGGTAATCACTCTTCCCGATCCAGCAGATCGTTAAAGCGCATCCAGCACTGGACCCAAGTGTGCCTCACCACATTGTGGCTACTGACCCTGGATGTCACCTCCTCCCGGGCCTTTTTGGCGAGGTGGGGGGGCCTCCTCCTCCCGTCCCTGGGGACAAGGATTTCTCTCCTCGCTGCCATCTCCTTCAGTCACTCGTCCGAAAAACGTGGGGCCCACTGCCCCTCCAGCCTGCCCTCCCACCTGCCCGGTCTACCCGCTACTGTCACCAGCCACTACACTTCCGCGTCCTTCGGTGGCAGCCTTCCAGGGGCTGCCAAGGCCTCATTTGAATTGGCTGCCGGGTTGCCATTGGACCCAGCGGACATGATTCCCCCAACCCCGCCCTCGTCTCCGCCCCCGCCCCCACCCTCGTCCCCGCCCCCGCCCTCGTCCCCGCCTGCCCCTTCCTGCACTTTCCAGGCCATGTATCACGCTGGACAGGCCTTAATTGGCCCGCCCGTGTAAAGTTGCGAAGCATTGCCGATTGCAGGCGGCGGTCGGATTCCTGGCCTCCCCCGCCAATCCCGTACACCAAGGGTAAAATTCTGCCTGAAGGCTTTGCCTCAACCATCTTTTGAGGGAGAGAATTCCAAAGTTTCACAACCCGTTGAGAGAATTTTCTTTCCTAAATGGGCGACCCCTTATTTTTAAACAGTGACCCCGAATTCTAGATTCTCCCACAAGAAGAAACATCCTCTCCACATCCGCCCCTCAGGATATTATATGTTTCAATCAAGTATCAATCCGCTTCAGGTGCTCGATTACTAATCTTGTCACAATTGGGACAACTTGATTAAAATCTCCTCTTGCCAAGTGGCTAATCCAACGCCAAGGATATTTTGATTACTTCCCACAAAGAGGACAGTCACCAAATGGTGAACTGACAAGAAACGTTTTGAAGTGCTACCATTGGGCAGGAGGTATCAGCAACTCCTCAGAAGTAACATGAGTGTGGCTGACCATAAAATAGTGCATTGGATTGCCAGCATCCTCCTGCACATAACATGAGAAAACCCTACACTATTTGAATGGTATGGGTATCATTTGGAGTCTCAGCAGCAGATGCTTGTCCCTGTGTAACTGGAAGTAGACCCTGAATATTATTGGCTATCTCTCGCAAGTGAGGATGATTGTCTTCCATGAGTTCAAAGATGACTGATGAGGCAGATTTGGGATTTGCAGATACTACGATTATGTAATGTAGGGCATTTGTTGTCATGTGGGATGTCTGTCGTGTATTATTAACTCAGGTCATGGCGTGCTCTTTTCAACGCTCCTGATTTTCCCCTTCATTTTGTCATCATTGGGACTCAAAATGCTGGGACCCTTCCAACAGACTCTGCTACCAACTGGTTCGGTCCAGGGCAATGGTCTCCCAGGATTTGATGTCAAAGTTGCATTTATTCATGTTGGCTTTCAGCATATTCTTTGAAGCGCTTTCTCTGTCCTCGATTCTCTGGTGTGTCTGCCCTGACTGAGCTGGGAGAAAAGAATACCTGCTTCAGGAGCCTGATATCTGACATCCGAACTGTGTGACCAAACCGAAGAAGCTGATGGTGGACAATCATAGCCTCAATGCTTGTGGTGCCTGCTTGTGAGAAGGCACTGATGTTGGTGTGCCTGTCCTCCCACTTAATGTTTAAGATCCTCCACAGGCAGCTTTAATGGTTTGACTCCAATGCCTTGAGATACCTCCTGTATGTTATCCATGTTTCATCCCTGTACAGAAGGTAAGGACCATGACCACATGATAGACCATGAATTTGCTTGTGATCTTCCAACACTCACTTTCTCAGATGGCCAAAGTCTGCACCAGCACGTTTCAAGTGATGCTGGGTTCCTTCATCAATGTCAGCGTTCTGTGAAAGATAATATCCAAGGTACTGGAAGTGTTCCACATTTCCCATGCAGTCATCATGAAGCCTAATCAATGTGGCTGGAATGTGTGCATTTGGAGTTTGCTGATGGAGGTCTTTGGTTTTCTGAATGTTGAGTATCATGGACATCTATTCTGTTTCATCCGCTGTATGGGAGCCAATTTGATGAACATAATTGAATGAATAAGCCAGTGATCAGTCCAGCAGTCATAAGCTCCTGTCCCATGTTCTGCGTCTTTGATAAGGAGAATGCTGTTGGAGTTGATATTTTCAATTCCTTCCCTACCAATAGTTCCATTCCAGAAATTGGAATCTCTTCCAACTCTGGTGTTAAGTGTCCGAGGAGAATAGGCTTGTCCTCCTTCCGAAACCCACAGAGAACTTGGTCAAATTTGACATAGAAATCTCCCTTGGTTTCATTGTTGGTGTCCAGAGTTGGGGCATATGTGCTGACCACAAAGTGAATTGGCTCCTTGCCAGTTTGAGATAGAGATTCATGAGGCACTCATTTCTTTCAAGAGGGAACTTATGAAGCTCGTTCACAAGTTCATTCTTGATAGCAAATCCAACTCTGTGAACTCTTCCTTTTTTTCCTCATTTCCCCTCAGAGTTCCTTGAGCTGCCCCTCTCTGGCTCGTTGGGTCTCACTCAGAGCGATGATGCTGATGTCGTATTGCCCGAGTTCTTGGGCAACAAATGCAGTGCGACGCTCTGGGTGTTCATTTGTGGGTGAGTCCATGAAGGCCATGATGTTCCAGGTTCCAAACTTTACTACTTGTATCTTTCCTGTGTTTCTACCACAGAATGTGATCCCTCTGGACGTGGCTATCCAGTTGGGAGATGGACTTTGTTTAGGGCACCTTTTCCAATACCCTCCCTAATAAGAGGTGAGCAGAGTGGATCCTATAGAGGGCTGCTCAGTTGCAGTTACAGCTGCCGAAAAGTACTCCTGCCACTAGACCTCCATCTTGTAACTGCCGCCTCCGTGCCATGATCATGACTGGAAGCTTCCAGACAAAACAATGCTTCTCCTGCCTCCATTTGCTGGTCAATAAAGGGCTTAGGAGATGTGCTCAGATAGAAAGACGCCTATGAGTGACCTCTTTTATTGTGTAGAAACCATTGCACACTATCTTCCACATGTCTTGACAGAATAAAATCATGATCCAATGGCAAGGAAAGCAAGATGATTGGAGGTTTCTTTCTTCTGCAGCCTTCATCTGCCAGAACAGCCATTGAGATATTACAGATGACACAGCTTTCTCCGTCTGATCTGCCCTTGAAGATATGTTTGCCAGAGCCCCTTCTGCTGAGTATTTCTAATGTTCCTTATGGGACTTCATAGTAAGCAAAGTGGACCAGGGCATAAGGACTCCCATTGTAATTCACCCTGTTCAGATCAACCCTTTCTTCCACATTGCCCAGGTCTCACGACGAGGATGAGGGGGTAGGCGTTAGAACCTGCCCTGGATATAAGCATATTTTGCCATGCCTGCTCTCAAGATAACATTTTATTGAAAAAATAACATGTATTCATGTCCTTCCACACTCTCAGGAGGTCCCAAAGTGCTTCACAGGCAATTATTTAAAGTGTGGTCCCTGTGGAGAGAAGGCTCATGTCAATCCCAATTTTTCACAATATGTCTAGGGTATCAAACTCTGGCTCCATGTATTCCTGAAACATAAGAAAATGAGCAGACCATCCAGCCCTTCAAGGTTGTTCTGTTATTTAATCAGATCATATCTGTGACTCCGTGGACTGGACTTAATTCAGCCCATTGTGACGGGAAACATGGTAGCTACTTTATCGCAGGAGAGGCCCTGCGCCAGTCTCCCAGTGGCATTAAAGTCTCCCGTGATTAAGTTGGGGGGAGGGATTCCTAGCTGCCGGAGATGACATGTCAACTAGGCTCATCAACCTAGCAGCCCACAATTTAATGGTAGTCTTAGAGAACTATGGTGGTGGGGGGGCGGGGGGAGGGTGGGGTGTGTAGGGGGTGTCAGGGGTGGGGAGGCGGATGTGCAAGACTTCCCTGCATTCGCAGAAGACCACTCAGCAACCCTGTTGTGTTTGCCTGTGTCCTCATAGGCACTCTGCCAGTTCAAGGCACCTGGAATTACAAAGGCAGGTGGGGCGGGGAATGCTGAAAATCACACCCCAACCCCTCGCCCTTGTTCCCAACCTCACTGTCCTCCTCTCTGGTGGGTGCATTGCTGCCAGCTGCCACTGCTCCCACTGGCACTGTGGCAAAAGCAGCTACTGGTCTCTGACGTGTGGAATATTTGTCACCAGGGACCTTAACTTTTATGGCCACTTAAGTGCCTGAAGAGCACTTGATTTTGTTGGGCCTCCCCGATGGAGCTGATGGGGTTTCCCCAGTGATTCCCCATCCAGTGGATGAGACCCCCATCAGCCCGACAGAATCCCAGCCTATGATTTAATGGGAAGACATTTCCCCCCATCGGGGGAGGGGGGTTGGGCAGGGGCGGGTGTGAACCCAATCAGCACCCCTGATCGGGGACGCGGTGCCATTTTACGTGGGCGGGCCAATTAAGGCCCGCCCAGCATGACACTCACCCAGAAGCACTGAGCACTCTCTGTGTGGGCGGGGGTTGGGTGGGTGGGGGGGGGGGGAATTCCCTGAGTTGCTCCCTGCGCTCTTGAAAGAGTACAGAAATCTCCCTAAGGTGCAGAGGTGCCTCAGGGAGATCGGTTTGACATGTGTAAATTTAAATAAAAACTTTTAAAACGTGTCCCCTCACGTGACACTGTCACATGAGCTGGGACAGGTGAAAGAATTGTTTTAAAAATTTTTATTGACTTTTAAAACACTTCATGAAACCTCATCCCGCCCATGGATGAGGTTTCATGAAAAATGCGAAGGCCGTTTGGGCTCTTTGCCTGCCCGAAAACATTAAGGTTGGATGGGCAGCTCAGCTTATTGAATTAATCACTATTTAAATTGCCTTAATAAGCCTTTGACAGTTCGGCCAGTGCACAGCTGCCTCGGCTGCTCACCCGCCGAACTGAAAATCTAAGGGACATGGAGCGACGTCGGGACGCCTACCCAACATCGCTGCGCGTCATTTTACATGTCGGCAAGCAGGCCCTAACCCCGCTCACCGACCGGAGAATTCTGCCCTATGATAGCTGATCTGTAGGTCATCTCTATTTCAATGTTTTTAATCCATCTCCCTTGATGCCCTAGCCTAATAAATAATCTATTGATTTCAGTCTTAAAAAATTTCCAATGACCCAAAACCAACTGCATTTTGGGAGAGAGAGTTCCAGAATTTCTTCTACTGTTTGTGTAGAAAAGTGCTCCATGCATTCACTTCTAAATGGTCTAGCTTTAACTAGAAGATTATTCTCTTATTTTGTATTCCCTCAGCAAAGGAAATAGTTCCTCTGTATCAGCTTTATTGATTCCTATTATGATCTTAAACAGTTTAATCTGGTTATCCACAATCTTCTACACGCAAGTTTATGCAACCTGTCCTTGTAATTTAACCTTTTAAGCCTGGTATCATTTTGGTAAATCTGTGCTGTATCCTATCTAAATCCAATATATCCTTCCTGAGATGCAATGTCCAAAACTGAATGTGGTACCCTGATTGGATCTGACAGAAGCTTTGTATAACTGAAGAGTAACATCCATTCATTCATATTTGCCTCTTGTTGATAAAGCCAATTCTTTTAGACATTTGGATTACTTTTTGTCCCTGTGCTCAGGATTTTAATGGCTTCTATACGTGGGCACCGAAATCCCTTTGATCCGACAGTTTCTAATCCCTTGCCATAACAAAACTTCCAATTTGGCTTTCTTGCATACGAAGAACAAAGAACAAAGAATAAAGAAAAGCACAGCACAGGAACTGGCCCTCCAAGCCTGCGCCAATCATATTGCCTGTCAAACTAAAACATTTTGCACTTCTGGGGTCTGTATCCCTCTATTCCCATCCTATTCATGTATTTGTCAAGCTGCCTCTTAAACACTACTATTGTACCTGCTTCCACCACCTCCTCTGGCAGCGAATTCCAGACACTTACTACCCTCTGTGTAAAAAACTTGCCCCGCACATCTCCTCTAAAGTTTTCTCCTCTCACCTTAAATCTATGTCCCCTAGTAATTGAATCTTCCACCCTGGGAAAAAGCTTCTAACTATCTACTCTGTCCATGCCACTCATAATTTTGTAAACTTCTATCAAGTCACCCCTCAATCTCCGTCACTCTAGTGAGAACAATCTGAGTTTCTCCAACCTCTCCTCATAGCTAATAACCTCCAGACCAGGCAGTATCCTGGTAAACTTCCTCTGAACCCTCTCCAATGCCTCCATATTCTTCTGGTGTGGTGACCAGGATTGCACACAATATTCCAAGTGTAGCCTAACCAAGGTTCTATACAGCTGCAGCATGACTTCCCAGCTTTTATACTCAATACCCCTGCCAATGAAGGCAAGCATGCCATATGTCTTCCTGACTACCTTATCCACCTGCGTTGCCACTTTCAGTGACCTGTGGACCTGTGCACCCAGATCCCTCTGCCCGTCGATGCACTTAAGGGTTCTGCCATTTACTGTATAATTCCTACCTGTATTAGACCTTCCAAAATGCATTACCTTGCATTTGTCCAGATTAAACTCCATCTACCACTCTTCCACTCAAGTCCCCAACCGATCTATATCCCGTTGTATCCTTTGACAATCCTCCTCACTATCTGCAACTCCTCCAACCTTAGTGTCGTCTGCAAACTTACTAATTAGCCCAGTTACATTTTCCTCCAAATCATTTACGTATACTATAAACAGCAAAGGTCCCAGCACTGATCCCTGCGGAACACCACTAGTCACAGCTCTCCATTCAGAAAAGCACCCTTCCACTGCTACCCTCTGTCTTCTATGACCAAGCCAATTCTGTATCCATCTTGCCAGCTCACCTCTGATCCCGTGTGACTTTACCTTCTGTACCAGTCTGCAATGAGGGACCTTGTCAAATGCCTTACTGAAATCCATGTAGATAACATTCACTGCCCTTCCATCATTGATCATCTTTGTCACTTCCTCGAAAAACTCGATCAAGTTAATGAGACACGACCTCCCCTTCACAAAACCATGCTGCCTGTTACAAATACGCCCATTTGCTTCCAAATGGTAGTAAATCCTGCCACGAAGAATCTTCTCCAATAATTTCCATACCACTGACGTAAAGCTCACCGGCCTGTAATTTCCTGGATTATCTCTGCTACCCTTCTTAAACAATGGAACAACATTAGCCATTCTCCAGTCCTCTGGGACCTCATCCAGTACAAATGGATGACTTCACATTTCCCTGCATTGAACTCCATCTGCTATGATTCCATTTGTAAGGCCTACTTCCATCTACCTGACTTATTTTGTTGCTTAACTTAGTGTTGTCAGCAATTTGGATGCACAATCCCTATTCATTCATTGAATTCTTTGATATATCACAAGATTGCTTCCAATTCCACATGACTTTCTTTTTGCAGATGATCTGTTGTATTCTCAAATGCCTTCTAGAAGTCCATATAGACAACATCCATAGACATGCTGCCATCCACAAAAGAATACTCAAAAAATTCAACTAGCAAAGCCAGATACCCTTCATAAATCCATGCTGACTCTCTGATCATCTCATAGTTGTTCAAATGCTCAGTCATTCTGTTGCTGGCGATAGGTTCCCTACATTTGATCATGCAATGTGGCATAATAAAGAAAACAAGTCATGATGCGAAAAGTTAGAGAATTAAAAGACTTTTACCAGATCTAGGGAATACGTGAATTATTAAAACAGGTTAGCTAAGTTGGAGGGGGGAGGAAAATCTGGCAAAGTGAGGTAGAAGTCTGGTACAAGGTAAAGGCAAGTAAATTCCATGGGTGAAGATTGCGTTGCTGGGGGTGGACCTCTGAGCGATCCCTATCCCAAGCACTATCGGGTAACCTCGATCACCACAGTTTTTAATTCTATTCTATAGGTATCTGGGTTCAACATTGACTTAAACAACTTCAGACCTTCACCACAGCTCAGATTTTGTTTCTGACACCCATGAAGGATGGGTGTAGCATCTAATCTGCTTTAACAACTCATATATTGTCTGTATCTTGTATTTGTCTTTTATATCTGTAATTTCCCTCATTATGCCAATTTTGCCTTACACAATTATCAGTTCTGACAGTCAACTAGCTCCTGTTCTCCACTTAATCAATTTAACAGCTCATTTTTTTCTCATCTTTCCCCTACCCTCACCACACCTTCACCACCTTTCTCTCACACCATGTAAGCTTACTTCATATAAGTTGGTCATTGATAATATTTTCATGTCCTGATGAAGGCCACACTCTGCCTGAAATATTAACATTTCCATTTCTTCACAGGAACTGCCTGACATGCTGAGTGTTTTCTGTTTCTGTTTGAAGTTTAAAGGATGTTGTTGTTTGCTCCACAGTCGCAGGCCGGTTGCAATGAGTTGGAATTTGTAGTAAGTATACTGGGAATTTCTCTATGGATGGTGCTGCTTCATCGCCGACAAATGGCACAAATGGCACTGGGGAGGAAGCAGCTAGAATGAAGCTGCAGGCTATTCCTTTAACTGGGAGGCAATGAATGGCTGCAATCAACAGAAGATAGACAGCCGAAACTGCAGAGTCTGAATCACCAGCAAGATGATGGGGGTGAGAAGTGAAAGCAAGGAAGTTAGCAGCAGTGCCCAGGAGACCATTCCTCAATACTTGGTGACTCCCAGATAAGAGAAAAATTGACAACACTAACTATGAATGTTGGGCGGAGAGTTACCATTGCAAACACCCTTCTCTGTTTTCAGTGTTTCAATCTGCTCTCAATTTATTGAATCCATACTCTTGTTAGTAAACCTTGGCCTCTCCATTAAACTATGATTGCGCTGTCCTAGAATTATTCTAACAATTTCAGGTCTTCGTTAACACGTTCATTGTATTTCAATTGTACCTAAAAGTGTAGTTTTAAATTTGACAAAACCAAAATTATAGCTTTTGTTTTGCTCATTCTCAGGAAGTCAGCATCACTGATAAAGCCAACGTTGATTCCCTACCCATTGATACCCTGAGAAGATCGGGGGTGGCCATTTTCTTTAGCAGTTGCAATTCTTCTTTCATAGCATATAAATGAATGGCCTCTGTTTGTTAGGTTTTACAACAATCACACAACTTCAAGGCCATTTTTACAGACACTAGCTTTTTATTTATTTCCAATTTTTTATTAAATTTGTCATCCGCTGTGTTGGGATTTGAACACAAATTCATCTGAATTATTAGTCTAGTGTTATGACCGATGCAGTTGGTAAAGCTGAGTTATTTAAAATTCCCAGAGGGAAACTTTAAACAACTGTCATAACCTATAAGTTTAAGTGTTATGTTTGAGATGTGACTCTAAATTCAGGAATAAGACCATCAGTTCTTAAGTTTTTTACAGTAAGCTAATTAAAAAATTTATTAGGTTACACAGGGTCAAAATTTATATACACATGGCTACAAATTACTACTATCATAACTTTTTACAAGTTTCAGAAGAACTTTTAACAAATTCCCCAAATAATCTCCATTAAGGCAACAGCAACCCATAGATTTAACCAAAACACCAGGCAAAGAATATTCACCTTACAAATTCAAAATGAGGCTCTTTTCACTGTGGAGCCAGTTGGAGGTTTGCAGCTGCCTCTTGAACTTACTTTGCCTCTGCTTCCACACCCGAAAACTGCTGAATTTATACCTACCACCACTGATTGAATTCAAATTTTCATTGTCTCACCAATCCCTTTGAATTTTACCTTTTACAATGAAACCCCTTTCATAGTACCCATTTTATTAGTAATATAAACATATGGCTTGGAATCTGCTAGAAAGGTGTCAAGTTTTCACCCCACTCCTTGAATGCTCTATTCAAAAAATGCAAATGCATGCTATCTCTCTTCCATAACAAACTAGTACATATCAAAGCACCCAGACTAGCTGGTTTTAATCCAATTAAGACATACCCACAGACTAAACCTCTATTTTAAAATATAACCACTACACACCACTGTACCCAAACATGATGCGATCATAAGTTAATATGACCGCGAATGCTGCCTTACTCCTGTTATATTGCTGACAGATTTTTTTTAAATTACTAACACCGGAATTTTCCATCCAATGGCGTCAGGTGCCATGGCGGGTGGGGGGGGGACAATATGGCAAAAAGGCCAAAATGCGGTTTCACACTGGCATGAAAGCACAGCGGATCATGCAATCGTATCCGCCATGATCAATCCCACTGGAGGCCGGCGTGAACCCAATTTACGTTCCAGCAATGGGATGCAAAGTAAGGCCCGACTGGTATCATTCCCCCTCACCAGATTTACCATTACACATGTGGGAAAACACGTTGGCCCAGAACATGCCTGGACAAGTGTGACATGCAGAAGTCAGAACTTAACTTTGGGCCTTGCTCAGATTGCGGACATCCAAGGAGCAGAAGATGCTGTAGCCCTATAGCTACCGGAGCCTTGATGAACACGTGCATGGCATGCTAGGTGGATCCTCATGGGCATGGCTCCACCTCAAAGCAGCTCACCACAGGTGGGAGGTCTCTGTTCATGTCTTGGGTCTGCTTCAGAGCACCACGGTCTTGGCCATGGGCTGCTATGGATGATCGGCGAGTAGGGAGAGAAGAAGGTCCAGCTGTGAATGGGAGAGGAAGGTTTACTGGGGGGAGTGGGAGACGAGGTTTAGGTGTGACTGGGAGAGGAAGGTGTACCATGCAGGGTGGGGTGAGGCTAAGAGGGGAGGGATGAATGTGTCAGGAGGAGTGTGGTTGGGAAGGGGGAGGAAGATATCAGGGGGTGAGGTTGTGAGGTGGGGAGGAAGTACAGGCCAAGGAGAATGTAATAAGGGAGAATGCAGCAAGTGGGGAGGTAGTTGCAATGGGGGAGGAAAGCAATGGAAGGAGCTCGGAGAGGGGAAGGAGTTCAGAGGAGAGAAGGAGTTCGGCAAGGGGAAGGGAGAAGAAATTGTCCTTGGGGAGGAGGGAGTTTGGAGGGGGGAAGTGTCCAGGGGGAGAAAGGTGTTGGGCGAGGAGGAGGGTGTTTGGAGGGGTGAAGGTGTCCAACGGGAACAAAGTGTCTGGGGAGAGGAGGGACTAAGGGTGGAGGAGGGGTAAGGGGTGTTCAGGTGACATGCAAGGCAGGGGTCTGTGGAGTCAATGACTGCCTCCTGCAGAGTGACCTGAGGGTGGGTGTAGTAGGAGGGAATGGTGGGTGTGAGAGGGTGCAGAGGGAATTGGAAGTGTGGGAGGGTGAGGGTGCATCGGTAACGGGGAAAGGGACGGTGAGGGGGGTTGGTGGGGACTTGGAGGCCAACACAGATCCTGGGGCTGGGGAGAAGGAGGTTGGAGATGTCAATGTGAATGGAGGTTGGATTCTCAGGAAGGCCTTTATCTGGACATCCTGGAAAGAAAAGGGTTCAGATTGGTAGATGATGGTGGGGAAGAGGAAGGTGATGCCAGGGGATCGACAGTGATGGGGGAAACAATATGGGTGACTGGAAGAGAGGAAAGGACAGGGGAGCTATTCAGAAATCCAACTACGGCCAAGGATGTTGAAATCGAAAGTGAGCGGAGCCTCATGTTGGACGGGTACAGGTGCTGCATGGGAGTGTGATCAGTGGGTGAGTGGAGATGTAGGTCAGCTCAGATGGACAACTGAAACAGAACCCCAGCACACAGCACTGAAAATGCTCGGGACAGTGAGGTAAGTGTGATGGAGGAAGGATCGCATGCACGGGAGAGTGCTTGCACGAGGCTCTGAAATACCCCGTCACACACACACTTCTCCCTCTGGAATCATTTGTCATTTGGCTGTGTGCAGCTGAACTGCTATTGGGGGGCATGCAGTGGGAGGATTTGTGAAGCCTGTCAATGAAACTGAAAGACGCCATACACATTATTCAGTGAAAGTCACTATATATTCTGATCTTAAAGTGGCGAAAAGTGTTCACCCATGCAGCCACTTGCAATCAGAATTTTTTAACTTTTCTAGGCCTGCCACTTGTTCTAGGTGCTGCCCTGACACCCGCAGAAAGGGTGGAGGCGGCCTGTGCAATGGTTGGCCCTGTTGCCACTGATGACTTCAGTGCTCGTCCTCTGGAGAGTTGAGGCCTTCAGGATCCTGGCTTGCTTTGGCCGTCCTTCTGTGGGCCAGCTGCTCCCTCTGCAGTGACAGAGGGCGAGGTTGAGGGGGTCACAGGTAAAGGGGACTCGGAGGGAGCGGACAGCTTCTGAGGTTCCTGAGTGGATGATCCAGGGGTGCTCAGCTGCCGTTCCTACTCCCTTGGGGTGTCTGAGGGCCCCAGCCGGAATCCTTGAGGGGAAGGAGCACCTGGAGGGACATTGAGGTGCCCCGCTTCCCCCTTGCATTGCCAGTGCAGGAACGGACCCATGGCTACCACAATGGTGTGCAGGTCTGTGCACATCTCTGTGCTCTGCTGGACTAGAGTCTCCACAGTGTCTGCCATCCTTCCCATGGAGACCACCATGCGCGCACATGTGGGCACCACTTCATCATAGAGCAGGTGGGCACACTCCTCCGACTCAAGTGTCACTCTGTTGAGGGCTTCCAACAGCTCTGTGTGATTTTTCCTTTCCTTCTGCTGACTCTCCATGATGAGTTAGAAGGCCGAGTCCAAAGACTAATCATCCAACTCGGAACTCAGCAGTCCTCTGAGTGCCGGGGAGCTCGGCTGAAACTGCCTCCTCCTGCTGTGGACACATGTCCATGTAGTGACCACCAGATTGTGAATCTGAGCCTGCTCTCGTTCTAGGTCCCACTGAGGTGTGTACCTCTGCACTGGTGCAGGGTGTGGGTGAGCGCTGTGACAATTCTTCAGAGGGGTCTTTGGGGCTTGAGTTGAGGACCTGGCTCATGGACCCATTCAGCTGCTTCCTAAATGTACCTGCGAAAGCAAGGAGACACAACTAGTGCAGGGCGGGGAGTGCGGAACAGGGGAACTGACTCACAGCATGGTTGTCTGATGGATGTTATACTGTTGGATCCTCACTTGGTTGAGCACTGCCGATTTCACCATCAGCGCAGGAACGGTCCAGATCCTCGCCGGCCAACTGGAATACTCTATTTTCAAAGCCTGTGAGGACCTTGATGTCAGGCATTCCTCCACCAATCTATGACCTCTTCCTTTTGTTGTGTCCTGCATGAAGACAGATGGAGGGCGTGTAAGCATGATGCCTGTCAGGCCAGATGAGAAGAGTGCCTGGCATGTGTGGGTGCTGAGTGGTGCCATGGATGGGATGAGGGCATGATCTGCAGGGCAGATGAAGGTGAGTGTGAGAGAGTGATGTCCCTTGAACTGGTAGTGAGTGAGATCCCTGTGGATGCATGATAGGTTTGTGAGTGTGTGAGGTGAGAGTGATGAGAAGAGTGAATTACCCTGGCGGAATGGAGGAGGTCATTCACTCTCTTTCGGCACTGGGTGGCTGTCCTCTTTTGCTGGACATTGGTGCTGACCACTGTTGCCACCACCTCCCATGCTGGATTGGTGACCTTGCTTGCTGGTCTTTGCCCAGAGCTGGGGTAGAGGACTTCAAAATGCACCTCCATTGCAACCAGTAGGCAGTCAAGGGAGGGTTCGCTAAATTTTGGGCAGCATGTTCCTCCCTTTGGCATCCATGACTTTGTAGCCACTTCCGTTCCCTCAGAGAGAGCTAGCTCTGTGCAGGGACACCCTTAAATATAGCGCCCGGATTAATGAAGGCCTGAGGTGACGGCAGGGCAGACGAATCAGAGGCCACCCCGCCAACAATCCAGCACGTTTCCTAGGAATGTTTTATTAATGAGGCTGGATGCTTCAGGAGTGGGACAATATGGTGTGAAAACCCACCACTGCGGCTGGCAGGTGAAACAACTTTTTTCCTGCCCACTACCGCACTTTGTGCAAACCTGGGATGATTCTGCCCTAATTTAAAAATGTCTGCAGGCTACGTAGGTTTTAGGCTCAATGATAACTTTCTTGTGGCTGAACATCTTGGCCTTATCAATTATAGAATAGAAGCCATTAAACATTTGGTCTTAGCAGTCACCTTTTATCATAAGATAGTCTCTTGCCCAAGGCAGTTAAGAGCTGCTCTCTTGATGCACAAGATAACCAGGGTCCCAAGTTTGATAGAATCATAGAATCTTGCAACACAGAAGGAGGCCATTTGGCCCATTATGCCTGTGTTTGCTCATTGAAAGAGCTACCTAATTAAAGCTTCTCCCCTACTCTTTCTCCATGCTGCTTCAGGTTTTTCCTTCTTAAACATAAATACAATTCCCTTTGAATGTTGCTTTTGAATCTGCTTCCACCATCCTTTCATTCAGTGCTTTCCAGGTCATAACAACTTGCTGCATTAAAAAAAATTCCACTCATCACCCCTTTGGTTTTCTACTGACATTTAATAATACAAATGGAAAGCAAAGGATGTACTGAGCTATTCATAGCTGTATCAGTTGCTGTGCTGCTCTGAACCTAATGTCAGTGACATGTATCTGGAATGAAAGGAAAAAATACTGTTGCTGGAGGGATTTACACCACCTTTGTCACTCTAGGCCTGACATATTCCAATCAACCAACTGACCAGTGACAGTTACGAACTAAGGCCATCAGAGATATTCTTACAGTTCTGCAGGTCCTCAGCATTATGAGGCTTCTGAAATACATCGATCCATTAAACCAAAGCTTAAATCCATAAAATTATCTTTGTAGGGAGAAGGTTATTTGATTGCATTCATATCTTTGCAAAAAGGCAAAGCAGCTGTCATTGCATTATGAACAATTTACTCATATAAAATACTCTTGAGAAGTTTCTGAGAGACATGAAAAAGCATTATATGAATGCAAGTCTTTTTACTCTTGCTAACTTGTATGTTTCTCAACATTGTGGGCCTTGGCCTTTCACCTTTGCTTTTCAATTAATAAATAAACCCTACATAGCTGAGTTAATGAAGATGTGCAAGCTTTATTTCAACACTTTATTTCCCTAGTCTTTTTGCAGCTCTTGTTACACTGAGGAAGGTGTGCAGAGAAAACAAGTCAATATGCATCTGAGTTTTTGATCAGAGATTCACTGCTGCTCTTTCACAAATCTAGGGAATTGTTGAAGCTTTTTCCGTTTTTCTGGCAACCTCTTAATGAAGTGAAATCTTTCATGGCTGTAGAGTCACAAAATTACAGAACCCAGGGACATAAGATCTTCCTTTATTTGGTATAGATGGGTGTTACTGTGTCACATTGTACTGCTCTCTTTCTTTTGCCAGCAGAAGCAACCAATACAGTAGAAGTGTCAGGGTTCTAGATTAAACACATTAAGACACATACAATAAATCATTACAGGGTTAAATAAACAGTTTGTTGCAGCAGAACACCACAGGCGCAATTTAGGCAGTAGAATAAACAGGGCTTTTACAATGGTCAAAATAAATTGCTGTACTTGATGTGATAATAGATCAAATACATATGATGACACAGAAATGTGGACCATTTGCTTTGCATTGTGAGCATGCAGCCAAAGTGGATTCCTGAGAATAGACATGAATGAGGAAGGTGATTATTTGAGGGACACATACTATTAATTATACACAACAGTGACTCCTTAAAAATTCTAAGATGAGGAAGGCAGCATGACTCTTTGATAAAAAGTGACTTATTGCGCAACTTATTGGGGAAATAAGCAGTAACGTGAGTATTGACGTTATGGTGCAATCATGAAACAATTGCACCCGTGAGTGTTTTCACTCTGTAAACAATATATAATGTACAATTCAAGCAGGCACTTTCTGCAACATCAGCTTTTCCAGAGGGCCAATGTATATTTTTGAAATAATTTTTCTTTTCCTTTGCTGCTCCTAAGCTGAGTCTGTTCACAGATCCTCCAAAATGAATCTGCTCTAGCAAAGTTTCCTGTTTGTTTGATGCCGTTTGAAACTTCCAGCCAGTTCCAACAAAGGCTTGGGACTCTAGACACAATGCTGACTTGAATATATGTGTAGCAAGCAACTGCATCTTTCAAATTTGTAAGAGCATCCCAGACTCCTCTCTCTCCCCTTAGATTATTCACTTTTTCCATCAATGCAATCAAACAGTTACAAGACTCAATTACTCCTGTTGACTTGATTTTAAAAGCTTCCAAAGATTTATGCCCCTTTAACTGCAATGTTGCCATCACAACAGGTATTACGTAAGCACATATTACTCGCATGTTTTCTTTGTTTCTTAATGTCCTACTTTACACCAATCCTAAAGTCTACCATGTGGATTTTAGCAGGCTAAATGGTTTTCCTTCACAAAATTACAGTTTATTATCTTCTGTATCTTTTAATCCCATTTGGATCTCTTCAATAAAAAGGAACTCCCCATACTTGGCACACATAATTGTCTTTAACACCTACTAGTCGAAGGGGTCAATTGGCTAAGAGTGTGGTGCAGAATGGCTTAATTACTTCATCAGCCTTAATCCTTCACCTTGTACATGGCAGCCACTGTATCTCTCTCAGGTAACAGTAGTTTAGGCTTTCACTTATAAGGTCTCACTTAGAATGTTCATCCCCTTTGACTGCCCTTTCAGCTGTATCTGCATTACCTCATCATGCTCCCATAATGATTCAATGCCCAACTGATTGCAGTTCCCGCTGCAGCTCCTATATTTAACCATTCTCCCAATATCTCTTTTGTTTTGCATTCAAAATTGTAGGTCATGATTCATCTAAATCTCCACCTCCATTTTGCTGATTAAATTAAGGCACAATTTCTTGAATCATAGCAGCATAAACATTTTCATACTTTGGGGTTACATGACCTTTTACCATAGTTACTGCTGATAATTTAAACTCGGGTCCCCAGAGCATTGCCCTGGGTCTCTGGAATACCAGTTCAGTGACAGTACCACTATGCCACTGCCTCCCCAATTGTTGTGTGACAAACCCATAATGTGAACCAAGCAACGTTCACATAATTTACTCAGCTAATAGTTAAAAGTCCACTGTCTGAAAGATGGTGCTGCAATGTTGAGTGATATGCAGTCTCCCACCCTTTCCATAATTGCAAAATCTTCCTCATTAAAATCAGTGTGGAATTTCAGGGCTTGACTCTATTATCATAATAAACAGAACCTAATCATCTCCCCTTGACATTCAATGGCATTACCGCTGCTGAATCCCACACCATCAACACCCTGGGGGTTACCATTGATCAGCACCTTCTCAAGGGCAATTAGAAATGGGCAATAAATGCTGGCTTTGCAAAAATGAGAAAAAAATAATGTTACTACCTCAGGTCCGGTATAAGGTGGTGCTGCTCAATAACATATTGTATTTGTCATGCGACCATGCAAATAGTTTACATTGTTACGAAGGAAGATTGGGTGCTCATACATAGCATGTGTCATGATTGTAATGATATCAGTTCATGTGAGAATTTGGAGGTAATCCATTAATACCATTCAGTGCTACATCAATGCTATATTTAATTACATACATAATTACACCGTCTGCAGGATTCATTTTTTCTCTTTTTTCATTCATTGGATGTGGGCATCACTGACAAGGTCAGCATTTATTACCTATCCCTAATTACCTATTACCTATTACCTATCCCCTGATCAGGGATAGTCAGCGTGGTTTTGTTATGGGAAGATCGTGTCTTACTAACTTAATCAAAATTTTTGAGGCAGGAACAAGGAGGATTGATGAGGGTAGTGCCATGGATGTTGTCTACATGGATTTCAGTAAGGCATTTGACAAGGTCCCACATGGAAGACTGGTCAAAAAAGTGAGATCCCATGAGATACAGTGGAAGGTGGCAAGTTGGATCTAAAATTGGCTCAGTAGCAGGAAACAAAGGGTAATGGTGAATCGATGTTTTTGTGAATGGAAAGCGGTTTCCAGTAGTCTTTCACAGGGCTCAGTGTTGGGGCCTTTGCTGTTTGTTGCATATATTAATGATTGGGACTTAAATATGGTAGGCATGATTGGGAAATTTACTGATGATACAAACACTGGTAGTGTAGTTGATAGTGAAGACGGTAGCTGTTGTCTCCAGAATTATTTCAATGGTTTGGTTGAGTGGGCGGGAACTCAATCCAGAAAAGTGTGATGTAATACATTTGTGGGGGGGGGCAAACAAAGGAAGGGAATACTCAATAAACGGGAGGATATTAAGAAGAGTAGAGGAAGTGAGGAGTCCTGGAGTGCATGTCCAGAGGCCCCTGAAGGTAAGAGGACAGGTGGATAAGGTGGTAAAGAAAGCATATGGAATGTTTTCCTTTATTGGACAAGGTATTGAATACAAAAGCAGGGATGCAATGATGGAACTGTATAAAATGTTGCTTAGGCCATAGCTGGAGTTTTGTGTACAGTTTTGGTCATCACATTACAGGAAGGACATAATCATTCTGGAGAGAGTACAGAAGAGATTTACAAGAATGTTGCCATGATTTGAAAATTGCAGCTTTGAGGAAAGATTGGATAGGCGAGGGTTGTTTTCTTTAGAACAGAGGAGGCTGAAGGGTGTTGAGGGGCTTAGATAGGGTAGACAGGAAAGATCTGTGTCTCCGAGTTGAAGGTCAATTGCCAGGGTGCTTAGATTTAAGATGATTGGTAGAAGGATTACGGGGGACATGAGGAAAAACTTTTTCACCCAGAGGGTGCTGGGTGTCTGGAATTCACTGTTAAATTGGTGATTGAGGCTGAAAGGCTCAACTCGTTTAAAAGGTACCTGGATCTGCACCTGAGTAGCTGTAACCTGCATGATTACAGACCAGGTGCTGGAAAATAGGATTAAAAATGAGCGGCTAGTTTCTTTTTTTCTCTTTTTTTTGGCCAGTGCAGACATAATGGACTAAATGACCTCTTTCGGCGATGTAACTTTTCTCTGGTTCTGTGTTTCTAATTGCTTTTGGGAGGTGGTGATGAGCTACCTTCTTGACAACTGAATGTGGGTTCATTTTGGAGAGCAGTTAAAAGTCAACCACATCGCTGTGAGTCTGGACCAAGTAAGAATGATAGATTTTGTTTCTTAAAGGGCATGAGTGAATGAAGTGTTTTTTACGATAATCTGGTAGTTTGGTAGCCACCATGAGAGGATTTGAGTTCATATGGGCTGAAATTTTAGCCCACTTAAAACCCATCCAGCTGCACAGAGTTAAAATCAGGTTCCATGGGCTGGATTTTACAGGGAACCACATTCCCCAACCTCCCGATTAAAAAGGTTTGTTGGGAGCCCACCCATGAAAAAGCTGGCTTACCTGGAGCCATTTTATGCTCAGTTGGGTGGTAATTGACTCAGGCTCAGACTTCCGCCCCCATCTGGGGAGGTAGCCCCACCTTAGAGAGCTGTGGGCAGCAGCTTTGTAGCCCCAGTAGGGACATGTTTGACTGGTAGCCACTGCTGGGACTACAGCCAGTCCCCGAAGAAGAGGAGATTATGGAGGCTGGATTGAAGTTAAGTCCAATGTATCAGCAGGCTCTGACTGGCAGGCCTCAGCAAGAGGGGGTGAGGGAGTGGGTGCCTAGGTTTGAGAGGCCAGGGCATAGGGTTAAAAGCGGAGGCACATGATCTTGTGGGAGCGGGGGGGCTGCAATACACACAGGGGAGCCCAAAGGAGGTCTCGCCCCCACCCCTGACACCAGGTCACCCAGTAAATGCTGCCGGGCTACCCGCTTGATAAGGGCCTCCCTCTGCTGTAGGTAAGGGGGGTGGAGGGGGGCAAGAGCTTGGGGAGTGTAACCAGCCCCATGTCTGGATTATTGGTCTAGACCTCTGGGTTACTAATCCAGTAACATAAACATTATTCTACTTTACCTGCTACTTACTATAATAAACCAAGTCGTAAATGATTAATTGTTGATATCCCGAATTTGTACAGAGGTACAACAAAGACAAAATCCTTTATCATGTAATGGTGGGTTATTCAGATTTATAATACATTAGAAGACAAAGCAGATTTTATACACTAAAGTGAAAGTCAAAGTTCCGCACTAGGCTTATAACCCACCTTTTATGTCAAGTAACCTTAATACAATATCCAGTGGAGATAGTTGTTAACTTACAAGCTCATCTCTCTAGCTTTTCAAATTATGTTTTATTACTTAGTTTTCAACCCTGTTCTCTAAGGGGAGTCTGCTGTTTGTGTACTGAGTGTGTGTATATACAATTTTTTACTCCACATTCCCACTGGATAGCTTTCTGAGCGGTGGCTTCACCAGAACAAACAACTATTTGACATGCTTTTTCAGTCAATAATTAACACTTAAGTGACGCCAGAGGTCAGTGCACACAGTACCAGCATAGCAGATTTATTTTGGCATGTTTTAAATTGAAGGTTGGTAAATCTTTTAGGAGGGGAAGTAACAGGTCCTTGGCTAGTTATTGTACTTTGTCAAAAAAAAAACAATTTATATAACAAATTGTACTCTCTCCCCAGCTTAGAAGAATGGCTCTCTTTTCTACCCTCACTGAATTTTACATTTAGATCTTGGCTCTTTCCTAATAGTGATTTTTTTACATCACCAAAACTGTTATCCATACATCAGTAACAGAAGCCTATTCATTTGCCTTCTGCTCATCTAGCCCATTGTAGCTCTGACCTTTTAGTTATTGGAGGGTTGAGGCAGTTCACACAAATAAAACTAAACAGAAAAGCAGGTTATCATTAAGTAGCTATGGAGATTAGTTTGTTAGACCAAAATCATGAACAATTAGCTTGAGGGATGACCTGCTGTCATAAATAATGCTGTCTCTCAGAGTTGTATAGGCAGCAGTGGAGGAACATTACAATGAACGCATGCCTCTACCAGAGTGATCATCAAGAGGTTCATCAGGGCTGCTTTTGTTCCCTTGACAGGACTGAAGATGTTTTGCTGCTGCTGATGTTTGTTTACCGATTGCTGTGCCCTGCACAACTTCACCACACAAAAAAGAAAGGAACATGGACATTTCTGTGGTTACATCTGACTTCTTTGCTGCTATGTCACTACAATAAGAACCACCTGATGATTAAGTCAGTGCAGAATAAATACACATTTTTTTCTACGACTACGATATCCGCACATAGGTCAGAATATTTCACTTGTTGGGTGGGTGTGAGCCTGACCTGAAGGAGCGTAAATGATGCACAATGACGTTAGGCGAGCGCCCCGATGTCATCACGCAATCGTGCGACATTTCAGTCAGCGGCCACACATGGGAGTCGGCAGGGCACCCTTCGGCAATTAAGCGGCCTATTAAGGCCATTAAAGTCATAACTGAAAGAAATTTTTCGCTGCCCAGCCAACCTTACGGCTGGCGGGCAGGCGAATCAGCCAGGCGGCCTTCGGATTTTTTGTGAAACCTCATCCACGGGCAGGATGAGGTTTCAATCAGTGATTTTAAAAAATCAAACTAATTTCTAACATGTCCCTGCTCAGTTGACAGAGACACATGAGGGGACGTGTTTTTAGCATTTTTAAATTCTATATTTTTTATTTAAAAAATTTTCAGCTCCCTGAGGCAGCTCTGTGCCTCAGGGAGTTTTTATTGCGCGTGCCCACAAGCATGCGCAAACTTCCACTCGCCCTCCTCCTGCTCCCATACCCGGCAGAACTGCAGCACGCGATTCACGCTGGCTGGCTGCCAATTGGCCAACGAGCGTGAAATCGTGATCAGGGTCCATTTTGCGGCCGCTCCCTCTCGCCCCTGCTGAGCCTGCCCGACAACAGAAAATCCTGACCATAATAAAGTACAGGTGCACGTTCTCTCTTTAATGCAGAGTATGCAGGAATTGACTTACTCTTTCTGAACACTGTTCTTTCCCTGGGTGTCTAAACTTGCGTTCCTTTCGCCCATTCTAATGCTTCTCTTGGATGCAAGCTAAGGTCCAGCATAACAGGAGATGGATAGCTGGCTCTGTGTTATGAAGTTTTCTGAAACTGAGCTAGACTTCTGCCAAATGACACCTTGCTCTTCAGATGGGGTCATTGCTGATTAGTAATGGCAGTTATCAGACCCTGGAAGAATAGAGAGTTAACAGCCTGGATCCCGGCTCCCATGGTCTGGATGTAGAAATGAAGGTTAGTAATCTCTCCGCAACTACCACCAGAGCTGCAGTCTGAGTTTCCCATGAAGAAGCAGGAGGAAGTGTTTGATCTCTGGGACATTTCATGGATGAGGATACTGCAGTTTCTAATGAAGTTACCTTAAGTACTATTGATGCCTGCAGTGAAGCAACATCATGTGGCTGTGTTGTTGCCTCACAGGGATGCTGTGGCATGTACCTATCAATGGCTTTAGGACTGTGTCACCAACATTGCTCTTTCCCACAGTTAGAGCAGGATGCTTCTCCAGAAGACTTTGGCACGCCTGTCAGTGGGATAGAGTTCTTCAATATCAGAAATATCCCTCTCTTGCCATGTATAATTTTCTCCTATGAGATCCAGTAAATAAGATGTAGACTATTAGTTGAGGAACCCATTCTATGTGGTGTCAGATAGCTGATGCAAGAGGCCTGCAGGTATTACGGATGAATTCTGGCTGACTCCACTAAAGCCTGCAAAATACTAGGTGTCTTAGTTGTTTTTTGTGCCTGTATTGCTGCTATTTGAAACCCCACTCCACTCCCCCAGTAGCCCCCCCACTACCCCACCTTCCCCCATCCCCCAATTATCACGCTGGGGTTACATCAAATATGAAGCATTAAAATTGGGTCACAGCAGAAAAAAGTTTGTGAAGCGCTGCATTACCCTGTAAAAGTGAATGAAATATACAATCCACTTAAGTGAACAGAATGCAGTAAGAAGGATTACTTGTGCAGCTCGTGCTTTTGGAGGATTGCTGGTACCAATTGTGCCCTAAAGGAAGAAAATGGCAAGTGGGTCGTGTGTTGCTTTGTCTTCCCTCACCATATCATTGAAATTCTTGTGGCATTGATTTATAGCGTGTAGGGGTGGGGATGGGAGGGTGGGCTGAGAGAGTTGGTGCACAGTTCTAGGGCCATCTTCCTCCACATGGCATGTGTCAAACATTCATGGTTTCCTCCCATGCAGACCCCTCCACAGTTTCCTCTTTCTCCTTCCCAAGAGATTTTAATGTTTTTTTTCTCATTTGAAATAGTTCATTCTTGTTTTGTTCCCCTTTGCAATAATGCATTTGCTCCTTCTTTGGTTGTTTCTGCTAGATTACCCAGTGGAAGATACTCTGGGAAAGACACCCTGGGACTAAATCATACATGATCCATCCAACGCAGCTACCTAGCAGCTCAGTAAACCAGTTTCTTCCAAATGTACCCACTAGATCCCATGCCTGCTGCTGCTGCTGTAATCTCCAGCCAGACTTGACGTTTTAAACCCTGCAATCTCATTCCTAAGCATCATCAGCATGGTATTTCTATTTTAAATGAAATTTGGAATCAAGAGCCACTAACGGATATTTAATGAACTCACCCTGCAAATAATTCACATCTGCAGAAAATCAGAGACCAATTGCTTATTGGTGTAAATGTGGTACAATTGGCTGTGGAGTTCCAGGGCTTGAGTCTCTATTCTCATAATAATCATAACTTACAAATAGAAGTAGGCATCTTTGTTTGTTTTTGCTCTATTGATTTACGACAGGGCCAAATAAGGGAAGAAGACCAAAATGTCCAGCTCCATTAGGTTAGCTCGTGGTCTGAAGGCTGTCCAGCGTAGGTAACGTCCCAGAAAGTACATTTGATAATATGGGCAGATCTACATGCTCATTAACTCTGAATGGATTAACCCCTCACAAGTTCTGAGGGAAGAATCTTTACCATGATCTTAGATCCATCGATCTTTTTTTTCAAAGCTGAGCATTACCGTAGCTGTGCGTTACGGCATTTCCTGTTTTTATTTCAAACTTTTTAATTTGCCTTACTCTCCTTTCGTCAACACCTCATTCTGTTCTTTGCTGTTGATTTCAGAAAATACTTTCTTCTGAACTTGAAAAGTCTTCACACTTCACATTAATATTTAGTTAATAAAGTAGTCTACGGAAAGGAAAAATGGCTCCACATTCATAAATAATTACATCAGTGCTTTTTAATAGAAACAGAACTTAGCCTTTAGCATTAGGTACATGCTGTTGGGAGGAACCAGAGTAACCAGCTCTGAACTAAGCAAATTCAGTAAATCAATGCATTGCAGCATTCAGGGCCCAATTGTGTTGATCTTGTACTGAGAGATATGAATAATGAAGGCACCAATGTACTGATGTAAAATTCTGCTGTCAACTCGATTCATAAAAGTTTTTATGAACACAGTGGGTAACTTTCACACCATTGCCTCATTCCTGCTAGTGCAAAACCATGGGCCCCTTTGCAGAATTGGACTGTGAATATTATCCACTGTGCATGCTGCCATCAATTTTGTTGTGGACTCAGTGTGATTAAAGATACCACTGCAGGCTCTCGAAAGACAAGTTTTATACTTACCTTACTGCAGAGCCAGGAGAAGCAAGAGCTGGATATCCTGGCACCATAATAAAAATGTGGTCTGCTGCCAGCCAGCTCTCATCCCACTCTCCTGAGATCCTTGGATGTGTTTGCAAGACCTCTATGGGCATGTGTGGTTTTGAAAGCTCATCAGTATTGTACTAATGAGGCCTACAGACTGATTGACCATTGGTCTACCGCATTTGATACCTGAAAGGTTGCACCCAAATCAGGATTGCATTCAGGGAAAACCAAATTGGTAAAGGATAAAAACAAAAAGCTAAAAGCTACTGCGGATGCTGGAAATCCAAAACAAAAACTGAATTACCTGGAAAAACTCAGCAGGTCTGGCAGCATCAGTGGAGAAGAAAACAGTTGACGTTTCGAGTCCTCATTCTGCCGAAGGGTCATGAGGACTCGAAACGTCAACTGTTTTCTTCTCCACCAATGCTGCCAGACCTGCTGAGTTTTTCCAGGTAATTCTGTTTTTGTTTTGGTAAAGGACGCACCAAGCAGGTATTAGGCCTGTTACTACATATGGCCCTAATACTTTTTTCAGGTATGGTCTTGAATGCCTATTCCAATAGGACAGGTAGCACACTTCAGACTCACGTATGTACGCCACCCGCCATATTGGGATTTATGATGCCTGTGTTGTGCATTGCATAATGGGCAAAGCATCGTTGAATTTCTAGGTCTTATATCATCTGAAAACTGGAATAGGCAAATCTCTAATCCTTCATCCAAATTATTAGCATGTATGGTGAAAAGCTGAGGTCCCAGTATGAATCCCTGGAAAAACCCCTTTTCACATCCCAATAATCAGAGCACAAACCTTTCATCTCTACTCTCTGTTTCCCATCTCCCAACCAGTCCTTGTCCTCATTGACGTTACTGCACAGACTCACTCATGTTTACCTCTGCAACTTCCTATGTAACAGATTGCAGCATCAGCTCATCTGACTGTGTCCTCCTTTATATTTGCTCTCTCTCTCTCTGCTTCACCTTTAGATGTTTGAACCCTATGTTCCAAACATTGTCCCTAAAATCTTCCACCATGCTGCCAATCTTCCCTCATCAAATAGCTACTCAACTCCCACCGTTTAGACATAGTCACTTCACTGTTTGGAATCCTTTAACATTCCAGCCATGGTTCAGTGGTAGCTCTCTCAAATCTGAATCAGAAGGTTGTGGGTTCAAGTCGTACTCCAAATCTAGGCTGTACAGCACAGTACTGAGCACATGTTGCACCAGTGGCATTGTTGCGCTTTGGATGAGACATTAACCAGGACCCTATCTGACCTGGTACATGGTTGTAAAAGACCCGATGGTACTCTTTCAAAGAAGAACAGAGGAGCCATCCCTCAAACAACACCAACAAAAACAGTTTATATGGTCATGAGAATATTTCTGTTTGTGGGATCTTTCTGTGCACTAGCTGGATGTCACATTTCCTCCATTACAAAAGTGACAATGGGCGGTATCTTCTGTTCTGGAAATAAGTTGGATGGCAGGAGCGGAAGTGAGAATAACTTCCACTCAGGAACTGGCCGTGTGCGATCTCATGCTGTTCAGCTCATTATATAATTATAAATATAAATATAAATATATGGGGTGGCGATGGCATAGTGGCATTGGCACTGGACTGGTAATCCAGAGACCCAGGGTAATGCTTTAGGGACCTGGGTTTGAATCCCACCACGCCAGATGGTGGAATTTGAATTCAATAAAAATCTGGAATTAAAAGTCTAATGATGTCCATGGAAACATTGTTGATTGTTGTAAAAACCCATCTGGCTCACCATTCTGGCTCACCAATCCATTGTCCTTGCCTGGTCTGGCCTACAGGTGACTCCAGACCCACAGCAATGTGGTTGATTCTTAAATGCCCTCTGTCCTTTGTGTGTTACAACTGAGTGGCCTAGCAAGCCTCTGGGCGGGTGGTGAGGGAACCAAGAAGAGGGAAAAACAAACTTGACCTCATCCTCACCAACCTGCCTGCTGCAAATGCATCTGTCCATCCATGACAGTATCGCTAGGAGTGACCACCACACAGTCGTTGTGGAGACAAAGCTCCACCGTAACATTGAGGATATGTCGGAGATTAATCACACCGAGACATCATTTCGTACGTAGAAACCCCATTTATTACTTGTGCACAAGGGAGACATGCACAATGAGAGCTACTGTACAGTCTCGTAGCAGAATACACTCAGACTTGTTCAAAGCATTTTTACAGCCAATCAGTAAGCTTTGCAACAAACCTATCCGCTTATTTGCATAAGTTAACCGACCAATCCATGTTGCAATAAATTTCCATTTCCCTCACAACAGATGTTTGGTTACGCAGTTGCTTATCACAACCCTGATTACATTCGGCCTGAGAAAGAACAAAATGGAATGTCTCAGGGCTTATCCTACAACTGTGGTCAGACAAGATTGTATTCTTCTCAAGGTTGTAGTATTTTTCTCTTAGGCCTAGGCATACAATCAACTTCTCATTAACCCTTCCAGCACCAAATGGGCTCCCTGCAGTTGCCTAGGCCACCACAGATACCCCCCATTCTGTTGTGTGGCACGAGCTGCGTGCTAAATGGGATAGATTTTGAACAGACCTAGCAACTCAAGACTGGGCATACATGAGGCACTGTGGGCCATCAGCGATAGCAGAATTGTACTCGAACACAATCTGGCCCAGCATATCCCCCACTCTATCAATACCACCAAGTCAGGGGATCAACCTGAGCATGCCAGGAGCACACCAGGCATACCTAAAAATGAGGTGTCAACCTGGTGAAGCTATAACACAGGGCTACTAACTCGTGTGCCGAACGACTTAAGCAGCAAATGATAAACAGGGCTAAGCGATCCCACAACAAACGGATCAGGTCTAAGCTCTGCAGTCCTGCCACATCCAATCATGAATGGTGGCGGACAATTAAACAACTCATTGGAGGAGGAGGCTCCACAAATATCCCCATCCTCAATGGATCCTCAATCCCCAAATCCCCAGCACATCAGTGCAAAAGATAGGGCTGAAGCATTTGCAACAATCTTCAGCCAGAAATGCCAAGTGTATGATCCATCTCGGCCTCCTCCGGAGGTCCCCAGCATTACAACCAATTTGATTTGCTCCATGTGGTATCAAGAAACAGCCAAAGGCACTGGATACTGCAAAAGCTATAGCCCCTGACATTATTCTGGCAATAGTACTGAAGGCTCCAGAACTTGCCGTGCACCTAGCCAAGCTGTTCCAGTACAGCTACAACATTGGCATCTACCAGGCTATGTGGAAAATTGCCCAGGTATGTCCTGTACACAAAAAACAGGACAAATCCAACCCAGCCAATTACCGCCCTATCAGTCTACTCTTGATCATGAGTAAACTAATGGAAGGGGTCATCAACAGTGTGATCAAGCGGCACTTGCTTAGCAATAGCCTGCTCACTGAATCCCAGTTTGGGCTCTGCCAGGGCCACTTAGTTCCTGACCTCATTACAGCCTTGGTTCAAACATGGACAAAAGAGTTGAACTCCCAAGGTGAGGTGAGAGTGACTGCCCTTGATATCAAGGCAGCATTTGGCCAAGTGTGGCATCAAGGAGCCCTAGCAAAACTAGAGTAAATGGGAATCAAGGCGAAAACTCTCTGCTGGTTGGGGTCATATCTAGCACAAAGGAAAATTATTGTGGTTGTAGGAGGTCAGTCACCTCAGCTTCAGGACATCACTGCAGGAGTTTCTCAGGGTAGTCTCTGCGGCCCAACCATCTTCAGCTGCTTCATCAATGACCTTCCTTCCATCATAAGGTCAGAAGTGGGGATGTTCGCTGATGATTGCACAATGTTCAGCAGCATTCGCGACTCCTCGGATACTGAGGAAGTCCATGTCCAAATGGAGCTAGCCTTGGGCTGAAAGTGGCAAGTAACATTCGCGCCACACAAGTGTCAAGCAATGACCATCTCCAACAAGAGAGAGTCCACCCATCACCCCTTGATGTTCCATGGCATTACCATCACTGAATCCCCCACTACCAACATCCTGGGGCTTACCATTGACCAGAAACTGAGCTGGACTAGCCATATAAATACTGTGGCTACAATAGCAGGTCAGAGGTTAGGAATCGTGTGACAAGTAACTCATCTCCTGACTTCCCAAAGCCTGTTCGCCATCTACAAGACTCAAGTCAGGAGTGTGATGGAATATTCCAAACTTGCCTGGATGAGTGCAGCTCCCACAACACTCAAGAAGCTTGACACCATCCAGGACAAAGCTGCCTGCTTGACTGGCACCACATCCACAAACATTCACTCCCTCCACCACTGACGCACAGCAGCAGAAGTGCATACCATCTACAAGATGCACTGCAGGAATTCACCAAGGCTCCTTAGCCAGCACCTTCCAAACCCAGGGCCACTACCATCTAGAAGGACAAGGGCAGCAGATAGATGGGAACACCACCACCTGGAAATTTCCCTCCAAGTAACTCACCATCCTGACTTGGAAATATATCGCCATTCTTTCACTGTCGCTGGTCAAAATTCTGGAACTCCCTTCCTAACAGCACTGTGTGTGTACCTACACTACATGGTCTGCAGCAGTTCAAGAAGGCAGCTCACCACCACCTCCTCAAGGGCAACTAGGGATGGGCAATAAAGGCTGGCCCAGCCAGTGAAGCCGACATCCAGCGAATGAATTTTAAAAAATGCACGAGGAGCTTGGCAAATTGGCAAGTTGCCATTTCTGTCCCTACCTCAGGCAGTCAAAGATCATGGCACCATATTCAAAGAGCAGATGGACATACAGACATTAACTGCAAGCCAGGGTCTCCGGATTCTGAATCTATCAGAATGGTGCTGAGCAGACCATGTGTGGCCCCAAGGTTCAGCAATGCCTCCCTATAGGTTCTCTTCCAGCCATTCGGGAAAGGCGGGAGATCCTGTTTCACAGAGTTGGCAGCAGGGGACCCTCCTGTCTGACAACGGTGGCTGGACTGAGGTCGCAGTGGAGGTTAGCACCTGTGGGGTCCACAAAAGAACCAGCATGCGGTGCCGAGAAAGGATGAATGATCTGCTGCACTCCACCAGGGTAAGTGGCACTGCCTACTCACCGCAAAGTGACACTCATAAGGGCATCAGGCAGTTTAAGTGTGCGAGTGCACAGGGATGTGAGACAGGAGTCTGAATTGCAATACTCAGCAGCAGCTGAGACATGTGCACTGAATACGTGCTAGCCATTTCATACTCTCAATGTTCTATCAGTAGCAGGACATTGTGCTGTTAATCGCTTCCTGGGGAGGGCTCAGGAGCTGGCATAGGCATGCATGCTCCCAAACTGCTCACGCACTGTGGTAATCTGATGTGTAATATACTTTTAAGAAGAATGTTATAATGGAAGGTCACATGATCTTAGTATCCAAAAGCAGAGTAGCGCGGGTTACCTCTGTGGTCAGTAGTCTGTAGTCAGTTGTTAGTAGCAGCAGTAGTGTAGACATAGGCCGGTATTTTCTGGCCCTGTCACGGGCGGGGCCTGCCATGGGTGAGGTGGCACCCCAGCCAGAAGCCCATTGACTTGCGGTGGGACTGGAAGATCGCGGAGGCGGGTATGGAAAATCCCGCCTATAGAGTTTGAAGTGTCAGCACATGTTTAGTTGCTGATGAGTACCTTTGTAAATAAACACAGTTTCCACCTATGAAGTGTCCGCTACTCAAATCTATCATTAGTACCAAATCAGCCTCCCCTTACAACAAGCGTGCGAACAAGATCCAACAAACTGCTAAAAGCAAAATACTGCAGCTGCTGGAAATCTGAAACAAAAACAGAAACTGCTGGAAGAATTCAGCAGGCCTGACAGCATCTGTGGAGAGATAAACAGAGTTGATGTTTTGAGTCCATATTACCCTCCTTCAGAGCTCTGAAGGATTTTCTGTTTTTGTTCCAACAAACTGGTGACTCGGATCCAACAAGCTGGTGACAAGGATTTGACAACCTGGCGACAAGGAATAAAGTTAAACAGAAGCAAGCAAGAGAAATGAAATCAGCACTGTACCTCAAACAGAAGTTCCGTTCAAATCGTCAAAGTGACTCCCACTCAGCATGCTGCAATTTGAAAGCCGAGTTAGAGATTTGAAAGCTATACAGAGCGCACAAAATGGCACCATCCACCACATCGAGCAGGAAGCCCCAGCCAAAAAATGCACAAAATTGCTATACGCTACTGAGAGGTAGGAAACAGCTCCCGCTAGCAGGAAAATGAGAAAAAAAACAACTCAGCAACGAAAGCAAGAAGTAATATCAACAGAGGTGGAAATAAACAATCTTGTAACTATTGGCACTGTAAAAAAATAGAGTGTTTTTATCATCATAAAAATGGTCACATAATGAGACAGTGTAAGGAAAAAGTCAAGCAGACTTTTAAACAAAAGGAAAAAACAATATTGAGATCTACAATGTAGAAGAGCCTGAAGCAATAGATTCAGATATTTATTCGTTGTATAACTTGAAGGTTGGAAGAACAGAACCAATCGATGTAACAGTGAAAGTGAATGGTAGACCTGTTCGAATGAGAGTGGACACAGGAGCTTTCACTACAGTAATTGGGGAACATACCTTCAAATAGCTGAGTAATGGGGAACATCAATTAAATTTGGAAGAAACAACTGCCCAATTAAAAACATACATGGGTGAAGACATCCAAGTCAAAGGCATAAGTAGTGTTAATTATGGGAGCCAATCAGTAAAGCTAGCAGTGTTGGTATTGAGAGGCAGAGGACCAAGACTCCTAGACCGAAACGGGTAAATCAACCTTGAGGGACCACTGAGATTCCAAAAGGAAGCAGGAAGCATTTCTGCTTTGGAAAAGGAATGTATAAAGACTCAACATCCTGAAGAACCGCAGGCTACCTCAAGCCAAAACATGGAAGAACAGCAGAAGAAACTCAAAGAGACCATGCTTAAGGACAGAGTTCGAGACAAGGTGAGCAACCTCTGAAAGGAACAAGAAAACCTGCTGAAAGACCTTCACACACAAGATTCCCTCAAGTCAGAGTTTGTACCACTGGAAAAGTACGAAGAGAAACGGAAAAAATTCAGCACCTCTCTGACCAAAATGAAGGATGAGCTGGCACAACAATGCTTAATTTTCCAGGAGGCAGCAAACAAATACAAAAAAGGGATAGAAGAGCTGAAGAATCAGCTATGTGAAGCCAAAGAGGCTTTGGAAGCAAAAGCCACAGCATTTTCTAAGAAGCAGACAGATAATGAAATTCCGGGAGATCCAACCACTGAGTTCACTCAAGTCGAGCTTACACCTGAGACTAGTCTGGCCAATGTTGAAACCGAAGAGAAGGCCGAGATTAAAGTCAGCGCTAGAAAGCAGAAGGCACGTAGAAGGAAGACACAGAAACACAAATAAGGCTTTAATCTTGGCAGCACACAAGTACACTTTCGTACATAGGCCTAGTAGTCAAATTGCAAACGCTGATGCACTTAGTCATTTGCCTTTACAAGAAAAGGATGTGGAAGTCCCAGTTCCACAAGAACTTATTTTGTTGTTACATTTCTTAGATTCATTACCGGTATGCGCTCGACAGATCAGAGACTGGACAAGTTAGAGACCCAGCCCGATCACAAATATAAGAACAAGTACTTCATGGTTGGTCACAAGAGCCTGTAACTGACAAAGTGAAAACGTACTTCACAGAAGGTATGAAATAACCAGCCAGGGTAGTATCTTATTGTGGGGAGCACGAGTGAGAGCTGCTCCAAAGGGTAGAGAGCCATTGCTAATTGAACTACACAGCACACATCCAGGAATATTCCGAATGAAGACCAAAGCACTTAGCTACCTATGAGGGTCTGGGATGGATGGTGAAATAGAGAGTTTAGTGAAGAATTGTGTACAATGTTAATAACTACAAAAGTTACCTTCAACAGTTCTGTTACACCTTTGGGAATGACCAGGTAAACCCTGGGTGTGGTTACAAATTGACTATGTAGGACCTTTCATGGGAACAATGTTTCTGCTCATTGTTGATGCCCACTCAAAATGGACATATACGAGGTGAAATCATCAACATTTTATGCTACAATTGAGAAGTTACGCCAAAGTTTTGCCATTAATAGGCTACCAGAGATAGTCGTTTCTCATAACAGCATGGCAGTTACGAGTGCTGAATTTCAATGGATTATCAGCCTCAACGGTATCACTCATGTAAAAACTTCACCGTACCACCCTTCCTCAAATGGACTGGTCTAAAGGGTGGTTGAAACATTCAAGGCAGGCATGAAGAAATTAACCAGAGATTCCTTAACAACCAAGCTAGCACACTTTCTTTTCTATTATAGGACCTTCCCTCACACATGCAGGATTATTGATGATATGCTGTTTTAGGACGAGTTTGAACTTAATAATGCTAAATTTAGGGGGGAAGGTGAAAAGGAGTCAGGGAAGTCAGAAAACTAGACACGGCTGGCATAGTCGCAAGAGGAAATTGACCATGGCAGAGACGGTATACGTGAAGAACTTTGGAGAAGGACCAAAGTTGTTACTGGGTGAAATAAGTGCAATAACTGGGACTCTATCTTACCATGTGGAGGTGGAAGGCTGAATCATACGGAGACATGTGGATCATCTAAGGAAGAGAGAAACCAAGAAATGATTCCACCAATGTTCGCAACTGGGTCAACGTTTCCTGTTGAGAGAACGCTATTGTTCCTTCAAGAGTGGAGGAAACAAATCTGCAGGGGCCCACTGAAGCAGCTGATGGTCAGACAACTCCGGAAAAGGAGGTACTTTACAAGGCACCTGAATTTGTCAAGTTGAGATGCTCTATGTGGATAAGGAAACACCCAGAAAGATTGAACTTGTAAATTACTTATCAGTGTAAATATTTTGCTATTTTGAGAAAATTGTAATTGTAAATATAAAATGTATTTCTGAATAAAGGGGGAGGGATGTGGTAATCTGGTGTGTAATATACCTTTAAGAAGAATGTTATAATGGACGATCACATGATCTTCGTATCCAAAAGCAGAGTAGCACAGGCTATTCTGTGGTCAGTATTCTGTAGTCAGTAGCTAGTAGCAGCAGTAGTGTAGAGATAGAGTTTGAAGTGTTAGCAGATGTTTAGTTGCTGCTGAGTACCTTTGTAAATAAACACAGAGTTTCTACCTATGAAGTGCCTGCTACTCAAATCTATCATTAGTACCCCTTACAACAAGTTTGTGAACAGGCAGCTAGGGTCCAACAAATTGGTGATGAGGATATAAGACACACCCATTGGGATAACACTCAATCCTTCTGCCTTTTTGCAGGACAAATATATCCATATCAAGAGGGAATGGGCCCAGGCCAGCGGCAGCATTCTGGATGTCAGAATGCTCAGCACCTTTGAGGAGGAGGCTGCCGACCAGCTGGGAGGACCAGGGCCATGCATACAATGAAGATGAGAGAGGACTCTCCCAGGCCGCCAGTCCGGATACTTCCAGTCTGCAGTTGTCAGAGTGGGACATTGTTTTAATAAGGATGCCTGCTTAGGCATCCGCTAAACATTTTTATTCCCCATTCCAGGTGCCAGGAAGAAAAAGGAGGAGAAGAAACCAGGTGACCAAGAGCTCCATCTCCAACCCTATCTCTGAGGATGATGCCTCAGAATCCTCAGAAGTTGCACCTTCACACCATTCACTGTGCCCTCCACCAGTACAGAGACATTCACCTCAGTGGGCGCACATTCTAGAGTAGGCCTGGGGTTACAATCTGGGCACATCACTGACGCAGGTACACAGCTGACAGGGGAAGTGACAACCAAGGTCCCTGGCACTTGGAGGACTGTTGGAGACCAGGTTCCTGCTCAGCACCATGCAGATGACAAGCCTCTGGACTCAGCCGAAACATTCACGTCGGAGATGCAGAGACAGTCAGGGGAACATCAGGCAGAGATTCCAGAGGCCATGTGTAAACTGGACCGAAGGCTGGAGGAGTCCGTCCACATTCTGGTCGGGATTTTCCAGCCGCGTCACCAGTGTGACCCGTCGCGGGCAAGGCAGAGCCCCAGCCAGAAGTCCATTGACATACGGAGGTCCGGAAGATTCTGGTGGCGGGCGGGTGCGGGAAGTCCCGCCCTCTGTCTGCTGCCATGGCTTTGGCATGCGAGTGCTTGGCTGCCTCTATGGAAAAGGTGGCAGCCGCATTTGAGAGCCAGGTCCAGCAGAAGTGGCTGCCAGATATGCGCTCAGACCTGCACTCTGTCGCTCTAACCATGGGTGCTGTGCATCACTGGCTAGGCGAGAGGGGGACGAGGCACACCAACTTCCCTCCAGGTGGCCTTTCTTGTCAGAGAGATGCCATTATTCATCGACAGGGAGGAGGAGCGCCATCAAGGCACCCTGGGAGCTTAAGCCCAGGATACTCCAAGGGATGCCCTGCCGTTCAACACCCCCTCTGCCAGTGAGCCCATACCCTCCAACAGCTCAGGCCAAGGAGGGTGCACCTGCACCTGTGCGGGAGACCCTTAACAGGTTGGGGCCCTGTAGGCCTTGCATCACCAGAGGACGCCTGCCAAAGTCAAAGTCATCACAGTCAATAGGACATGGGAGTCAGCAGGCTGCCCCTGCCTCAGCTGTGGATGTCGGAGCTGCATCAAGACGTGGCAGTAAGAAAAGAAAGATAAAGAAGTTTTGACGACAAACAAGTGGCACAAGTGTACAGCCATTGTATATAGTTTTGGGACTACTAATTATATGTTCACTTATACTATTTGGAAGTTTCTTGGCTTCTCATCTTGCTGCTAGTTTCTTCAATGGTCGTGGGCATTTAAGGGCATGGAACTTGGTCCCCCATCAGAGACTGATAATGTTCTCCTATAGAGTCACTTCTCTCACATTATCAACATTGTGATTACTGAATATTCCAGTGTGAGGGTGTTTAAGCACAGGTCATCATTTATGGGTGTGCGGCTTGGGTACACATCATGTAATCCATTACTTGCAGCTCACCAGGTTCTGAGCTCTGAGATTGATGTCTGTGCAGAGTGTGCAGTGAAGTCATTGCATCTCCTGCTGCTGTTGCCCTGATGTAAGATGTGGGTTGACGCAAGGAGTCCTCAAGGTGAATGAAACAGGCTATGTGAGTGGCAAGGAACACTGTAGGTGCAGTGTGAGGATTAAAAGAGTGAAACTCTCCACTGTGGTCTGAACAGTAGAAAAGCAGAGGCTTCCCAAGGTGTTAGGAGGATGATGGGGTGTCCAGGTTCTATCACCCCTGGCTGATCTTGTTCAAATGTAATATTGAGCTAACATGCATGCGAAAGATAAAAGTTGCCCTTGACTGCAAGTGGGATTGAGTGTAGGATTAAAGTGTGTGTGTGCAATTGACTACAGCCTTTGTGAGACCTCACATGGAGAATTGTTTGGCTTGCTTGTCTCCTTATCAAGGGTAGGATTAAACCTCGCAGAAAGGGATTGCAACCTAAGTGCACCCAAATTCATTAAAGGCCTGTGGTATTTTCCCATGAGGTGGGAGCAAGTAGAACGGGCCTGTGCGCTGGACTGTGAGGTGGACTGAGAGGCTATCCATGTGAGGCATCAAGAGCTCCTACAGGGCCTTGCAGGGTCCATGCAGGAAAGATGTTTAATCTGGTTGGGGTGTCCAGAATGATGGAACACAGTCTCTCAGTAATACTAAGGCTATCTAGTATGGAGATTTGAAGGACTCTCTACAATCGGAGGGTTGTGAGTGGTTGATCCTCCACATCCCATAATGCAGTTGAGGCACTGCCAGTGAGTGGACTTCAAAGTTACTTCAATACTTTTTGGGATGATAAACCTGCCAAAGGATATGGAGTAACTGTGGATGAGTGCTGACCAGGGGCCAGTTACAAGAACTTCCCTGATCAAGAGCACAGAGGAGCAATCTCGAGTGGCCAAATAGCCTACTCATGTTGTCTTGCCGGTACACGCATGTCTCTTATACCAGCTGAAAGAGCTCTCTGCAAGGTCCACTCCCCATTGGGAGCAGGAGTGAGGGTGATTATGAGTGTATCCCTGCCGAGTTAAGAACTCATGTTGTTTTCAATGTGTCGTGTACGGACTTTGTGAGGGCATGGGAAAAATTTCATTTCTACTTACAGGTGCCTGAGGAGAACACAATCCTGTGCAGGTTCTGATGTGCACATTTGATGCAAGGGGTCTCTATATCAGCACAGTTTGGCACGTGCAGAGGATCACACCACCAGCAGAACTTATGTTAAGTAGTGCAATTTAATTCAGCTGTCATAAAGCAAGGTACATGAGAGCAAACTACAATATGTGTTACAAATAAGGAGTCGTGGTCTGACAGCCAGCAGAGGGTTGAAAACCAAATAGTAAAGGAGAAACTTTCTCCACTTGGAATCTGCTAGCTATTAGATTGCCACAAGCCTGTCTGCCATGCCATAACTTTGCAACAGCACCTACACATGCCTCCGTGACATCCTGGCCCTCATCTTCACCATCCTTTCATCGTCCTCATTGTCTCGGTCCTCCATGTCTCCCTCTGCCAATACTTTGTTGCACGAGGCTATGCAGGGCGCAGCAGACAACAATGATCCGGGACTCTCTTTGCGGCAAGTATTGGAGTGCCCCATCTGAGTGGTCTAAACATCTGAACCTCATCTTTAAGAGGCCCATTGTCTGCTCAATGATGGTCCTTGTGGAGGCATGTGTGGCAATATAGCTCTCTTCAGCGACACTCTACGGACTGCAGTGAACTGCCAGGCCTTCTGGGTTATTCCTTGTCCGCAAGGAACCAGCCTTGCCATCACTCAGGTCCTTCAAAAACTTGTGGCACCTGGGAGTTGTTCAGAATATAGACATTGTGAGAGTTCCCTGGGAACTGTGCACAAGCATGCAGGATTTGTCTTGTGTGATCATATATCAGCTGCATGTCGAGCCTTTCTTGTTGATGAATGTACTGGCCAATGCCAGACGTATCTTGACTTTCCGTGACTACCTCCCACCATGAGATGATCCACTATCTGGCCATGAGCTTAGTACTTCAACCTTACCCAACCCAACTTCCCCACTCTGACTGTGAACTGGACACTCTGCCTCCCAGTACCCTCCTCTCTACCCTTAGGACCAAAGCCTTTGAGATCACAAACCATGACCTTTAGACACATCTTTCCATGATGCTCACAGCCCAGAGAGGCCTTACAACGGGACCAAGGTATAAGTGACTTGCTTACCCTCCTAACATGCCCCAGACATTGTGGCTTCTTTCGCAGGCACCCTCCCGCACTTCCCCACTGACCGTGCTTCCCTTGCCCAGCCTCCACTCCACCCTTCCCTGCTGACCATGCCTCCAATGCCCACCCTGTGCATAGCTCAGCCTATTAGCACTCAATCTCAATTAAGAGGCTGACATTTCTGACCAGTCCTCAAGAAGGACAAAGCAGCGGCTGCTCACTTCACAGTCTAGGAAGAAGTTTACCAGGCGTATGCCACTTACATAAATGTGGACATTCAAATTTCTCGCTGGCGGTGAACTTAATTTGGAGACGGCACTTAATTCTGGTGAGCTGGCCCTTTAATGGGCATGCATAACAGACCAATACATGCAAAAGGGTTTCCCAACACTGTTCATCAGGTAACTCCACACATCTCTAATGTCCCAGGAGCTTAATTGCAAAACTTCACCCCACCCGTCGGAAAACTGATTTTTGGCATCCCGCTAAATTAAGTTCCCCGGCCCACTAAGCTTCTCACTGCATGTAGGACCAGAAGATTCTGGCCAATATGCTTCAAAATGTACTTCGTTGACTGTCAAGTGCTTTGGGATGTTCTGGCATCATGAAGGGTCCAATAAACATGCAAGCCTTTCTTTACCTCTTATTACATCAAAGGCAAGATGTTGGCTTTGTTAGGAAATGGGACTATTATCACAGTGGGACATTATTACAGTTTCACACACAAAGGAAAGTGAGAATTTCAAATACACTGGGGCAGGAAAATATCCAGAACAAATCCAAGTCCTTCATATTGCAAGGTTCCTGCTGTTAGTACGAGCAGCTGTTCTCCTCTCCATTCCTAACTCTGCTCTTCACTTTGCATTCAAGCCAGAGTTTTCTAGTTTTGTTTCAACGGGCAGGATTTCTCGCTCAGCATGCGGGCGCACATCCGACAGGCTCGAGCGTAAAATAGCGCACGATGACGTCAGGTGAGCGTCCAAACATCATCGCGCAGTCGGGCGATATTTCGGTTGGCGGGACCGCACGCGCGCGAGTCAGCAGTACGCCCGCCAACAATTAAGAGTCCTATTAAGGCCATTAATGTAGTAATTGACCTGGAATTTTCACTGCCCATCCAACGTTACGGTTGGCGGGTGGGCAAATCGGCCAGGCGGCCTTTGGATTTTTGAGGAAACCTCATCCAAGGGCAGGATGAGGTTTCCAATATTAATTTAAAAAATAAAAATGTTTGGGCAAAATTTTTGTCATCGATATGTTTAGGTGAGTGAGTCCGATGTGTGGACATTTTTTTCTGCATTTTAAAATCTTTATTGTTTGTATTTCAATTCCTCAGCCCCCTGAGGCAGTTCTCTGCCTTCAGGAGCTTTCATTGCGCACTCCCTCCTGCCCGCGCTGACTTCAGTGCTCGCCCTCCACCCGCCCCCACCCCGACAGCGCTGAGCCTTTCAGCGCGCCATTCAAGCTGTCTGGCTGTTAATTGGCCAGCCATCCAATCGGGGGCCAATCACGGGCTGCTGTCCGTTTCCCGGCCACTCCCGGGCCTGTCCAACACGCCCGCCCGACGACCTCAACATTCTGCCCCATGCTCTGGAGAAAATTAGGACTAATAGAATCAGCTAAGAAAATGATCGAAATGGGAAGGGAAGAAATATAAGTGTAAAATAAAAAATGTGCTCACAACATTACATTTCTATACTTTACAACCACCCCACCCCAAGGAACAAATCATTAGCTATTTATGGTTTCCTTGCTACAGCACAAAAATGTTTCCATATGGAAAGTAAACTTCAGGTGGTCTGTGAATGCCAAGTAATTTCCCTGTACCTGCCAGTGGTGATTGATGGCACCCACAAAGGCACTGCGTGACACTCGACAGCTCAAAGACATGTTCCGTTCTTCACAGTTGTCTTCCATAAAATTGTATGGAGATTACCAAAGATGCACACTCCAGCCTTCCCTCCACAACATACTTCTATCCCATCCACTTCAGCCCCATCAACACCCGGTGCTAACACATGTCCACCTCCAAACTTGTCACCATCTGATAGATTATTCCTTGGTGCTACAGTTAAGGGGCTGAAAAGGGCAAAAGGCCAGAGATTTCTTATGGGTTTTAAAATAGGAATGCAAATTAATGGTGAACAGGCAAGAATAGTTTTTACTACATGAACAGATGTTCTAGATTTACTTTTAAAAGACGTGAAAATATTATTATTGCTTTTTAAACAGTCACAGACTTATCAGGGGGTACAGTCAGAGCACAAACTCGATGCTAACATCGCCAAATACCCGTTCTTCATGTAGGAGCTGAGGTAATGTGCAGAACTGTCCAGTCCCATTGGCGATGGGCATCATGGTGGGCTGGGGGGGGCACAATTTGGCAGGATGGGCAAAAATTGGTTTCATGCCAATGTGAAAGCACAGCAGGATAATCCGATGGTGCCTGCCTTGGTGGAATGAGAATCCTGTCGGAGGCCGGTGTGAACCCAATTTGCAACCTGGTAATAGGATGCAAAGTAAGGCGCAACCGGAATTGTACCCCCCATGCCAGATTTAGCATTACGCCAGTGGGAAAACACGCCAGCCCAGAACACGTCTGGACAAGCGTGACGTGCAGAAGTCAGGAATCACGTTTAGGGCCTTGCTCAGGTCACAGACTGTGAGGAGCAGAAGATGCTGGAGCCTGGGGGAACACATGCATTGCATGCTGGGATTCCCATGGGCATGAGAAGCAGCTCACGGAAGTGGGAGGTCTCTGTTGATGCTTCGGGTCTGCTTTGTAACATCACGGTCTTGGCCATGGGCTGCTAAAGATGATCGCCGATGGGGGAGGGGAGAGGAACATCTAGCTGTGAGTGGGAGAGGAAGGTGTACCAGGGTTGGGGAGGGTTGGGGTGGCAGGGGAAGGTCTAGGTTGACTGGGAGAGGAAGATGTATCGGAGGAGGTGATGTGGTTTTGGGAGGGGGGCGTGTGGAAACAAAGGTGTTGGGGGGGCAGTGAGGTTGGGGTGTAGAGGTGTGGACAAAGGTGTCAGGGGGTTGGGGTTGGGGAGGGGCAAAGGTGCTGGGGATTAGGGTGGAGGTGGGGGATGAAGGTGACAAGGCGGGTGAGGTGGGGAGGGGGGAGGAGGAAGTACAGAGGGAGGAGGGTGCAACAGGGGAGAATGCAGCAAATGGGGAGGTGCGTGTAAAGTGGGAGGAAGGTGTAAGGGAGAGAGTTTGGAGTGGGGAAAGTGTCCAGGGTAAGGGTGGAGTTTGGAGGGGTCAAGGTTTCTGGGGGGAGGAGGGAGATCAGAGGGGCAAAGGTTTCCAGGCAGAGGAGGGAGTTCGGAGGGGGGAAGGTGTTTTGGGGGGGGAGGAGCGAGTAAGAGTGGAGGAGGGAGTAAGGTGGGGGTGGGGGGGATGTCCAGTTAAACATGCAAGGGAGGGGTCTGTCAATTACTGCCCCCTGCGGAGTGAACTGAGGGTGGTCATGGTAGGAGGGAATGGTAAGAATGAGAGAGGGCGGAGTGAGTCAGTAGGGTGTGAGGGTGAGGGTGTGCTGGTAGTGGTAGAAGGGATAGCGAGGGGGGTTGGTGGGGACTCGGAGGCAGGCACGGACCCTGGGAATGGGAAGGAGGAAGGTGAGGTCAATATGGAGGGGGTGGGATTCTCAGGAAGGTAGGGAATGTGCACATACACCCCAGGGCATTCTGAAAAGAAAGGGCTCTGGCTGGTAGGTGATGGTGGGGAGGTCGGAGGTGATGTCAGTAGGGTTGACAGTGATGGGGAGGCTGATCCAAAACTTCACTACGACCATGGTTGTAGAAATCAAAAGTGAGTGGAGTCCCGTGCTGAACAGGAACAGGTGCCGCATGGGAGTGTGATCAGTGGGTGGGCGGAGATGCAGGTCAGCTCAGATGGACAACTGAAAGACCCCAGCACTGAAGAAGCTCAGGACAGTGAGGTGAGTGTGATGGAAGAAGGCTCCGCGTGGGTGGGAGAGTGCTTGCATGAGGCTCCAAAAGACCCTGCCACACACGCATTTCTCCCCCCAAAATCACTCAAGGCCTGGCTGTGTACAGTTGAACTGCTAGTGTTAGCGGGAGTGGTGGCGGGGGATAATGTAGTGAGAGGTCTCGCAAAGCCTGTCAATGAAGCTGAATGACAACGTTACACATTATTCAGTGAAAGTGAATATATTTTCAGATTATATAGTGACAGAATATGTTCACACATGTGACCACTTGTGATCAGGACTTCTTAACTTTTCTAGGCATGCCGCTTCTTCTAGGTGCTGCCCTGACATCCGCAGCAGGGGTGGAGCCAGACTGTGCAATGGTTGGCCCTGTTGCATCTGATGACTTTGGCATGCGTCCTCTGGAGAGCTGAGGCTTGCTTTGGCTGTCCTCCTGTGGGCCAGCTGCTCCCTCTGCGATGACAGAGACAGGGTTGAGGGAGTCACAAGCAAAGGGGACTCAGAGGGAGTGGACAGCCTCTGAGCTTCCAGAGTGGATGACCCTGGGGTGCCCAGCTGCCAGTCCTCCTCCCTTTGGGTGCCTGAGGGCCCCAGCCAGACTTCTTGAGGGGAGGGAGCACCTGGAAGGACGTCGAGATGCCCTATTTCCCTCTCGCATTGCCACTGCAGGAACTCACCTATGGCTACCACAATGGAGTGCAGGTCTGCATGCCTCTCCACGTTCTACTGGACCAGGGTCTCCATGGTGGCCACCATCCTTCCCATGGAGGCCTCCATACGTGCACATGTGGGCACCACTTCATCAGAGAGCAGGAGGACGCACTCCTCCGACTCATAAGCCACTCTGTTGAGGGTTTCCAGCAGCTCTGTGTGATCTTCCCCCACCTTCTGCTCACTCTCCGCAATGAGATGGAAGGCCAAATCCAGAGGCTCGTCATCTGACTCCCTCCTCACAGATGCCCCCTCCCCAGCTGTCCTGCGTGTGCCCAGAAGCTCAGCTAAACCTGTCCCTCCTGCTGCAGATAAATGTCCAGGCAGTGACCACCAGATTGTGAACCCGAGCCTGCTCTAGATCCAGGTCCCACCGAGGTGTGTGTCTCTGCGCTGGTGGAGGGTGTGGGTAAGCACTGTGATGGGTCTTCCAGGCTGCTTATTTCCAGCTCTTCAATGGAGTAGGTGTCCTCTTGGCTGGAGGCAAGGACTTGGATAGAGCGGAGGGACTAGCTGGCTGAGGGTGTCAGTCACTTGGCAGAGCTCCCTGTGAACCAAAGTAGAGATAATTAGTGCATGTCAGCACAGTCAAAAACAGGAGAGAGAGCACTCACAGTTGAGTTGCGAGAGGGATGATGGGATGCAGGATCCTCATGAGGGTGTTCACTGCCGACCTCACCATCACCGCGGGCACATTCCACATCCTTGCCAGTCAGCATGATGGCATGCTCTTTAAAGTGATTGAGGGCCAGCGATCTAACCTGTTTCCCATGTGTGTCAGCATACCAATAAAATTCCAGCCATTAATGCTGACTTCTCTCTATTCTACTTCTTGCATTCTACATTTTGCTGGTCATTGAAGCATTTTAACGTCACGCTGTGGATCCTGACATCAGGAATAACTGTGTGTTCCAAGCTCCCCGCTAGCAGGCCGTTGCTAATACCTGGAACAAGACCGCCTGCCTCGTGGGTCAGGTGGGCAGACGTTGCCACTGGTGCTTGTGGACTACCCCACACTGCACTCCCCTCCATGTGTCTCTGCCTCTCCCCGTGACTGTGTGCTCTCTTCTCCTGCAAGGAGAGAAAGCAGAGAGTTATGAATGCTATAACTGGCTTGCATAAGTGGCAGTGAAGGAAGACATTTGCTGGAGGATGAATGTGAGATGTGTGTGAGCAGGCAAGAGGATGAGGGTGAGGGTGAGTAATGGCTGCTTAGATGGGGTTGTGAAGTGCCTGGAGAGAGCAGAATTAGTGGAGCTGCAAGGCATATTGTCCTGAGGAATGTCATGCAGGAGAATGCTGGGAAGGTCAGGGTGTAGAACTTGGTACCCTCCTGAGGTCACAGGTCCTCGTGATGCAATGTCTCCAGGTCGGAGGGAGAAGACTTCTGCATTGATTTCCTCGGCCACTTCTATCCATGCCTGCTTAGTTGGAGAGGTTGTCCTCTTCCTCCCATCCTTGGGAGACCTCACCTCACTCCAGCTGCTCAGATCCCATAACCAGACCCTCCCGTTAAGCATGAGAGACGTGGGGAGCAGCCATCTCAGGTCCCATATCCATTCCTGTGGTTGCTGCAGCCTCAAAAACTCATGTCCAGGTGAGCAATTGTAACACACGCTAGGGTTCCTTCAATTAGAAATCCTTCTTTTAAGAGATTCAGCGTGTCTTTGCAAGCAGCCTGCCTGATTGGCTGGGGAGCCTCAAGGCAGGATGCCAATGCTGTGGCTCAGTTAAAGAACCTCAGGAAAGCCCGCTTCAGCTGTCAATGAGTTCTCAACCTGCTGATGGGCCTGCTGTTTAGGCAGGGACTAGGTACAGAAAATTCAATTCGGAAAACCCAAAGGGTTTGATGAGCTGAATGTATTTTTTTTCCCCTTCCTCTACTCTTTCTAGAGCTTTTTCCTTTATCTTCCTTACTGTTGAATTTTTAAAATCTGCCTTCTATATTATTATTACAACCGCACCCGTTTCCCCATCCAAAATATAGATTACTACCTGCAGAAAGATGGGCAAGCGGCATTTGGCTCAAAGGTAGGGTGCCCACTGAATTCAGAAAGCTGGAGTCAAGTTTATATATCTCCCTCACCTCTCCTGTTCTTTACAAAATTAATTGTGGAACCCTTGCTTATTGAATTCGGAAATATGAATGAAATGTTTATTTTTGTTTCATTAGGCAAAATAGTTGGAATTCTTTGACTTTAATGCTCCCTACTGTTTAAGAATTTTGTATTTCTTGCACAGCCATCTTTTGACCTCTCTGAGTGAGGTAGTCAGTTAAGTGCTAATTGTCGTCAACTTAGGGGTAGTTTAATGCTGTGTGTCACGTCGATAAGGAACTGGGTTGGCACTGCCCAAACTCAATTTATTTCACATGGAACCTGTAGGAGTTAATAAATCTGATAGAATAGCTGGCATTACATAGACGATTAGGTAAGAATAAGATTTGAAAAGGATTACATCAGTCTCTGGCCACAAAGAAGTGCTGGGACCAGCAGTTAGGTGTGTGATGTTGTGAGTGTGGAATTTTAATTGCACCAGTATGTTTGAGAACCCAGGGATTTTGTGGAAAGAGAATGGGAATTTCCATAATATGTACTTCAGAGGGGATAAAGAAGTAAAGGTATCAAGAATGGACATAGTCAGTTATAGATGGAAGATACACAGAGAACAATAACAGATACACCTATAGGGGAAACTTATCCATATGTCTGCAGGCGCGATGCTGCACCAGCCACGCGCACTTGTGCACTAACAAAATATATAGAAATACTCTTATATACTAGCCTCACTTGTTTTATGAGATTAACCTTATAAAGATGCTGAATTTTTGCAACTCCATCCAGTATAACATAAAGTTAATATGAGCAATCTTGAGGAGAGAAGTAATCAACCTCCGAAGAGTTCTCTATTTGCGATTTTGATTGGCACTGATCTCATAATCACTGCATGTAATGGGATGTATCATAGGATGACCATGCATACCAATTTCCCTGGGAGAGTCAGTGGATGAGTTATCACGTCCTCACACAAACAACACGCCCGCTGGAAGAGTTCACAAAACTCGTTGCTGAATTGTTAACAAATCAGGAGGATGTGGCTAGCCTATGATGGGTCAACAAAGTGGGTGGGCTGCCCAAGGGGCCACGTCATACCAACAGGTACAATGTAATCACTACCTGTGAGGGCAAGGAGAAAGACTGCAGGAAGGACAGTCATGTTGCAGATCAATGGGCAGGTAAAGAGGAACTATGAAATTAAATTATCAAGGAATATAAATTATAAAATAAAAACAGGTACTAAGAAAGGAAATCAGAGATAGGGATAGGACCATTAAGTGATAGGCAAAATAATACCACAGGTAACGATGGAGAGATGGCAGAAATATTAAATAATTATTTTGGTTCTGTATTTATGAGGAAGGTAGAACAGGTCGACATGACATTGAATGATTGCTCATCGAATAATGAGATAAATACATTTAAAATAAAAAAGAGGATATATTGAAAAATTTAAACAAACTTAAAGAGGATAAAACTCCTGCTTCAGATTGCTGCATCCACGCATTTTAAAAGAATTTAGGAAAGAGATATAGAGGCATTACTATACATATTTAATGATTTGTTAAAAAAAGGTGCAGTGCCATAGGACTGGCAGATAACTAATGCGATACCCTTTACATGTGGCACTTGCAACTCTTTTCGAGTCAAAACAATTAACTAAATTAACAATAACAAGGGAGAAATCAAGCACAGCCCCTAATTCAGGTCAGCTGTAAAACCAAGGACAATATTTAAAGGAAACTTACAAACATTAACCCAAAATGTGATTAAAAGGGTCAACAAAACACCCCAGTCCCTGTGGCGCCCACCGGGCACGGAAGGCCTCGATGGTGCCGGCAGACACCGCGTGCTCCCTCTCCAGGGACACCCGGCCGCGAACGTAGCTGCGGAAGAGGGACAAACAATCAGGCGGGACTACCCCCTCGATCGCCCGCTGCCTGGACCTGTTAATGGCCAACCTGGCCAGGCCCAGGAACAGGTTCACGAGGAGGTCCTCCTCCTTCTCGACCCCCTTCTGCACCGGGTGTCCGTAGATCAGGAGCATGGGACTGAAGTGCAAACAAAACAGCAACAGAAGGTTTTTTAAATAACTAAAAAGGGAGTGCAGCCTACAACACCCTATATAAACGTGGTCCACGGACTCCACAAGACCGCAAAAAAGGCAGGTGTCTTGGGAGTCCGTGAACCTACACATTCTACGGTTGTAGGGGACTGCTGCGTTAGAAGGATAGGAACTCCAGATGTTTTCTTTTAAATTGACAATCCGAAATTAAATTCCATGGATTCATGCCACGGTGAGATTTGAACCCACAACCCCAGAGCATTAGCCTAGGTCACTAAGTATTAGCCCGTGGCACTTGTAGTAGGCTTTGCCTTTCCAGAATCAATTGGTTCAGCCATCAAAAGAAGCGCAGCAGATGATCTCATCTGACCTCAACAAAATTCTAAGGCTGCATTCCCATCATCTCTTGCAGATGCCAACTTATACTTAAGCAGGGGTACAGAACATGCCCACGGAATTATAAGCCAGTCAGTTTAATATTCGTGGTATAAATAATGGAATCCTTGCTAATGGAGAGAATAGAAGAACATGCAGAATTGAAAAATACAATAATGAATAGTCATCATGAATTTCAAAAGGGAAAACCTTGCTTGCCCAACCGTATTAAATTTATTGAAGTGGTGACAGAGAGAATAGAGTATTGCAGTAAATGTAATTTATCTGGATTTTCAAAATGCCTCCGATAAAGGTGCCCCATAATAGACTAATGAATGAGGTCAAAGAATGTGAAGCCAGAGGACAAGTGGAAGAATGAGTTGGTAGCTGGCTTCAAGAGAGAAAGCAGAGAGTGGAAGTAAAGGGCAGTTATGCAGAGTAGCAGAAGATGGGAATTGGTGTTCCACAAGGAACAGTGCCTCTCTGGGCCACTGCCATTCACAATTTTGTCATGAAAGTATAATCATTTTCATAATATTTTTCTGGTTTGTTGTAATGTAGGTTTATGGGTTAAGTAGTTGGGTCTGTCTGTGTGAGATTTTATTACATTTGAAGTCAGGTAGACTGTAGGCTTTGTTTGACCCACCAAAAGAAGCTAGGTGCTTGATGTGCTAATGAGTAAACATGGATGCTGGCTTAGCATGTAATATGTGAAGGGAATTTGCATTTTTAGATAGATGAAAGGGATTTTAGTTTGTTTACAAACAGCCAAACAAGCAAGGCTAGGGAATGTGTTTATTTTTCCCAAGGGTTACTGACAAATAATAGCGATATAATATTATGAGGAAAATACAGTTTCAAAGACATATGAAACAATCAAATTTACATATTAAAAAGGAGAAAAACATATACGAAGGAGAATGAGGCTGTGTGTCAGAGGAAGGCATTGTGAGATCTAACAGTGTGAAGCAGCCTTAATGAAGCCTCCAGTATTTATGCATAAGCCTGCTGTCTGCCAAAACTGAAGCTAGAGGAGAAAGCCATTTAGAATTGCATTGTCCAGGGTATTGTGTTAATTTTCTGGATCTGTTTAAAGTCTAAAATCGATCCTTGGACTGTTGCCTTAAAGGGGGTGTAACTAGGATTCAGGTTAATTAGGGATTTTAGGAGTTATTATAGTAGTAATTTGTAGATCTATGTATGTGCTTGAAATCTTTTATTTTGTTAATTAATATTTTAATTTAGTTTTTAAAAAAAACTCTAAAATCTTGGTGGACTTGTGATTTAAACTTTGAAATCAAAAATACAATTTCTAATTTTGTGGATGATACCAATTTGGTGGAGGAAAGGCATGAACAGTAATATTGAAGAAGATTGCAACAAATTACAGGCGGACATTAATAAACTTGAAGAATGAGCAAATAATTAGCAAATTAAGTCCAAAAATGATGAATGTGATGCAGTACATTTTGGTATGAAGAATGGGGATGTCACTTATTACTTGGAGGGTGTGAGTTTATGTGAGATACAGGAAGAAGGATCTTGGAGTACAAATATACCAATCACTAAAGGTTGTGTCACAGGTTAGCAAGACCATAAAAAAAACATCAAAACCCCAAGCAGAAGGCTTTATTTCTAAAAAGATAGAATTGAAAAGCAAGGAAGTTATGTTAAACCTGTATCAAAACTTAGTGAGGCCACACTTAGGTACTTGTGTGTAGTTCTGGTCACCATATTATAAAAAGGGCATAGAGGTACCGGAGAGGGTACAGGGGCAATTTATAAGGATGATACCAGAAATGTGAGGGTATACATATCAGTAAAGGATGAACAGCCTGGGCCTATTTTCTCTTGAAAATAGGCTGAGAGGTAACCTAATAGAGGTCTTTAAATTACGACAAGCTTCTTAAGATATAGGGAGAATGTTTCCATTTGCAGGGTAAGGCATCACAAGAGGTCATCAATATTAGCAGCCAAGAGATCCAGTGCAGCTTCCAAATATGAGGGGTTAGTGTAACACCCAGTTCTTCAAAGCTATTGCATAATTTTAACAGTATTATTCTTAACGCAGTCAACTGAGGTATGTGTATGATTAATTTCAGGAAGTTATAGCACAATGTTCTTTACAATCGCTCGCATGTTAAAAGTAGATTGACGTTAATAACTACAGTTAATAAATCACTGCAGTAATTGAATCACATTAAATACAATGTCATTCAAATTAGTTATAATTTAAGTTGCAATAAATTATAATGAACATATAGAACATTAATCACCAGAAATCACGGGTCAATTGTGATAAATCATTTTAACTGAATATCACTTTACTTGGAACTAATTTGATTTTTAATTAAGTGATAAACTATACAAAGGCTTTTACCTTGTGCACTTTTTGATTGTACACTTTGATGTATTTTGTGCCTTCAGTCAATCCTACTTCACATTAACTGATATTTCATTATCTTTCCCAGTCTATCATTAATTTCACATGCAGTCCTATCTGCATGTTCAGTCTTTCTATTGATTATGAAGTTTAAATTACCTCTATGTTCCCTGCTCACATGTGATTCGCTTCCTTCAATGGATGAGGAAACCTTACACAAATACTGGGGCTTGAGGTTCTTTCTTTTCCATCTTAAATTTCCTAAATCCATTTCTCTTTCGCTGCTCGAACTCTGTCTTCATTCTACTCTCACTTTATCTCTCATGGGCAGAATTTTCCTGTTGGCGCGCTGGGGCGATGATCTCTGATGTGCACCCGCCATCAATTAATGGGCCAATTAAGGCCCTTGAGGCACCAATTGATGGTGATTTTGCAGCGATCTTTGGGCAGGCTGATAAGAGACATTTATATAAACCTCACCCACGGGCGGGATAACAAGGTTCAGTGGGGTCGCGAGTGTGCTCTGTCAAATATTTAATTTGCAAAGTAACTGATATTTGCCTGTGTGAGCTGAAATACTTCAAAACGCATACCAGCTGTTTGGACTGGACTCACACCCTTCAGGTCAGCACTCTACAGTGAGGAATCATTTTGGGGCCTGCAGGTTTCAGGAAGCCTTCCCTTAGCCTGGGAATGGGAGTTGAACTCTCCACTGGAGGCACTTCCTTTGAGGAAGAAGGGAGGACTAGAAGGGGGAGGAGGCCAGGAGTGCACATTCAGCCTCCTTTGGGAGGACAGGCACAGGCACAAGTGATGCTGGGCCAGGAGGTAGTCCAAGGCAGAAGGGGTTGCAGATGATGCCACTATCCTGCTGCCAGGGTATGCAGGTGGCGAAGCAGCTACATCAATATGTCTGAGGTGCAGTGCCAAAAGAGGCTCCGTCTCTCAAGGGAGATAGTCAACTATATCTATCTGATGATTAGGCCTGAGATCTCCGCTAACTGTGTGGGTGGACACCCCATGCCTATGGCTCTAAAGGTCACAGCTGTCCTCAACTTCTATGCCTCTGGCTCCTTCCAGGGGTTGGTGGGTGATCTTTGCAGTGTCTCCCAATCAGCTGTCCACACTTGTGTCAAGGCATGCATTGACCTTCATCTACTACCGTTGGGACCAGGCCAGCTAGACACAGTGAGCCAGAGGCTTCAAGGCCATTGCTGGCTTCCCCTGGGTCCAGGGTACAATAGACTATACACATGTGGCCATCAAGGCGCCAGCAGGTGAGCCCAGTGCCTTCGTCAACAGGAAGGGCTTCCACTCCATGAACGTGCAGATAGTGTGTGATCACAGGATGCTGATTCTACAAGTCTGTGCAAGGTACCCAGGCAGCTCCCACGACGCCTGCATCCTCAGACACTTCCAGGTGCTGGTGCTCTTCAGTGCTCTGGCCCGGCTGGATGGATGGCTGCTGGTGACAAGGGCTCTCCCCTCAGAAGGTGGCTCATATCGCCTCTCTGCCATCCAAGAACAGAGGCTGAGGAGCAGTACAATAGGAGCCACACCTCCACAAGGGCCACAAGGGTGGAGAGAGCCATCAGTCTTCTCAAGATGCGCTTCCAATGCCTGGACCGTTCAGGGGGTGCACTCCAGTACCCCCCAGATCATCTGTCACTGATAGTGGTTGCATGCTGCACTCTCCACAATCTTGCGCTGGAAAGGGGCGATGCTGTGGATGAAGAAGATGTAGACACAGTTGCTGTGGCTGCACACAATGAGTCCAGCAGTAAGTCCAAGGATGAGCACGCACAGGGAAATGCTGAGGGGGTAGACACTGACCCAGGCATACTCCAGGGAGGGGGGGGCAACCGGGAGGCTTTAATCCAATGAATCTTCAGCTAGCACACCACAGAAGGATCTCCAGGACAAGCCTGGGCTGCAGCCTCCATGCTCGATTCCTGAATGCTAAATCTGCCTGGATAGGAACATTAACTTAGGGCCTTGTTAATAAAGCTGAATGTCCCACAAACCAATCATAACATTATTGGTAACCATCCACCTGCAGAAGAAAAGAGGCACCCTCAGCCATGGTGACATTACTGAATTTAATGGTATAACAAAAGGAACTTAAGAAAACAAAATGACAAAGGAGTTAAACATCACACCAACTCATAAAGACCTCATTGCAGGCCAACACAAAAGCATCAGTGATAAACCCGTCGTGTGCCTCCGGTGCCTTATGTTTATGTTTTCGGGTGCTATGTCTTGGTGCTGCCCCCTTGTTGGGACTGGCATCTGAGACAGCCTGCTGACTCTGCTGTCCTGTTGGCCTCGATGACCTTGGCAGCTGTCCTCTGGCCCGTGGAGCCTGTGCTGGCCCTGCCTGGGAGGGATCTACCAGTTCCACAGTTGGCATCTCCCCAGTCGTCGCAGCCTCATTGGATGCAACGGTTACTGGCAGAGGGGTGGAGGAGCTGCTACCCTCATCCGGAGCGCCCTGAGAGGAGGCCACAGAGACGACTGGCAGCTGCTACGCTGACGTGAGGTCATTTCCAACTTCCCTGCTCACCGTGAATGGATGGACACCAAACTGGGAAACTTGGTGCCCAGACCATATCCCACACTGGCACTGACCAGCTGAGGTCAATGCCAATGTCAGGGCTTGCTGGTCCAAGCGCATCCCCAGGAAGCCCTGATTGGTCTCCTGGAGGAGCCTCTCCATGAGAGTCGCCACTCTCTCCATGGAGGACGCATGGTGCTTGGCCATGAGGCTCATTGCACCGGCCATAGTCCGCGTAAACTCCTCCACCACGGACAACAAGCCAAGCATAGCCTCATGTATCTCCACCAGATCCTCCCGCACACCCTGCTGGGCATCCAGTGTTTGCTGCCTCACGGACGACTCCAGATGCACATCATCAGCCACCGAATGAGCATATGCCTGGTCCCCTGCTGTCCTCCAGCTGCTGGTGCCATGGGCACTCTCCACCAGCTCATCCAGTGACTGTGAAGTGCCGTCACTGCTGTGCCCCTGGACGCTAGCCGATGATCTAATTACCACCGAGGTGTTAGTATCTGTGCTGGTGCCTGCCTGGCAGAGATGGTGTGACGCTGGTGTGTCCGAGAATTCAGGGCCCTCAGATGTGAGAGGGGGGCCCCTGTTGCTCCCCCTCCCAGCCCTGCTCCACTGATGCTGAAAGGAAGAAAAAGGATGTTGGATCAGTTAACATGGAGACAATGTCAATGTGCATCCCTGTCCCCTGGATCATTATGCGCTCACCCTTCCATAAGCAATGGTCAAGCCATGTTGCAAATTTCAATCACTGAACATTCAGCACTGCCATGGCTGTTGGGAGAACAATGGTGATCTCAGTGCTGGGCAAATATACCTGCCCATGGCGCCCCAGCCTCACCGACACCGGTGGACCTGGGCGCATGGCGCCTCTCCAGATCTAGGGCCTCCTGCTCGAACCAGGTAAGCATCACTACCTGGGCCAGCCCTCCACCAGTCCTCACCCGCTCGGCGACATTATGTGCATTCTTCTCCTGAAAAGGAGAGAAAAGCATTGATTAGTGCTACTTGTACCTGGACTCTCTTCATGCATGGCCCACCCCAACCAGAGTGGGACATTGCAGGTCTCCAGTGCCTCCTCACCCCGCTGCTGCCGAACACTCACATAAAGATGCCAGGCCTGTCCCCATGCTGCCCCCCCTTCCCCCTGCCCCTTGGCCAAATGCTGCCTACATTGCATGTGGCACCACACAGTCTAACCTTCCATAACAAGGATGCGCAAGCACATGGAGCGCACAGGAGAGCAGATCGATCAGTGCCACGCCACCTTGAAGCTCCCCTCCCAGCATGTCATCACCCTGACTTTGACATGTCCTGGAGTTCCAGCGCTGCGTCTAGGTGCAGCTCCTCCAGGCTGCCCCTAAAACAGTAATGTGGGTCACAGTGTACCACATGCTGCAGGGGCAGAGCCCATCTCTTCACCTCCCTCTCAGGGTGACCTCGGCATGGCCAATACCTGCTGGCCCATCCAGCGAAGGACACATGTTGTAAATGATTCAATGCAGTCACTACACTCAGACTTGGGGGTGTTGGGGGCAGCAGGGGGGAAAGCCAACCCGCTGGGTTAAGTGACCAATGCCAACATGGTACTCACCCTTCCTGAGCGCAAGAGGTCACTTAAGCACTTGCAATACTGGATCCATGTGCTTCGCACCATGTCGTAGGAGATCACGACCTCCGCAACCTCCTCCCTGGCACGTTTGGCCATGTGGGAGGGCCTCCTCCTCTCGTCCGGGGGTACAAGGACCTCCCGCCATGCTGCCACCTCCTCGAGGAGGGCAGCAAGGCAATTGTCAGAAAAACGGGAGGCACAGTGCCCTCCTACCATACCCTCCTGCCTGGCCTGCTCACCAGCAGTGCTCTGGGGAGCCCTTCCAGTAGCCATGCTTGACAGCCTTTGAAAGGCTGTATCAGCTTTTTAAAACAGGCCGCCGGATGGCCATTGGACCCAGCGGTCATTGCAGTCCTGCCGCTGCCTGCCCACTTCCCCTGTCCTCGGGAGCCGTGATTCACGCTGGGCGGGCCTTAATTGGCCCACCCGTGTAAAATGGTGGCGCAGACCCGATCGCGGGCAACTGCTCCCACTCCACCCACCCCTCAGGCAGATAATTCTGCCCCATATTTATTTTTGTCTTTTCTTTTACTCTGTGTCGCCTCTCTTTCCCTTTTGCTGATCTTGTTCCGTGTTTCTTCTCTAATTCTCCCCTCTACTGGAGCCATGGATTCACTTGCTGAGCACAGTTCAATGGTCACTTTTGATATCTTGCCCATATAACAATTGTTCATATATGACCTTCTATAGTGAGAGATGAAGGACTATTCGATTTGAAGGACATGATCGATGAGTCTAAGCCTGTCCCAAAGCAATACTCACAGGGGCGCATTGGATAGTGATCAACAGAGAGTAGTTTGGTGGAGTACCCCTTCACTAATCCAAAGCTTTCCTTTCAAATTGAGAAATTGAGATCAAGACTTAAAGGCCTACAGTTCAGACTAACAGAGGAGTAGGTTAGTGAATGGGAAGCAGCTCAAAACTTGTGCTTCACATTGCTGGATTGGAAGGAGAAATATAATTTTGGCATTCACATCATCTGCCTTGGAATAATAGTAGTAACATTGTCCCTTGGCTCTTGGTTTGGCCGCATCGTCTGGAGTTTGTCCCACTGGAGAAGAAAACCTTGAAATGATCATGTTTCTTAGGAATGGCTCAGAATAGTTCACATGTAATGAATTGGTAACTGTTGCTATGTTTGCAAATACCTTAAACATGGTTTGCACAGCAGAAGTTCTAGAAAAACAGTGTTTATAGTGTCTTGCCATATTTTCTGTGTATCTTCCACAAAAATTATGACAGAGAATTAGGTGGCCCACATCCCTGCTCCAATCCCCACTGCAATTCTATTCCATAATATTGACTTGAATCAATTTAAATTCGGGGTGGGTTTCGGAAGGGCAGTGGGTAGGACGTGTGTGTATTGATTAGGGATGGGATCATTAACCCATGTTTCAGGCTTAGGGTATTTTAACTGCCAGGCCTTATGTAAATGCTGCTAGTGCACTTAACGCCCAGAACAGTCTGGATGTGAGCGTAAACTAGTTGTTGGCTGGGGAAGATCAGGCAACCTTCACCACCAACTGACTTTTTATTTATTCTTTCATGGGATGTGGGCATTGTGGCAAAGCCAGCATTTATTGTCCAAACCTAATTGCCTTTGAGAAGGTGGTGGTGAGTCACCTTCTTGTGCCGCAGCAGTCCATGTATTGTAGAAACACCCAAAGTGCTGTTAGGAAGGGAGTTCCAGGATTTTGACCCAGCAACACTGAAGGAACAGTGACTTAGTTCAAAGGGAGGATGGTATGTGACTTGGAGGGAGGCTTGCAAGTGGTGGTGTTCCCAAGGCTTGCATGTAAGTTCTTGGAGAGTGTTTCAGGAGGGTTTCATGGCAGAGAAAGTAGGAAGGGTTGGCAAGGGCAGGGCGGGGTGTTTGGGGGAGCAGATCTGGTGATGTCCCGCCCACTAGCTGCTGGCGTGCTTCAGCCTGGCAGCAAAGCCGCAGTTAAAATACCTCACCTACTATCAAAACCATTGGTGCTCAAATCATTGATCAGTTGGGACAGAGCAAGAAATGGGGTCACTTTCATTCCCACTAACCTGTGATTTTAGTGCCACATCTACAATTTTAACCACTTACCAGCTCTGTTCCCAACGAATGGGAAGTTATTCTTCCCCGTGTTGCTTGCTTGCGCAAAACTAAAAAACACACATTTAGTGGTTTTGCAATTCTGAAATTTTTCCACAGTATCTGCTTTGATTTCAGCGCCCTCTTTATTATTCTGAACCCAGCTTCTTTGCCCTAATAAATCATTCTCTCCTTTCAACTGCTACCCTAATTCTCCACCTTGTGTGAATATATATCCCTTTCTTTCCAATCCCTCAGTTCTGCAAATCTATCACTTTTTTTTTGTCTGTATTTTTTCCTCACTCCTCATCCCTAAGGTTAACTACTTTTGTCTGCTCTTGAGTTTGCAACATCTGATTTTCAACGTGCAATGCTGTCTCTTTGTTATCTCATTTTCAGCATCTATTTTCTTCCTTATTTTCTGCATCAGTTAGCAGTGTGACTATCAAATTCATAATTCATTGGACTCGAGGTCCTTTAGGATATTTCTGGGAGATGTGATAAGGTACTGTAAAAATACAAATCTTTCCTATCTGATTATCCAGGTCAACTGCTTTCTCTCTTTCATCTGACTCTCTTTCTTCATCACTGAACTCTTCAGGTTTCTGCATATTTCCTTTTTCTCTTGTTATTTGTCTTCAGTTTATTCACATTTCTGTCTATATACGTCCATTAGTTTATTCCCTGGCTCTCCTGAGGTGTGTATTATCATTTTGTGTTTTCATTCTTCTGCTCAACTTCTATTTAGTGATGACATAGTGGTTACGTTGGTGAGCCAGTTAGCTCAGTTGGCAAGATGGCTAGCACATGGATCAGACTAATACCAACAGCGTGGGGTTTGATCACCGCTCCAGTTGAGGCAGATGTGTGATGCCTCCTCGCCCTACCCGTAGTAAAAAAAAAATCACAGCACTTGGCTGTGGTTTGACAAATAACCGCCAAGGACTGCTTTTGGGAAGAGGCCTCAAAAAGAGTGGTAGTGTTACTGGGCTAGTAATCCAGAGGCTTGACTCATGAATGGTCCAGAGATATGAGTTCAAATCCCAAAATTCCAGTTGGGTAATTTAAATTCAGTTAATGGGGAGATGGTGACACAGTGGTAATGTCACTGGATGAGTAATCCAAAGGCCCAGGATAATGCCCTAGGGGCATGGGTTAAAATCGGCCTGACAAAGTCATACTCACCGAAGCATACCTTGCAGCCAATGTATTCTGTCAGAACTGCAATTCAATTCATGGATATATAGCCGCAGAGAAGGAAATAGATGTGGAGAGAAAAGAAAGGATTTGCTTCTATATAGCAGCATTCATGCCCTAATGATGTCCCAAACACAATCGCAGTAAATTAAGTATTTTTATGTAGATAAATTATGGAAGGCAGCAAATTTGTGCGTAGTTAGGTCTCATAAAAAGTAAATAATCAATAAATGTGCTTTTGGCATTGTTGGCAAGGGGTTGAAATGTTATTTGAGGGATAAATGTTGGGCAGAATTATTCCCTGCTCTGATTCAACTAATGCCATGAGACCCCTTACACTGCTCACTGAAACAGGCAGAAGGATCCCCTTTTAACACCTGACCTGGAGATAATTCAAAATTCCTTCAGCATTTTGCTGAAGTATTAGCCTAGAGTTTGCATTGAAGCTTTGGAGAGAAACATGAACTCTCAATCTATTGATTGAGAGGCAACAATACCACTGCTACCAAGCCAAAATATCAGGAGGAAATGAAAAGGAAATTTTAAAAAAAAGCTCAATGAAGGCAAAATGTTCAAGTAGTACAGTATTCAAACAAGACTTCAAAAAATAATTTCAGAACGGCAATGGATATGCTGGAAACATAGAGCCTGTCTGCTTTATTTGTAAGTAGAAAGACAGGTTAACATTTCATGTATGAGCGCTTTGATAGGCCAGGCTATGTTTCCATTTATACTGGTGCCCTGTTCAGTAAAAATCAGGCAGCATGTTTCTTAAGCAGCTTTATCTTCTGTTTTAATGGAATCCACTGTGGTTTACCCAAACCGGTTGGGTACTCAGGCCCAGGACTTGGCTACTGGTTCGGGTGCGCAGAGATGGGAGAATTCCCAGCTGTGCAAACCTGACCTTTAAAAATGGCAGCCCGTGGATTTTTGTTCCTGGGGAGGCAGTGGGGCTGGATTGGAAGTTGGGCCTGCCGCCCCCGGAACAAGTGTGGAGGCTGCTGAATGTGGAGGTGGGTTGGGCAGGCCTGCCTCTGTACTCTGGCACTTTAAGTTATTTAAAAAAAGATTAAAACAAAAGACCGTCCTCCAGTCCTCTCCGCACCCCCCACACCCCCACACACTCCCCATGCCTCATCCATGCCAACCTATGCCAACTCATGCCCCCAACCAACCCTCATGGCCCCTCATATCCCCAATGCCAACCCATGCCCCACTACCTACACCCTTGACCCCTCATACTTCCTAAACCCCCACATTCTTTTTATAGCCCCTATGCCAAATCAAGCCAACCCATGCCCCCCACCTATTACCCTTTGCCCTTATCCCAATGCCAATTCACCTAGTATTTTTGACAGTTCCTTGACAGCTTGACAGTTCCTTGACAGCGCCACTGAGTTTATGTACTTTTTATGCAAAATCATATTAGCTTATAACAATCCAAAGGAGTGCCTTACCTCTCCAAGGGGTGTCCCAGGGCCATGCCTAAAGGGGTACCTAACCTCTCCAAAGCAGTACCCTGGCTACCCAAATGAACCCACCAACTTCAGACCTGCTCCTACCTGGTTTAATTTGCACACTCAGGGTTTCATACTCCTGGCCTACAAGAATCCCTCTTCAGTGGAGGCAGCTGGTAATTTAAATGGCCAGCTGCTTCTGTAAACCACACATGCATGAACCCTGGCCTGACTTCAGTCCAGCCCCAGCAAAAAATAGGAAATGCTGTTTTCGGGGGTGGTGGTGGATGGGTGGGGCCTAAAATTTCTGACCATTTCCAGGCTTTTCACCACAACGGAGAGCTCTCTGTCATGGCAAACATCTGGGCCTTAGTCACTATTTTCCGTGCCTGTAATGATCCATAATTACCATATTATAATAATATCAGTGCTTGTTCCTGTCTTTGAGATACTTTTACCTTCTTTAAAACTGTATCTGGAAACAGCCAGCTGCCTGTTATTTTTATATCAAACCTCTTATATAATTAACTTGCAAAAGGTATTAAGAGTGTTTTATACCCACTATACCTTGTCTGATGGATTTTACCCATGGGTTTAAATCTAAGTCTTTTTGCTTATTTTGAGGTAAATAGTCAAGCTCACGCTTTAACTCCTAAATAATTTATTTTCAGAACCAGAGAAGCATTAAGAGCGCATGAACATATTAAAAGTCCTTTAACTATTGAGCACAGCCCAAAATAGCTCTCAATGCAGAACTCAGTCTATTTTGGCCCGTTAAAGTATACATCAGAATTAAAGCAAAATAGTGCGGATGCTGGAGATCTGAAATAAAAACAAAGTGCTGGAAAAGCTCAGCAGGTCTGGCGGCATCTGTGGAGAGAGAAACAGGGTCAACGCTTTGAGTCTAAAATGACTCTTCTTCAGAATGATCAGAGTACATTTTAAATAGAGGAATGCTAGAAACAGTAGAGGTCCAAAATCTGAGGGGTTGTAAGTCATAAGTCATTAAAATGTCAAGGACATATGCAGAAGATAATCAAAAAGGCTTCTAAAATCCTATACCTTGTGGATCAGAATGCAAGTGGGTACAAGTCACATTGCAGCTTCACAAGGCCTTGGTTAGATCACATCAGCCAGGTTCAGCCTTAGACAGTTGTTGGGGATAGGAATGGAGTTGGTGGCCAGGGAAAGGAGTTTGTGACAGGGAACAAAGACAATGGGGGATTTTATGGCCTCCAAGCTGGCATATATTTAGGTGGGGGGACACAAAGTAGCATGGGAGGATAGCCCACTGCCTCCACGCACTAAACCCCCTGCCCCCAAGCAGTGCCCCATAATACCGTGGGCGGGTAAGGCATCAGCATCGAGGCCCAGAGGGAAACTTGTCTACTGATCATAACCTTTTATGTGTTTTGAAAATGAATGGAAAACTACTAATCCCAGAAGCATAGAATCTCAGTAACACTTTTACGATTTTAAAATTAGAAGATTTATTAAAAAGAAGAAAAAAAACTTAAGCATGCAAGATTAAAATTACACAGTTAAACAGTCTTACAAAACATCCCCCAAAAATCCCACTTCGTCAGAACACACAAGTAAACTACCTGGTAACAGCCCCCTTATAGATTTTAACCATAAAAACCCAACAATGTTATCCAAGGCAAAAACTACTGCTACTTTAATAAAGTAAACCACACCACTCCTCACTCTCTTCCATTCTACTGTGGAAATCCGAAGGAAGTTCAGAAACAGACTGCTTTCTGAAAACAAAGACTTTTCTGGCTTGATAACTGAATGGCTGCTTCAAATCTAAATTTTCTCAGCACACCTTCCCCCATAAAGCCAACACAACTCAACTAAACATCTTTCCTTAAAATATCCTCTTCCCCTTTAAAGATGTAATCAATTGTCCGAAACAACTCTGGACTCAAATTTTTCAAATATAAAAATCTTTTCTGCCTTCCTATTGCCTCCACTTTTGGGCAAAGTAAAATGCAATAACCTTCTCTTTTTCACTTGTGAAAACTTTGTAAGTTGTAAAAGTCCCTTGTCACTTCTAAACTCTCTTTGAAATTTACCCAGCTGAAAAGTCAAGTCCTTACCTATCACCTAATGCAAATTTTAAAACCCAACCTAATTGCTCATACATTCAACTTCACCATAGCCTCTCATTACAAATGCATGCATCCAGAAACTTTAGCTTTCATCTCTCTTCCCCCACAGACAAACTGTCTTTACTAACCTTTCCCCAATTTAATCACACACACAGACACAGACACACACAACCTTCTTTACAGAATACCACCATATTCCCAAAAAGATTAAAAACATTCATTTTACACCTCCCTCAATGGAAAAAAAATGAAATGTCATATTTCAAAAATACATCTTCATTTAGTCAACCCATTTCATATTACTTATTGTACTTATCAAAAAATACTATTACTCTATACCGTAGCTGCATCAACCATGAAAGTATATAATTCTTTTGTAAGATTAAAGTTCATTCCAGTCTTTTCTTAGTTCTTCAACATCCAAGTCCTTTTGAACTTAGCTCTTGACAATGCATCCGCAATTAAATTCTCTCATTCAGCCACATGTATGATTTTTAAATTGAATGGTTGCAATAATGAACTCCACCAGAATAGCTTGGCATTTTAATCTCAAAACTTTTCAAGAAATGTCAAAGGATTGTGGTCTGTACATACAACTGTCTGAAGAATTGTTTGCAACATACACTTCAAAATGCTGCAACTCTAAAACCAAACTTAAAGTTTCTTTTTCTGTAGTTGAATATTTCATCTGATGCACTTTCAACTTCCGTGTGAAATACCCCACTGGCTCCTCAAGTCCCAGTTCACCTTCCTGCAGCAACACAGTATCAATACCCACATCGCTGGCATCAACAGCAATTTTAAACTGCTTTGTATAATCAGATGCTGCTAGAACAGGTGTAGTGGTTAGTACAGCTTTCATATGAAGCCTGCCAATCCTGTGTCCATTGGAATCTCCTGTTCTCTTCCTATAATCCAGTCAGTGGAGCAACTACACTGCTGAAATTTGCCATGAATTTCTGATAAAATCCACTCGTTCTCAGAAACCTCAAAACTTCCTGTTTCATTGTAATCACTGGGAACTCTACAATAGCTTTTACTTTCTCATCTCGTAGTGCCACTTGACTATATCCAAAAATGTGGCCTAAATATGTAACTTTCGCTTTTGCAAGTTCACTTTTAGCCAAATTTATCAACAAATTGGCTCCCTGTAGTCGGTCAAACAGTTCCTTTAAATGTAATTATGTTCCACCTAGGTTTGACTGAATACTGCTAAGTCATCAATATAAACAGCACAACTGCTCGGTCCTTCAATCACTTTTTTTGTTAGTCTCTGAAATGTTGCTGGTGCAGTTTTCATACCAAAAGGCATTACTTTGCATTGATATAAACCATTCAGCATCACAAAAGCTGACATCTCGTTTGCCCTTTCTGATAAGGGTCCTTGCAGCAAGTCAATTTTTGTAATAAACGCTGACTGTCCCACTCTCTCGATATAATCTACCAATCATGGAATAGGATATGAACCCACCTTTGTTACTGTGTTTACTTTGTGATAATCAATATGTAGTCTTTGTGATCCATGCAGTATTGGCACCATTACAATGGGTAAACTCCAATTACTGTGACTGGGCTCTATGATATATTTTCAAGCATAAATTCAATTTCTTTTTGCACTTGAGCAAATTTAACTGCATTTAATCTACATGGGTTTTGCCTTATTGAAACTGAATCCCCCACATCAACATCATTCAAAGCCAAATTTGTTTTCCCTGGTCTATTGCTTTGTGTGACTGCAACAGCTCTTGTAACACACTTCAAAGGTTTTCTGGAAGGTAACTTAATATCACATTTAGATTCTTAAGTACTTCCTCATTGTCTAATTTAATCAGAGGAAGGTCAATTTCAGAATCTTTAAGTCATGTTTCCTCTGCAGCATCTTCTGTTTATCCTCTGTCAAAGTACCTCTTTAACATATTTACATGGCACACTTGCTGACTTTTCTTCTATCTGGGGTGTTCACCACATAGTTTACCTCACCTCACTCAGTCTCTTTTCCATCTGGTAAGGTCCACTTAACCTTGCCTTTAATGGTTCACCTGACAATGGCAACAGTACTAATACTTTTTCTCCAGCCACAAAACTTTGAGCCTTTGCCCTTTTATCCGCATTTGCCTTCATCACTTCTTTTTAATCCATTCACAGGATGTAGGCTTCACTGGCCGGGTCAGCATTTATTGCCCATCCCTAGTTGCCCTTGATGGTGATGAGCTGCCTTCTTGAACCGCTGCAGTCCATGTGGTGTAGGTACACCCACAATGCTGTTAGGAAGGGAGTTCCAGGATTTTGACCCAGCAACAGTGAAGGAACGGCAATATATTTCCAAGTCAGGTTGGTGAGTGACTTGGAGGGGAACTTCCAGGTGGTTATGTTCCCATCTATCTGCTACCCTTGTCCTTCTAGGTGTGATATCTTTAAATACTCCCTAGCTATCTCACCTGCCCTACTCGATCTCTCTCTGAATTTCATAACACAATCCAGGAGAGTAGTTTCAGACATTTGACTCACTAATTTCTCTTGAATCAATTTGAGTGTTTCCCCTTACTTCAAGACCATAAATTAACTCAAAAAGACTGAACCCTGTTGACTCATTAGGGGCTAGAATATCAATGCTGCTGAGCTTCCCTTACTAGATGGTGTTCCTTGGGGAAGAAGGGTTAGAAACGCTTACATTACACATTTCCAATAAAGATTTAAACACATCTCCCTGACATCACACAATGGTGCAGGGACTAGTTCAACTGAGGTTGACATCACAGGAATATGAACCTCACAATAGAACACTTTCACTGAGTGGGAGCAAGGCTAAACCTCAAAATAAGGGGATTCCAAAGTACAAAATCACAATGCCTTCAGTTGACAAGAACATTTACATAACTATCAAATATATTAACAAAAGTGCAATGTATTTACATGTCTAGTACACCCGTAGCCCAAAAGTGACATAAATTTGTCTTAATTTTCTTAACTCTGTTGCTACGCCTAGATGCAGTCCCGATATCCGCAGCAGAGTTGGAGGCAGCCTGCTGATTGCTACGTCCTGAAGTCTGCGATGACCTTGGTGGATGTCCTCTGGTGCCAGACGCCTTGAGGGCACTGGCTCGATGAGGGTCACCTGTTCAGAGCCAGAAGCACCCTCGGCGGCTTGAGAAGCTGGAGTGGATGGGGTCACAGGCAGAGGGGACTGTGAGCGGCTGCACACCCTTGAAGTGTCCTGAGCAAAGGCCCCTGGGGTGTCCGGCTGGTGTTCATCTTCCCTGTGCGTGCCTGATGGCCTCACCCTGACTCTTGCAAGAGGTGGTGTGTCTGGAGGGATGTCAAGCTGCCTCGTCCCCATGTCAGCTACATCTTGATGGTGCCCACCAGGGTGTGTGACCATAGAATACAGGGCAGAATGCAAGTCCGGAAAGACCTGCAGGACCAAGGTCTCCATGGTGGTCACGAGCGTTCCCATGGTGACTGAGGCGCTCGCATGCCAGAGCCACAACATCAAACAGAACACAGACGGACTCCTCCATCATTCCCTCTAGTCTGCTGACTGTCGAATCTCTGCCTGATGTTCCGCCGCCTGTCGTTGCATCTCCAGCATTGAGTTGGCCGCTGCTTCCAGAGGCTCATCATCCGACTCAGACCGAGCAGGCGGCTGGTCTCCAGAACCCCTCCAAGTGCCTGAGACCTGGGCTGTCCCTGCTGCAGGAACGTATCAGCGAGGTGCTCCACAGAAAGTGAGCCCAAAACTAACCTGCAGCTGTGCCCCACCAACGTGTGTCTCTCAGAGCTGGTGGAGGGTGCGTGTGAACGCCGTGATGATTCTTCCAGAGCTTCCTCTTCAGGCTTGAGGGCCTCAATCTGCTGGTGCCTAGAAAATAGAATTTCAGTTAATGAGCATGAGCTAGATAAGACTGCATGTGACTCGCTGTGAATGTCAGTATTTGATGAAGTGATGGAGCTGTGATCCGTACTAGGTTGGTGGGAGAGGCCAATCTCCCCTTCCCCACAGGAGTGATCCCTGTTCTACCCAGGCAGCTTGGCTGCAGCCTCCTCAAACTCAATGAGGGCAATGACGTTGGCCATCCCTCCCCTGGTCTGTGATCTCTCGGGCCTGTTGTGTGCCAGCTTGGCCTGTATGAAGAAGAAAGAATGGCATGTGATGAAAAGGGGTGGAGCAAAGGTTGGGTGAGACGTATGTCCCCTGTATGTGGTGAACCCTACCCAGAAGGGCCAGAGGATGGGGTGTGAGGAACATGATAGATGGGAAAGCTTTGGTGAGAGGATGAGTGTTGATATGTATCCTTCACTAATGGTTGTAGGAGATCCCTGAAGAAAGTAACTGTTTGAGTGCATGACGCCAGGATGAGAGTTTGATTTTGGAGGAAGTTGAAGGATGACTTACCCTGGGGGAGCAGATGAGATCATTCACCCTCTTCTTGCATGGGATAGTATTTCAGACACGTTTGCCCGCCGCGCTGACCTATTCCGTGATGGCCTCCCAAACTGGAGAGGTAAGGTTTCCTGCAGCCATCCCTGAGTTAGAGCATGTGCCTTTGCACCTGTATCCCTCTGATCAAGGCTTGGAGGGCCTGATGCGTGAAGCTGGCTGCTGCTTTCTTCTTCTTCTGGCTGCCAGACATCTCTGGTGAGCTGGAGAGAGTGAAGTTGTGTGTTGGACTGGCCTTTAAATATGGCGCCCAGACCTTCGAACCCACCAGCTGATGGTGGGCGGACAGGTGAGCTCCCAACCTGTAGTGTGATTCAGACCAATGAGCGCCTTTGCATAATTACTGACCCTTCAAGCATAGAATTAGGCGCGAGTTCCTGCCATTCTGGACAGCAGAATGGGTACTGCCAAAACCATCTGCCACTGCACTTAGTTTCATGAAGAGAAACTTCTACCCACTATCTCTCCTTTCTTCCTTCATTCTAAGTTGTTTCCATCACCAAGGTATGCAGCCTGAGCGCCTTCACTCTCTGATACTCAAGCTCAATCTTTTGCATTTCCATTCCTTGCACCTGTTTTTCTTTTTCTTGCTCCTCTTTTTCCCATTGAAGATTTTTCATTTCTATTTCTTTCAATCTATCCTTTTCTTTTCTTTCTCCTTTCTTTCTAACTCAAATTTTTTCATTGCTTTCTTTTAATGTTTCTTCCAATTCAAGTCTTTACATCCTTCAGGTTTTTGCCTTTCCCTCCCTCTTTCTATATCAAGTTGCTTCATTCACAAGTGAAGTCTTACTACCGCCAGCTGTGACAAATTAGTTTCAGATGTCTCTTCCAGCTTCAAAAGCTGGGTAAGTACTTCAACCATGTCAGCCTTACCGAATTCTGCTTTTATTTCCACCTGCACTTTATTTACTAAACCTCTCAGCTTTGTTTTAGTCAGTCAGGGATTTCAAATACTCCATAATCACATCTTCCACTCCCAGAAAAGTCTTAGTAACTGCCAAAGCCATGTCACAGTCCAACTACCTTAAAATACCTCAACACAAATCTCCTGAGTTCAGGATTATCCTCATAGTTGTATCCTTTGGATTCACAAACTCCAAACCAATCAAGGAATTCTAATATCCCAGACAAGCCCCCAATTTTTTTATGGCTGCAGCTGATGACATTTGCTAAGCAAACCAAATCCTAGAGGGAAACTTGACTTACTGATCATAACCTTTTTTTTGTATTTTGAAAATGAGGGAAAACTACTGAACCCAGAAGCACTGAATCCCAGTTACACTTGTAGGATTTTAAAAGTAGAAGATTTATTAACAAGAAGAAGAAAAAACTGAAGCACACAAGAATAAAATTACACAGTTAAACAGTCTTACAAAACACTTCCCAAAAAACACACTTGGTCGGTAATCCAATAATATTATGCAAGGGAAAAACTGCTGCTACTTTAATAAAGATACCACACGACTTCTCACTCTCTTCCACTCTGCTGTGGAACCAAAGGAAGTTCAGAAACAGACGGCTTTCTGAAAATGAAGACTTTTCTGGCTTAAAATTAGATGACTGCTTCAAATTCATGGCTTTTTTCAGCAGAGAGCTGCTCTCAGGGCATCTCCCCCACACAGCCAACACAATTCAACTAAACATTTTTCCTTAAACATCATTTTCCCCTTTGATCTTAAATTCCATTGTCCTAAGTAGCCCTATAAGTTCAATTTTTCTAAACTGTAAAAATCTTTCATGTCTTCCTCAATTGCCTCAATTTTTGGGTAAAATAAAGTTTAGCAACCTTTCCTTGTTTACTTGTGGAACCTTTGTAAGTTATAAAAGTCCCTTGTCACTTCTGAACTCCCTTTGAAATTTAACAGCTGAAAAATCAAGGCCCTACCTATCACCCAATTTAAATTCTAAAACCCAACCCACTTGTCTGTACATTCAACTTCACCAGAACCTCTCATTACAAATGCATGCATCTATCCTCTTTGGCTTTCATTTCTCTGCTCCCACAGACAGACTGTCATTAGTATCATTCCCCCAGTTTAATTACACACTCACAACCTTCTTTATAGAATACCACCGTATTCCCAAAAAGTATTAAAAAATCTTCACATCATCCAGTGCTGAAAGTCAAGCAAGCAGTCTGGCCATTACTGGACGGGTGAAGTGATCATGAGGGGTCATAATGAAATAGAGCTGGATGTCATCAGTGTACACGTGAATAAAATGAATAGCATTTTCTCGAATGATATGTCGCGCGAGGCAGCATATCGATTCAAAAAGGGATGCTTCGAGGATAGAACCTTAAGGAACACCAGAGGCAAGTGTAGGAATAGGAAGAGAAACCAATGCAGGTAATTCAGTGACTATGACTAATAGAAAAGAATGGAACAAAATGAGTGCAGTCTTACCCAGCTAGATAATAGTATACAGGCATTGGAGGAGGACAGTGTAGTCAATTGTGTCAAAGGCTGCATAGGGTGTCATTTATGACTTTGATAAGGGCTGTTTTAGTACTTTGGAGGAAAGCTAATTGGAGGGATTCAGACTTGGAATCTCTGAAGAGATGGGCACAAATTTTGAAGGTGACAGCATCAAAAAACCTTTGCTAATTTTAAATTGCTACAATTGTAGTCAAATGAAGACAATATTACAATTTTAAAAAAGATAAGGGGTGCTAATTGGCCTATCCCAGATCACTAGAGGATCAGGAATAGGCTATACAGCATCTTGAGCTTGTACTCCTGTTCCATTAGATCATCACTGCTCTTCACCCAATCTCCATTTAACTTCCTTTGCTCCATACCCTTTGGTGACCTTCCCAAACAAGATTCATTTGCTCTTGAAAATTTCAATTGAGCCAGCATCCACATTCATTGAGGGGGAAGAGAGTCCCAGCTTTCTAGCATCCAGAGGGAAGCTTCATCTCTTCCATCTTCATATCAAACTGTTCCTTTGATGTTCATGATGAGTCTTGGTGCTTGATTATCATGAAGGGGGAATATACCCTAATTGAAATGCATAAGAAAGTAATTCATTATTGTGTAATAGCTGTTCTTCTTTTCCCTCTCTCGTTTTGAATTAAATAATGTGTGTGCACAGCCGGTAGAAAGGACCTCCATCACCTGTCTTTTTAATGGGCTGCCGATTAAACAACAATGAAACAACCAACAGAATGGCTGTTTCATCTATAAATACTTTATTGCAGTGCTGTTGGAGCATGGTAATTGAAGAGGGCTCACATTGTGCTTAATTTAATTGCATATGATGTTGTTTTAATGAGACTGTTTTTTTAAATGTATTATCGTAATCTTCTGCTCTTACTATAAATAACAATGATAAATCATTATTACAGTTCAGCTAATTTTAAAAAAGGGTTTAGAGCATATGAAATGAATTCAAACAATAGAATTACTCTGTAATTTTAAGTTTTAAGTATCACCATTTGGGTTTAGACAGCAAATACGGTAATAAATAGCTGGCAAAATAACACATTGACTGCAGGCAAAATACAATAATTAAGCTGTATGAAGGCAGTGGAGAATTTAATACTGTGAATAGCTCAGAGCCAAAATTAAACATTCAAATCAAAGCTTTATCCATCTTATCTACTAGTTAACTTACAATAATTAAATATTCAATGCAGTTTATTTTAATTCCAAGCTTGATTGGATTCCTTAAGCATCATATATTTTCAATCAGCCACAACTAAATCACTTTTGTAGTTAATTAGATCTGATCAAGAAACTTATTTCTTTCTGAGTCCAATTTTTTTTCAAATGAAAGCTCATTGAATCTAGAAGAACTTATTTTAAAAGATTTTGACCGTGGGTCTCTTACAATATTGCCATTGAAAATGATTTACAATGAAGAAAGGCTTCTAAATCTAACTTTATTAAGCAATCAGTAGTTCTCAGAATTCTTGCTGGATGACAGGAGGCCAATGTGCATTTAACAGACAATCAGGCCATTCCTGTGTTCTTGATCGAGGACCAGAAGATCTGGGTGCTGTTGATGGGGAAGCAGGAAACCTGAATATGTTTCATGGAGAAATAAGGGGCCTGAGTACTCTCAATGGAGGGGCAAAGGATTTGGATGTTCTTAACCGTAAAGTTAGAGGATCTAGTTATTTTTGATGGAGAAGAAAAGTATGCGTTCTTAATGGAGCAGCTGGCGGATTAGGTGTTTTTGATAGATATGTTGGAGGTTTAGTTTACCTTTATGGACAGGCAAGAGGTTAGCTATTATTGAATGGAGAGTCAGGACATCTGACTGTTCTCGATGAAAAGGTAAGAGGCCTGGCTGTTCTTGATGGCGAGGTAGAGAGTCTGAGTGCCCCTGATGGAAGATAGCAGGGTTTAACTTTCTTGATTGAGAAACAGAAAAGACATGATGGAGACATGTCATGAGGCTGGAGTATTCTTTATAGAACGGCAAGAGGTTTAGATGTTCATGAACGAAGAGGCAGAACATCTGTGTTCTTGACATAGAGACAAGAGTTTTGAGAGTTCATTGGGAGTGCAGATTTTAAGCAGACTGACACCCTCATTCAACTTCAGGACTGATAGATGAGCTCATTTGCCAAGCACAGCTGTCAGTGCTAAGAGTGAAATGGTACTGGATCAGCACGTTAATGAGGCTGTATGTTCTCTCAAAATGGTTGTGGCCCATCCATCGTCACCCTTCATATAACCAGCAAAGCTTCCCAGGTCACTAAGCTCAAAATAATCAGCACTGTAAAAACATATCCACTTCCTTGTATCTTTGAATCCTGAGCCTTACTCAACTCTCCCCTTCCAATGTGCTCTAGGCTCATGCACCCCAGCTCAACACATTCCCTCTTATTCCAGTGTGGACCCTGGGCCTCATTCTCTCCAAACTCATATACTGTTCCCTCCTGCCCTAGCCTCAGCTATTACAAATGTTCCACTGCTCTAGAGGTCCATTTTTCTAATTTGTATATCACCTCCACATTTTGCAACAATCCTGGGTACACCAGTAACAGGGCTTCAGTGCCAGGTCTACAATTCCTTCAGAGAAGGACATGACTGCATCCTCCAACAGTGCATGTTTTAGAACCTCCCAAATAATTTCTCCTCACCTGAGTAACATTGACACCTCTTTATGTTCATATTTTGCTCTCCACCTTGCTCCATTGACTAATCTTTGAAAAAGGTAGAAGATATGGATTCAGAAAATTAGTAAAGGAACACTTGTGAGATATGGATATCATAAGGGAGATAGGCAAGAAAGGAGACCGATAAGAGTAGTGCAACATGATTTGTAGAAAAAAAGATACAGATGAATTATTATTGGTCATGGTACTGAAGGAGCAAACCAGCTTTTTTTTATTCTTCCACAGATGTGGGCTTGCCAGCATTTCTTGCCAATCCCTAACTGCCCTTGAGATGGTGGCGGTGGGGCTGCCTTCTTGAACCATTGTAGTCCATGTGGTGTAGGTGTACCCACAGTGCTGTTAGGGAGGGAGTTCCAGGGTTTTGACCTAGTGACAGTGAAGGAATGGTGATATGTTTCCAAATCAGGATAGTGAGTGGCTTGGAGGAGAACTTGCAGGTGGTGATGTTCCCATGCATCTGCTGCCCTTGTCCTTCTAGATGGTAGAGGTAATGGGTTTGCGAGGTGGAATTTAATGGACATAGTGATGATACTGTCCACCGCCTAGAGAGCTGAAGGCAACCCCACCGTAGCACCATCCAGATTAAATTCCACTCAGGCAGTCTGCTGGCTGCCAGCAGGGTTTTCTGGGTCCAGCAGGGGGAATTTCCCACAGGAATTTCTCCTGCAGGACAGATCTCCCACCTCTGAGAACTGTTGGCCAATCAGAGGCCAACAGCCCTTTCGTACTGGCTATTGGGAGTGGAGACCACTGCAGTTGCAGCTGTAAACCCAAGGATGAGGAGAATCACTGGAGCCCCAGAAGATGGTTAAATGGGGTGGGGTTGCTAGGGCCAGTCAGGGGGCCCCAGCAAGGGGAGGAGGAGGGATCAGTGTAAAGGGCAGAGGTCTGTCTTCCTGGGGATTCTCCCCTTGCCGCTGATGGGTTCCTCCATTGGGCACAGAATGTCCAAGAAGGAGGGACCATCCCCTAGAGGCCGCAGACATTTCCACCAGGGTTTAATTGGTGGTACGCCCACATGGTGTTGCTCCCACTCATGCATTGAATACCAACAGCGGTGGGATGAGGTCCTTAAGTGAGACATAACTGGGGGGAGTTGGGAAGATGACGTGCTTTCCGTCCTGAGCCTTCCTGCCCCATTATACGGAACCCCTTGCATCCCAACCCGGTCTCTCAGGGAAAATTACATTTCATCCTCTGAATTCAAAGCTTACACAGTTGTATCATTAAATTTATTAATACTGGTAATTTGTGAATCAGCACCAGAAAAATGGCCATGAAAGCTGATGGATTGTCATGAAAATTCAACTAATTCATTAATTTCCTTTAGTGAAGAGAGCATGTGACTAAATTACCACACAATTAGCTCTTAATGCCTCTAGGAAAGCTAGGTTAATAACTGCCACCATGTGTCAAGAACAAACAGATATAGGGATTTCAATAAATGTGTGAAAAGAATAAAGTGTGTGGAAGAAACATAGACATAATAATGGAAACAAGAGAAGGTTTTTAGTATCTTTGTTATATTAAGAGGCAGATACTATTGTCATGATCACAGATCCTATCCCATAATTACTTATGGGCATATTGAACTTTTAAGTGAGAGGTGTTTTTTTAAAAGAGGACATACAAGCAAAAGCTGGCTAAGACCACTTGTTGGTAGGGTAAGGTAATCACTTGCTGGAAAATTCCTATGTAAATTACTTGACCAACTAGATCAGAGAGAATGGAATGTTGCACCTAAAAGGTGTGACACTGCCTATTTCAGACAGAGGCATTTTAGAGGAAAAGATACAATGCAAAGTGAATTGTAATCTTCTGTGTTTGCGGGGATAATGAAAAATGATTGCCATTTCAGCCAAAGCCATCTTCTGCTGAATTATATCCCAGACTGTGAACATAAACTGAGTTGCAAAGAAAACAGACCTGGGAGAACAACATGTTTGTTTTTTTTTCCCTTCCAGGAATACACAAGGAAAAGGATCTAAAAAAGCCAACTACAAACATAGTCCTGTGTGCTTTTTTTTATTCATTCACGGATGTGGGCTTTGCTGGCTGGGTCAGCATTTATTGCCCATCCCTAGTTGCCCTTGAGAAGGTGGTGGTGAACTGTCTTCTTGAACTGCTGCAGTCCATGTGGTGTAGGTACACCCACAGTGCTGTTAGGAAGAGAGTTCCAGGATTTTGACCCAGTGACAGTGAAGGAACTGTGGTATATTTCCAAGTCAGGATAGTGAGTGACTTGGAGGGAAACTTCCAGGCAGTGGTGTTCCCATCTATCTGCTGCCCTTGTCCTTCTAGACGTTAGTGGTCGTGGGTTTGGAAGGTGCTGTCTAAGGAGCCTTTGTGAATTCCTGCAGTGCATCTTGTAGATGGTACACTCTGCTGCTACTGTGCGTTAGTGGTGGAGGGAGTGAATGTTTGTGGATGTGGTGCCAATCAAGCGGACTGCTTTGACTTGAATAGCGTCAAGCTTCTTCAGTGTTGTGGGAGCTGCACTCATCCATGCAAGTGGGGAGTATTCCATCACCTTCCTGACTTGTACCTTGTAGATGGTAGACAGGCTTTGGAGAGTCAGGAGGTGAGTTACTTGTCGCACGATTCCTAACCTAGCTAGTCTGGTGTTCTGCTTTGGTGTGTGTATGCTATGAAGGTCACAGCTGAAGAACACCAACTGGGCATCCCTGTGCTTGCATGTAAAAAAAATGACTCTCTCTCTCTCCCTCACTTTGATTGCTGGAAGCAAATCACAGGTCGGCAAAGCCACAGTCGAAAAGGAAATCGGACAACTCCTATCAGCTAACCTGCAGAACCAAGAATCTCCAAACCACCTGCTCAACTGCCATAGGCAGCTCTACCGTAATCACCCCAACTTGATGGCTGCAATGCTTCACCATATACTCCTTACGGACAAGCCAAAAGACTGATTTGTGTATGTTTTTTAACTTTTACTTTTACACTCAATTTCTCACTTCTAATTTGTGTATATGTGCGTTGCATTTTTATTATTTTTTCTCATGTTTAGTAACAAATAAACTCACTCTTTCTTTGACTCAGGGCAGCCTGGTTATATTGGCTCCTTTTAAAAGATAAATACATTTGGACTGGGAAAAGGTATCAACGAGGGCAAGGATCCATTTTAAATTGTTGCGCCACCAATCGAGGGGGTTGAATAAAGAAAGGGGGCCAGTTCTTCCCTCCTCACCCGGGAGCATAACAAATTAGGGGGACCACACCTGGGGACTGGTCGTAACACTATTTTAATTGTTATTCTAGAGTAACATCACGGGAGAGTTACTATTTGAAAGATTCCAGTTCTTGAGGCACAGATTACTCAAAATAGATGGTCGAGAACTCATAAGTATATTAAAGTAGTTTGTTAAGAAGCAACAGTTTAGATATGATGCAAAAGCTAATTAGATATAAGCATACAACCCGTGATAGGTAAAAGCAGTTTACTGATGCCGAAGGATAAACGGATGGATGGCGCAAAGTATATTGACCCCTGTAGCTTCTGACAGCAGTCTTCTGCTCAGTAGCCAAAGTGTTAGGAAGCTCTTACGCTGGTCTTCCTCTATCATCCCTGGTCTTCCTCCAACTGAAGAAGGCAGCCGCCTGAAGAGGACTGCCCCCTGCCTCCGAGCACCAGTTAATACACTTTATTTTTAGGGGCTTCTTTTTTACCCTATGTTGATCAATTGTTTGACCATCTCTGGCCAATGACCAAGGACAGATACCCAAAGTTTCACCTCCCCACAGTCCATCACTTTGGCTGAGGTCATCTTTTAGCTTATCTCATGCTGGCTGCCATTTGTGAACTCCTGCCAGACATTGTATAGATAGGAGTGTGCAAGACAGCACCCTGTCGACTTAGAAATATCAACACAGACATGGTTCTATCCCAGGGGAGCTTGACATGAGACTCTTGATAGCACCATTCTCCCTGGCTATTGTCTTTGTTTACCTCTGATCCTGGCTGCTATGTATTTTGTTTCCCAAAGGGAGAGAGAGAAAAGACAGCATAAAACCTTCTTCTAGGGGTTCACAATACTATGCCTTTTAATTCTATATTATTATAAAGAAACCATTTCTTACATATTTTAATGTTAAATTGATAAAGAAATGCTACAGAGAACATTCAGGCATTTTAGAATCTAATCATTAAAAGCTGGCAGAGGTGACCACAAGCTGTCAAGCTTCATAAGATTCTGAGTCATAAGGGTTCTTAGTTCTGCAGGTTGAGTTAATTTCTAACAGACTGAGTTATGGGTTAAGTTCTTATTTTGATCTGCATCACCGTCCATCAAGTGAAACAACTAGAGAATTTGAGCTCCTCCTTGTCTGGATACGTACTGGATCTGCAGTCATGATGCTATTTAATTCTTCAATTTGCCCATCCAAAATGCTGCAGCATTTGAATCCCCCCCCACCCCACAATACAGGGGGGAAAGTGTCTCTGAGATAGCTGAGCAAATGAAGGGCATGAGCATTCTCCCATTCAGGAAGAGCCCATAAAGGTTAGTAATCCCAGCCCTTTTAATAGCTCTCAACCCCATCCAACCTTCTTTGTAGGATCGTCCTCAAATGCAGGCTTTTAATTCTTCTTAAAACCTTTTACATCACCAATTTCAATGCTCCTTCTTGGTAACTTGGTGATGAGGACAGAGACAGGCAATGTTGCAAAGAAGCAGTCTTAGTGATGAATGGAATATGGGGATGCAGCTCAGATCTGGGTTGCGCAGGACCCCACGCCTCTCCAATGCTGCAATAGCCCTGCACTGGGGCAGTGACTCAAGCTGTATCAAACTCCAGCTGGGACCAGGCAGTGCTTTGCTGAAACTCAGTGGAACTAATTTTAGCTTTCGTCAATGGACCAAAAATTGTTTGAGAGCAGAGCAGCCTACTATTATATACCTTAACTAATTTTCCCGTGGAATTTAAGCCCAGTGATGAAAGGGACTTCATGCTGTGTTCCTCCAGTTATACATCCTAAGACTTAATTTTCTTTTTCTACAGCTGATTTTTTTTGGGAGGTGTGACGTTTTGAGACTTACAAATATAGTTCAGCACAGACAGGGTTTGCAGAAATGGCCCTAGTTTAGAATTCTCTTAGATTTCTTTGAACACTTGCCTCTCTGCCTGACGTGACAAAAGGTAAGCTTAGATTGTGTACTTGCATGGTCTTAACTCCCTACTCAGGGTGGGTCACTAACAGAGCAGGTAAAATCACTTAAAATGTAGACATTTGGCGTTCAAATCCAAATCCTTTGAAATGTTTCTTTGATCACACATTGGAAGAGTTGAAAAGAAACAGAAGTGTTGGAAAATGAAGAACAGAAACAGTGATTCTACAAAGCCAAATAAACATATTAACAAAAGTTGTTAAGACTTTCTAAACCATTCCAAGGCATTTAACTCAGTAAGAGATCCTTGGAAATTGGGTTAACCTTTCAGGTCTGTGGTCTTTCATCAGAACTGGGGAATGGGAAACATTTTCCAGCTCTACTGATCGGTCACAGAGCTGAAACGTAACTTTTTTTCTCTCTCCATAGATACTGCCAGACCTGCTGAGTATTTCCAACATTTAATGTTTTTATTTTAGATATCCAGCATCCGCAGTATTTTGCTGTTGTGTTCTTGGAACCTGTGGTTTCTTCTTTCACCTGGTAGTTGTGCAGAAAATCAGGAGTTGAGAGTCTCTGTGACTAAGGAACTAAATGAAAGATAGACTTGCATTTATATACCACCTTCCCTGACCTTAGGTTGTTCCAGAGCACTTTACAGCACATGAAGTGTGAAGTGTAGTCATTGTTGTATTGTAGGAAACATAGCAGCCCTGAGCACGGCAATATGATAATGATCAGATCGTCTGTGATATGTGTTGCTTGAGAGATTGATGTTGGCTAAAAAGGTAGGGAATTTTCCCCTGTTCTTCTTCAACTGTGTCTATTGCATCCACTTAAGAGGGCTGACAGAGCCTCAGCTTAACATCTCATCCAAAATAAGCACCTTTGACAGTACAGCACTCCTTCAGCTCTGCACTGGAATGTCAATCTAGACACGTGCTCATAGGCTTGAGGCCATAACCTCCTATTGAGGAATGAGAGTGCTACGACTGTGCCACAGCTAGTTCTGTACTTTGAAATGCTTTTGATCCCAAGTTAGCTTAATCTTTTTTCTCTGAAAGAGGTAAATGAATGGTGAGTTGATAGAGCTCCACTAGGTAATTCTCTGTAAGTGCAAGTTGACAGGTCAATTAATAAGGCCAGTAGAATACTGTTTTTTTCAAAGCAGCAACCTGCATTTATATAGCGACTTTAATACAATGAAACATCCCAAGGCATATCACAGAGGCATTATAAAACAAAATATGATGCTAAGGCACATAAGGAGATATTAGCACAAATGACCCAAAGCTTGGTAAAAAAAAGGTAGGCCTTAAGGAATGTCTTAAAGGAAGAAGGTGAGATAGAGTGGCGGAGAGGTTTAGGGAAGGAATTCCAGAACTTAGGGTCTAGGCAATTGAAAGCACAGTCATCAATGGTGGAGTGATTAAAATTGGGGATGCTCAAGAGCTGGAATATAGAGGAGCAGATATCTGGAGTTTTGTGGGGCTGGAGGAAATTACAGTAATAGTGAGGGACAGGGCCATGGAGGTATTTGAAAACAAGGAATGAGAACTTTAAAATGAAAGACTTGCTTAACTGGGAGCCAGTGTAGGTCAGCAGGCACAGTGGAATGGGGATGGGACTTGATGCAAACTAAAACACGGGCAGCAAAGTTTCAGATGACCTCAAGCTTACGAAGGGTAGAATGTGGGAGGCTGGCCAGAAGTTCATTATGTTAGTCAGATCTAGCAGTAACAAAGGCAAGGGCGAGGGTTTCAGCAGCAGAAGAGCTGAGGTCAGGGAGAGTTGGGCAATATTAGGAAGGGTGGAAATATGCAGTATTAGTGAAGGTGCAGATTTGTCATTGAAAGCTCATCTTGGGGTCAGAAATGGTACTGAGGTTGCGAACAGCCTGGTTCAGCCTCAGGCAGTTGTCAGGGAGAGGGATGGAGTCAGTGGCTAGGAAATAGAGTTAATAGCGGGCATTGAAATCAATGGCTTCAGTCTTCCCAATATTTAATTGGAGGTAATTTCTGCCCATCCAGCACTGGAATTCAGTCTGATAAGTCAGAGGCAGTGGTAGGGTTGACAAAGGTGAGGTAGAATCACAGAATCACAAAGTGCAGAAGAGGCCCTTCAGCCCATCGAGTCTGCACCGACACATGAGAAACACCTGACCTACCCACCTAATCCCATTTACCAGCACTTGGGGCCCATAGTCTTGAATGTTATGACGTGCCAAGTGCTCATTACGGTACTTTTAAAGGATGTGAGGCAACCCGCCTCCACCACCCTCCCAGGCAGCACATTCCAGACCGTCACCACCCTCTGGGTAAAGAAGTTTTTCTTCACATCCCCCCTAAACCTCCTGCCCCTCACCTTGAACTTATGTCCCCTCGTGACTGACCCTTCAACTAAGGGGAAAAGCTGCTCCCTCTCCACCCTGTCCATGCCCGTCATAATCGTGTACACCTCGATCAGGTCACCCCTCAGTCTTCTCTGCTCCTACAAAAACAACTCAAGTCTACCCAACCTCTCTTCATAACTTAAATGTTTAATCCCAGGCAACATCCTGGTGAATCTCCTCTGTACCCCCTCCAGTGCAATCACATCCTTCCTATAATATGGCGACCAGAACTGCACACAGTACTCCAGCTGTGACCTCACCAAGGTTCTATACAACTCCAACATGATCTCCCTACTTTTGTAATCTATGCCTCAATTGTTAAAGGCAAGTGTCCCATATGCCTTTTTCACCACCCTACTAACATACCCCTCCACCTCAGAGATCTGTGGACACACACGACAAGGCCCCTTTGTTCCTCAGAACTTCCTAGTGTCATGCCATTCATTGAATACTTCCTTCTCAAATTACTCTTTCCAAAGTGTATCAACTCACACTTTTCAGGGATAAATTCCATCTGCCACTTATCTGCCCATTTGACCATCCCGTCTATATCTTCCTGTAGCCCAAGACACTCAACCTCACTGTTAGCCACCCGGCCAATCTTTGTGTCATCCGCAAACTTACTAATCCTACCCCCAACATAGTCATCTATATCGTTTATATAAATGATGAATAATAGGGGACCGTGCACAGATCCCTGTGATACGCCACTAGGCACTGGCTTCCAGTCATTAAAGCATCCTTCTGTCATCACCCTCTGTCTCCTACAACTAAGCCAATTTTGAATCCACCTTATCATCAAATTCCCCTGTATCCCATGTGCATTTGCCTTCTTTATAAGTCTCCCATGTGGGACCTTGTCAAAGCCTTTGCTGAAATCCATATAACTTACATCAACTACACTACCCTCATCTACACACCTGGTCACCTCCTCAAAAAAGTCAAATTTGTTCGGCATGACCTCCCTCTGACAAAGCCATGCAGACTATCCCTGATCAAACCTTGTCTCTCCAAGTGGAGATAGATTCTCTCCTTCAGAATTTTCTCCAATCATTTCCCTACCACTGACGTGAGATTCACTGGTCTGTCATTCCCTGGCTTATCTCTACAACCCTTCTTAAATAGTGGAACCACATTAGCTGTTCTCCAGTCCTCTGGGACCTCCCCCGTGGCCAGAGAGGAATTAAAAATTTGGGCCAGAGCCCCTGCGATCTCCTCCCTTGCCTCTCTCAGCAGTCTGGGACACAAATCATCCGGACCCGGAGATTTGTCCACTTTTAAGCCTGCCAACACCTCTAAAACCTTGTCACCCCCTATATCAATTTGCTCAAGAACCTCGCAGTCTTTCTCCCCGAGTTCGATATCTTCATCCTCATTCTCTTAGGTAAAGACGGATGTGAAGTATTCATTCAACACTCTACTGATGTCCTCTGGCTCCACCCATAGATTACCCCCTTAGTCCCTAAAGGGCCCTACTCTTTCCCTGGTTATCCTCTTCCCATTGATATACTTATAGAATATCTTAGGATTTTCCCTACTTTTACCAGCCAGAGCTTTCTCATATCCCCTCTTTGCTCTCCTAATTGCTTTCTTAAGCTCCACCCTGCACTTTCTGTACTCCACTAATGCCTTGGCTGATTTGCTTCCCTTGTACCTGCTAAAAGCCTCTCTTTTCCTTCTCATCGTATCCTGAATATCTCTGGTCATCCATGGTTCTCTGGGCTTGTTACTCCTTCCTATCACCCTAGACGGAACATGCTGAGCCTGTACCCTCCCCATTTCCTTTTTGAATGCCCCCCCCCACTGCTCCTCTGTAGATTTCCCCACAAGTAGCTGTTCCCAGTCTACCTTGGCCAGATCCTGCCTTATTTTACTAAAATCCGCTCTCCCCCAATCCAAAACATTTTTTGTCTATTTCTTTGTCCATAACAAGCTTAAATTGTACCATGTTGTGGTCGCTATCACTAAATTGCTCCCCCACCTCAGCCACCTGTCCAGCTTCATTCCCCAGAATTAGGTCCAGCACTGCGCCGTCCCGTGCTGGACCCTTAACATATTGACCTAAAAAGTTCTCCTGTACCCATTTCAAAAAATCCTCTCCAGCCAAGCCCTTAACACTATGTCTATCCCAATCAATGTTGGGAAAGTTGAAATCACCTAATATAATTACCCTATTGTTATTATTTTTACACACTTCCGCAAATTGTGCACATATTTGCTCCACAGTTTCCCACTGACTATCTGGGGGTCTATAATAAACACCTAACAATGTGGCTGCCCCTTTTTTATTCCTAAGCTCTACCCATAAAGCTTCATTCGATGCCCCCTCCAAGATATCATCTCTCCTTACTGCAGTAACGGACTCCTTAACTAATAATGCAATGCCTCCTCCTCTTTTACCCCCTCCCCTGTCGCACCTGAAGAATCTATATCCCAGAATGTTGAGCTGCCAATCCTGTCCCTCCCTCAACCATGTCTCAGTGATGGCTACTAGATCACAATTCCACATGTCGATCCTCACCCTTAACTCTTTCGTTTTATCTGTAATACTCCTGGCATTAAAGTAGAGGCCATCCAGCCTTGCCATACTCCCTTGAATCTTAATGCAGCTGTACTCCCTCTGACTTGATTATTGGAGTTGGATGTTGTCAGCGTGCATGTGGAAACTGACGTGTTTTTGGGTGATGTCACCAAGGGGCAGCATATTGTTCAGAAATAGGAGGGAGGCAGGGATAGATCCTTGTGGGCCACCAGAAATATCTGCACAGGAACAGGAAGAGAAGCCAATGATGATAATTCCCTGGCTGCAATTAGAAAGATAAGAATGGAACCAGGCTAATGCTGTCCCAGCCAGCTGAACAATGGCAGAAAGGCAATGGAGGAGGATGGTGTGGTTAACCTTGTCCAAGGTTGCAGACAGGTTGATCAGGACAATTGGAATAGTTTGCCTTTGTAACAGTCACATAGGATTTCATTTGTGACTTAGGGAGCCATTTCAGTATTGTAACAGGGAGGAAAGCTGATTGGAGGGATTCAAATGTGGAGTTCCGGGCAAGCTTAGCATAAATTTGGGAGGCAACAGCAGCTTCAAAGACATGGAGCGGAAAGGGAGATCACACATGGGGCAGTAGTTGGCAAGGATAGAGGGCTCCAAGGGTTGATTTTTTTGAGGATAGTGATGATGGCAAATGGGAAGGAAAGAAGCTGAGGAGAAAGAACCATTAACAATGTCAACTAACATGGAAGCCAGGGAGGGAGTTAGATGGTCAGTACTTTAGTGGGAATAAGGTCCAGAGAACAGAAGGTTGATCTCAGAGATAAAATGAGTGGAAACAGGAGAAATAGAAAGCACAATTTCAGTGTTAGAGCATGGTAGGGGGAGCCTCTTAAAGGAGGTTCATCCCGGTGGGTTAGTGGAAGGGATGGAAATGGCAAAGGCAGCTGATTGGATGATTTCAATCTTGGTGAAAAATAAACCCATGAGTTCCCTGCACTTCTTGTTGGAGCTGAGTGTGGCAGAGACAGGGGAGAGGAGTTTACGAAGGTGGTTTGCCTTGGAGAAAAGAAGCCACAAGTTACCTTTGTCTTCCAGGATAATTCTGTAATAGTGAAGAGTTTTTGCAGACGAGAGCAGGACCTGATTAGGTCCAGCCATTTCTGGCAGTGAACGGCTAAACCAGTTGTCTGCCATTTTCATTCAAGTTTGCATCGCTTGGACTTAAGGGAGTGGAGATGAGGGCCATACCAGGGGTATGGCCAGAAAAAGAGAGTAGTGTTTTATTGGGGACTAGGACATTAAAGGTGGAGATGAGGGCGTGGTTGTGCAAATTGGTAGCTACAGAAATGTTGTGGTGCATGGAGGGCCAATGGGTAGACAGTTAGGATTTTGATAGTCCAGTTGTAAGTGAACTGGTGATAGATTTTTTTTCCCCCCATGAATCGATAAAGGAGGTAGGAGTGGGGAATGGAAGGGGAATGTGGGTATTGGGTGATACAGCAAAGTGATAATTGATGGCCTTATCTGTGCTTGATAGTATGGGAGTAGCAGAGCCAAATGAGATGGCAAGGTCAAAGGTGTGGTTGTGAATATGGGTTTAGAGGAGTTGGCATGAAGGGTGATATTAAGGGTGGACAGGAGGCTAGTTAACTCAGATGAGAGAGAAAATGAATTTAGTTGGAGTTTGAAATCACTGAGAAGGATAATCTACTCAATGCAGAGGCTGAGGGAGGAAAGCAGTGAAGAGAGCTCATTGAGAAAATTGGCATGGTACTTGGGTGGGCGGTGGAGAATGAGGATCTTGAATGAGAGGTAAGAGGGGTGGAAAAAGGAGAGATGTTCAAAGGAGGAGAATGTGCCAGAGGTATAAGGGGACAGGTCAAAGTGCGATTTGGTTATAAGAGCCACACCATTACCACACTGGTCTGGACAAAGCAAGTGATGAAAGATGTAGCCTTCAGTTAGGGAGAAAGTGTCATCACCCCTCAGCCAGGTTTCTGTCAAGACCTGATGTTGATGCAATCATCTGCAATAAGCTCATGGATTGGAAGGGTTTTGTTCACAAATGAATGAACATTCTGGAGGGAGGTGAAAAGAGAACTGATCCACAGGCAGAGTCCACAGAATCAGCACTGGAAGCAGTGAGTTGGACACGGTGGAGATTAGCCAACTTAAACTCCAGCCAGCTGACTTGACAGGAATGTCAGTATGAGAGAATGATGGAGCAGCTGGGGTTGCTGATCCTGAGGAGGAAATGACAAAAATCTCAATGGGGCCTTTGGAGAATGCCAAGAGAGTGACAAAAAGGGAAGCTGGAGGTTTATCTAAGAGGGAGTTAGGAATGGGATGATGACAGGAGAGTAGGCAGATCGAGGAGTACTGAAGGGTTTGGGTTGGTTTTGGGATTTAGGAAGAGGAGAGAAATGAAAGGAGGCAGAATGACAGGGAAAAGAGTCTAGAAGAGGTAGACAGGACCGTAGTAAAGAGAGAGAGGAAAATAATGAAGGAGATTGGAAGTGGAATTTGTGGGCTTGGGTCTGGAGCAGCAGCCAAAGTATGCGCATGGATAGACATGGGGAAATCATAAGATAAGGTTACATAGCAATAATTAGGATGCATATATCCTAGTGGTCAATGGGAATTGGAGAGAAGACAATAGGAGAGAGTCCAGAATTAAAGTATTAAGTCCCAGAGTGAGTTAAAGTTGATGAAGGTAGGTAGAGTCGATGTGAGGCAATGAGGAACAATTGTCCAGGTTTGGGGTTAAGTGTGGCAGGTGAAATAACTCCGGAGGTATTGACGGGTAAGTTTCAGAAGATGGACTGATGGAGGAATTCCCATTGCAATGAAGATTAAGGAGGCATGCAGAACTGATTGTAGGTTGAAAGATGACATTAAAGTTGGAGGGCACCATATGTTCCAAAATATTGATAGGACATAAAGTGCCAAAGTACTCAATCAGCTAAAAAATGTTTTGGGATATTCTGAGATTGTGAAAGATGCGATATTGCTACTTTTTTATTACTTTCCAAAGGAATAATGATAAATTTGGAGGAGGCAATGCCAAGGCTACAGTTAGATGCGCAATTTTAAAGCCGCAGAGAATCCAACAGTGTAGATTTACCAGGGCTAAAATACGAATGAGAAACAAGTTATGAGGAGCAATTTTAGAATAATAGAAATTTTTGAGGAAGTAGCAAGGAGGATTAATGAGGGTAGTGCAGTGGATGTTGTCTATATGGATTTTAGTAAGGCATTTGACAAGGTCCCACATGGCAGACTGGTCAGAAAAGTGAGATCTCAAAGGATACAGGGGAAAGTGGCAGGTTGGATCTAAAATTGGCTCAGCAACAGAAAATAATGGATGGTTTTGCGAATGGAAAACGGTTTCCAAATTGTGTTCCACAGGGCTCAGTGTTGGGGCCTTTGCTGTTTGTTGCGTCTATTAATGATTTGGACTTAAATGTGGGTGGCATGATTGGGAAATTTGCAGGTGACACAAAAATTGGAAGTAGTTGATAGTGAAGAGGATAGCTGCTGACTCCAGAATTTTATCAGTGGTTTGTGAAGATGGCACTCCCTCCAATCCAGCAGCTACCACCCAGGCCAGTTGAAGAGGAGAAGTTGCAATCCCTGATCACATAGCGACCACAGAGACTCAGGCTTCTTTAACCGGTTTTATTCTAGCATATGCAAAGGAGCTGCAACCATTCCTAAGACCGAAGACCCAACTCCCAGACTGATTACATTTTGTTACTTATGTACTTTTTCTTATCAAAATACATTTGAGTACATTTGAATACATCCAATCGGTAACCGACACACAGGCCCCATGTTAACACTATCCTATTGAGTACATAAACATGTGATTTTGCTAACCAATTATTCTAAAGGATGTATACATAATTATATTATCCAATCAAAATTAAAATGCGTACGCAAAGACCTTGGTTCTCACAACTCAGGACTGTTTGTCTTTCATCAAAGCCCCTTCTTTGTCTATTGTATGTCCTCCCATATCTAAGCTAAAACTATCTGCCCCTTCCCTATCTGAGAGAGGAATACACTAAATCTAACTTTATACCATGTTTTATCTCCAGTCTAGCTCTCAACGCTTCACCGCATCGTTGCACCACTTGAATTGTCCTGCCTGTTACTGGACATTAGCTCATCTCTTGACTTCTGTGTAAATCACACAAAAACTCAAAGCCTCTTTGTGTGCAATATCCATCTGCTTATCCTGAACTGTTAATATGTTTAGCATCAATGGCTGCCTGGAGATTTTAAGTATGTTCAGCAAATTCTTACTGTGTTCTCTTTTAGCATTTTTAATTTCCTCCCAACAGTTTGGTTGAATGGATGGGGAAGTGGCAAATGGAATTCAATCCGGAAAAATGTGATGTAATGCATTTGTGGAGGGCAAACAAAGCAAGGGAATACTCAATAAACGGGAAGTTATTGGGAAGGGTTGAGGAAGTGAGAGATCTTGGAGTGCATGTCCACAGGTCCTTGAAGAGAGGTGGAGAAGGTGGTCAGGAAAGCATATGGAATATTTTCCTTCATTGGGCGAGGTATTGAATACAGAAGCAGGGATGTAATGATGGAATTGTATAAAATGCAGGTTAGGCCACAGTTGGATTTTTGTGTACAGTTCTAGTCACCACATTACAGGAAGGTCATAATTGCTCTGGAGAGAGCACAGAGGAGATTTACAAGAGTGTTGCCAGGGCTTGAAAATTTCAGCTAATAGGAGAGATTGAATAGGCTAGGGTTGTTTTCCTTAGAACAGAGGAGGCCAAGGGGTGACCTAATTGAGGTATACAAAATTATGAGGAGTCTACATAGGGTAGACAGTAAAGACTTGTTTCCCCTAGCTGAGGGGTCAATCACCAGGGGGCATAGATTTAAGGTGATTGGTAGAAGGATTAGGGGGGACATGAGGAAAAACTTTTCACCCAGAGGATGGTAGGCTTGTGGAATTCATTGCCTAAGCGGTGGTTCAGGCTGAAAAGCTCAACTCATTTAAAAGGAACCTGGATCTGCATCTGATGTGCTGACAGCTAAGGGCAAAATACTGCGGATGCTGGAAATCTGAAACAAAAACAAAAATGCTGGAAAAACCCAGCAGGTCTGACAGCATCTGTGGAGAGAAAGTTAGAGTTAAAACTTTGAGTCTGTATGATTCTTTTTCAGAGCTAAAGAGAAGTAAAAATGTGGTGAAATATATACTGTTTAAGGGGGTTGGAACAGGTGAAGCTGGATAGAAGGCCAGTGATAAGTGGAGGCAAAGGATAGATTACAAAAGATGTCATAAACAAAAGGTTGAAGGGGTGTTGATGGTGGTAATACTGGCTAAAGGAGGTGCTAATGGTGACACTAAGAATAGAAAACAGAATGAGCAAGTAACAGATGGCCCGAGTGGGAGTGGGGAGAGGGGCGGCGGGGGAGGGGATGGTGGTGGGAAAAAAGATCGAAAATAGGCTAAAAGGTGGGGATAAAACAATGAATAAAAATGGAAATAAATTTTTAAAATAATAATTTTTAAAAAGTGGAAAAAATATATATAATACTTAAAATATAAAAATGAATATTGAAAAAAAGGGATCAAAAAGGGGGTGGGGGTGGAGGAGAGAGTTCATGGTCTGAAGTTGTTGAACGCAATATTCAGTCCGGAAGGCTGTAAAATGCCTAGTTGGAAGATGAGGTGCTGTTCCTCCAGTTTGCGTTGAGCTCCACTGGAACGTTGCAGCAGGCCAAGGGCGGACATGTGGACATGAGAGCAGGGCAGTGTGTTGAAATGGCAAGCAATAGGAAGGTCTGGGCCATGCTTGCGGACAGAACGAAGGTGTTCCGCAAAGCGGTCACCCAGTCTGCATTTGGTCTCTCCAATGTAGAGGAAACCGCATTTGGAATTGATATGGTAGCTAAGACATGAAAGATGAGAGCCTTCAAGTCCTATCTCCCTATAGGAGACCACTGATAAATCAAACTTTACAGCCCAGTGACAATGGTGCACATAAACCTGTGGCTGATCAAATCTATCATGTATCCTGAAATTCTGATGAAAGAACTTCCCTGCCTATGTGCTAAATGTTAAACTGATGAAAGAGTGGCTCACCTGAACATTTAGAAAGAATTTAATGCTCTATATGCAGCACATCAAAAGAGTCATGAGGCCTCATGCTCTTTTTGGGCAGAGTTAGAAAAAAAAACACTAGGCTGTCATATTCTAAAATTCACATAAAAGGTCTTTTGATCTGCAATTTTGATAATTATTCCTAGGCCTTGTCATTGCTTGTTTCCTATGAATTTAATTTTTAATGTTTTGTGTTTGTGGGAAGGTAACATAATCTTTGTATCATTCTTTTGTATACAACAAAGGATTGCATTATAAGTTCAGTAATGAAGTGCAATCTGCTTGACTGGTTTATTGCTACTGATTTAAATTTTAACTCCCTAATTTTTTTCCCACCACTGTCTCCTCCCTCCACGCCAACCCCACTAGGGCCATCTGTCTCTTGCTCATGTTGTTCTTTCCAGAGGGCTTACCCTGGTCTGGACATTATTACATTCTACTTTCTACTCTTAATGTCACCATCAGCACCTCCTTTAGCCAGTACCACCGCCATCAACAACCCCTTTGACCTTATGTTTATGACATCTTTTGCAACCTCTCCTTTGCCTTCAACTGTAGCTGGCCTTCTATCCAGCTTCACCTGTTCCACCCCCCTTAAACAGTGTATATTTCACCACATATTTACTTCTCTTTAACTCTGAAGAAGAGTCATGTGGACTCGAAACATTAACTCTGTCTTTCTCTCCACAGATACTGTCAGATCTGCTGAGTTTTTCCAGCATTTTTTGTTTTTGTTTCTGAAGTGCTGTAACCTGCAAGGCTATGGACCAGGTGCTAGAAAGTGGGATTTAAATGAGCAGCTAGTTCCTTTATTCTCTTTTTGGCAGCGCAGACATGATGGCCTAAATGGCCTTTTTCTGCAAAATAACCGTTTCGTGGTTCTATGGTTCTATACAGGGTCTGTTTCCATTGGAACTGATAATACCAACTGTTTCAGTGGAAGTTTTCAGAAGTGTGAAGGATTTTGTTCTGTGAACAATAAAATACTCTTTATACTGGTTGCAGGATAAGCGAAAGTCCAGTTTCCCAGTCCATTTTATTCTGATTTACACCTTCTCTAGAAGCAAAAGAGAAGGAAACCATCTTCCAGTGCAAATCCAAAAGTAGCACAGCCAGTCGGAGCAGCAGCAGGAGAAGAGGGTGAACGGTGCCTGTGGAGATTCTCAGTAAAAGCCTGAGGGTCAAGGCCCAGCCTGAACCAGTCGGAGCAGCAGCTAACCCCAACAGGAACCCCGCCAGAATTTGAAAAGGCTGACAAAAGTGACATCAGCACAAAGCAAAGAGCTGATTGGTAGGTAGTGGGTAAATTGTTTTTCTCCACTTTAAAGCTACATTAACGAAAGGTAAGGTAAGAGTTCTAGTTTTTTTTTAAAAACAAAGAAACTTAAATATTTTCTGCTTGGCTTAAAATTAGGGTAAGAGTATTTTAACTATAGGTATGACAGGGGAGCTCAGTCCCGTGTGTTGCACGGCCTGCAGGAAGTGGAAAGCCTAAGACGCTCCTGGCAGTCTGGATGACCATATCTGCAGGAAGTGCCACCAGTTTGACCAACTTGAGCACCAGGTTTCGGAGCTTGAGTATCGGCTGGAGTCTCGGCAGTACATCTGTGAGGCTGAGAGTTACACCAATAGTATGTTTTTAGACGTGGTCACCCCGCAGTCAGAGAAGGAATGGGTGACCACCAGTCAGAAGATGGGAGGCAGGCAGGTAGGTAGTCAGGAAAGCCCCAGAGTGCATCTCACTCAAGAACAGTTTTTCTGTTTTGGAAAATTATGAGAGTTACGATTCCTCTGGGGAATGCAGCCAGGACCCAGCTGCATAAGGGGGGAGAAGGAGAGGAACAGCAATAGTGGTAGGTGACTCAATAATGAGTGGTACAGACAGACGTTTCTGTGGCAGTGAGCATGACTCCAGGATGGTGTGTTGCCTTCCCTGGGGCCAGGGCCAAGGGTGTCGCTGAACGGCTGCAGGGAATTCTGAGGGGAGAGGGTGAACAGTCAGAGATGGTGGTTCACATTGGTACCAACGACATAGGTGGAAAGAGTGGTGAGGTCCTGCAACAAGACTTTAGGCTGCTATGTAGCAGATTGAAAAGCAGGACGTCAAATGTTGTAATCTCTGGATTACTCCCGGTGCCACGTGCTAGTCAGCATAAGAATAGACGAATAGAGCAGATGAATGCGTGGCTTAAGTGTTGGTGCAGGAGGGAGGGCTTTAGATTCCTGGATCACTGGGCCTGTTTCTGGGGAAGGTGGGACTGTATACGTCTGACGGGTTATACCTGAACAGAAACAGCATTATCATCCTTGTGGGGGGGGTGGGGGTTTGCTAATGCTGTTTGTGGGGGTTTATAATAATTTGGCAGAGGGATGGGATACGGTGTGGAGGTATAGTAGAGGATGATGTACAGACAAGTATAGAAGAAAAACCAAGTCATTCCAGAAGGCAGAGTGTATATAGTCAAGTTAAGGTGCAAGGGAGCATGGCAAGACTGGATGGCATTTATTTTAAAGCAAGGAGTCTTGCGAGTAAGACAGATGAGTTGAGGGGGTTGATTAACACATGGGGATATGATATTGTTGCTATCACGGATACATGGTTGAGGGAGGAGCAAAACTGGCAGCTCAATATTTCGTGGTGTAGAATCTTCAGGCAAGTCAGGGGTTTGGGTGGGGCTATAAAAGAGGTGGTGTCACAATATTAATCAAGGAATCAATTACTGCAATAAAGAGGGATTATATTTTAGCAGTTTCCTCAAATGATGCCATTTGGGTAGAACTTAAAAACAAAAAGGGGACAATCACATTGCTGCAAGTGTACTACAGACCCCCAAACAGTCAGACAGAGATGGAAGGACAGGTATGTAGGCAAATCTCAGAGAAGTGTAAAAATAATAGGGTAATAATAGTGAAATGCTTAAATAGGCAGAATTCTTAAAAATGTATCCAGGAGAGCTTTTTAAGCCAGTACGTAGAAAGTTCTCCAAGAGAACGAAGCCAGGCAATTGGTAGAAGTGTCAGTGGGGGAGCATTTTGGTGATAATGACCATAACTCAGTAAGATTTAAGGTAGTTATGAAAAAGGACAAAGATGGATTGGAAATAAAGATTCTGAATTGGTGTAAGGCTGATTTTAATATGATATGACAGGATCTGACCAAAGTGGACTGGGAACAGCTACTTGTAGGAAAATCTACATCAGAGCAGTGGGAGTCATTTAAAAAAGGCAATAGTGAGAGTCCAGGGCCAACATGTTCCTGTAAAGATGAAGGGTGGGACCAACAAGTCCAGAGAACCCTGGATGTCAAGGAATATACAAGATTGGATAAGGAAATAAAGGGAAGCTTATGGTAGATACCGAGGGCTCAAAACTGTGGAAGCCAGGGTGGAGTATAGAAAGTGCAGCGTATTACTTAAAAAAGAATTTAGGAGTGTGAGAAGGGGCATGAAAAACACTGGTGGGTAAAATAAAGGAAAATCCAAAGATGTTTTATAAGAGGATAACCAGGAAAAGTGTAGGGCCCATTAGGAACCAAAGTGGCAATCTGTGTAAAGAGCCAAAAGATGTATGTGAGGTCTTAAATGAATACTTTACATCTGTATTCACCATAGAGTAGAATGATGTAGGAGGATAAATCAGGGAGGGGAGCTGTAATATACTTGAACAAATTAGTATTGAAAGAGAGGAGGTAATAACGGTTTTAACAGGCTTAAAAGTGGATAAATCCCCAGGCCCAGGTGAGTTGCATCCCTGTGAGAGTCAAGGGAGGAGATTTCAGGGGCCCTGACATTAATTTTCAAATCCTCTCTGGCCACAGGAAGGTGCCAGAGGACTGGAGGACGGCGAAAGTGGTACCATTATTCAAGAAGGGTGGTAGGGATAAATCAGGGAACTATAGACCAGTGAGTCTAACATCAGTGGAAGGGGAACTTTTGGAAAAAATTCTGAGAGACGGAATTAATCTCCACTTGGAGAGACAAGGATTAATCAAGGATGGTCAGCATGGCTTTGTCAGGGGGAGATCATGTCTAACAAATTTGATTGAATTTTTCGAGGAGGTGACTAGGTGTGAAGATGAGGGTAGTGCAGCTGATGTAGCCGACATGGACTTCAGTAAGGCTTTTGACAAGGTCCCGGATGGGAGACTGCTCAAGAAGGTAAGAGCCCATGGGATCCAGGGCAATTTGGCAAATTGGATCCAAAATTTACTTAGTGGCAGGAGGCAGAGGGTGATGGCCGAAAGTTGTTTTTGTGACTGGAAGCCTATGTCCAGTGGCATACTGCAGGGCTCGGTGCTGGGTCCCTTGCCATTTGTAATGTACACTAATGATCTAGACATGAAATGTAGGAGGCATAATCAGTAAGATCACAGATGACACGGAAATTGATGGTGTAGTAAATAGCAAGGAGGAAAGCCTTAGAATACAGGACAATATACATGGAATGGTAAGATGGGCAGAGCAGTGGCAAATGGAATTTAATCTTGAAAAATCTGAGGTGTTTCATTTTGGGAGGACTAACAAGGCAAGGGAGTACATGATGAATGGTATGATCCCAGGAGGTACAGAGGATCAGAGGGACATTACTGTTCATGTCCATAGACCCTTGAAGGCAACAGGAAAGGTAGATGAGGTGGTTAAGAAGACGTAAGGGATACTTGCCCTTATTAGTTGAATACAAGAGGAGGGAGGTCATGATGGAGCTGTATAAAACATTAGTTAGGCCACAGCTGGAGTACTGTGTGCAGTTCTGGTCACCACACTATAGGAAGAATGTGATTGCACAGGAAAGGGTGCAGAGGAGGTTCACCAGGATGTTGCCTGGGTTAGAACGTTTCAGTTATGGACAGAGACTAGATGGACTGGGGTTTTCACCCAGAGGGTGGGGGGTATCTGGAACTCATTGCCTGAAAGGGTGGTGGAGGTGCATTTAAGAAGTATTTAGATGAACACTTGAAACCCCATAGCATACAAGGCTACGGGCCAAGTGCTAGAAATTGGGATTAGAGTAGATAGGGACTTGATGTCCGGTGCAGACACGATGGGTCAAAGGGCCTTTTTCCATGCTGTAAAACTCTATGACTATGAGAACAGAAGTTAAAAGAGAAATTACACTGGATGATAATAAATTAGGTGATATATTAGAGTTTTATTTGTTAAACAGCTCTGCCCAAATTAAATGCCAATGCCTCTTGATTAGCTTTCTCCATGAAAGGAGCATCTACAGAAATTGCAACATGCAACATTTCTTAGTCAGTTTTATTTTATGTTTTGTTTCATTGCTGGACTCAAGGATTTACTGCACAATCAGCGATAATATGCTGGAAAAAATAAACATAGCTGAATTTATTCTCCAATCTTGTTAGTTCCCTGCTTTGCTCCCAATATCCTCAAATGGAAGTCTCCATTCTGCCTTATGAACCTAGGTTTCAAGATTCAGTCTGTTCCTATCAGGGATGTTACATCTAATCCCGTCGCTGTGCTGCACCTGATCCTACCCAGGATGTTACACCCAATCCTAGTACGTAAATAATGTTATTAATTAAACTGCGCATCTCGAGCTACAGTGAGTGGAGTTCTACAGCAAACCAATTTGTTTGCAATTGTTGCCAATTAAAGTACGGGTACAGTACCTCAAATCCAGCTATCCAAAAATTGTCAGTGTCCAAAAACCAGACATCTTTTTAAGCAGGTCATGCAAGAATTTTAAGTGCTATTAAATGAGTGAAAAAGCTTACTGGCTTGTTTGGGGAGTTGCTGCATTGGTGCGGTGGCATGAGCGGTTATCCGTTTCATACATCTGTCGTTTCCCGTGCTTCGAGTGATCAGGATGACCCTTGACCCCACCTGACCCAGCTCGGAAAAGTTCAGGAGGGTTGCATTTTTTTGCACAACTTCCACCTTCAGTGTTTTTCCAGTGCTCCAGTGACCCAAAGTGAACACAGTTTTTAAGTTGTGGCCTTAACAGAGCACTCCAGCTTCAGTCTGGCTGCTCTGGATTTAGACTTGATCACTTTTCAATCTTTAGCAACAGGTACTGTGAAATGTCTCAGGACCTTTCTCCAAAAACCTTCAAGATCTGAAATCGGGCACAGACTGGGCCCCGAGGTTGCCTGTTTTGAAACACTCTATCTGTAGTAAATGTGATTCTTAACCAGCTGCTTTCCTATTGAACACTATTGGTTCGGCATGGGATTTGCAATTTTGTCTGAACTAACTGATTTTCCACAACAGCTACATCTGGCATAAGTGGAGCTGAATATAGTGAGAAGAAAAGGACACTGATTGGATGACTGAGTTCTGTGAAATGAAAGAGAAAAGAAATTTATGCAAGTGAATGATGCATAAGAATTCAAAAATAAAGGACAATCAACCCTATCCACTTAATCCTGCCTTCTGGAATCTATTTCAGCTGCAATGTTTCTTTTTGTCACAGCATCATGAAAAGATTCCAAAAGAACCTATTTATGAAGTATTTAGAAACGTTGACCAAAGGAATCTTTGACAATGTTGCTATGCATAGCTATGCGAGCAGATTATTCCCACTGTTCTATCTTCTATTGTTTCCCCCTCTCAAATCCTGATTCCTCCACTACCTGCTGAGTTTGGAACTGACCCAAATCTTTTTTAAAGCTTCAGATGAATTAATAATTTCGGTGGGACAAGCCGTTCATTGTCTTAATTCTTGACTCTGAAAGTGAGGAAGATGTATTTTTTGGGGTTTTTTTCTCCCGTGACATCCTAATGATGGTTTCTGAAGTTGTTCATTTGCTATTGAAGAAAAAAGTCTCACTGCACAGTGAGTCTGTTAATCCCAAACTGTTTTGAAAATTTGGGTGAAGTTTGCTCTCAGTTTGGATATCTAAACCCTGAAATTCTTCCCGTCCTCCTTTTTGAATCATTTTCAGATAAAGTTGGGAAAGAAGTTTGAATCCAAAGCAAAACATGGAAATATAGGCAACAGCAAGGATTTCTGTCACAATAAGTCATAATGTTATATATATCTATTTTATACATAACAAGTTTTGCATATATGCACACTTCCTACTTTGTAGCACTTACTTCCTGTTACAACTTGCTTTTGCTGTTATGCCTTTTCCATCATGCTCTGTTGACTAGCTTAAAGTACAACTGCATTAAATCAGCATGATACTTAGTGAATTTAAAAGTAGCTAGGAAATCCTCAGTGAAAAACTACCAAGGAATTATAAAAGGCATTATTAAAATCTTATTGAGAAACTCCCAAGGAATCAATTTTGAATGACCAGTGAGGAGAACTTACCAATAAAATAATGTTAAATTCATCAGTGCATTTTTGGGGGAAAAAATGCCACTTTTTTTCTCATTAATTGAAATTTTCATCAACCAAGATAAGTTTTTGAAGAAAATAAAAGTGTCAAAATATTTTATAGTTCCTAGCAACGTTATTAAATTTACCTATTAAATTGCCATTTGTCAGTCTCACTACCTCCTCAGTTAAGGCCTTTACTTCAAGGCCTCAGCCAGTGTCACAAGGCAAGAGTTTGACGGGATATTTTCTCTCAGAATAGTCGAAGACATTCGCCAATAAATTCTGTGGATTCTGAGCAGGCATAGATTACAAAATCTCCCGGCATACAAAATTTTTTGAGTATTTGTGGGTTTGTTTCCTTTTCCAAATTAGAAACAAACTAGAGAATGAATTTTCAGAGCTTTATCTCAGTCACAGGTTGCATTTAGCATACTAACAACTGCTCATTTTCTGTTAACAACAGCTCAATACTTTGCCCACCTACAAGCAGACAACACCTGTGATTTTCTTTTGCTAGTAATTCAAATTCAAAATGATAATTGATTGAGTAAGTATTGATTACTCTCGGTAGAAAAGTTGTGAACGATCTCAAAACAGAAAATGCTGGAAATACTCAGTAGGCCAGACAGCATCTGAGGAAAGGGCAACATTTTGTGGGGTGTAGGGGGGGTAAGGGGGGAGTCTTGGCTGCCAGCTTGAAAGCGGGCGAGACTGCTGTGCCACCGCTTTTCTTTTAATCGTTCACGAGATGTGGGCTTTGCTGGCTGAGCCAGCATTTATTACCCATTCTTAGTTGCCCTGAGGAGCTGGTGGTTCAAGAAGGCCTCCCAAATTAAGTGCCACTCAGGCACTTAACAGGCCAGCAACTGGGATCAAGGGCTCTGGGGGTGGAATCCCATCTGCCGAGATCTGCCACCCTTCTGGATGCAGCAGAGCCACCGGAGAGGCAGTGGCTGCTGCCGGACTGCACCCACCCGAGGCCTCGGATCAAAGAGGGACCCAAGCATAGTTGAGTGATGGCGGGGGGGGGGCTTCGCAGGGTGGGAGTCTCAGAGGAAGGCGTGTGAGAAGGGTCCACAGCAAGGGTAGAGTGGTAGTTTTCAGAATCCCCCTTACCCCGGCTGATGCTAGGTCTCTCGGTCAGTCACTGAGTGCCACTGAATGAGGGACACTCTGCCCCACCCCGCCCCCCCCACCCAAGAAACCCACATGCAAACACGCCAGGGTTTGTTTGTTGTGCTTTCCACATGGTGAGTCCCCCGCCCACCATTGGGGTAATACGAACAGCGATAGGATGAGGCCCTTAAGTGGTCATCAATTGGCCACTTAAGGACATGAATTGGCTGTGAGGTGGCAAGGCCGCCCACAGGCCTTTCTGCCAGAGACTTAATTGGTGCAGAGGCAGGATGGTGGTCGAGCCCTCACCCAACGCCCTCTTGCTTGATTAAATGCCTTCACCACCAAACTCACCAAGGAGAAGGTGCAATATTCTGCCCAGAGTTAACATTTCAGGTCGATGAAGATGCTTCATTAGCACTTTCTATTTTTGTTTCAGGTTTCCAGCACCTGCAGTGTTGTGCTTTTGTGTTGAAGAGGATTTCAGTTGGGTTTTCAGGTGCCTTAAAAGTCATTAGAAGATGCATTTAAAATATTGGTGTCCCCCCCCACCCCATTGTTTGTTATCCATATTAATCACATCAATCTCTCTCTATCTTAAATTTGATCCCAAATTCAATTGAATTAGTCTTCTGTTCTGAGAAAGATAGTAAACCATTTCAAGGGTTTATTGGTAATTTTCTTTTTTAAAATCTTTAAATTGTGCAACTGAAGAACTTTTTTACTTATGTGGGATAATTTGCTTTTTTTGGGCCATTTCTATTTATTACATTTATGAAAGCGCAAAGTGGAGCTTGATAGCTCAAAGGGGACCATGGCCAACAAATAGGTTTGTGTGACTGCAATCGCTTTCCCAAATCACTTTGATACTTGTTTGGAAGTTGATTCATTGATTCATTGAATTTAAATTTTCAAGCACCCCTTTATTATGCAATTTGATCAGAGGAAAATCAATTTCAGAGTCCTGCTCTTCTACCTCTTTCTCATCATTCACCATTATTAGTACCTCTTTTTGTTCCTCTTCCCTGTCAAAGCACTTTTTAAGCATATTTACATGACACACTCATTGCTTCTTTCTTCTATCTGGCGTATTTATTAAATCATTTACTTCACTCAATTTCTTTTCAATCCTGTAAGGCCCACTAAATCTTGCATTTAAAGAATCACCTAGTGCTAGTGACAAAACTAGTACTTTCTCTCCAGAAACGAAACTGTGAATTTTAGCTTTCTTATCTGCCTTCACTTTCATCGCTTGCTGTGATGTCTTTAAACGTTCCCTAGCCAACTCACATTCTGTGTTCAATCTTTCCCTTAAATTTGATACATAATCCAGGACAATAGTTTCTGAATTTTGACCCACCAATTTATCATGAATCAGTTTCAGTGGTCCCCATACCTCATGACTATAAGCTGGTTCAAAGGGGCCAAAACCAATCATTGCATTAGGAGCCTCTCCAATAGCAAATAACAAAAATGGAATTCCTGAATCCTAATCCTGTGGATAATCCTGACAGTAAGCTCTCATCATAGTCTTTAAAGTTTGATGCCATCTTTCCAAAGCTCCTTGTGGCTCCGAATGATAAGCTGTTGACTTTGACTGTTTTGGCCCCAAACTGTTCATTACTTCCATAACAGCTGTGACATTAAATTTGACCCTGATCTGATTGTATTTCCTTAGGTAAACCATACCTTGTAAAAATTTTAGTTAACTCATCCACAAACCTCTTAGTTGTAATATTTCTTAAAGGTATTGCTTCAGGAAACCTGGTAGACACATCCATTATTGTCAGTAAATACTGATTTTCACTTTTAATCTGAGGGAGGGGTCCTACACAATCAATAATGACCCTGGTAAAAGGTTCTTCAAATGCTGGTATTGGGATTAAAGGCACCAGTTTAACTGCTGCTTGTGGTTTTCTTCTTACTTGACATGAATGACAGGTTCTACAGAATTTGACTACATCCCTATGCAATCTTAGCTAAAATATATTGGAATTTCATGAGCAATCCTTAGAATCTCATTTCTATACCCTAATGGAATAACAACCTGATGCACCTCTCTCCAGCTTTCATTTGCTGAGACAAGATCCAACCTCCATTTTCTCATTAAAATATCTCCCTGAAGGTAATAACTTACTGGAATACATTTTGCTTCTGTTTCTGAGTAAGCTTTCTGATATAACTGCTTTAATTGCAAATCATGTTTCTGTAACTCCACTAACCTCCTTGAGTTAAGCTGAATTGGTCTGTATTCTTTCCTCCTGAAAAATGTTATCAACCACAGTGCCAACTAATTGGATTTCAACACCTTCTTCTTGCCTTGGATCTGCCTGCCCTTGTTCTTCCTTATGAGCCTTTCTTGTTCTTTCCTATGAGCCTTTGATCTTGTTACAACACAATCAGGAAACAATCCAGGATGTTCCTTCTGTAACACCTCTGTTGTAAACACTTCTACAGGCTGCTCCACTACCATACGCATCACCTGCATTTGCATTTGCAATCCAGCTGTATCATTACCCCGGATAAATTGAACCCCTGCAATGGGCAATTTTTCCACCACTCCAACTATAACTTCACCTGTCCTCCATTTGTTCTTTAAATTTACTTTCCACAATGGAATACATTTAGCATCTCCATGAACTTATTATTACCTGCCCCTGCAACACTCCCTTTCAACAACCAATATCACCAACCCATAACATTAAGGATTGATTAGCCCCTGTGTCTCTTAAAATGTTAACATCTTTACCTACTCCACCCTGTACACACCCCAAAGGGCCTGAGTTTTTCAGTCAGCAGGTGGGCTTGGAGGGAGTGGGTGGGGGCGGTCATGGCGCCGAACACCGCCCGCGATCAGCTCCGCGCTGCCATTTTACACAGGCAAGCCAATTAAGGCCCGCCCAACATAAGGCGTGAGCTATAATGCTCAGCGCCACCTGTGCGGGCGGTGGGAGGAGGAAGAGTCGGGGACCAGCACTCTTTTGCACATGCGAAATGTGTCACAAGAGATGGGACGTGTTTTTGTATTTTTTAAAAAAATTATTTAAGTGGTAAAAGCTTTAGGAAACGTCAGCCCACTCACGGATGCGGCTTCTTAAAAAATGTGAAGGCCGCTTGGCCTTTTCGCCTGCCCGCCAACCTTAAGGTTGGACAGGCAGCGTAAACAATTACATTAATTAATTCGTTAATGGCCTTAATAGGCTTCTCAGTTATCACGGTTGCACAGCTGACTCTGGCGCACGCTCGCTGAACGAAACATCGCAAGACAGCGCGATGACATTGGGATGCACACCTGATGTCATTGTGCGTCATTTTACATGCCTGCATGTCAGGCCTGCCCCCGCATGCTGACTGAAAAATTCAGACCATGAAAAGACTTTCCCTTCATACCCAAAATCTTCAAACATTTCTGCAACCTGCTCCTCAGAATTCTCTTGAGTAAACTGTGAACACAGTCCCACTTCTTCACCTATCACTGATTCTCCTGTTTCACCTGTACATTGGTTTCTCCTGTGCCTGAACCCAGAAGCCACAGTACTTTTACTTCCAGAGCTTTTCTGTATCCCAATAACTCCAACAGATTTTTCCTGCAATTTCCAACACATTGACTTTGTGTGCCCCACTTTATTACAATGAAAACACTTCAATTTTCGAATGTCACTCCTACCTTCAGCACTTTCCTTTTTATTCTGAGAAAAAACTTCCTGAGAACTTCTAGCCACTCCTCTTCGCTGACTACCCAACTTCCTTTCACCTTCCCACTTTTTATCCTTTTCCAATTTGAAAGGGTGACAAAAAAAGATTTAGCTCTGTGAACTACTTTATAATCACCAGCTAACTCTGCTGTTTGTCTTACAGAATCAACCCTCTGTTCCTCCACATGAGTTCTCACTACCGAAGGGATTGAACCTTTAAATTCTTCCAAAAGAATTACTTCCCCAAGAGCTTCATATGTTGTCTCTATTTTTAACACCCATATCCACCGGTCAAAATTACTTTGTTTTATTCTTTCAAACACAATATAAGTTTGTCCAGGCTGTTTTCTCATATTCCTAAATTTCTGCCTGTATGCTTCAGGAACCAACTCATATGCACTCAAAATAGCCTTTTTTACCAATTCATAATTAACCAACATTTCTTCTGATAACGAAGCATATACCTCATGTACACTACCTAACTACCTAGACTGTAATAATAAAGTCCAGTTATCCTGTGGCCAATTCATCTGTTTAGCTAGCTTCTCAAATGAAATAAAGAATGCTTCAATATCTTTTTCCTCAAACTTTGGAAGAACTTGTACAAGTTTAAACATCTCCCCATTGGCTTCTACTCTGGAGATACGTCCTTCCTCAACTACTGGCATCTCTTTTTTAACTGCCAGCATTTTCAGTTGGAATTCCCTTTCTCTTTTTTCTCTTTCCTCCCTCTCTAACTTAACAATTTTTAATTCCCTTTCCTGTTTTCTTTCTGTCTTCTGCCTTTCTACCTGTTCCCTTTGGAATGCCCGTTCTCTTTCCTTTGCTTCTAATTCAAGTTTTTTCAGTTCCTTTGCTTGTTCAAATTCAAGCATCTTCATTTGTAACTGAAGTCTCACTACCTCCAGTTGTGACTCACTAGTGTCAGGTTTCACTTTCAACTATAGATGCTGTGCTATACTTATAATTATATCCGATTTTCTAGCCCCTGCAGGTAACCCCAATTTTAACTTATCTGACAACGCTGTTAACTTACTCGTGGTTTTTTGTTGCAACCCAATCAGAGTTATACCTTCTACTCCCAGACAAGTCTTAGCAATTGCCAAAGCCATCTTGCACTCTCACCACTTCCAAAATGTCTCACCAACTCCTGACTTCAATGTGCTTCTCACACTCGTAACCTTAAGATTCATCAATTCCAAACCAATCAAGGAACTATAAATATTATCCCGCCAAGGATGGGGGGAGCCATTGTCACTGGACTAGTAATCCAGCGACCCAATGCTCTGGGGATCTGGGCTCAAATCGTGCCACAGCAGATGGTGGAATTTGAATTCAATAAAAATCTGGGATTAAAAGTCTGATGATGACCATGAAACCATTGTCAGTTGTTATAAAAACCCATCTGATTCACTAATGTCCTTTAGGGAAGGGAAATCTGCCATCCTTACCTTGTCTGGCCTACATGTGAATCCAGACCCACAGCAATGTGGTTGACTCTTAAAAATGTAGGCAACTAGGGATGGGCAATAAATGCTGGCCTGGCCAGCATTGCCCACATCCCATGAAAAAATTTTAAAAAGAGCCCCAATTGTTATGACGCAGCAGTTTGTAAAGGCTGAGCTATTTAAAATCCCAGAGGGAAACTTTAAACAACTGTCATAACCTGTATTTTCAATTGATAATGTTTTGAGTTGCAGCTCTAAATTCAGGAATAAGACCACCAGTTCTCGAGAGGTTTTTATATCAAACTAAATGAGACATTTATTAATTTATAGCAAATTAAACACATGCACGTGGCTACAAATTACTACTATCATAACTTATAACAAATTCCCAAATTAATCTCCATTAAAGCAACAATAACCAATAGACTTAAACAGACACCAGGCAAACCTTACAAATTCAGAATGAGGTTCCTTTCAATTTGCTCCTTCGCAGACACAGTGGTAGACTTACAAGCTTAGATCTTACATGCCTCTGGCCTGCACACACGAACTCGTTTCTGTTATACCCAGCCTTTCTCTTTGAATGTAAATTCTTATTGTATCACCAGGTCCTTTGAATGCCACCTTGTCCAGCAATAAACCCCCTTTCATAGTACCAATTTTATTAGTAATATAAACATGTTGTTTGGTGCCCCCTAGCTAGGTGCAAGATTTCACCCCCGAGTCTTTGAATGGTTTATTCAGCAAAATGCAAATGTACTTTTTATCTTACTGTTTACATCTCAAATCTACTCTACATCAAAGAACCCAGACAAGCTGGCTTTAATCCAATTAACTCACAAACACACACTCACAGACACAGACACAGACTAAACCTCTATTTAAAAAAAAATCCAATAAAAAAATAATTTCCAATAACATTATAACATTAATACCTCTTCATGACAGGTGCATCACTGAAGGCCAGATTTGAAGTAAGTGGCATTGTCTCACTGGGGCCAGTCAGGCTGGCCCTAGTGAGAGGCCCTAGTAAGGCTGCAGGTAGGAGTAGGGAGTGTTGTTGGTGTGGCGGGATGGTTCAGGCATTGTTGGCCCATTTCACTTGAATAGGTTTCTTTGTTAGGTGCTCAAACAGGAGGCACTTTCCTGACCCTCACCCCCCTCACCCACCCCCCCGCCACCTCCACTCCAGGTCCCAGCCAGGCTACTAGGATTTACCTGACTGTCCCACCACATGGTGCAGGAACCAAACCACTGCCACTGGCAACATACAAGTGGCAGCAGGAAGTGAACCATAAATGGCCCTTAATTATCCACTTAAGGGCCTGATTTGGGCTAAGGGTCAGTGGGTGTCAGACACCTCCCCTGTTGCTAATAAAATGGCATTGGAGGTAGGTGTGTGATAGAGATGGTGACCCCTGCTTGAGTAATTCATCCAAAATCTTAACCACATTTAATGACAGGATAAGTATTTTTTCCCAAATTATCGATCAAAGCCTGTTTTATTTTTGCCATAAATGTTTCTGGAACCATCCCGCCACACCAACAACACTCTCCACTCACAAGGACAGTGATGGGGTTTCTGAACTCTGGGGCCAGAATTTTCCTGTTGACGTGCAGGGGCGGGCCCCGCACACCTGCAAATAAAATGACACGCGGTGACGTCGGGCGAGCGTCCCGACGTCACCGCGCGCCATCGCGATATTTAGGAAGACGAGCGCACTATAAGTTCGGATACGCACCCACCATCAATTAACGGGCCAGTTAAGGCTCTTGAGGCATCAATTGATCTCGATTTTTCGCAGCCCGTGCGATCCCCAGGATGTCGCACGGGCGCAATGGGCAGGCGGGTAGGAGACATTTTTATAAACCTCATCCACAGACAGGATAAGAGGGGTGAGTGGGGTTGTGAATGTGATCTTTCAGGTATTTAAGTGTGAAGGTAACTTTTACTTGCCTGAGTGAGTTTGAAGACTTCAAAACTCATACCAGCTGCTAGGACAGGAGTAAAAGCCTTGGTCAAGACTCTACGGTATAGACCATTTCAGGGTCCTGCAACTTTCGGGAAGCCTTCCCTTAGCCTGAGAATGGGAGTTCGCTCCCCACTGGAGGCACCTCTTCTGAGGAGGAAGGGAGAACCAGAAGGGGGAGGAAGCCAGGAGACCATATTCAGCCTCCAGTGGAACCACCTTTGGGAGGAGAGGCGCAGGCACAAGGGGTGCAGGGCCAACAGGAAGTCCAAGGCGGAAGGGGATGCAGAAGACGCCACTATCCTGCTGCCAGGGTTTACAGGTGGCGAAGCAGCTACCTCAATATGTCTGAGGCCCAGTGCCGAAGGAGGCTCTGTCTCTCAAGGGAGACAGCCACCTCAGATGATAGGCCCTGAGATCTTCGCAAACTGTATGGGTGCGCACCCCATGCCAGTGGCTCTAAAGGTCACAGCTGCCCTCAACTTCTATGCCTCTGGTTCCTTCCAGGGGTCGGTGGGTGATCTCTGCGGAGTTTCCCAATCAGCTGTCCACAGTTGTGTCAAGCAGGTGACAGACGCTCTATTCAGGCATGCATTGACTTTCATCCACTACCGCTGGGACGATACCAGTCAGACAGAATGAGCCAGAGGCTTCGCTGCCATTGCTGGCTTCCCCCGCGTCCAGGGTGCAATAGGCTATACACATGTGGCCATCAAGGCGCCAGCAGGTGAGTCCGGTGCCTTTGTCAACAGGAAGGGCTTCCACTCCATGAATGTGCAGATAGTGGGTGATCACAGGATGCTGATTCTACAAGTCTATGCAAGGTACCCAGGCAGCTCCCACGATGTCTACATCCTCTGACACTCCCAGGAGCCGAGTCCCTTCAGTGCTCCAACCCGGCTGGATGGATGGCTGCTGGGTGACAAGGGCTATCCCCTTAGAAGGTGGCTCATGACGCCTGTCAGCTATCCAAGAACAGAAGCTGTGCAGTGGTACAATAGGAGCCACGCCTCCACAAGGGCTGTGGTGGAGAGAACCATTGGTCTTCTCAAGATGCGCTTTCGATGCCTGGACCGCTCAGGGGGCGCACTCCAGTATCCCCCAGATCATGTGTTGATGATAGTGGTTGCATTCTGCGCTCTCCACAATCTGGCGCTGGAAAGGGGGGACACAGTGGACGAGGAAGACGTAGACGCAGTTGCTCCGGATACACACGATGAGTCCAGCAGTGAGTCCGAGGATGAGCAGACACAGGAGAACGCTGAGGGGGTAGACGCTGACCTGGGCATACTCCAGGGAGGCAGGGACACCCGGGAGGCTTTAATCCAAAGAACCTTCAGCTACCCCAACACAGATGGACCTTCAACACATGCCAGGACTGCAGGCTCCACACTCGATACCTGAGTGCTAAATCAGCCTGGATAATAACATTAACTAAGGCCCTTGTCAATAAAGCTCAATTTCAAACAACTCACACATGTCATCATCGCTTCCTGTACACATGCAGAAGTAAGGAATCACCCTGAGGCATGATAACATGTCAAAATTTATTGAGCAAACAAAAGTAAATTCATAAAGCAAAACAAAAACAGTGTTGGATATCACACTGAGTCTTCAACTAAGTACAATGGGCTAACATAAAAGCACCAGTGAGAAACCCGTGGTGTGCCTAAAGTGCCATAAATTTACGTTTACAGGTGCTAAGTCTAGGTGCTGTCCCCTTGCTGGCACTGGTATTTGAGACAGCCTGCTCACTGTGCTGTCCTGTTGGCTTCGATGACCTTGGCAGACATCCTCTGGTCCGCGGAGCATTTGATGGCCCTGCCTGGGAGGGAACGGTCAGCTACACAGCTGGCTTCTCCCCAGTCGCCGCAGCCTCATTGAATGCCACGGTTACTGGCAGAGGGGCAGAGGAGCTGCTGCCCTCATCTGGAACACCCTGAAAGGAGGCCACAGAGACGACAGGCAGCTGCTGCACTGACGTGATGTCGCTTCGGACCTCCCTGCTCACCGTAGATGGATGGGCACTGAGTTGGGATACTTGGTGCCCAGACCATCTCCCATACTGGCACTGACCAGCTGAGGCCAATTCCGCTGCAAGGGCTTGTAGGTCCGAGCGCAACTCCAGGAGGACCTGATTGTTTTCTTGAAGGTGCCTTTACACGGGAGTCACGACTCTGACCATGGAGGAAGCATGGTGCCCGGCCATGAGGCTCATTGCATCGGTGATGCTCCGTGTGGACTCCTCCAGCACGGGCACCATGCCACGCATGGCCTCACGTATCTCCGCCAGATTGTCCTGCATACCCGTTGCACTTCCAGCGTTCGCAGCCTCACGGACGACTCCAGAGGCACATCATCAGCCATCGACTGAGCATGTGCCTGGTCCCCAGCAGTCCTCCGACTGCCGTTGCCCTGGGCACTCTCTGTCTTTGCCTGCACCTCAAGCGAGTGTGAAGTGTCCTCACCGCCGTGCCTCGGGACACTAGCCGAAGATCTAATTCGCACTGAGGTACTAATATCTGCGCTGGTGCCTCCCTGGCTGAGATGGTGTGACGCTGGAGAGTGCATTTGCTCGGGGGCTTCAGGGGTGAGAGGTGGGCCCTCTGTCTCCCCCTCCCAGCCCTGGTCCGGTGATGCTGAAAGGAAGGAAAAGTACATTTAATTGGTTACAACGCAGACAATGTCAACTTGCATGCTGCTCTCCCAGATCATTATGCACTCATCCTTCCATAATCAATGGTAAACCCATGTTGCTAACTTCAATCACTGAGTATTCAGCAGTGCCATGGCTTCTGGGACACACATGTTGACCTGAGTGCTCACCAAACACACCTCCCCGTGGCACCCCAGCCTCACCGCCACCGGTGGACCTGGGGGCATGGCGCCTCTCAAGGTCCATGGCCTGCTGCTTGAAAGGCATAAGAATGGCCAACTGAGCTTGCCCTCCGCCAGTCCGCATTCGTTCCGACGCATTGTGCGCAGTCTTTTCCTGAAAAGGAGAGAGGAGCATTGATTAGTCCAATCTGAACCTGAATTCGCATCACATCTCTGCCAAACCAGCCAGAGTGGGACATTGCAGGGCTCCAGTTCTTCATCACCCCGCAGCTGCCGCACACTCACCCAAACAAGCCAGGGCTGACGCCCCACCTTGCCCAAATGCTGCCTCCTTCACATGTGGCACCACAAGGTGCCACTTTGCTAAGCAAGGAGGCACAAGCACATGGAGCACAAAGACCAGAAGATGGATTGGTGTCCTGCCAACTGGAAGCTCCCCTCCCAGCATGTTAGCACCCTGACTTTGACATGCTTCCCAGTTCCAGCACTCTGCCTAGGTGCAGACACTTGACGTTCAACCCCACTCTATACTCTGGGTGTCAGTGTCACACATGCTGTGGATGTAGAACACATCGTTGCTCAACCCTCTCAGGGTGAACTGGACATGGACAATATCTGCTGGCACACCCAGCGAGGGATACATGCCGTGAGGGATTCAATGCTGTTACTGTACTCAGAGTTTCGTGGGAGTGTGGGGGGGCGGGGTTGGGGGAAAGGGTGACAGCTGCATTAAGTGACTTGAGGCAACATGGTACTTACCCTTCCCGAGCGCAGGAGACCATTGAACCTTTTGTGGCACTGGAGCCATGTGCGCCGCACCACGTCATGGGAGCTAACACTCTCGGTCACCTCCTCCCACGCATGTTTATTCAGGCGGGGGGCCTCTGCATCCCTGTCCTTTGGAAGAAGGACCTCCCACCACTTCCTCCAGGTGGACAGCTAGGCACTCATCTGAAAAACAAGGGGCACACTGCCCTGCTGCCCTACCCTCTGGCCTGGCCTGATAGCCCACACTCCGGCCTGGCCTGACCTGACAGTTTACCCTCCGGCCTGGCCTGAGCTGATGGCCTACCCTCCGGCCTGGCCTGGCTTGATGGCCTACCCTCCTGCCTGGCCTGACCTGATAGCCTACCCTCTGGCCTGGCCTGCCCCGATGGCCTACCCTCCAGACCTACGTCGCCTCCATTGCCCCTCTGCAGAGCCCTTCGCCCAGCCATTGTGAGCAGCCTTTCCAAGGCTTCCAGGCCTTCCATTATACAGGCTGCCGGGTCACCAGTTGACCCAGCGGGCTGAGTGTGCCCGCTGCCACCCGTCTACTCCCGCTATGCATGGGAGCCATGAAGGACACCAATTAAGGCCCACCCATGTAAAATGGCGGCGGGGACCCGATTGCGATTGAGGGGCATTTGGGATAGGTAGAGTGGCATGGGTTGGCATAATGGGTATGAGGGGCAATTGGGGTGGGTAGAGTGGCATGGGTTGGCATAATGGGTATAAGGGGTCATTAGAGCAGGTGAGGGGAATGAGGTGGCACAGATTGGCATGTATGGGGCATAGAGAGTGTGAGGGGGTGAAGGGGTGAGGGCTGGAGGGATTTTCTTTGCTTCATTATTATTTTTAAATTTGTTTCAACACAATGCCGGAGCACAGAGGCAGGCCTTCCGCCCAGTTTGCTTCTGCACCTGGCAGTCTCTGCACTTGTTCTGGAGGTAGTGGGCCCAACTTCTTTTCCAGCCTACCACCCTCTGAATGGAAAACCCGTCTGCAGGTGGCCGCGTTTAAAAGTCGGGTTCACAGAGCCAAGAATTCTCCCGTCTCTGCTCACCTGGCCTGAGAGTGAAAAGCTGTGACGACAAGATGCTTTACAGCCAATTAAGTACCATTGAAGTTCAAACACTGTTGTAGGTAACATGGCAGTCAATTTTCACAAAGCAAGCCCCCTTAAACAGCAATGAAATAATGACCAAATAATCTATTTTTGGGATGATGGTTAAGGAGTAAATATTGTCCAGTACATTGGATTAAACACCCCTGCTTTTTGAAAAGCTGTCACGGGATCATTTCCCCTGCGGGGACAAACAGATCGAATCTGAAAGATGGAATCGCCGCCCAGATGGGTGGAACAATGGCAGAAGCCAGATCCTTCACGGCCTTAATGAAGCACTGGAAACCACAAGCCATGGGGCAGAATTTAATGTTGGCGATGGGAGTCCCCCCCAACCAGTACCAGTGAGAACCCCACGTCACTTTTGTCTGGGAGGCCCAGTGCAATTACTAGGCTATCAGGCAATTACATGGACAGCATCATGCCTCCCACACAATTAAGCCTCCAGTAGAGCAGAAATCACACCCCCGTGAGCTGGCAGCTATCCAGAGGCCCCCAACTTTCCAGTATTGGCAGCTCCACCAGGAGCAGTGGGCACTGCTAATACAAAACTCGAGCCTGTCTAGTAGGTCATTACTGGGTCCCCATATTGAGATGAGTGGAGTTCGCAGGTCACGGGTTGCCAACAAAGGATGTTGGGGCAAGGGGATTGGGAGCATGGTCAGGAGGTTAAATTTCAGTGGGCCCCTCCTTCCTGATGATGGGGCCTTTGATCGGGCACAAAGTGCCCATGAGCGAGGGATTTCCCCTGCGAAGCTACAGGCAAACCCGGGTGGGCAGTATCCCTGCATGGTGAGTTGCTCACCTGCTGCTGAAGCGGCATGAGGCTCTTAAGTGGTCCATCAGTGATTACTTAAGAGCCTCAATTGGCCACCAGGTGGTAAGGCTGCCCTCCACCTTTCTCACCCTGGGCTTGATCAGGTGGAGGCGGGAAGGTAGAGGGATCGCCACTCCACACCCTATTGTTCAATTAAATGCCCCCCCCCACCCGCCTCCAAATCCTCCAGAATGGCCATTAAATTCCACCTATGATGTCCTTCAGTCAGTCTTCCAAGGCCTCAAAAGCTGATGCCTATGTTGGGGGCCTAACTGTCAACTGCAGCGTTTTTTAAAACCCTTTCATGGGATGTGGGCATCCCTGGCTGGGCTAGCATTTATATCCAATCCCTAGTTGCCCTTGAGGAGATGATGGGCTGCCTTCATGAACCGCTATAGTCCATGTGGTGTAAGTACACCCACAGTGCTGTTAGGAAGGGAGTTCAGTGACAGTGAAGGAACGGCAATATATTTCCAAGTCAGGATGTGCGTGGCTTGGAGGGGAAGTTGCATTTGGCGGTGTTCCCTTGCATTTGCTGCCCTTATCCTTCTAGGTGGTAGATGTCGCAGGTTTGGAAGGTGCTGTAGAAAGAAGCTTGGTAAGCTGTGGTAGTACATCTTGTAGATAGAACACACTGTGTGTCGGCAGTGGGAGGAGTGAATGCTGAAGGTGGTGGATGTGGTGCCAATCAAGCGGGCTGCTTTGTCCTGGATGGTGTCAGTCTTCTTGAGTGCTGTGGGAGCTGCACTCATCCAGGCAAGTGGAGAGTATTCCATCACACTCCTGATTTGTGCCTTGTAGATGGTGGACAGGCTTTGCCAGTGACACTCACATTGCATGAAATAAATAAATCATGGGCATCATCGCCCGTGTAATACTCCTGCTGATCATCAAGATAAACTCTGACATCAGATCATCAAGGCCTATCCTTACAATGGAGGAGGGAGGGGAAGGGACAGGGTGGCAATCCTGTTCCCCTGTCTTGTTTGGAAGAGTTGAGAAATGCCCAACGAGTAGGTGCTCACTGGGTTTGGACTCTACCCACCCACCTCTGCCACCATCTCAGTCACAATGATTCAAATACCCCACCACCTTCTGCTGGCAGTGACCTAGCCTAGTGGTTTGGGAAACAAGCAGCACTCCTCAGCCTTGGGCACATTCTTGCCCTGCAAAGCCAAAAGGAAAAGATCAAAAACTGTTGCGAACAATCGTATTAGCTACTGCCTTGTATCTGCCAGAAGAAGGGGTTTTGTCCTCTGCGGTCAATGACTCTTTCAGTTGTTTTGCCTGAGTCTGAAAGATTGGGCATGGGGCAGAAAGTACTGGAAATGATATTCTTACCTTCTCTCACCTTGTCAGGTCATTGAATATGCAGCATTGGTCCACTCTATTTACCTCAACCACTATACACATACATGTCTCATAATTGCCCATGTGGGCAGCACCTCAGATCAGGCAACCAATCTTCTACATCTTGCCTCAGCCTCATTCAGGCCTGAAAGCCCTTCTTTGCAAAGTTGAAGGCCTCCTTCCTAAATCTTTCTTCACCTTCTTCCCCTTCTCATTAACCTGCTGGCAGAAAAAATGCTACAAATACATTCAGAATGTTCAGAACATTGTAAATAAATGATTATGTAAAATGTTAGAAGCATGCAGCGCAGAGATAAGTGCTGTTTACCATGTGGCCTTTAGCCTCAATCTGAAGATTTAATTCCCCCCCCTCACCTTTTACACTACCTCCCCACCAACCACACTGCACCCCTTTCCCACCCAATATGTCAAATGTACCCTTTGCAAAAACACAAGAGGTAATTTTTAATTTTCTTGGCTGGTTGCTTGGTTGGCTATTTTTAAATGATGAAATAGACTGTGAGGTATTTGACACTTCTGTTCTACCTCTATTATACTTCAAATTCCTAATTAAAGAAAAATACATGGAAGAAGCTGAGGGGAGTAGAGAGCCAAATACCTATTTCTTACTTTGCTGTGGTTAAATTATCTTAAATTTGCCTCAAAGCATCTAAGATGTTGAGTAGTATATCATTTGCTGTAGTTAAATTAGCTTAAATTTGCCTCAAAGCATCTGCAATGTTGAGCAGTATATCATGCTCTATGTTTAGGAATTTAAATATAATATGTTAACTAGTAGAGAGCCACAGGGAATGATGCTGGGGCCTCAGCTACTTACAATCTATATTAATGACTTGGATCAAATAACTGAGTGTATTGCAGCTAAATTTGTTTATGATACAAAGACAGATAGGAAAGTAAGCTGTGAGAACACAGAGTCTACAAAGTGAAATAGATAGGCTAAGTTAGTGGGCTAAGATTTGGGAGATGGAGTATTATGTGGGGAAATGTGAGGCTGTTGTCCAAGTTGGCAGGAAGAATCAAAAAGCAGAATATTATTTCAATGGAGGGAGGCGACAGAATGCCGCGATTCAGCGTGACCTGGGTGTTCTTATGTGTGAATCAAAAAGTTAACGTGCAGGTACAGCAAGTAATTCTGAAGGCAAATGGAATGTTGCCTTTTATTGAAATGGGGATGGAATGTAAAAGTAGGGAAAACTTTCTACAACTGTAGAAAGGATGAGACCATCCTGAGTAATGAGGAGGGATGTGCTTTCATTGGAAACAGTTCGGAGAAGATTTACTAGGTTGAATAAAGAGTTGTCTTACCAGGAAACATTGAGCAGGTTTGGCCTATACTCATTGTAGCTTAGAAGAATGTGAGGTGGTCTGATTGAAATATATAAGGTTCTGAGAGGGCTTGACTGAGTAGTTGCTGAGAGGATTTTTCCTCTCATGTGGGAATCTAGAACTAGGGTGCACAGTTTCAGAATAAGAAGTCTCCCATTTAAAATGAAGATAAGGAAGAATTTCTTCTCTCAGAGAGTCATCAGTGTTTGGAATTCTCTACCCCAGAGAGCAGAAGAGGCAAGGTCATTGATTATATTCAAAGCTGAGGTAGACAGATTTTTGATCTACAAGGAAGTCAAGGAGAATGGGGGTCAAGCAGGAAAGTGGAGTTGACACCATGATCAGATGAGCCATGATCTTATTGCATGATAGTATAGTCTTGAGGGACTGAATGGCCTATTCCTGCTCCAATTTTTTATGCTTCTGATTTTTAAGTTTTTGCAAAATGTAATCTGTATCTTGATGACTTCTACTGTGTGGTACAAGTGCATATGGTTACTAATTATTCACAAGTGCAGTACATTATTTTCAGTGGTATCACACAAGCCCCCAGAGGGACTTTTAGCTTAATCCTTTCCCGGTCTCCCTTTCTAAAGCCTGAATAACCTTAATCTTAATGATTCCCAAGAAAAAAAATCAAATACTTGAGCGATTTCAAAAATCAGCCCAAAGTCTTCATTGTTATGTGAGGCAGTGTCAGTTATTGTGATTGATTACTCAACTGAATGACAGTGATCAAACTACTTTTTTCTGTTTTAACACTTCATTTAGATCATTCTATGTTGAACTTCATGACTGAAAATAGATAAGCTTTCATTTTGGAGGGTCAAATCTTGCTGAAGCAGGGCATCTTGGGGCATTTGCTGTTAGTTTGACTGCACCCTTCAGGTCAAAATGCTTTTTGCACTGTAACTAGCTGGAAGTGTGAGCTGATAATGATGGTGAGGGTAAAGGGGCATCTGGGATCTTAGTGAATCGCACGATCAATAGTGTATATCCTTGCACATATAAGAGAGAAAAAGAGGAGAGAGCTGAGAGATTGGATGAAGAGAGAGAAAAGAGAGGCAAAGGAAAGGTTAAAAAATAAATAAATTTTAAGAATCTCTAAGAACAATTTATCATCTGAAGGAATGACACTCCACATTTTTCTTTTTCTGGGCCAGAGATATTTGTTGATATGGCGTTAACAATTACTATGCACAAGGGCACTTACTGTATTAATCATCTTCTCAGGTGAGTTTAATGGCAATTAACATGCAAATCCAGAAAGTTTTTAAAAATAGCAGAGAGGGGCTATTTGTTAGAAGTATTTGTAATAAGTTGCTGAGAAAATACCAAATTAATGGAGGTACTGACTTTCTACATTTTGAACAATGCAATACTTTGTACTGCACTGAAGTTCAGTCCAGTCGCAAGTCTTTGGAGTGGAACTTGAAATCACAAACACTCTGGGCGGAATCGTCCCAGATTTGCACCAAGTGCGGTAGCGGGCTGGTGAAGAGATGTTTTACCCGCCGGCCGAAATGGCGGCTTTTCACACAGTATCATCCCAAACCTGCCACATTAATTATGCATTCCTGGGAAACACGCCGTTTCCACGGTGAGCTGGCTCTCATTCGCCCGCCACATCGTCATCTTGCCGCTTCATCACGTTGAGCGCCATATTTAAAGTGCAGCCGCGTGGACACTTCTCAATGCTTCCGGCCCACAACTGCTGCACAGAAGACATGGCCCTGAAAGGCAAAAAAAAATCAACCCCCAGGTTCAATGATACATCCCCCAAGCACCTTTTGGGCGCAGTGGAGGCTCGTTGTGATGTCCTCTACTCCCTCTCTGGCTGCAGGATGTGCAGCAACCTCACCAAGCCGGCTTGGGGGTTGGTGGCAGCAGTGGTCAGTGCCCACACCCTGCAAAATGGGACAGCCACCCAGTGTCGCAAGAGGATGAATGATCTCCTTTGTCCTGCCAGGGTAAGTCACTGTTCTCATCACTCTCAACTCACACACCCACAAACCCATCACACATCCACAGGGCCCTCACTCACTGCCGGTTCAAGGACATCACCATTCACTCTCTCACACTCACCGTCATTGTCTTCATCTCGTCCATGGGACCACTCACCACCCACACAGGCCAGGCATACTTATCATCTGACCTGGCAGGCATCCTGCTTACACTCTCTCTATCTCTATTCATGCAGGACAAGCTGGCACACAACAAGAGGAAGAAGTCGCAGACCGGTGGCAGAATGCCTGAAATCAAGGTCCTCACGGACATTGAAAACAAAGACATCCAGCTGACCGGCGAGGATCTGGACTGTTTCTGTGCTGATGGTGAGGTTTATGGTGCTCAACCAAGTGAGGATCCAGCAGTGCACCCTGTACATGCTTATGCTGTACCTACAACTGAAGGGCAGCCTTTGGCCCCTCCCACTCGAAAATCACCTCAAGCACAGAACAGCCTTTTATATGCTGTTGTGAAACACGTTGACGTCCAATCACACCTATGTGGGCAGACGATCCAGCAGGGTGGGTGGGGAATATTTCCGGTGGGCTAGTCTTATAATGATATGCTGATGCATTACAAAGGGCAGAAAATTGCATTCATCGGGCAGGCGTGCACCTGACCTGAACGAGCGTAAAATAATGCGCAATGACGTCGGGCGCGAGCCCCGATGTCATCGCACACTCACGCGATATTTTGGTCAGCGGGCGCACATGGGAGTTGGCAGCCTGCCCGCCGATAATTAACAGGCCTATTGAAGCCATTGAAGTTCTAATTAAATGAAATTTTTCGCTGCCCATCCAACCTTACGGTTGGCGGGCAAGCGAAAAGGCCAAGCGGCCTTTGGATTTTTTGTGACACCTCATCTTCCGGGGGGGGGGGGGGGGGGGGGGAGGGGGGAGGGGAGGGGGGGATGAGATTTCGATCAGTGCTTAAAAAATAAACTAATTTCGAACATCCCTGCTCATGTGACAGGGTCATGTGACAGGGTCACATGAGGGTACTTGTCATTAACATTTTTAAATTCTTTGCTTTTTATTTTCAAAATTCCTCAGCTCCTTGAGGCAGCTCTGTGCCTCAGGGAGCTTTTACTGCACGCACCCCCACGCATGCGCGAACTACCGCACTCGCCCTGCTCCTGCCCCCACCCCAGCAACGTTTAGCGCTGTAGCGCACGTTTCATGCTGGCTGGCTGTTAATTAGCCAGCCAGCGTGAAATCCATGTCGGGGCTTGATCGTAGGTGGCAGTCGGCTTCGCGGCCAATCCCGGGCACACCCGCCGTGTCCGCCCGACGAGGGCCAAATTTTGCCCAATGAGATTCCCAACATCTGATGGCAGGAAACACGCCTGCCATCGACGGGCTAAGCGGATGATCACAAGCTGGTTTCACAACCTCATGAAAATTTTTGGCCTTCCCACCATATTGTCCGCTCACATCACCAAACACGCCCGATGCCATGGGCACGGATGATTTCGCCCTCTGACCAAGAGGTAAGAATGCTACCGATGAACCACAATTGACACCTACACAAGAATTCACGAGAAGATATCCTCAGTACCAACATCTGATCTCAGTAACTGGTGGATCAAATTAATCGGTTGTGTGCTAACAACACACTCCATTGTTAAGTAAATAATGCTTCAAGCAAACATCTTCTCACCTTTAACCTCACCATTATTTTTAAGAACTTGTTGGATTTACACATTTATTGCCCATTAATCTTGCCTCAGAAGGTGGAGGCCCTGGTACCTGGTCATTAATATGAATGGATGGGAAATGATGGGCATCATGTCTTGAGTGTGTAGCAAAGGGAGGTGCCTCATTAAGTTTTTTAAAATTATAATTTATTCTTAGATCTGGGTGTTGCAAACTAGAACAGAATTCATATTGTCCATCCCTAGTTGGCCTTCAGAAGGTGTTGGTGGGTCTTTTTCATGAACCGCTGCAATACATGAATTAGGTACATCTACAAAGCTGTTGGTTAGGTGATTCCAGGACTTTGATTAGGTGATAATATAGAAAGCATGAGATATGTCCAAGTCCAGTTGGTTTGTGGCTTGGAGCGGAACTTCAATGTGATGGTTTTCTTAAGCACATGTTGCCCTTGCCCTTCCAGGTGATGGTGGTTGCAGGTTTTGGATGTGCTTCATCTTTCCACTTCAGGAGCTCTCCAGTCTCTGTTCTCCAATTCCACACATTTGACCTTCTGTGTGATACTCATTCAAAAGCATGGTTTTTATCAAAGCATAATATTGCTGACCTTTCAAATTCATTAAGCCTGTGAAGAACTCCATAGATTTGTAAGACACATTTCCACACCTAACCAACCATCCCCCAGAAAAAATCACACTGACCTTTTTACCACAGCTCCCAACTTGATTGGCTGCTTCCCCAGTGAGGAATCCATTTGGACAGCCCATCATGCAAGGCACTTACATATTTAAAATGTTCACACAAATTGTCCTTGTTCCTTTCTGGGGTACAGATCTACAGACCACCCTTCTGTACTTCTTTGAAGTTGCCATTGCAATGACAGGCTACTGGAGCACATAAGGCATCAAAATGGTATCACTGTCACACACACACACCACACTCTCACATTTCCAACACAGATCACTGATAATTGAAGTCAGTGGCAGGTGGATACTACGACTGAGGACCAGGCTGAATATAGAAGGTTCAGAGGGTAAGTGAAAAAGTAAATAAGAGAATCTGAGAGAGAGCATGAAGAGACTGGCAGCTAATATAAAGGGGAATCCAAAAGCCTTGTATTGGCACATAAATAGAAAAGAGGTGGTAAAAACATGGAAACATAGAAAATAAGAGAAGGAGCAAGTCATTCGGCTCTTCGAGCCTGCTCTGCCATTCAATATGATCATGGCTGATTCTCTATCTCACCGCCATACTCCCGCTCTCTCCCCATACCACTTGACGCCTGTAGAATGCAGACATCTATCTATTTCTTTCTTAAATATATTCAGTGACTTGGCCTCCACAGCCTTCTATGTTAGAGAATTCCACAGGTTCACCACTCTGAGTGAAGAGGTTTGTCCTCATTTCAGTCCTAAATGGCCGGCCCCGTATCCTGAGACTGTGACCCCTTGCTCTAGAGCCCCCCCAGCTGGAGCAAACATTATCCCTGCTTCCAGTCTGTCCACCCCTGTCAGTATGAGACCCCCTTTCATTCTTCTAAACTCCAGTGAATGCAGGCCTAGTCGGTGCAATCTCTCCTAACAAGACAATCCTGCCATCCCAGGAATTAGTCTGGTGAACCTCTGTTGCACTCTCTCTATGGCAAGTATATCCTTTCTCAGGTAAGGAGACCAAAACTGCACACAATACTCCAGGTGTGATCTCACCAAGGCCCTGTACAGCTGGAGTAAGACATCCTTGCTCCTATACTCAAGTCCCCTCACAATGAAGGCCAACATACCATTTGCCTTCTTAACTGCTTGCTGCACCTACATGCTTGCTTTCAGTGAGTGTACAAGAACACCCAGGTCCCTTTTTACATCAACATTTCCCAATCTATCACCATTTAAATAACATTTTTGCCATTCTGTTTCCTCAAAAAACTCCAGTATGTTTGTCAAACATGATTTCCCTTTCATAAATCCATGTTGACTTTATCTAATCCTGTTGATATTTTCTAAATGTCCTGTTATTACATCACTTATAATAGACTCTAGCTTTTTCCCTACTACTAATTTTAGGCTAACCAGTCTGTAATTTGCTGTTTTCTCCCACCCTCCTTTTTTAAATAGTGGGGATACATTTGCTACCTCCCAATCTGCCGAGACTGTTCCAGACTCTACAGTGCTTTGGAAGATGGCAACCAACACATCCATTATTTCCATTGCCACCTCCTTTAGTACTCTGGGATCTAGATTATCAGGCCCTGGGGATTTATCAGCCTTCTGTCCCATTAATTTCTCCAGCACTATTGTTTTAGTAATGCGAATTTCCTTCAATTCCTCCTTCTCACTAGACCATGGTTCCCTAGCATTTCTGGGAAATTATTTATGTCTTCCTCTGTGAAGACGGAACTAAAGTAGTTGTTTAATTGCTCGGCCATTTCCTTGTTCTCTATTATAAATTCTTTTATTTCAGACTGTAAGGGACCTACATTTGTCTTCACTAATCTTTTTCTTTTTACATTCTTATAGAAGCTTTTACAGTCTGCTTTTATGTTCCTTGCAAGTTTACTCTTATACTCTACTTTTCCCCTCCAAATCAATCTCTTGGTCCTCCTTTGCAAAACCCTAAACTGTTACCATGCCTCAGGCTTGCTACTTTTTCTAGCAACTTCATATGACTCCACTTTGGATCTAATTATATCATTAACTTCTTTTGTTAGCCATGGTTGGGCCACTTTTCCTGTTGTATTTTTGTGCCAGAAAGGAATGTATAATTGTTGCAATGCATACATTTGTTCCTTAAATATTAGCCATTGCCTATCCACCATCATGCCTTTTAATGAAGTTCCCCAATCTATCTTAGCCAACTCATGTCTCATACCTTCGGAGTTTCCTTTGCTTAAATTTAGGACCCTAGTTTTAGATCAGACGACTTCACTTTCCATTCTAATAAAGAATTCTATCATGTTATGGTCACTGTTCCCTAAAGGACAACAAGATTATTAACTCACTCCTTCTCATTACATAAAACCAAATCTAGGATTTCCTGTTCCCTAGTTGGTTCCTTGACATACTGGTGTAAAAACCATCTCATACACACTCCAGGAATTCACCCACCACAGTATTATTGCTAATTTGGCTTGCCCAGTCTCTATGTCGATTAAAGTCACCCATGATTACTGTAGTACCCTTGTTATGTACATGTCTAATTTCCTGTTTAATGCCAACTTATCACCACTGTTTGGAGGCCTACAGACAACTCCCACTAATGTTTTCTGCCATTTGTTACTTCTTAGCTCCACCCAGGCTGGTTATACATCTAGATTTTTCTGAGCTAATATCCTCTCACTATTGCACTGTTTCATCCTTCCCTAACAACACAATGCCTCCTCCTTTTCCTTTTTTGCCTATCCTTCCTAAATATCGAGTACCCTTGGATATTCAGTTCCCAGCCTTGGTTACCATGCAGCCTTGTCTCCATAATCGCAATCATATCGTACCCGTTTGCATCTATTTAAGCTGTTAATTTACCTACCTCATTGTGAATGCTCCATCCATTCAGATACAGTGCCTTTAGACTTGTCTTTTTAACATTTTTACACTTTTTTTTATGCTATGGCCCTATTTGCTGCTAGCCCTTGTTTCCTCTGCCTTCCACTTGTGCTTTCTAATTTTCTGTCTTTCAATCCCATTTTTGTTTCTTTCTCTTGTGTCTCCTCGCTGAAGTTCTCTTCCCCCTGCCAGTCTAGTTTAAACCCTCCTCCACAGTACTAGTAAATATCCCCACGAGGATATTGGTCCTGGGCCTGCTTGCAACCGGTCCAGCTTGTACAGATCCCATCGTCCCCAGAATCAGTCCCAATGCCTTAGGAATCAAAATCCCTTCCTCCTGTACCATTTCTTTAAACACACATTCATCTGGTCTATTCTCCTATTCCTGATCTCGCTAGCACATGGCACTGAGAATAATACTGAGATTCTGATCTTTGAGGTCCTGCTTTTAAATGTATTAGAAAGAGGAGTGGAGCCAATTAAGGATCAAAAAGGGGATTTATGAATGGAGGGAGAGAGTATAACCGAGGTATGAAATCAATACATTGCATCTGTCTTTAATATAATTATTTCTTTCATGGGGTGTGGGCATTGTTGGCTAGGCCAGAACTTATGGCCCAAACTTGAGAAGGTTGTGGTGAACTGCCTTCTTGAACTGCAGTCCATCTGAAGTAGGTACACCCAAGGGAGTTCCAGAATTTTGACCTAGCGTCAGTGAAGAAACAGCGATATATTTCCAAATCTGGATGGTGAGTGGCTTGGAGGGGAACTTGCAGCTGGCGATGTTCCCATGTATCTGCTGCCCTTGTCCTTCTAGGTGGTGGAGACCATGGGTTTGGAAGGTGCAGTTGAAGGAGCCTTGGTGTGTTGTTGTAGTGCATCTTGTAGATGGTACACACTGCTGCTACTGTGTATCAGTGGTAGAGGAAATTAATCCTTAAGGCGGTGGATGTGGTACCAATCAAGCGGGCTGCTTTGACCTGGATGGTGTCAAGCTTCTTGAGTGTTGTTGGAGCTGCATTCATCCAGGCAAGTGGAGACTATTCCATCATACCCCTGACTAGTGCTTTGTAGATGGTGGAAAGGCTTGGGTGAGTCAGGAAGTGAATTACTCTGTGCAGAATTCCCAGCCTTTGACCTGCTCCTGTAGCCACAGTATTTATATGGCTGGTCCAGTTCTGTTTTTGGTCAATGGTAACCCCCAGGATGTTGATAGTGGAGGCTTCAGTGATGGTAGTGCCATTGAATGTCAAGGAGTGATGGTTAGATTCTCTCTTGTTGGAGATGGTCATTGTCTGGCACTTGTGTGGAATGAATGTTACTTGCCACTTATCAGCCCAAGTCTGAATGTTATCCAGATCTTGCTGCATTTAGACATGGACTCCTTCAGTACCTGAGAAGTTCTGAATTGTGCTGAACATTGTACAATCATCCGCAACCATCCCCACTTCTAACCTTACGATGGAGGGAAGGTCATTGATGAAGCACGTGTTGGACCTAGGACACTAGTCTGAGGAAACCCTGCTGAGATGTCCTGGGACTGAGTTGATTAATATCCAACAATCACAAACACTGTCCTTTCGAACCATTGAAATGTTATGGTGCAGAAAGAGGCCATTCAGCCTATCATGTCTATGCGGGCCAGAAAAAGATGAAAAAGAAACTAGCCGCTCATTATAATCCTACTTTCCAGCACCTGGTCCATAGCCTTGCAGGTTACAGTGCTTCAGATGCAGATCCAAGTACCTTTTAAATGAGTTGAGCATTTCAGCCTCAACCACCGATTTAGGCAGTGAATTCCAGACACCCACCACCCTCTGGGTGAAAACATTTTTCCTCATTTTTCCTCATGTCCCCTCTAATCCTTCGACCAATCACCTTAAATCTATGCCCCCTGGTAATTGACCCCTCAGCTAGGGGAAACAATCGTTACTGTCTACCCTATCCAGGCCCCTCATAAGTTTGTTCACCTCAATTAGGTCACCCCTCAGCCTCCCCTGTTCTAAGGAAAACAACCTTAGCCTATCCAATCTTTCCTCATAGCTGCAAGTTTCAAGACTTGGCAGCAATTTTGTCAATCTTCTCTGTACTCTCTCCAGAGCAATTATGTCCTTCCTATAATGTGATAACCAGAACTGTACACAAAATTTCAGCTGTGGCCTAACCAGGGTTTTATACAGTTGCTTTTGAATTTAATACCTCATCCAATGAAGGAAAGCATTCCATATGCTTTCTTGACCACCTTGTCCACCTGTCCTGCCACCTTCAGGGACCTGTGGACATGCACTCCAAGGTCTCTTACTTCTTCAATATCCTCCCTTTTATTGAGTATCCCCTTGCTTTGTTTGCCCTCCCCAAATGCATTACCTCACACTTTTTTGCAGATTACTACGTATGACTCCAACATGTGGAGAGTTTTCTCCCTGCTTCCCATTGTCTTCAATTTTTCTCGGACTCTTTTATGCCACACTTGATCCAATGCTGCCTTGATGTCAAGGGCAGTCACTCCCATCTCACCTCTTGAGCTCATGTCTTTCGTCCATGTTTGAACTATGGTCGTAATGAGGTCAGGTGCTGAGTGATTCTGGTGGAACCCAAAGTGACTGTCAGTAAGCAGTTTATTGCTGAGTAAGTGCTGCTTAATAGCACTATAGATGACCCCTTCCATCACTTTGCTGATAATAAAGAGTAGACTGATTTTGTGTCGATTGGCTGGGTTGGATTTGTCCTGCTTTTTGTGGACAGGACATACCTCTGCAATTTTCCACATTTCTGGGGAGCTGCCAGTGTTGTAGGTGTCTTCACCAAGGAAGAGGATGCCCAGATTATAGTGCAGGAGGAGATAAGTCAGACACTTGAAGGGTTTAAAATTGATAAGGAGCAAGTATTATACAGGCTGCCTGTACGTAAAATTCATAAGGCACCAGGGCTGGATGAGATGCACCTAAAGATGCTGAGGAAGTGAGAGTGGAAATTAAGGAAGCACTGGCCATAATTTTTCAGTCTTCCTTAGACTCAAGGATGGTTCCAGAGGACTGGAGAATTGCAAATGTTACACCCTTGTTCAAAACAGGGTGCAAAGTTAAGCCCTGCAACTACAGGCCAGTCAGCTTAACTTTGGTGGGGAATCTTCTAGAAACAATATTTTAGGACAAACTTAGCTAAAGCAGGTTAATTAAGGAAAGCCAGCATGGGTTTGTTAAAGGTAAGTCATGTTTAATTAACTTAGAACCATAGAGCCATAGAAAAGTTACAGCACAGAAGGAGGCCATTCGGCCCATCTTGTTCATGCAAGCCCGAGAACACCCAGGTGCCCTTTCTAATCCCACCTTCCTGCACCCAGCCCATGGCCCTGCAGCTTACAGCACTTAAGGTGCAGATCCAGGTACTTTTTAAAAGAGTTTAGAGTTTCTGCCTCTACCACCAACTTGGGCAGCGAACTCCAGACATCCACTACCCTCTGCGTAAAAAAGCTCTTCCTCATGTCCCCCTTACACCTTCTGCCACTTATCTTGAGTCTATGTCCCCTGGTTTTAGAATTCTCCACCAAGGGAAACAATTTTATCCTGTCCACTCAATCTCATAACTTGATCTCCCACACTTACCCTCATAATTTTGTACACCTCAATCAAGTCACCTCTCAGCCTTGTTTGTTCTAAGGAAAATAACCCCAACCTATCCAATCTCTCTTCGTAGCTACACTTTTCTAACCCAGGCAAAACTTGCTGAAGTTTTTTGAACAGGTAACAGAGAGGGTTGATAAGCGTAATGACGTTGATGTGGTGTACATGGACTTCCAAAAGGTATTTGATACAGTGCCACACAGCAGACTTGTGTGCAAAGTTATAGCTCACAGAATAAAAGGGACAGTAGTAACATGGGTACGAAATTGGCTGAGTGACAGAAAACAGAATCATGGTTCATGCATGTTTTTTCAGACTGAATTAAGATTTATGGCGGATTTTCACTGGGGTGGGTGTTCGGACCCTTGCTTTTCCTAATATATATCAATAACCTAGACCCTGGTGTACAGGGTGCAATCTCAAAATCTGTGGATGGCATGAAACTTGGAAGCATTGTGAAACATGAGGAGGATAGTGTAAAACTCCAAAAGGACATTGACAAGTTTTTGGTTTGGGTGGACAGGTGGCAGATGAAATTCAATGCAGAGAAATGTTAAGTGATTCATTCTGGTAAGAAGAATTAGGAGAAACAAAATAAAATAGAAGGTATAATTCTAAAAGGGGTGGAGGGGCAGAGGGCCCTGGGTGTATATGTGCATAAGTCATTGAAAATGGCAGGACAGGTTGAGAGTACGGTTATTAAAGTACACCTAGGTTTTGTTAATAGGGGCATAATGTACAAGAGGAAGGAGATTAACTTAAACTTGTATAAAACACTGATTCAGCCTCAACTGGCGTATTACACCCAATCCTGGGTACCACAATTTAGGAAAGATGTGAAGGCATTAGAGACAGTACAAAAGGTTCATGAGAATGGTTCCATGGATAAGGAACTTCAGTTATGTAGATAGATTGGAGAAAGTTAGACTGTTTTCCTTGGAGAAGAGAAGGTTAAGTGGCGCTTTGATAGAAGTATTCAAAATTATGAGGGGTCTGGACTGAGTACATAGGGCAAAACTGTCCCACTCATGGAAGGATCAAGACAAGAGGGCACAGATTTAATGTAATTGGCAAAAGAAACAATACAGGCATGAGGGAAAACATTTTCATGCAGCAAGTGGTTAAGATCTTGAATGCGCTCACTGAGAGTGTGGCGGAGGTAGGTTCAACTGAGGCATTCAAGTGGGAAGTGGATTATGATCTGAAAAGAGAGAACATGCAGGGCCACGGGGAGGGGATGGGGAAATGGCACTCGGTGCATTGCTCCTTCGGAGAGCCGGCACACACACACACAACAGGCCGAATGGCCTCCTTCTGTGGTGTAACAATTCTGCGATTCTGTGGTTTAAGAGGACAAGGTACCCAAGCTGATTTTTTTCCATTCCTATCCCAAGGATATTATAGTCAGTTGTAATACTCTAGTCCTAGTCAGTACAGACTTGTAAGAAATTGTGGTTTTTTAAGAAATTAGAGAAACAGCTTGAATTTCAAAAATAACTATGCTATCTTAAAATTATCTGTGAGAAGTCAACAAGAATATTTCCTTCTCAAAGGGGGGGATTGTAAGAAATTTGGGTCTTTAACAAATGAATATTTTCTGCATTTTAAAGAGATTAACTAAACAGCATTGATTCTCTCTCTGGAAAGAGAATTTCTAAACACATTGACCTCGGAACAGTCTTCAGCAACAGCAAGGTCACTTAGTTCAGGCTGCCATGTTGACATTCCTAAGCTGGTAGAATGGTGCCTTGTGCACCCCCCTTTTCTATGCAATTGTTGAGAAAGGGTCAGGATATGACCCTCAACAGGATGTAAGCTAAAAAGCTGACCTCAAGCAGGGTGACGAACGGGGGAGGTGGTAACCACCTTGACAGTTTGAGCACCTGTCCTGTGTCCATTGGTCAGAATAGTTTGAATAGATGATTGATACTGGGTAAGCTACCAGCCTCCAGGTAAAGGGTATATTTGCATGTGCTCATGCACAGGAGCGGACGTGCTGGTAAGATCCTTGTGGTATACGGCTGAGGTGCTGGTGAGGTGGCAGTGCTCGTTGGGCAGCTACCTTCTTCAGATGGAAGATGGACCAGAGGAGGAGGTGGAAGATCAACAGGATGAGGGAAGAGTTTCCTAACATTCAATTAGATAGCAGAATGCTGTTATCACAAGCTGTTACGGGTTGTATACTTTTTGTTTCTGTCTAATTAGTTAATCTATCATATTTAAACTGTTGTTTCTTAATAAACGTAATAAACCATCTTAAAATTACTTATGACTAGTCGACTGCCTATTTAGGTATCTGTGGCCCCAAACCCCGAAATCTTACAATTGGTGTCAGGAGTGAGATACACAGTAGTCGAGGTATAATTGGCTTGGAATTTGAGAATAAACAGTTTTAGATTGCAGTTAAATGTGTGGTGTAGTTATTAAGTGAAGCCAGGAGTCACAATAGCATACACTAGGGAATGACTGGTTGGGAGTTTAACTGAGAAAACAAGTGAACTTGGAGCGAGAGGTTACAAGTGCATTTTTGATAAGCTTTATAAAAATGTTCAGAAAGGAAAGATTCAGTTGGAAAAAGTCAAGAATAAGTTGTGCAAAAGTGCACGTGTGTTTGCCTTGCAGCTGAATATAACATTTAATGAGTTAAGAGAACAGGTCAATAAGTTAGAAAAGGGATTAATCTGTTCAATCAGTTCTGCTGTCCTGGACAGCAGACACACAACAGGGTATGTTATACAAGGTGAAATATTAGACCAAACACTAGAACCCACAAGGGTAAAAGTGGCTCTGGAAAAGCCACATGAATCTTTCTTTTCAGAATTAAACAGGGACCAGGGAGGTTCCAAAGCAGAGTTAGAAAGCTATGATTTCAAACAGATCCAAGCTACAGGCTCCCTAGAATCAAAACAAGAAATGGACCAGAACACTCACAAGGTCCTAGTTAGCATCAAACAGCTCCCCATCAAAAGCCCGAGTGTATTCACAGAGAGATCTGACTCTTGCACCGTCATCACCCACGATCCTTACCCCGACCCTATGAAGGACTACTTTTGCCCAGCTGAGAGTATACCGTACATTTGAGTCAAGTCATTGTTAAAGCAGGGGGTTGTTCACAAACATGAAAGGTTCAAAAAATTGTGTTTGAGGAAGAAGTTAAAATGTTTAAAATTCAAACAACACATTTTACTGACTTTAAATTGCTGAGTATCTGTTTAGAAAAAGATTCCAAACGGTACTAGTATACAGTTCACTATATGTGAATTCAGATTGTTCCCAAAATATAAAGATACTTCTGGAGTTTGGCAGCAATCCAATTTGAACTTTTCAAAATCATATGAGTTAACTGAACTGCTAAAATTTATACTAAAGACACGTTTTCCTGACTATTTCTTTCAAATCTGGTCAAGCAGCAAACATCGGAAATTGAAAATTGTTTTAAGGAAGAGGAAGGACAAATAAAAGAGATGGGAAGGATTCAGTTCCTTTTCTAGAGAAGGTGAGGCTGTAATGTTGACTTTTTTTAAGAAGCTGTTGCCTCTTACAAAATGCTAACGGGGTTTTGAAATGATTGGAATTTCACCTAAGATTTGGGGGAAGTTGGAGACAACAAAAAGGTTTAACAAAAGAAGTTTAACATGGAATTTGATTTCTGATTGGGAAGTTTTTTTTAAATTACGTAAAGTGACGCAATTGCGTGCCCGGTTTTCTCCAGAACAAGCCACGGGGTTAACTCTTTCATCTGGCAGCTGCTTCTTTTCGTTTAAGTTCATCACCCAACCTTCAGATTACTAAATGAATACTGGGCATCATTAGATTTGAAGTTTCTAGGTTTATAGGTGTGACTGGACATATTAACCCATTGGCCTCTTGGCCACAGCCGCAATGTTTGTTTTTTTTCAAACATGTGATGATGGTCTCCAGCAAAGAGCGAACCCAGTAGTTTTGAGAATTAAAGCACAGCAAAAAGGTTACTTTTCAGGGACTTGGCCTTCACCATTCAGGCCGTTTGTTACTATATATTATCTTTCGAGACAAAGTGTTTGAGCACGGGAGGCATGGAAATCACCCCTAAACTGACATCAAACACTTTTGCCTCTGATGCAAAACCATCATTTAAAACTACCAAGCCTGCTTCTGAAATAGGAATTGATTAAATAATTTGACGAGTTGCTTTTTCAAGCATTCAAAAGGGAAATGCCCGACGTTTAAGAGGATAAACAAATTCTAATTTTCCCAAAAAAGCTAAATGGAAAAGCAGTCTAGGTTGTTTCTGAGTTAAAAAAGTTTGTTTTTGAAAGAAATAAACCGAACACTAACAAAATGTGCCAGTCCAACAACACTGCTATTTGAATTTGGGATAGTTTTAAAATAAATAAGTCAGGCCCAATCTAGCGCAGGCTTGTCCAACCTTTTCGCTTGGGGAGGGGGCCCACATTTTGAATTTGTGGGAAGAAAAGGAAACAGGCTCAGAGGAATGGAAATAATTTATCGCCTTACCTCTGCCCTTGGGCAGGATTTTCCCCTTGTTGGGAGGGTGGGGCGGACGGGCCCGGGAACGGCCGTGAAATGGGCCACCGCCTGTGATCGGACCACAATTGCGATTTCACGCTCGCCGGCCAATTCATGGCCAGCCAGCGTGAAACGCGTGCAGAGAATTGCAGCGCTGCCGGGGTGGGGGCGGGAGGAGCGCGAGTGCTAAAGCCTGCGCGTGCGCCGGGGAGCGCGCACTGAGAGCTCCCTGAAGGCAGGGTGCTGCTGCAGGGAGCTGAAGAATTTTACAATGAAAAGGAAAGATTTTAAAAATAAGGGAAACATGTCTCCACACATGTGACCCAGTCACATCAACAGGGACATATTAAAAATGATGTTTAAAATTTTTTGCTTTTTAAATTACTGTTGGGAACCTCATCCAGCCAGTGGATGAGGTTTCCCAAAAAATGCAAAGGCCGCCTGGTCTATTCGCCCGCCCGCCAACCGTGAGGCTAGACGGGCAACAAAAAACACAAATCAATTGCTAGTTTAATGGCCTTAATAGGCCTATTAATTGTTGGTGGACGCACTGCCGACTCTCGTGTGCGCCTGCCGACTGAAATATCGCACGAGTGTGCGGTGACGTCGGGACATTTGCCGATGACGTCATCACGCACTATTTTACTCCCGATCGGGTCAGGTGCACGCACCTTGTTTCTGCCTGCCCATTTCCCAGCCTCTCCTGAGCCCGCCCACCTGACGACCCGAAAATCCTGCCCTTGGACATATTTGCGTCTTTGCCTATGAACTTTTCAAGATAACTGAATTTGATAATCTGGCCATCACCTGAGACATTGGGACCATACAGGGGGAGATAAACAATGATCTTCAGATAGAGACCTCCTTTGATCTTTTGAGAAGGTTACTGGTTAAATTAAATGGTCCTTTTAAAGACAGTGAAATCCTGGATGATGAAGTTGATTGGCAAAATGCACAGCACAATCCCTATTGACCTGATAAACCGTCCACAAATGCAAAACAAGGATTTGTGGGAGAGGGCAGTGAGATTACCACCAAGAATGATGAAGTGACATGTAGTCTGCCCAAAGAGAAAATTTGGTAAAAAGAGAATTTTTAGAGACCACATCAAACAGACAGGAAAACGTGTGAGATGACTTACGAATGTGAAATTCCAATAGAGGATTAATGAAGGAATTGGAACATTGGTGTGAGTGTGCAGAAGTGATTTATAACTTGTGAAGTAACTGATATGCAAGAGTACATGGTGCGGCTGCACTGAAGAACGAGTTTCAGGCTTGAGAAACAACGTGACATGAAATGGTTAATATGGCCTGAAGAGTAAGAAAACATTTTTAAATGATTAAGGCACTGACACATAACCATAGAGCAAATGATTTTAAGACAAGTAGTTTTACGCCCTCTGACCACTAACATCTTAGAGCATAATTAAAGTAAAAGCAAAAGGAATTTTGGATGCGGACAAATGAAGGCTTGAGAGAAATAATACTTAATACGAATTATCCACAGGGTGGATACAGCTGAAGGGAGAACAGGAGAATCTTTTTAAGTCCGTGCATAATCTATTGCTTTCCTTATATGTACTTATATGCTAAGACCCCCGGAATTAGCGGCACTCCTACAGAAGAATAAGGCTGGAATTTTCCAGCCCTGGCATTGGCAGGACCCACTGTGGGGAATGCGGCATCTTTGTGGTATACTGAAGTGCTGGTGTGATAGCATTGCTCATTGGGTGGCTGCCTTCTTCAGGTGGAAGATGGACCAGAGGAGAATCAAGAGATCGGAGGAAGAGTTTCTTAACACTTTGACTAGAGAGTGGAATGCTGTTATCACAAGCTGTTACGGGTTGTATACTTTTTGTTTCTGTCTAATTAATTAATCTATCATAGTTAAACTGTTGTTTCTTAATAAACTTAATAAACCATCTTAAAATTACTTGTGACAAGTCAACTGCCTGTTTAGATATCTGTGGCACCAAACCTGCAAAATCATACAGACTCTGAATTGATTGTTATGAACTCAAGGAAGCGGATGAAATATTTTATAATGATGTATATATCAAAATGCAATGTAATCCACAATCTGTTGAGGAGAGCTAGACATCAGTGGTGAATTTACATATCTACTGCTATTTCATGCATCCCTTCTTTATAATGAAAAACTGTATTGGTAATGGATAATAATTACACCGCTGTTCTTCATAATGAGTAATTAATCTTGATTGCAGTTCCTCTTCATCATGGTAATCTACCTGTTACGCACGGTGGTAACGCAATTGCCTCCGCATTGCATTACTCATGGAGCAGCTTTTGACACTGTATTCAGCACCAGAGAAATGGGAAAGGTGTGGAAATATAGAGGGATAATTAACCATTGTTCAACACTTAACAGATTGCAGCTGTAGTTGGTTAAAAACTTCTATTGCCAATTAATTGTAAAGCAATTAGTGCTTCATCCTATGCTATCTGATTGGTACATCTTTTCTCATGAAGATAAATGAACTGACAGTTCTGGGCAGCTTATTTGACCTCAAGCTATTCATATCGCGAATAAACAAGCATAAAATTCAATAGAAAATGTATAATCGTGTAATCAAAATAAACAACTTAAAGATCTGCCGATGGTTTATTGAAATTTATTTTATGTAATTCATCTTTGGAAGGAACAAAAGGTTAAAGGGGCACTATCTCCATGAAAAACATTTGGAGACAAATAAGAGCTTTGTTAAACTAATTACAGGATGATATATGGTGCATAAAAGGAGAATTTAAGAAAATCTTAAAATCAATATTTCCAAGATTAAAAGAAGTACAATTTGCAATTGTGCATTGGGCCTTGCCTTCAAAATGAATAAAGCCCCTTAGCAATGAGGAACATCAAGAAAAAATCAGCGTATGGTCTGCAAACATTATTGAAGCGTAAGATTTAGAAAGAATTGAGTGGTGGGGCCTTTGCTTAGAGAGTTCCAGGTAGCAAGGATTTAATGACTGAAGGATCAGCCATCAATGATAGAGGCACTGTTGGGAGAAGAGGAGGACAGTGAGCCATAGTCAAAGGAACGGAGGCTGCTTATTGTAAATTAAAAAATAAAATAATAGGAATAAGAAGTCAGGTGAATTATGATGCCCTTTGAAGAATGCTTTTTTGTTTCACTGCTGAAAGCTCTGGCGCTAATTTTAAGATTAGGGTTCCCTTTTATTCTCATCAGAGAAAATAGACCATCTTTATCTACCCTATCAAATCCTTTAGTTATTTTATACTTTGATTAGATCATCCCATAATGTTCTGCACTCAAGAGAATTCTAGCCAAGTTTATGCAACCTGTCATCATAATTTATGCCTTTAAATCCCAGTATCAGTCTGATGAATCTCCAAGGCTTCTATATTTTTTTCTGAGATGCAGTGTTTAGAACTTAATGCAGTATTTCAGATGGGGGAGCTACTTTTCCCCTGCACTATCTAACTCTGAAATGCAGTGTGTTCTCATCACCAGCAATCATATCTGCATCTACACCGGCACTGGTTAACATGGCCACGTAAAATCCCTTAGGCTAGATTTTCTAACAATTGCTATTAGTGTGTGAAGAGCACGAGCAGTATTCATATGTGAATCATGCTGATTAAAAAATACGGTATTGTATGGGTAATTTTAAAATAGGTGAATTAATGACTACCTCAAAATTGCACAAAGGAGTTTTATATAAATCTGACCACCAAAGGAATTAACAGTGTCTTCTGCTATTCACAAAGGTACACTGTTTAGGAAGAAGCAATGGGCGGCTATCATGGACAAAAAGATTGTTGTTCATTGAAACAGAGTGCAGATGTTAGCACATAAGCCTTATGTCCCAATATTATGATCATTTAATAAAATGCCAACATCTCCCTCACCATAATTTCATATGGAGAGCAAAATATATCTGGGAGAGAATTACAAGGCGATAATACAATTGAGTGCATTTAAATGGGGTCATCAACTGCAATGGAAAAGCTCAAGTGGTTTGCACAAGTTGTGTGAACCCTGAAATGAGGTTATTGCCTTTAACTGCCTCGTGCTTATTACTTTTTACAATGCTGTGAATATCATTTTGATTTAGATTTGTAGGTAATAACAATATCCGAGGATTCAGACTTCAGCCTCAAATCCTATACTGTGCCCAATGTGCCAGGGCTGACACATCAATGAAAAATGGTTGGTAAACACCAAAGTGTCACATGAACTGGTCGAAGGGTACTATAGGACATTTTTTTGCCAGAGAGAAACAGTAAACCAGTAGATCTTCAGATCTGCAACACATCCACTGCACAAGACAGGGTTACAAGGTTGCGAGTCTGCTCTTCTTAGCTCATCCATTGAGATAAATCTTAAGATCCTTCTACCACATCATTCAAATGGATCTTGAATGAACCCCAGGTTAGTGTCTCCACTACTGGACTCTAAGTGCTGTTCACTTTGTGCGTGTAAAAGTTCTAGATATCTCTGCTGAATTGACTTGTACCAGTTTATTCCCCTCTTATTTTATTGTCTTGGGTTATCTTGAACTGGAGCTCTGGATTTAACTTTTCTGTACCATTTCATTTCTTCTCGGGATTCAAAATTGGCTTAGTTGTAGGAGACAGAGGGGGAGAGGAGATTCACCAGGATGTTGCCTGGGATGAAATATTTAAGTTATGAAGAGAGGTTGGATAGACTTGGGTTGTTTTTGTTGGAGCAGAGAAGACTGAGGGGTGACCTGATTGAGGTGTACAAGATTATGAGGGGCATGAACAGGGTGGATAGGGAGCAGTTGTTCCCCTTGGTTGAAGGGTCAATCACGAGGGGACATAAGTTCAAGGTGAGGGGCAGGAGGTTTAGGGGAGATGTGAGGAAAAGCTTTTTTACCCAGAGGGTGGTGACGGTCTGGAATGCGCTGTCTGGGAGGGTGGTGGAGGCAGGTTGCCTCACATCCTTTAAAAAGTACCTGGATGAGCACTTGGCACATCATAACATTCAAGGCTATGGGCCAAGTGCTGGTAAATGGGATTAGGTAGGTAGGTCAGGTGTTTCTCACATGTTGGTGCAGACTCAATGGGCCGAAGGGCCTCTTCTGCACTGTGTGATTCTGTGATTATGTACTTATAAAAAATCTGCTCTCAGTGTCTTCCTTTCATGAGATGACAGGATTCTAAAAAGAATGAAGAAGGACATTTGGTCTACCTTATTTTTTTTTCCATTCACGTAATCATGCTTCCCCCCCTTTTGTTGTATCAAGTTGTTCCTTAAACATACAAACAAATGAACTAGGAGCAGGAGTAGGCCACTCAGCCCCTCGAGCCTGCTCCACTATTCAATAAGATCATGGCTGATCTGATTGTAGACTCCACTCCGCATTCTTGCCTACCCCCGATAATCTTTCAACCCCTTGTTTATCAAGAATCTAACTAACTTTGCCTTAAAAGACTCTGCTTCCACTGCCTTTTGAGGAAGAGAGTTCCTCTGAGAGACTCCTTATTTTTGAACCGTGACCCCCAGTTCTAGATTCTCCCACAAGAGGAAACATCCTCTCTACATCCACTCTGTCAAGACCCCTCAGGATCTTAAAGGTTTCAATCAAGTTGCCTCTTACTTTTCTAAACTCCAATGGATACAAGCCTAACCTGTCAAATCTTTCTTCATAAGACAAGCCCTGGTATTAGTCTAGTAAATCTTCTCTGAACTGCTTCTAGCGCATTTACATCCTTCCTTAAATAAGGAGACCAATACAGTATACAGTACTCCAGATGTGGTCACACCAGTGCCCTGTACAACTGAAGCACGGGGCAGAATTTTTCTCTTGCCGAGCAGGTGCGCGCCTGAACCGAACGGGAGTAAAATAATACGTGATGATGTTGGGCGAGCGACCCAATGTCATCACGCACTCTCGCAATATTTCGCTTGGTGGGCGCGCGCAAGAGGCAGCAGCGTGCCCACCGACAATTAGGAGGCAAATTAAGGCCCTTAACCAGTTAACTAAATCGAATTTTTTGCTGCCTGTTCAACCGTTCATTTGGCGGGCCGGCGAATAGGCCAGGCAGCCTTTGCATTTTTAATGAGACCTCATCCACAGGCAGGATGAAGTTTCGGACAGTAAATAAAAAAGCAATAAAAAATTTTAAAACTCATTTTTAATATGCCCCTGCTCATTTGACATGGGGACATGTTTTCCTTATTTTTGAAATCCTTATTCTTACTGTTAAAAATCTTCAGCTACCTGAGGCAGCTCTGTTGCTGGAATTAGCCTCATGGCACTTCTCTACACTGAGACTAGAGATTGAACGCTTCCCTTGTTTCATGTTTGATTTTACCAGCTTGATCACAACTTCCTCTGACTAATGTCCTAGTGTTTTGGCTGTGTCATTCAACATTCTAGTGGCTTTGTTGATTGCTGATCTGAATTGCTTGAACATGTTGAGCATTGAGTTTACAAAGATACCTACCCACTTAAATTTCAACCCTGAAAATTAATGAGCCCCAGTTTCTTCAGTATTTTGTCATGAAGTCAATCCTATGATGCAATGGATCAGCCATTTGGTTCTTCTCTTTCCTTGGATTAACAGAAACAATTTATATGTGTACAGCGCAACTAATATAATAAAACATCCCCAGATATGTTACAGGAGTACAATAAAACAAAATTTGACACCAAGACATGTAAGAAGATATAAGGTCAGATGACCAAAAACCTGGTCAGAGGTAGGTTTTAAGGAGGATCTTAAAGGAGAAAAGCGAGGTGGAGAGGCTTAGAAAGAGAATATCAGAGCTTAAGGTCAAGGCAATCGAAGGTGCAGCCACCAATAGTGGAACAATTAAAATCAAGAATGCTCAAGAGATCAGAGTCAGATAAGCGCATATACCTTGGAGGATTGCGTGGCTGGAGGATGTTAAAGAGACAGGGAGGTGTGAGGCCATTGAGATATTTGAAAACAAGGATGAAAATTTTAAAATCAAAACATTGCTTGACTGGGAGCCAATATAGGTCAGTGAGCACAGGAGTGAAAGATGAGTGGGACTTGGGGTGAGTTAAGACACAAGTAGCAGAGTTTTAGATGACCTCAAGTTAATGAAGATTAGGTAACAAGAGCATGAATGAGAGTTTCAGCAGCAAATGAGCTGAATCAGGGATGATGGTTGGGTGATGTTACAGAGCTGAAAGCAGGCAGTCTTAGTGATCAGTAAAAGCAAGCATGCAGGTGCAGCAAGCAGTTAAGAAAGCAAATGGTATGTTTGCTTTCAATGCAAGAGGACAGGAGCAAGGATGTCTTATTGCAGCTGTACATGGCCTTGGTGAGACCACACCTGGAGTATTGTGTGCAGTTTTGGTCTCCTTACCTAAGAAAGGATATAGTTGGCATAGAGGGAGTGCAGCAAATGTTCACCAGGCTGATTCCTGGGATGGCAGGATTGTCGTATGAGGAGAGATTGGGTCGACTAGGCCTGTATTTGCTGGCATTTAGGAGAATGAGAGGGGATCTCATTGAAACGTATAAAATTCTGACAGGGATGGATAGATTAGATGCAGGGATGATATTTTCTCTGGCTGGGGTGTCTAGAACAAGGGGTCACACTCAGGATATGGAGTAGGCCATTCAGGACTGAGATGAGGGGAAACTTCCTCACTCAGGGGAAGGTGAACCTGTGGAATTCTCTGCCACAGAAGACTGTACAGGCCAAATCACTGAATATATTTAAGAAAGAAACAGATAGATTTCTGGACTCTAAAGGCATCAAGGGGTATGTGGAGAGAGCGAGAGTATGGTGTTGAGATAAAGGATCAGCCATGATCATATTGAATGGCGGAGCAGGCTCGAAGGACTGAATGACCTACTGCTGCTCCTATTTTCTATGTTTCTAAGGTGCAAATCTCATGGTCAGATATGACACTAAAGTTGCAAACACTCTGGTACTCATACTGTTGCCAGAGAGAGGGATGAAGTTGGTAGCTAGAAAATGGAGTTTAGAGCAGGAACCTAAGACAATAGCTTCTGTCTTACCGATATTTAATAGGAGGTAATTTCTGCTCGTTTAGTACTCAATGTCAGATAAGCAGTCTTACAATTTAGCAACATTGATAGATTTGAGAGGGGTGGTGGTGGTGAAACTTGTGGTCAGTTAGCTCAGTTGGCCACAATGGCTAGACTGTGGTGCAGAATGATGCCAATGGACTGGGTTCAAAACCCCATATCGATTATGGTAGTTCAAGGAGGCCTGTTTCCTTGCCTTTCCTCATATTTGATGTGGAATGGTGTTCCTCAAGCTATATAACCACTTGTCTCTCTCCAACAGTGAGAAATGTTTATGGTCCCTTGTAGACTATGGCTAATTGCCTTGTCTTAGTGGTGAAGTAAAACTGTGTGTCATCAGCGTGCATGTGAAAACTAATGCTATGATTTGAGATGATATTGCTAAGGGGTAATAAATAAGGAGGTAATAGCTGGACATTTAGAAAATCATAATAAAATCGGACAGAGTCAACATGGTTTTGTGAAAGAGAAATCACGTTTCACTAATTTATTAGAGTTCTTTCAGGAAGTATCAAGCAGAGTGGATAATGGGGAACCAGTAGATGTGATGTATTTGGATTTCCAAAAGTCATTTGATAAGGCACCACATAAAAGGTTTCTGGAAAGTTAAGAGCTCATGGTGTTGGCAGTAACATAGCATGAATAGGGGATTGGTTAACTAATAGAAAGTAGAGAGTTGGAATAAATGGGCAAACTGTATGTAACTAGTGGAGTGCCACAATCAGGATCAGTGCTGGACCATTTGCTGATGGCAGAGGGATAAGTAAGAAGGCAAGTTTTGAAGAGCATACAAAGAGCCTGCAAAGGGATTTAGATAGGTTAAGTAAGTGGGCAAAAAATTGGCAGATGGAGTATAATGTGGAAAAATGTGAACTTGTCCACTTTGGCAGGAAGAATAGAAAAGCAGAATATTATTTAAATAAAGAGAGATTGCAGAAATCTGTGGTACAGAGGGATCTGAGTGTCCTGTTACATGAATCATAAAACGTTAACATGGAGGTACAAGAAGTGATTGGGAAGGCAAATGGAACGTTGGCCTTTATTGCGAGGGGAATAGAATATAAAAGTAGGGGAGGCTTGCTGCAACTGTACAGGGCATTGGTGAGAACCACACATGGAGTACTGTATACAGGTTTAGTCTCCTTATTTAAGAAAGGGTATAATTGCATTGGAAGTAGTTCAGCAAAGGTTCACTAGGCTGATTTCTGGGATTGAGAGGTTATCTTATGAGGGAATGATGAGCAGGTTAGGGCTACACTGTATGGAGTTTAGAAGGATGAGAGATGGTCTTATTGAAAGATATAGGATTCTGAGGGGACTTGCCACTGTGGGCTGGGAGGATGTTTCCCCTTGCCAGGGAATCTAGAACTAGGGTGCACAGTTTAAAAATTAGGGTCTCCCATTTAAGGCATAAATAAAGAGATTTTTTTTTTGTCAGAGGGTTATTAGACTTTGGAATTCTCTTTCCAATGAGAAGTGGAGGCAGTGTCATTGAATATATTCAAGGTTGAGTTATACATATTTTTGATTGACAAGGGAGTCAAGCATTATAGGGGGCAGGAAAGTGGAGTGAAGGCCAAAATCAGATCTGCCATGATCTTATTAAATAGCAGAGCAGGCTCGAGGGGCCAAATGGCCGACTCCTGCTCTTTTTCTTATGATCTTATGAGGAGGTGCCACAGATAGATCCTTGGGATCACAAGAGACAGCAGCACGGAAGCAGGAAGAGAAGTCATTGCATGTGATACTCTGGCTGCGAGTCGATAAATATCAATAGAACCAAGTGAGAACAGTTCTGCCCAGCTCCTCACACTTATTGTTGGGATATACAATAGATGCATATTTGACTAAAAGCTTGGTAAAATGATCCAGTGATGTGTATTTGCCTCACGGATACCTAAGTCCTTTTAACATGGAAAAGCAACATTTTGCATGCATCAAGAAATGTTACTTCTGATCTACTAGCAATGTTATCTAGACATGAACCACTATGTAATCTGATTTTGTAGCATATTCAAATATCTTTAGAAAATTGAAGCTTTTAACCCACAAACTACAATGTGGTCAGGTTATCTATGTTCCATTATCAGATAACCATGATCCCTCTATATTGTTATCAATTATTTTTATTTACCTTTAATCTTTAAGGATGAAGGTATGTGCCCCTTAATGAGAGACATGCACCTTAATTATCTTTGTACAATTTTCCTCTTTCAGCTGCCATCTCAGACATGATGCACTTATGCAGCCAAGAAGACAGCAGCCCATTCAACTGTCAGAACTATGCCCAAAGCCGATCTCTCCTCATTTGGCCAGGGGATACCTAGGTCAGCGACCTGGTGAAGAATTTCTCCTCTATGCTGCCAGATTTGCCTACACTTCACAAAAAGCATAATTCATCATATGTGAAGCTTTTTGCTACAGGACATGTTTAAGTGTTATGTGTTTTCATTCTTGCTTTCTTTCATTCTTTCTCTCATTCTTACTGTGCATATCCAGAAGCATGCATGTAAACCTCTGCTCACTGCTGTCTCAATGGTGCTGAGTTTCTTTAAAGTCAGAGAAGAGCCAACAATACAGTCAGCTTTTTCATTGCAGGTGAAGATGAAAGATAGCCTAGTGCATCACTTGGGAGATAATTAAGCTATAAAATTATATATTCAACTAAGGCTGGGAATTGGAACTAGATTCAGCTATGGCAAAATGGTAACTCACCTGAAAAGCCATCCTTTATTCGTTAGTATCATCAAAATATTCAATGTTGATCTTTCTGAAGGATTAATGTTTGGAGCATTGACTTTTTGAGATATATAAATTACTTGGATATTGGAATGCAGAGAAAAAAAAAAATCAAAATTGGCCTATGATACCTAACTTGGAGATATGGCAAATATTTAGGCTGATGCCAATTGACTGCAACAGAACATAGATAGGCTAGCAGAATGGGCAGGCAAGTGGCAGATGGAATTTAATAGAGGAGTGCGAGGTGATGCATTTTGGTAGAAGTGATAGAGAGAGGCAAATTCACGTAATGACACAGTTCTAAGGAGTGTGCAGGGATGGAGTAACCTGGGGGTTCATGTGCATAGATCTTTGAAGGCAGCAGGACATATTGAGAGAGGAGTTGGTAAAATATAGAATCTGGGTCTTCATAAAAAAGGTATTGAGTACAAAATCAGAGAAGTTATGCTGAAACTTGGGTCACAATAGAGTTTTTAAAAATTCATTTACAGGATTTGGGCATTGCTGGCTAGGCCAGCATTTATTGCCCATCGATAATTTCCCTTGGTCAGAGGGCATTTAAGAGTCAACCACATTGCTGTGGGTCTGGAGTCACATGTAGGCCAGACCAGGTAAGGACAGCAAATTTCCTCCCTTAAAGGACATTAGTGAGCCAGGTGGGTTTTTATAACAATCAACAATGGGTTCATGGTCATCATTATACTTTTAATTCCAGATTTTTTTATTGAATTCAATTTCCACCATCTGTCATGGCGGGATTCAAATCCGGGTCCCCAGAGCATTACCTTGGGTTCCTGGATTACAAGTCCAGTGACAATACCACTACACCATTGTCTCCCTGCTATTGCATCTGGTTCTGGTCACCACACTTTAGGAAGGATGTGGAGATCCTTGAGAGGTTGCAGAGAAGATTTTCTAGAATAGTTCTAGGAATGAGAGAATATGGCTAAAGGCTTGGTTTGAGAAGCTGAGGTTGTTCTCCTTGGAGAAAAGGAAATTGAGGGGAGATTTGCTAAAGGTGTACAAGATTATGACAGGTTTAGGTAAGGTAGGCAAAGAAAAGCTGTTCCCATTAGCTGATGGTACAGGGACTAGGGGACATAGATTTAAGGTTGGGCAAGAGGTACAGCAAGGATGTGAGGAAGAAATCTGTTACACAGTGAGTGGTAATGAACTGGAACTGGTTACTTGTGAGGGGACTTTGTAAATGCTTATTCAAAACAAAGCCAATGTGTTATGTTAATGATAGTCCAATAGAGGAATGTGCAAAAAACATTCTGATAGTTCTATTGATAAATTAGATGGACACTTGAGGGAAATAAACCTTCAGGGTTATGGCGGTAGAGCAGGGCGATGGGCTGAATCGCTGCTCTAGAGAGAATCAGCACATGGATTTTCTGTACTGTAATGACTCTCAATGATACTGGGGCCTCCCGACTGAACCAGATCATGTGCTCACTGACATCCACATGTGCATACTTTCCATAAGCATGTCAGCCACTGGATAACATTGGAACATGCGATTTAAAAGCACCTCATTGGCTGCAAAACACCTCGTGATGTCCCAAGGCTTGAGAAAGGCATCACACAAATATAAGTTCTTATTTTACTTTTGCCCCCACCCATAAATGTGGATACAAGCAGCTTTTTTAAAACTAATTTACCTTCTTTTCTATATTGTTTTAGAAAATCTCTAATAAGAGTACTCAGGGATTGAACCTGAGATAAAGCAGGCCTTAATGATTCAGTGCTGCACTACATACTGCATTTACCAATAGGACTATCAAAAAGTTCTTTGCAGGTTCCTCTATTGGACTATAATTAAGATAACATATTGGTTTTGTTTTGAATAAGCCTTTATAAAGTTCAATATCACAAAGATAATGTCCCAGACACCACCTTCACCATCCCTGGGTATGCCCTGTACCACTGGCAGGACAGACCCAGCAGAGGTAGCAGCACAGTAATATAAAATCAGGAGGGAGTTGCCCTGGAAATCCTCAACATTGACTGTGGACCCCATGAAGTCTCATGGCATTAGATCAAACATGGGCAAGGAAACCTCCTGCTGATTACCACATACCGCACTCCCTCAGCTGATGAATCAGTGCGTCTCCATGTTGAGCACACTTGGAGGAAGCACCGAGGGTGGCGAGGGTGCAGAATGTGCTCTGGGTGGGGCACTTCAATGTCCATCACCAAGAGTGGCTTGGTAGTGCCACTACTGACAGAGCTGGCCAGTCCTAAAGGGTATAGCTGCTAGGCCAGTCCTAAAGGGTATAGCTGCTAGGCTGGGTCCGCAGCAGGTGGTGAGGAAACCAACAAGAGGGAAATACATTCTTGACCTCATCTGCACCAACCTGCCTGCCGCAGATGCATCTGTCCATGACAGTATCACTAGGAGTAACAGTCGTTGTGGAGATGAAGTCCCGCCTTCACATTGAGGAAACCCTCCATCGTGTTACCATTGTGCTAAATGGGATAGATTTCGAACAGATCTAGCAACCCAAGACTGGGTATCCATGAGGCGCTGTGGGCCTTCAGCAGCAGCAGGATTGTACTCGTACACAATCTGTAACCTCATGGCCCAGCATATTCCCCACTCTACCATTACCATCAAGCCAGGGGATCAAGCCTGTTCAATGAAGAATGCAGGAGGGCATGCCAGGAGCATCACCAGGCATACCTAAAAATGACGTGTCAACCTGGCGAAGTTATAACACAGGACTACTTGTGTGCCAAACAGCATAAGCAGCAAGTGATAGACAGAGCTAAGTGATTCCACACCAACGGATCAGATCTAAGTGCTGCTGTCCTGCCACATCCAGTCGTGAATGGTGGTGGACAATTAAACAATTCACTGGAGGAGGAGGTTCTACAAATATCCCCATTCTCAATGATGGGGGAGCCCAGCACATCAGTGCAAAAGATAAGGCTGAAGCATTTGCTACAATCTTCAGCCAGAAGTGCCGAGTGGATGATCCATCTCTGCCTCCTCCAGAGGTCCCCAGCATCACAGATGTCAGTCTTCAGCCAATTCAATTCACTCCACGTGATATTAAGAAGTGGCTAAAGGCAATGAATAGTACAAAGGCTATGAGCCCTGAAAATATTCCGGCAATAGTACTGAAGACTTGTGTTCCAGAACTTGCCGTGCCCCTAGCCAAGATATCCCAGTACAGCTACAACTCTGGCATCTATCCGGCTATGTGGAAAATTGCCCAGGTATGTCCTGTACACAAAAAGCGGGACAAATCCAACCTGGCCAATTACTGCCCCATCAGTCTACTCTCCAAAGTCAGTAAAATAATGGAAGGGGTCAGCAATAGTGCTACCAAGCAGCACTTGCTTAGCAATAATCTGCTCATTGACTTCCAGTTTGAGGGCCACTCAGCTCCTGACCTCATTACAACCTTGGTTCAACATGGACAAAACAGCTGAACTTCCGAGGTGAGGTGAGAGTGACTGCCCTTGGCATCAAGGCCACATTTGACCGAGTGTGGCATCAAGGAGCCCAGTAAAACTGGAGTCAATGGGAATTAGGGGGAAAACTCTCCACTGATTGGAGTCATACCTAGAATGAAGGAAGATGGTGTGGTTGTTGGAGGTCAGTCATCTCAGCTCCAGGACATCACTGCAGGAGTTCTTCAGGGTAGTGTCCTCAGCCCAACCATCTTCAACTGCTTCATCAATGACCTTCTTTCCATCATAAGGTCAGAAGTGGGGATGTTCGCTGATGATTGCACAATGTTCAGCACCATTTGCGACTCCTCAGGTACTGAAGCAGTCCATGTCCAAATGCAGCAAGACCTGGGCAATATCAAGGCTTGGGCTGATAAGTGGCAAGTAACATTCATGCCACACATATGCCAGGCAATGACCACCTCCAGCAAGTGAGAATCTAACCATTGCCCCTTGAAGTTCAATGGCATTACCATCACTGAATCCGCCAATATCAAAATCCTGAGGGTTACCATTAACCAGAAACTGCACTGGACTAGCCATATAAATACTGTGTCTACAAGAGCAGGTCAAGGACTAGGAATCCTGCGGCGAGTAACTCACTTCCTGACTCCGCAAAGCCTGTCCATCATATACAAGGCACAAGTCAGGAGTGTGGTGGAATACTCTCCACTTTCCTGAATGAGTGCAGCTCATTCTCTCCTCATATGAAAATTCATTCATACCCGGGATCAACCTAGTGAACCTTCTCTGGGCTCCTTCCAATGCCAGTATATCTTTCCTTAGACAAGAGGGCCAAAATTGTTCACAGTATTCTAGTTGTGGTCCAACTAGTGCCTTTTATAGTTTTAACAAGACTTCCCTATTTTTATACTCCATTCCCTTTGAAATAAAGGTCAACATTCCATTTGCCTTCCCTATTACCTGCTGAACTTGTATGCTAGCTTTTTGTGATTCATGCACAGGGACCCCCAAATCCCTCTATGCTGCAGATTTATGCAGTCTTTCTCCATTTAAGTAATATTCAGCTCCTCTATCCTTGCTCTCAAAGTGCATAACCTCACAATATCCCACACTATATTCCATCTGCCAAGCTTTTGCCCACTCATTTAACCTGTCTATATCCCTCTGTAGACTCTTTGTGTCATCCTCACCACTTGTCTTCCCACCTATTTTTGTGTCATCCCTAAACTTGGCAATAGTACATTCACTTCCCTCATCTAAGTCATTAATATATATTGTAAATAATTGTGGCTCCAGCACTGATCCCTGTGGCACTCCACTAGATAGAGGTTGCGAACCTGAAAATGCCCCCCTTATCCCAATTCTCTGTCTTCTATTAGTTAGCCAATCCTCTATCCATGCTAATATACTATCCCCAACACCACGGGCTCTTATCATATTAAGTAGCCTTATTTCTGGTACCTTATCGAACGCCTTTTAGAAATCCAAATATATTACATCCACTGATTCCCCTTTATCTATCCCGCTTGTTACTTCCTCAAAGAATTCTAATATATTTATCAGACATGACTTCCCCTTTGTGAAGCCATACTGACTCTGCTTGATTATATCATGCATTTCTAAATGCTCTGCTATTACATCCTTTATAATAGACTCTAACGTTTTCCCAATGGCCGATGTTAAGCTAACTGACTTATAGTCGCCTGTTTTTGTCTCTCTCCCTTTTTGAATAAGAGTGTTACATTGCAGGTGGATGGCTGGGGAGCACGTGGACGGCTGAAGAATTTAGACAGCTGGAGTGGATGGATGGCTGGTGCAGGTGCAAGGTGTGCGGTGACCGGATTGGTGGGGTGGGGAGGGGGGCAGGGTGGGTTCTGGGAGCAGAGGGCAGACATAGATGGGGCAGGTGAGGATGCCAGCGGGGTATATAGGCAAGGAGGCTTGCAGGGTCTTGGCTGGGGGCAATGGAGGAAGGGATCATGGAACAGTGCAAGGGCCATGAGCCTGCAGGGCTTAGTGTGGAGGGTACGGTGGCTGGGGGCAACAGGGGCTAGTGTGGGTGGGCAGCATGGGTTAGTATGGGGGCGAGCAGGGGTTGGGTGGGGAGCAGCAGGGGTTATTGTGGGGGCTAGCAGGCGGTGTGGGGGGTGCTAGCAGGGGTTTGTGTTGGGGAGAACAGCAGGTTATAGTGTGGGGGGCAGCAGGACTTTCTGTGGGGGGGGGCAGCAGGTGTTAGTGTGGGGGAGATTCAGTGGTTAATGTGGGGGGAGAGCAGAGGTTAGTGTGGGGGAGATTCAGTGGTTAATGTGGGGGGAGAGCAGTTGTTTGCGTGGGGGAGATTCAGTGGTTAATGTGGGGGGAGAGCAGGGGTTAGTATGGGGGAGATTCAGTGGTTAATGTGGGGGGAGAGCAGGGGTTAGTGTGGGGGGCAGCAGGGGTTAGTGTGGGTGGAGGGGTGGGCAGCAGGGGACTGATGAGTTTGGCTGAGCACCCTCGAGAGGCTCAAGGCCTGGAGGGCCCCGGCTTTCTTTGGGTCTCCTGCTCTGGGACAGGTGCATCCTCAGTGATCTCAGAGGCTGGAGCTGATGGGATTAAGATAGAGGGGACTGGGAATGCCAGGACGCCCTTGGAGAGCCCTGAGTGGAGGTCCCAGGGTTGTCCGGCTGACACACTTGTTCCCTTTGGGCGGTCAAGGCACTGCCCTGACCCCTTGAGGTAAAGGGGCACCTGGTGCTCTGTCCCCCTCTCGCTTAACCACTGTTAAAGCTTACCCATGGCTACAGCGATGGGGCGCATGTCGGTTGTGAATCTAAGGCAGAAACTGGACATCCTTTTGGAACAGGTTCTCTTTGGTGTCTACCATTCTCCCCGTGGAGACCTTGATATGCACATATGTCGGTGCCACTACATCAGAGAGCAGGCTGACGGACACCTCCGCCTCACATACCACTCTGTTGAGGGCCTCCGGCACCTCTGCTTGATGTTCCCTCGCCTCTTGCGGCATCTCCAGCATCTTGTCCAAGACTACTCACAGAGGCTTGTCATCTGACTCAGACTTAGCAGAAGCCTCTTCCCCAGCAGTCCTCCGAGCGCCGGTGATCTTGACTGTCCCTGCCTCTTCCTGCAGCAGACACAAGAGTGTGAGAGGACCACCAGAGTGTTCAGTCCTAATCTAGATCTATGACCAACCGAGGTGTGTGTCTCTGGGCTGTTGGAGGGTGCAGGTGACTGCTGTAATGGCTCTACAGGTGAGAAGTCGTCATTACCGTCGTAGTCCTCAGTCCTCTGTCAGCTGGGGCTGGAGCTGGGGCTGGATTCAGGTTTGGGGTCCGGCCTCACCTTCTTCCTGCTGGCACCTATAATGGAAGAGAATGAGTAGCTGCATAGTCTGCCTCTTACATTGCACAGAGCCTCATCCTCTGGTTTCAATGAGCAGAGATGAAGCGTGCTTCCTCACTGGCTGGCTGGGGGCGGCAAGCCTTGCCATCGCCACAGGAGTGGTTACGGTCCTCCCAGGCCATCTTGGCAGCCCACTCTTCTTGAGGGGGTGGAGATTGAGCATGCCCCTCCTGTCTTCTCTCTCTTGTGCCTGTTGTGTGCTAACTTGTCGTGCGTAAGGAAAAAAAAGATGGTTAGTGAGCACTTGTGATGCAGGTGACATTCATCAATTTTCACCACCAACCCATTGATAAATGTGTATCATATGAAAATGCACTACTGCAACTCCACGAGGGTACCTCAGCATTACCCTCCAGAGCCACAAGCTCCAGCAGCTAGAAGGCAAGGACAACAGAGACATGGCAGTAGCAGCATTTCCAGTTGTCCTCTATGCCAACCCCCCCCCATCGGTGAGCCCTCAGTGTAGCCCCACAATCGCTTCCCTGCATGCAGCACCCCAGCACCTTGCAAAGAGTTTTCACACATCAGCAGCACAGATGGTGGCCTTGCCATTGAGGCCCATGTCCCAGTTCCCATTCATTGAGGTGAGTATGGGGAGTAGAGAGTGCACTTACCCTTGCAGTGCAGATGAGGTCATTCATCTTCTTCCTGCATTGCAGGGCAGTGCTCCAATGTGTGGAGTTGGCACTCACCACCCTGGCAACTGCCCCCCATGTAGGGGGTAGTGAGATGGGTGGGCCCCCTCCTCCCATTCCTCAAGTAAAGGATGTTCCTCCTGTCCTCCATTGTGTTCAAAAGTGTGTCCAGCAAGGCATCACTGAACCTTGGTGTTGTTGCTAGTTGAATCCTGCCTGCCTGCCATGTCCTGTTCAGAAATTCAACATGCGTTGAATAGATAGCTGTCTGGGCACCTTTTAATTATGCCGCCCAGATATGATGGTGGGGTGCATGACTTCCTGCCTGCTCGACTGTGAAAATTGTCGGGAAGCCCCCGGCTGCATAATTAATGAGTCCAGCATCGTGTGACTCATTGGGTTTTCCAGCTAGGCTGTGCAGCGAGAGTCCTTCTGACTTCCCACCCTTGCCACGGGGCTTAGGCCCGGAGAAGGCAATTTTGCCCGATCATACCCATGCCTATTTTGTTTTCCTGGACCAGGGCTCACTGGTCATGAAAGGTCAGAACTCAAAGTTTGCTGCTGGTAGGGTGGAAAGTTCCAGCAATGAAGCAGCAACATGACTGCGATGACACCTGAAGAGGTTGAGGGGATTTAAAATCGGCGGAAGAACCCTGCAGATGATCTTTTTTAGGCATCAGCCAAAACTAAGGCCTATAATGATATATGTGTGTGGGCTATACTGATGGAAAAGTGCCAACTATTAAGCCCTCTTCCTTGAATTCATGGAACCACATAAGATGCTTACTTTTTTAAATATTATTTTGTGGGATGGGGGTGTTGCTGGCTAGGCCAGCATTTATTGCACATCCCTAATTACCCTTGAGAACTGAGTGGCTTGCTGGGCCATTTAAGAGTCAACCACTTGCTCTAGGCCAGCATTTATTTCCCTAAAGGACAGTAGTGAACCAGATGGGTTTTTACAACAATTGACAATATTTCCTGGTCATCATTAATTTATTGAATTCAACTTTCATTATTTGCTGTAGTGGGATTAGAACTGGGATCCCCAGAGCATTACCCTGGGTTATTGGACTACTAGTCCAGTGACATTACCACCACACCACCGCCTCCCCCACAACTGTTGCTACCCAGGGACTAATGTCATCTTTTACCTGGAGATCTCTAAGATCAGAAGAGACAGCAGTGTAAGCAGGAAAATATAATGGCTTGCAAGGCCCTGCTTCCTCACAAACATTTACACATGGAAGATCGTGAAGAGGAGGAGGCTTACAGCGAGATATGGACTACATTGGAAGACCAGTTCAGAATCAGGTTAAACTTCTATATTCATCAGCTAGAGTTCATGTCATTTTGACAACAGCCTACAGAATCCATTGACCACTACATCAGCAGAGAAAAGGGTTCGTACTGTGATACTTTAAATGTAGAGTTGGCAGACAGAATTGTTGTTGAGTTGGTGATCACGTCCACTTACATGGAAATGTTCCAGAAAGATCTGCTGGACAAACCCAAAATGTATAGCATTGGAGAGCTACTCAAGGGCGGATGCAATTCCAAAGTGCTCCTTGCAGGTTGACAAAGCTTGCAGGTCCTAAGTACAACCCCAATTGTTGACACATTTCCTAGGATACTCAAACTTAGCAAGACATGTGGAAGGTGAAGCCTTCTACATGCGCCAAGGAACTGCCAATTTTCTAGCAATTCTGCAAAGCATGTGGCAGAAATGATCATTGGCAATGGCAATGCACTAGAGCAAAGGCTGATGCAGCTACAAAGAGCCATGCAGTGATCCAAACAGACTGCACACAACAGGTACTTTCAAGCAATAAGGATGACCATCCAATATCCAATCAGAAGCATATACATGAGGTGACTGACAAACCAGCAAGTGCCGATAATGTGCACGATCCAACGAAGAGTGATGAACACATGTTTTACATTGTAAATCTCATGCAAAACTTAGCTGCCATCTCAACATCCAAATTTTTTGCCAAGATTTGAATTATATGCCCAAAGTAAGTTGGTAACCACTCGTTACTGGCCAAGATTGACACAGGGCATACTACCTCTGCGAATTCTAAAAAAACATGCATCCACAGACATGGAAGGCATAGTGAAACCTACTGCTGTAAAACTCCGAGCATACAACAGTTCACTGATTCCATGTGAAGGATCCATAGTTCTGGAATGCAAATACAATCAATCGTCCTGGGTATTACTGACATTCTACTTCATAGAAACTAAAGGCCTGGCAATCACAGGTCTACTGGCATGCCGTTACCTCATATTAGTGACAATCCAAGAAATCAGTCAGACATCACAAGGCAGATCAACCTCCAAAGACATCGGTTCATGGCTTAACATTGAAACATCCTGAATGATTCAACAAAATTTGCAGTTTCATGGGAGCTGCAACATTACACTTGCAGGAGAATGCAAGTCCGTCCACTGATCTGGTACATTTTGCACAAAGCAAATGCCAGCAGCTAGAAGAAGAAATGGCAAAAGATTTCATGCTACAGAAACTATGGAAAACCATCATTGAAGGATGGCCTAATTTAATTCAGTATGCCCATGAGCATGTGAGACTGTTTTGGCCTTATAGGGACGAGCTAGGCATCTCCCAGGGAGTCATTTTTAAAGGCAGGCAGGTTATCATATCGGAACCTTCGCAATCTGATATTCTTCAACAGCTTCTTCACTCACACATGGAAATAAATCGGATGAGAAGACTCGCAAAAGAGGCTGTCTATCAGCCGGATATGAAAAATGACGTTGAAGTTATTGTCAAGAGGTGCAAGGCATGTCACGAGCATATCCGAAGTCAGAACAAAGAACATGAAGTTCTTACCCATCCTTGGTCCAAAATTGCAACCGACATCTTTCATGCCCATGGCAGTGACTTCATCATCATCGTTGACAACTTTGCCAAGTACCCCATTATTTGACAATTGCACAATACTTCAAGCACAACCCTCACACATAATCTAAGTGCTATTTTCAGCCTACTTGCCCGGAGAGATCATTACAGATAATGGTGCACAATTTATTGGTAAGCCATTTCAGGATATGTACGAGAAGAGGAATATTGATTACACTACTTAGTTTCCTCATTACCGTAGCTCTAATGGCCTAATTGAATGAATGATTCACATGGTAAAATCCCTCATTCTTAAATGTAGGCAGACCAAGCAAGATCTACTTCTAAGAAGCAATGTTACTTCTGAGAGTGACATCTTGAAGTGTAACTGTTCCATCACTGGCAGAGCTCATGATTTGCAGACCAGTGCATACCAATTTAACTACTTTTACCCATTCTACTCTCTCAGAGACTAGAGAACAACTTTTAAAACCGCAAGAGAAGATGACCAAAGCGCGTGATAAAAATGTGGCTTTAGAATTGCCAAATTAGCAGTTGGGACAAGAAGTTCACATCCAGGATCCCACAGAAGGTACTTGGCAACCAGCCGAGGTGACAAAGATTTGTGATTAATGACTATGAACTCATTACACACAAAGGTGCAATGGTCAGATGTAACCGAGCACCAATCAGATCCATTCCAGCTCCTCAACCACCGTACAGTCCCATTGCATCGATGCAACCAGGAACAACATCCAAGAATGACAATCCCATAAATACCTGTGAGCAATTAAAGACACCTCCAAACAAGGCTACAATACAAGGTCTGGGCATACCAGCAGATTACCCCAGTGCTTCAGAGACTTATAGACTTATTAGTTCTATACATTTTTGTAATGGTAACTAAACAGGAACATGTATTGTAAATAGTTATATTTCTTTGGAAGGGGTGAAAGTTTATTTAAAAAGCAAGGGGGGGTGTTGTAATACGTCTTTAAGGGATTTCAGCATAACATCACTGGAAGGAAGTGTGTCATGTGATCCAGTTTTAGTTTTACTTCTGTTTTTAAGCAGAGCACACACAGACATAGTCCTGCAGCTCTGATGCCTTCTGCTTTATCACTTGTAGAAATGTTCCCATATGCCTAGTCTCAATAAATGAATATACAACGCATTTACACAATCCCTTATGAGTGATTGTTGCTTTTTCTATCATTATAAGAACAAAACACACGCCCTTTTAAATTTGTTTGGTATGCCTGCAAATATGGTGACTTAAAGGGACTATGACATTTTTTGTGCCCCGCGCACGCTGGAAGCGTAAAAGGGCCAACTTGTGCACAGCCTCCATGGAGACTTCCTGGTTGCTACGGAGCTGCGCACACAACCTATTGTACAAATTACCAACAGTGCATGCATATGAAGATACGAATCAGAAGCAGGAGCAGGCCACTTGGCCCCTCGAGCCTGCCATTCAATAAGATCATGGCTGATCTGAATGTAACCTCAATCCCACATTCCAGCCTATACCTGATAAACTTTCACCCCCTTGTTGATCAAGAATCTATCTAGCTCTGCCTCAAAAGTATTCGAATACTCTGCTTCCACTGCATTTTGAGGAAGAGAGTTCCAAAGGCTCATAACCCTCTGAGAGAAAAAAAATTCTCATCTCTGTCTTAAATGAGCAACGACTTATTTTTAACCAGTGACCCCTAGTTCTAGATTCTCCCACAGGAGGTAACATCCACTCCACATCCGCCCTGTCAAGACCCCACAGGACCTTAAAGGTTTCAATTAAGTCACCTCCTACTCTTCTAAATTCCAGTGGATATAGGCCTAACCTGTCCAACCTTCCCTCATAGGACAACCCGCCCATTCCTGGCATTAGTCTAGTAAACTTTCTCTGAACTGCTTTTAATGTATTTACACCTTTCTTTAAATAAGGAGACTAGTACTGTACACAATACTTCAGATGTGGTCTCAGTGCCCAATACAACTGAAGGATAACCTCCCTACATTTGTAATTAATTCCCCTCGCAATAAATTATAACATTCTATTAGCTTTCCTAATCACTTGTTGTACCTGCATACTAACCTTTTGTGATTCATGCACTAGGACATCCAGATACCTCTGCAATCTCCCACCATTTAGATAATAAGTTTCTTTTTTACTCTTCCTGCTAAAATGAATGATTTCACATTTGCCCACATTAAATTCCATTTGCCAGGTCTTTGCCCATTCACTTACCCTATCTACGTCACTTTACTTACATCCTTACATCCTCTTCACAACTTACTTTCCTACCTATCTTTGTGTCGTCAGCAAATTTAGCAACCATTCATTTGGTTCCTTCATCCGAGTCATTTATATAAATTGTAAAAAGTTGAGGCCCCAGCACTGATCCCTGTGGCACACCACTTTTCACATCCTGCCAACCAGAAAAAGACACAATTGTGCCAACTCTCTGCTTTCTGTTAGCTAGCCAGTCTTCAGTTCACACCAATGTGTTACCCTCAACACTATGGGCTTTTATTTTATGCAATAGCCTTTGATGTGGCACTTTTATCAATTGCCGTCAGGAAATCTAAGCACAGTACATCCACCGGTTCCCCTTTATCCACAGCACATGTGACTCCTTCAAAGAACTCCAATAAATTGGTTAAAAATGATTTCCCTTTTACAAAACCATGTTGACTCTGCCAGATTGCCTTGAACTTTTCTAAGTTCCCTGCTATAACATCTTTAATAATAGCTTCTAACATTTTCCCTATGACAGATGTTAAGCTAACTGGCCTATAGTTTCCTGATTTCTGTCTCCATCCCTTTTTGAAAAAAGGAATTATATTTGCTATTTTCCAATCTATTGGAACCTTCTCCAAACCTATGGAATTTTGGAAAATTAAAACCAGTGCATCAACTATCTCACTAGCCACTTCTTTCAACAACTTAGGGTGAAGTCCATCTGGACCTAGAGATTTGTCAGCCCACAGCCCCAACAATTTGCTCAGTACCACTTCCCTGGTGATTGTAATTTTCTCTGAGTTCCTCCCTCCCTTCCATTTCCTGATTTACAGCTATTTCTGGGATGTTACTTGTGTGCGCTATCGTGAAGACCGAAGCAAAACATCTGTTTAATTCATCCGCCATCTCCCTATTTTCCATTATCAGTTCCCCAGATGCATTCTATATGATTCCAATGCTCACTTTGTTAACTCTTTACTTATTTAAATACCTATAGAACCTCTTACTATCCATCTTTAAGTTACTTGCCAGCTTTCCCTCATACTCTAATTTTTCCCTCCTTATTAATCTTTTCGTCATTCTTTGCTGTTCTTTATGTTCTTTCCAATCTTATGACCTGCCACCTGTCCTTGTGTAATTAATTTGATACTGCCTTTAACTTTTTTTAGTTAACCACCAATGATGGGCCCTCCACTTGGAATTTTTCTTTCTCATTGGAATGTATATATTCTGTATCATCCACAAATGTCTGCTACTGAACTTCTATTGATATATCCCTTAACCTCGTTTGCCTGTTCACTTTAGCTAGCTCTGTTTTCATGCCCTTATTTAAGTTTAAAATAATAGTCTTGCACGCACTCATTGCTCTCTCAAAAATGTAAAATTCAATCATATTATGATTGCTGCTACCTAGGGGTACCTTCACTATGGGGGTCATCAATTAATCTTATCTCATTGCACAACACCAGGCCTAATATAATCTGCTCTCTGGTTGGCACTGGGGTGTGCTGTTCTAAGAAATTATCCTGAAAACTCCTCATCTATGCTACCTTTGCCCATCTGATTTTTCCAGTCTTTATGTAGATTAAAATCCCCTATGATTATTGCTGTACTTTTCTGGCAAGCTCCCATTATTTCTTCTTTTATACTCGGTCCTACTATGTAGTTACGATTAGGGGGCCTGTAGAACACTCCCAAAAATGACTTCTTGCCTTTATCATTCCTCATCTCAAACCAAATTGCTTCTACATCCTGGTTTCCTAAACTTAGGTCATCCCTCTCTAATGTGCTAATACCATCATTAATTAACAGAGCCACCCTTCCACCTTTTCCTAACTTCTTGTCCTTCCTAAATGTCACATACCCTTCAATATTCAGGTCCTAATCTATGTCATTCTGTAGCCATGTCTCTGCAATGGCTATCAGGTTGTACTTATTTATTTCTATTTGTGCCATCAGTTCACCTGTTTTGTTTCAAATGCTACGTGCATTTAGATGCAGAGCCTTTAGTTTTGTCTGTTTATAATTTTTGTAGCATCTAGCCTCATCTGCAGAGTTACTCCTAGATTTGTACTCTCTGTCCCTTCCTGTCACTGTCTGTTTATCATTTCCCATATTAATACCTCTCTCTCTTGCCTTGTCTCTACTCTTGGGTTTGCCATATATTCCCAAATTTGATCCCTTGCCCCTACTATTCAGTGTAAAAACCCTCTCTACTTCCCTAGTTATGCAGCTCGCAAGGACAGCAGCACCAGTAAACCGTCCCAATGGTACAGACCCACTTTCCCCAATACTGGTGCCAGTGCCCCACAACCCAGAACCCACTTCTTCCACACCAGTCTTTGAGCCATGATACATGTCCAATTCAGAATGGTGTGGCAGTTGGAGGTGGTAATTTTCCCATGCACTTTCTCCCTTTGTCCTTGAAGGCAGAAGAGGTCTCGGTTTGAGTGCAAAGGTATCTCACATGTTCCACAGAGTGATTTAGATCACCTGAGGCTTGGATCTCATTCCCCACAATGCATTGGTGAGAAATATTTTGAACAGCTGCTCAGATTTTGCAATATGCCTTGTAATACTTTTTTGCTGGCCAAATTAATCATTCTACTTAAGAAAAAAATCCCCTCAGCAGGCATCTTCCATCTTCTCCCAAATGCCATGAATCATACTAAGGTTTAGTTCCATAGGCTTTAGGCATTCTCTCAGTACCTCATCCAAGTCCTCATTCAGTGTAAGCCTATAGTGAATATTGACAGATTGCTTTACAATGAGAAACGGATCATACCTATGCCCCTTACAGAGGTGTCACTGGACAGTGATCAAAAGTGCTTGATACTTCTCTCCTGTAGTGCCAAAGGACATTGTAGCCAATTTTAGCACTGCCAAGTACTGCTCTGCTTGAGATCAGTTAAATCAGCAAAGTCCAGGGTTTCAATCTGGGACCTTCTTAGTCTGTAATATCAACTCTGCACCAGAGAGTTGCATTTACTCTATTGAGTCATGGGGGGAGCTATTGACAGGTTTTTAAAGGGCAATTAATTTTCCTATAGAACCAATGTAAGAGAAAACTTAAATTATAGCAAAGTAGTTAGATATAACAAAGATAAAGTTATATGAATAAAAACAGAAGAAAGAATGAAAACAAGAATAGGAGAATGGTGAAATAAAACATTTAAACTTGATTTTAAGTTTAATTTTTGTAACTGCTTAAATGGTTAATAATAGAGTAATAGAGTTACTCCCAGCATTATGGTTACTTTATTATAAGATTTTCAGCATCATCTTCTACAAGCATAAATCACAACAAGTAGGCAGGGCCAGGGACTCCAGAATTCCTCAGTTTAGAAGCTAAGAATAACAGAATGCCAAAATTGTTCCAGGACATAATAATAGCAGAACTTCCAGAATCATATATGTTGGTGGTCCCTGCCAGTGACACGGTTATAGTGTGCACCATTAGTGGGAGGTCACTCCATTTGCACAGGCCTATTGGCCTCTCTTGTTACTAATGGCACTTCTTGGGCACCCGCTTTCTTCTGGAGAGGGCAAAATGTGTCATGGTAATCAAGCCAGGGGAGAGGGATGTTGGGGAGTTTTCTTTTATTCATTCCTGGGATGTGGGCATCACTAGCAAGGCCAGCATTTATTGCCCATCCCTAATTGCCTTTCAGAAAATGGTGGTGAGCTGCCTTCATGAACCGCTAGAGTCCTTGTAGTGTAGATATGTCCACAGTGCTGTTAGAGAGGGAGTGCCAGGATTTTGACCTAGTGACAATGGTGGAATGGTGATATAGTTCCAAACCACAACAGTGTGTGTGACTTGGAAGGAATCTTGTAGGTGATGGTGCTGCCCTTGTTCATCTAGGTGGTAGAGGTTATGGGTTTGGAAGGTGCTATGAAAGGAGTGTATCTGCAGGCATTGTGCCCCGATGATGTAGGGAGTGAATCGTCATGGAGTCATAAAGTTGGAACAGCAAAGAAGGAGGCCATTCATCACATTAAGTCCATGCCAGGTGTAGAGTAATCGAGTCAGTCCCTTTCATCCACACTATCCACATAGCCCTGCAAGCTTATTTCTCTCAAGTGCCCATTCATTTCCTTTTGAAGTAATTCATCATCTCCACTTCCACCACTGTTGTAGGCAGTGAGTTCTAATGCATACCAATTGCTACGTAATAAAAGTTCTTCCACACAGCCCCCTGTATCCTTTGCCCAAAATATTAAGCTTGTGTCTCCTTGTACCACCAGCTAATGAGAACAGCTTTCCTTTTTCAACCTTATCTAATCCTGTCATAATCTTGCACACTTATCAAATCACCCTTTCAACCCCCTTTGTTCCAAGGAGAATGGATCCAGTTTCTTTAACCTAATGTTGAAACCAAAATCTCTCAGCCCTAGAACCAGTCTCATAAATCTTTTCTGCACCCTCCCAAGGACCCTCACATCCTCCCTAAAGTACCGAGCTTCCTGAGTGGAGTTGGACTCATCCAGGCCAATGGAGAGAATTTCAGCACACTCCTGATTTGTGCTTTGTAGATGGTGGACAGGTTTTGGGGAGTCAGGAGATGGGTTGCTTATCAAAGAATGCCCAGCCTCTTACCTGCTCTTGCGGCCACACTATTTACATAGCTTTTCCAGATAACTTTCTGGTTTGTTGATGCTGGGGTAGATAGTGAAGAGTCACAAATGGTGCTGAACATTGTGCAATCATCAGTGAAGATCCCCGCTTCTTACCTTATGATGGAAGGAAGGTTATTAATGGAGTAGCTGAAGATGGTTGGGCTTAGGATACTACCCTGACCAACTCCTACGGTGATGTTCTTGGGCTGAGATAATTGCTCTCCAACAACCAGAACCATCTTCCTTTGTGCTAGCTATGACTCCAACCAGTGGAGAGTTTGATCTGTGAGGTAGTAATTATCTGGATTAGATTAGGGAAGATGAGGTCAAGTTAGTTTTTTCCTCTTCTTGATTCTCTCAAGGGCTCCTTGATGTCATGCTCAGTCAAATGCTGTCTTGATATCAAATGCTGTCACTCTGACCTCACCTCTGGAATTCAGCGATTTTATCCGTGTTTATATGAAGACTGTAATGTGGTCAGGAGCCAAGCAGCCCTGGGGGAGCCCAAATTGAGCATAGCTGACGTTATTGCTGTGTAAGTGCTGATTGATAACAACATTGATCAACAACACCTTCCATCACTTTGCTGATTGAGAGTAGATGATGGGATAATAATTGACTGGTTTAGTTTTGTCCTGCTGGACAGGGCATGTTTGGGCAATTATCCACATTCCTGGGAAGATGCCAGTGTTGTAGCTGTACTGGAACGGCTAGGCTAGGGGGCATGGCTCGTTCTGGACAAATGCATCAGTGGCAGAGAGATTAGGGAAGACGAGGTCAATTTGGTTTTTCCCTCTTCTTTGTTCTCTCACAACCTGCCATAAACCCAATCTGGCAGATATGCCCTTCTGGACTTGGCCTGCTCAGTCAGTATTGGCGCAACGGAGCCGCTCTAGGTGATGGACATTGAAGCCCCCTGTGAAGCACATACTCTGTGCTCTTGCTATCTTTAGTGTCCCTTCAAAGTGGTTTTCAATCTGGGAGAGTACTTATTCATCAAATAAGGCAGGGTTGTAGTTGGTAATCAGAAGCAGACCCATATTTGAAGTGATGTCATGGGGCCTGGGGTCAAAGTTGGGGGCTCCCATGGATACCCTCTCCTGACTGTACAACTGTTCCTCTGCCTCTGGTCTGTCTGTCCTCCCAGTCGGATAGCACATAGCCAGGGATGGAGGAGTCTGGGACATTGACTAAGGTATGATTCTCTGATTATGACTATGTCAGACTGTTGGTTAACTAGCCTGTGGAACAGCTCTTCAAATTTTCATACAAGTCCCCAGGTTCTAGCAAGGAGGGCTTTGCAGTGTTGAATGAGTTGAGTGTCCCTTTGTCATTTCTGATCCCTCGGTCGATGCTGAGTGGTCACTCCTCTTTAACTCTTATTTGACTTTTCCATAGAGATTTGGCTTAACTGAAAGACTTGCTTGGCCATTTTAGCAGGCGTTTAAAAAACAACCACATTATTGAGGGTCTGAAGTCACATGCAGGCCAGAATAGGCAAGGACGGCAGATTTCTTTCCCTAAAGGACATGAGTGAATCCATCCTCCTTTACCCCGCCTACAAATGTCCATGCCCCCAGCAGCATTCAGGCCAAGGGATATGCTCTGAAAATGTTTACAAATGATCGCAGGTTGGACCCAGCTGTGCTTCTCCCCATCAGCCTGTCAGTATGCCCCTTCTGACTCGCCGTATCAGCCTCAAAATTTAAGCTGAGCTCCTGTAAGGCTGAGAAGATGGGAATTCCCAACAGAGAGAATTACTCACCTTACCCTCTTCATTTGTTTAGGGTGAGTGGAGGCTCCGCTGCAAGCAAGGCGATAGAATAGCTGGAAATCAAGGTATGGTTGGGCCTAGGATTTTTGGGTCTTAACAGAGTTTGCGGTCATTCCTGTCAGAGTTATTCTAGAAATGGCCTCCAAAATGACCAATCAAACTTACCCCTTTAATATTTAGCAATGTACTTCACAGCAATAACGGGCACAGGAAAAATTCTTGTTGACTGATAACCTAGCCTTCACCTTACCTAGAAACGAATTTGTAATCCAGCATGAAGCTGTGAAAGACATTTACAAGCTTTTATGCCTGCAGTTTGCTAAGATTCCCTGTGAGTCACATTTGCACTGGAATTATGACATGCTGACCCAACTTGTCTTTCTTTATTTAACTGATATTAATATGGCTCATGCTCCTCTAGAATTGGTCCCTTGTTACTAAAATGTACCATCTTCCTCCTAACTGTGTCCTAATTTTATAGTAGTCATGATCCATCATATCCTAATCCAAACTCCCCAAGACTTCAAATCTGTAAAATTCCTTAATTTCCCCCAGCCACCCCCTCTTCCTTCAACCTACAGGCTTTTAAAACTCAAGCTTAATGTTATCCAAGGTATACTTCCTGATTTAGCTTGTCTTAGAGACCTCTTGCAATATGGCACAGTTTCTTTGTTCAAGTTTCTCAATAAAACATCTCAGGCATGTTTGGAAAATGTCAGCACATTGTTCAAGCTCCACTCTAATGGTTTAGGTCATCGTCTGAACCTTTTGATGTGTTACTCCCTGGCAACATGCTGCCAGCTATCTATTATCCTATATTCAACACAGTGAAGGTATCAAACACATGCTATGCAGTGTAGATTATTTAACAGCACAACAAAGTAAAGTGTTGAATTTGATACAAAGCATTAATTAAAATGACAAACTTGCTGGATGTAATTTAAATCAGAAATTGAAAATTGTGGAGCATCACAATTTTCATAAACAAACATCACTAAACATTTTGGTTTGCAAATTTACCCCAATTTGCAGAGCATTGACAAGTGGGCTAACTGGATTCCTAGAACAGGAGACTTCACTTGATACTCAACAACATGAGCCTTCATACATAATTTAGGACTCTGTTGAATTTTGCAACAATCCACAATTCACAGAGACAGTAGGAACTGTGATGTTATCTCATGACAGCACAGTAAGACATACAGCAGTAAAGTTCTTCTTGATGTCTTACAGATAAATTTGTCTCTTAGATAGGCCACATTTTTAAAAATAAGTTCACTCCTCAATATGAGTCAAAAGATTGTTTTTTTACCCCATTTTCCCTAAAGGCGCTGAACCCTTTCTGGGGTACCTTTCCACATGTTCCAGAATGGCCTCAAGTAATTTGCGTAAGATTTTCTAAAATAAGTTCCACATTGTACACACCCAAGCACACACACAACACCTCCACACATAACATACACAATCACTGCATCTCAAGCAGGAGCACAAATCCTGGCAAATTATTCCTCTCCCCTAGTCCAGGGACACTGAGATCAAGGATGTGCCACAACTATTTTGACATGATCAATGGCCAGACTAAAGCTCTGGAGACTTGGGTTCAAATCCCAACATGACAGCTGGTGGAATTTGAATTCAGTGAAGAAATCTGGAATTATAAAGCTAGTCTCAGTAATGGTGACCATAAAACTATCATCAATTGTCATAAAAACATATCTGGTTCACTACTGTCCTTCAGGGAAGGAAATTTGCCATCCTTCCCTTGTCTGGCCTACATGTGACTTCAGACTAACAGAAATGTGGACTCTTAAATGCCCTCTGAAATGGCTCAGCAATCCATTCAGTTCAAGGGCAATTAAGGATGGGCAACAAATGCTGGCCTTGCCAGTGACACCAACGTCCCATGAAATGATAAATTCAAGAAACTGATCAATTAACTCAAAAAACAGCCTTTACTATGACAAAGTATTTTAAAAAAAGAGTCAGACATCAAGCAGAAACTGAGGAGAAGAATAATTAGAGATGATGGACGGCACAGACTAACAGTAGTGCTTGACTTTTTGGTGTTACGAGTTGCATTTTGGTTCCAAAATGGTGCTTACCGGCATATGCGTGCACATACATCTGGTATGTGCCGTGCCAGATAACATTCAGTTTACTGTAACAGGGCAAGGTGCAAAGTTGAAGTTGATTTTACTCTCATCACCAAACTCTATGGAGCAGACTGATTTTGTCACTGTTTGTGATTTATTTTATTGATTCCTGGGATGTGGGCTTCGCTGGCTGGGCCAGCAGTTATTGCCCATCCCTAGTTGCCCTTGAGAAGGTGGTGGTGAGCTGCCTTCTTGAACCGCTGCAGTCCATGTGGTGTAGGTACACCCACAGTGCTGTTAGGAAGGGAGTTCCAGGATTTTGACCCAGTGACAGTGAAGGAACGGCGATATATTTCCAAGTCAGGAAGGTGAGTGACTTGGAAGGAACTTCCAGGTGGTAGTGTTCCCATCTATCTGCTGCCCTTGTACTTCTAGATAGTAGCGGTCGTGGGTTTGGAAGGTGCTGTGTGAGGAGGCTTGGTGAGTTCCTGCAGCACATCTTGTAGATGGTACACACTGCTGCACTGTGTATTGGTGGCAGAGGGAGTGAATGCTTATGGATCTGGTGTCCTGGGTGGTGTTAAGCTTCTTGAGTATTGTGGGAGCTGCACTCATCCAGGCAAGTGGGGAGTATTCCATCACACTCCTGACTTGTGCCTTGTAGATGATAGACAGGCTTTGGGGGGTCAGGTGGTGAGTTAATCGTCGCAGGATTCCTAGCCTCTGACCTGCTCTTGTAGCCACAGTGTTTATATGGCTGCTCCAGTTCAGTTTCTGGTCAATGGTAACCCTCAGGGCGTTGATCGTGGGGGATTCAGTGATGGTAACGCCATTGAACATCGAGGGACGATGGTTAGATTCTCTCTTGTTGGAGATGGTCATTGCCTGACACTTGTTTGGCATGAATGTTACTTACCACTTGTCAGCCCAAGCCTGGATATTGTCCAGGTCTTGCTGCATTTGGACATGGAAGGTATGTGTGGTAATTGGATGTACAGCCACTACCTCCTGCCAATCATGGGTCATGTGATGTACTGTGAGGACTCTTACCAGTGAACTTTAAGTGCAGGCAATCTGCAGGGGTGGGGCTTTTCTGATGAGAGATCTGGGTGAGAGTGCAAGCAGTGAAAATGTCTCTGTGTTAAAGTTTAACTGTTTCCTGATGAAGCCAGTCTGCTCCATGGAGCCATCTCATTTGGCACCGAGGGTAAAATCAACTTCAACTCTGCACCTCGTCCTGTTACTGTGAGTAAATTGAATTAAGAAAAAACTACTCACCAGCCATGCCACTGTTTTGAAGAATCAACCCATATGATGCTAATATTGAAGTTTGGAGCCAGTATGTTGAGCGCCTCGGATTTTACTTTGCAGCAAATAAAATAACCACTGAAGAAAAGCTGAAAGTGATCCTCTTAAGTGTATGCAGCAGTACAACATATAACTTAATTCGTAACCTGACTGCCCCAAGCGCGCCCCATTCCAAGTCATATCGCGAATTAATGGACCTCATGAAGACACACTTCCAGCCGAAGCCATCTGGGATAATACAGCACTTTAAATTCAATTCAAGGGTTCGAACCCTGGGACAGCCCATCGCAACCTATGTAGCGAACCTCAAGCAGTGAACAGCATGCTGTGACTTCGGAGATGTTTTAAAAAATGAGCTGCGGGATCGATTGGTATGTGGAGTCAAGGACGACACCATTCAGCACCGATTGCTTGCCGAGGTCGATATTGATTTTAAATGCCCCCTAGAAATCTCCCTCACCATGGAAAGTGCTGCGAGAGACTCGCAGGCTTTGCAACACATGGATAATGGCGCCGTACTTCATGTTGGGCCAGAACCTGCCACCAAGGATGGCGCAAAAACCAGGCCTGCAGAATTAAAGTGCGATTCAATGGCCGCTGCGAGAAACATTAAGAAGCCTAACAGAAACTGTTCATCATCGGTTTCAAGAAAAACTGTTATAGATATAGATGTGGAGGTGACCATGGAGCAGGTACCTGTAAATTCAAAGAGGCTGAATGCCAATACCATCATAAGAAAGGTCACGTGGTTAGGCAATGCCGGACAAAGTTGAAGCAGTCTGCAAAACAGCAAACAAATATGATAGAAGCAATGGATACAGCAAAGGCTGAAGCTGCTGCTCCTGACGTTTACTCCTTACATAATGTGACTGTTGTGAAGACTGAGCCTATTACAGTGACAGTGCAAGTGCATGAGAAGCTACTGATAATGGAAATGGATACTGGTGCCTCAACTACAGTGGTAGGAGAGCACATTTTCAGGTACCTTAATGAAAGAAGACAGCCAATAAACTTGGACCAGACAACCGCTAAAATAAGAACTTATATGTGAGAATCTGTTCAAGTAAAGGGCATCGGCACTCTCCCAGTCTCTTACAAGCGACAGCCCAACTGCCTGTAATAATAGTGAAAGGAGAGGGACCCAGTCTTTTAGGTCAGGATTGGCTACAGGAGATCAAACTCGACTGGTCTGAGATATTTCACCTAAAATTAGGTGGAATCCCAGAACTTCTAAGGAAATACAACATGGTTTTTCGGGATGAATTAGAGAAGTTAAAAGGCATGCATGCCAAGATACATGTTGATCCTCAGGCGACACTATGTTTCTTTAAGGTCAGGCCTGTCCCTTGTACATCGAAAGAAAATGTGGATGCAGAGCTCTGCATGTTAGAAAAGCTGGACATCATCCAACTTGTCCAATTCTCAGAGTGGGCTGCACTCATAGATCCAGTGGTTAAGCCTGACCATACCATACACACCTGTGGAGACTATAAATTGACTGTAAATAAGGCAACAAAACTAGATAAGTACCCCATTCCAAGGATAGTTGACTTATAAGCCAAGCTGGCTGGAGGCAATTCCTTTACGAAATTGGATATGAGCCATGCCTACCAACAATTAGATCTGGATAGCACGTCGAGAGAATACGTGACTATTAACAAACACAAGGGTCTCTATCATTATGCTCGTCTGCCCTTTGGAGTCTCGCTAGCATGCACTATTTTCCAAAGGGCAATGGAGAGTCTTTTACAAGGATTCCCAGGAGTGGTAGTATATTTGGATGATGTTCTCATCACTGGGTCAACCAAGACTGAACACTTGGCCAACCTGGAGGAGGTGCTAAGAGGGTTCATGGAAGCCAGCGTATGGTTTAAGAGCGACACATGCACATTTCAAGCACCAGAAGTCACTTAGCTAGGTCACAGGATGGATGCCATGGGTTTGCATCCTGTGGAAGATAAAATTCAGACAATAAAAGATGCACCATCACCATCCAATGTATTAGAACTCAAGTCCTTCCTGGGTATGATCAACTACTATAGCCATTTTGTACCCAACCCGTCAACTCTTTTGGCACCATTACACTCACTGCTAAAAAAGAACCACTATTGGTCATGGGGTTCACAATGGAAAGAAGCCTTTGTGAAAGCAAAGAAATTGCTGTATTCGTCTTGTTAATTGGTACACTATGGCCCATCGAAAGAGCTGGTATTAACATGTGATGCCTCTCCTTATGGTGTAGGAGCTGTGTTATCACATAAAATGGAAAATGGATCAGAGAGATCCATTGGCTATGTCTCAAGAACCCTTTCCCAAGCTGAGCAGGGCTTTTCTCAGTAAAAAAAGGATTATTGGTACTATTCAGTGTAAAAACGTTTCACCAGTACCTACATAGCTAACATTTTACTCTTGTGTCAGACCATAAACCATTAATGGGTTTATTCAGCGAGGATAAGACTATTCCGCCAATATCATCAGCAAGAATACAATGCGGGGCTCTGCCGTTATCTAAGTATACTTTTATGTACTGCCCTGGCCTACACATTGCAAATGCAGATGCACTCAGTTGTCTCCCTTTACCAGATAGTATTGTAAATACTCAGGTTCCACAAGAATTAAAGCTATTACTGAATTTCTTAGATTCTTCACCTGTGTGTGTGAAACAAATTAGAAATTGAAAGAACAGAGATCCAATATTGTCGAAAATCAGAGACTTTGATTTGCAAGGATGGCCAAACTCACCTGTATCTGGATTTGACACCATTCCATGTCAGAAACACGGAATTAAGCTGTCAATAAATTGTGTTGTGGGATGCAAGAGTTGTCCTTCCATCACAAGGTAGAGAGCCACTCCTGACAGAGCTCCACAGTGCACATCCAGGCATATCAAAGATGAAAATGAAAACGCTTGCATGTTTTCATGAAGCTATGTCTTGTGGCCAGGCAGAGACAGTGACATTGAAAGCATGGTCAAGCACTGTCTCCACTGTCAGCAACAACAGAAGTTGCCTGTTCCAGCTCCCCTGCATCCGTGGGAATGGCCTGGTCGACCCTGGGTTCAAGTACATATCGATTATGTAGGACCATTCTTAGGTACCATGTTCTTGTTAATTGTGGATGCACATTCAAAATAGATGGATGTGTATGATGTCAAATCGCCAACATCAAACACAACTATTGAGAAGCTATGTCACTGTTTCATTGTACATGGCCTACCCGAGACGGTCATTTCTGATAATGGTACAGCCTTTACCAGCACCAAATTTCAGAAAGTTATGGATCTGAATGGAATCCAACATATTAAAACAGCCCTTTGGATTCCCTCATCGAATGGTCTAGCCGAGAGGGCTGTACAAACTTTTAAGTCTGGCATGAAAAAGTTATCGGAAGGCACTCTGGAATCTCAACTTTCCTGGTTTCTCTTCAGTTTTGGTACAATGTACATTCGACTACAGTTCAACGCCGTCTGCGTACGTTTACACTTGGTGTTTAGAAGGGAAGGTAGCGCAGAACCAGAGTAATCAGAAATTTAACCACGGGCACAGTAAGGTTCGCACATTCAGTGTAGATGGCATGGCATACGTGGAACATTTTGGCAGTGAACCCTGCTGGGCTAAGGGAGCCATTGTTTCAGAGACTGGTCCATTATCTTTCCAAGTACAAGTGGGAGATAGAATTGTCCGTAAGCCAGAGACAGATTCCAGCAATTAACTGATCAACCTGTGATTAATGGTGAACCGTTGACTTCTGAGGTGTGTGATCAACCTAGAAAAGACATTCCAGATCTTTTAGAAGAGTTGCCAAATGCTGAACTGCCTAGTTCTGATGATGTGTTTCACATTGTAGCTCCAGATTCTGTCGATCCTGTTCAGGAACCTCCAGTGGTAGAGCTGCACTGCTCTAGCCGTATAAGAAGAGTACCTCAGAAACTTGATTTATGATCACCTGAAATTATATATATGTTTGTTGGATTGTTTAAATGTTTTACTTTAAAGAGTAATTGTAAAAAAATGAAAGGGGGAGGAAATGTGGTAACTGGATGTACAGTCACTCCCTCCTGTCAATCACGGGTCATGTGACATACTGTGGGGGCTCCGACCAATGAGCTCTAAGCGCGGGCAATCCCGGGGGCGGGGCTTTTCTGATGACAGATCTGGTTGAGTGTGCAAACGCTGAAAATGTTTTTGTAATAAAGTTTAACTGCTTCATGACAAAACCAGACTGCTCCATAGTCATCACAGTGTGATTCTTTTATTTGATTTTTTTTTTGGTATGTCTCAGCTTTACTGTGCACTGAACTAAAAGCTGTTTGATCCCTTGTGGCCTGATCATAGATGTTTGAAGCTGTTTTAAGTTATTTGTTTAATGTGTGCATTCATGTGTATTATGGTGAGATTTGAAACCAATTTGAATTCTTAATTTTCTTTCCCTGTAGCTCAAGATCTGGGGATAGTAAATTTGGCATTTTGAGTTTATAACTCTATAGCGATTGAAGGTATAGCCTTTTCGAACTGCCTATCAGGGGTCACATGGTTGTCCTTAGTGACTCCGACGAATGAGCACTAAGCATGGGTAATCAGTGGGGAGGGACCTGGCTTTCTATTCGAGGACTTGGTTTAAGCATGTAGCTTCTGGAAAGCTCTCTGTAATAAAGTTATCTGTTTCAAGTAGAAACCTGTCCGGTATGTCAAGTTACTACAACCTCATTATAGGACTTCATGTTTCTAGGGTGCAAGCGAATTTGACCATTGAGTGTATCCATGTCAATTTAAGAATGTACGCCCAAAATTGGGAGTTAAAAACATTTTAAGTAAAGTTTACTTGTGGACCTGTGGGAAGTCAGTGAAAAGCTAACTGTGAGAGTTGCAAGCCTTGTTTAAAGGAATGTGGAATTAGTGTTGGAATGCTAAAATGCTGAGTCTCAATGCTCCCTTTGCCTCTTTCAACTATACTGTTATATTTCTCCCAGATAAAAGAGTTAAGAATTTTGCAGGAGTTTAGTGTTTGAGTGAGGAGGCAAACAGTGAATTTGACATTTTGAATCAGTAGAGAATTGGATAATGCAGATAATATCTGGAATTGGAAATTGGGTTAAGTGACAGAAATGATAATTAATCTATAACAGAATAAATGCAATGGGAAGAACTCAGTTTCCTATTACTATTAAAGGATCTCAGGGTTGCAGTGTTATCTCTTTGAACACCAGCGTGGGTGTGAATGCTTGCAGCTTGCAAGCTGAAAGCTCAGCTATCTTTTCACTCATTTTAGAGTAAAAATGTTAAAAAGCTTTTGCTTAACTATGAGAATTAGCTTTTCCTTTAGTTTGATTACAGTCATTTTGAAAGGGTGCCTGAAGAAGAGGTTGGGAAATAACATTACCTGATCCTTTTTTGGTCAAAGCATGTGTTTATGTTCTGTGTTTAGTTAGTAATTGCTAGCCTGAATTAATGTGGAATTATTAAAATTGACTCGTTAAGTCATGGGAACTAGAATTTCACCAGGTCCAAGGTGAAATTCTAGTTGTTATGATAATATGTGGCAAATTCACACATACATGAATGGGTAGTTTTGAATTTACTTAATGTTTGATGGGGTTAATTGGAATTTGGGGCATTTGAAGTGATTTATGGTTTTTCAATTGCCTGGGCTGTATTAAAAATCTTGGGTTGTATATTTTTCATTTAAAAGTTTGGGAATAATTGGAACTTGATTTTTAAGTTTCTAAATTGGTTGTTATTATTGGACAAATTAACCTATTGGGCATTGTGACGGAGCCACGCTGTTTTTTTTTGGTTTTAATTTTAAATAAGTGATAGTAGGAAATTATTCTCAAGTGGGAGTGTTTGAATTGCTGTATACGGAGTTGTTTATTAGAGTGGAAAAAGTGAGCCCGATGGTATATGCAGTACAACTACAGAAGAAGGTAAAATGGTTTCACATCAATCAAATGAAACTGTACAAAACCCCAAAAGAAACAACGGAATGTGGAAGGGACTGTTATAAGTATGATAAAATAGTGGACCATAGAAAATTAAGGATACAGCTACAGGGACAGCCACAAGGGCCACCAGTATCAGACCCAGCCTCTCAAATAAAGGCAAGAGGTGCCAACCAGAAGGTAGAGAACCCAAAGTGTGCTAGTCCTAGAGCCCCAAAATATAACATTGAAAAGTCATAAATGCCTTTAGAATTAAGAGTATAAGAGGGGATGTAAGTTCATCAATCTACAAGCCAGCACAAAAGAAACATTCTAAACTAAATTTATAAATAAAATCATACTATGTTGCATACTAACGTCAACTAATAATCCTTGTGCATTCCTTTAGCGCCTGTCTTCAGTGTGCCTTTGCCTGCCCTGGGGATCCTATGTAGTTCTACCCCAGTAGTTGCAGCATAACTTGTGGAAGGCTGTTGATGGCCAGTTTGGCCTACATGTGACCCCAGACCCACAGCAATGTGGTTGGCTCTTAACTGCCCTCTGGAATGGCCCAGCAAGCCACTCAGTTCAAGGGCAATTAGGAATGGGAAACAAATGCTGGCCTTACCAGCGATGTTACATCCCACAAAAGAATAAAGAGTAAAGGTTCATTCAGGCCCTTTAGGAATGGAAACCTGCCGTCCTTACCTGGTCTGGCCTACATGTGACTCCAGGCCCACAGCAATGTGGTTGACTCTTAAGTGCCCTCTGAAATTGCCCAGCAAGCCACTCAGTTGTAAAAAAAAATGCTACAGAAAAATTGATAAGGAATGAAACCAGGCAGACCACCCAGTATTGACCTAGGCACTGGAAACAACAATGGCACATTCAGCCCTGTTGACACTGCAAAGTCCTCCTTACTAACATTTGGCTAGTGATGATTGGGAGAGCTGTCCCACAGACTCGTTAAGCAACAGCCTTATACTACCATACTCACTGAATCATATCTTACAGACAATATCCCAGACACCACTATCACCATTCCTGAGTATGTCCTGCCCCACTGGCAGGACAGACCCAGCAGAGGTGGCAGCACAATGGTATACAGTAAGGAGGGAGTTGCCCAGGGAGTCATCAACACTGACTCCATGCAGTCTCATGGCATCAGGTCAAACATGGACAAGGAAACCCCCTACTGATTACCCTCTACTACAACCTCCTCTGTCCCCGTCCTCACCCCTCAGCTGATGAATCAGTGCTCCTCCATGTTGAGCACTACTTGGAAAAAACACTGAGGGTGGCAAGGCCACAGGATATACTCTGCATGGGGGACTTCAATGTCCATCACCAAGACTGGCTTTGTAGCACCACTACTGACCAAGCTGGCCGAGTTGAGATCAAGACATTGTATGCTTTCAAGAAGGAATTAGATATAGCTCTTGGGGCGAAAGGGATCAAAGGGTATGGGGTGAAAGCGGGAGCAAGCTTTTGAGTTGGATGATCAGCCATGATCATAATGAATGGCAGAGCAGCCTCGAAGGGCCGAATGGCCTACTCCTCTCCTAGTTTCTATGTTTCTATGAGCCCTAAAGGGCATAGCTGCTAGGCTGGGTGTGCGGCACGTAGAGAGGGAACCAACAAAAGGGAAAAACCTACATGACTGCGTCATCACCAATCTACTTGTCACAGATGCATCTTTCCATGGCAGTATTGGTAGAAGTGACCACTGCACAGCTCTTGTGGAGACAAAGTTCTGCCTTCACATTGAGGATACCCTTCATCATGTTATGCAGTATTGCCATCGTGTTAAATGGGATAGATTTCAAACAGATCTAGCAGCTCAAGACTGGGCATCCATGCCCAGCAGGAGAATTGTACTCAACTACAACCTGTAACCTCATGGTCTGGCATATCCCCCACTCTACCATTAGTTTCAAACCCGGGGATCAACCCTGGTTAAATGAAGAGTGCATGAGGGCATGACAGGACCAGCACCTGGTATACCTAAAAATGAGGTGTCAACCTGGTGAAGTAATATAGAACTACTTGTATGCCAAACAGCCTAAGCGGTATGCAATAAACAGAGCTAAGTGATCCCATAACCAACGGATCAGATCTTAACTCTACATACCTGCATATCCTGTCATGAATAGTAGTGGACAATTAAATAATTGACTGGAAGAGGAGGCTGCTCAAATATCCTCGTCCTCAATGATGAGGGAGCCCAATACATTAATGTAAAAGGCAAGGCTGAAACATTTGCAACCATCTTCAGCCAGAAGGCCCAAGTTGATGATCCATCTTCGCCTCTTCCTGAGGTTTCCAGCAACACAGATGCCAGTCTTCAGCCAAATCGATTCACTAAAAGTGATATCAAGAAACAGATGTAGCCTTTGGATTTTGCAAAGGCTATGGGCCCTGACAACATTCTACCAATAGTATTGAAGACTTGTGCTCATCCCGCCAAAGTTGGTATTAACTCAGCTGTGAGTGGGCCTATCACCACTCAGGGAGCATCTGTGCAAGTTGCTTGTGTTCTCTCAGTGGACTCCCTCATTCAAAGGCATTCAGTTCCTGATTGAGAGACCTGACATCAGGTAGAGAAGAAGGAGGGGGGGGTCCCACTCAGAGCCACATCCTTACCCTTGCTGTCAACCCCTCCACACAAATCTCCCCTGTGACCCCGACTCCACAAACCACCCCCGTCCCCCCCCCAGTCGCCTTCATTTACCTCTGGACTGCGTCACTCCTCAATCCCAGGACTCCGCTTGATGTCATTCCGGCTGCAGTTAACTCCTCCCTGGTGGCACAGCCGAGCAAAGGAGCTGCTAGCCTCTGATTAGCCAGCAGCACTTGGTGGGCAGGACTGTATATTCCTGGTACCCTGATCCTGAGGAGGGCCTGCCAGTGGCGTGTTAATTGCCTGGCTGGCTCTCATGTCAGAGGGCCTTCCCCAAAGGACGCAACATCAGTCTCTCACCAGCTCTCCAGCCAGCGGCCAAGACTCCTGTCATCTCCATAAGATTCCCCCCATTGTATTATGATACAGTCAAGATGAATTAGATGGACTGTGTTCTTTTCCCCCCAAGAAATTCCTATGTTCTTCTGAAACTCTGAATAAGCGGTTTTCATTTAGGCAATCCTCAATTTTTCTCTCTAAAGATCAATTTTGTTATTTCCCCAGTTACTTATTTAAGACTAACGAGCCTATAGTTAGCTGGGCTTGTTTCATTATGATGACGTTCAGTAGGTAATTGCAGATTTCATCACATTACACCTCAGGTATACATCATGCATCCTTGTGGGTTTTTGGTTTTGAGGACTTTGAGTCGATCTAGATGTCCAGAAAGTGATATCAAAGTCATTAGTCAAAGTTTGGCTATAGAACCACCTTTTTTAGGGGTAGCATGATACTAATGTCTTCTCCAGTGAATATTTCGAGTACTAATTCAATATGTCAACTATTTTTAGTGCATCTTGAGCTGCAATTCCATTTACATCCTTGAGGGATCACAGCTCACCTTCAATAACCCTCTTGCAGTTATAATACTGGAAGAATTTCTTGCTTTTGGTCTGCTTGTTTCTAGGTCCCTTTTTGTCCCTCTGATTGCCAAATTTTTGCAGTCCTTTGTACAGATTCTTTAGTTTCCTCTCACTTATTATTATACCATAAGGCATTGTACTGTTTGTTTTTTATTACATGTATCAGTTAATGTGCTCTTATTAATTCTGTTTTTTTCTAATTTATTCTTTCATGGGATGTGGGCATCATTAGCAAGGCCAGTATTTGTTGTCCATCCCTAATTACCCTTTAACCAAGTGGCTTGCCACACCATTTCAGAGGATTGTTAGGAGACAGCCACATTGCTGTGGATCTGGAGTTACATGTAAGAATGGCAGATTTCCTCCCCTAAAGGGGCATTAGTGAACCAGATGACAATCAACAATGGCTTTAGTCACCAAGATTAGCTTTTCAATTCCAGATTATTAACTGGATTTAAATTCCAACAGCTGCCATGGTAGGATTTGAACCCTTAACCCCAGAGTTTAAGCCTGCGCTTGCTGGATTACTAGTCCAGTGACATTACCACTACACCACTGTCTCCCCCTAAATTCATGTTTCCTTAATCTGCATTTGCTAGTCCTCTGTATGTACAATCCTAGTGGTATTCCATTTTTCCTTTCAAATTACATGCTTTAGTTCTGTAGTTGTGATGAAAACAGAAAATTCTGGCAATGATACAGGTCAGCCAGACCTTGCAGCGGTTCTGGAGAGAAATGCATACCTGAAACCACATACCTTTTCTTTTCTCTATACAGATACTGACCGATCTGCTGGGTATTTCCACTCCCTCAGACCCTTCGAGGATTTCTTGAACCTATCCAGCACCAGCCTCCTCTCATTGTAGAAAAGGCCTCCGTAACCTCTTATGATGCAAATGCTCTCATCATCCGTTTTTTTGTGATTCTTAAGGAAATCACCAGCCCTCCCCATCCTGAATGCAATTGTTCAGGGAAGCCCCAGTCCACTCATTCCTTAATGTGATTGTTAAGTGAAATCCCAGCCCTCACCTTCCTTTATGTGACTGATGTCACACCTGGGGTAGAAATTGGATAGGATTAAAAATAAACAAGGAGGGTTACGGAGATCTTGTTGTGCTATGGTAGTGCCCTACCTCTGGGTTCAAGCCCTGTTAATGGTTCTACTATCTTTACCCCCCACCCACCCCAGCAAGGTAAGCCAATTCCCTTGAACATATTGCTAGCTCAAAGTCTCAACTAAAAGGGATTACTAAATATTAAAAGAACGTAGTCTTAGACTGGATCCTCACATTCAAGTCCTCACATCTCAAGGCCCACAACATTACCTTAGGATGGGACATGCATTGAGATATGTCTTAGTAGACCAATTTCTTTGGAAGTTTACCAATATCAGCTCTTAGAAATCTAACCAAGACTCGAGATAAGATACTTTAAACTATACCTTTTGTATGCTTCGAAGATACATGTCTTTTATTGAAGTAAATTATGGATTACAGCTTATACATGAGGTCATAGGTAGTAACTAAAGCTAATCATAACATGTCAATAATGTAGTAAAGATACATGCAATTTTGCAGGGCTGCCTCAGGGAGATAAAGATTTTTAAAAATTAAAAATAAAGATTTTTAAAGTGTTAAAAAACATGTCCCCTCATGTGACACTGTCACATGAGCAGGGACATGTTATAAATTAAATGTTAATATTTTTATTTTATTTTTATTTGCTGTTGGAAACCTTATCCTGTCTTTAGGTTTCCTAAAAAATGCAAAGGCCGCTTGGCCTTTTCGCCTGCCCACCAACCGTAAGGTTGGACAGGCAGCGAAAAATTTAATTCAATTATAACGTTAATGGCCTTAATAGGCCTTTTAATTGTCGGCGGGCGCACTACCGACTCCTGCACGTGCCTGCCAACCAAAATATTGCGCAAGTGCGCAATGATGTCAGGACGCACGCCTCACATCAGGCGTTATTTTACGCTTGTTCGGGTCGGGCGCATGCCCGCCCGATGAGGTAAAAATCCTGGACAGTTTCAAAAATGACTTCAGTCATGAATATTAGACTCCAGACATACACCTGGCTATTCTGGCTGTGTCTCAATTTTCAGACTGAAGGACATTGTGTTTACTTTATACATATTGGCAATAATTCAAGTTAGCAGCCATTTTCATGTCAAGGTAGCTTTAATGCCAATTCTGCCATTTTATACAGCTAATTTTGGATTAACACCTTAAAATCTTAGATTCCCCATTAGATTTGTGAGTTTCCTCACAGTCCCACTTAAGGACTTGATGGCCACGGAAGGTGCATTCAAAACGTGGCCAAACAATTTGATTATCAACCTGTAACTCCTTCCAATATGCCTGCTTGCAGGCAGTAAGAGTGGGAGAGTTTCCTGGTCAGCCATACTGTAGCAGGCAACAGCAAGCCACTGCAGTACTTTGCCAAGCATAATCATGCGCAGAATTTTGCCCTTGATGGGCGGACGGGCCCCACCAGCTCGGCGGCGGGCGGTCAGCCGATCGCCGCCAAAACGGGCCCCGCCACCATTTTGAGTGGGCAGGCTGCCCAACGGGAAGCGCTATGTGCTTCCTGTGTGGGAAGGGAGGGATTTCCCAACTGTCAGGGGGGGCTCCTGGCCTGCCTGCCAACCTTAAGGTTGGATGGACAGGGCCTTTAAATGGCTTAATTATCCTGTCAATGGCCTCAATTGCCCATTGACAGGTCGGCGGGTGGACAGCTGATTTCGCTGTCCGCCCTCCTTCCTAAAAATTTAAATGAGGCAGGATGACGTTGTGTGTTCCCCCGGCGTCATCCCGCGTCATTTTCGCGTCGGCGAGCATGCCCCGCCCCCAACTTGCCAACGGAAAAATTCTGGCCCATGGATCAATCCAATGGGATCCAATCCAATTAATCCATGGTGTCACCACCCTCTTAGAGCAAGGGGGAGGGAGGAAAGAAGATAGGCGGGATTTTCCACCCCTGCCCGATGCCAGGATCGTCCGGTCCCACCGAAAGTCAGTGGCCTTTTGGCTGGGCCACCAAATCTCCTGTGGCAGGTCCCTCACGACAGGGCCTGAAAATCCCGGCTCATGTCTTTAAAAAATTGACAGGTCTCAAAGTACAAAAGTCACCTGCCTGAAGCAGATGCCTTCAAGTTACTGAAGAAACAAAAATGGAGATGGTGGAGGATCTGACCACAATCTTACAAATCTCCCTAAATATGGAAGCAGTGCCAGAGACCCGGAGGATTGCAAATGTTGGATCACGGTTTAATAAAAGGGAGAGCAATAATCATGGCAACTAAAATTAACTGACCTTGTTGGTGGGGTAACTTTTAGTGGCAATTATCCAAGCCAAATTTAATCGTCTCTTGAAAAAGTAAATGACAGTCAGAGAAACCTTGTTAAAAGGCAAGACTTGTTTGACTAACTTGATTGTATTTTCTGATGAAATAATGGGCCGTGTATGGCATTTGATGTTATGTATAAGGATTTTCAAAAGGTGTTGGATAAAGTCCCACATAATAGACCTTTTAAGAAAACTGAAGTCTATTGGATAAAAGGGGCAACAGTTGTAACACTTTCTTCGAAAGATAGAAAATCTCTGGCACAGGAGGAGGCCATTTGGCCCATCATGTCCGTGCCAACTGAAAATGGGCGATCCATCCAAATCCCACTCACCATTATTTGGTCTATATCCTGTAGGTTATGGCACTACATGCATATCCAAATATTTTTTAATTGCAGTGAGGGTTTCTGCCTCTACCACTCTTTCAGGGAGTGAGTTTCAGACCCACAACCCTCTGAGTGAAAAGCACAGAAAGCAGAGAGGTGAATGATTGTTTTTCAGAATAGGCGGAAGCATACAATGGTGTCCACATACAATAGGGTTGGAATTAGGACCACTGCAGTTTTTGAGATATATTAATGACCTGGGTAGAAAGGGCATGGTTTCAAAGTTTGCAGGTGACACAAAGCTTGTAGTAAATAATGACGAGGGCAGTTACAGACTTCAGGAGGACAGAAGGCAGACTGGTAAAATAGGCAGACACACAGCAGATGCAATCTAATGTTGATAAGTATGAAGCAATGTAGCAATGTATTTGGTGGGAATAATGAGGAGAGTCAATATACATAAATGGTACAATTTAAAAGGGGGCATAGGAACAGGGAGACCTGGGGATATGTGTAAAAAATAGAAACCATAGAAAAGTGGCAGCACAGCAAGAGGCCATTCAGCCCATCATGTCTGCACCGGCCGAAAAAACTAGCCACCCATTCTAATCCCACCGTCCCGCACCCGGTCTGTAGCCTGGCAGGTTACAGCACTTCAGGTGTAGATCCAGGAGCCCTTTAGATGGCTTGTGGGTTCAACCAACAGTCCGAGCAGCGAATTCCAGGCAAATCTCTGAAGATGGCAGGTCAAGTTAAGAATGTTGTTAAAAACTATACCGGATCATTGGCTTCATGAAAAGACATGGGCCAGGATTTTTAGGTTGGCGAGTGGGGGTGATGGTGGTGGGACGGGGCCTGCTCGCCGACACATAAAATGACTCAGAATGATGTCGGGCGGAACTCCCGATGTCACCCCCCATCATTTCAGTTTTCAGGCCAGCGGGGGCGCAGCCGAGTCAGCTGTGTGCCCGCCAACTTGTCAACGGCCAATTGAGGCCATTTAAAAAGTAACTGAAATAATTAATAGACCTGCCCGTCCAACCTTAAGGGCTGGCAGGCAGGTCGGGAGCCCTGGTGGGCTTCAGAGAAAGCACGAAACCTCATGCACCAGCGGGATGAGGTTTCATGTCTGTTTTAAAAAACTTTAATAAAGTTTATGTGACATTTCTTAACATGTCCCAGCTCATGTGACGTCGTCACATGAGGGGGACATGTTAATAAATTTTTTATTTTTCTATTTTTGAAATTTCTAAAACTTTCACCGATCTCCCTGAGACAGCACTTAGTCTCAGGGAGATGTGTGCACTTTGACAGATGGGGAATCCCTCCCCATCCCCTGCACAGGAAGCACATAGCGCTTCCTGTTGGGTGGCCCGCCCACTCAAAATGGCAGCGGGACCCGTTTCAGCGTTGGCAATCAGCTGCCAGTCCGCCACCGAGCTGGTGGGGCCCGCCCGCCCATCAAGGGCAAAATTCTGCCCCCCGAGGCAGCACTTAGCCTCAGAGAGATGAGTGCAATCTTTCGTGCCCAAACGCGAAAGAGCGCACTCTCAGCTAAGGGAACCCCCCCTCCCTCCCGCCTGCACAGGGAGTGCATGGCGCTTCCTGGTGGATGTCACGCTGGGCGGGCCTTAAGTGGCCCTCCCACGTAAAACGGCGGCACGCCCCAAATTAGGGGCGCCAATTAGAGGTGTGTCCGCTCCTGAACTTCCCCTCCCACCCTGACGGGGTGAAAATTCTTCACATGGAATATAAAAGCGATGAAGTTGTGCTAAATCCTTAAAAACCCTGGTTAGGCCTTAGCTAGTGTATTTTGTTCAATTATGGGCACAACATTTTAAGATGAATGTCAAGGTCCTGGTGAGGAAGCAGAGGTGATTTACTAGAATGCTATCAGAGATTCAGGACTTCAGCTAGAGAGACTGGAGAAGCTAGGATAGCTCTCCTTGGGGCAGAATTTTTTGACCCGTGGGCAGGTGCGCGCCTGACCCATTAGGGGTAAAACAGTGCGTGATGACTTCGGGCAAGCGGCCCAACATCATCACGCACTCTCGCGATCTTTCGGTCGGCAGACGCACACAAGAATCAGCAGCACGCCCGCTGACAATTAAGAGGCCTATCAATGCCCTTAAACAGGCATTAACTTGTATTTTTCGCTGCCCACTCAACCTTTCGGTTGGTGGACGGGCGAATAAGCCAGGTGGCCTTTGCATATTTTACAGCGCGATGAGGTTTCCAATGGTAAATTTTTTTTTTAAATTTTAAATTTGAACATCGTTTTTAACATGTCATTCTTCATGTGACTGAGCCAGCTGTGCAGACATGTTTATATCATTTGCAAAATCTTTATTTTTCATTTTAAAAGTCTTCAGCTCCCTGAGGCAGCTCTGTGCCTTCAGGGAGTTTTCAGTGTACGCTCCCCTGCGCATGTGCAGACTTCTGTGTTCGCACTCACCCCGCCCCCCATCCCCAGCAACGCTGAGGCCCTCAGCATGCGTTTCATGAAATCGTGGTCGGAGCCCGATCGTGGGTGGTGGTCCGTTTTGTAGCCGTTCCCGAGCCTGCCTGACGAAGGATAAATCCTTCCCTTGGAGAACAGAAGGTTTAGAGTGATTTTTTTTTTCTTAATTCATTGTGGGATGTGGGCATCGCTGGCTAAACCAGCATTTATTGTTTATCACTAACTGCCCTTGAAAAGGTGGTGGTGAGCCACCTTCCTGAACTGCCACAGTCCTTGTGGTGTAGGTGTACCCACGATGCTGTTGGGAGGGAGTTCCAGGATTTTGACCCCGGTATAGATTTGATAGAGATGTCAGAATTATGAAGGGTTTTGATGGAGTAAATAAGGAGAAACTGTTGCTAGTGGCAGGAGGATTAGTAATCCAGGTCAGCGATGTAAGCTAATTGGCAAAGGAACAATAGGCGACATGAAGAAAATTTTCTTTCCTGCGACCAGTTGACATGATCTGGAATGCAATATCTTAAGGAGCAGTGGAAGTAGATTCAATAAAAATGCTGAAAAGAGAATTGAACAAATGCTTGAATTGGAAAAAATTGCAAGGTAATGGGGAAAAAGCAGGGGATGGGACTAATTGGCGGCTCTCTCAAAGAACTGATGCAGGGACAATGGGCTGAATGACCTCCTTCTGAGCTTTATAATTCTATGATTCTATAAATTCCCAGATATCCCCATCTTAATGTGATTGCTGAAGGAATCACCAAGTCTCCCATTTCTCAGTGCGATGTTGAAGGAATCTCAGCCTATTGATTGCCAGGACCATTCTCCTGGGTCTGTGCAGGCTCTTTGAAAGAGTTAATCAAATTGTCCATCTTTGTTGCTCTTTTCCCATAGCCCTATAATTTGCTTTTCTATCTAGTTTCTCCTTCATGAGCACTCATTGCATCATCTCCATTAATGGAGATTAATTATTATTTCTGAGATCCCATTGTATCGCTGATTACAACAGCTAGGATAGCTTTGAGTGTTATTTTGTAGCAAATCTTTCAGTAATAAATGTGCTTAGATGTTATTTATGTAGTACAATTTATACAGCAAAACAAATTCATTAAAATAAATAAATAAAATCTTCACAGCATCTAGGGTTGCCACATGCTCAGCAGAAATCGGAAGAAGATTTAAAGAATATATCAATGCTGTTAGCACGAATTCAAAGCCTTTTTCTTAATCAATTTGGGAGGTATTTCATTTTGATGTTTGCAACTACTGTGTGCTATTTACAGTGGGACTGCTCTTGATTTTAATTTGCAATTAATATAGGGCACAATATGTTTCTCATTACAAATTCACTTGTATCTTTGTTTTTTGGTAAACAAAAGAGGTGGAATAAAAAAAAGAAGAGGAAGAATAATAAAGCATTGATAAATTGCCTTTAAAAAACTGTCCCAAAATGCTTTACCGCCAATGAAGGGATTCCAGACTGATCGGGCAGCACCAGAGGTGCACAGTCCATACCCATATGTCTCCCCACTACAAAATATACTGACAGGAGGACATACTTGTGTTTTTTAGTTGAGTAGCATGTGTGGAGGCATTACTTTACAAAAGAAGTTTTCACTGAGCTATCACACAGAATCACAGAATCACAGTGCAGAAGAGGCCCTTCAGCCCATCGAGTCTGCACCAACATGTGAGAAACACCTGACCTACCTACCTAATCCCATTTACCAGCACTTGGCCCATAGCCTTGAATGTTATGACATGCCAAGTGCTCATCCAGGTACTTTTTAAAGGATGTGAGGCAACCCGCCTCCACCACCCTCCCAGGCAGTGCATTCCAGACCATCACCACCCTCTGGGTAAAAAAGTTTTTCCTCACATTCCCCCTAAACCTCCTGCCCCTTCACCTTGAACTTATGCCCCCCCGCGCCCCCCATGACTGACCCTTCAACTAAGGGTGACAGCTGCTCCCTATCCACCCTGTCCTTTCCCCTCATAACCTTGTACACCTCAATCAGGTTGCCCTTCAGTCTTCTCTGTTCCAACGAAAGCAACCCAAGTCTATCCACCCTCTCTTCATAACTTAAATGTTTCATCCCAGGCAACATCCTGGTGAATCTCCTGTGTACCAACTCCAGTGCAATCACATCCTTCCTATAATGTGGCGACCAGAACTGCACACAGTACTCCAGCTGTGACCTCACCAAGGTTCTATACAACTCCAACATGATCTCCCTACTTTTGTAATCTATGCCTCGATTGATAAAGGCAAGTGTGCCATATGCCTTTTTCACCACCCCGCTAACATGCCCCTCTGCCTTCAGAGATCTATGTACACACACGCAAATGTCCCTTTGTTCCTCAGAACTTCCTAGTATCATGTCGTTCATTGAATACTTCCTTGTCAAATTACTCTTTCCAAAGTGGACGACCTCACACTTTTCAGGGTTAAATTCCATCTGCCACTTATCTGCCCATTTGACCATCCCGTCTATATCTTCCTGTAACCCAAGACACTCAACCTCACTGTTAACCACCCGGCCAATCTTTGTGTCATCCGCAAACTTACGAATCCTACCCCCCACATAGTCATCTATGTCATTTTAATAAATGACAAATAATAGGGGACCCAGCACAGATCCCTGTGGTACACCACTGGACACAGGCTTCCAGTCAGTAAAGCATCCTTCTGTCATCACCCTCTGCCTCCTACAGCTAAGTCAATTTTGAACCCACCTTATCAAATTACCCTGTATCCCATGTGCCTTTGCCTTCTTTATAAGGCTCCCATGTGGGACCTTGTCAAAGGCTTTGCTGAAATCCATATAAACTACATCAATTGCACTACCCTCATCTACACACCTGGTCACCTCCTCAAAAAATTCAATCAAATTTGTTAGGCATGACCCCCCTCTGACAAAGCCATGCTGACTATCCCTGATCAAACCTTGCCTCTGCAAGGGGAGATAGATACTTTCCTTCAGAACTTTCTCCAATAGTTTCCCTCCCACTGACACGAGACTCACTGGCCTGTAGTTTCCTGGCTTATCTCTACAACCCTTCTTAAATAGCAGAACCACATTAGCTGTTCTACAGTCCTCTGGCACCTCCTCCGTTTCCAGAGAGGATTTAAAAATTTGGGTCAGAGCCCCTGCGATCTCCTCCCTTGCCTCCCTCAGCAGTCTGGGACACAAATCATCTGGACCTGGAGATTTGTCCACTTTTAAGCCTGCCAACACCTCCAATACCTTGTCACTCCCTATATCAATTTGCTTAAGAAGCTCGCAGTCTCTCTCCCCGAGTTCGATACCTTCTTCCTCATTCTCTTGGGTGAAGACAGACGTGAAATATTCATTCAACACTCTAGCGATCTCCTCTGGCTCCACCCATAGATTGCCCCCTTGGTCCCTTATGGGCTCTACTCTTTCCATGGTTATCCTCTTCCCACTGATATACTTATAGAATATCTTGGGATTTTCCCTACTTTTACCAGTCAGAGCTTTCTCATATCCCCTCTTAATGCTCTCCTAATTGCTTTCTTAAGCTCCACCCTGCACTTTCTGTACTCCACCAATGCCTCTGCTGATTTGCTTCCCTTGTACCTGCTAAAAGCCCCTCTTTTCCTTCTCAGCGTATCCTGAATATCTCTGGTCATCCATGGTTCTCTGGGCTTGTTACTCCGTCCTATCACCCTGCAGGGAACATGTTGCGCCTGTACCCTCCTCATTTCCTTTTTGAACACCCCACACTGTTCCTCTGTAGATTTCCCCACAAGTAACTGTTCCCAGTCTACCTTGGCTTCATCCTGCCTTATTTTACTAAAATCCACTCTCCCCCAATCCAAAACATTTTTTGCAACTTGTTGATTTCTTTGTCCATAAAAAACTTAAACTGTACCATGTTGTGGTAGCTATCGCTAAAATGCTCGCCCACCACCACCTCAGCCTGGCTTCATTCCCCAGAATTAGGTCCAGCATTGCGCCGTCCCTTGTTGGACCCTCTACATATTGACCTAAAAACTTCTCCGGTATACATTTCAAGAAATCCACTCCATCCAAGCCCTTAACACTATGTCTATCCCAATTAATGTTGGGAAAGTTGAAATCACCTAATATAATTACCCTATTTTTATTGTTTTTACACACCTCCACAAATTGTGCACATATTTGCTCCTTAATTTCCCGCTGACTATCTGGAGATCTATAATAAACACCTAACAATGTGGCTGCCTCTTTTTTATTCCTAAACTCTACCCACAAAGCTTCAAGATATCATCTCTCCTTACTGCTGTAACGGACTCCTTAACTAATAATGCAACACTTCCTCCTCTTTTACCCCCTCCCCTGTCTCGCCTGAAGATTCTATATCCCGGAATTTTGAGCTGCCAATCCTGCCCTTCCCTCTAAATGCTCTACACGCTGCATTCAGCACAGGCACCATTCTGGCCATTGCTCTTAAAGTTACAATTGCCCTAAGCTTTTATGCTATGGGAACTTCACTGATGACCTCCCTAAAGTATCTAATCAGCTACTTGTAGAGGCACTAAACGTGTCACATATATATTGTTTAGCTGAGGAAGCAATTCTATCTCCTTTCTAATGGACAATCAATGGCAGAGTAATAGACCACATCAAGTTTGCTGTGACCAGATTCCCAAAGACCCAGGGAGTCACAGATTGTTCCAACATTGTCCTACTTGCTCCTTTGCTTAACACCATTATTTAAAACAAGAGGAAAGGATACCATTCTCCCAATGTACTGAAGGAGGATGGTTGAGGTTGTTGAAGGCCTATCTCAGCCCCAAGAGTTCCTCAGTGTACTGTCCTAGGCCCAACCATCTTCTGCTGCTTCATAAAAGACCTTCCCTCCACCATAAGGTCAGAAGTGGGAATCGCTGATGATTACACAGTGTTCAGTACCATTTGTGACTCCTCAAGTACTTTTTAAAATGTATTCTTTCATGGGAAGAGGCCATTACTGGCAAGGCCATCATTTGTTGCCCACCCGTATTTGCCCTTGAACTGAATGGCTTGCCACACCATTTCAGAGGGCAGTTAAGAGTCAAACACATCACTGTGGACCTGGAGTCACACATAGGCCAGACCAGGTAAGGACAGCAGATTGCCTTTCCTCTAGGACATTAGTGAACCAGATGGGTTTTATGACAATCGACAATGGTTTCATGGTCACCATTACTGAGACTAATAGATTATTAATTGAATTTAAATTCCACTAGCTGCTGTGGTGGAATTTGAACCCTTGTCCCAGAACTGAAGCTATCTGTGTCCATAAGCAGCAAGACCTGGACAACATTCAGGTTTGGGCTGATAAATGGCAAGTAACACTCAGATCACACAGGTGCCAGGCACAGACCATCCCCAACAAGAGAGAATCTAACCACCTTCCCTTGACAGTCAACATCATTACTATCGCTGAATCCCCCAACATCAACATCCTGTGGGTTACCATTGACCAGAAACTTTACAGGACCAGCCATATTGTCATGAATGTGAGGTTTTAAAAGATTTAGGACTTCCTCTTTAATTTAAGGTAAAGCAGAGGAATTAAGAGAGTCATGCCATCTGCTATGAATTCTCAGTGGCTTGGTTACCATGGGCACAAGGGAGTCCAGGTTGAGATGTAATTATTGGGAGCAAGGTGTAAAATGTTCACATCTGAAAAAAGGCAGGGCTAACGGTGAACAGACTTTTAGTCTCCAAGTTTTTAGAAAGAAAGGAGAGAGAGAGGTCTCACAGGGGTACAAAATACTGCAGCTGGTGTGGTCAGCAGGGAGTTTTCTGCAAGCTACCAGGCAGAATGCAGGATGAAGGATGATCTCTGGTTGAAGTGATGTATCCCGGGGCAATCTAAAGATCGCAAATCCAAATACTCTGGAAGACTTATGCTGGCAAGGTCAGGAGATGAAAACACTGGAGTGGATCTTACTGCTGGTAGTCGGTTTGGTGTTCTCCAAAAACTGAGTGACGCACCTTTTGACTGTCACTCAACATTACAGCCCGATGAAATGGGGTAACATGAACCCACTGGAAGCTGGGAATGTCTGTGGACTGTTCCATTTAAACACAGTAATCCTGTAGAGAATGTGTTGTGAAGTATACATGTGGCATGTGGTTATCTGCCAAGTTAAGCTATTAATAAGGGTTATTGTTTCTGTAGTTTAGAATATTAGTTACCTACTAAGTAATGTTTAGTTAATTTGCTTTTAGTTTGTTTGTTGTGGTAAATGTCTTAAAACTTGAAATCCTATTGTGTTATTCCTTTAAGTTGGTCACTGGGAATTCAAATCTCTTGTTTCAGTTATTGGTCACTAAGGGGATTGTAGTAATATAAATGCTGTGGCTACAAGGGCAGGTCAGAAGCTAGGAATTCTGCAGTGTGTAGCTCGCCTCCTGTTGCCCCAAAGCCTGTCCACCATCTACAAAGTACAAGTCAGGAGTGTGATGGAATACTGTCCACTTGCCTTGATGAGTCCAGCTTCAACAACACTCAAGAAGCTCAACACCATCCAGGGCAAAGCAGCCCATTTGATTGGCATCCCATTCGCCACCTTCAGCATTCACTCCCTCCACCACCGATGCAGCGGTAGCAGTGTGTATCATATGCAAGTGGCACCACAGCAATTCCCTAAGCCTCCTGCAACAGCACCTTCCAAACACTTGACCTTTAGCACCAAGAAGAATAAAGGCAGCAGGCACATGGGAACACCATGACCTGCAAATTCCCTTCCAAGTCACTCACCGCCCAGACTTAGAGATATAACCCCATTCCTTCACTGTTGCTGTATCAAAATCCTGGAACTCCCTCCCTAACAGCACTGTGGGTGTACCTAAACTGCAGCAGCTCAAGAAGGCAGCTCACCAACACCTTCTCGAGATCAGCCAATGGAACACCTTGCGTCTGAACCTGTAGAGGATAACCTATTTTCAAATTTCATCACTGGCATCAATGGAATCAATGGGCAAGCTCGCAATGAGAAACATTTCTCAAACTTGAGCTTGCTTGAAATTTTAAAATGAGGCTAACAATCCAAACTATGATTAGATCAGTGCTCAAATTGGGCACTCATATCCTTTTAACCCCAGAAAAATGATACAAGAAAAGGTTTGGGGCTACGTTTTGAAATGCCACCTAAGATAAATAAAAAGATCATGCACAGTATGAGTTACACCCATTTATCACTGAAAATTGCAATTGGGATTTATAATTGTATCAGGGAACCAATTTGCATATTAAGAAGAACTTCTGCTACAAAAAGGCAGACATTTCATGGCCTCCATTTGGTAAAGCACACTTTTTAACGTAATGACAATGAAGTATTAAGGTAATACATAAAATTAAACTTTGGAATAACATATGTTAGATATTATACACATAGGGCTAAGTTTTGTCATTATAACATTGGGCCAGAAAGCCAGGGTTCATCTGCAGGGCTCCCAACCACATTTACCTCTAGCAAGAAAATAAGTGGTTGCTCTCGGGGCTGCAGTCCCTTTAAAGGATGGCTGCCCACCTCCAGGGGCTGTTGGCCAATTGGAGTGCCAGCGGCTCAGCAGTCTCACGGTCCCAGCAGCACTGTTGGGAGTAGTAGCCACTGCTGGGACTGTACCTGGAGGCTGAGGATGCCATTGAAGCAGGCCACCCTCCCAACCAGGTAACCAGGGTATCAGGACACCAGGACCGATCAGGCAGACAGGCTTCGGCAAGAGGGATGGGGGGGGTGGGGGGGGAGGTGGTGCGGGGACGGGGCGGGGATGCGGGATTGGTGACGTTGCTCCAATTGGGGTTGGCAAGGGGTTGCTCCGTGGGCAGATATTGCTGCCGGAGGGTCACTGAGTTCCTGAATAAGGGGGCCCACCTGAGCCTGAGGGTGGCGACCAAGGTTTACCAACATTACGGGAAGTTGGCCTTAATTGATCACTTAAGTGGCTCAGTTAGTTTCTGCACGGGTGGGCAGGTCTCCATCGTTCCTGCCGCTGATGGAATAGCGTGGTGGCAGGAAGACAACGGGTGCTCCACCACACTGCCTTCCCTCATCATTTTATAGAACCACCACTGCCCGTGCACCCCCCTCCCCCAACATCCATCCAACAGCCTGTCTTTAGAGGGCTGACAAAATTCAAACTATAGTGTGTGCAGAGTAAAGGGTTAACACCAGAAGCACCTGATGCTGATGTAACTATGTTGTAATGACACATGACTAGGTAACAGATATATGGAGGGAGGAGAAGTCCAATCTCGTGCAGAATTCCTAAGATGGACATAAAGCTGTAAATAATCATTTTAACAAGCTACAGTCTTGAGTAGCCTGTTTATGGAATATAGACAAACCCCAAAGAACCCCATGTGGACCCTGAACTTATGACGAATGGCAGCAATGGACAGTGAGTAAAATACCCTGAAACACTCCGAGAAAAGATTACAGACCTGACAAGCCTACAGATCCTTGAAATAAGGATGAAAGGACTCACCAAAAGAGTTGGAGCATTGCAGGTACAGTAGATGCAAGCTGAGACTCAGGTCCAGAGTCCAGACAGCAGTGAGCATAGACCAGAGTCAACAAGAAATACCAGGGAAGTAGCAACATCTCCTGAGCTTGGTAAAAACATGGAATCTACACTGCCACTTGCAGAACCTTTCCGAAGCGCTGAAGGCTTGCAATAAGCTTAGCAATGGGACACCTGGAGAGAGAGGTTTTCTGCTTCTGGTTTGCACAGAAATTAACAAAAGAATCGGGTCAGTACATTACGCAGTTGGAGCTATTGCCGACAATGTAGTAGCAAGTCAAGGCGTAGATGAGACTTCAAGCTCTTACAAAATGGTCTTCCAGGCATTTGATTCATATTTCAGCATTCACAAAATTTTAATTATAGAATGGGCCAAATTTAACGAGTGAGAACAAAGATCGGGTGAAAGTATGGATTTTTCCACCATATTTTGTGGAGGAGAAGAAAGATCCTCGAAGGCCTCTTGTGGCAGAGGCAAAAAGGAGTCCTTGGGCTGTTTCTCTCCCTTCAACTGGTTGGAGGACATATTGAGGTAAGCAGCTGCTTGGAACAAAGGCAAAGAAATATTAAAAGGGAAACACAGAAAATTAATTTAAGAAAAGTCTCCAGAAGATGTCAGAGTGAATCTGTTCTAATTGCGGCTAGTTGATTTCTATACAGTTTACTGATCTCCCCGAAGACCTACATTTTTTCTATTCCGCTTTGGTAATTAATTTTCGTCTGCAGAGATTCTCGTGATTACAAAGACGACATTATACTGTTTGAAATACGAGCTACATTAACATCCTAAAAACATGATTAATCTACTCCAAAAGGCCAATTTTATTTTTTTTTAAAAAGGTGGCAGTAAAACGTGAACTGAATAGGTTGTATTTCACACATGAAAATCACTTTGAAATGAAAACTAAAACTGACAGTTGCAATGTATACATTTAATTAAAAGAACCAATTCAAAATAAAGTTGCTGAACTGAATCATATTTTAATGTAATTAGTAACTGAAGTAATTAGCAAGGGAAAAGTGACAAAAAATAATTGAGATTTGCATTCTAATTAAATTAACTTGAATGAGATATTTTCGATGAGAACATGAGAACATGAGCCCAGAATGACAAAATGGGGTAGAAATGCTGCTACTGATCAGACCATTAAAGAAAGTGCCCGAATTTCATCTAGGAGCAGGAACAGGAGTAGGCCATTCAGCCCTTGAGCTTCTCCTGCCATTCAATTAGATACCTTAACTCCATCCACCTGCCTTGGTTCTGTAATCCATGCCTAACAAAAGTATTGAAATTTTCTATTGATCTAGCTATAAATGACTTTTTGTGGGAAAGTGTTCCAGAATTCTTCTCTCAGAGGGTTGTCAATCTGTGCTGCAGAGGGCTGTAGTGGCTGGGTTGTTAAGTATACTTAAGGCTGAGATAGACAGATTTTTAATCAGTCAGGGAATCAAGGGTTATGGGGAAAAGGCAGAAAAGTGGAGTTGAGGATCATCAGATCAACAATGATCTCATTGAAAGGTGAAGAAGATTCGATGGGCCAAATGGCCTACTTCTGCTCCTATATTTTATGGTCTTACCCAGAACTGAATGCAGTATTCTAAATGGGATCCAACCTGAGCTTTATACAACAAAACAGTTGGTTTCTTTAGGAGGGAGCTGATTGGCAATGCTAATTTTATTTTTGAGAGCAAGTAAAGGCTATCTCATCATGCAGTTTGCCCCTCCTATTAATTCCAGTCAGGAAAACCTTTGTATGAATGTTCCTTGACACTTGGACATATATTTGGTCCAGGCTTTTTTTTAACCCCTGAGTGCTGTCTTCAATTTCAGCAGTTCTTCTCATCATCATTGGCAATCCCTTGTGTCGAGGGCGATTCTTCCTTGTGGAAGGTTGGGTTAAAATGAGATGGCAGCATTGGCTGTGGGTTCACAGAAGGCTTACGAGCTCTATCTTAGCCTTACAGACTCTTCCACAGCAAGGACATTGGTTGTTGCTAGAGGTGGTGACAAATTGTTGACTCGCACAGATGCCCTCTCTTTCTGTTTCTCTCAGTGCCTGCTCTAGTTGAGTGGAATGTCTTGACACTGCTTTTGACGATGGAGTGCCATTTTGGTCGTAATTGGTCATCTGCTTCCCATGTGTTAATTCTTCTAGACTGGTATTATCCGTGAGCTTGAATTTGCATCGAGTTTCAAAGTACGAGACATTGGTGTTGATCAGAAGCAGTGAGGTCATTGTACCCCGCACAGTACCTCCCTTCACCCCAAGCTAAGAAGTTCCTATCATTTCAACTCTTCAGCCATTTTCTTATCCATATCCAAGATTTAGCTTAGAGTCCCACAGCTTTTAGTACACTGAATTGCCTTTCATGTGAAACATTATTAAAAAGCTTTTGGAATTCAAGGTCTAGCAGCTCAGTGAGCTAACCATAGTAATTAATTCTTGCACGCAAAGATTCTCATGATTATAATGCCGACATTACAGTATTTGAAATATGTGCTACATTAACATCCCAAAAACATAATTAATTAACTCTGAAAGGTCAATTTCATTTGAAAATTAAGATTGGGAGTGAAAGTGGACTTTGATGGTAATACAAAATAGGCAACAATAAAACGGAAGCCCCAGTTTTACCCTGCCCAACTTTGAAAATTACACTAGCTTCTACCATACAATCACTCTCATCTGAAGACCAATTTCAGCCCTGTCAATTTTATCAAATACCCTTTGAAAGTCAAGGTACATCAGCTGATAGAGCAGGACTTCCCCCATCTGAATCCATGCTGACTACTGTTCATTGTGTTATTGAATAGATAGTCTTCACTTTTACTCCAGATAGCTGGTTGTATTCTTTTAAAAGGAATTTAATTAAAGCTAATGCATCACTAATTACCTGTCACCATGCCGTCTGGGAGAATGACCCGTCCGTCAACCGTAAACGTGGACGGGCCATGTAAAATTGCCATTAACTGCATCATTATTGGGCTTAATTGCCCACTTAATTGTCTGCAGGAGCACTTCTGACTGCTGCGCGCGCCCACTGAACGAAATATTGTGTGAGCACATGATGACGTCGGGCCGCTCTCCCAACGGCATCTCTTACTATTTCACACCCCGCATAAAATTCTGGCCATTAAATTTAGACCTTTTTTGTGCTTATTTGGTTTAAGTGTATCCTGTCTCTCCTGGATCAGTCTCGTTAATTCCGATAAACTTTAATTCCACAGCCAACCAGATATCCATCCAACTTTTTATGAGGATATTAATTGACATAGTAAAAGTTGCTTCCTCTGGGAGTCTTTTTCACTTGTCCAATTATACTCATTTCTGATCTCACTGGAGGCTTGTTAATTGTGCACTTATATTCTCTTTTACTACACTCCTTGTCTACATTCAATAGGCTCCTTGATGATTTCAACAAGACTGCCCACTCCCAATGCTAGAAAGAACGGTGGCCACTCACCCCACCCTTTAGATAAATACTTGGAAACAGTATTTTATCACAGCACTGGAGTATTGCTAGCTTCAAAGAATGCTGAGACATGGTGTGAAGAGTCATTTAAAATTTAAATCAGCACAAACAATTGTCACTTCAGTACAGCGTCAGGAATCGGCGGCAATTATAGCCGAACTAGGGGCAACATTGATTTTACATCCCACTTGATTATACTCCCCATCGAAGCCATCGAGAAATATAATGGATTTCCTGTTCAATTACTTAGATTCAAATTACCACCCCCCCCACCCCCAACCAACATTAAAAGCAGTTAATTTGCCCGCACCCTCCAACCCTTCTCCTGCACCCCCGCATCCCACCCCCCGCCAACCTGAGAATGTATTCAGCAACGGGAATCTAAGTGAGAGAGAAAATGATCAAAAAAATATTAAACGTAAATGAATAGTACTTTTTATGGAATATTTAACGTTGTATAGTATGAGTCCATTTTCTACAACTTCTGCAAACAACACAACTTGCATTCACTACGATTGAAGGCACAAAGCCTTGCTCCATTAAAGGCGGTAATTTCTTTTCCTTCACCGTTGAATGCTACCTATCTTTATTTTCCTTCTGAATGTGGGTCATGGGTGTCTTATGGTGCTGTGAGCAGCATCTCTGCCTAGGAGCCAGAAGCTCCAGATTCAAGTCCCACTCCAAGACTTGATGTCGAAGGAAGATGCATTCATAATGTGGCCAAACAGGTATCAACTTGTAAATCCTTCCAACATATGCCAATGGCAGGTGGCAAGAGTGGGAGAGATTCCTAGTCAGCCATGTGATGGAAAGAAATTGGAGTCATTGCCATCACTATCCATGGCTCCAGGGTACAACATGCATGTAAAGGTATATGTTGCTGCAGCAACTTCAACTCCTTTGGGAGATGGTTGGGTCAGTTGGCCTGAAGGCTGGTGTGGATCAGATTGCTGTCAATAGCACGGGGTTCGATCCCCATTCCGGCTGGGTTGGATTCAGAACCTGTCTCCTTGCCCCTACCCATGGTGGAGGTCATGGTGCTGTGTCTCTGACCAGCCAACAGGCAGAGAACGCAAGAAGAATACAGATTATATTTGCAGACTAATATAACAGTGTTCATCGATTTGGTTACATTGTGGCTTTTGGGACAAATATGATATGTGCATTACAGGAATGAAGCAGGGCTCTTGATCGTGCACAGTCTGCCTAATGCCAAGTTCCCTCCTCACAATGCCAAATAACACACCTGAGAAACAACACACTCGGCAAAGAGTGTCCGGGAAGGGGAAATCTGTTACTTTATTCATTTTGCCAAGGGTGAACTGGAGGTCACTTTGAAATGTCATGCTTCTATAATCTAGCAATGAAAAAAGCATTGTATATTAGATAACAGCCTGTGATGTTTATGCAAGTCAAGGTTTGGCTTCATGATTCTGATATTTAACTGCTAAGATGGAGCCCTATTTATATCTTTAAAGTCACTGCTAAGGCTTGGTGGGGAAGAGATTGAAATTGGTGCATCTTCAGTTCAGTTTGAGGTTAATTGTTAAGGGAAGTTTCTGTAAATTGGCAAATGCTTGCAAATCCCTGGCTCCTAACTGAGTAGCAGAGGAGACAGTGATTGAGAGCACAGGCAAATATGATCCCAAAAAGCATTAGGAAATGAATAGCTTGTTTCTCTCTTTTAATTAATCCAAAATACTTTAAATATTTTATACACAAACAATCAACTTTCTGGAGGACTCCAATTCCATAACATAAAATTGTTCTTTAATAGTTATTTGTCCAAGGGCAGAATTTTCTGTGCCCGCTGCCATCGGGCATGTTTGGCAGCATGAGAGGACAATGTGGCAAGAAGGCCAAAAATCAGTGTCACGACATTGTGAAAGCAGTTTGGAATCATCTGCTCTGCTCGCCAATGGCGGGCTGCGTTTACCACCATCAGACGTTCGGAACCTCATTGTAATACATCTGCATATCATTATTAGTCCATCCTGCCAGAATCATCCCCCCATGTTGGATCACCCACCCACGTTGGCGGGAAAACACGCCGTTGCACAACATATTTTGACAAGTGTGATGTGCAGAAGTCGGGGCTTACCATCAGGGACTTGCTCACATCGCGGACATCCGAGGAGCAGAAGATGCTGGAGTGCAACCTCAACGGGACCCTGGAAGAATGTCCATCACTTGCTGGGAGGATTTTTATGAACGTGGCTCCGCCGCGAAGCAGCTCACAGAAGGCGGAAAGTCACCGTTGAGGGTCTGCTCACAGGTCAAGGGGGTGGAGAGGAAAGCCTAGGATCGACTGGGAGGGGAAGGTGTGTTGGGGGTGGGGGTGGGTGATGAGGTTGGGAGGGGGGAACAAAGGTGTTGGGGGTGAGGTTGGGTGGGGAAACAAAGGTGCTGGGGGGGGTGAGGTTGGGAGGGGGGATGACGGTGTCACAGGGTTGAGGTTGGGAGGTGGGATGAAGGTGGTCAGGGATGGTGAAGTTTGGAGGGGGTGGAGGGAGTATGGGGGAGGAGGGGGTAATGGGTGAGAAGATGGCATCTGGGGAGGTATTATGTAAGGGGGGGAGAAAGGTGTAAGGGAAGGAGTTTAGAGGGGTTAAGGAGTCCAAATAGGAGGAAGGAGTTCAGAGCTGGGAAGGAGTCCTGGGGGAGGAAGGAGTCAAGAGTCCAGGGGAGGATGGTGTAAGGGAAGGAGTTTGGAGGGGGGAGGAGTCCAGAGAGGGGAAGGAGTCCTGGGGGAGGAAGGAGTCAGGAGTTCAGGGGAGGAAGGTGTAACGGGTGGCATTTGGAGTGGAGAGGAGTCCAGAGAGGTGAACGAGTCCAGAGATGGGAAGGAGTCCAGGGGGAGGAAAAAACCTGGAGAGGGGAAGGACTAAGAGTGGTGGAAGAAGTAAGGGTGGAGGAAGGAATCTTGAGGGGGCAAAGACTAAGCATGGGGGGAGCCCTGGGGCTAGGGGAGGAAGGAGTTCCAAGAGGGGAAGGAGTTCCAAAAGAGTAGTCCGGAGAGGGGGGTGGGGGGCATGTCCAGGTGAACTTACAAGGGAGGGGTCTGAAGAGTCGATGTCTGCCTCCTGGGGAGCGAACTGTGGGTCAGTGTGGTAGGAGACAATGGTGAGAATGGCCGAGCGCAGAGTGAGGCATTAGGGTGGGAGGGGGAGGATGCGATAGTATCGGTAGAGGAGATGGCGAGTGTGGTTGATGGGGACTCGGAGGCAGACACAGACCCTGGGGGTAGGAAGGAGGAGGTTGGGGATGCTAATATGGATGAGGGTGGGATTTTCAGCAAGGAAGGGAACGTGCATGTTCACCTGGACATCACCAAAAGAAAAGGGTTTGTGGTGGCAGGTGATGGTGGGGAGTTGGAAGATGCTGGGGGTGGGGGTGGGGGGGGGTATCAACAGTGATGGGGGAATGGAAATGGGTGACTGGGGGCGGAGAAAGAATGGGGGGGGAGCAATAAAAACTAGCACTACCACGTGGACTAAATTGAAAGTGAAATGAAAGCCATGGTGGGCAAGTTCAGGCGCTGCATGGGAGTGTGATCAGTGGGTGGGCGGAGATGTAGGTCAGCTCAGATGGTCAGCTGAAATCGAACCCCAGCAGGCATCATTGAAAATGCTCAGGACATTGACAGGAGTGCGATGGATGAAGGCTCTGCATGTGAGGCAGAGTGCTTGCATGAGGCTCCGAAAGTATGTGTCAAACACATTTCTCCCTCCAGAATCACTCATGGTCCGACTGTGTGCAGCTGAACTGCTAGTTGGGGGAATGGGGAAATGCAATGGGATGACCCATGAAACCTGTCAATGAAACATTACACATTATATTTTCAGATTGTAAAATGACAAAATGTGTTCACCCCTGCAACCAACTGTGATCAGAATTTCTTAACTTTTGAATGCCTTAGACTTCTAGGTGCTGCCCTGACATCCACAGCAGGGGTGAAGACAGCCTCTGCAATGGTTGGTCCTGTTGCCTCTGAAGACTTCAGCATGGGTCCTCTGGACAGCCGAGACCTTGGGGGCCCCATCTTGCTTTGGCTGTCCTCCTGTAGGCCAGCTGCTCCCTCTGTAGTGACAGAGGATGAGGTTAAGGGCGTCACAGTCAAAGGGGAGAGGACAGCCTCTGAAATTCTCGGACAGATGGCCCAGGGGTGTCCAGCTGCTGCTTGTCCTCCCTTTGGGTGCCTGAGGACCCCAGCCTGAGTTCTTGAGGGGAAGTAGCACCTGGAGGGACATCGAGGTGCCCTGTTTCCCTCTCGCGTTGCCACTGCAGGAACTCACCCATGGCTGCCGCGATGGAGTGCAGGACTCTGCATTCTGCTGTAACAGGGTCTCCTTGACATCTGCCATCCTCCCCATGGAGACCTCCATACATGCACATGTGGGCACCACTTCATCAGAGAGCAAGTGCACACTTTCCTCCAACTCGCATGCCACTCCATTGAGGGTTAAAAACAGCTCTGTGTGATGTCCCACTGCCTTCTGCTGAGTCTCCAGGATGAGTTGGAAGACCAAATCAAGAGACTCATCACCTGACTCGGACCTCACAGATGCCTCTTCTCCAGCTGTCCTCCTCCTGCTGGGGAGCTTGGCCAAACCTGCCTCCTCCTGCTGCGGACAAGTGACCACCAGATTGTGAGCCCGGGCCAGCTCTAGATCTAGGCCCCACTGAGGTGTGTGTTTCTGCGCTGGTGGAGGGTGTGGGTAAGCGCTGTGATGGGTCTTCCAGGCTGCTTATTTCCAGCTCTTCACTGGAGGAGGTGTCCTCTTGGCTGGACGTGAGGACCTGGGTAGAGCTGAGGGACTGGCTGGCTGAGGGTGTCAGTCGCTTGAAAGAGCTCCCTGTGAGCTAAAGTAGAGATAATTAGTGCATGGCAGCAGAATCAAACACAGGAGAGAGAGCACTCACAGTTGTATTGGGGAAGGGATGACGTGGTGCAGGATTCTCATGGGGGTGTTCGCCACGACCTCGCCGTTGCCTCAGGCAGGGTCCACATCCTCACCAGTCAACATGATGGCACGGTCCTCAAAGTGAGTGAGGGGCCTAATGTGGGCCCTCCACCCCAGGTCTGGGATGTCTCTCTGCTGTTGGGAGCCAGCTTCTCCTGCATGCAAACAGATGGACAGAGTGTAAGCAGGTCGCATGGCACTGCGTGGAGTGTTTGTGTGGTGAGCAGAGCTCCAGAAGATATGAGCCTGATGGAGATGTGAGGGTGTGTGTGAGAGTTAGTGGTGTTGTCCCTTGAGGTGTGAGATCCCTGTGGATGTGTGATGGGTTTGTGAGTGTGTGAGTTGAGAGTGATGAGAGGAGTGACTTACCCTGGCAGAATGGATTCATCCATTTATCCTGTTGTGGCACTAGGTGGCTGTGCTCTTTTGCAGGGCATTGGTGCTGACTACCTCTGCCACTGCCTCCCATGCTGGATTGGTGACCTTGCTTGCTGGCCTTCACCCAGAGTGGGCTTAGAGGACATCACAGTGAGCTTCACTGCATCCATAAGGTGCCCAAGGGACACGTCATTAAACCTCAGGGCTGCAGTCTTATTGCCTTTCAGGGCCGTGTCTTCTGTGCAGCAGTCCTGGGCTGGAAGTGCTGAGAGGTGTGTGCAGCTGCACTTTAAATGTGCCTGGTGTGATGAAGCAGCGAAGTGTTGGCAGGGTGGTTAAATGAGAGCCCGCCCACCATCAAAACTGCATGTTTCCCAGGAATGCATAATTAATGAGGCAGGATTGGGACAATATGGCGTGAAAAGCCATCATTACAACTGATGGGTAAAATGTACTTTTTCCCGCCTGCTACCGCAATGTATGCAAATCTGGGACAATTCTGCCTCTATTTTTCTCATCATTTCATGGGACATGGGTGTCACTGGCTGGGCCAGCATTTATTGTCCATCCCTAATTTCCCTTGAGAAGGTGGTGGTGAGCCGCCTCCTTGAACAACTGCAGTCCGTGTAATGTAGGTACAATCACAGTGCTGTTAAGGAGGGAGTTCCAGGATTTTGACCCAGTGACAGTGAAGGAATGGCAATATAGCTCCTGGTCAGGTTGGCGTGTGGCTTGGAGGGGAACGTGCAGGTGTTGATGTTACCATGCATCTGCTGCCCTTGTCCTTCTAGGTGGCAGAGGTCATGGGCTTGGAATGTGCTGGCAAAGGATGTTTGTGTCAGCTTTAGGTTAGTGGGTAGCACTGTCATCTCTGGGTCAAAAGTCTGTGAGTCCAAGCCCAACTCCAGAACTTTGAGCAGATAACCTCAACTCACACTGCAGTGAAGTATTAAGGGAGTGCTGCACAGTCAGATGAACTAAGGTCCCTGCTGTCCCCTCAGAAGGATGTAAAAATCCCATGGTACTGTTTTGTTTTCTTTATTCATTTACGGGATGTGAGAATCACTGGCTAGGCCAGCATTTATTGTCCATCCCTAATTGCCCTTTAGAAGGTGGTAGTGAGCTGTCTTCTTAAACCACTGCAGTTCCTGTGGTGTAGGTATACCCACAGTGCTGTTAGGGAGGGGGTTCTAGAATTTTGATCCAAAAATGAACAAGGTAGTTGTCTTGATGTTCTGGCCAACATTTATCCCACAACCAACACTACCACAATAGTTTAATTTGCTATTTATCTCATTGCTGCTTGTATGATATTGCTGTGCACAAATTGGCTGGCATACTTCCTGCATCATAACAGATTTTGATGTGATCCCTTTCAGAATGTTCTGATGAAAGATCACAACATGAAACAGTAGTTCTCTTTTTCTCTCCTCAGATGCTGCCAGACTTCTTGTTTTCCTTAAAGTTCAGCTCAGCCACCTGTTTGGTTGTTTTAAAGTTTTGACAAATGTCTGAGCTTCTGGATGTGTTCAAAGGCTTTAACGTATTCTGCTCAGGAGGTTTTGTTGACATAGTTGTTCAGTGGAATCTCATTATGAATGCTCGGATGATTTCCAAACCAAATAATGGATTAAGCTTAGCAGAGGTTGTTTGCACTGTTATTTAATGGGATCTCATTGTGAATGCTTGGCTAAGTACCAAACCCACTAATGGATTCAACTCAGCAGGGGTTGATGATATAGTTGTCAAGGGGAATGTGAGCTTGGTTATATTGACAGATTTATGAGATGCTAAGAGATTTATGTTTTTTTTTAAGTAGATTTTGAAGTTCTGTTTGGTGATTAAGCCAGATTTATGAGCTCTTCTAAGACTTCCCAATATTATAATAGGGCTTGTGAGTTCTCTATATACTGGATATTGGGTGACTGGGTATTCTGCATGAGGGGGGTGGTGGGGGAGGGGTTAGGGCATGAGGAAGAGATGTGGGGGTGGTGAGAAAGGTTAGGGCACTTCACACTCATCCCCAGAACTGGGAAGACATTCCAGTGAATGGTGAAGGGCCCTTTAAACTGGCTTCCTTCTATACAGCCTGCTTCTGTCTCTGCTTTGGACCTGCTGCGGCATATGGCCCCAACTCCAACCAATCCCATACTCCCTGTCATGAAGAGAGCATGGGCAGGTACTGATGGTTAGTGGGCAGGATTGTGAAATCAGGAAATCCTACTTCCAAGGTGAAAACCTGGCCCATTTTGCCACTCTTTCCGATCACTATCTAATTAGTCCCCTGCTCTTTTGATGAAAATTTAATATAATGTGTAAAATGTGATGAATGCAAAGCTCTTTCTGAAAAAAAAAACATGGTCTTTTTCTCATTGCTTTACAGACCTTCTAGTCTGAGGAAAATATTATGAGAGGGTAATCTTTGTTAATTGCCAAAGTACCACATGAGGACCTTTGATACTTTGTATTATCATGAACTTTCATTTATTCTGTCTAACCTAAAATATACTAGGTGATTAAGCAATGAAATATGTTGATGCATGATCGCTAATGAATGTAAGTGAACAAGTCATCATGGAAATGAGTGAATTGGTCAGATTTATAGACAAAATTAAACTGATGAGACAGTGAAGCACTTCCAACTTGAAGGAGGTAAAAATCTGTAAGCGGGCAGAATTGTGACATTTGAAATTCAATACAGATATATGGAGGCTAATGCAGCACAGAGGGAAAATATGAGCAATAAGGATGCAGTATAAATGGTGTCGAACTAGCCAAGAGTGTAGTTGAATGATATCTAGGGATGCTTATGGAATCGACACTTAACATATGCAGTCACTGTGAAGGAAAATAAATAGAAAGCTGAATTTTATCAGTTGATCAGTAGATTATAAATTGAAGCAGTTAACTCTAAGATAATACATACTACAGTGCTCTACTTATCCCACATTGTGAATGCAGTGTTCAGTTTTGCTTTTCAATACCAATATTCAAAGAAGTGACACAGAGAAAACCATTCAAATGTAAGTAGGGCAAATCCTGAGGCCATATTGGGAGAATATTAATTCATTTAAGAGACAGTTGAATAGTTAGGGACTGTGGATGTTTTTAGCTGGGTCAATTGAATGGCTTCCCTTACCTGTATCTACCTTCTGGACTATTGTTCATACTCTGTAGGGCTGATTTTTAACCTGGAGTGGGTTTAGAACAGGGGTGGGGGATTTAGCTAGGCTTAATGTTTGGATAGCTTAACCCTCTGGCTTCAATTAAATGCCACATACTGCCTGGAACAGATAGAAATATGGCACATAGCAGCTGCCAATTGGGAGATTGGGAGAACTTGAGCCTTGTCATTTTGAGATATATTCTATTTGCCACCAGTGCTTAAAGCAGTTGGCATTGCAAAGGAGAAGCTTCTAAAGATGCATTTTAAAAGGGAAGTGGAGTGCTGGGTGGTGAGGGGTGGGATGAGCATCAAACCCTTCTGCATGTCAGCTCACCAGCATGAGGGATTAGGACAAGCTGAAGGATGGCTCCAAAGTAAGACTTATTGGTAAAATGGAAAAGGGTGCTGTGTGGCAGAGAGGTGCTGGAGCAGGGGGGGATCCATGGGAGGGAAGATGATATAATCTGGGTTACAGAAGACTTAAACTTGCTTTGTGGGGCCTGATGAGCACTGCTACTTCTCCTGTTCCCACAAGGAAAGTGAAAAAAACTTAGTAGCCTGTACTGGACCCATAGCCTTTTCAAACTGCCTTCACCCAATGGGGAAGTCTCGGCAGCTGGCCTGCTAAAGCCAGAATTAAAATTGCTGTTATCAGACCCCACTCTGCATATTGAAAGAAGGGCTCCACTGGTTTCAGGCATGTGCTTTTACCGCCTTCTCAAAAGTGGAGACTGAAATCGGGATCACTGAGAAGGCAGTGTGTCTGCAAGTACATCACCTGAAGCATTTTAACAAACCAGCTTCTGATGGGTTAGCAGAGTTGTCTACCCTCCGGGATTGTCCTGAGGGCTCCATGAATTAAAGATTAACATTCTGGACGCTGTTGTGAGCCAGAGAGAATGCAGAGAGTTTTACAGAAATGGCATGTTTTCTTTTTGAGCACTTCCATTCATTGATTATGAAAAATTGGAAAGTTGTTTGACTTGGCTGGGTGGTTGGGAGAAGAAGATTATGTGATGGGGCTTCTAACTGTACGCTCAAACAGGGTTGGCAACCCTATAAGCAAGTAGTGTTAAAATCGTCTTCTAAGCGGTCATTGTATTATGTAATTATGGAAATGTCTAGCTTGACATTTGAGATCGAAAAGACTCATGTGTTATTTATTTTTTTATGCTGCACTTACTTATTCACTAATGCTAAGCTTGGCAAAGGGCATTGTTCAAATCATAAAATCACCAGAAAATCAAAAACCATATGATTACTGTTGCTCATGTCTTCTAATTGCTTAGTGTCTAATGTCTAATTTGCAATGAAATAAGGAACTTCAATTTTTATAGCACATTCCGTGATCTCAGGATGTCTCAAGGCACTTCAGAGTCAACAGAATATTTTTGAAGTATAGCCCCTGTTATTATTTAAGAAATGTGACAGTCAATTTGCACACAGCAAGCTCCCACAAGTAGCACTAAAGCTAATGAGCAGGTTATCTGTTTTCATGATGTCGGTTGTGTTAGGAACTAGAGATAGTTTAAGTAAGTTATATTCGTATTTGTGGGTGTTAGGAATGAGTTTTAGCTTTAATGTTTAAGTCTGATTGTATTTCTGTAGGTGTTTGTGAAGAAGGACGAACTTGAGTTTTAGTTTCACTTTAAAAGGCGCCTGCATTTTAATGAAGTTTACGACTTTTGAAGGGGAGTTAAAACAAACCAACAAGGTAGAAAAAAGCTGCCGTTGCCTAGCAATGGAGACAGAGGCTCCACACAGATACAGAGAAACCAAAATCAGTTTGAGTTCAGTTGAAAAGAGTTGCTAGTAGAAGCAGCATAGGAGAGGGACAGATAGCAGGTCCCAAACTAAAGTTTGAAGCCAGCTGCCAGGAGAAGCAAGACACAGGAGAGGGAACTGCGTTAAGCAGGTTACAAAAACTAAAGAAGAAAGTCCCCAAAACCAGGGAATGCAACAGGAGAAAGCCCCAAGAAGACTGTCTAGTGAAAGGGAAAGAACAGGAATCTGGAAAAGGTCCTATTAAGTGAAGTTAAGAGTGAGGAGCAGAGAAAGGCTCCAGCTTAAAGGGAGAAAGCTGCAGGACACTGACCTAAAGCAATAGGCTTGCAAGAAGCCAGAACATCCAAGGGCACAGCTGAAGGTCTGTAACTCTTCACTATGGGCATGTGAAGCAGTGGTGTTCTGCTGGCAGCTGACCATTTAAGAGAGAGTACATGGAAGGAAGCTTGAATGCACGTGGCGATTCAGGGGAGAGGAACATCGGAAGGAGAGTTGGAAACCCTGAAGGTGGACCTTTGTGGAAGGCGTCTGAGAGAAAGCGTAAATTGGGAGAAGATTTCAAAGTGGGTTCTTTGAGAGTGCAGATTAGAAACCCCCATGACAAAGACCAAGTTCAGTGAGGCTGATTGACTCATGGTGTGACAAGCACCTGGGAGGAGTTTATGAGGGACCCATAGCACCTGTGTGGGGTGGCACCTATCACTTGGTTTCAGAGTGTGGTGTGTCTAACCACAGGTTGCCTATTGGTTTACATGGACTGTATACTTATTGTGAACATTAGAGTATAAGATAACTCTTGTAACTTTTTATTCTTGGAAAACTGTATATATCTGTAAAGGTATAGGTGTGGGTGAAGGAGTATTGTAATATAGTTCATGTTTTCTTGTTTAATAAATGCTTTATTCTTTTTTAAAAGTTCATCAGCTGGCTCCTGTGACTCTGTTCAGTAGCTGTCCTCTACATTTGTAATAATAAAAGTTAGCATCTATCAAGCCAGGATCCTCCCTGAGATCTGACTTGTCCAGTATTAGCTGGGATCATAACAAAGTGGGGCTCATCCAGGATTATCGTTGTAAAATGGGATCTCTTTAGGTGGGATTGGAAATCCTTGAACATTGGTGGGATCTATGCATCTTTAAGAAACAAATATGTGGAAGTACTGAGGTGCTGGACATAGGAATTGGAGTTGCTGTGTGGCATATTATATGGTTTGGAATTCGAAATGGCTTTGGAGGTTGCAAAGACATGGAAGATGTAACCCTGACTGGTTTACAAAAAATAACTAAGACTCAGCTAATGAAATTGGCAGATAAACTGGAGTTAGAATTACCTGAAGGGGCGAGGAAAGCAGACTTAGTTGAGATAAAAGTGCAGCATTTGAACTCAGAAGGGTTACCAGAGGGACCACGTTCTCCAGGTGGAGAGTCAATTGAGTTAGCTAAGATCTAGTTGCAAATGAAGCAACCTGAACATGAAAAGGAAATGAAAAAACTTGAATTGGAGACAAAAGGAAAAGGAAAGAGAAAGAGAAGAAAAGGAAAGAGAAAGGGAGGAAAAGGAAAAGAGAGAGCTTTTCAAAGAGACCAAGCAGTAAGGCAGGAGGGAGAAAGGAAGTGAGATTAAATAAGATAAATTGAGCTTCAGAGGGAGAAGTTTGCAATGCAGGAAAGAGAGAAGGAATGAGAAGGGGAATACTGGCTTAAAAGGCTGTACTTTAGAAGAGAGGCCCCAGGTGCTGAGGAAGGTTCTGGTGATGAAAAGACAACCTCCAACCCAAAGCCCAGAGCTGTTTAAATTTTTGTAAGCTCTTTGGAAGCTTGAGGAATGAAATGTAGAGGCATTCTTTATTTTGTTTGAAAAGGTAGCTAAGCAAATGAAGTGGGCAAAAGAGATCTGGACATCGCTCTTACAGATTAGGTTGTTAGGTAGAGCACATGAGGTTTACGCATTGCTGTCAGAAGAGGTTTCTGTGAAGCATGATGCTGTAAAAAAAGGCTATTCTTAATGCATATGAATTGGTCCACGAGGCGTACAGGCAGAAATTTTGAAATATACAGAAACAGCCTAGGGAGACCTATTTGAGTTTCAGAGGGTCAAGCAAAGTAATTTTGACCTTTGGATATGGGAATTAAAGGTAAAGACAATATATGAAGCACTTAGGGAGATAATTCTTTTGGAATAATTTAAAAATTCACTTCCTCCTGTGGTTAGAATGCATGTTGAAGGCCAGGGGGTTAAAACAGCTAGACAGGCAGCGGAGATAGCTAACTATTCTGAGCTGGTCCTTAGATCTAAACCCTTTTCCCATCACCCCCATAAACTTGAGAAGGATAGAAGATGTAAAGGTAAAAGGAAGACAAGTAGCAGGGAAGAGAAGGGACAGTTGGGAATTCCCAGGAAATTCCTCCTCGAACCAGAAAGGAAGGTGCTGAGTGTGGAAGTGAGATTCGAAGGCCTAAGTGTTTCCATTGTGGCAAGGAGGGACACATTCGGGCAGATTGCTGAAAACTAAATGGTAGGCCTATTGTAGTTGTAGGAATGCCTAAGGAATCCTCGTGAAAGATAGCATCAGGAAAGTAAATGGTTGACATAACTGTAGCAGTGGAACAGGTGAAACCTACAGGAAGGAGGGATATGGTTCCGGATATTCCAAGGAATTCTTCTTTGATTACTGGTAAAGGAAATCAGACTTTTAGTAGTTCTGGATGTTTTGTCTTGAAGGAAGAAGGTTTCCCTTACTCCTCCAACAAAGTAAGTAAACAGATGAAAACTTTGAGAGATACCAAAGCAGATCAATCATTGATGGTGGCTGATGGTACAATTTGTCTTCCAGGCAGTTTTATAAAAGGAGAAAGTACTAATAAGGAGTATTAATGGAAATTATTAGCCTGTTTCTTTGTGTAAAGTCAACTTACAAAGTAATTTTGTGGAAATTATTCCTAGATCTCCAATTGAAGAGGTAGATTTTATTCTGGGTAATGAGTTAGCTAGCAGAGACAGTAGTGTGACAATGACTGTATTGCAGCAGGTGGTTGATCATGTTGACCTTAACATACTCTTGAAAACTACTGTGGCCAAAAATGAGGTGCTCACTGCAGATAACAGGCAATTGAAGGAAAACCTAATTAAACTATAAAACCAACTTTTATATATGAAAGAGGAGTTTTCTAATGAAAAACAAGAGTTGGTGAGAATAGTTGAGAATCAGTCACAGAAAGCAGAGCACTTTACGGAGGATTTGAATCATCTAAATGATAAACTTGTAGAAGCAAACTCAACAAAGGTCGATTTTCAGTTAAAACTTGATGAACTTCAAGCATCAATAGTCTCTACGAAATGTTGTGGAAAATGCCTTGAACAAGAAAAGGAATTGTTGGTAAATCAGAGCAGTTGGTTGAATGCAGAATTAAAAACCAAAACTAACGAACTGCATTGTGAAAAGAGTATTGAAATTCTTGAACTTGAATGCAATCTGGAGAAAATGAAAGAGGAGATGTGCGGTTTGGAGTGTCACAGTTCCAAAGTCGTTCCTGTGAATAAAAATTTCTTGCCGAATTGTAGTCCAGTTGAGCAAAGAACTGATCCAAGTAAAATTACTGGTTTATCAATTTCAATAGTGGACAATGTGAAAACAACTAATGTGCCTGCAGAATTGGAAATTAAGAATTGTCAACAAAAAGGATTGAAAGTGCAAAATGACCTTTCCAGGTCAATGATCAGAGAAACTAATTTACAAGTGCTTGCTGGTGCTAATACACAAAATACAGCAGTTGGAATCCAGGCAAGTGGGCAGTTTGCAAAAGACCATTCAAAACCTGTAGAGGGGAGGCATAATATAGTTCATGGATTATGCAAAAGGATTTGAAGGTTAGAATGAATTATGAAACTCCAAAGGGAGAAAATAATTGCCGCTGCTCAAAGAGAAGTGGAAAAGACCTGTTCGAAATGGGATTGGGAGAAACACCAAGGTCACAAAAAATTTAAAGATCAAACCAGGCAGGAGTGCGGAACCCTGCTGTGTGAACATAAAGATGAATTTCAATAGCATCCTTGAAACAGCTAAAAAAAGATTTGACCAGAGAAGAAATGAGGTGTTAACTCATAAAAATGTCATTTTAACTTTGCTAAATTGAAATGAGAATTTACCCCATTTGAGTTTGGAAAGTGAGCTGGAGGATGGAATTATGCCTACAGCTAACAAAAAGGACGATTGGGCTGTGGACTTAAATGAAACATTCATTATTGAGTTAAAGACTGGGAATAAGAGGAAAAAGAAACATAGAAGTTGAGTTATGATAATCCAAAATGTACAAATTCTTCTAACTTTGTTACATTTATGGTCTTAGTTTTTAAAAAATCTTTGTAATTGTTCAACATGACGTGTAGCTGTGAAACGAGATGGAATATTTATTTGTATGATATGTAAAAAGCTACTGTTAGAGGCTTATGATGTTAAGATTGTGGGAAGCGGATGTAAGGCCATTGTAAAGAAACCTTCACTGTTGTGAAGCTTTCTTTCAAGGAGAGATGACATTAGGAACTAGAGATAGTTTAAGTAAGTTATATTGTATTTGTGGGTGTTAGGAATGAGCTTTAGCTTAAATGTTAAGTTTGATTTGTATTTCTGTATTTGTGTGTTAAGAAAGGGGGAATTTGAGTTTTAGTTTCACTTTTAAACATGCCTGCATTTTAATGAGGTTTACGACTCTTGAAGGGGAGTTAAAACAATCAAACAAAGCAGTAGAAACCTGTATTGTTGCCTCGCAACAGAGATCCATAAAGAGAGGCCCCACACAGACACAGAGAAATCAAAAGCAGTTTGACTTCAGTTGAAAGGAGTTACTAGAAGAAGCAGCATAGGAGAGGGACAGATAGCAACTCCCAAACTAAAGTTGGAATCCAGCTGCCAGGAAAAACAGGACACAGGAGAGGGAATTGCAGTAAGCAGGCTCCAAAAACTAAAGAAGAAAGTTCCCAAAGCCAGGGAGTGGAATAGGTAAAAGACCCACGAGACTTTCTAGTGAAAGGGAAATAACAGGAATCTGGAAAAGGTCCTGTTAAGTGAAGTTAAGAGTGAGGAGTGGAAAAAGGCTCCAAGTTTAAAGGGAGAAAGCTGCAGGACATTGACCTAAAGAAAAGTAGGCTTGTGAGAAGCCAGAAGATCCAATGAGACAGCCAAATGTCTATAACTCTTTACCATTGGCATGCGAAGCAGTGGTGCTCTGTTTGCAGCTGAGCATTTGAGAGAGTGGGTGGAAGGAAGCTTGAATATACGTGGTGATCCAGGGGTGAGGAACATCATAAGGAGAGTTCAAAACCCTGAAGGTGGACCCTTGTGGAAGGCATTTAAGAAAAGCATCGATTGGAAGAAGTTTCCAAAGTGGGTTATTTGAGAGTGGAGATTAGAAACTCTCATGTGAACGATGGAGGTCAGTGAGACAGATTGGTTTACAGTGTGACAAATGTCTCAGGGGGGAGTTGATGAGGGATCCATAGCATCTGTTTGGGGGGGTATCTGTCACTTGGTTTCAGAGTGTGGTGTGTCTGACCACAGGTCACCTATTGGTTTACATGAACAGTGTATTTATTGTGAATATGAGAGTATAAGATAACTCTTGTAACTTGTGTTATTCTTAGAAATCTGTATATACCTGTAAAAGTATAGGTGTGGGTGAAGGAGTGTTGTAATTTAAATACATCTTTTCTTGTTTAATAAGTGTTTTATTCTTTTGTAAAAATTAGCTGACTCCTGTGACTCTGTTCAGTAGCTGCCCTCCATGTTTCTAAACAAAAAAATAAAAGTTCTATCAAGGCAGGTTCCATCCTGACTTGTCCAGTAGTAACTTCAGCTGGGATCATAACAGTTGGAGCAAAAACATTGATCAGGAGGCTGGGGAAAACTTCCCTGCTCTTCGAAATATTGCCATGGAGTTTTATTTCCACCAAAAAGGCAGATGTGACTTCAGTTTAACGTTTCATCTGTAAAACACACTTCCAACAGATCAGCACTCCATCAATACCATACCGGAAACTGAGATTATATGCTCAAGTTTTTCAACTGGGGCTTCAATTTACCTAGAAGTCAATCCACTACTACTGAGTCAAGGTTAGCACATAACCCTAGTGACAATACAGCACACAGCCAAAATTGTTAGCGTTTTTTTTTTGTTTGAATGCCTTTAGACCACATCAATTATTAAATGATTGGGCGTTAAATAAACCTTTCATCTTTTTAATTGAGCTCCCCAGGATATTTTATCTCCCCACTATAATTAGAAGTCTTAAGAGTTGTGAACTCAGAAAAAAACCTCTTTCCTTTCTTAGTTGTTATTGTTTCTGTCTCGATTATGTGTGGGGTAAGGAATTAGACGATTTTATTAATATTCATTACAGATGGCACAAGTTTTTCCAACAAAGGTAATTAATTTGAATCATAATGGTTATTGTGATGACACTCCATGACATGATCATAAATATATGTCATGCATGGCTGTAATTGTCTTGTTGCAGACAATATGTTGCTGAGTATTTGTCTTATCATCAGGACATCGAACAGCTGTTCTCTCTCTATCACTGTCTTTAACTCCTTGGCACTTCAACTGACAAGGCTCAAGCTTTTTTTCACTGATATGATTGTATTATTTTTTTTTGAAAACTCATCAATGTGAGTAAAGCAGGAAATATAACTTTTTTTTTCATTTCAGGCACCCAATGTCAGCACCAAGCACTCTCAGTATAGTACTGCTCAATTTGATGGCGAGTAAAGTTGGCTACATATCAATGGTTGTTGGCACTTCAAAGTAATTCAATTTTGCTGAAATTGAGATCTGAGATGTGGCAAGATGCCATATGAAAGCAATTATTCCTTCTTTGGGTTGAACAACATGCCTCAGCATCATGGGAATGCTCCCTAATTTATTAATTCATCAACGCCCATAGCATCCATTTTGGTGCTCAAAGGGAGGTAGTCACAATTACAAAATGTTAGGTAAATCTGTTCAGTGGCAATCTGCTCACTGGAATTTCACTTAATGCTGAACTAATGTGTTTTGTATATGATCTTTATGTCTAAAAAGTCCCAGAGGATTGGAAAACTGCCAATGTAACACCCTTATTCAAAAAGGAAGGAAGACAAAAACAGGTAACAATAGGCAAGTTAGCTTAACATCTGTCATTGGGAAAATATTAGAATCTATTATAAAGGATGTAATAGCAGAGCATTTAGAATTACATAATCTAATCAAGCAGAGTCTGCATGGCTTCATGAAGGGGAAATCATGCCTGACAAATTTATTAGAATTTTTTTGAGGAGGAAACTAGCAGAATAGATAAAGGGGAAACAGTAGCTGTAATATATATGGATTTTCAAAGGTGCTCGATAAGGGTAACTTACCCTTAATTAGCACATTCCTTAGATAATATCACCACCTTCAACACCTCTTTGTCCTTTTGTCTGTGACATCTTCTGGTTATCTCCACCTATCACTGGCTCTACTTGTCCCACCCCCCCTTAAACCAGCTTATATTTCACCTCTCTTCTATTTTTACTTAGTTCTGTTGAAGGGTCATTCGGACTCAAAACGTTAACTGTGTTCCTCTCCGCAGATGCTGCCAGACATGCTGAGTTTTACTAGTTAGACCACACCTAGAATACTGTTAACAGTTTTGGTCCCCTTATCTAAGGAAAGATATACTAGCATTGGAGGCAGTGCAGAAAATGTTCACTAGGTTGATTCTGGGTATGGAGGGATTTTCTTATGAGGAGAGGTTGAGTAGGTTGGGCCTGTACTCTTTGGAATTAGAGGTGACCTTATTGAAACATATAAGGTTCTTAGGGTGCTAGGCAGGATAGATGCTGAGAGGTTGTTTCCACTTGTGGGAGAGTCTAGGACCAGAGGGCATTACCTCAGAGTAAGGGGTTGCCCATTTAAAACAGAGATGAGGAGGAATTTCTTCTCTCAGAGGGTAATCAATCTGTGGAATTCTTTACCACAGAGGGCTGTAGAGGCTGGGTCGTTAAGTATATTCAAGGCTGAGATAGGCAGATTTTTAATCAGTAAGGGAATCAAGGGTTATGGGGAAAAGGCAGGAAAGTGGAATTGAGGATTATCAGATCAGCTATGATCTCATTGAATGGCGGAGAAGACTCAATGGGCCGAATGGCCTACATCTGCTCCTATGTCTTATGGGCTAATGGTCTAACAGACAGAGCTAGCATTAGTAAGAGATAAAAGTGATTCTAACCATCAAAAATCCTACTCCCCTGCTATCCCTGTTGTAAACCTGAAGGGTTAAATTGTCCAAGTTATGTATCTCCCTGAAGCTGCCAGAATCTTGTCATCTACAATTTTAACCTGCTCACTTGAGCAGATGGATACCCACACAAAGTTATTTTACATGTTGGGTCCTGATCCTACCTGAAGGATTGTTCTAAGTATAAATTGTTCTTTGCATGAAGAAGCACTTTCTGACTTAGGCCCTAGGCTTGCCCTTTAAGGATTTACAGCTATGCCCCCTTGTCTTGCTGCTGTGGTTTAAATTTAATAGTGGTCAGGATGAATCTTGTCTGCTCCACCTCGTCAGTGCCTATCACCAGTCATATCACTGAAGTGTCCTCTCTTAGCTGCCTTTGTTCAAGGCTGGGGAATTCTTGGTCAGAGATTTCCTCAAAGTTGCTCTGTCTCCAATAAAATAACTGCAACATAAATGCATAAGAGCTGCTGTTTACTTGAATAATGGGGGCCTGAACTTTCAGCTCTGCAGATGGGTGCGATTGGCAGGCCTGGGAGCAGTCGGGAAACGGAGCGCCGACTGCGATCAGCCCCCGTCTGTGATTTCACGCTGGCTGGCCAATTAATGGCAAGCCAGCATGAAGTGTGTGCTGAAGAGCTCAGCGCTGCCGGGATGGGGGTGGGAGGAGGGCGGGTGATGACCTCAACGCAGGTGCGGGCGAGCGCAGACAGAAAGCTCCCTGAAGGCCGAGAGATGCCTCAGGGAGCTGAACACCCGAAACCCAGGAAATAAAGTTTTTAAAATCAGAAAAAAAAACGTCCAAACATCACAATCAGGCTCCTGAATATATAGATCACAAAATTGCTGTCCGCAGGTTTCTATTTTTATTTTATTTAACAATCTCATCCCACCCTTGGATGAGGTTTGATGAAAAATGTGAAGGCCGCCTGGCCAGCTTGTCTGTCCACCCACCGTAAGGTTGGACGGGCTACGTAAAATGACAGACAATTGTGCCATTAATGGGCTTAATTGCTCTCTTAATTGTCGGTGGGCACGCTTCCGACTTCTGCGCATGCCCGCTGACCAAATTGTCACATGATTTCACACCCGATTGGGTTGGGCACGCGCCCAAGCGATTGGCGTAAGGTTCAGCCCAGGGTTTCGGGTTTGGGTGCCGCTATGGTGTAGGGGCAGCCCTGAAAACATAACTCATGTTTTTGAAAGAAAAAGAAAGTACTTGCAGTTATATCACACCTTCTACAACAAGTTCCGCGAGTTCCAAAATGCTTCACAGCTAATTTTGTATTTTTTGATTAAGTGTCAATAACATTGTATGTGACTGATGGTGAAATACTATCCTTCCTCATCTGCCTTGATATTTGAACACAAGAGACCACACCATCCGCCTCTAACATCACTACTTTATTGTCCAGCTGGAACTGTCCTTTCCTGGTTCCATTCTCATCTATCGAGTCATATTCAGAGAATTACCTGCAATGACTTCTGTTCCCACCTCTGCACCATAATCTCTGCAGTCCCTCAATGATCTATCCTCAGGTCCCTTCTAATTCTCATCCGGATGCTACCCCCTTCAAGATAGCATCTAAAAGCATACATTATGGGCTGGTTGTAATTGGCCAAAAGAGGTCTCACCCCCAGTGGGAGAACAGGTAGAGAATGCCCAACAGTTACATGGGGAAGGCCTGATGGTAATTCAGGCACTTAAGTGGCCACCAACAGTATTCAGGACACTGGTGGAGGAAGCCCCGCTCTCCAAGAACTGCCGGCCAATCAAAGGCTAGCAGCTCTCCGTTGCTTATCAGCACCACCAGGGGCAGTGGCAGCTGCTGGCAATGCACCCACCAGGATTATCAAGGGACTCCAGGCCAAAGGTGAGTGAGGGCAGGATGGGGTTTGTGGGGCGGAGGTCACAGGAGAGGGGGCATGGGGGAGGGAAGAAAACGCAGGGTACCACCCCCTTATGCTAGGTCCTTCGATCAAGTGCTGAATGCCTGATACTGAGGGACCTCTGGAAGGCTGCTGGCAAACCTAACAAGATTTACAGGGGGGTGTGAGCCACCACTTAATTGCAGTTGGCTCAGGGATAATGAGTGCCAATTGGCTCATTAATGAGCCTAATTGTCATCCCACTGCTGGTAGTTGGGGGCCAGCGTTAGTCCATTCCGCCTTCCAATTCAATTAGGGGAGGTTTTGCCGCCACCGCGAGACTGATGCGTAACCTTTTCTGCAATTTTGTGGGTTCGGCCACCGTGATTCCCATTGTGGCGAGCTGTGGTTGTTTTACAAATTGCTATGTAACTGCGGAGATGATGAGCAGGTCATTTCATGTTTATGTTGTAAACTCATTTGTAATTAAGGATGTAATGAATTAGACATACAAGATAAGAACATTGTGAGTTAATGGTGAGTTATCTCAAAGATGGTATATATAACTGATATAATCTTTGAATTGCCTTTTAGAGCATTCTGAAAGGACACTTCCCTTGTGTGCACACTTCTGTTGAATAAAACTGCTGCTTGACTCTACCTACAGTTAACTCTGTGTTATATACTCCACAACACTTAATGTTGTATTTCATCTCGAGATGAACTTCTGAGTACAATTTCACACCACCACAAAGAATGCTACCTCCATAAAATCAACCAATTCTGAATTGCCTCAGTTCATCTGCCACTGAAACCACCTTCCTTTAGCCGACCATCTTCCACCCTACATAAATGTGTTCATTCTAAGCTCTGCTGCCCATATCTTAACTCAAGACAAGTCTTGTTCATCCATTAACCCTGTGTTTGCTGATCTACACCTGGCTCCCAGTTGGTTACCATCTCAATTTTAAAGTTCTCATCCTGATTTTCAATCCCTCGTGGCCCACCCCTTCCCTATCTCTGGAACCCCCTCTAGTACTGCAAGTCTTGACAATATCTGCGCTTGTCCAATTCTATCCTCCTGTGCGTCCCTGGTTTTAATTGCTGCACCATTGGCCGCCATGCCTACTGCTACATAAGCTGTGGAATTTCCTCCCTAAACCTCTTCACCTCTCTACCTCTCTCCTTCTTTAAGATGCACCTCAACTGAACAATTTTTGTCCTGATCGTCTACTGTATTTCAGTGTCAACAATGTTTTTATTGATAATGGTCTTGGTAAGCACCTTGAAGCATTTTGCTACATTAATAACACTAAGCAAATGAAAGTTGTTGTTTTTGTTGAAATGTAGTTACTGTTGTAATACAGGAAATGGAATATCCAATTGTAAACAGGAAGATCCTACAACCAGCAAAAGGGCAAAGTCTGGATAATCCATTGTAATTATGTTGGTTGAGGGATAAATATTGGCCAGGACACCAAGAGAACTCCTCCTCTCTTCAAATACTGCCAATCACCTGAGAGATCAGGCATGACCCTGGTTTAACATTTTATCCAAAAGACAACACCTCTAACAAGACAGCAGTCAGTACTACACTGAGGTGTCAACATAGATTTTGACCTTAAGTCTCTGGGACTTGAACGAGAAACATCCTTGACTCACGAGAATGCTAACACTGAGCCAACCCAACCATTCCTCCTAATTTGGTCTTTTGGCATAAGAGGGTAGTTTATGTATCCTTAAAGGATGTGTAGCTTGGAGAATTCGCGGCACCATAATAGTAGGCTAAATCTTCGATTCACGTTCCTTTGAATATAGCTCTCCCTCCATGGCCTCGTTCATCCCCATTTTTGTTTTATTCATTCACAAGATGTGGCTAGGCCAGCATTTATTGCCCATCCCTAGTTGCCTTTCAGAAGGTGGTGGTGAGCTGCCTCCTTGAACCGCTGCAGCCCATGTCATGTGGGTACACCTACAGTGCTATTAGGGAGGGACTTCCAGGATTTTGACCCAGTGACAGTGAAGGAATGGCAATATATTTCCAAATGAATTAGAGGGGAACTTCCAGGCGATTGTATTCCCATATATCTGCTACCCTTGTTCTTCTAGATGGTAGTGGTCATGGGTTTGGAAGGTGCTGTCTAAGGAGCCTTGGTGAATTCCTGCAGTGCATCTTGTAGATGGTGCACACTGCTGCCACTGTTCATTGGTGGAGGGGGGAGTGAATGTTTGTGGATGTAGTGCCAATCAAGCAGGCTGCTTTGTCCTGGACGGTGTCAAGCTTCCTGAGTGTTGTGGGAGCTGCACTCATCCAGGCAAGTGGGGAGTATTCCATCACACTCCTGACTTGTGCCTTGTAGATGGTGGACAGGCTTTGGGGAGTCAGGAGCTGAGTTATTCATCACAGGATTCCTAGCCTCTGACCTGCTCTTGTAGCCACAGTATTTTAATGGCTAGTCCAGTTCAGTTTCTGGTTCATGGTAACCCCCAGGATGTTGATAGTGGGAGATTCAGTGATGGTAATGCCATTGGATTTCAAGGGGTGATGATTAGATTCTAGGTTTTAGGTTGGAGTTGGTCGTTGTCTGGCACTTGTGTGGCACAAATGTTACTGGCCACTTGTCAGCCCAAGCCTGGATATTGTCCAGGTCTTGCTGCCTTTGCACATGGACTGCTTCAGTAACTCCACCCTACAACCTTCCTCCTACTCTGCGTTGCTTCAGCCCTTACACATTCCCCCACTCGCTTAGCCCTAACAGTTGTGGCTGTTCCTTCAATTTGTCTAGGTCCTGACCTCTGGAATTCCTTCCCTAAATGTTTCTGCTCCTCCACATCTCCTCCTTCAAGACCTGTTTAGAACCTACCTCTTAACTAGGTTGTTTTTGTCACCTATCCTAAATATCTCCTTATTTGTCTTAATTTCTGTCAGAGTCCCCTCCTCTGAAGCCCCTTGGGATGTTTTATTGCATGAAAGGCACTTTATGATTAGAAGTTTTGTTGCATAGTTGTTATGTTAAAATAAAACTAGGATTTTAATCCAGCTCGATCAGTATGACCAAGTTGAATGGGTTTTTTTCTAAATGATTGTCGGCGGTGTTTTCACAGGACTTCTGATGCATCTGGCACCATTTTAACTCCATGCAAAACAAAGTCAGGACAGCAGTCTGTCTCAGTAGGGCCTAGCTTAAGTTGTAGAAGTTACAGCCCAATTATACCATTGCACTACAACATATTTAATTAATTTAACTTAATTTAAGGGTACATTAACACAGTTAGGTTACTAGATTGGTAATTCAGAGTTCTGGAGACATGAGTTCATATTACACAATGGTAGTTTGTGAATCGAATTCTGTCAATTAAATACATTTAGAATAACAAGTTTGTATCAAGGATAGTGAATATCAAACAATCAGACTGTAGTAAAAACCCAGCTGGTTCACTAACATCCTTTAGGGAAGCAAACCTGCTGCCTTTACCTGATCAGGTCGATGTATGACTTCAAATGTACATTAGTGTAGTTGACTCTTAATTGCCCTTTGAATTGGCCTAGCAAGCCACACCTGTTCAAGGGTAATTAAGCATAGGCAAAAAATGCTGGTCTTGCCAGCCACATCCATATCCTGTAAATGACTAAATAATAAATTCCTAGCATTCTGAGCAACGCAGAGTAGGAGGAAGGTTGTAGGGTGGAGTTACTGAAGCAGTCCATGTGCAAAGGCAGCAAGACCTGGACAATATCCAGGCTTGGGCTGACAAGTGGCCAGTAACATTTGTGCCACACAAGTGCCAGACAACGACCAACTCCAACCTAAAACCTAGAATCTAATCATCACCCCTTGAAATCCAATGGCTCTCAAAACTCCCACTCTCCCTTAACCAAATCTGATGAGATATCAGCAGGTGACTAAGGTAAGTTTTTAAAAAAAAGTTTTTAGGAATCCTTACGAACCAGGAATCATATGACGTCGTTGTGCAAGGGCCACTCCAGCCCTGGCCTTGTCTCTCCCTCTCAGCAACAGCATTTCTTTGTGGAAGCTCACATCCCAGTGTTAATTTATACTGGGAGCCATTTCCTTGGGCTCCTGGTGTAATTGGTTCCCAGCATAGTTTCCAATCATGCTCAATTTCTATGATATCACTATGCTAAATTTCACTGGGGAGAAGGACTAGAACTACTCAGGGGAGACCCGGCAGTTAAACTGATGCAGGACTCAGCGTGAACTCTACAAGAATTTCCCATCCACCTTGCATCCCAAACATAAAATGGAGGCATTGGGTGGAATCTAATCGAAAATAATCGAGGGTCAGGCCTATTTTCGAATCCAATCTTGTGGTGTTGTCGCAATCTTACAGGAAGCAACCAATTGGCAGGCCGCTCTCAGATCCCCCATCAAATTAAGGATGGTGGGCAGGATTGCAATGCAGGGGGTCTCAATGAGAGGGCCTACAGCACTGGGCAGCCAGCAACCTGGAGAGGTAGATACTGTTTACGGAGATAGATGAGCATGAGGGTGCGTTAAAATAGAGGCATTCTAGGATGGCTGCTGAACATGTTTAGGAAGGAAGGACAGAGGTGCGAGAACATCATTATGGAAGGAGAATATTTCCACAGGAATGATTGTGGCTGTAGCTATTTCAATCTCACAGCTGTATCATTTGGAGTTTGAGACAGGGCTTTGATGGCCCTCTGACTTGTCTCAGGGAGGCTGTCTCCAAGTATTCGCTGGGGTCCAGGTTCAGTGGGGGAGATGACTGATGCCAGAAAAGTTGTGTTGGCATAGGCAATGGCCCTTGATTGAGCCTTAATTTGAGCAACTGGTTGCAATCCTCAGTTCAATGCGCTGCCTATTCGCATGGTAGCCTGTCCCTGGGAAACTCGCCTGAAAGTGAGACAGTATTGGGGAGTCACCTTGACGTAGTGATACTTTCCCGGCAACCCAGCCTCAAAAGCTGCCTCTGACGCACTGGGAAAATGATGCCCAATAATGGGCCATAGCTTCCTTGGAGTCACAATCAGTGTTGGATTGCCGCTCCGTGCCTGATTACCTTCGTGGATTTTCTTCCATGCCTGTCTCACCTGACATTTTGACTCAGGCTGGGCAAGATCCAGGCAGCGCAGCTTGATCCCGAGGCACAGCGTCAAAGTCCAGATCCATTGAATTGAGGGAGGACACGGTCCTTTTTTATGGTACTAGCTTCTGTAAACCAGGCAAGTTAGAGATCCCAATGAGATTGACAGGCCAGGGAGAAGGTACATATTTAAGGTAAGTGGATAGGATTTGGGGGGTTGGGGGGATCGGAGATCGGGGGGGTTGGGAGAGTCAGAGGGTGGAGATGGGAGTGGTCTGAGGTTGGGATGGCAGGGGTCAGAGGTCAGAGCATTGGTGTTGGGTAGAAGGAGGGTCAGAGGTTGGGTGGGTGGAGTATGAAGGGTTCAGAGGTCAGGGGGTTTGGGGGGGGGAGGAGGAGGGTCAGAGGCCGGTGGGCCGGTGGGATCAGACTTCGGGGGGGTTGTGGGGAGAGTCAGAGGTCAGGGGTTGGGTGATTGGAGGTTGGGGGGGGGGAGGAGGGGGGGGATCAGTAGGTGGGGTGGGGTTTGGATGGGGAGTGCGGTGGTGGGTTGGAGGTCGGGATGGGGGGGTTCAGGTCGGGGATGGGGGCAGTTGGGCATGTGGGTGGGGGCTCATGTCGGGTCGTGTCGGGGCGGATGGGGGATGAGGAGTCCTGTGCGAGTGGGGGGAATCTGATGGGGGTCAGGGGTGTTGGGAATACCGTAGCAATGTGGTTAGGTCGGGGGGGGGCATGGGGGGTAGGCTGGTGAGGGTGACCCGTGGGGGGAGTCCCGTTGGGGGTTGGGGGTGTGGCTGGAGTCCTGTGGGGTGTCAGGATGGGTCAGTGCTACAGTTACCCAGAATTTAAAAGAGGTTTTAATTGTTCCAGCTTTTTCAGAGTAACTACTGGTGTATGTACGTATGTTACACTGGTGGAATGATCTGAAGTTTGTTATTTAAATTGCCTTTTTGGATGGTTCCTTGCGCAGGGCAATTTCCCAGAGGAGCTTTGCACTTCTGGGCAATTGCCATGCAACCCTTACCTGTGAAGTTCCGAGATGTACCTCCCCACCCACCCCAATCCAATGCTGGGGAGCTCAGAAGTTAGGGCCCAATATCTTAGGCCTCTGCACTTTCCTCTTCGGCAACCGAAGATGCATTCTTTCAGATCCTAATCAATGGTCTGTCTCCTTTCAACTTATTTCTCTCAAATTCTCCTTCAATCTACCATAATGCCACACATCTCACTCTCAGCCGCTTCAGGATTCACCTCCAATCTGATATCCATCGCTTTGATACGGACCGAAGTGAGGTACATATTGCCATTTAGCAAAAGAATCAAGGGTACTCTGGACACAGAAGGATTTGCTAAAATAATGCTGCATGAGATGCCTTTGGCTGTTTTATCAGACCTGAAAGTGGATAGGTATTGTTCAATGGAATTTGATTAAAAAAATAAAACTCCACTGCTGCTGTTCTCTGCAATGCTGTCAAAACAAAGATCTCTATCAGTAAAATTGATGTGTTGATGGTAAGGCTCCCATGTTGACGTTATTCCAATACACTTGCTCCATATGAACCTCTGCACAATCTTATTCAAAGAATGATCTTAGTGGAGGGTGATGCCTAACATAGAAAAAAATTGAATTCAAAAATTGTCAGCAATATTATGAATCATGTAACTCACCATGGTGATGCATCATGGCACCTACCAGAAAAGACAGCAGGATACTTGTCATCCGAGCACAGCAGCACTGTTACAACCATTTTTCACGGGTAGCTATAATTGCCCTGTGACATACACAATGGCTCAGTTAATGGTTCAGACACGTGAAAGAGATAACACATTACACTGGTACTGAGGTGGTAAGTGCACAATCTATTCTGGAACCTGACAAGGCTCATCCAGCAATGGATCGCACTCCCCTCAAAGACTGTTCTTACTCTAGTGCAATCAATGTGCCGTCGGTTATATGATTCCCTTTTCAGTACAGATTGTCATTTTCAGTGGTCTCTCCTAGTCAACTAATTTCCTCCTCTGCTCTGTCCCAGGAACTCCTCCACTTACATGGGTTGAAATTGTGCTCTGTGATTCTAACATTTGAAGATTTTAAAGTATTCTTATATTCCACGTCCTCATTCACACCCTGTAATCAATGCCACTGCCTTGCATTTCTGCAGCATTTCCTGCCCCTGTCCTTATTCCTTGCCTTTCGCTGCCAAAATCTGAATCCATTCTTTATTATCTCAAGGTGTGACATTTCCAATATCCTCCAATTTAGCTTCCTCATCTTAATCCTCCATAAACTTCAACTCATTTGAAATGCCACCCGTATTCTTATTATCACATCCTTTTCAAATTCCATTGTCTCCTCACACTTCATCGTGTTAAGTTCAAATGACCATCCTCTAAGTAAATGGCTACTTTGTGTCAGTTTTCTCTCCAATAGATGATGCTTAGTTGCCAGAAATACGAAGTACAGGGGAACTAAAGTTGAAAATAACTTAATGAAATTGAAAATAAGTGATAAATGAATATATCATACAGAACAGAATAATGGTTGTGGAACCTGATGGCTGGGTCGTTTAGCCAATAGAATTCACCTCCAGGGTGCTGAAAGTAATGAGGAATGTGTTATGTGAGCCCTGTGAGTTTATATATTTAATAGCTCAGTAATGGCAGGCACTGTCTCCATAGAATAGAGTGAGACTAATGTAGGAAGCCAAATCAGGCCCAGGAAATTATCGAACCATTAGCTTAATTTCAGTTGTTGGAAAGCTGTTAGATGAAATCCATAGTGATGCTCTATAAATACCAGCTTTGAACACAAGTTTCTAGAAGCTCACCACATGGCTCCTGAAACTTGGTTGAATATTTTGAGAAGGTAACCAGTTTGGGTAATGAAAGCAATCTCATCAACAAGTGGACTTTCAGAATCAAATTACTTTATAGGAACAAAAGAATTTCTGGATTCAATAAGGCCACGGTCTATTTAGTCCAATATCCTCCATCCTGGCAGTTGCATGATACAACTATAATGAAGTTGTTGACTAGCATAGCAATCAATCCCTATCAATTAGTCTGCAACAGTTCCAAACATATCATGAGGAAAGCTGCAGTGGTGGAGAGCTTTGGAGATCATAGATCCAAAGTCACCTTTTCCCTCCCGAGCATGCTATACTTAGCACATTTCATATCTCATATTACTCACATACTGTATCTCAAAATGTATAAGATAGAGTTCTGTGGGACAGGATGGTCTCAGTAAGCAATTGGTTGTGTCCTTACAACTTGGCTGCTATTAATAGGAGTCCTTCTGTATGGAGCCCAGCCACTCACTTCTTGTCTATCTTTTCATATGTTTGGATAAGATTATGAGGTAAATTTTCAGTAACCGCTTGGAACAGGTCACCCACTCATTATAAGATCCACATCATTTTCAATTCATTCATTTCAATTGCATGAAAATCAGGAGGATTCTAAAACAGGCAGGGCAATCTGCTCCAACAGATTATCAGCTAAATTGTAGAGTTGCAAATTTACCCGGTGTGCTCTTTCTACACAGAATTTGATCATTTCACTTCTCCATAGGCTGTGCCAAGTTTCCGCTTTAGTTCTTTTTTAATGAACAGCAAAAGCTAAAAGAATTGACAGAACGCAAATTTCAAATGAGCTCATTGATCATCATTGATCTGAAGGAGTTCAGCATGTCTCCTTTTGAATGAATACAATATTGGTGCAATGTTTTTTTTATCTAGTAGGATGAAACCCTAAATCTGCCAGCGTGACTTGGTTTAGGATAAAATTATATTTTATATTCTTCAAGGATGCTAGAGTTGGGAAAAGAAACATCTTGCAGTCCGTGCACTCATTGTCAACACAAACAACCATGGGCTAGGTGTTGAGTATAACTAACTTAATCTGCCCAAAATGAGTACCTCTCTCTTTACCAGCATAACATCTTTACGTAAAGGCAGAAAATTCTGAAAATGAACAGCAAGTCACTCAGTATCTGTGAAAGAAGTTTAGCTGCCAGGTGGAGGGGGATGCTTGGGTTCTGATGCAGGCAGGGTGTTAAGGCATGAAAAGTGCCATTGAGTTGGGAACCTGACATGATCCTGCCCACTTCCAGATTCAACTGGGGTGCGCTTGGAGGACAGCAGAGAATCCACATCGAGCTGTCAGGTCAGCCACTTAAATATTTAAATAGTCAATTAATTGTGAATTTAACACAAGATTCTGGCTCTACCACCCTGCGAATGGCTTTCTTGAACTGCATGGAACTCACCAGGGTCAACCAGGGATTATTGGCTGGAAAGCCTTTAAATAGTGAAACTACATCGCCGCACAGCTGCCTAGGTGAAAGGCTTGTGCTCACAGAATGTGTTCAGAGATCCAGGTTTCACTGTTTCACATGTGATTTTCAGGTCTTTTAAAGTCAGTTCATCTAACTTGGACCTTGTGTTGGAGTTATTGCCTTTCTCAAGACACTTCTGTGCCCATCTTTTCTGTCCTGTGGAGTGGCATGTGGCTGAGGAGAAGGCAACTCTTGCTGCTGCTGTCATTGCTCCTGCTGGCGCTGTTGGTATTGCCGTTGCTACTCCTCCAGTTCCCCATCAGACGTCCAAGGTAGAGCTGCATCAGCTGCGCCCATACTACAGAGAAGGCTGGCAGCAGGGACTTTTTGAACATTTATATAAATTTGTATAAATTAACCACAGTTAGTGTTAGTTCTGTACAAGCAGCAGACAAGATGTCCACTTCAGAAGCTCCTGAATACTAGGCCTTCTTTCCAGTGATGTGAGCCTCACCTACCATGGTTTGCAGCAGCAAGTCTCGCATTTACTTTCTTCAAGAGGTTGGGAGGTCAGTCGCTACTGTGGTACTCTGGTGTATTCAATTTGGTCTCATGCATTGAGCAAATGCAATGAGTAGTTCCGGCAATTTTTTGTTTATATTAATCCCTTGTTGGTTTTATTCTAGTAATTATGAAAAGGCTGTCAGTTTGACTTACATGCATCACCCACGATGTTGCTATAATGTTAATTATTTGTGTGAAAACACTGAGAAACTTGGCTGGCACTGGTCCATAAAATATTCCTGAGAATATAATATTCGTGTGAGCACTCTGTATAGAATTGGAGGCACAGAAACTCCTTTCATGGGAAGTAAGTTTTAAAGAGTAAAATAGTAACCTCCTTTGAGGCTGTTCAACATCTAACCATAGAGTGAATGTTGTTAATGCTGTTTCGACCGATTGCTATTTGTATTTGATGTGATCTGTGCCTTTATTGGGTATGTATACCATTAACAGGCAATCTTTAACCACATTAAAAACAGTTCAATTAGCATACACTGGGCTGCTCGTGGAGTTACACTTATCATTTATCTGTGGTTTGTCTGGATCAGCTCACCACTGTCTACGTCAGTGAAATTGTCCTCAAATTGCTACTTGATGCAATTATCTGTTTCTTAAAAGCATTATTAAAACACTCTATATATGCAGCACTTTCTTATAATGAGTATTACATTATATTATAATTTAAGCTGGGAGTCCATGATTACAACTCCATTTGAAAAAGGGCCCTTAAACCAAAAATGTTTGAGAACCTCTGGCCTGAGATACAGTTCAGAAGATTAAGGATGAGGGTATTGTTAAATAAAGTCACTTTCACCAATAGGCTAATGGAGCAGGAGACATGTCCATATTTCCTGTGCATTCATGGTATTGGATTACCAGGATTGCTTTGATACTCTTGACCTGTCATGACAGAAGCCACAAATGAAAGGGCATCTTTATTCATCTTTGTCTCATGGCATATTTAGATCTATGGTGAGGTGAGGGTATTGAGGGCATTAAAAATGTGTCTTGTAAATAGAGTTTGATACAATAGTTTAATATCCAATACTTGGTAAAATATATGTTATAATTCTTTTAGGTAAATATATAATTATGAGTCTGACAATATAGACAGCATTTAGTAAATGTGGATTTTCCCTTCCTTACGCCAGGAGTGCTCAGGTAAACTGCAGCACTCCAACTACAGCCCTGATCCCATCAAATAATTCCATGCAGTTAGCTCAACGGTCAGTTGTAGTACCCTGGTCAACATCACACAGGGCAGCTCATTTACCTACTAACACAGCAGAGGAAAGTGCACTCATATTTTTAACACTTTCTATCAGGCTGAAATTCAGGAAGGCAGGATTTACATTGCTGGGTGTTGGGTTCAATGTTAAAAGCTTTGCTGTGTTAGAAGTCACCACAAATAATGCACTGCTGTAACTGAAATCCTAGCCATATACTGATAATGATGATTCCATGTAACATAATGAAGTATTTCGGCTCTATCTTATAATGTCACCTATCAGATTAATTTACCAGTATAACTTTGAATACGTTGGCTAGCTGATTTTACAATTATTAATTATAAATTATAGCTATTAACCTCATCACAATTTGTTACTACTGTATAACAGATAATATAGATTAATAGCATAATTATTTCTTCAGATATTGGAAAACACTCACCATGTAGCATCTCAAGCCTGCTTTGTTGCACTTAACTCTGTACCTACTAAATCACTGCTCTCAGTGAGGAGCTTCACAATCTGGTTTTGTATCTATAACAGCTAACCTCATTACATGCCTCAGTATATGCTTCCATATATCTATAAGATGCAACGACCCACCTCTGTATATGCGTCTATATCTAAATAATGCAATGAACCCCTCCCTTAATCAAAATAACATTTGTTCTTCTCTTCAAATAGCGCAGTGATTTTTTTAATCCATTCATGGGATGTGAGCATTGCTAACACTTATTGCCCATCCCAAATTGCCCTTGAGAAAGCGGTGGTGAGTTTCCATCTTGAAGCGCTGTAGTCCATGCAGTTTCAGTACACTCACAGTGCTGATAACCTGTTAAATGCAGCACTGAGTGTGGTACCCCTCAGTGGACTATACAGAGCTGCACATTCACAGGTTTTGATTCCCGCTACATGGTCATTTACAGCCAGGACAATAGTAGGTATACCACAGTTGGTACTCTGGGCTATGGAGAGGGAACAAAAATAGAGCAGGGGTCCTCCTCCTGAAGTCAGATGGAATCAACTGAACACAGGAGCAGTCTTGGCAATTATATCCTCCCTGTTTGAAAAATTAGAAAATGTTCACTATCTAGGCACAAACCAGAAGAACAGGTGAATGTCCAACATTTCTATGTCAGCACAAACAAGTGCATCAGGAGATAAGAGAAATTGGAGTGAAAAAGTGGTACTCCTGGTTTTTTTTTTTAGAGATAGCTGATTGTAAAATTCCAAGAATGTAGAATTGTGAGAAGACCATCCAATCCACCCAGTAAACTGTCATTCGGGACCTGTTTCAGGACCGAGTCCAATGGTGTTCCATCCTTTTCCGAATTTAAGTCTGTCTGTCTGTCTGTATAAAATTAGCAGAGACCCAAAAACATTTGTGGCCAAATTAGTATATTTATTGCAACAGCGTTCCTTTGAATAAGAGATTTCTAGTTATTCCTTTACCTAAGACTTTAACGGAATCAAAACTTCTCGCTTTGGAAAAACCTACCTAAAGATGTCCACGTGTAAAAACAGGCCAAAGAATATAAACGCAAATTTTGTCAAGAGCCTGGCCTTGTGGCTTTTAATAGTTACAGGATATGAAAGTCTAATTGGGAAAATTTTCTCCTGAATTAAAAAGGCTAGTTTACATCTGCTGGACTCAATGTTAATTGAGGAATAAACATTCTATTTCCTTGAAATCTGCATGTTATAATTTCAGTACCTATCGTCAAGGAAAATAATTCCCTAACAACCAACCTTGTCCTATGGCAAAGTCATTACTTAGGATTTGAGTTTTAGGGCAACATTTTAACTGTTCTTTCCTTGAGTCTAAGTTTATGGGTGGCATGCCCATTGGAGTTAGACTATGGAAACTCTGGAGGTTATAAAAATGTTATCATTTTCTTCCCCCATAGAATCAAGGCTGATGTATTTTTTCAATTCACCTGACGTCTTTTCTAGAACATTTTCATTCAATTCTGATTAATCTTCATTTTTAGCACGAAGAATAGCTTTCGAATAATAAGTTGTATCGAGTAATTGCCCCCACCATTTTGCCACACTTAACCAATTTCTTCATCTCATCTACCCCTCCCATGCCATCGCCTCCCTCCCATGTTTTCTCCAGCCCACGCAATTCCATTCTTTCCATAGAATCAATCTCATACCATCCCCAACCCATTCTTCCAATACCTTCCTTGCCATTCCCGTCCTGATCCTGCCATCTCCATCACTCCCATCAATCCCATCCCTCATGGGAACAATCTCTCCAGTCAGGGTAACTATGTTGTTGGGCTCCCCTTAAATTCTGCTGTTTTTGATCCGCGCCAACCACTGCAGCCTGCCGCCACTGACATAAACTGTTGGCAGAGGCACATGCATCACGTGCTCCAGACCTCTGAATGTCCCACATGCCTTTGCATTCGCGGACATGACCCACCAAATAACTCCATCAACGAATGGACCACTAAAGCTGACCAATAAAAACAGTTTGGACAGGCAAAAATTAATTATTATTTTTATAGACTGTTGCATCCAATAATATTGGCAATATCGGAAAATTGGATGGTACAGTGAGACATTGGGTGGAATTATCCATGCCCGCTGGTGTCAGGCGTGCTGGGCGGTGTGAGTGGACAACATGGCGAGAAGGCCAAAAGTCCGTTCCATGACGTTGTGACACCAGGTTGCGATCGTCCGCCCAGCCCGTCAATGGCGGGCCTGGTTTCCCACCATCAGAGGTCAGGAACCTCATTATAATACATCCGGATATCATAATAAGGCCAGTCCGCCGGACTCATCCCCTCCCCCGCTGGATCGTCTGCCCATGTCGGCGTGATTGCACCTTGACATGTTTCACAACAGCATATATAATGCATGCACTTGGCAGGTTGCACTTTGAGGGGAACTCAGAGGTGAGTACACAGTAACGTGGTACAGCGTTCGTGAGGGTTGCCTGTTGAGCCTCAAGGTTCAGGCGCATTGGAGGGACGGGTGAGGATAAGAGCTGCCCTGTGGTTGAAGTGACTAGGGAGAGGGTTGGGGTAAGGGCTCCCCTGCGGTTCAAGGTAGTGCATAAGTGGGGTGGGGTGGGGGGAGGGAAGCGGCCATGCATTAGGGAAACCGTGTATAAAGTTAAAATTCCTCTGTTGCTGAGACAGTTCAGACGCAGCCACATGAACATGCATGGCATGGAGCGGGGTCTCTAGCTTATCTGCCCACTCAAGTGACGCAGAGGCATGAAAGTGCCACCAAATGCCCCAGAGCTTTTCACCGGTAGGGCACAGGCTGCAAAGTAATGAGTGTTTTAGTGGACTGCAGAACAGCCGGACGACTGGGCACATTGTACAATCACTTTGTTAAAGCTGGCCATGGAGCAGTCACCGGTGGAGATGCTCACAAGCCCCTTGCAATGTCATCATCCTAGTTTGGACCATTCTCCCCATGGTTGAAGCTAGAAGTGTAGCTTTGCAGTGCGGGTTAGAAGAATGCTGGTGCCTGAGCTGAGAGCATGCAGTCAAGTGGGCACAGCTGTTGCCAATCGGGTAGGGGAAGTGAGGCTTGGGTGGGTGGGGTCTCAGGCAGCCATGCAGTGCACTCTCGTGGCCAGCACTCTCTAGGATGCCTTAATGGGCCTTAAGACTTAACGAAGAGAGGTTCTTAGAACACCCAAAGCTGGTATGCAGATCAGGGTCTGATTGCAATTTTAACCCAGCTTGAGTGTGGATGTGGCAGCATTCCAGCCATGTAAAGCAACCTATCAGAAGGGGATCAGAAGCAGGAGACCAGGTACTTTGCTTTGTGTAGCCAAAAGAAGGAGGTATGCTCCTCTGGGCCCTACAGAGATGACATGGGATCCTAGCCCCCATACTTATCTGATTTCCGACAGCATTCCAGGAAGGATGTTGCCTGCCAGCATGTTAATGAGTCCAGGCAGTTAAAATCCAGTGCATTCATTCTACCAGAAAATTAGCAGATACCTTGCCAAAAACAACATGGGAGTTAAAATCAACCATACTGTCATTTTAGTTTTGAGACCTCAGTTTCAATTCTGTCCCAACAGAATGGGGGAAAGTTTCTTTTTCTGACTGTTGGTTATAAAGGTCCAGAGTGAAATGTGTTTGCAGAGTTTCAATGGAATCCCTGTGGGCCCACAGCCCAGAATTGGCACTAAATGAGAAAGGTTAACCTTTGAGACCAGAATAATTATTAGTAATGAATAGTGGAAACTTTCCCACTAGTGTAGAAGGCAACGTTCTCCAGTCTTCAGTGGAAAGACATTGCTTGGACAGAATAAAGGTGCTTGCAAACTGAACAAGACATATTGTAGTGCCTCTGAGGCCCCAGAATGTGAGCTTTCTGCAGTCAGTTTAAATCCACATATAAAAGCCTTAGCACCTCCTGGTAGCTTTTAGTTTAGTGTGAGCCAGCGATATAATGTCTATGTTTTGTAGGTGACAGTAGCATAATATATAAGCACATTGAAAGGATTTTTTTATTCTACACTTGCCATGTGGTTGTGACCCCTGAGAACTTAGCACTAATAATGGTTGACAAAAGTGGAAGACTCACCATTATTAATATCTCTCATCTTGATGAGCAAAACAAATTACCACATTTTTTTTCTTCAATCAATGCATAATTGTCAAATATAAATGATGCCCAAGAACTGAACTTAATGGCCTCCTTCTTGGCTGTAACCATTCTATGATTCTAAGGAACAGAAGCAATTAGCCTTTTTTTAGTCTTTTTTCAAATCACTTTGCTCAGATAGAAAGCCACAAAAAAGGCAAATAAGTTTTTTGGCTGAATAGAGCATAGAACAGAGCAGAAATGACAGGATGTGGTACTGAGCCTTTGCTTCATACTAGTCTGGAATATTGTGCAACTTCTAGTTGTTAACTGTATGTTAATTATATTGTGAATACACACAAGTGAATGGCATAGTTTAATTAAGCAGTTAGAGCACATATAAAGAGAGACTGCCCCACACTTCTGATCTTTGACTACATGGTTCAGAGGTGGGCTCACAGGGTGGGGGCTTCTGGGCCTGGCCAGGCAGGCCATTAACAGGTGCAGGCAGCGGGCAGCTGCGGAGGTCATCCAGCCTGACTGTCTGCCCCTCTTCCGCGGCTATGCTAGCAGCAGAGTGTCATTAGAAAGGGAGCACACGGTGTCCGCTGGCATGTTTCAGGCCTTCCACAGCCGTTGGGCACTGCAGAGGTTGGAGTGCATTATCAGCCCCCAAAACAGTATTTTGTTTTGATTCAATAAGTTTGCTTTAAGATTTTTGTCTTTTTGTTACAGTTTCCTTTTAAGGAGCTATCACTTTAATATAATTTGTTAATTTGCCCATTTGTTAATTTGATTTTTCCTCAAGAGTATAGAGACTGCCCATGCTCCTGATCTTTGGCTACCCGGTGTGGACCAGGGCGGGCAGGGAGCAGAACCTCTTTGTAGGCCTGCTTCTGGGCCTGGCCAAGCACATGGTGTCCACTGGCAAGGTTCAAGCCTTCCATGGCTAGTGGGCACCGCAAGGGCTGGAGTGTGTCATTGGCCCACAAAAATGACATTTTAATTTGATTTGACAAGTTTCCTTTAAGGTTTATGACTTAGGGGCTATCAATTGGTTTAATTGGCATTTTTCTTCCAATTTGTTAATTTGTTACTTTTGTGTTACTGGTACCCAAAAGAGTACAAAGAGATTCTGTGTCCTTAAAGGGGCTAACATTTTAATTTAACTTCTTAATATGAGTAATTAGCTCACTTTTTTCACTGTTATATGGAAAAGAGTATAAAGAGAGGCTACCCCACACTCCTGATCTTTGGCTACCCAGTATAGAGGGGGTGGGAAGGGAGGAGGACTTCCTTGTAAGCCTGCTCATCAGCCTGGTCAAGTTGGCCATTGACAGGTCCTGGCAACGGGCGGTCAAGGGGGTTGTCTGGCTCGGCTGTCTGCCTCTCTTCCGTGGCTGTGTTCACAGCCAGGTGGCCTGGGAGAGGGTGTATGCAGTGTCCACTGGCATGCTTCAGGCCTTCCGTGACCGGTGGGCACCACGAGGGCATCAAAGACCCCCAAGACAACATTTTGATTTAATTTGGAAATGTTCCTTTAATTTATTTCCTTAGTTACAGTGCTCCTTAGGGGCTATAACTCTAATTTATACTGTTAATTTGTTAATTTGACCATTCATTTAAAGCCCACGCTCTTGATCTTTGGCCACCTGCTAAGGAGGGAGGAGAGCCTCCTCATTAGCCTGCTCCTGGGCCTGGCCAATGTGTCCATCAACAGGTCCAGGCAGCGGGCTGTTGAGGAGGTCATCCGGCCCGACCGTCTTCCCCTATTCTGCTGTTGTGTTCACACCCAGATGTCCCTGGAGAGGGAGTGCGTTGTATCCACTTGTATGCTTGAAGCCTCCCATGGCAGAAGGTACTGTGGGGGCTGGACTGCATCATCAGCCCCCAAAACAACATTTTAATTTAATTATATAAGGTTTCTTTAAAGTTTTGACTTCTGTTACAGTGCCCCTTTGAGACACTATCAATTTGGTTAATTGACTCATTTGATTATTCAGTCTATTTTATTTCATGGGTACTCAAAAGAGTATAAAGAGAGACTGCTGGGACACTAGGGAGTCAGCAGACATATGTATGGCTGCATTCTATTATCAAGAAAAGTATTAGTGCCTTTCTTCAAAATTCGCCAACTGGCTTGGGATTGATAAAACACTGGCTTTTCATCTCATGGGAAGGACATAATGATTAGAAAAAAAAGTGCAGCAAACAAGCACCTGAGCAGTGAAGATATGGGAAAATACCGAAAAAGAATTGTGCTGAAGGACTCAAGATTCTTAATGGTATCAACAAATTGAACCTCGAGAAACCATGAACTATGGCTGCCAGAATAACATAGAGAATCGTACAACACAAAGGAGGCCATTCAGTCCATTGTGCTGACATGAGGCTGTGCCTCTTTAATTTTGAAAATATGACTTTTCAACTTTCATCTGAATGGAAATTTTGCAATTTGAAACGAAACAGGCCAAGCTATTTAAAAATGCAAGGCCACCTTCTAAGGTGAAGCTGAAAAACAAACAAATCTTCAGACCCTCGAAACTCATCATTGTTTAAGGAAGAGGCATTAAAATGCAAAGTGTTGGATATTGAAACAATGGCTGCCGCAGATAGACTCACCCAAAATCCCTTGGCAATATACAATGTGTGAAGTATAGCAGACCAGGCTATAAGCACTGCAGAGAGATTGCAAGTGACACAGGGAGTGTCAAGAAAGTTTTCAGCAGAGAGAACAGGCTGTAAAGTTACACCCTCAAACCCCACCTCGTTTGGAATAAGTGAATTAGCTGTTCGGAAGGCAACCTTATTAGAAATCTATCAGCGAACCAAGCAACATCTTCTACATCTGACCATGTCTACAAAACCAGCTAATCCAAACCAGCCGTTTAAAAATCTACGCTTCCAGGGCAGTCAGAGGACACTTAAGTGTATATTCTTCTAACATTTTTTTATTGGACTCTAACTTCCTTTATTTCTGATACCTGTGCGCATGATGTTGAGTTGTTATTATTTTTTTTCCTCTGGTTTTAGTGGTTGATAAATTTGTTCTACTTTTAAGCTTGATTGATTGGCTCCTTGTAACTCACTGCACAAAGAGTTAAATACGTTAGGATTCAGAAAAGGCATATCCTCATGAAAAAGAAACTTAACCTTTGTCATGACCAACTGAGGAGGCTAAATATCGGGGAGCCAGTTCACTCCTTCTCACCTGGTCATAACATTGCCGATGAGGGCTCTTTGAAAGAACTATCAAATTCATCCCAGTTCCTATGCTTTTCCTGGTACCCTGCATTTCTTTTTCCTTTGTAAGTTGATATCCAATTTACTTTCGGAAGTTAAGACTACATCTACTTTCACCACCCTTTCATACAGTGCACTCCAGATCCTAACATCTTCCCGTGACTTGAGGGGCATGGGCTAAATCTTAATAAAAAGAAAGCAAGTGGACAGGTTGGATATAAATGCTACACACTGAAGATGATCGATGTTTGGAATTGACTGCGTAAGGAAGGCAATCAAGACTGATAACGCCACTCATTCTAAGAGGGAGCTGGACAGGCATTTGATGAGAAAAATCAACTGGGTGTTCTATTTTTGAACTATAGGGTGGAATTTTCTGAGCCCGTTGGCAGTGGGCGTGATAGGTGGCATACGCAGAATATATTCCGCGACCTGCTTCACAACGGCATGAAGGCAAATCGCGATCGTCCAATCAACCCACCAACGGCAGGCCGCGTTTCCCGCCATCAGTCGGCGGGGAGTTAATTCTAATGCATTAGCATGTAATTAAAAGGCTATCCTGCCAGGCTCTTGGAACCCCGCCATATCACCCATCCACGTTGGTGGGAAAGCACGCCGACGTGTTTCACAACAGCACGCAGGCAACATGCACTTGGCGGCCTTCACTTTGGCGGAACCGAGGTGAGTGAGCAGCAGCGTTCTCCACAACGCGCCCATTGTTTACAGGCCTCAGGGGCGGGGGCAATTGATGACTGGCCCCAGAGGTGACTGCTGTGGGTGCAGGGGTCAAGTGCTGTCCTGGCGCTGCATCCCGCACACAGGCAATCGAGGTGAGGGGCAGGGTAAGTGAGGGGAGTGGCCACGCATTAGGGGCACCTGTATAAACTGACCATGCCTCTGCAACTAAGAGAGATCAGGCGCAGCCACAGTGATGATATGATTGGGGTCAGGGTCTTAGCCTGCCCGCCCATGCAAGCAACACAAAGGCACCAAAGGGCCACCAAGCATTCCACACATTACCCCCCACACCACCACATCCCCTGGCCCCCGGCACAGACTTCGAGTCCACCATCATTTTATTGGACCGTGGAGCAGTTGGACTGCACACGTTGTACAATCTCCTCGCCAATGCTGGCCATAAAGCAGTCACTGCTGGAGGTGCTCACAGCCCCTCACAGTCTCAGCATCCTGGTTTGGACCAGTGTCCCCAATGTCACAGATTGACAGGGCATTCATGCAGCGCACTCATCTCTGGCCATCCGAGGGGTGACCAGCACTCTCCGGGAAGCATTAAGGAGCAGTCACACAGGGCCAGCAAAGGTGCTAATTCAGCCATGATAACTACGTCTCTCTCTCTCTTTCATGCTGCAGGAGGACCACATCAGGATCATGGATCCTGGTGACCTAACTGTATGCCTGATGGCCTACAGAGACTGTAGAAGATGGAGGAGAGTGACTGAGGTGCCTGGCCACGCAAAGGCAGAGCAGCAACCTCATGAAGAAGGAGCAGTAGGGGCTCCTGCACACGCTGCCCAGGAGTGAGAGCGTGCCGCGACTGGTCGGTGCCTAGCGACACCCAGGGTCTATAGACTCCGCCTGCCATTCCTGCAGATGACTGAGAACCAGTGTCGCCGACGACTGCGCATGTCTAGTGACCTGGTGGCTCACATCTGCCACTTACTGCAGGACTTGGCACCAAGGGGACATGGAGGGCATCCACTGGCGGTGGCTGTGAAAGTGCCCGCGGCGCTCAATTTCTACGCCAGTGACTCCTTTCAGGGCTCCACAGGTGACCTCTGTGAGATTTCACAATCTGCCATCAACAAATGCATCCATGAGGTCACGGATGCCATCTTCTCCATGGCACACAACTTTGTGCATTTCGCCCAGGACCGGGACAGCCAGGATGCAAGAGCCATCGGGATTCCCACAGGTGCAGGTTATGATTGACTGCACTCATGTGGTGCTCAGGTCTCCATCGCTACACTCAGTGGACTACATCAACTGCAAGGGCTTCCACTCACTGAACATGCAGCTTGTATGTGACCACCAGAAACACATCCTGCAGGTGTGCGCATGGTTTCCAGGGATTGTGCACGACACCTACATCCTGAGTCACTCACAGATCCCTGCAGTCTTCCAGGGTCCACAGAGGCTGCAAGGTTGGCTCCTTGGGGACAAGAGGCCATGGTTGATGACACCCATGAGGCGGCCTCAGACTGCAGCAGAGCGACGCTATAATGAGGCTCATGCAGCAGCTCGCAACTTGGTTGAGCAGACCATTGGGATGCTGAAGATGTGGCTCCGGTGCCTGGACTGGTCTAGTGGAGCCCTGCCACACAGTCCACAGAAGGTGTCACGTATCGTCATCATCTGTCGCGCCCTTTAAAGCCTGGCGCTGCAATGGGGTGAGGAGCTGGCTGAGGAGGGAATGGAGGAGCTGCACATCTCCTCCGATGAGGAAGGCGCCGATGGGGATGAAGGTGAGGGGGTCCTCGGTGGTGACAATGACAGGAATGAGGCTCTCACAGTGGCTAGATGAGGCAGGCACACTCGGGAGGCCCTCATAGCTGCCAGATTTGTGGAGGATGATGACGACATGCAGTGAAGTGTCCCCATAGATCCTCACATCGCAGTTGTGAACGTTTGACTCCAGTCTGGCTTATCGCAGCACCAATATCCTCTGTGAGAATATCTTCTGTCATGGAGATGCAGTGGAGGCCCTAATAGTCGCTCGATCGCAGGAGGATGATGACAACATGCAGTGAGGACACTCCATAGATCTTCACACAGACTCTGAGAATGCCTGGCTCCTGTCTGGCTGAGGGCAGCTCGCTTGCGCTCCATGATCAGGGCCATCTCAGAGACACAACCATGAAACTTTAGACGGATCTGATGCTGTGTCCGCCTTCAGCACCTCAGCCCTTCAGGAGCTGGTGCACAGCATCACTGGTCACAGATACTGGTGTGATAGGGGCCAGCCCCACCTTAAAGGTGTTGAGAGCACACAGAGAGAATGTTGGAACTCTGTGGCACCTGCCCACTACATTCTGGCAGCAATGAACAGCATTGCCGAGGTGCAGGCATCAGTAATGTTTCCAGGGAGTGTGAGGCTGGACCATCGCTATGGTCTGAAGGCCGCACAGAGCACAGGGAAGAGGCCCTGGACTAAAACATCTGCCTTTTATCTTGTGCAAAAAGGTTTCACATCTGAGTGACAAGAACACTGCTCATCAGAACAAGGAGCCATAGGCAGGGAGACATTCTTAGGAGTTTATTGACAATAGTGAACAGTATGTACAAGTGATCAATATCCGTGGCCAGGCTGTGCAACTACTTCTACCTAGCATTCCTAACCCTGCCGTTACATCTTGGTGCTCCCCTGACATCCACAGCAGAGGTGGAGGCAGCCTGCTGACTGTGATGCCCTGTCAGTGATGAATTTAGCGAGCGTTCTCTGGAGGGCTGAGACTTGGAGGGCCCCAGTCTACGTTTGGGGTCCTGCTGTGTGGCAGTGGCACCCTCCTTGGCCTGAGAAGCTGGATCTGCAGAGGTCACAGGAAAAAGGGGAGTCAGATGGGCCGGTCACTCCCACAGTCACCTGGAGTGTGCACCTGCTGATCCTCCTCCCTATGGGTGCCCGAAGGCCCCTGGCTGACTCCATGAGCGGAAAGGGGAGCTGGAGTGAGATCGAGATGCCCAGCACCCCTCTTGCGTACACACTGTTGGAGGCCAACTATGGCATCAGCGATGGAGTTGAGCCCGTGCAGTAGTGCAGGAGCGATGTCCTGGATCAAGGTCTTCATGGCGGCCGTCATCCTGCCAGTGTTGACCTCAGTGCATTGCAGTGCCGGCGCTATCGCCTCAGCCTGAAGGCAGATGGACTCCTCCATCGTGCTTTGCAATCTGAGGAGTGCAGCGGACATTCCTGCCTGTTGTTCCCGAGCTTGCCTTTGCAGCTCCAGAAACTGTGACATAATACTGAGTCCAGTGGCTCGTCTTCTGACTCAGACTCAGCAACGTTCTGGCCTCCAGCAGTCCTCTGAGTGCCGGAGACCTGGGAAGTCCCTGCCTCCACCTGTTGTGGATCAGAAAGTGCGATGTGCTCACCAGATTGTGATCCCGAGGCTACTCTGAAGCTGAGTCGCACCGAGGAGTGTGTCTCTGCGCTGGTGGAGGGTGTGGGTGAGCGCTGTGACAGGACTTCAGGGAGGGTGCCTTCAGATTCCTCTTCAGAGGTTTCTTCGGAGATTGATTGGAGGCTCTGGGTCATGGACTCTGTCGGCTGTTTGGCAGATGTCCCTGTGAAAGCAAGGGGAGATAATTAGTGCATGACAATGGCCTGTGAAAGAGAACACATCACTCATGCATGGTTGCCTGATCGATGTTGCACTGCTGGACCCTCACTTGGTAGAGCAGCACCGACCTCACCGTTAGCACAGGACCGGTCCCGGTCATCACCGGCCAGCTGGATGGCTCTGTTTTCAAATTCTGTCAGAACTTTGAATTCTGGCATCCCTCCACCTGTCTGTGACCTTTCCCTCCTGTTGTGAGCCAGTTTGTCCTGCATGGATAGAGATGGAGAGAGTGTATCAGGACTCCGGCTGGGCCAAATGATAAGTATGCCTGGCCTGTGTGGATGGTGAGTGGTCCCATGGACAGGTTGAGGACAATGACAGTGTGTGTGAGAGAGTGAATGGTGGTGTCCCTTGCATTGGCAGTGAGTGAGGGCCCTGTGGATGTGTGATGGGTTTGTGAGTGTGTGAGTTGAGAGTGATGAAGAGAGTGACTTACCCTGGCGGAACAGAGGAGATCATTCATCCTTTTGTGGCACTGGGTGGCTGTCCTCTATAGGGCATTCGCGCTGACCACTGCTGCCACCGTCGCCCAAGCCGAGCTGGTGACATTGCTACCCGTCCTGCGGCCAGAGCGGGGGGTAGAGCAAATCCCGTCGGGCCTCCATGGCATCCAGCAGTCGCTTGAGGGACCATCGTTGAAGTGGGGGGGCTGCAGTCTCTTTGCCTTTGCCGGCCATGTCTCCCAGACAGCGGTGGTGAGCTGGTGGTGATGAGCACTTTGCTGGCGGCTGCCTTTTGAAGATGGTGACTGGCGTGAATCAACAGTGGGGTCATGGCAAGCGGGCGAATGAGAGCCCGACCGCCATGGAACAGCATGTTTCCCAGGAATGCATAAATAATGAGGCGGGCTCGGGGAGATACAGTGTGAAAACCCGCCATTTCCATTGGCGGGGATGGGACTCCATTTTACCCGCCCGCTACCGCACTTTGTGCAATTCTGGGAAATTTCAGCCCATAGGCTCAGCCAATTGGACCAAAACCTCTTGTTCAGTTAAATAAATTGCTGCTTCCTTGGTAAAACCTCCTGAGTTCAAAAGTTTTAAGAATTTCAGGTGATGCCAATAAATGGCTCATGCACAACACAAGGCACACCTTGCAACAGGATAGGAAACCATTAACACATCCTAAAAATTGTCAAAGTGAAACATTCTTCTGGCATTACATCTAAAACCTGGACTATCATGAAAGGAGGATAAAAACCCTCACAGTTCAGGAACACGTGGACAAGGTTTTTATTGCATGTTTGAAAGATAAACCAAAACATTATGATCTATAAATTTGGGCACTTAGCACTCGAATCAGCCTACTAACCCCCCCAATATGGCTGGAAGGACGCTTGCATATTTTTGGCCAGAATCACACTCCTTCCATATTGGGAAAAGACTGGCAGCAGAACTGTACATTGGCATCATTGAAAGTGAAGAACATTTTGTCTAAGTGTGCTTCCCCCCCAACCTGAGGCCAAATCATTTTTGCCCTGTCAGCCCTTCCCCTGGCCTGAGGCCGAACCTCTCCTCACACTCAGCCTGACGCTGAACATTTTCATCTACCCTGGCCTGAGATCTAATTTTCCACATTCCCTGACTCCATCTCCACACTCCAACTTTACTTAAGAGCCACTGCCGCAGGCTGATTATCAGTGACAGTACACTGAGAGATGCATCTTATTCTTCACAGATCATCGACTTGATGGAAAGGAGGCCCACACCTGATGTGTGTTAAACTCCACATCAGTTCTCATAGAGGTTAGCTGTGCCTGACAATGCAGGAACTTGATTTCCACCAACAGAGCTGGTTAGTAATAGTCGTGATTTGAAAAAGATGTCTGCATTATAATACTTGACTGCCCACATTTTTACGCTGAATTACTGCTAAGCAGAAATTAGTACTTTGTTGTGAAAATTCCCCATAGTGGAATTAGCACTCCAGTTCACTTTCCATCCAATGATTATTTAACTCAGTAGTTCAGAGTAAATGCCAATTTAGTCAACTGTTCTGGTGTGGGCTCAACCATTTCTTTTATTTAACAATATCTTAGAGCTGTCTTGTTACCAAATGTTAGCCTGAGTGTTCCAGATCTGACTTCCACCCGCAAGGCCCACCTTAGTGACTCCTTGTTCCTTAAGTCTCCAAAAATCCTGTTGGTTCTGTCCCCTTCCTTTTGAACAGAAAACAGACTCTTACAAGCACCTTGCTCCTCCACAGCACGAGCTGCTTTGTTTCTCTGCCAAGTCATCGTTGCTTTCTCTCTCCTCTGTCTCACAAAAGCAGCTCTTCCTCTATTGTGAGTCACTGCATACAGCTACAAAAGCTGTCACTTAAGAACATAAGAGCATAAGAAATAGAAGCAGGAGTAGGCCATTCAGCCCTTCATGCCCACTCTGCTATTCATTGAGATGATGGCTGATCTTCTTCAACACCACTTTCCTGCACTATCCCCGTATCCATATTGTTAATATGTAGGAATCTATCGATCTCAGTCTTGAACATACCCAATGACTGAGTCTCCACAGCCCTCTGGGGTAGAGAATTCCAAACATTCACCACCCTCTGAGTGAAGAAATTCCTCCTCATCTCAGCCCTAAATGGCCTGCCCCTTATCCTGAGACTGTGTCCCCTGGTTCTAGGCACCCCAGCCTAGGGAAATACCCTTCCTACATCTACCATTTGGTGATGTAAAGTTAATGTCATTGGGCTAGTAATCCAGAGGCCCAGGCTAATGCCCAGGGGCACATGGGTTCAAATCTCACTATGGCAGCTGGTGGGATTTAAATTCAATTAATAAAAGCTAGAATATAAAGCTAGCCTCAGTAATGGTGACTATGAAAATGATCATCGATTGTTGTGAAAATCCATCTGATTCACTAATGTCTTTTAGGGAAGGAAATCTGCTTGGTGTGGCCTACATGTGACTCCAGACCCATAGTAATATGGTTGACTTTTAACTGCCCTCTGAAATAGCCTAGCAAGCCTCTCAGTTCAAGGCAGTTAGGGATGGGCAGCAAATGCTGGCCTTGCCAGTGATGCCCACATCCCATGAAAGAATAAAGACAATTATGTCGAGCCCTGTAAGAATTTTGTAAGTTTGAATAAGATTACCTCTCATTCTTCTAAACTTCAGAGAATAGAAGTGCAGTCTATTTAATCTTTCCTCTTGGACAATCCCTCCATAGCAGGAATTAATTTGGTGAACCTTCCTTGCACTCCCTCTATGGCAAGAATATCTTTCCTTGGGTAGGGAGACCAAAACTGCACACACTATTCCAGGTGTGGTCTCACCAAGGCTTTTTATAATTGCAGTAAGACATCTTTACTCCTATATTTAAATCCTCTTGTAATAAAGGCCAACATACCATTTGCCTTCTTAATTGCTTGCTGTACCTGCATGTTAGCTTTTAGTGACCAGTGAACAAGGACACCCAGGTACCTTGGAAGTTCAACACTCCCAGCCTCTCACCATTTAAGAAAAACTCTGTATTTCTGTTTTTCCAATCAAAGTGCATAACCTCACATTTCTCCACATTATATTCCATCTGCCAAATTTTTACCCACTCTCTTAGCCTTTCCAAAAACCCCCTGAAGTAGCTTTGCATCCTCCTCACAACTCACACTTCCACCTAGATTTGTGGCATCTGCAAACTTGGAAATATTATATTTAATCCCCACATCTAAATCATTGATATAGATTGTGAATAGCTGGGGCCCAAGCACTGCTCCTTGTGGTACCCCAGTAGTCACAGCCTGTCAGCCTAGAAATGACCAGTTTATTCATACTCTATTTTCTGTCCATTAACCAGTTCTCAATCCATGGTAGTATATTATCACCAATTGCATGTGCTCTAATTTTGTTTACTAAGCTCTTGTGTGGGACCTTATCAAAAGTTTTCTAAAAATCTAAGAATACCACATCCACCAGTTCTCCTTTATCTATTCTGCTGGTTACATCCTCAAAAAACTCCAACAGGTTTGTTAAACATGATTTCCCTTTCATAAACCCACGTTCACTCTGCCCAATCCTACCATTATTTTCTAAGTGTCCTGTTATCACATCCTTTATTATAGGTTCTAGCATTTTCCCTATGACTGATATCAGGCTAAAGGGTCTGTTTTCTCTGTTTTCTCTCTCCTGGCTTTCAATAGGCTTCTCTTTGAAATTCTTCCCGATGGCACCCAGATCACGTAAGCGTATGTCCAAGCTGTTTCACCTTAAGTTAAAGGAGACATTTTAAAACATAACTGCCTTGTAAAGTCCAGCATTCATAACAAGACTGATTCCTGGGTGGAGAGGATTGCCATATGCAGAGATTGGATAGATCAGACCTATTTTTTTTTATTCTTTCACTGGATGTGGGCATCGCTGGCTAGGTCACATTTATTGCCTATCCCTAATTGCCCTTGAGAAGGTGGTGGTGAGCCGCCCTCTTCAACCGCTGCAGTTCCTGTGGTGTAGGTACACCCACAATGCTGTTAGGGAGGGAGTTCCAGGATATTAACCTGGCGACAGTGAAGGAGCAGAGATATAATTCCAAGTAAGGGTGATGTGTGACCCGGAGGGGAACTTGCAGGTTGTGGGGTTCCAATGCATCTGCTGCCTTTGTCCTTCTAGGTGGCAGAGATTGTGGGTTTTGAAGGTGCTGTTGAAGGAGCCTATTTTCTGCAGTGTATCTTGAACAGGTATCAGACTCTTACAAGCATCCTGCTTCTCCACAGCCGTAGCTGCTTTGTTCCTCCACACTATGGTTTAAAAGAATGAAGGATGATGTAATTGAAACGCATAAAATCCATAAGGGGTTTGACAGGGTAGATGCTGGGGGGCTCAATCCCCGGCTGAAGCGTTTAGGACTTGGACTCACAGGGCAGAATTTTACCATTGGCGAGCAGGGGGCGGGGCCCGCTCGCCGACACGTAAAATGATGCGGGATGACGTCGGGCGGAACCCCATTTAAATTTTCAGGAAGGCGGGAGCTCAGCAAAATCAGCTGCGGTTCCGCCAGCCTGTCAATGGCCATTTGAGGCCATTGATAGGATCAATTAAACAATTAAAGGACCTGCCCGTCCAACCTTAAGGCTGGCGGGTCGGCCAGGAGCATCAGCGGCAAATAGAAACAACATGAAACCTCACCCAGTGGCGGGATGAGATTTCATGTAGGGTTTTTTTAAAAATTGTAATAAAGTTGTTCTGTAAATTATGAATATGTCCCAACTCATGTGACATTGTCACATGAGGGGACATGTAAGGGATTTTTTTTTTTCTATATTTAATATTTTTAAAAGTCCAGGTGATCTCTCTGAGGCTACACTTAGCCTCAGGGAGATGAGTGCATTCTTTCGTGCACATGCGCGAAAGAGCACACTCTCGATTTTAGGGATTCCCCCCTGCCCACACAGGGAGCGCATAGCACTTCCTGGCGGATGTCACGCTGGGCGGGCCTTAATTGGCCGGCCCACGTAAAATGGCGGTGCGGCCCCATTCGGCTCCGCGCCCACCCGCGATTGGGTCAGGCCCGCCTGCCCGACAAATGGGAAATTCTGCCCACAGACTTAGAATAAGTGTTGGCCATTTAGGACTGAGATAAGGAGAAATCTTTCCACTCCAAAGGTTATGAACCATTGGAACTCTCTGGAGAGTTCAGGATGCTTCATCTTTTGGCTGGATTTACATTCTCCTGCTGGTAGGTTTGTAGCCACGGGTAGGTGTGGGCAGATGTAGAATCTAGTGGGTGACCTTCCCAATGCCTACCCACCTGCCCTCAACCTGTCTGAAATAGGCCCCTGGGCCTATTGGGGCTCTTAAAGGCCAATTAATGGCCACTTAAGGGCCTCATTAGGCCCCTGCTAGTATGTTACGCTTGGTGAGCTAAGGCACAAACTGTATGGGAAGCCTGGCAGCTTTAACTGTGGAGGCTACTGTTGGGCATGGGGAACTCCTCCTTTTTGGGCCCCCTGGATCATCAAAGGCAGCCCCCTCCCTCCAAGATCACTCCCCCCTTTAATCTTCTTGATCCCAGCCCCTCCACCCCACTCACCCACTCTGCTGAGATCCCCGGCTCTGGACTCACCTGGGCTCCTCAGCATGGTAGAGCTGCCTGTATTCTCAACAACAGCCACCACTCCTGCCTGGTGCTCCTTGGGCTGCAGAGCTGCTTTGAGTACATTCATATGCTTTACATCACCCTTACAAACTTAACGCATTTGCAAGTCTTACATCCACAACTCACAGCTCGGAAACAGCGGCAGCTATTCAACCATGACAGCTCATCACCCAAACATATTGCACTAAACTCAAAGACACACTTCCCCCTTTCTTGCAAGAAAAGTAGCACTCAACAGGAGGCAGCAGGAATAAACTGGAGGAGGATAAATGCCACTGTGTATTTTAATTCCTTCTGGCTCACAAGCTGCAGTTGCTATAAGCAAGCACTTCCTACTTTCTCCTATCCCCTCAACTCTTGTCCCTTTTCCATTTTAGATACCCTTAGAATTGATAGCCTTGCCAGTCAGAGGAGGGAGAGAAAGGAGACAATGAAAATGATGAGACACCTTCACTCAATCTAACCGCTCACTCACGTACTGACACTCCTTATACTTCAGAGGTTAGGAGGAAGGATGCAGAGGAGCCAGCACATGGGGGAAGATTAATATGTATGCAAGGTTATAATATTCTCATGTCTCATCGAAAAGTTTGCGAGTTCAAGGCCCACTCCAGGACTAGGGCACAAACATCAAGGCTGACATTTCAGTGCAGTACCGAGGGAGTGCTGCAGTGTTGAAGGTGCTTCCTTTTTGGATGAAACATTATGTTATGGCACACTCGATGGTAAATGCTGAACTGCTCAAACCCTAAAGGGAAATTTGAAACAACTAACACGACTGTTTTGTAATTTGTATATATTTCAAGATGCATACCTTAAACTCAGTAGTAATAAGACCACCGAGTCTTATAGGTTTCTTACAAAGCTAAATTAAACTTTTATTAATAGAAGAAATGATTTTAAGTACACAAACAGATCTACAAATTACTACTAAGATAACTTCTAAATCTCCTAGTTAATCTAACTCCCAGTTACACTTTCATTAAGGCAACAGTAAGACACATAGATTTTAAAAGACCCAGGCAAAGAAACACAATGCACTGAACAATCCAATTCAAAGTGAGTTTTCTTAACTTCAGTTCTTTGTAGGCAGCAGCTTGAGCTTAGATACTGGAGGTATTTCACACTTGTTAGATCTTAGAATTCCTGCCCTTACACACAGCCTTCACTCCTTTATACATATTTTCCCCTTTGAAGCAAATTCCCATTGTTTCACAATGTCTTTGGACTTTTCTCTCTAATAATAAAATCTATCATAGTACCAATTTTACCAGTAATCTTTGGGAAAAATAAAAACACTGGGCAAAATTTTTAGCTCAGCGGGTGGGTGTGTGCCCAACTGGCTTGAGGGTAAAATAACGCATTGACATCGGGCGAGCGTCTCGACATCAACGTGCAGTCGTGGGATATTTTATTCGATGGGTGTGAACCGGAGTTGGCAGCGCACCCACCGACAATTAAAAGGCCTGTTAAAGCCATTAAATTATCAATTAAGTTGAATTTTTGCACTGCCTGTCCAACCTTATGGTTGGAGGGCAGACAGAAAGGCCAAGCGGCCTTTGCACTTTTTAGGAAACCTCATCCATGGGTGGGATGAGGTTTCCTGAGGCAAATAAAAATAAAATGGAAATTTTAAAGCTTAATTAATTAATTAATCACATGAGCGGGCATGTTTCATTACATTTTTATTTTCTTTATTTCTTTTTTATAACTCTTCATCTCCCTGAGGCAGCTCTGTGCCTCAGGGAGATTATGAAGTGAGCACTTGCGCACATGTGTGAAGGTTGTGCTTGCCCCATTTGCCCCCCTCCCCCCGCCCACACAGGCAGCACTGACTACTGCCACTCGCCTTTCATACTGGCCAAGCCTTAATTGGCCCGTCAGCATGAAATCGCCTTCTGCCCCTGATCATGGGTGGCGGCTGGCTTCTCGACCGCCCCCACTCAGCCCCCGCCAAGCCCGGCCAATAAGGGTGAAATTCTGCCCACTTTTTCTTAACTTCTCCTGGCTAGGTGTAATATTTCACTCCCTCTTTTAAATTCAACCTAGCCTGGTTTATTTAAAAATGCAATTGTTCTTTTTACACCTTACATCCTAAAACTTGCCCCATGTTTACCTACTTAACATTTCAAATCTGGCTTACTTTCTGTTACATCAAAGCCTTCAGACCAGCTGCCTTTAATTCAATTAAGTCTCACACACACACACACACACACACACACAGACATAGACCCATAGACACAGACCCCACTATTACTCTACTTTACAATAAATTCCAATAACATTATGAAAATAATTATATCTTCCTGACAGTTAAAGCAAGGCCCTATCTTCATTCTCAGCTGGATATGAAATATCCCATGGCACTGAAAAGCAGGGGAGTTATCCCAGGTCTCCTGTTCAATATTCATCCCTCAATCAATATCAGAATAATAGATTATCTAGTCATAATCACATTGCTGTTTTGGGAAGTTGCTGTGTGTAAATTGGTTGCTGTGTGTCCTGCATTGCAACCAAGTTCTTTTTGGCTGTAAATGCTTCGGATGTTTTGTGGTTGTGAAAGGTGCAAGTCTTTCATTTTTCTATTTTTCTGGAGGTGGCAGGTGAAGACTTTGGTGTCCCAGGCTACAGAAGAAGGCAAAAACAGAATTACTTGGAAAAACTCAGCAGGTCTGGCAGCATCGGCAGAGAAGAAAAGAGTTGACGTTTCGAGTCCTCAGACCCTTTAGAAGTGAGAGGAGTTAAAGGAGAAATTGTTCAGTGTGAGAACAAGTTCAGCCAGACGGAGGAGATTGTGGTGGATGGGAATTGTTCGGGCCTCTGTTCAAGGAAGAAGCTAAGGGCCCTCAGACCATCCTAGTGGGGGATGGAGGTGTAGAGGGATTGGACGTCCATGGTGAAGAGGAAGCGGTTGGGGCCAGGGAACTGGAAATTGTTGATGTGACGTAAGGTGTCAGAGGAATCACGGATGTAGGTGGGAAGGGACTGGACAAAGGGAAAGAGAAGGGAGTCAAGATAATGAGGAATGAGTTCCGTGGGGCAGGAACAGGCTGACACGATCGGTCTGCCAGGACAGTTCTGTTTGTGGATTTTGGGTAGGAGGTAGAAGCGGGCCGTCCGAGGTTGGGTCACTATCAGGTTGAAAGCTGTGGGAGGAAGATCTCCAGAGGAGATGAGGTCAGTGACAGTCCTGGAAACAATGGCTTGATGTTCAGTGGTGGGGTCATGGTCCAGGGAGAGGTAGGAGGAAGTGTCTGCGAGTTGACGCTCAGCCTCCGCGAGGTAGAGGTCAGTGCGCCAGACAACAACAGCACCACCCTTGTCAGTGGGTTTGATGACAATGTTGGGGTTGGACCTGAGAGAACGGAGTGCAGCAAGTTCAGAGAGAGACAGATTAGAATGGGTGAGAGGAGCAGAGAAATTGAGATGACTGAAGGCTGTTGGGCATACACAACCAAATGTGTGTGGAACTGGGGAATCTACCAGAAAGTCTGTGCACTTTGTCAAGGTGTATGAAGGACTTCAACACTGACATGGTATGGAGCTTTGTGTAGAGTGTGGAGGCCATCCTTTCTAACAGGGAACAGAAGGAGGCCACCATGATGCAGCATCTGATGGCTGATATCACAGCATGCATTGTAACACAAACAGCTTCTATCAAAGATTTGAGTGCCAAAAAGATGCTCAGACTGCTGCTGTTGTGGCTCTGATACCGGCATTCAAAGGGGCTTCCAGGGCATCATAGCAGTTCATCAATCTGGTCTCCAACAGATCACCATGCATGCTACGGTGCCATCCCGGCAGAGTATCAGTGACTCCAGGGAACACAAACCTGCATTCCTGCAAGCATGCAACTCTGCCAATGCCCTTGTTCTGCCTGTCAGCCAATCAGCCCAGATGGTTGCTGCCCAGGCTAAGTTGGTGCAGACCAGGGCCAGACTTCTAGGGTCCAAGGGTGCTCAAGTCATCCTCCAAGACCATCAGCAGTCTCCTTCACTGAAAGTCAGAAGTCTTCCCAGCAGCCATGCTGCAGCCATTGGGGCAAGCACTTTGTAGGAGCACAGGGGTGATTAGGTTATTTTGTATGCATTATTTAATAATTTATTTTTTAAAAATTGGACTTCAATTTGCATTTTCTGGTAGTTTTTAACTTTATGATATCAGGGAAAGTTCAATGTCATGGTCAGAGTTGGAGGAAAGAAGTCTGGAACTATTGGTGAATGGAGAGGTGTGCTTGAGGTAACAGAAGAGGGTGTCAACATTTTGTATTATAAAAGGTTAATGTTAAATATGCAAATTGGAGTCTATATCATCAATACTGTAGGATCACATGACAAGAGAGCATGCTGAGAGATTGTTCTATCTGAAGCTTCATGCTAAGCCTTGTGTTGTGCATAGTTAGTAGAATGTTCAATAAAAGGTAACGTTTACCAACAGCCTAGCCTTCAGCAGTTTCAGTAAATCCAAACTAAAGATAACCTCTTCTAAGACCCACAACAATGATAAAAGACATTTGGCCTCCCTCTTTCTCTTCCTGCACTCACTCTTGCACTTCCTCCTCCTCTATGACTCCCCCAATCTGGCAGCATGACCTCCTCCGCGTGGCCTCTCTTCCTTCTCCCAGTCATGTTCAATTCCCAGAGGAAGACCTGTCAGAACCCACCATGCCGGGAAGCAACTTAATTCAGAGCAATCTCTTATATGACAACAAAAGCACTTCATCTCCAGCCAGACCACTCCCTGTAGACTATTCAAACTTTAGTCAAGCATAGAAAACCTTCCAAAACGCTTTCAATTGCACCAGCAGCCAGAAGAAATAATCCAGCAACTAGCCTGCAAGTATTTCTTGCTCACTTTAAAGAGTGCCGTTGGTGGTGTCCTTCATTCTGTATAATGAAATGTGCAGCTGTGTGAGGTTAAGAGAGGATGCTAGCTGGAATATGAAGTGGCAAAGTGGCAACTGTGGCTTCAAATCAGCATTGGACACTCATTTATGCGATAATCCTAATCTCCCTATGTTGCTGGTGGCTGTTAGATGTGCATGTGCCAACACATTTACTAAGATGACATCCTGTGCACTTTCAGTCAGAGTTTGTGTGTGTATCTCAGAGATCAAAAAAAAAGGAAATAAATTATGTATTTTTTAAATTATGTGGATTTTTTAATATTGTGGAGAAATTTGACATTCCACAAATACAAAATTAGCTTTTCAGGGTCAGTAATGGTATTTGGCAGTAATAATGAAGTTGGTATGATGTTAACCTACCCACGGTAGTGGTGTAGTGGACTAGTAATCCAGAGATAATGCTCTGGGGACCCAGGTTCAAATCCCACCAAAGCAGATGGTGAAATTTGAATTCAATACAAATCTGGAATTAAAAGTTTAATGATGGCGATGAAACCATTGTTATAAAAGCCCTTCTTGTTCACCAATGCACTTTAGGGAAGAAATTCTACCCATGTGTGACTCCAGACCCACAGCAATGTGCTTTACTCTTAACTGCCCTCTAAAATAGCCTAGCAAGCCAATCAGTTCATCAAACTGCTAGAAAGCCTAAAAGGGATGGAACCGGACGGATCACCCGGGCATCGACCTCAGCAGTGGGAATGACAATGGCAAACTCAAACCTGCAGAGTCCTCCTTACAAACATCTGGGGGTCAGTAGACCTACCTCACAGATTAGTCAAGCAACAGCCTGACATAGTCATACTCATATTCCAGACACCACCATCACCATCCATGGGTATGTCCTCTCCCACCGGCAGGACAGATCCAGCAGAGGTGGTGGCTCAGTGGTATACAGTCAGGAGGGAGTTGCACTGGGAGTCCTCAGCATTGACCCAGGAACTCAGGACCCCATAATGCCTCATGGCATCAGGTTAAACCTGGGCAAGGAAACCTGCCGATTATCATGTACCGTTCAACTCCACCACCACTTAGCTGATAAATCAGTACTCCTCCATGTTGAACAGGGTGGCAAGGGCAAAAAGGACACAGAATGCATTCTGGGTGGGGAACTTCAATGTCCATCACCAAGAGTGGCTCGGTAGCACTACTGAAGACTGATCTGGCTGAGTCCTAAAGAACATAGCTGCTAGATTGGGTCTGCGGCAGGTGGTGAGAGAACCAACAAGAGGAAAAAACATACTTGACCTCATCCTCATCAACCTGCCTGCCGCAGAACCATCTGTCCAAGACAGTAGCGGTAAGAGTGACAACCGCACAGCCCTTGCGGAGACGAAGTCCCGTCTTCACATTGAGGATACCCTCCATCATGTTGTGTGGCACTACCATCATGCTAAGTTGGGATAGATTTCAAACAGATCTAGCAACTCAAGACTGGGCATCCATGAGGTGCTGTGGGCCATCAGCAGTGGCAGAGTTGTACTCAACCACAATCTGTAACCTCATGGCCTCTCATTTCCCCACTCTACCATAAGCACCAAGCCAGGGAATCAACACTGGTTCAATGAAGAGTGCAGGAGGGCATGCCAGGAGCAGCACCAGGCATATCTAAAAATGAGGTGTCAACCTTGTGAAGCTATAACACAGGGCTACGTGCATGCCAAACAACATAAGCAGCAAGTGAAAGACAGCGCTAAACAATTTCACAACCAACGAATCAGACGTAAGATTGGCAGCCCTGCCACATCCAGTCGTGAATGGTGGTGGACAATCAAACAACTCAGTGGAGGAGAACGCTCCACAAATATCCCCATCTTCAATGATGGAGGAGTCCAGCACATCTGTGCAAAAGAAAAGCTCCCCTCCAAGCCACTTGACATCCTGACTTTGAAATATATTGCCATTCCTTCACTGACGCTGGGTCAAAATTCTGGAACTCCTTCCCTAACAGCACTGTGGGCATACCAACAACACATGGGTTGCAGTGGTTCAAGAAGGGAGCTCACCACCACCTAGTCAAGGGCAATTAGGGGTGGGCAATAAATGCTGGCCTAGCCAGCGAAGCCCACATCCCATGAATGAATTTTTAAAAAATAAGGCTGAAGCATTTACAAGAATCTTCAGCCAAAAATGCCAAGCGAATAATCTATCTCGGCCTCCTCTGGAGGATACCAGCATCACAGATGCCAGCCTTCAGCCAATTCAATTCACTCCACTTGATATCAAAAAAGGGTTGAAGACACTGGATACTGCAAAAGCTCTAGGCCCAGACAATATTCGGGCAATAGCGCTGAAGATTGTGTACCAGAACTTGCCACCCCCCTAGCCAAGCTGTTCCAGTACAGCTACAACACTGGCATCTACCCAGCAATGTGGAAAATTGCCCAGGTATGTCCTGCACACAAAAAGCAGGACAAATCAACCCAGCCAATTACCACCCTATCACACTACTGTCAATCATCAGTTGAATGATTGAAAGTGTCATCATCAGTGTTATCAGGTGGCACTTGCTTAGCAATAATCTACTCACTGACATTCAGTTTGGGTTCCACCAGGGCCACTCAACTCCTGACCTCATTACAGCCTTGGTTCAAACATGGACAAAAGAGCTGAACTCCAGAAGAGAGGTGAGAGTGACTGCCCTTGGCATCAAGGCAGTATTTGCCTGAGTGTGGCATCAAGGAGACCTAGCAAACCTGGAGTCAATGGGAATCGGAGGAAAAGTCTCTGTTGGTTGTAGTCATACCTAGCACAAAGGAAGATGGTTGTGGTTGCTGGAGGACAGTCATCTCAGCTCCAGGACATCACTGCAGGAGTTCCTCAGGGTAGTGTCCTAGGCCCAACCATCTTCAACTGCTTCATCAACGACCTTTCCTCCATCATTAGTTCAGAAGTGGGGATGTTCGCTGATGATTGCACAATGTTCAGCACCATTCACAGCTCATCAGATACTGAAGCAGTCCATGTCCAAATACAATGAGAACTGGACAATATCCAGGCTTGGGCTGACAAGTGGCAAGTAACGTTTACGCCATATAAGTACCAGGCCATGACCATCTCCAACAAGAGCGAATCCAACCATCACCCCTTGATATTCAATGGCATTACCATCACTGAATCCTCCACTATCAACATCCTGGGGGTTACCATTGATCTGAACTGAACTGGACTAGCCATATAAGTACTGTGTTTACAAGAGCAGTTCAGAGGCTAGGAATCCTGCAGAGAGTAACTCACCTCCTGACTCCTCAAAGCCTGTCCACCATCTCCAAAGCACAGGTCAGGGGTGTGATGGAATACTCTCCACTTGCCTGGATGAGTACAGCTGCAACTTAAGAAGCTTGACACCATTCAGGAGAAAGCAGCCCTTTGATTGACACCCCATCCACAAACATTCACTCCTTCCACCGCCGACATACAATAGGAGCAGTGTGAACCATCTACAAGATGTACTTCGTGAATTCACCTAGGCTCCTTACACAGCACCTTCTACACCTATGACCACTACCCTCTAGAAGGGCAAGGGCAGCAGATAGATGGGAACACCATCACCTGGAAGTTCCCCCTCCAAGCCACTCACCATCCTAGTTTAGAAATATATCGCTGTTCCTTCACTGTGGCTGGGTCAAAATCCTGGAACTGCCTCCCTAACAGCACTGTGGGTGTACCTACACCACATGGACTGCAGCGGTTCAAAAATGCAGCTCACCATCACCTTCTCAAAGGCAATTAGGAATGGGCAATAAATGCTGGCCTCACCAGCGATGCCCACATCCCATGAATGAATAATAACAATGCCTTCTAATCTCAAACTAATCTACAACCTCTTTCTGCTCCCTACATTTTCTCTCTGTTGAAAAGAAGACTTATCACACTGTCTTCAGTTCCAACCCTTCCCCAGTACTGCAATACCATGGAACTTCCCTCCACACTATGTTTGCCCTCCTGCCACATTTAAGCTTGAAACCCAAAGCCTACAGCCACTTCCTCATTTACCTAGTCCTCTCTTTTTAACTTTCAAGGTGTTCTGCACTTTTGGTCTTGGAACTTTCTCCTTTCCTTCAATATATATGGTTAATATGTGATTTGTAAGAGCACTAATATTTCATCCTCAGTCTTCAAATGCCTCACTGCTTCATGAGCATGCGCCCTCAATTCTTTTGATCACCTTCGACTGTGCAATCACCTCCTCTCTTCCCCACCACACTACCATTGGAAGCAGAGCCCCTTCAGCTGTTACCCCTCTGGCTGACTAAATTTCTGAAAAATTTGAAGCCTTTATAAAGCTACCTCCCCAATGTCTCTTCCTTTTCCTACTCGAATCCCATGGCCTTCAGTAAAACACCATGGGATATCTCGCTATGTGAATATTATAATAAAATGTACACATTGTTGGGTACTATTGTTTGTTATGGCAGGCTCTGAAGATATTGCTGTGATATTATTTATTCATGACTATAACAGACAGCAAACATGATTATATCATGCGTGAGACCCAGAACGGTGATTTTTTTTGTGTTCATTCAAATGAGAGACATCAGTGCTGGGAAATAAAAGACTTTTCCATGTTCCACACTCAGTGTCATAATCCAAACACTACCAAGTTAGTTACAAAAAATGGATTAGATTTGGAATTGGACTCCCTCACCTCTGTCTCAAGATTGTGACTTTGCAAGTACTCCAAATGATGGAATCCCCTTGGCCATGAGGCTGAATAGTCTCTGTACTAGCTGGAGCAGTGGGATATTGTTCTAGCAGTTTCTGACTGTAAATGAGTTACCCATCATATATGTCCCTTAGAACTTGGCTTGTCAGTATTGTCCAAGTTTTTGAGACAGCACATCATGGAGCAAAGAACAATTTGCAAGATTCACAACATCAAAGGGAGCGTTAATCAGCAATTCGAGGACTCAAATATTAATTAGTTTTCAACTGTTCAACTTCTCACAACTGTTGACTTTCAATAAAGTAAATTGGATAGCTAATTTAAAAAACGATGAGAAGTAAACTGAAGATTTCTTTTGATTTGTTGAATAAACATGAATTTCAAACTTTGTTGTTATTTATGATGAGGCAAAAAAATGCACTCACAAGATCTCAAAGGACTTTGGAGCATCTGAGGAGCCTGTAAGAGTGAGGAACTGTGAAGCATTACGTTATGAATGATGATTAGGCTGCAAGATGACAGTTTTGAACAGGACATTTTTCTCATTACATGAGGTGATTGACGACAGAAGGGCCCCTTCTAGCAGTTGAATTTGTCATCAATTGCTGCAAAATCAACATATTTTGGGGCCAAGAGCTCCCGGGCACTAAAGATAGCTTGTGCTATTTTAGTTTCTTATTGTCCACTGTACAGTTTAATACAAATAAATTTAGGACTTCTTTGGGTGTGGTTTCACTGCACAAAACTACCCACAAGTTGACTGTACAGATTTTTCGTTCCAATTTTCATGTTTACTGGAGTCTGTTCATTGTGGTGTGCATTGCTCGATCTGTTTTAGCCATTATTTAGTACACTAACCACATTTAGTACGTGGGGCTTAGATATTAAAGGAATGAGTTTGTGAATGATCACTACTGTGGGAGAAGAACAACACATTTTGCATTTATATAGCATCTCTAATGTTGTAAAATGCCCCAAGGCATTTCACAGGAGACTTATCAAACAAAATTTGGCACCAAACTACATAAGGAGATATTAGAGCTAATGGTCAAAAGTTTGGGCAAAGAGGTAGTTTTTAAGGAGCGTCAAAGGAGGAGAGGCTTAAATATTTGGGGAGAAAACTTGAGAGAACTAGGGCCTAGGCAGCTGAAGATACAGTAATCAATGGAGGAGATTATTGGTTCAATTCCTGTTGCTTTTTATCCGTTAAAATAAATAGATGAAAAATTATGAGGAACATGCTCCAGCCAACAAGCCCCCCATTAGTATCAGACAAAACAAAATTGACCCTAATTGACAGCAGACTATTTGACTCTTATGTACCGTCATGTTGAAGAATCACAGTTCATCCAAGGCCCGCCCAAACACACACACACACAGACACACACACACACACAGACACACACACACAGACACACATGTATGCATATTGAGCACCACTATAGCTATACTGGTTGAGGTCAGCGACTAAACATAGTCCATAGATCATACCTGTGGCCTTCCTGCACTTCATGATGAAAGTTACACTGAGGCAGTGCATTTACCCATTAAGCCATCTAACATGAACATCTGAAGTGATCTTCTCATATATTTACAATGTGAAATGTATTCTAGGAGAAGTTTAAAGCAGCACTTGCTATCTAGCTACAATTGCCTTTTACTGCCACTCACTGTAGTAAATTCATCCTGTAGATAAAAGAACTGACTGGATTATTACTAGTATTTCTGTGTTATCTGTCAGACTGACACGATGTATTTTACAAACGAAGTTTTATTGAATTCCACAAGAAAACCCATAGACTACAGTGCTGCCATGAGTGCTGAAAGTATTGACAAACAGCGATGTTTTTGGTGTTAATTCATTCAACGGTTCAATAACCCCCTTCATTCATTAATTTATCCCCTCATTCATTTTATGTGTTGTTGCTGTTTCGGAGCAGTGCACTCTATCAGTCAATGAGCAGCTCCATGAGCATTGATGGCACAGTCACAGACCTTGAAGGTGATATTTCATTCCAAAGGAATATTAAAGCGATACTGCAGTGTAAATTTAAAGGTTTAAAGCAGTTTTGGTTTTTAAATTAGTGGCGTGGGGTTGGGGTGGGTGGTGGGGAGGATGAGTATGGGAGGAGATTTTAGCAGTGAGTGGAGAAATTACGGGCCATGAGGTTACAGATTGTGGTTGGGCACAACTCTGCTGCTGCTGAGTGCCCACAGCGCCTTATGGATGGCCGGTCTGGAGTTGCTAGAGCTGATCGAAATCTATCCCAACTTAGCATGGTGGTAGTGCCACACAACACGATGGGGAGGCAGTGATGTAGTGGTACTGTCACTGGACTGGTAATCCAGTGGCCCAGGGGACCTGTGTTTAAATCCCATCATGGCAGATGGTGGAATTTGAATTCAATAAATATCTGGAATTAAAAGACTAATGATGACCTTGAAACCATAGAACCAAAGAAAAGTTACAGAACAGAAGGAGGCCATTCAGCCCATCTTGTTCATGCCAGCCCGAGGACACCCAGGTGCCCTTTCTAATCCCACCTTCCTGCACCCGGCTCATAGCCTTGTAGCTTACAGCACTTTAAGTGCAGATCCAGGTACTTTTTAAAAGAGTTTAAAGTTTCTGCCTCTACCACCAACTTGGGTAGCGAATTCCAGACACCCACTACCCTCTGCATAAAAAAGTTCTTCCTCATGTCCCCCCTACACCTTCTGCCACTTATCTTGAATCTATGTCCCCGGTTCTAGAATTCTCCATCAAGGGAAACAATTTTATCCTGTCCACTTTATCTATTCCCCTCATGTTATCCATTATCGATTGTCATTAAAAAAAAAACCCATCTGATTCACTAACGTCCTTTAGGGAAGGAAATCTGCTGTCTTTACCTGGTCTGGCCTACATATGACTCCAGACCCAAAGCAGTGTGGTTGACTCCTAAAAATGCTCTCTGAACAAGGGCAATTAGGGATGGGCAATAAATGCTGTGACGCCCACATCCCACAAATGAATAAAAAAAAAATGTCTGGTGTTGAGCTCTAGGTGCATACCTGAAATTTGGACATGAGAATTTTCATGTTTTGCTATCTTCCACATGCTAAATTTCCAACATGTGGTCTTAGCATGTCAAATGCCAAACCTCTAAAACTAACCAAAGTCTCTCAAGTGAAATTTGCAATTGGTCTACAGCCACTCAGAACTGCTCTGTGACTGCATTAATTCATTTTACGCAGGATCCTAAAAACCAGAAGATACAAGAGACTTCTAGGAATGAAAAAAAAAAACTTTTTAAATAATAATATTCTTGATCAACGGCACTTCCAAATTTCAGGGATCCAGATTCAACACTGGAAACTTATAAATCAGCTAGTGTAAGTTAAAAGCAAAATAAAGTTGCCTATGCTCTACAGTAAAGAATTTAAAACCAACCTTGGAATTATGCCTATTGTAACAGTGTGATTCTTTTCCATTTCTTGCACCAGCTATTCTGTAGCTTACCGGAGTAGGACTGTCAACAGCTGTCCTTAATGGATTGCATCAGTTCTATAAATGACAGCAACATTGTATATAGCAGATTATACATGTCCAATTTGTAACTAAGTGCTGCTCTTACAGAGAGGAAATAATAATCTTTAAGTAAACCGCAATGCATTGCACACACGTCATGCAAAATTTATCAGTGAGCTTATTTTTACCTATAATAATTGTCTTAATTGCTGAATTAGCTTAATGATTAGTGCACTTGGAAATAATTAATAGGGCTAGATCAGATTTGCAGCAAAAATAATTTCAGTCCTAAAAGTAGATGAGACCAAAAAGACACCTGCAAGTAGGATAACTCAGCTGATGCACGTATAACCACATTTTAAGATATCAGTAGTCAACACCATATGAAATTTCTATTTTAAGGAAGGTGTTGGTTTGTTCATTGTAAAAGATTAATTCATTTATTAAAAACAGCTTTTGTTATTAATATTCCATGATTCCACCAAATTGCCTCCTAAAAATACTCTGCAAACTTAGTTTGCATGATTAAAAGTAACTGTTGCTTCACTATGAACCTTCTAAGAAAGGAGGACCTTCCATTTATACAACATCTTTCACAACCTTAAGATGTTGAAAAGCACTTTACAACCAATTACTTTTAAAGTATGGTGTGTAGTCAACTGTAATGTAGGAATATAAGGCAGGCAATTTGGACAAATCAAAGTCCCACCAACAGGCCAGATAATCTGTTTTAGTGCTGCTGGTTGAAGAATAAATATTAGCCAAGACATCAGTTCTTCTTTGAATATTGCCATGGGATCTTTTTTGCATTTGTTTATGGAATGTGAGCATCGCTGGCTAGGCCAACATCTGTTGCTCATCACTAACTACCCTTTAGAAGGTGGTGATGAACCATCTTCTTGAACTGCTGCAGTTCATGAAGTTTAGGTACACCCATAATGCTTTTGGGAAGGGAGTTCCAGTTTTTTTGACTCAGCAACAGTAGAGTGCTGTTGAAGGAGCCTTGATGAGCAGCTGCAGTGCATCTTGTAGGGTCTACTCTGATGCCACTGTGTGCCGGTGGTGGAGGACGTGAATATATATTTAAAGTGGCAGATGGAATGCTGATCAATTGGACTTCTTTGTGCTGCTTGAGAGTTTTTGGAGTCATCCAAGCAAGTGGAAAGTATTTCATCACATTCTTGACTTGTGCCTTGCAGGGGTAGGTGATGGCGTAGTGGTATTGTTACTGGACTAGTAATCCAGTTCTAGTAATTCTCTAGGGACCTGGGTTCAAATTGTGCCATGGCAGATGGTGGAATTTGAATTCAATATAAAAAAAAAATTTAGAATTAAAATGGCCACAAAACCATTGTTAATTGTCATTAAAAACCCATCTGGTTCACTAATGCCCTTTAGGGAAGGAAACTGGCCTGTGACTCCAGACCCACAGCAATGTGGTTGACTCTTAAATGCCCTCTAAACAAGGGCAATTAGGGATGGCCAATAAATGCTGGCTTAGCCAGTGATGCCCACATCCAATGAGTTAAAAAAACAGATGGTGGGTGGGCTTTTATGAGTCAGGGGGTGAATTGCTTGCTGCAGAACTCCCAGCCTCTAACTTTTTCTTGTAGCCACAGTATTTAAATAGTTGGTCCAGTTAAGTTCTTGGTCATGTGTAACCTCCAGAATGTTGATAGTGGGGGATTCAGTAACAGTAATGCCGTTGAACATCAGGGAGAGATTCTATTTTGTTGGAGATGGTCATTATTTGGCATTTGCGTGGCACGAATGTTACTTGCCATTTATTAGTCCAAGCCTGAATGTTGTCCAGGTCTTGCTGCTTGCAGGCATGGACTACTTCAATAGCTGAGGAGTTGTGAATGGCACTGAAGACTGCGAACATCTTTATTTCTGACCATATGTTGGAGGGAAGGTCAGATGAAGATGGTTGGGCCTAGGACATTACCTCAAGAAATTCCTGCAGCAATGTCCCAGGACTGAGACAAACATCCCTATTTCTGACCTTATGTTGGAGGGAAGGTCAGCTGAAGATGGTTGGGCCTAGGGCACTACACAAGAAACTCCTGCAGTGATGCCTTGGGACTGAGAGTATTTGCCTGTAACAACCAAAGCCATCTTCCTTTGTGCAAGGTATGACTCCAAACAGTGGAGAATTTTTCCTCTGAATCCCATTGACTTCAATTTTGCTAGGACTCCTTTATGCCATGCTCGGTCAAATGCTGCCTTGAGGTCAGGGGCAGTCACACTCACCCCACCTCCTTTGTCAAAGTTTGAACCAAAGCTATAATAAAATAGGATCCAAGTGAATCCAACTGAGCGTTGGTAAGCAGTTTATTGCTGAATAAGTGCCACATAATAGGAATATCAATAACACCTTCCATCACTTTGCTGATAATTGAGAGTAGACTGATGGGGTAGTAATTGGTCACATTGGATTTTTTCTGCTTTTTGTGCACAGGACATATTTGGGCAATTTTTCATATTACTGGGTAGATGCCAGTGGCCAGTGTTGTAGTTGGAGTTGAGGCCAAGATCCGATCAGCTATGATTTTATTGAATGGTGGAGAAGGTTTGAGGAGCCATATGGTCTCCTCCTGCAACTATTTCTTATCTTCTTATGTAAATGCTTCAAATGTCTCTTTTGCACTCACATACCAGCCTCCACCATCATTAAGGAAGGGGTTGGTTTTGGAACTACCTCCTCTGTAATTGTCCAGCATCAATCATAGCTGAATGTGGCAGAATTGCAGAGCTTTGTTTTGATTCGTTGGTTGTGGGATCACATTGGACCACCTATGGATGTTTCTTCTATTGTTTAGTATGCATGTAGTCCTATGTTGCAGCTTCACCAGATTTACACCTCATTTTAGATATGCCTGCTATTGCCCCTGGCATGCTCTTCTGCAATCTTCATTGAACTGAGGTTGGCCCACTGGTGTGATGGTAATGGTAGAGCAAAGGATATGCTGGGCCAAGGGGTTACAGCTTGTGGTTGAATACAATTCTGTTGCTGCTGATGATGATCTGTAGCACCTCATGGATGCCCAATTTTGAACTACTAGATCTGTTCTGAATCCAGCTGACCGCAGTTGGGGCCTGGGGCATAATGTTTCATCCAAAAGATCTTCTTCACCTGTCTGTGTAGTACCAGGCAAAAGAAATTATAAAAAATGTCTACTTCCATCGGGATGATACCTCAAAAGGCGAAGGGCTAAAATTTCTTCAGTGCCATTACTCGGGCGCAGGTGTCTCAATTCACGGCCTGCCTGAGCTGGTTCCTGTGGTGGTTGACAGCAAGTAAATTTGCTGCTTTGTTCTGCTGAAAGGTCCCAGACTTCAAATGTTGGGCAGAATTTAATGCCCTCCACCATGGTGATTATGGTGGCAGGGAGGGCATTGAATTGGGCAGGAGGCTGGCATACGCCAGCATCCTGCCTCCACTTCGATTAAGTCCATGGTGGAAAGGTCTGTAGACGGTCTTCCCGCCCCACCACCAACTGAGGCACTTAAGTGGGCAATTAATGCCCAGCTAAGGCCCTTTTCCTGTTGCTACTGGCATTATCCCATCAGAGGGTGGGGAGTTCACCACGGGGAAAGTATGACGAGTAATCTTGTGCAGGGTTGCTTGCCAGTTCCTGGGGGAGGGGTGTCTCTCATTTAAAGACACGCAACGTTTGATGAGGGACCCAGTAAGGGGAAAGGAGGTCTTGTTGCGAGCCACCCATATGCCCCTGCTGCTGATCCCTCTACCCATTCTCTGTGACTCTCACTCCACAACCCCCAGCCTGCGAACCCCCATCCCCCTCCACCACTCTCACTATCACTCACTTGTGACCTGGGTCCAACCACAATTCTAGGCATCGGATGGATGTTATACCAGCAGCAGCCACATTCCCAGTAGTTCAATAGATCTTCTGGCCTCTGATTGGCCAGCAGCTCTCGGCAGGCAGGACCTCTGCCCCCGGGGTCCTTAACCCAAGAGGGGGCCCGCCTCTGCCATATCAACTTCTTGAGTGGCCTGTCACCTCCATTAAATGCTACCTATACACTCTGTTTCTCAGATGCTGCCTGATCTGCTGAGTCGTTCCAGTGTTTTTATTTCAGATTTGCAGCATACGCAGTTTTTGTGCTTTTGTATATGTGACCTGCCACTTGACTGAGTCCTAATTGCCTGTACTCACTGACCTTTTTTGGCTCCTGGTTAAGCAATGACTGGATTTTAAAACTCCCCTTCTTGTTATCAAATCCTTCCATAGCCTCACCTCTCCCTATCTCTGTAATCTCCTCCAACCCTTCCTTCAATTCTGGCCTCCTAAGCATCCCCAATTTTAATTGCTCCACCATTGGCGACCATTCTTTCAGTTGCCAAGGCTGAATAGCTGGAATTTCCTCCCTAAAACTCCCCCGTTTCTCTAGTTTGCTTTTCTCCTTTAAGATATTCCTTAAAACTTAACTCTTTGACCAAGCTTTTGGCCATCTGCCCTGATATCTTGGTGCTCAATTTTGTATTATAATTGTCCTGTAAAACACATTGGGAATTTTACCATATTAAAGGTGCTGTATAAATACACTTTGTTGTTGTGGTGCAGATCCTTTAAATTGAATTGAAAAACTACCAGCATGAGTCATGTTCGTATAAGCAGCTCATCAATTGCAAAGACAGGCAATCTAGTAGAGGCGCCTGCTATTTAAAGGCAACCAGCAATTACATGTAATTATGATCAGAGGAAAGTGAATTTCTGAAGCAGTATATAATATGATGCCATATAGGTCTCCTTCATCTTCTCCTTATATACAACTCGTTTATTCATGTACCCACTCTGCATGAAAACTTGGTGCTGCAATGCCCTACCAATCACTCATCAGCTACTGCTCACCCTTGCCCATAAGGACTAACCTTATCCTTTTACCTTACTTTTAGGTCCTTCAGATGGCTCGGGTCCTGAAGTTTCACCAAATGAGGAGGAGAACCCTCCCAAAGATGCAATCATTTTACCTTTCCGAGAACTTGCACTGAAACCGACATCGGTGTGCCACAGGCAGTGAGTTAGAAAGGTTTTCGCAGGGTAATTCTCAGAACACAAACAAGCAGGTGCAGATGGAAAGAGGTCAAGCTTTTATCCCAGCATTCGCCTTTCAACCTGCTTCGAGACATTGCTGGGCTACCATATTTAGCAATGCTGACTTCAAAAGTAAATGGTTAGCTGTGAAGTGCTTTGAGATGTTTTGAGCATGTGAAAGGTACTATGTATCTGCAGGTATTTTTCTTGGAGTAGTTTAAAAAATGAGTAGCATGGGAAGTGGAAATCTTCCAATGGTACAAGTTGCAGTTTCTCTTCTGAAGTTGAGGTTAAGTAAGAAACCTGGTATTTATTAACAGCTAATCACATTCTTATAGTGTCCCAAAGTAATTCACATACAATGAATTACTTGAAAAGTACAGCCACCATTATTGTTACGCGGGCAAACTCAGCAGCCAATAAGCACACCGGAGAGTTCCACAAACAATAAACTAGATGAATTATTAGCTAATCTGTTTGATGGAAGAACGTTGTACAGAACACATTTTCTCTAAACAGTGCCACAGAATCTGTTACAACCACCTGGAATGGCTAATGGGGCTTTGTTTAATGTCTGAATTCAACAATACACCAAGTTGTTAGACTAGTTTATGTACTATAAACCCTGTTGTGGGATTTGATCCCACAAATCACTAACAGAAAGGCCAGTTGAAGCAAACTAATGTTAGAATTGAGTTATCTGGTCAGCGTCTTTTTTTAAGTTATCTATCACAATGCTTTCCATTATTCATCTGTCTGCTGACTCAATTATACAATTTTAATTGAATCTAAACACTATCTTCATGGAATCAGCATGTCATGCCTACTGAAAATAGAAGATACTACTTATGCTTTCCCACATTTTTTTCTTTTTATCATTTTTAGTGAATGCTAACAGCAGCAAATAGAACATGTTTCTGTCATAAAGCTATTAATGTATATATTATTGGACAATATTTTTATTTTAAAATAGAGGTTTTGTCTGTGGGTGTGTCTTAATTGGATTAAAGACAGCTAGTCTGGGTGCTTTGATGTGTACTAATTTTGAGATGTAAACAGAGGGGTAGAGTGTATTTTTTGAATAGGGCATTCAAGGAGGCGAGTGAAATCTAGCACCTAGCTTGCAGAGGCCAAGCAATATTTTTATATTACTAATAAATCTGGCACCATGAAAAAGGTTTTATTGTTAGAAGAGGTTGGTGATACAATGAGAGTTTACATTCAATGAGCTGTGTTAGGTATAACCGATAGCAGTTTGGCAGAGGCAATGTAAGATCAAAGCAGCTGTAAGCCTCCAACTGTCTCCAAAGGAACCAAAGTGAAAAGAACCTCATTTTAAATTCGTAAGGCGAAAATGCTTTGCCTGGTGTCTGGTTAAGTCTATGGGTTGCTGTTACCTTAATGGAGATTAGTTTGGGAATTTGTTATAAGTTATGATAGTAGTAATTTGTAGCCATGTGTATATATTTAACTTGTGTAAATTAATAAAATGTTTCATTTACTTTTATATAAAACCTCTCGAGAACTGGTAGCCTGATTCCAGAGTTGCATCTCAAACATAACACTTAAAAATATAGGTTATGACAGTTGTTTAAAACTCCCCTCTGGGATTTTTAAAGAACTCAGCTTTACTGAAAGGCTGGGTCATAACATTTCTATGTTTTTACACCCAGATTAGCATCAAGTTAAATGGGGTGTAGGTCAGTTAAGCTCAGAGGTGAGCCATCTTCTGCACCAGTGACTATACCCCATGTTACCCATTCTGTAATTTGGCATTAGTTCAGTGTAAAGTTGGTGCAAATTTTCATCCAAATGACCTGGGTTGGTGAGAGATAAATTGAAATTGTGCTAAGCCATTCTCACTTCTCATTTAACATCATTAGAGAAAGAGAAGCTCTCATATTAAATTAGTCTTCATGCTTAAATGATGTAACTTCCGCCTCTCATCCCAAAATCTGAAGCAAAATATATTAGACACCCTCAAACTAGTTCTCAATTTCCAAATGTAAAAATTCCCCTACTTTAACACCTTTAAGGTTTGAGCATCATTAAAGGATTGTTAGCTTGGTTTTGCTGGTAGCATCTTCATCTCAAACTCTAATCTAGAATTGAGTACAGCTCAGCTGAACACTCTAGTCTGGTACTGAGGGGGGTGCTATGTTATTGGACATGTTATCCTTTGGATTAGATATTAAACTGAGATTATGGTCTGGGTAGCTACATAACAATATCACTCCACTTCAAACTGCTTATAACATGCTTTGCAAATATTGTCTCTTATTAAGTGAGATCAGCTGCTTGAAAAATTCTGCCTTTGTCCAATAATTTGATTATATTCTACACATTAAGGCATCCACAAGATGCCTTTCACCTTTCAAGATTACACCAGGCTTACTTTAAATGGGGTTGGGGCGATGGTATGGTAAGGGAATTAATTCTGACTCTTGTGTGATAATGTAAAATGGGTAATAGCAAATCGGCCGTCAGTTTTGCGTCTCTTCTGATTTGCTTTTCACTGAAATCAATTAAGAAATCATTAAGATCTAATACAGGTTGCCAACTTGCTACCATCTATTTTAGAGTATTGTACAAAGTCAAAAATATTCCTGGAACTTTGAGAAATGTGTGCTGACTAATTATAATACTGCTGCACTAATCAAGAAAGTAAATTCCTAAAAGTAAGTTATCAATTATTCAGTCATTAGAGTGTCCAAATGCTTGCAAAAAGAGAATGCGTTGTATCATTATTTTAATGGTATATAAATATGCTGGTGAATTTAATTACTGCTTAATGGTCCATATCACAGATTTGTATTTCATAACCACCAGGGAGCTTAGGAATTTTGAGATGAGAAAAGATCAACTTCTATCTCGTTTGCCTTCTGCCATTCCGGTAGTCACATTCCACAATGATAATTGAGTTATTAACTAATCAATCTCTATTAATTAGTCTACAACAAATATAGACATGAGATGAAGAAAGCATCAATGTTGGAAAACTTTAGGAACCATAGGTCTGTTACTCCCATGCATTTTACTCCTGTCATCTGTCATGACTCAAATTATTAATATAGAACATCCCAAGATATTATTGCCTGAAAAAAATCTATCTAATTTGTGATTGAATAAATCAACATTATCTTCTTTAAATATTCCCCTATTACTGTCACTCTAGGAAGCCTGTTCTATAAGCTTACTACTCATTCTTGTAATGTTTCTATAATGCCAGGGTAAGCATCTCATTCCTCCCCACACTCCTGCAATTTTCATAGAGCTGGGGCTCTTAAGGGCACAAGGTTCATGATCCCTCAAAAAAATTGTGAGCCATAGTCTTAATTCGGGAACCTTTTGAAAAGTATGTTTAAAAGGTTTTAGCAATGCCTATCCATGCCTCTATGCCACGCCCATGCACCCCATGCCACCTCCATGCTCTCCCTGCCCTCCCTGCCCCCCTCCATGTCCCTTCCATGGACCCCCCTACATCCTCCATGCCCACTCACTCAGTATTCACTATGGAACCAATGAGCTATATCATAACAATGGCGAGTCTTGAGGTGCACTTAAAAAAACATTCAGAAGTTTGCTTTGAAAAACATTGTTGCTCTTACAACATTTTAAAAGTGTCTAAGCCATTATAGTATCAATAACTGAAAATTTACTACACTTCATACCTTTTAATCTTGTTTAAATTGAAGGAAAGAGCTCAAAGAAAGAAAAACTTAGTATAACCTCAAAGATTTCGATAAATCAAAGCAACACTCCACTTCCACCTATGAAAACAGACCCCTGCTGAGCTAATCTATTAATAAGTCTTATAGCTCAGCCATATCTTCATAATAAGGCCATCTGGAGAAACAGATGCCTGTCTATTTGCTTCTGCTGATACACAGGTGGCCTCATTATGAATTCTTGGTTGAGCGCCAAGACTAGTTAGATTCCAACTGAAGTAGTGGGCGGTGTCTGCCAATCTGGAATATAAGTTACGTGGCGGGAGCAGAAATGAGAGTGACTTCCCTTGGGTGCAGGACACCTGGCCACACGCGATCCCATGCTGCTCAGCTCACTACATTTGCATGTGTGAGGAGCATGGCAAACATTGCAACGGGTGCAGGCAGGAAGTCACTGTCCACACCCTTACCTCATAGGGTTGAATGTGCTGGCACTATATTCAAAGGGCACTTCGACAAGCATTCACTCACGGCAAGCCATGAGTTCCAGAATCTTGATCCATCAGAATGTGAGAGAGCAGAAAATATGTGGCCCCACAGTTCAGTGATGCCACCCTACAGGTTGTCCTCTAGGCCATCCAGGAAAGGCGGGAGATCCTGTTTCCCAGAGATGGCAGCAGGAGGCCCTCCCATCTGACTATAGCAGCCTGGGTGGAGTTTGCAGGGGAGGTTAGCGTCTGTGGGACCCACAAAAGAACCAGCATGCAGTGCCAAAAACAGATGAACAATCAGTGGTGCTCCACCAGGATAAGGGGTGCCTTCTACTCACTGCAAAGTGACATGCATAAAGGCATCAGGCAGTAGAAGTGTGTGAATACAAAGGGATGATGGATAGGAGTTTGGATTGCAGGACTCAGCAGCAGATGGGATATGTACACTGGATGCTTGCCAACCACTTCATGCTGTTAATATTCTATCAATTGCAGGACATTGTGCTTGTTAATCACTTTCTGGGGAGGGCCCAGGAGCTGGCATATGCACGCATGCTCCTAAACTGCTCATGCACCCATTGGGATGACACTCAATCTTTCTGTCTGTCTGCAGGACAAGAACACGAACTACAGGACGGACATTGTTTTAATAAGGGAGCCTGCTTAGGCATCCACTAAACCTTTTTCTTCTCCATTCCAGAAAGTACCAGCAAGAAAAGGGAAAGTAAAAGGACCCAGATGAAAGGAACCCAGCTCCGCCAGCACCTCTGAGGATGATAACTCGGAATCCTCAGAGGATGCACCATCATGGCGCTTGCCTGCATTCTCCACCAGCATAGAGATATGCACCTTGGTGGGTGCACATTGTAGAATAGGCTCACGGTCACAATCTGGTGGGCACATCACTGACATGGGTCCACAGCTGGTAGAGGAAGTGACAACCAAGGTCTCTGACATTCAGAGGACCGCTGGGGACCAGGCCCCTGCTGAACACCATGTAGATGACAAGCCTCTGGACTCGGCCATCAGATACATGTTGGAGATGCAGAGACAGACAGGGCAACATCAGGCCGAGATGCCAGAGGCCAAGCACAAACTGGTCCAAAGGTTGGAGGAGTCCATCCATGTTCTGTCTGCTGTCGTGTCCCTGGCATGTGAGTGCTTGCTTCTTCCATGGAAAAAGTGGCAGCCGCCTTGGACAACCCAGTCCAGCAGAACACATAGTGGCTGCCGGATATGCAGTTGGATCTGCACTACGTTGCTCTAGCCATGGGTGCAGTGCAGCAGTGGCTAGGCAAGAGGGAGAAGGGGCATCTTGACCTTCCTCCAGGTGCCCCTTCACCTTAAGGAGTCAGCAAGGTGCCATCACACTCCAACAGGGAGGAGGAGCGTCCACAATTAAGCAACCAATGGGGGATTGATCCCAGGACACTCCAAGGGTGCCCTGTCGCTCAACATCCCCTCCTCCAGTGACCCCATCGCCTCCAGCAGGTCAGGCTGAGGACAGTGCACCTGCACTTGTGCAGGAGACCCTTAGTCAGCTAGAGAGCTCCACACCTCAGGTCACTAGAGGATTCCTGCCAAAGTCATCACAGGTAACAGGGCATAGCAGTTAGCAGGCTCCCTCCACCTCAGCTGGTTGTTGAGGCTGCATCTAGGCATAGCAGTATAGTGGTAGAAAAAGAAAGATAAGGAAGTTTTGAAGGCAAATAGATGGCATGGGTGTAAAACCATTGTATATAGCTTTGGGACTTGTAAATATATGTTCACTTGCACTGTTTAGAATTGTACTGGATTCTTATCTTGCTGCTAATTTCTTCAATAGTTGTGGGCATTTAAGGGCATAGAACTTGGTTCCGCATCAGAGTCCGATAATGTCCTCCTATAGAGTCACTTCTCTCACATTAAATGACAATGCATATGACCTGGCCATCATTTGTGATGTGCGGGTTGGGTACACATCATGTAATCCATTACCTGCAGCTCACCAGGTTCTGAGCTCTGAGATTGATTTCTGTGCAGAGTATGCAGTGAAGTCATTGCACCTCCTGCTGCTGGTGCCCTGATATAAGATGTGGGTTGATGTAAGGAGTCCTCAAGGTGAATGAAACAGGCTATGTGAGTGGCAAGGAACATTGTAGATGCAGTGTGAGGATTAAAAGAGTGAAGCTCTCCACTGTGGCCTGAACAGTAGAAAGCCAGAGGCTTCCCTAGATGTTAGGAGAATGATGAGGTGTGCATGTGTAATCGTTCCTGGCTGATCTTGTTCAAATGTAATATTCAGCTAACATACATGTGAAGGCTGCAAGTAAGGAGACAACGGGCATGTTGGCCTTGAATACAAGAGGGATTGAGTGTAGGATTGAAGAGGTTTGCTGCAGTTGACTGTAGTCTTTGTGAAACCTCAGATGAAGAATTGTTTGGCCGGCTCATCTCCTTATCAAGAGTAGGAATAGGCCTTGTGTAAAGGGATTGTAACCAAAGTGCACTGGACTTCATTAAAGGACCGTGGCATTTTCCCATGAGGTGGGAGCAAGTAGAATGGGCCTGTGCGCTGGACTGTGAGGAGGTCTGAGAAACCATCCATGTGAGGCATTAAGAGCTCCTACAGGGTCCTGCAGGGTTCATACAGGAAAGATTTTAACCTGGTTGGGGTGTCCAAGATGATGGAACACAGTCTCTCAGTAATACTAAGGCCATCTAGTATGGAGATTTGAAGGACTCTCTGCAATCGGAGGGTTGTGAGTGGTTGATTCTCCACATCCTTTGATGCAGTTGAGGCACTGCCAGTGAGTGGACTTCAAAGTTACTTCGATACGTTTTGGGATGATAAACCTGCCAAAGGATATGGGGTTACTGTGGGTGAGTGCTGATCAGGGGCCAGTTACAAGAACTTCCCTGATCAAGAGCACAGAGGAGCAATCTCGAGTGGCCAAATAACCTACTCATGTTGTCTTGCCAGTACACACGTGTCTCTGGTACCAGCTGAAAGAGCTCTCTGCGAGGTCCACTCCCCATTGGGAGCAGGAGTGAGAGTGATTATGAGTGTATCCCTGCCGAGGTAAGAAATCATGTTGCTTTCAATGTGTTGTGTGCGGACTTTGTGAGGGCATGGGAAAAATTTCATTTCTAATTACAGGTGCCTGAGGAGAACAGTGTCCTGTGCAGGTTCTGATGTGCACATTTGGTGCAAGGGGTCTCTATATCAGCACAGTTTGGCACGTGCAGTGGATCACACCACCAGCAGGGCTGTCGTTAAGTCGTGCAATTTAATTCAGCTGTCATAAAGCAAGGTACACGAGAGCAAACTACAATATGTGTTACAAATAAGGAGCCGTGGCCTGACAGCCAGCAGAGGGTTGAAAACCAAATAGTATAGGAGAAGTATTGGCAGCTTACTCTGCCTGGAATCCGTTAGATATCAAATTATCACAGGCCTGTCTATTATGTCGTACCCTTGTGACATGCCAAGAAGGCATGAAGAAAAAAAATCTTAAAAATTTGTTTCTCTTCCATATTATCTTGTTTAAATTCCATTTTTACTGAAGGACAAAGGCTAGCTCATGGACCTCCTGGAATGTGACACCCCTTGCATTGTATGAACATTCCAGCCAAGCCAACACAAAGGACCAGTAGCTAAGATGCCTGCACCAGCCACTTCTGGGCAAAGGCAGAGCTATTGTGACTCTTCATTTCCAACTTTGTGCTAATGGTTCCACAGTTATCTGTTCAAAATACGATGGGTTTTAGTGAGGATCTTAAGGTACATCATTAGTTGAATGGCTCATCCGGAACCCACCCTGAAAAATGATCGAGACTTGAGCTGTTTGAATTGCTGGTGAAGGGCATCCTAAAGGCCCACAAATGCGAGCTCCTTGCATCTGTAACCGATTGTGCATGGAGACATTGCACATTGACCGGGGTAATGAGAACCCTCCCTTAAACACTATTCAGTTTGCTTCCGTTACCCTCGAGACTCTATAGAGAGACCATCGCTTTAGTAGCACAGAAATACTTATCCTTGTCAGCCCTTGTCAGCCATGCCCATTTACCTAGGAGGATGGAGCTTTGGAGTTGGGACTTTGCTGCTGTCCTCCAGCTGTGCCCCTTTGAGGCATCCACCTCCCCCGTTCCATCCCTACCTCAGACAGCAGCAAACAATGAACGGCAGGTCTCAGATCTTGATGGCTTCTCATTGGAATTTGATCCATTAGTCATGGAACAATGTTGGTATATTGGTAACTTGCTGCACTCCGTTCTCTCAGGTCCAATCCTGACATTGTCATCAAACCTGCTGACAAGGGTGGTGCTGTTGTTGTCTGGCGCACTGACCTCTACCTCGCAGAGGCTGAGTGTCAACTCGCAGACACCTCCTCCTACCTCTCCCTGGACCATGACCCCACCACTGAACATCAAGCCATTGTTTCCAGGACTGTTACTGACCTCATCTCCTCTGGAGATCTTCCTTCCACAGCTTCCATCCTGATAATCTCCCAACCTCGGACGGCCCGCTTCTACCTCCTACCCAAAATCCACAAACAGAACTGTCCCGGGAGACCGATCATGTCAGCCTGTTCCTGCCCCACAGAACTAATTTCTTGCTATGTTGACTCCATTCTCTCTCCCCTTGTCCAGTCCCTTCCCACCTACATCCATGATTCCTCTGACACCCTACATCATATCAACAAGTTCCAGTTCCCTGGCCCCAACCGCTTCCTCTTCTCCATGGACGTCCAATCCCTCTACACCTCCATCCCCCACCGGGATGGTCTGATGGCCCTTAGCTTCTTCCTTGAACAGAGGTCCAAACAATCTCCATCCACCACTACTCTCCTCCGTCTGGCTGAACTTGTTCTCACACTGAACAATTTCTCCTTAAACTCCTCTCACTTCCTCCAAATAAAAGGTGTGGCTATGGGTACCCGCATGGGCCCCAGCTATGCCTGTCTTTTTATGCGGTATGTGGAACATTCCTTGTTCCAGTCCTACTCTGGCCCCCTCCCACAACTATTTATCCGGTACATTGATGATTACTTCGGTGCTGCTTCATGCTCTCGTCTGGACCTGGAAAAATTTATTAATTTTGCTTCCAATTTCCACCCCTCCATCATTTTCACATGGTCCATCTCTGACACTTCCCTTCCCTTCCTTGACCTCTCTGTCTCAACTTCTGGTGATAGACTGTCCACCAATATCCATTACAAGCCTACTGACTCCCACAGCTACCTCGACTACAGCTCCTCACACCCCACTTCCTGTAAGGACTCCATCCCATTCTCTCAGTTCCTTCGCCTCCGTCGCATCTGTTCTGATGATGCCACTTTCAAAAACAGTTCCTCTGACATGTCCTCATTCTTCCTTAACCGAGGTTTTCCACCCACGGTAGTTGACAGGGCCCTCAACCGTGTCCAGCCCATCTCCCGCACATCCTCCCTCACGCCTTCTCCTCCCTCCCAGAAACATGATAGGGTCCCCCTTGTCCTCACTTATCACCCCACCAGCCTCCGCATTTAAAGGATCATCCTCCGCCATTTCCGCCAAATCCAGCATGATGCCACCACCAAACACATCTTCCCTTCACCCCCCGGCGGCATTCCGTAGGGATCGTTCCCTCCGTGACACCCTGGTCCACTCCTCCATCACCCCCTACACCTGAACCCCCTCCCACGGCACCTTCCCATGCAACCGCAGAAGGTGCAACACCTGCCCCTTTACTTCCCCTCTCCTCATCGTCCAAGAGCCCAAACACTCTTTTGAAGTGAAGCAGCATTTCACTTGCACTTCCCTCAACTTAGTCTACTGCAATCGTTGCTCCCAATGCAGTTTCCTCTACATTGGAGAGACCAAACGCAGACTGGGTGACCGCTTTGCAGAACACCTTCAGTCTGTCCGCAAGCATTACCCAGACCTCCCTGTCGCTTGCCATTTCAACACTCCACCCTGCTCTCATGCCCACATGTCCGTCCTTGGCTTGCTGCATTGTTCCAGTGAAGCTCAACGCAAACTGGAGGAACAGCACCTCATCTTCCGACTAGACACTTTACAGCCTTCGGACTGAATATTGAGTTCAACAATTTTAGATCATGAACTCTCTCCTCCATCCCCACCCCCTTTCCGATTTTCCCCCGCCTTTTTGTTTTTTCCAATAATTTATATAGATTTTTCTTTTCCCACCTATTTCCATTACATTTAAATGTATTTCCATCCATTGTTTTATCTCTACCTTTTAGCCTTTTTAGTATTCCTTCACCCCACCCCACCCCCACTAGGGCTATCTGTGCCTTGCTCATCCTGCTTTCTACCCTTAATTAGCACATTCCTTTAGATAATATCACCACCTTCAACACCTCTTTGTCCTTTTGTCTCTATCCTGCTCTTCTTGTCCCACCACCCCCCCCACCACCACCTTAAACCAGCTTATATTTCACCTCTTTTCTATATTTCCTTAGCTCTCTTGAAGAGTCATGTGGACTTGAAATGTTAACTGTGTTCCTCTCCACAGATGCTGCCAGACCTGCTGAGTTTTTCCAGGTATTTTTGTTTTTGTTTTGGATTTTCAGCATCCGCAGTTTTTTGCTTTTATCCTGGTATATTGGGCCTTGGAACCTGGAGAACAGAACTCAGCGGAGCCTGGTTCTTCATGGAGTGGACTAATAATTATTAGGGTGCCCCTTTATTCTACCCAAAGAAACAAAGCAATAACTCCTCCCACCGTGAAAAGAGACCTTTCCCATGTTGAATGCTTGTGAGGTTTTATGAACTGCGCAACAACATTGAAAGCTTCAGCATGGTGCGTGTGAAGCCTGTCAGTGTGTCAAGCACTTGCTACCCTCCCCCTGTTGCCAATATGTCCCTCCCACCCTACTACACTTTGACCGCCTTGTCATTCCTCTCCCTCCTGTAAGCCTGGACCCTGTTATTATCTATGTGGATATTCCTGCTCTTCCCCTGACCCCATAACTGTCGATTTGCCCAAGCTTCTCCTTACTCTGATCTGTCACATTCTTGAGGTTAGCTGTACCCTGACTTTCCGTGACCACCTCCCACCATGAGACCATCCACTACCCAGCCTTGAGCCTTAGCACTTTGACCCTACCTGATCCAACTCCCTGCTCTGACTGCGACTGTACCCTCTGCCTCCCAGTACCCTTATTCAAATCCTCAAAATCAAATTCTTGAGCTCAGCGACTCCAGCCTTTAGACCCATCACTCTGCGACACTCACGGCCCAGAGAGCTCATCCACCACCTTAAAATGGGATTAAGGCATGCATGGCATGATTACCCTCCCTACATGCTCTGGACAGCCTGGCCTGGACGCCTTCCTAAACAGCCCTGGACAGTCTGGTTTTCTTCCCCGGACACCCTCCCTCCCTTCCCCGCTGATCCTGCCTCCGTTGCCCAGGCTTTGCTCCACCCTTTCCCGCAGACCCTGCCTCCTTGCCCAGCCTTCGCTTCACTCTTCCCTGCTGACTCCGCCTCCCTTGTTACAGCCTTTGCTCAGTTGGACTACCGGCAGCCAATCTCAATCAAGGGGCAGACATATGCATTCGTAAATGTGAATGTTCAAATTTCCCACTGGCGGAGAACGAAGTATGGAGGGGGCACTTCATTCTGATGAGTTTGCCTTTTAATGAGCATGCACAACATTCTAATGCATGCGAAAGGGTTTCCCCACACTGTTCGTCGGGAAGCTCGACCCACCTTTAAAATCCTGAGAACTTAATTGCAAAAGTTCATTCCACCATCGGGAAACTAATTTTTTGCCTCCCCCTAAATTAAGTTCCCCCACCCGCCAAGTTTTCCGTTTGAGGCAGGCCCGAAAGATTCTGTTCATTGTGTCCAAGGCTGGCGCTGCAATTTAGGAAGGATATTACTGAAGGCTTCAGATCACCCTTGAGAAGGTGGTGGTGAGCTGCCTTCTTGAACCGCTGCAGTCCATGTGATGTAGCTACACCTACAGTGCTGTTAGGGAGTAAGTTCCAGGATTTTAACATATCGACTGAAGGAATGGCAATATATTTCCAAGTCAGGATGGTGAGTGGCTTGGAGTGGAACTTCCAGTGGAACATGTTCCCACGTATCTTCTGACCTTCCAGATGATAGTGCTTATGGGTTTGGATGTGGACTTTCAGTGGCAAGGATAGACTGGAGAAGCTGGAGCTATTCCCCTTGGAGAAGAGAAGATTGAGAGCAGATTTGATAAAGGAAATCAAATTCATGAAGGTCTGGACAAAATAGATAGAAAGTAAAATGCAACGCAAGCATTGGCGGAAGGGTCAAAAACTAATGGACACAGATTTAAGACAATTGGCAAAACAACTAATAGTGACATAAGGAAATGTATTTTTATGCAGTGCACGGTTAAGATCTGGAATGCACTCCAGAGAATGTGGTAGAGGTAGATTCAATCATGGCTTTCAAAAGAGAATTGAATAAGCAAATGAAGGGAATACAGTTGCAGAATGATGGGGTTGGAGCAGTGGACTGAAACTAGCTAAATTGCTCTTGCAAAGAGCGGGCATGGACTTGCCATCTGAATGGCCTTCTTCAGTGTTGTAACCTTTCTATAATTCTACTTAACCTTTATTTCATTATTTGCCTTGCCTTTTGGTCACACTCTGTTCTGTGGACTTAGAATCATTAAAGGGTTTTCTTGAAAAATAATTCCATATATTCTAGAACTCCTTACATAAATGAGGAGTAGACCAACACATCCTTGCTGTGAATTTAGACAACCATACTGATGATCATAAGTTTCTTGCTTACAAGTAATAAAGTAGTTGCAGAATACTTCCATTCGTAATTTAGCAAGCCACTTAACCAAATTGGAAGCATATTAAACTCTGAAAATGTTTTTTGTTTGTTGTGGGGTGGCTAAGTTGTACTGTAAGAAATAGAGTTGATCTGCAGACACTTCTTAAGTGGAAACATAAAGTTTATTTACACTGTACTCAGCAGCAACTACACGTGTGCTTTCAACTCCAACTCTATCTCTACGCTGACTGCTGAGGTAGCCCATGCTACTCTCCTATTGGTTACTACAGATCATGTGATCTTTCTCAACAAGTATTATTCTTAAAGGTACACTACACACTAAATAAGACCATGATTATTACATTCCCCCCCCCTTTAACTCAGCTCTACATATTATATTTACAAGTGCATATTTTTCAAGACAACAATATTTACACTGGGTAAGGAGTTTACAAGTTCAGTCTTTCAGGTGGTTTCCTGGTACGTGCAGCTCCACAACTTCAGACTCTTTGTCAGGAACCTCCTTTTCCAGAGTTGCCTGAACATCAGGTGCTTCGATGGGCACTTGCAGTTCTGTATCCTCAACTCATACAGGAACTTCAGACACGTCAGCCTCAAGAGGAAATGCTGACCCAATCATGGTCACTGGTGGAAACAAATCTTGGTGATTTGTCTCTCTCTTCCTTAAATGGTCCACATGTTTATGGATGATCCGGCCTTCCACCTCCACGTGGTAAGATAGAGGTCCAGTCACCGCATTTATTTTACCCGGTAAACACATTGGTCCTTCCCCGACATTTTTCATGTAGATCGGCTCTCCCATGGTAAATTTCCTCTTGTGACTATGCCAGTCATGTCTTGTTTTCTGGCTTCCCTGACTCTTTTCCACCTTCCCCTCAGTGGCTGAGTCTCTCTTTTTTGCGTCACTTTTGCTTGAGGTTTCCCGCCCGATGTGGAGGACAGTGCCATTTTGTGAACCTATTACAGTGCTTTCCATGGCAATCACTATCTCTAGCGCCCTCTCGAAATCCAGATACACTTTGGACAATAATATTTTCTGAATAGTGTCCTCTTTCACATCACACACTAAACAATTTCTGAGCATGTCGTTCAGAGTCATACCGAACTCACAATATTCCAATAGCTGCTTCAAATTTGCCACATAGCATGCAATTGTCTCACCTGGGGCTCTGTTTTGCGAACCATAAACCTGAACCTCTGCATTGTGACTGAGGGCTCAGGTTGAAAGTGACCCTTCACGAGGTCCACCAATTCATCGAAATTCTTTGAATCTGGGTCACTGGGTGCTGTCAAACTTTGAATCAAACCATAGGTTTTGCTCCCATAAGTACTCAAGAGAATCGCTCGCCATTTCTCTTCCCCTCTCTTCCTCTCGTTTACTTGAAAAAAGAATGTGAGGCTTTGTATGTATCGAGACCAATTGTCTGTGGCTGGTTTAAAAGGATCAATTCTCCCAAATTGTGGCATTTTGAGAGAGGAGATAACTTCTTCAATTCTAACAGAGCTTGCTACTTATAAACACTGGGCCAGGTACAGCGCCAATTTCTTTTAAATTTGATTTCTCCTGTTCAATCCTGTTTTATCCTCATCGCCAGTTTGTTGTAAGAGTGGCCAAGTTGTACCAAAAGTATTAAAGTTGATCTGCAGCCACTTCTTAAGTGGAAACATAAATTTTGTTTACAATGTACTCAGCATCAACTACACATGTGCTTTCAACTCCAACTCTATCTCTGCACTGTCTGCTGAGGTAGCCCACGCTACTCTCCTATTGATTACTACAGGTTATGTGATCTTTCCTAGCAAGTATTATTATTAAAGGTACACTAAATAAAACCATAATTACTACATTGTTGAAATCCCACTCCACGACTTGAGCATTCTATCTAATATTTCCACTGCATTATGGCACACAGGAAGTGCTGATTGCCAGGGGTGCCAATCATCAAATACAAGCTAAACCAAGTTCCAATGGTAAATTTGAAAGATAAAGAGAACAGGATTTTTCCTGTTTTTAAAGCAACATTCTTACTCCACCATTAAAAGCATATTAATTTATCATTTGGCTCTTTTTTTCTTTGTGGTACCTGTAGAGTAAAGGGTCAACATTAGAAGCATACATGATACTGATGTAATAATGATGTCAGATCACATGGCTGAGGAGTAAGAGATCTTGAAGCGAGCTGAAGCTCTTCTGGAGGTCCAAATATGTAAATGCTTGCTGTAAATAAATAGTTCTGGTAAAAAAAGACTATGGCTAGGATTTTCTGTGCCCGCTGGCGTCGGGCGTGTTCGTTGGCATGAGTGGACAATATGGCAAGAAGACGAGAAATCAGTTTTGTGATGTCATGAAACCATTTTGCAATCGTCCGCTCCGCCCGCCGATGATGGGCCGCATTTCCCAACATCGGGAACCTCATTGTAATATATCATTATAAGGCCAGCTCACCAGAATCGTCCTGCCACCCCCACCCCTCCACCCCTGGCCAGGCCCAGGAGCAGGCTAACAAGGAGGCCCTCTGCAACGGGTGGTCAAAGATCAGGAATGTGAAGCTTAAGTGCAAACAAAATTTTGAGCAAGCCTATTGTTTGCTTGATTGCAGCCCTTGTGGAACTATTACTGGCATGGTGCCTTTCTTCGGTCTCACTATGAGTGTTCCTGACTGGCGTCATTAGCCCTATCACCGAGGATCCCTGGATCTCTGCATATGGATAGAACAAATGTGACACCTGGGAGATCTGAAGCACATGTTGCCTGGGAATCAGGAATAGAACTGCAGAATTTGCTTCCAATGGTTCTACACTATTTGCACATTAATGGAAAGGAATTCTATTCAATCAATGAGTGATGCCGGTTGGTCAGATAGAGCTTTTATGGCCATATGTATACAACTGATGACACCCTGCACAGCTATGGCAGAGAATCCTATGCAGCTCCCAGCCTTGCACTCGGGGTCTGTGTGATCGTATGAAGTCACCAGTCCTCTTGAACAACGCACTGGTGACCTTCTTCATTCAGCGGTGTGCTGCCACCTGGGATCTCCCACATGGGATCCTTGGAAGGGTCTGGAGGCAAACAAGTTGAGGGCTGTGGTAACTATGAGCATCACTCACATAATCCCACTGGATGCAGGTCGTCCTGCATCGTGGCACACAGCTTGGTGACTATTTCCCTGGAGAGGCGGAGTATTTTCTGGCATGCATCTCAGACATCTGGAGGTCGTTCAATCTGGTCCTGAAGACCCTGGTTCGTGTTGCTACCCTTCACCTTCCTTTCCCCTGCTGCTATCCGCCTGGGCCTGGCCTTGAGGTAGTTCCTACCCAGTTGCAGTTTGTCTTTCCTGCTGTTACTGCAGCAAAGACAATGGCAGTTCTGCACCATGGAGTTGCCCTTCTGTGCTCACCTCCTCCAGTCCCTGTAGGTGCAGCAGGACTGGGTGGAAGATTCCCATCTTTATGAAGTCACATCCTTTATTGGCTGATAGCCTTGAATGTGCTGATCCCGTTTTCAGCCCTCAGCACCTCCAGTCTGAGATTTCCCTTGAGGCTCTGTCCCTTCAGCTCCTCAGACCTGCCCCTCTCATTTCACCAAATGTTTTCCTTCTCTCTCTCCTCACTTGAATGGAAGGCAGAGCAACTTTCCAACTGAAAGTCAGAGATGCCGCCTGTAAACCACTGGCTTTTAATGTTCGGGTTTCTGACAGCATGGGATCCCTGTACTCCTCCAGTTAAACTCGCGAGGCAGCATAAAATTCAAAGGTAAGCAAATTTTACTTAACAACCTTGTCAATGAGCTCAACTAGCTTCCTACCACTTCAGAGTGGCGTTGCCACCCCACTTCCTTCCCGCCACTTACTTATTGGCATTCCGTATTTTTGCCATTGGGACTCGACGCAAGTCCTCCTGCACGATTCAGCGGCCCCCCCACCATACTTCCCACTCTTGAGGGCTTCATTAAACACCATCCTAAACCGCACTCTAGTAAAACCTCTGAAATAGTTACACCGCGTTGCCCTAACTCATTGTTTTACCTGGGTGCAGTCGCACAATGGGAATATTACTGGACTAGTAATCCAGAGGCCTAGAGAAATGATCCAGAAATATAACTTAAAATCACATTGCAGAAGATGGGAAATTTAAATTCAATTAACTAAATAAATCTGGAATAAAAAGCTAGCATCAACAATCAGTAAACAGAGTTTGACCTTTCAACAGAACTAGAAAATGACTGAAAACCTTTAAGCAGAGTCAGGGAGGAAGGGGCTTGCATGCTGCAGGAATGCAGCAGAAGAAATACAGGTAACCTCCAGCTTTAACATTAAAATCAACACATTTAGATCTTAATCATGGCTCCTATTTTCTGTCAGACAGCAAATGCTGGCAACGAAGGACTGCTGCACCACAGCCACTGGAAGTCACTTGTACTTATGGTGGGAATTCCCTTTTGGGACACAGCCAGTGATGAGATCCTCACCCTTGGGGGCCTTAGCTGCCCTTCTTCTGCCATGTTGCTGCATAACATTTGATAACTCTCGTTATCAAATTTTCCATGCTTCCCTCACCCTCTGCCTTAGCTACTTACACATCTTCTGGGTTTTATTTTCCTTTCCTTATCTCATGATCACTTCATTTTGACTTGCGCCATCATTCCTTTTGTCGTTGATTGATCCTGCGCTCCAATTTAGGACAGACCTTTCCTTTTGTTCTTTCTCTTTCCTCTGGCTCTGCACTTTCTTAAAAGTGATTCATCTCTAACATCATCCAATGCTAATGAAAGGCCAGCCACCTGAATAATTAATGTTGATTATATTAATGTGATTTAGACATGTTTCATTCTTAAGTATCAAATATAAAGCACTTGCTTGTCTAGTTGAATGCTGCATTCCATAAATGAATAAAATACTTGTCGGGGGGATGAGGGGGTGAACTTGGCAGTCATTGGCATTGGCTAACCCCTGAAAACAGGCCTGAGTTTTGCTGTATGAGACTAACCTGTGTCCATTCATTAAATTCTTGTTTTATCTGATTGCTGTGTGCAGCCAGTGCTACCCACATGTTCATTGGCTGCATGCATCACCAGGGGCTCAATTAATTGGGCCATTAGAGCTATTTAAGACAGCCTGCACCTCTTAAAGAGGAGGTGCTTTGTTACTGGAAGAGATGGTAGCAGTACTTTGTGAACGGAATCTGTGCAGTAAAAGATTGAGGCTGAACATGTGAGGGACCCATGCACCAAGATTTTAGAATAATATACTAGAGAACTGCATGGAGTACATGGAGGGAAGGAGAGATCTCCTGTGTCTACAGGAGGCAAGATGCCTTTGAGGCATGTGTTTGGAAGGTCATGGCCAATGGAAGGAGTGTAGCTGCAAGACCATGAGTTCAGTGTAGCACAGGACCAAGCTTAATGATCTGACACATGGCTGATGTGTGTATACAAGCAAAGGTGCAATGGAAAATCTGTGCATAATGGCAAAGAGCATGGGGAAATTCAGCTCCAATTCCCTAACAGCAGTGTATGTGTACTTGCACCACATGGACTACAACGGCTCAAGAAGGCAGCTCACTACCACCTTCTCAGGCAATGAGTGATAGGCAACAAATATTGGCCTTGCCGCCCACATGCTATGAAAATAATTTTTAAAAATTGGCACCGAGTTTTGTGCCAAGCTTGGAGCCGACCATCCAAACATGGAATGGGTGGTCATCTCCACCAGCACATCTGTGATGGAGCATCTGCTTGCTGATTTCTCAGCTTCTATCACAGCACTAAAAGCTTCCATCGATGTTCTGTGTGTTGCAGTGGAATCTTAAACTATTACTTTTGTAAACTCAGACTGCTACCATCATGGCTCTGGACACCACTGTTCAAAGTGGTTTCCAGGGCACCATAGCATAAGCTGTTCTCCAGCAGAAAATGATTTCTGAAGCATCACCCTGAGAGAGTGGCAGTGACTCCAAGCAATGGGCGCCTGCTGTCCTCTCTCAGGATTGCAGTATCCCTGCTCCCGATTGTTCCACTCTGCCGATTCCCTTGCTGTTTTCTGTCAGTCAGTCAGTCCAGACTGCAGCAGCCCTGCAGGCAAAGATGATGCAGTCTGAAACCAGGCCCCCTATCTCCAAGACCATCTGAAGTCTCCTCAATTTAAGGTCAGCATGTTTAGCCGTGTGAGTTTAAGGCAGCCCATTGGCTGGAATTGGGATTTTCAAAATGACAATGGTAGCTTCAAATCAGTGTTGCACACTCGTTCACATCATCCTCTTGCTATTCTGATGCTGGTAGCATGCACAAGCCCTTTAGTACGATGGCATCCTGGGCATTTGCTGTCAGAATTGTACACAGATCTAGCGCTTATGCAGTTGTACAGTGGCTAAATGACAGGTTCTGTAGGGCCCAATTTAGCCCCTGGAATTCTACTTCAAATGTTTGCCTGCTACTGTTGTTTATTTCTGTACCATAGCGAGTGATATTTCCAACTCAATGGGCCAGATCTTGCTGGAAAAATGAATGATGCGCAAATTGTTGAGTAGATTTTAGGAATTATGAGATGAGTTCTGAATCTGCAGAATTTGTTGGTCGATTTACACTACTCCATTATTTGTTTTGCATAAAAAGGCATCTTGCCCTTAGCCTCCTTGTTTTATTTAATAACTTACTGGATTTACACAGTGATCATTAAACTCAAAAGAGAAAGTAAGGGCCAGTGATTAAGTGCATAAGTGGTATTTGCTAATTCAATTTCAATAAACTGCTCTGGTCCAGAAAGGGAACAAATTAAACTGTACAGTCTCATTCCTGCATGTAGTAAATTGTTTTTTCAAAGTTTAAACCTTTCAAATTTTATATATTTTTTAAAAAGTTTCTTACTTTTTTCTGTCTGATTTTTCCTGTCTCTCTTTTAATCTAATCTTCCTTTTCGAATTCTGTTCCTGAGTTTAATTCACCCATTCTAATTTAGCCTTCCTCTCCTGTGTTTCTCTGTTTCTTTCTCAATATTTAATTTACGTTGGTTAAGGAGATAGACTGGTGGTTCTGCTGTTTGCTGAGGTCCCAAAGGCCACATTGCCAAATTTAATAGACTTTTAATAGTGTTTTGAGGATGTAATCAGAATGTAAGATAAAGGGGAGCTAGTAGATACCTGGATTTCAAAAAAAAGGCATCCGATAAAAGTGCCACACTAAAGGTTGATGAGCAAGATAAGGGCTCAGGGAATTGGTATAATATATTAGCATAGAGAGGATTGGTTAATGCAAAGGAAGCAAAGAGTAGTGATAAATAGAGTATTTTCAAGTTGGCAGGCTGTAATTAGTGGAGTGCCAGAAAGATCACTGCTGGGGCCTCAGCTATGTACAATCTATAAAAATGACTTAGACGAAGAAACCAAGAGTAATGTTTCAAAATTTGCTGATGATACAAAGCTAGGTGGGAATATAAACTGTGAGGAAGACACAAAGAGTCTGCAGAGAGGTATGGACCAACTAAGTGAGTGGGCAACAAGGAGTCAGATGGAGTAAAATGTGGGAAAGTGTGAGGTTATTCACTTTGGTAGTAAGAATAGAAAAGCAGAACATTTTTTAAAAGGCATAAAACTTGCAAATGTTGATGTTCAGAGAGATTTGGGATTCAAGGAACACAAGAAGTTGACATGCAGGCACAGCAAACAATTAGAAAGGAAAATGGCATTTTGGCCTTTACTCAAAGGGGATTGAAGTACAAGGATAAGGAAGTCTTGCTGCAATTGTAGAGGGCTTTGGTGAGACCATGCCTGAAGTACTGTGTGCAGTTTTGCTCTCTATGTTTAAGGAAAGATATACTTATGCCGGAGGCGGTACAGAGGAAGTTCATTAAGTTGGTTCCTGGGATGAGAAGATTGACCAATGATGAGAGACTGAATATATTGAACCTATACTCTCTAGAGTTTAGAAGAAAGAGAGGTGATCTCATTGAAACATACAAAATTTCAAAAGGCTTGACAGGGTAGACACAGAGGTTGTCTTCCGGCTCCCAATCTAGAACTTGGGGGCACATTCTCAGGATAAGAGGGTGATCATTTAGGACTGAGTTGGTGAGAAATGTCTTCACTCAAAAGGTTGTGAACCTTTGGAATTCTTTACCCCAGATGGTTGTAGATGCTCTGTTGTCGTATATATTTAAGGCTAAGATAGACAAATTTTTGGTGTCTCAGGGAATCGAAGGATATGGGTAACAGGTAGGAGGGTGGAGTTATGGCCGAGGATCAGCCATGATGTTATTGAATGTTGAATCAGATTAGTGGGACCATATGGTCGACTCCTGCTCCTATTTTTATGTTCTTCTGCCTTCACAAATTATCACTGACATTAGCGGCAAATATTTTCAAGCTGAGGGGTGCTGTAAATAGTTGAACTAACAGCAGACTTCACAAAAATGCTCCATTCCAGCAAGATTTACCCCGACATCTCTCATTCATTAGAATTTCCATTACACAAGACAACTAGAAAGAATAAAGAATTTGCATTGAAATACAGATGACTCCTTTTAATTCATGGTCACTTAATGCAAATTATCAGGCAATTATTTTTTTCAGTTTTATGCTTTATGCTGCATAATTCAATTTATTGAATAATTTAATTTTTTAGAGCAATAAGAAGAAAATTGCAGTGCCTCATCACATTCCAGCAACTATCTCATCTTTGTTCATCTGTGCAAGCTTATGAGAATATGGGAGAAAGATGAATGTAGTTGACTCTTAGGCAGTGAATTTCTGTGAGACTTTGTGGCATTTCTACAGAGTTTCTGGGGCTTTTTACGGCTCTCTTGCCAAAGTTATGGCAGAATGGTGGGAAAACTTTCTAAGAAATTTACTCTATGAAACCCTTAGGGAAACTTGTGATGGGTAATAAAAGGTTTTGATCCTATGATCAAATTAACAAAGGTTACATCAATGTATTTCATAAGCTGCTATTACACTCCGATCACTGTAGCTGGTACCAAAATCAATTCAGGGTAGCTGGGATATTAATTTTCTTCCCCTCCCCTTTACCTGCCTTGGAGGTTATGACCCATGCTCAGGTATGGTTCTGTGGGCAACTTCACTCTGTTTTACTTCACCCATTGTTCTTGCTGGAACCTAGCCAGTAAAGGGGAGTTTTAACCCCAAATGCAGGTGGGAGGTTAAAATATTAAACATTTGAATTCTGAACCCTAACTCCTTCCAACCCACCCACTTCCTGTTTTAAAGGAGGTGTGACGGGGGCAAGCGAACAACCCACTCCAAGGAGGCAGGTTGACACTTGAAATATTGGAACGAGGCTGCGAGCCTTATTTTTGTGCCCCAGTTCAACTTGTCAAACAAAGCAGATAAATCCAGGCAAGTGCCTTTCCAATCATGCACCTCTGGATCCATCACACCTCCCCGAATAAACTCCTACTCTTTCCATTTCTAATTCCATTTTCTAGGTCTGATGAAAGGTCGTCGACCTGAAAAGTTAACTCTGTTTCTCTGCCCACAGATGCTAGCTGACCTTCAGGGTATTTTCAGCATTTTATGCTTTTGTTTCATCGGCAATATTTTTGCTTTTGGACCAGACAATCTGTTTTCAGTAACATCAGTTGCCAGTGCAGCATTCCTTCAAAAATGCACTTCATGTGCTCAACTCACTGGCATGGGTCTTGAACTCGTGATCTTGTAAGTGAGTTCTACCACTGAACTCAGGCTTACACCAGTTAACAGTCATGGGCAGAATTTTATGGCTGACGTGCGGGTGGTGGAGCCTGCATGTCAGCACTTAAAATGTCGCTCACTGACGTCGAGCAAACGTCCCGTCGTCAGCGCGCGGCATCGCGATATTTAGCTGGGCGGGTGCGCTAGAAAGCACGACGCACGCCCGCCATTAATTAAAGGCCTTGTTAAGGCCCTTAACTCGGCAATCGGCGCCGATTTTGAGGAGCCTGTGCGATCTTCGCCTCGACGCACAGGCCCAATGGACAGGCGGGTAACTGATTTTTTAACAAACCTCGTCCACGGGCGGGATGTGCAGGCTCAGAGGGGTTGTTAATGTTCTTTCTGAAGTATTTAATGCAGAAAGTGTTTTAAACTTGCCTGTGTGATCGGTAGCGGTTCAGATCAATTTCCAAAAGCTTTCTCTGTACTTTGAAGCTTCAGCTCAGCACTCTGCAGTCAGGAATCTTTATCGGGCCTGCAGCTTTCCAGAGGCCTCCATTTAGCCTGGGTATGGGTTCTGACATCTCCACTGGAGGCAGCTCCTCTGAGGAGGAAGGGAGGGATAGAATAAGGAGGAGGCCAGGAGTGGACAATCAGCCTCCAGGGGAGCCACCTTTGTGAGGACAGGCTCAGGCACAAGGGGCACAGGGCCAAGAGATTGTCCAAGGTGGAAGAGGCTGCAGAAGATGCCACTATCCTGCTGCCAGGGTATATAGGCGGCGAAGCAGCTACCTCAATATGACTGAGGTGCAGTGCCGAAGGAGGCTACGACTGTCAAGGGGGACAGTCAACTACATCTGTCAGATGCCTAACTGTGTGGGCGGACACTCCATGCCAGCAGCTCTAAAGGTCACAGTTGCCCTCCACTTCTATGCCTCTGGCTCCTTCCAAGGCTCGGTGGGTGATCTTTGCGGTGTCTCCCAATCAGCTGTCCACACTTGTGTCAAGCAGGTTACAGATGTTCTGTTCAGACAGGCATTGACCTTCATCTACTTCTGTTGCGGACAGGCAAGTCAGGCACAGCGAGCCAGAGGCTTCACGGCCATTGCTGGCTTCTCCCGTGTCTAGGGTGCTATAGACTGTACACATGTGGCCATCAAGGCGCCAGCAGGTGAGCCCGGTGCCTTCGTCAACAGGAAGGGATTCCACTCCATGAACGTGCAGATAGTGTGTGATCACAAGATGCTGATTCTGCAAGTCAGTGCAAGGTATCCAGGCAGCTCCCACAACACCTACATTCTCAGACACTCCCAGGTGCCGAGGCTCTTCAGTGCTCCAGCTCGGCTGGATGATGGCTGCTGGGTGACAAGGGCTATCCCCTCAGAAGGTGACTCATGACGCCTCTCCGCCATCCAAGATCAGAAGCTGAGCGGCGGTACAATAGGAGTCACGCCACCACAAGGGCTGTGGTGGAGAGAACCATCAGTCTTCTCAAGATGCGCTTCTGTTGTCTGGACCGCTCAGGGGGCGCACTCCAGTACCCCCCAGATCGCGTCTCTGTGATAGTGGTAGTATGCTGTGCTCTGCACAATCTTGCGCTGGAAAGGGGGGATGATGCAGTGGACAATGAAGACCTTGACGCAGTGGATGCGGCTGCACATGATGAATCCAGCAGTGACTCAGAGGATGAGGAAGCACAGGGCGATGATGAGGGGCAGCACGCCGACCCGCTACTACACCAAGGAGGCAGGGACACCCGGGACACTTTAATCTAATGAACCTTCAGCTAGCTCCACACACATGGATCAGCAGGACCAGCATTGCCTGGCGCATCCACACTTGGCATTTCGATGCTACATCTTCCACCTCATCAGCTGCAACTAAGGGTTTAGTACAGAAACATCAATTTCCACTCAAACACTCATGATATGTCTGTGAAACATACAAATGCTGCACAAAGGAAACACCCTCAGCCATGGTCAGAAAAGTGGACTTTATTCCCACCAAAATAAAGCACAAACATCGCTCTGACGTAAATAATGATATATTCACTAATCTAGGGCCAACACAAAATCACCAGTGACAAACCCGTGGAGTGCCTAACGTGCCTTATGCTTTCATTTGCGGGTGCTATGTCTTGGTGCCACCCCATCACTCGGAATGGCTTGTGAGACAGCCTGCTGACTTTCCTGTCCATTTGGCCTCGATGACCTTGGCGGCCGTCCTCTGGCCCGTGGAGCCTGTGCTGGCCCCGCCTGGGAGGGAGTGGCCATTTCCAGAACTGGCACCTCCCCAATTGTCACAGCCTCAACGGATGCAACGGTCACTGGCAGAGGGGCGGAGGAGCAGCTGTCCTCAACCGGAGCGCCCTGAGAGGAGCTTGCAGAGACAACAGGCAGCTGCTGCGCCGACGTGAGGTCACATTGGACCTCCCTGCTTACCGCAGATGGATGGGCATTGAGCGCCGACGCTTGGTGCCCAGAACATTTCCCACATTGTGAATGACCACCTGTGGCCATTACCGCTGTGAGGGCTTGCAGGTCAGAATGTAACCCAATCAGAAGAGTCTCCATCTGCTGGAAGCCCCTCTCCATGAGAGTCGCCAATCTCTCAATGGATGAAGCCTGAAGATCTGTCCTGAGGTTCATGCCTTCACTAACACTCTTCCTGGATTCCTCCACCACAGAGACCAACTGAAGCATACCCTCATGCAACCCTGCCAAGATGCTCCCGCGATTCCTGCCACTTGTCCTGCAGCTGTTGCATTGCTGACATCTCTAGAGGCACACCATCACTGCCGGACTCAACATGTGTCTGGTCCCCTGCAGTCCATCGGCACTCTCTGTCCATGCCATCTCGTCCAGCGATTGTGAAGTGCCCTCTCCACTGTGCCCCGGGACACTAGCCGACGTCATAATCCCTACTGAAGTGTTTGTCGCTGCACTGGTGCCTGGCTCGCTGAAAGGGTGTGATGCAAGTTGCAAGTGTTGGCTCTCAGGTGTGGAGGGGGGCGCTCAGGACGTGTTGGTGACGGCCATGCGGTGGTGATGCTGAAATTAACAACAAGGACAGTGCATCAGTTAGCGTTCAGTCAGTAATACCTTTCATCCCTTTCCCCCCCAGACACATAAGTCACTCACCCTTCAAGAACCTAAGGAGAGGAACATTGGTGGGGTGGGCAATAGTCAAGAGGAGGCCCAAACATTACACGTGCATACAGACAGGCTGGTCAGATGGCCTAAGGAATGCCACATGGAATGTTATGTGGATAAGTGTGAGGTTATGCACTTGGGCAAGACAAACAAGGTACGGGAATACAGGAGAAATGGTCGGACCGTGGGAAGTCACGACAATTACAGGGACCTTGCTGGGCAGACCCATTAAGGTAGCAGAACAGGAACATAAGGCGTTTAACAAGGTAAAAGCCAGACTTGCCTTTATTAGCCGAGGAATAGAATGTAGCAAAAGGGAGGTCATGCTGCAAGTGCAGAAAACGCTGTCGAGGCCACAGCTACACTTCTGTGTTCAGTTGTGACCTGCGCTGCATGGGAGGGATGTCATTGGAGTGGGGAGAGTGCAGAGGTTCCTGACCTGGATGCATGCTGGCCTGGAGAGTTGGAGTTATGAGGAAACGTTGCATAAACTTGTGACATTTGCAGTGGAGCACAGGAGATTGACAGGTCACATTACTGAGCTTCATACCATTATGAGGGGCATAGAACGGGTGGACAGAAGGCAACATTTCCCCTTGGCACAGGGATGACTAACATGGTGGCATTTATTTAAGTTGAGTGCCATGAGGTTGACAGGTGAGGTGCTGAGCACCTTTTGGACAGAGCAATGTGGAACGCACTGGCTGAAAGGGTGATGGAGGTACAAACCCTCCTAAGATGCAATAAGTATTTGGATGTGCAGCAGCGATGCCATGGCATGTTAAGCCATGCGGATAGTGGTCACAAATGGGATAAGGCGACTTTGGAAGGTACTAGAGACACGCATCCTCAAGGGGCCGAGGGACCTTTGTGTATGACCCACACGTCTGACTGTATCAGTCTGTGAATGAGCAGTGTTGCTGCATTAACGATTGCAGCAACCATCAGTGGGAAGACAAACTGGATGGGATTGTGGCCCTCAAATACCTGGCCGCTGTACCCCAGCCTCGCTGCCACCTGCCGCCCTGGCCGCCTGCCTCCTCCCCAGCTCCATGGCCTGCTCCTCATACGTGGTGAGGCGCTGCAGCAAGATGTGCCCACCACCAGTCCACTGGCGCTCCTGGATATTGTTCTCAGTTTTTGCCTGCAGAACAGAGAAGAGAATTTATTGGGGCTGATCGCTCATGTACTCTGCACGCGCACGCCGCACCCCAACCACAGTGGCCCATCTGAGGCTTTCAGCGGCTCCTGTCCACACTACTGGTGATTAGTCCCCAGAAGAAAGTATGGCTGCTCCCAACCCCCTCCCCCAAAGGCCACCTTGGACACATTCGGCGTCCATCACTTTCAATAACACACGGGTCTTAGCGCCCATGGCAAGGAGGCACAACTAGGTGCGGCGCCGAGGCCAGCAGATGGCACTCTTGAGCCACACCTTGAGGCTCTCCTTCCACCATCTCATCACCATCAATAAGATGTGTTGGTGTCCTGAGTATGTGTCTAGCTGCCTCCCCTGCAGGTTACCCCCAGACTACTCAAATACGACAAACACCAACAGATGCTGCGGGGAGAACCCATCTTCTCATCAATCATTAAGGCTGATGTAAGCATGGTCACTATCTGTTTGCCCACCCAGCGTGCGCCAAATGCCCAATGCAGTAACGACTCTAAGACGTGGGGCGGGGTGGGGGTGGGCCTCAAAGGCTAAGGCTATCTGCTGGGTTAAATGGCCAAGGTTGACATGGTACTCACCCTTCCAGAGCACAGCAAATCATTGAAGCGCTTGCGGCACTGTGTTCCTGTGCGCCGCACATCATCTTGAGAGCTAACAGCCTCCCCCACCTCCTGCCATGCCTGCCTGGTCACGTGGGGGGCCCTCCTCCTCCCACCCTCCGGAAACCCTCCCGATGGCTGGACACCTCTTCCAGGAGGACAGCAAGGCAGGCATTGGAGAACTAAGGGGCACAGTGGCCTCCTGCTGGCCTACCCTGCAGCCTATCCCCCTCCTCCTCCTCTGCCCTCACCTCTTGTGGTACCTGGTCACTGGCCATGGTCAACAGCCTAAAGGAGGCTGCCTGGCCGTTCTTTATACAGACTGCTGGTTCCCCATTGGAAATGGCGGTCTGAACACGCCCGCCGCCGATTTAATTTTCCCGATGAACACGGGAGTCTGAAACGCGCTGGGTGGGACTTAATTGGCCCGCCCGCGCAAAATGGCGGCGCAGCCCGTTTCGGCAGCGGGGATTGGTTCCCCGCCCACCGCCGATTCATTCGGGCCCGCCCGCTCGACAAACACAACATTCAGCCCCATGACTTGGAATCAGGACTTTTTTTTCTCCCAGCCCAATCCCTCAGCCAAGACGTCTGACAAGTTAGGCAAAGCATAAAACCTGGTGCCTTCTTGTAATGAGTTTGATGTAGTTGCTAGTACTCCTGCCTCTTAGCCAGAAAGTCATAGGTTTGAGCTCCATAAGGACTTAAGAACAAAATGGAAACTGACCACAGTACTGAGGGAGCTAATTTAACAGAAAGTGCTGTTATTCAGATGAGAGATGAAACCCTTTTGTCTCCCCAGGCAAATATAAAAGATCACACAATATAATTTGAAGATGAACAGGGAATTCTCTTGGCTCCCTGACCAACACTCTTCCATAAACCAACTGTAGCCAAATTGATCATTCATTTGCCATCCTAGACCTTGTTATGTATAAATTGGCTGCTATTTTCATCTACATTGCAGAAGTGACTGCTCTGCAGAAGTGTTCCTCTGGCTGTAATATACTTTGAGATGTTTGCGGATGTGATCATGTGCTTTTTACAAATTTAGGCCTGCTGTAGATAGCTTTTTGGACTCCTTGGCAACAGTTGCTCCTGTAAGAAATCTATCTTATCTCTAATGTAGTTGTTCTACGCTGATTTAAACCTATTTACATTTCTCAAGAGGGCAATGCATTCACCCATTAAGCCTCTAGGACAGCTGTCCAAATTATTTTGCATTTATACTTCTGCAAAATTGAAGAATCGGGAATTAGTGCACCAAATTGGATGTCACAATTTTAAGGCTTTTAACTCATCCTTAGCCACAAACTGATTTAAAAGTGGCAAGAGGGATGATAATGTTATTCCATATTGTACCAAGAATTTACTAATCTATGCTCAGGAAAGGAAAGATACATGTATGGCATTGTTTCTTCATCACTTCCCCCAAGAAATTCTCATCTCTTTACATTGCTGATGCAATCGAAAATTGACGCATTGATCACTGACAAAAGGAACCTCCTTAGTGAATGACTCTGGACAGGAAAGCCAATTAAAATTATTCACCTCCATCATAACATCATCTGACCAGAGATATTGCTTTGGTTGCTATGGCTATGGAAGGACCTCAAATTACAATAAGTGCCACAATTAGGATTACATTTCAGTCAGCGTTCTCTAACCACTTTTCAGACTGCGTCTTGACAGTTGTCATTTGTCTGGAGATTACCACCTGCCGATTAATCGGAGCAAGTTAATCTTCAGCTTCAGTGAAGCTGAGAAATAGAGTAAGAATAAAACATTGGCTGCTTCATGTTAAATATAATAATCTCACCTGGAAAGATTTTACAATGTTCAACTCCTGACTAAAAACTGCTTTCTCACCAGGTGCTCAAATTGGGAATTGTGGGTGCGTCACCATGAACTTCCACTAAATGGATGGAGAATTGCACAAGAGCATGGTAACTTGTTGTCATGTTTTCTTTACTGGAAAGGCCCTCCACCAGGAATGTACATTGTTAAAGCTGTCTGGCATGTGCTCCATGCAGGGTATCTCACAAGTAGCAATGTGTTCCATTCAACATAGCACACAATCTGCACTGTGTTCCATAGAGGATTATGAAATCCACACTATATGTACACATCATATACTGCACGTGCCATAGACTACTTTCCTGGCATGGCCGGGAGAATCATTAGAACGGACTATACTTTAAACAGGTTTTTAAAAAAAAAACGAAATCGGAATTGCGAAGCTGCCTGAAGGCTTAAAAAATAACTGAACTCTCAGCCTGACAGATCTGTTGTTTTTAAGCCAGCCTTTCAGGTCTGGCTGGACGATGAGAAGATATCTAAAACACTGAGCCTGGGGCCCTCTCAGACCCCAGGCCCCGGTGTTTGGCACCATCTACACCCCCCTCTCCCAGGCCCTGGTCTTCCTCCTTAGAATACAGCATGAGTTGAAGAATGAACAGAGGCCATACAGAACAGGACAAGCTGCTGAAAGATGGAAGAGGAGGAGGAGGAGACAGACAAGTGTTCTCAGCAGAAGGCTGTAGACACTTAGTGTTTAGGAAGCAATGCTCCTACCTGAACCTCAGCAAATAACAATATGTGAGACATCTGCTCTTCAGTAAGGATCTTCCACCTGCAGCAGCCACAGCAGCAGCCTCAGACCACAGCAAGAACTGAATTTTCAGTAGCTTTGAAGGTGACTATGGAGATGAACTTTTATGTATCCGACTCCTTCTGAGTGAAACTGGAGATGTTTGAATATTTCCCAGCTGGCCATCCATTGCTGCATAAGAAAGGTCACTGGGGCTCTCTATTCGAAGGGAATTGACTATATTCCATTGCCTTTTGCCAGAGACAAGCTGGCAGAGCTGGTTTTCCTAGGATTCCCCATGCTACAGGATGCCCCATTGACTGCGTGTGCATCATTTAGTCAGTGCCATATGTCAACTCTGCCCTATAGAAAAACTGAAAGTGATTCCACTCCCTCAAAGCTCAGCTAGTGTGTGACCATTGGCAATGGTTCATGCATGTCAATGCCTGGTAACGTGGCAGCATGTCATGCCTTCATTCTGCAGTGCCAGTTACATTTGAAACATTGCGGTAAACAGAAGAGTTTGCCTTGCAGATCCCACCTCTAGTATCTCCTTTAAGGCACTTGCACTGTCAGTATTTGAACTGATTGCTACCCACTAATGCAAAAGCGACACATAACGCAGCTCCCCCCGCCCCTTCCTCCTCTACCCCCACCTCCCCCCACTCTTCGTCCCCACCCCACTCCTTCCCTCACCCCCCTGCCCCCCCATCCCCTCTTCCCCCACCCTCTGGTGGGGTTTCGAATCACAAGCAGCTCAGCTTTGATGAGAGGAGTTTCAGAGAAAAATGCCTGTCTATCTCTGAGGCAGTTTCTCTGACTGATAGTTCAAATCCAGTATATTTTACACCCAAGAGCTGGATCACGTGACCTCTTTCTGGTTTCAATCTGGGCTTATTTTAGCCACTGTCTCTGAGAGCTCCGTAGACTCCACGTCTCCATAAAGCAGCTTGTGTCCTTCATAAATGCAACGTAGTAGCTGCTGTAGGCCAATGCCCTACGCTTAGCAAAAATGTTGTTTTCAAAAAGTTCAATACATATATATGTCCAGTCAATTACATTGGGAAATAATATATTCTATATAACACATCTTCATAACACTGCCATTGATCTCCACGATTATCTCCTTCCATTGCCTTTTGACCTTGTGTCTGTATACAGGACATCTCTCCTCTATTCCATCTCTTCCACCAAGGCCTCCAGTGTAGGGTTTAAAAACCTTGAAATCCACTGTCTCATGTGTTGTGCCATCCCTCACTCTTCCCCACATAAATTCTCTTCAAACATGACTCCCAGCACCTGCCCCAGCAACAATGCACCTCCCCTTTTCCTCAGTTCTGTTGAAGAGTCATACAGACTCGAAACGTTAACTGTGTTCCTCTCCGCAGATGCTGCCAGACCTGCTGAGTTTTTCCAGGTATTTTTATTTTTGTTTTTGTTTTGGATTTCCAGCATCCGCAGTTTTTTGCTTTTATCCCCTTTAAGAGGTACAGGCTAGTGCTAAGTGATGTTAATTACTCACAATATTGGCCCCCCGGCCAATAAACATTGTGACAAGTTTTGGCTGGATGAAGCTGGATGAGCATTAAGTTTGCGTGCTGCCTGCATCGCAATCAATGGACATGGGTCAATTGCATATTACAATTCCCACACCCATTCTTGGGGGCTATTTGATTTAGTCCCCAGTGTGTTTCATAAAGGATAAAATCCTCTCTGCAGTGTGTTCCATGCGGGATAGCACAGAATGTCCCTGAAGATTTAAGCATTGAACTTTAATGACTGCTGAAGTGTGAGCTTCAGGTTTTTTCTTCCCTTAAGGGATTTTATTGGCAATTTTTCATAATGAAAAGAGTGAAGCTATCCGAAAGCTGACTCCAGCATTACATCTTTCTATCTTGTAATTTGTAAAGGTAGAAACACTGAGCCAATCATAAAATCCAGTGAACCAATCAGGACTACCATAATAACATTGTAGTGCTACAATATCCTTCATTTATATTATACTCAAAACATATTAGTTAATTAAATAAACATTCTTTTATTTTCAGAATGAGACATATGATTCACCTTTTGCCTTTTTAACAATAGCTTGCAGCTGAAGACAACTCCAACAGGAGATAAGTTCCACAGATTTGGCTTGATATCTATCGAGAACAAATGAAGACCTAGCAGAATTGTACTGGGCAAACATCCTCTTTCCAATTAGTCAGCATGGTCCAACAGCCTGGGAAATCTGGCTCAAGTTCAAACAGCTCTTGTGGTGATGCCTCTAGCCATGATCTTGTAACACACTGACATCCTAATGATGATGTAGCTGAGACTCAGGCATAGGCCATCTTCATCTGGTCCATTCTTTTAACTGAACCCAAAAGGAGAAAAAGAACTTACAGTCTGCAGGCTGCCAAACAAGCATGTCAGCCTTCTGGGAACTTAAAGCTAAACTGAACCACTGCTTTTCTTGCAAGTACTTCGATTCAATATATAAAAGTTTACCTAACTGGCACTAAGGCAATCCTATACATTCTGTGTTTCTTATTTTTCATCTATTCTGTGACTTATTTTCCTCGAAAAGAAATAATGTTCCATATCACATTCCCTTAAACATCCTAACCCCCTAGTCTATAGTGTGCTGGAATTATTACTAGGAGGTATGCAGGAAAGGTGCGGGTTGCTATTTCTTCTTTTTCCTTCTCAAAGGAGAAGAACCTATCGAGATAGACTGTGCTTGCTGAATCTCAGATAATCAGTTCTGGTCACGGAAGCACAAGGGAAATATCCTAACACTGAAAGTGATGCGGTGTGGAGGTTTGCGGCTTATCCTTAGTGTAAGGACTGTGTTATGAGGAAAGTTTGGAAAGGTGACCTTGAAAAAAAATAATAGAAAGAGCCTTACACAGTTATATAAGATGCTAAATGCAATGACTAAAGGTTAATCCTGTGCCCGAATTATAATCAAAGTCAAGGGGATGTGGATAAAAACTGATAGAAAGCATTGATATATAAAAAAAAATGTGCAGATGATACATGATAAGAGACATAGTTAATTCTTTAAAAGACCAATGATGTTGCAAAGGGATATTGACATATTAGGGGAATAGGCTAATAAGTGGCAGATGAAATTCCATGTCAGTAAGAATGAAGTGATGCAGCTGTAATTATATGCTGTATGGAAGTAGGCTAGGTGGTGATAATAGCATAGGGATTTGCAGTACAAAATATAAAAGTAATAGGTAATGATGAGGAATATATAAAACCTTAATAAGACCTTAGTTACAGGGCTGTGAAGCATCATTGGCTTCAGCACTGCAAGAAAATATTGAGGCTTTAGAGGAGATTCAATGATGTCTGACATGTAGAAATGCAAATACAAAGAATGGCTTGAAAAATAGTGGCTTCCATGTTCAAATACAGGTTAAGGGATGATATGAAAAAAGCGTCCAACATAATGAAGGAATGGGATGCAGTTAGTAGAAGCAGAATTTTCCAAACAGTTGAAGGGTTTAGAACAAGAGATCGTAGATATAAAATATAAAATTAACTGTAAACTTTTGGAACAGAGAGCAAGAGGAATGTCTTCACATAGTTGTGACACTGTGAAATTTATTTTCAGATTTAGTGTTTGAGGCAGAAACTATGTCAAAATGCAAGAAATTACTTATGTTGAGAGTATATATTGCAATGGCCAAATATATGTTTCTGTGCATTAATTTCTATGTATCTCCTCACACAAAGAGTGATTAACATCCGGAATGTTTGAATGAGTGGGTTGGCTTGTGAAGGCAAGCGTTCTTGAGCGATATAGAGTTGTATAGTGCAAAGGGACCATTCTTTATAACTGCAATCGCTACTAATCTGGTCCAGTGAACATCCCTCTCATGTTAAACCTAAACTTCAAGCATCCCATCTGACATACTTCTCCTTCTAACATCATGTTGAAGTCAAGACTCATTGCATTTTCTCCTGCTTGAACCCATCTTATCCTAAAAGCTCAAAACTATAGAACTCCTTACCTCACCTTTCTCCCACTATCTGCAGGTTAGTTATCCGCAATGCCTTGAACTATCGGCTTCTCTCTTGCTATTTCTACCTTGCTAATATTGTGTGTTGAGCATTCACCTGGATCTTTTAATAGTTAAAATAACTGGACCTGAAAGGAGTGTGATGGCATTGAAGTTCACCACACCACCAGCATTAACAATTTTTCTCACAGTGTGTGTAGAAAAAGAATGACTTCCCCTATGTCTTTGAGAATGTACTCGCAGGAGGGATGGCATTGAACGAGTCAGGGGAATTTTGAAGCTAAGTTCAAAATTGAGATGTTCAGCAGTTACAATGATGTTTCTACAGATACCAAAAAGAAATTGAAGAGATTATATGAGTGAAGAACAGCTCAAAGCCCAGGAATTCAAAAATAAATCAAGTAATACTACCCGGGGCAACAATTATGATTTGCAGAATTGCAATCAAAAACAAACTTACCACAGAAAATTGATTTGTTTTGCTTTTCTTCCCAGCTTTAATTACTTCTAAAAATTAACTTGTTTTTCCAATCCAGCAGCGTCTATTGGAGGATACAAAACAAAGTCAATATTCATCATAATACCTTGTTGATGTTAAATCAATGTTTGAATATTAAGACCAACAATTACTGAAAATGTCAATTCTATGTTTCTTCTTATCACGTGCTCTCCCATTAACAGTAGGTGGATTCAGTCATGAAGGATTGACAATAAGTTTTTAGCAGAACTGTCCAGATATGGAGTTGCTTGCACTTATTCTATGCAAAGAGAAATTTGAATTTACATGACCAATTATCACTGCCTCAGAAGAATACCATCAGCTTGAAGTGTTGTTATGAAAGCAAAAAAGGTAGGCATTCTGTGCACAGGAAGATGTTGTTCAGTTGTGTGGTAGGAGTTTAGATGGGGTTTGGGGATTGTCTAGTCTCCCAAAAGTATGCTGCTCGATCCATAATTTGGAATCGTCCCAGATTTGCACTAAGTGAGGTAGCGGGCAGGTAAAATGACATTTTACCTGCTGGCAACAATGGCGGCTTTTCATGCCATATCGTCCCCAAACTGCAGCATTAATTATGCATTCCTGGGAAACATGCCGTTTCCATGGCAGCAGGCTCTCATTTGCCCGCCACGCCATCATCCCGCTGCTTCATCACGCCAGACACCATATTTAAAGTCCAGCCATGCGCACACATCTCAGTGCTTCCAGCCCAGGACTACAGCAGGGAAGATGTCCACAAAAGGCAAAAAGACTGCAGCCCCCAGGTTTAATGATGAGTCACTGGAATGCCTATTGGCCACCAAGGAGGTCTGCCACGACGTCCTTTACCCCACTCTGGCCGCAGGATGGGCAGGGCGTTACCAACCAGGCTTGGGAGGTGGTGGTAGCCATGATCAGCATCAATGCCCTCTAAAAGATAACCACTCAGTGCTGCAAGAGGATAAATGATCTCCTCCCTTCCACCAGATAAGTCACTCTTCTTATCACTTTCACCTCACACACTCACAAACTTATCATACATCCAGAGAGCCCTCACTGCTGGTTCAAGGTACATCACCATTCACTTTCTCACACACACACCTTCATTGTCCTCATACTGTCTATGGGACCGCTCACCACCCACACAGGCCAGGTATACTTATCATCTGGCCTGACAGGCATCCTGCTTACACTCTCTCCATCTCTATTCATGCAAACAAGCTGGCACAAAACAAGAGGGAGAAGTCACAGACCGGTGGAGGAATGCCCAAAATCAAGGTCCTCACAGACTTGGAAAACAGAGCCATCCAGCTGGCCAGTGAGGATCTGGACCATTCCTGTGCTGACGGTGAGGTCAGTGGTGCTCTGCAAAGTGAGGATCCATTAGTGCAACAACCATCAGACAACCATGATGTGAGTGATGTGTCCTGTTTCACAGTGTGTACGCGAGAGGGGTGCAGGGCAGCTCAATCTCACTCCAGCTACCCCTTCTCCTCAAGGAGTCAGCCAGGGGCCCTTGGGCACCCATAGGGAGGAGAATCAGCAGGTACACACTCCGGGCCATCCATCCAGGTGACTCCAGGAGTGTCCAGCCCATCCGAATCCCCTCTTCCTGTGACTCCAGCAGCTCCAGCTCCACAGGCCGAGGAGGGTGCCACTGCCACACAGCAAGACCCCAAAAGCAGGCTGGGGCCCTCAAGGTTTCGGCCCTCCAGAGGATGCCCAACAAGGTCATCACAGACCTGCAGTCAGCAGGCTGCCTCCAGCTCTGCCTTGTGCAGCTCTGTGCTTTGTGCAGCCTTCAGACCAAAGTGATGGTCCGGCCTCATATTCACTGGGCATATTACGGATACCTGCACCTCGATGGTGCTTGTCATTGCTGCCAGAATGTTGTGGGTAGGCATCACAGAGTTCCATCATCCTCTCTGTGTTCTCTCAGCAACTTTAATTTGGGGCTGGCCCCCTATCTCTTCAGCATCTTTGACAACTGATGCTGTGCTCCTGAAGGGGTCAGGTGCTGAAGGCTGACAAAGGATCAGATGCTTCTAAAGTTCCATGGCTACGTCCCTAAGATATGACCCTGATCACAGAGCGCAAACGAGCTGCCCTCGGCCAGACAGGAGTCAAACATTTTTGGAGTCCATGTGAAGACTTTTGGAGTGTCCTCACTGCATGTCATCATCACCCTCCTACAACTGAACGATTATTAGGACCTCCACTGTGTCACCATGACAGGAGCATTATTACAGAGGGCATATGTGCTGTCATAAGCCAGGTTTGAGTTACACGTTCATAGATGGATCTATGGTGACTCCTCACTGCATGTCATCATCATCCTCCACAAATCTAGCAGCTATGAGGGCCTCCCAAGCACCCCTGCCTTATCTGGCCAGTGCGAGGGCCTCATCCCCAGTCATCTTCGCATTCGAGGACCTCCTCACCCTCATCCCCGTCAGCGTCCTCCTCATTGGAGGACAGCTCCAGCTCCTCCTCAGACATTGTAAGGGGCTGTGAGTGTCTCCAGCAGTAATTGCTCCATGGCCAGTTTTAACAAGGAGATTGTACAATGTGCCCAGTCGTGCAACTGTTCTGCAGTCCACTAAAACTCTCATTACTTTGCAGTCTGTGCCCGAGGGGTGTAAAGCTCTGTAGCACTTGGTGGCACGCTGATGCCTCTGCATTGCTCGAGCAGGCAGAGAAACCAGAGGCCCCGACTCCAATCATATCAGTGTGGCTGCGCCTGAACTGTCTGAGCTGCAGGGGAATGGTCACTTTACACAAGGTGTCCGTAATGCCCGCTTCCCTTGCCCACGACCCCCACCACTTCCCCCCTCCTCCTCACCCTGCACATGTTTGTGGACTACCTTCAACCACAGGGCAACCCTTCCTCCCCACACCCCCACCAAGTCAGCTCAACTGCAGGGCAGCCCTTGCCTCCACCCACACCCAACCCCACCTCCCCCGCCCCCCCACCTCCCCCGCCACACCAATGCACCTCGACCTTGAAGTCCAGTAGGTGACCCGGGCGAGCGTTCCACAATGTCACTGTGCACTCACCTCCGAGTTCCCCTCAAAGTGCAGCCAGCCAAGTACACGAGCATGCAGTGCCTGGTGGTACGCTTGAGGTCTTCTGCGATTGCTGGGTGCTACGTGGGCTGGAGAGCATCATTGGTCCCGGAAATGACATTTTAATTTAATTTGCTAAGTTTCCATTGAAGATTTTGCTTTTAGTTGCATTGCCCCTTTAAGGGGCTGGTCATTAGTTAATTTGTTCATTTGGTTTTAGTTTACTCCGAAGAGTATAAAGAGAGGCTTTTTGGGAACTGTGTGTTGGTTAGGAAGGAGGCAGACATTCATAATGTTGCATTCGGTAAATAAATTTAATATTAAGTAAAAGACTGGCCTCTGGTTTCCTACTTCATCATCTGGCCATTATAAGTTAAACAACCCTTCTCTCCTGGCCTTGCAGCCACAGCATGCGCATCATTAACTCAAATTCACCTTTGCAGCATAGAGTAGGTCATTCACCCTCTTCCTGCATTGGACCTAATCTCTTTCCACACCCCATGGCTGTTTACCTCCGCTGTGACCTCCATGTAGGCTTTCTTGATTAGGCAGGAGGGTTTTGTCCTCTATCAGCTGGAAACAAGGCTTCCCACTGTTCCTGGACCGCCTGGAGGAGGACGTGCAGGGATGGATTGCCAAAGGGCTCTCCTATGTTTGCTCGGCGACACGTCTTTAATGCACTGGGCCCTGTTTTCACAATGCACACTGTGGCTCTCAGGGTGCAGGGTGCTTATTTTGACCCTGGAGTCTTCTGATCCACACTCAGAGATGCCCTTCTCAAAGTTGAAGTGCACTGCTATGAGGTTCTCCTTTCCTCCTCAATTCTGCTGTCAGTGAAGCTTTCAAAGGGGATTTAAACTCTATAGGCAGGGCGGCATTTAAAAATGGCACCAGCACCTGCCCATCCATGAGCTGCCACCATGATTTCTGCCCTGACTGCTGCCCCCTCCCAAATGATTAGACAGACCCCACGCCTTTTGTTCATTAATTGGCTGCATGACCACATTTGGCCGGCTGCTTCTGCTCATAAGGAAATGCTGCTCACTTCCGAGGCCCCTGAGCGGAACTCCCCATAGGATGGCTAAATTTACTCCATCTTCTTTGATTATCTGTTTTTTCTGAATAGTTTTTGTGGTTGGAAAGGTGTTCACGTCCTCCTCCGAGATGTCTGTTAATGCTGCTTCTTAAGTAGCCATTAGTCAATGGTAGAGAAGCCTACAGAAGTTGATCCGTCCTTTGATTTTGCATGGTGCCCTGATGGTATGTACATTACCTCCTGTCCACAATGGCCCACCTGGGATTAAAAGCTCAACACACACCAACTGGTATTGCTCTGTGATGCACACGGTTGAAGCACTTAATCAACAAACACCCCCAAATTAATGAGTTATATTTGTGAACCTTAACCTCTTAAGACTCAAAGGCATTGTGGCAGAATCTAACTCAACGGTTATGCTCTTTGTTGAGTAAAAAAAAAATCCTTACAAGAAATACAATAGAAAAAAAGGGTCTGATTGGGCTCATGAAAGCAAATTAAATTGCTGGGTTTTCACACTATCCAATGTTTCCTCTTAGGCAAAAAATGTACATGAGTGTTGGCCTTAATGTTTGAAAAATGTGCCCAAACTATCTGGTCATCCATGACAAAAGGAATTTGGGTAAGTTATTGAAGGACAACTGATATCCATGTAACCTGTATTCTAGTAGAAGTTAACATTTGTAGAAGAGGAGAGAAATTAGGAGAAAGCAATAAAACAGACCCCAAAAAATTGGATGGGCAAATGTTTCATATATCAGGAATTCTTTACCGCAGAGGGCTGTAAAGGCTGGGTCTTTAGGTATATTCAAGGCTGAGATAGACAGATTTTTAATCAGTAAGGGAATCAAGGGTTATGAGGAAAAGGCAGGATAGTGAAGTTGAGGATTATCAGATCAGCCATGATCTCACTAAATGGTGGAGCAGACTCGATGTGATGAATGGCCTACTTCTGCTCCTACATCTTATGGTCTTATGGTCACAACTGCTTCCAATTTAAGAGGCTATGTGCACAACTCATACTATTTCTATGGCCAGAATGGAGGTTACCATTCAGATACTTACAAACCTATGTAAATTCTAATATATATAGTCAAATGAGCCATGGGCTATTCATTATGTGTTACAATAAGCTATTTGACTTATGGTTCTTCGCAGCAATTTAAAGGGTAATTTATGTTCTTACGGTGATGTTTCTCTTCAATGAATCAGCTCCCTACAGATTAGATTCCCAGCCTTAAGGTCTCATCCGTTATCTATTACTATTTGGTTACAAACATCTTCACTATCATTTACCCTATTATTTTTGCAAAATGAGCATTTGCACTTATTAAAATGTCTGAGTGCTATGTAGTTCCCATTAAGGACAGAATTTCTGAAACATATATCAGATCATCAATTGGAAGGGGTTTCTGATTTATGGACAATATAAAGCAAAAGGACAGTGGGTGAATTCTAATGCACAATGTAAATTAGTAAGATTGCACTGTACATAGAAAAAACTGTTTACATCAAGCAATATATGAGTTTTTGCTTTCGTTTATGCTTCACTAAATGTTTGGATCTCAATGCTGATGTTGGGTAAGATGCAACAATCACCATTAATGTCCTTGGGTTATGGAGGAGGAAATGATCAATCAGGAAACTCAATCCTGATTGAAGCCAATTTATTCTTAATATGTGGCTATGTGTTGCTTCCAATCTGATCTGTTTAGGACCAACCCACTTCAGTGAGACTTCTGTCCTCGATTGTCTCACTCCTGACGGCAACGTGTCAATGCGGGTTCTTAGCCTCCTTTTATCCTCTGGCTGCATAGCAACTGTCCTTGTGCCTGATCCTTTTGTGCCCCTTGATTAATTCCTCTGACTGGTTTACATCGCACTGAACTTATCTCAGTATGCAGACTGAGTGCATGCATAGCTCTTCCACGTTACTTCCATGGTGTAGTTAATACCGTAAGTTGTGGTATTAAACCCATATAAGGAACTGTCGTGCTGCAAGATGCCATGTGGACAGTCTGTCCATGTCTCCTACAACCATGAATCTCAGTCCCCGCCAGAACCCCATCCACATTCACCAGGTACAAGTGGACTGCATGGCATGTGCATTCTCCCATGCTCCCCTTTATTGTCCCAATGTTTTCCAAATGGAAAACTGGAGTAGGATTCTTCCCATTCGGAACCAGGAAAAATATAAGATCAGACTTTGCATAATGACTTTAAAATCATATCCACAATACCATGCTACTGAGTAGATCTGGGTCAATTTCCTTAATTCACAAACAGAGATGTTACTGTGGTATTCCACCAAGGCCTCTCAGTTCTCAACGCCTTGCATCTTGAATTAATCTTAAATTCTCCCATGCCTGTTCCACCAACCAGGATCCATACATTTTGTTTGCCAGTTCTTTATTTTAGCTCAAAATACATTATGCCTGCCATTTTATAATTTCAAAATTATCCCAATTTCTAATAGCAGTGTTGTTGGGGTGATAGGTTTTGTTAATGTTCAATTTATTTCTCCTCACAAGAAAGTATTTTTTTTTTTGTAAGCCCATAAATCACCAAGAATAATTTTTCATTAGTTTCTTTTTGAAAATTATCCCCTTAAACTTCAGGTAAATTTACCCCCGAGTGCTCAAAATTGCAAATCATGTTGATTTATTTGATCAATTCCAGTTTCTGAAACAATTTTACTTGCTGGTTTCAGATGGTAATTGTATATCAGAGAAAGAGTTGCTCGCAATAAGTTTTTAGAGGTAATTTCCATATTTCCTGTTTTCAAGCATTTTGTCTCGAAAGATAACAAATGACTGAATGGTGTTACGATCGGGTAAGGAGGAGTGAGCTGGCTCCCCTTCTATTTAGAAACGCCACCCCCCACTCGATCTCGCCCCATTGGGTCATAACAAAGATTTTAAAATTTATTTTCCCTGTAAATATCTTTTAATCCAAATGTATTAATTTGTTCATAAGGAGCCAATCGAACTAGGTTTGTTAGTTACTAACTCCGAGAAAAAATAATAGGACAGAGTTTTTCCGGTTGGCAAGTGGTGGGGGGGGGGGGAAGGGACCCGCTCGCCGATGCATAAAATGACGCGGGGTGACGTTGGGTGGAACTCCTCACGTCACCCCGCGTCATTTACGCTCAGCTGCGCACCCACTGACCTTTCAACGGCCTATTAAGGCCATTAAGAAACCAATTCCGCTTATTAGTGGACCTACCCGTCCAACCTTAAGGTTGGCGGGCAGGTCAGGAGCCCAGGCGCGCTTGTGAAAAAACATGAAACCTCATTCACTGGCGGGATGAGGCTTCATGAGGGTTTTAAAATTTTAATGAAAGGTTGCAATAAAAGTGATGGACATGTCCCAACTCATGTGACACTGTCACATGAGGGGACATGGCAGGGAAAATTTTTAAACACCTTCGTTAAAAGTTTCAAAACGGAGCCGATCTCCCTGAGGCAGCATTTAGACTGTGCGCTCTTTCGTGTGCATGCGTGAAAGAGCAGACTCCCGGCACTCCCCCCGGAGTGGCCCGCCCACATAAAATGGCGGTGCGCCCCTGACCGGGGCCGTCAATCAGGAGCCCACCCGCTTGCGCCCGCTCCCACTTGCGCCCGCTCCTGCTCTTCCCCCTTCCACACAACAGGGGGAAATTTTTCCCATAAAGGTGCAACGACACACACACACACACACACACACACACACATATATATATATATCAGAACCAAGAAAGTTAGAGCCCAATAAAAAACTAAAAGAATGTACAAAGTCCTTTGCTTGTCTTGAAGATGTAGGTTGTTTAATATTGTAGCCTTTTGAAGTTGGTTGGTGTCCTGTAGAATTCTGGAGTTCACTTGGTTCAGGTCCGCACTTTTTTAAAGACACTCCTTTAGCTTCGAGAGAGAGATCTTTACTGTTCCCTCTTCCAGCAGTAGTTTTAGATGATTGTGATGTTTCTTTCTCCTCTTCCTGAATCTGATTGGCAAAACCAGTTTCTAAAACTCCTGTCTACATATTTCCAGAAAGGAATTTGATTGGCATGTCTTGCATTCACTGTTGCAGACTAAGTAATCCCATTTTTTTGATCTTTTCACCTGCAAAAGCTTTGACACATTTCAAGATAGAAATCAACAGGGGATGAGATTATTTTGTCTTCTGCAGGAGATTTTGAATGTCTGTTGAGTGTCTGGATGGTTAGCAGTTCCCATTGCCTTGATAGAACTACAGCTGAACAAAGTCCAGCAGTTTGCATTTTTAATGCCTTCCTTTCAAGAGAGCCCCTGTTTGAAATGGACCTTGACACCCCTCGGGTGTGAAATTCCATGCAACAGGTCTGCAGTGCAATTCATATAGAAAACTTCCAGAGAAATGGTCAACTGACAGAGTCCTATCCATATCTGTTCCCTCTACTGTAAATATGTACATAGTTCCATCATGTTAATAACAACTTCTTGGTCACTTTTACAAGACTGCTTAATGGTGTGTAAGCAGTACACATCATGGGTAGCGACAACCCAACAAAACAACAACTCCCAAAGAGGAGAGCCCAGACAGGAAAAGCATCCCACGTGCCCCCAAAATCCAATGGAAGGGTGTTCCCCTCTGATCCAAGGGACCTGCTATTTACCCCACTCTAAAATATTTAATTTTTATTCACCAAATGCACCTCCATTTTGAGTGGGGCTGCTGAGACCTGGTTCTGTAGTCGGGCCACCAGCTTTGGGAGCCCCCTTTCCTTCTTTAATAGGACAGTGAGTGTGGAGGTGGAAAATTAGGAGGTTCAGGCTCAGGTCCCTATGCCAGGGTCCCGAAACCTATAAGAAAATCTTACCCATTGTGTTAGCAGGACTCCGTCAGAACAAAATCTTTGCTATCCCTTTCAGGAAGGATTCTTCTCGTTGCAGGAGGTGACACAAGTACTTAGATGCCCTTTTATCTTTACTTTCTCCCGAAAGACTAAATAAGCTGTTCCTGATTTTTTTCTCTGAAATCTATCCAAAGACATGGTTCATCTGGGATTTGTAGTTATATGACAGTTACATTCAATATAAAGCCTGAAATGGTTGTCCATAATTTTCACACAAGCTCACTCCCCGTCTAGTTCCTGTGTTGATTAATGATGCAGCAAAGGAAAAAGTAACTACAAAGTACAAAGCACTGAGATGCAGATGGATCTGGGTGTCCTAGTGCATGCATTGCAAAGGGTTAATATGCAGGTGCAGCAAGTAATTCGGAAAGCTAATAGGAAGTTATTGTTTATTGTGAGGGGAATTGAATACAAAAATAGAGAGATAAAAGAAAAATACTGCAGATGCTGGAAAGCTGAAATAAAAGCAGAAAATGCTGTAAAAACTCAGCAGGTCTGACAACATCTGTAGAGAGAGAAACAGAGTTAATGTTTCGAGTCTGTATGGCCCTTCTTCAGAGCTGAAGAAGGGTCATACAGACTCGAAACATTAACCTTGTTTCTGTCTCCACAGATGCTGTCAGACCTGCTGAGTTTTTACAGCATTTTCTGCTTTTATTACAAAAATAGAGAGGTTATGCTTCAGTTATACAGGACACTGGTAAAACCACATCTGGAGAACTTTCCCCCATTAGGGGAGAAGTGCAGGAGCGGGCGCGTGGAGGCGCACCTCCGATTGGCGCCCCCAATCAGGTCCGCGCCGCCATTTTACGTGGGCAGGCCAATTAAGGCCCACCCAGTGTGATGTCCGCCAGGAAGCACTATGCGCTCCCTGTGCGGGCAGAGGAGGATTCCCTCAGCCGAGAGTACGCCCTTTCACGCATGTGCGCAAAAGAACGCACTCATCTCCCTGAGGCTAAGTGCTGCCTCAGGGAGATTGACGCCAAATTTTAAAATGGTGAAGGGGCAAAAATGAAATTTCCCTGACATGTCACCTCATGTGACACTGTCACATGAGTTGGGACATATTCATCAACTTTTATTAAATTTTTAAAAACATCATGAAACATCATCCCGCCCGTGGATGAGGTTTCATGCTTTTTCTGAAGCCCACCAGGGCTCCCGGCCTGCCCGCCAACTTTAAGGTTGGACGGGCAGGTCCATTAATTATTTCAATTGCTTTTTAAATGGCCTCAATAGGCCGATGACAGGTTGGCGGGCGCACAGCTGATTTGACTATGCCCCCGCCGACCTGAAAATTGAAATGACGTGGGGTAACATCGGGAGTTCCCAAATCATTTTACGCGTCGGTGAGTGGGCCCCACCCCCTGCTCGCCGACCTAAATATCCTGGCCCTGGAGTCCTGTGTACAGTATTAGTCTCCTTATTTAAGGAAGGGTGTAAATGCATTGGAAGCAGTTCAGAGAAGGTTTACTAAACAAATATCAGGACAAGCAGGGCAAGTTGTCTTATGAGGAAAGCTTGGACAGGCTGTAAGGCATTTTGATATTTTGTGTATTTCTGTGCTGTAAGGCCTCTCTTTTTGTTTCTTTTTAATATGTATTATCTTTATACTTGTGTCAAAATGGAACCAGTTGTGAGGTGGACCAATGTCCTGAGCTCAGAACATCAGATGAAGGGAGAAGATTTTTGACCAAATATCAACTCTGAGACTTATATGGAATTTAAAAAAAAATAAAGATTGGACAAGGATACACAAACACAGGGCAGGAAATTATCACACTCAGGTGGTCTTTGTATGGCCAGGGTGGGATTGGTAATGCAATCAGATGACTCGACTTAAGACATTACCTTATATGCCAAGAGACCGGGGTCAGAAAAGGATATAAAGCTACAGCTCCCAAGGACATTGGGGTTGCTGCAGCCACGAGTGTGATTTGTTCAGTCACGGGAAGTCATGTGGAGGAATTCATTCAGCAGTCCGACCACCCGGGGATGAGCTCCTGCACATGGGTCTTACTGAGCAACTCATGTTGTAAGTATATACTATTACTTAGTAGCTTAATAAAGCGGAAATTGTATTCATAGTTTGTTTTGTGTCGTTGATACCAAGTACAGGGTGAGGAACTTCGAGGGTAGTGAGACGCCTGGTTAAGGGTCTTACAAGGCTAGGCTTTTAGTCACTGGAGTTGAGAAGAGTAAGAGGAGACTTGATTGAAACATATAGACCCTGAGGAATCTTGACAGTGTGGATATGAAGAGAATGTTTCCTTTTTGGGAGAACCTAGAACTAGAGGTCACTGTTTAAAAAGAAGGGGTTGCCCATTTAGGACAGAGGTGAGGAGAAATGTTTTCCCTCAGAAGCTGGTGATTCTTTTGGAACTCTCTTCCTCAAAAAACAGTGGAAGCAGAGTATTTGAACATTTTCAAGGCAAAGCTAGATTGATTCTTGATAAGCAAGGGGGGGTGAAAGGCTGGGTAGGTGGGAATGTGGGGTTGAGGTTGCAATCAGGTCAGCCATGATCTTATTGAATGGTGGAGCAGGCTCGAAGGGCCAAGTGGCCTATTCCTGCTCCTAATTCGTATGTTTGTATGTACGTATGTTTATAAAAGACAGAAAAGGAAAGTATTATACTTTTATTTTGCCGTTCACACCCTCAGGCCGTCGCAATATATCTTATAATTATAACATGGGATGTTTTCAAAATGTAACTACTGCTGTTAAATAGAGAATTGCAAGTTGTTCAGAACAAGGGGTGGGGTTTTCAGCACCCGCCTGCCGCCATGATCTTCCAGTCCCACCGCAAGTCAATGGACTTCTGGTTGGGGCGCCACCTCACTTGTTCCTGCCTGCAATGGGGCCAGAAAATCCCAGCCAAGATCCCACAAGACCCTGTACATTTTCATTGCTATTTTCTGAGGGAGCAACGGAGGCAGGGCACCAGGAGAATTCCCTGCTTTTTTTCCAATAGTGTCTCGGGATGTATAACATCCACCTGAGGAGGTTTCCATTCACCTCAGCTTAGTGCCCCATTTCAAGCTGACACGTCAGAAAATACTTAGTGCTCTTAGTACTGCACTGAAGTGTCAGAAGAGATTATGTGATCAACTCCATTAGTTGGCTCAAACTAAAACCCTTCCTATCTAGAGAGAAAAGTGCTTCCAACTAGGCAATGTCTGAGTCAAAGATCTCCAGCAGCACTTCTTAATTTTAGAATAATTACTTTGGAAATTATTCCCACTCTTCGTTTCAGGATTCCATTATAGTGTTCAATAGTGTCTCCACTTTGTCAGACAGTAAAGTTGACACCATGCAGAGAGTGCAGGCAGTAGAATCTGTTTAAATATACCTGCTTTGTACCTTTTACATTGATGTGCTGATTCTACTTTCCAGGATAACTACAAGTATCTTCTTGAGATTTTTCTTCATTGTTCCCTGAAGTTATGCTATATTTGGAGCATCAATAATTTGCGGATCAGGTAACGGAGCTACATTTGTGTTGATTGAAATTGAAATGACAAGTTGGGCAAGAAATTCAGTGCATGAAAAAAAGCCTGCAAAAAATGTGAAAAATAAAGGAGAACCTTAGATCTTTCCCAGTGGGAATTGTTACATGGCCCAAAACTGCCCTGGTTCGGTAGTAATTAGCAATCTCATTGAGAAAGGGCAAGGATAGTTAATTGTGAGATCGACAAATGCTAAAATCTTACGGTAAGAGTTGCACTTCTGAAATGAGGCTTGCAGCGCATTGTGGGACAGATCAAAAAAATAAGGTAGCTCTGTAGATCCCATTTTATGCCTGATCTGGCAGTGCTTGATGATAAGACTGGCGAAAGAAAAAGTTTTCTATCCCCCAACATGAAGACCCTCCCCAGCACCACCACCCCGTCACTTTATATGGAGAATTCGGGCAAAAGGAAGAGAATAAGTTGACTGTTTCTTTTGTACACACAGGAGCCAGGATTGAGTGATCAGGCACCATTATGATGTGTCATGAATCAACCATAATTAGCTTTTATATTTTTTTTTTAGCATCTAACTGGTCTTGAATTAAGACTGGAAACTCAGCAAGAAAATTTGCTTTTAGTGTGCATGAGTATGTCAATAGTGCTGTGATTACATATGAAGAGTAACTTTCTGACTTCACACTGCCAGCCAAGAGCACAATTTAGGCACACAATTTTCCATCTACTAAATAATGGTTAGGAAAGCCTGCACAGTATGCATGTCTGAATTGCTGCCATGCTGTCTCAGCAGCTGAAGTTCCCTCAGGCAGTTCAAAGCCAAATAATTAGCCCTAAAATGTTATTACAGTAACTATCAACAAGATTAATTGACTGACAACCAGACCAAAGTCACCCACCGGTAAGTTTCTCCAGAATGCGGGACCGGCCACTGAACAAGGCGGGTCTGCCAGATAGTCCGGCAACCCTCACATTCACAGAAACTGTTTTTATTTTCAGTCACTATGCTCTTGCTTCATATAATTCTGCCCCCAGAACTCTTCTTCCTGCGTCTTTTCCTTCCTTCGGAATCTTTGTTTTAAAGCATGCATTCGATCATCCATCTTGGTAATCTAATCCATCTCCTATTCTGTATTCCCCTCTATCCCTTTTATCCCTGGTCTGAGGCAAAATCCAAGTTGTTTTTGTAGTACTTTATAACAATCAGAAACGAACTGAGGTGGAGGAATGTATAATGCAGTCATCGCAAATATTCAATGTGACAAGGATATCAGACTCATCAGACTAAAATGATAAGGGCCTCAGATGTTCTACTGTGAAGATTTAGGGCACTTTAGCCTCTGTCTCCAATATGAGGGTCGAAGACTGACACTAGAAAAGGACAGTAACCAGGGACCAGGCTATTTTAACAGGATTGGCCCTAATTAAATATGCAACATTGGTCTGGGTGGACCTGGGGCTAGGATTTCATCAAATAGAATGGGGTGGAAAATGTAACCGTTACTGCCTCTTAAAGAAGTAGAGTCAAAATTGATTTAAACTTACTTATGGCATTAATCATTTAGACAATTTTCAGCCTTTCCTGAAGCTGGATGGGAACGTAGAAGTGGAGACAGGAAATGAGGTCTGTCACCCCATGAGCAAGTGACACAGCTCATGAAGTCTCTCTTTGATGGATACTGAAATGGATGTGCTCCTGCATCAGGTAAGGGGGCATTCTGATGTCTGCTGTTAAAGGACACCCTCATGAGAGCAGTAGTGTATAGAATTACACTTCATTGCAATTTTTAATCCAGATGGATTTTGATAAACATGTCCACACAGCAGCAAAGTCCTGATAACCCTTTGGTAGGACATGGCAGACAGGATCAATGCTGTGTTCATTACCCATAGGAATTGGCAACAGGTATGGAAGACAATGGTACATCCTAAGGATGAGACTAATAACACCATTTACCAGGTAGAAGGCCCTTTTATGCAAAAATGTTGCCAGTAACCATGTTGCATACATTTGCCAAGTCTTCAAGGAAGATTGCAGCTCTTTCGTAGATTACCCTGTGCGCTAGTCCAGCAGGGTGTACATTCTAGCTGCATCTTGCAATCTTCTTACAATTTCACACATGATAACACTGTAATGCAATCTAACTCTCATGATGTAGGTCAGGATTTTGTTCTAGTGATGGGGGAACCCCACAGGTTACAAAACTGATGGGATCCCCATGTCCCTTCTGGGGGAAGCCTAATGTGATTTAAGTGCTCAAAGGCCAGTGTCAGGCCTTCCACAAATCAAGCCCCCGGTGGAGTGGAAAAGCCACTTCCAGAAGCTGCTGGCCAAACTGAGGCTGGCAGCTCTCCATTTCCAGCATTGCTACCAGGAGCAGTGGCTGCTCCAGTAATGCTCCGAGGTCCAGCCTGAGGATCGTGCTGAATCCTTGGACACAGGTGAGTGGGGAAGCAAGAAGATCATGGGGAGGGGGTTGCCAGAGAGCGGGGTGAGGGGGATGTGGAGGAAAGGGCAGGGGGCGACTTTAAGCAGCCCTCCTTCCTGATGTCGGGTCCCTTGTTTGGCCACTGAGTGCCTATAACTCTGTCATGAGGAACCCACCATCCCCACCCCAACCCCGCCACTCTGAGGCTGCAGGAAAACCCAGCAGGTTTTGCTGAGCAGCCTTCAAGAGTCATGGGAGAGCTGTGCGACTCCTGCTAATTCCCTGAACCACTACTGAATTCCAGTGGAAAATTGGTGCCAAGTGGTTCACTAATGAGCCTAATTGACCGTTGGCAGACGAGATTCCCTTGTCAGGCCCTTCCCATTCTGAAATTAACTGGAGGCAGGTTTTCCAGACACCAGGAATCTGATGCAGTTACTACTGCCCAACTCCCCGACCCCTGGCCATCATATTGGCTCTGACAGGCTCAATTTAATTTTGACCATAAAATCAGCTCGGAAATACTGGATGACTGCCATGGTCCTTGCAACAGATGGCATCAACCTGCAACTGGTTACATGCTGATTAGCAACTTGTAGAACGGCTTCCTTTTGGCTATTGCCAGATAAGTTATCAAGGGCCTGCATATATCATAGGGAGCAAATAGTGGGCTGTCTGGCTGTGATGTTGGCCAATCCATCTCCTTTAATTTGTTCCTCTTCACCCATGAAATATTGGTCCAGTAATCGTAACATTGAGGCTATCAGGTATCATCATTATTTTGGGGTAAATCCGACACTAACATTTTGGCATTTGTACATGCGTAATTAATCACACAAATCTGGAAGTCGCTGACAGAAATACTTCACTACTCCGTATGATGCATTGTTGCAATCCTTGCTGATAGACTTGGCACCGAAATGACTGTAACAGTGTGAACGTGCTTCACTTGACCATTAGTTTTTCACTAAAGAAGCTTAAGAATAGCATAGCTGGTGCATTCAGAACTGAGTGGATTTTTAATCAGTGGTAATTACTGCTGAACAACCTCCATTAAATATTAATTTTACAAGTGTGGAGCCCCATTCCCTCAGATGAAAATTATTATCAGAGATTTATAAATAAATAAAAATTGAAATACCTCTATGCCCTGAAAACCAGAACATAATGTGCTGCCGATTTTGGCACCCACCCTGGCATCCCCCCTGCCCCATTATGGGAGTGAGCTCAGGGATGGATGGGAAGGTGGTGTGGTGGGCACCCATCCCCGAGCCCCCACCTTCAAAAATAGGGAGGGGGTACACCGTAGGCAGGCGCCAGAATCAGCAGCACATTATGTTCTAGTTTTCAGGACATAGAGGTATTTCAATTTTTATTTATTTCTAAATCTCCGATAATAATTTTTCTTCTCAGGGAATGGGACTCCACACTTGTAAAATTAATATTTTAGAAAGGGTGGCAAGGTGGCGGAGTGGGCATCCATCCGAAATAGCAGGTGGGGGGGCACCGTGGGCAGTGCCAAACTCGGCAGCCTGCCTGCCATATTTAAAAAGGTCATCAAGGGTCAATTAGACTTGCTACCAGGCCAACTGACCTTGATAATATACTGCTCACGCCATAAAACATTTGGCATTGGCAGTCGGATAGGAGCGGGCAGTCTGATTTTTTAGACTACATTCATCAAAGGGCAGGAAAGAAGGGGTGGGTTCAGTCTTTGGGGGCTGCCCTTTGTGGATCAGGGGGTGACATACCTAAGGTGGAACACGTCCCCCCCACCGCTTTTCTTCCTAAACCCCGCAGCCTGAAAGCTAACAACCAGCCCCCCTCCAAGGCCACGCATGCCCCCCAACACTACCCACACCTCTCCACCCCGAACATTGGCGCCCTCCCTGAACTGCTGAAACCCTCCTTGTCCAAGACCCCCAATCCCACGATTTACTGGCTGTGGGAATTCATGCCTTTTTCCTCTTCTTCTTGCAGTCCTAGCAGTGGTGTGATGCGCTTTTGGTGCTGCCGGGGCTGATGGATGGCCGGGGCTCCAGAGGCCAGGGTCATCTCCATGCTGACTTTGCTTCTGGGGGTGGGGGGAGAGGGTGTGAACCACCCTTCCCGGCCCACCGCTCCCCCGCCACCCAATACTATTCAGATCTTGGTCTGCTCACAGACAGCATCACTGTCCTATAGTGGGCAACATGCAGTGAGAGATATCGACTTTGACAAAGTCTGTGTTCCAAAACCTGCCAAAAACTAAACTAACTGACGAGTGCCGTTCCTTAGCTACTGACTACAATATCCGATCGACTGCATTAATGGTATTTCAAATCTAAGCCCTGTCACTAACTAGACTTACCAACTACAAGGCAGCCTTGATAGTTTGTCACTCAGGAGCTTCTATAAAAGCCCATATTGTAAGATTTGGATTTCCAGCATCCGCAGTTTTTTGCTTTTATCCCCATATTGTAAGAGCTCCTTCTACTTGTTCCTTTTTTTTTTCAAACTCTTGCTGTTATGCTGAAGTCTTGAAAATACTTCAATTTCATTCTGATGAATCAGTAAAAAAACATTTGTCTATGTCAGGTTATGCATGCACATGATGTTCTGAAAGGAAGAGATAAAGAAATGAAAATGTCTTTCATATAAATTGAAGTTAGCCAACAATAAAAATGTAAAATATCTGGAAATTTAAACAAGAGGCTAAAGAAGTGTAGAAATTTTAAGAGCATTTCCCTTAGGCCCACCTCAATTCTGAGCGAGAGGATGAAAAATAACACTAGGTTTCATTTAAATTCATTATAATATTTAGACGTCACCGAGGCAAAGGCCTGGATCTCCCATCCTAACAGCGCGGTGGTTGTACCCACACCAGGTGGAATGCAGAGATGGACAACAAATGCTGGCCTCGACAGCGACACTTGCATCCTATGAAATAATCTTAAAAAAAGCTTGTCTCATTTTTGGAAAGGTTACTTTAACTAAAATGTCTGCCTGAAGATTGCACTCCAGGGTAGATTTTTTAGCTCCTTTAGCACCTGTTTAGTTTCTGCACAATTGGCCTTTTAAACAATGATTCACGGTGGCCATGATTTATTGCCCAACACTAATTGCCTTTAAGTAGGTCATGCAAATATGTGGCTTCTAGGCCATTGTGGCAGCAGTCAAACGTCAAACACATTACAATGGCACTGGCATCACATATCTTCCAGATAAGGATGGTGGGTTTTGTTCCTTAAAGGACATTACTGAACCAGATGGGTTTTTATGACAGTCCAGCAGTTTTAGGGTCGCCATTATTAATATTACCATTTTAATTCCAGATATTATTTTTTCACCCAGAGGGTGGTGGGAGTCTGGAACTCACTACCTGAAGGGGTGGTTGAGTCAGAAACTCTCGCAACGTTTAAGAAGTATTTAGATATTCACTTGCGTTGCCATAGCCTCTAGGGCTATTGGCCAAGCATGGAAAATAGGATTAATGTAGTCAGATCTTTGTTGAACGGTGCAAACATGCTAGGCCGAATAGCCTCCTTTTGTGCTGTAAATGTCTAATGAGTCTATTTAATTAATTGAATTTAAATTCACTAGCTGCCATCGTGGGATTTGAACTCCCATTTACACACCATTAATCGGGACCTGTAGATTACTAGCCCAGTGACCAAGCCACTATACACCTCCAATGAGTTAAAAGTATTCTCTTATTTCTGAGAAAAGGACATTAGTATTTCACAAATAACATTAGATTCTCATCATGCGGCCACTTTACGAGAATAGGTTTTTATCCTACTGTGTTGTCTGATTGTGATAATCAACTCAAAAGGTTATATAAAAAAAAAACAAATCACCCATCAGCATTCATCCAGCCTTTTTAAATTATTTTTTTAATAACAGTGTTTTTATCAGTTAACGGAAAAAAACCCCAACTTGACTTTTTAAAGATGTACCAAGATTGTTTGAAAAATCTCTCTCCCATTTATTTACACACATTGTAATAATATGCTACACTGAATGCATCAGCATATTCCTTAGGCTGAAGCCCACAGCAATGACAATGACGTAACAATAATGCAAAAATGTACTGAACAAGGTGCTGTCAGGCAAGTAGGCTCTTCGACTCATCCTACTTCATCAAAGACTCGACAAGAGATAAGGATACTTATTTTCACACGGCAAGTTGTTATGGTCTGGATTGCATTGTCAAAAAAGGTGGATGGAATTTTCTCAAATTTGCACTAAGTCTACCCACCGACGGCGTTGGTGGGTTTTCACGCCGTATCTTCCTGAAGCTGCCCCAATATTTATGCACTCCTGAGAAACACGCACTTTCCATGTCAGGCGGGCTCTTCATTTTCCCACCCACCATCACCCCGCCATTGCATCATACTGGGTACAATGTTTAAAGACCAGCAGCAAGCACAGCGCTCGGGGGGCATGGCCCTCAAAGGCAAGAAGACTGCAGCCCACCACCCCCCCCCACCCCGGTTTAATGACGGGTCCCTCGAATGACTGTAAGATGCCGTGGAGACCCGCCAGGATGTCCTGTACCCCTGCTCTGGCCGCAGGATGGGCAGCAACGTGACCAATCCGCCTTGGGAGGCGGCGGCATCGGTGGTCAGTGCCAGCGCCCTTCAGAAGAGGACAACCACCCAGTGCCGCAAAAGGATGAATGATCTCCCTTCCGCCAGGGTAAGTCACTCGTTTCATCACTCTCAACTCACACACTCACAAACCCATCGCACATCCACAGGGCCCTCACTCACTGTCAGTTCAAGAGACATCACCTTTCACTCTCTCACACTTGCCATCGTTGTCCTTATCCCGTCCATGGGACCACTCACCACCCGCACAGGCCAGGCTTACTTATCATCTGGCCTGGCAGGTGTCGTGTTTACAGTCTCTCCATCTCTATCCACGCAGGACAGGCTGGCACACAACAGGAGAGAGAAGTCACAGACCGGTGGCGGAATACCTGAAATCAAGGTCCTCACGGACTTTGAAAACAGAGCCATTCTGCTGGTCAGCAAGGATCTGGACCGTTCCTGTGCTGACAGTGAGTTTGGCACTGCTCTACCATGTGAGAATCCAGTAATGCAACATCCATCAGACAATCATCCTCTTTCACAGGCCACTGTCATGCACTGATTATCTCCCCTTGCTTTCGCAGCACATCTACCAAATAGCCGACAGAGTCCATGACCCAGGGCCTCCAAAAAAACCCTGAAGAAACCTCTGAAGAGGAATCTGAAGGCACCCTCCCTGAAGTCCCATCACAGCACTAACCAATAGCCCCCACCAGCGCAGAGACACACACCTTGGTGGGGCCTAGCTTTAGAGTAGCCCCGGGATCACAATCTGGTGAGCACATCACGCTGTCTGATCCACTGCAGGCGGCGGCAGGGACTCCCCAGGTGTTCGGCACTCGAGGGACTGCTGGAGACCAGAAATTTGCTGAGTCCGAGTCAGATGACGAGCCTCTGGACTCGGTCATGTCACAGTTGCTGGAGCTGCAAAGGCAAGCTCGGGAACATCAGGAAGGGATGTCTGTTGCACTCCTCAGATTGCAAGGCACGATGGAGGAGTCCGTCCACCTTCAGGCTGAGGTGATAGTGCCGGCATTGCAGTGCACCGATGTCAACACTGGCAGCCGCCATGGAGACCTTGGTCCAGGACGTCGCTCCTGCACTGCTGTGCAGGCTTAACTCCGTCTATGATGCCATAGTTGTCCTCCAACAGTGTGTATGCGAGACGAGTGGCGGGCAGCTCGATCTCACTCCAGCTATCCCTGATCCTCAAGGAGTCAGCCTGGGGACCCCTGACACCCATAGGGAGGAGGATTCGCAAGTGCACACTCCAGGCCCATCCATCCAGGTGACTCAGAGTGTCTGGCCCATCCGACTGCCTTCTTCCTGTGACCTCAGCAGCTCTAGTTCCACAGGCCAAGGAGGGTGCCACTAAAACACAGCCGGACCCTGAAAGCAGGCCAGGGCCCGCCAAGTCTCAGCCCTCCAGAGGATGCCCGCAAAGGTCATCACAGACAGCACGTCGCAGACAGCAGGCTGCCTCCACCACCAATATGCATGTCCAGGAAGCACCAAGACGTAGAGGCAGGGTTAGGTTAGTTAAGGAGGATTTGTTGCACAGCCTGGGCATGCATGTTAATCACTTGTACATACTGTTCACAATTGTCAATAAACTCCCAAGAATGTTTCCCTGTCTATGGCTCCTTGTCCTGATGAGCAGTGTTCTTGTCACTCAGATGTGAATCCTTTCCGCACAAGATAAAGGAAGGTGTGTCAGTACAGGGCCCCTTCCCTGTGCTTTGTGCAGCCTTCTGACCAAAGTGATGGTCCAGCCTCACACTCCCTGGAAACATTACTGATGCCTGCACCTCGGCAGTGCTGGTCATTCCTGCCAGAATGTAGTGGGCAGGCGCCACAGAGTTCTCTCATTCTCTCTGTGTGCTCTCAGCAACTTTAAGGGGTAGCCCCAATCTCTTCAGCATCTGTGACCACTGATGCTGTGCTCCAGCTCCTGAAGGGCTCAGGTGCTGAAGGCAGACAAAGCATCAGATGTGTCTAAAGTTTCATGTCTGCATCTCTATGACGTGACCCTGATTGCAGAGAGCAAGCGATCTGGCCTTGGCCAGACAGGAGTCAGACATTCTCAGAGGCTGTGTGAAGATTTATCAGGGTTCCACTGCATCTCAGTGACAGGAGCATTCTCACAGAGGGTATTTGTGCTGCCATAAACCAAACTGGGGTCAAACGTTCACAACTGCGATGTGAGGATCTGTGGGGTCACCTCACTGTATGTCGTCATGATCCTCCACAAACCTAGCAGCTATGAGGGCCGCCCTAGTGCGCCTGCCTCGTCTAGTCAGTGCGAGGGCCTCATCTCCGTCATCGACACCTCCGAGGACCTCCTCAGCCTCATTCCCCTTGGTGGCGTCCTCATTGGAGGAGACGTGCAGCTTCTCCATCTCCTCAGCCAGCTCGCCTTGTTGTAAAGGGCGCAACAGAAGACGACGATGCGTGACACCCTCTGTGGACTGTATTATAGGGTGACACCAGACCGATCCAGGCACCGGAACCTCATCTTCAGCACCCCGTTGGTTTGCTCCACCAAGTTGCAAGCTGTAACATGAGCCTCATTACGCCGTCGCTCTGCTGCAGTCTGAGGCCGTTGCACGGGTGTCATCAGCCAGAGCCTCTACGGGTAGCCCTTGTCTCTGAGGAGCCATCTCTGCAGTCTCTATGGACCCTGGAAGACTCCAGAGATCTGTGACCGACCGAGGATGTAGGCATCGTGCACACTCCCTGGAAACCGTGTGCACACCTGCAAGATGCGTTTCTGGTGGTTGCACACTAGCTACACATTCAGTGAATGGAAGCCCTCGCGGTTGGTGCAGTCCACCATGTGTTATAACGGAGATCTGAGCGCCACATGAGTGCACCCTGCACCTGTGGGAAACCTGAGATCTGGGCGAACCCAATCATTCTTGGAATCCTGGCTGTCCTGGTCCTGGGCAAAATGTACAAAGTTGTGTGCACTCGCAAAGATGGCATCCGTGACCCTATGGATGCATTTTTGGATGGAGGCTTGAGAAATCCCACAGAGGTTACCTTTGGAGCCCTGAAAAGAGCCATTAGCATAGAAATTGTGCACCATGGTCACTTTCACGGTCACTGGCAGTGGATGCCCTCCATGTCCCCGTAGCACCAAATCCTGCAGTAGCTGGCAGATGTGAGCAACCAGTTTCCTAGACATTCGCAGTCTTCGGTGACACTAGTTCTTGATCACCTGCAGGAATGAAAGGCAGCTTCTATAGACCCTGGGTGTCACTAGGTGCCGGCCTGTGATGGCTCGCTGTGGCTCTTGGGTGTGTGTGCAGGAGCCCCAGCCGCCACTTCTTCCTGAGGTTGCTGCTCCTGCCTCTGTGCAGCCAGGAGCTTCAGTCGCTCTCTCCTCCATCTTCTTCGTGCTCTGTAGGTCATCAGACATACAGCTAAGTTCATCAGTCTCCATGGTCCTGTAGTACTCCTCCTGCAGGATGAAAGAGAGAGACACATGGTTAGCATGGGCGTACTAAAAACCTATCCTGGTTAAGCGTGACGGCCCCTTAACGCTTCCCGGAGAGTGCTGGCCACCACTTGGATGGCCAGAGGTTAGTGCGCTGTAAGGCTGCCCTGTTAGCTTCAACCATGGGGGAGACTGGTCCAAACCAGGATGCTGACATTGCAAGGGGCTGTGAGCACCACCAGCAGTAACTGCCTCATGGCAGCTTTAGCGAGGAGATTGTACAACATGTGCAGTCCAACTACTCTGCAGTCGACTAAAGTGCTCATGAATTTGCAGCCTGTGCCCAGTCAGGTGGGGGGCAGCACTGGGGAACTTGGTGGCATTTTGATGCCTTTGCGTTGCTTGAGTGGGCAGATAAGCTAGGAGCCCGACCCCAATATATCAATGTGGCTGCACCTGAACTGTCTGAGTTGCAGAGGAATGGTCACTTTATACAGATTTCCCGAATGCGTGGCCACTTCCCTCGCCCATCCTACCCACCCCCACCCTGAATGCTTGTGCGCTATATTCAATTGCAGGGCTGCCATTGCCACACCCCCCCCCACCCCCACATGCTACGGTTGCCTCAGAGGAAGGGCTGCACTTAACCACCTCCCCTCAACCTCCCCGCCACCAGTCGCCACAACGGCAAGGCTGTACTTGCTCCCCGCTCCCCCTTACCCATACAAGTCACCTCCGAAGCAGGGCTGCTCTTAACCCTGACCCCCTGGTGCCCCTGGAGCCTGCAAAGCAACAGGCGACCCTGGCGAGCTCTGCAGAATGTTGCTGTGCCCTCACCTCCAGTTCACCCAAAGTGCAGGCCGCCAAGTGCACGTCGCCTTTGTGCTGTTATGAAACACGTCGGTGTGCTTTCCCGCCAACGTGGATGGACAATGCAGCAGGGGTGCAAGCGGCTAACAGGATGCCCAGATAATGATATGCGCTGATGTATTACAGTGAGGTTCCCGATGACCGTCGGCAGGAAACGCAGCCCGCTGTTGGCGGGCTGAACAAACAATCGTGATCTGCCCCTTCCTGCCATCGTGAAACCGATCGCGCTATATTGTCCGCTCACGCCACCTATCACACCCACTGCCAGCGGGCATGGAAAATTCCACCTGGTGGTGGGGGAAAAATCAGCAGTAACTTTCAAAAGGGAACGAATGGCAAAGGGGAAAAAAATGCAAGGCTGTGGGAAAGAGCTTGGTAACAGACTAATTGGATATGCTTTTCAGAGCTGTCACAGCCACGATGGGCTGAATAATCTCATCTTGTGCTGTAAGAAAACCCATTTATTCTTCTGATAAAAGGTTCTGCAAGGTTCACCTTGGACCTGCCCAAAAGCTAACAAAATAAATTTTCACAATAAAATGATAATCTAATGAGTCTTGCTCATTAGGAGCACATGTCCTAAATTCAATCATCTCTTCACCCAATCCTCCAAAAATTGCGGACAATGTGTGACAAATTTTCTGATCTGCTTTCCTGCAGATCAGAAAATACCCACATTTATCTATTTAGCTACCCTTACACACAATATCATCCATTCTTGACTGGCTACCTTTCTCGTGACTTTCATATTGTCCTAGTAAGTGTTTTGGACAGGTACTGACCATCCAGGTTTATACTATTCACCTAGAGGCTTTTTTTCCCTCTGCAAGCCCAATTTAAAGCTTTCCAAAGGGTATTTTGGCATCTTATGTTTGTCGGAGGTTAATAAGCAGGTAAGAATGGTCTCTTTCCACCCATAAGGAACTGTGATGTTCCACATGAATTTGAAATGGTCAACTACCTCTCACTAGCAGCCTTTGTATGTGTACAATAGCTTTAAGCTCCCACGACAGCACACTGGGGTGGCTCAAATTGCATTGTTTTATGGAAAACAGGAAGGTTCTGTATCCCTGTAAAAAGCTCCAGCGAATCAATGTAGTATAAACTTTTTCTCTCAAATGATAGTTTTAATGCTCATTAGGATTGCTTTGTTTCCTGCAGCTGCTGACCTGGGGGCAATGTTGCATCTTTGCAACGTTAGGGAGTGGTATCAGGGCTCAGATCTGGATCTGAACTGATTAAAACTCGGTGCTGTTAGCAATCACCCATAAACACTGATTGAAGTCTGATTGGTGCTTACCCTTTTGTGGTGGAGTGATAGATTACTAATAATTTTGTGTGATTGTTCAAGTTTGTAACTGGTAAGATTCTAGCAAATATGAACCAATTTTACTAATGTCAAGTGATGCTCCTCGGGCTCTTGTATCCACCTTGCTCAGTGCCCTGTGTTTGCCCCAGTACGTCAGCAGCATTAGATACTCTGAGTCACTACTTATTTGTATATTGCCTGACCGGAGATCTCATCTGCAGAAGATCCCAGCTCTGTAGCTTCTACAACAGAGGTCAAGAGCAGCAACATCATGGGAACACCATCACTTCCAAGTTCCCGTCCAAGTAATACACCATCTTGCCTTTGATATATATCGTCATTCTCTTCATCTCTGCAGGGTCAATATCCTTGAGTACCCTACCTAACGCCATTGTGAGGAGTACCACCACCATAAGGACTGGATAAGGCCCACCTTCTCAGAGCAATTGGGATGAGTAATAAATGAGGCTTTGCTAGTGTCACCAACATCCTCCAAGAACATTTTAAAAATAACTAAATGCAGTGATTTAAAAATTGGGTGCATTTTAATCATACCTATGTAAATTACAAGGCAATTTGTCAGCTCCACAAATTTACAAATATTCACCGCTAAACAAGACACGAAGCTTGGGAGCTACAGAGGGGAGCAAAACTCAAGGGAAAAAGAGGTTTACAGAAAATCAAGCAAAGCTCAAAAATAAGGGTCCAAGATAAATCGAGAAAGGCATTGAGAGAGGGACACAAGCAGAGACACTTACAGGAGGGACAATCTTTATTCTGGTTTGTGGGCAATACCTTGGACAAGATCAGCTAGTCTATATATAAAGATTTATAGACACACAAGCACTGTGCACACACTCAAATCAATAAAAGAAACCTTTCGAGATAATCACAAACTGCTAGACACTGGAACACTCAGGCAGGTAATTTTAAGAAGAAAAAAACATTTCTCTGTTCTATTTCCCTTTGAGGCGTGACGTGCTGCCCTTTAGTTGCTGATGTGATGAAGTTATTTTCCACTCCAGTGAGAAAGACAATACCATTAAAAAGTATGTCTGTGCTGCATTTCCTTTACAGAAGCCTGCACCTTCTGGGGAGGGGTTTCTGCCTAGTACTTCACTCTGACTGGCTGCAACTAAATGCTTTTGTGACTGAAGTGGGCTAGTGCTCATCTTGCAGTGAGAAACTGAGGGCAGAGTTATCACCGGGCACACAGAGCACAACCTCATTTATATTAGCTCGACAGGTCGCTTTCTATCATGCTTTTCTTTTGCCCTAATTTGGGTTCCTCTGTTGGTTATGATGCTTCAAGTGGGATGAGGCAAAGGTTTTATTTTACAACATGAGGTTTGAATTAACAGGTTAATAGACTGGAGGAGTGAGCTACTCCCAGAGCTTGCCTTTTGGTCACCAATTTACTTGCGTGCACTCCTGAAGGCACTGACTTTTCAGATGGATTGCAGTTCTATGGAAACTCATAACTGTGGAAGCACATAAACTCCATATGAGATATGGAATTGTCAGTAGGCTATCCGACCATTGCAGGAATCACAATCTGTTCTCACATCCATCAGGGACAATTTTGACCTTGTGCAATTATAGAAGACTGGCTTCTGATTCACTTTTACTCGTTTCACACAAATGTACAAATGACCCCATTCACTCTCTACACGCACACAGAACACAGGAGTGAATGCATAGTGATGGGATTTTCAACCTCGGCTGAGGAACCCGAAATGGAGCAATAGCTCCAGGTCCTGAACGTCCCAAAGACTGGCGAGTCGTATCAAACAGCATGTCCCAGCCGCTGTTCGCAATGGGCAGGGTACACACAATACCCAACCAGCCTGTGCTTGCAAAACTCAAAACACAGTGTCCAACATTAGATGTGATTCCGCGATTGGACAACATTTGCTAAATAATCCTCAATGTGCTAAACATTACGCTGACAACCAATTTAAGATTGTCAGTTAGGCTTGCAATGTGGCACATTTGCGTGTACTGGAAGGCAGTACACCCATTGAAAAGCACCCTCAGATCAGAAGCAAGCATCTGTCAAACAACAACACTAAACCAGATAATCTGGTCATTATCTTATAGCACTTATAGCCAATTATGTGCTTTTGAAGTTGTTCATTACTGTTGTAATGTAGGAATCAAGGCAGCTAAAATTATTCACAGCAAAGTCCCATAGAAAGCTTGGTCAGGATGCTAGAAAAACGTGCCTGCCTTGCTTCAAATGGAGCCATGGGATCCAGCTTAAAGGATAGAAGGGACTTTAAAATCTCATCAGCAATGTTCCCACTGGACTGCTCTGAGAAATTACTTCACAATAACCTAAAATTCCTCTGTGAGACAATGCATGAGCATGGCCATGTAAATAAGTTTAAGGAGACCACAGACTGAAAGAAATGGGTGGTGCACAACAAATAAATCTTAAAGGGAACATTTAGAGTCATAGAGTTATACAACATAGAAACAGGCTCTTCTGCCCATCATGTCCGTGCCGGCCATCAAGTGTGCTCAAACATCTGGAGCGGGACTTCACACCGAATTTTGAGAGTGCAACTATGGAGCCAAGACAGTTTTGTAGTAAAAAATGCTGGAAATGCACAGCACATCTGTCAGCATCTGAAATGAAGAAAGATAGGCTAACATTTCTGGATTTAGACCCTGCTAATGAAGGCTTTTGATGGAATGGAAGAAATTCATATTTTTCAGATCCTGGTGGGTCTACTGCGCATTGTAGCACTTTCTGTTCTTATGTTAAGATAAATTGCCGAATGCCTTCACTGAAATAACAGATGAAGGAATGTCACACTAAGGGGTTCATGCATTTTTTAAACTTATATTGCACTGCAGGATTTCAAACAATAATAAATTGGGGTTGTCCAATTACTGTGGGACTGAATTCCCCTCTTAACAAAAAAGCCTTTTTTTCTGCATAATTAACAAACTTGCTAGAATATGCAACTGTAAATTGTGTGATTTATACATTAGGAATTTTTCAGCAAGTCGATAGTAGTAAAAAAAAAATGGGCATTTTTCTGTCTTTTATCAAAAGAAAAATGGTATCCCATGCGTGACTCTGTGCCCTTCACTAAATGTAGGAAACATGGCTTGGATTTTATGGGGCACCATATTCCCTGCCCTCCTGACCGAAAAGTCAGTCATCAGCCCGCCCACCCGAAACTCAGTTGCCCCACTGCGATATTACACTGGGAGCAGCCTTAATTGATTCAGAGTGGGACTTCGACCCACATCTGGGAGGAAGTCCCGCCTTAGAGAGCTGTCAGGCAACCTGATTGGCTTGCAGCTCCGTAGCCCCAGCAGCACCAGGATCAAACAGTGGCCACTGCTGGGACTACTGACAACGAGGAGGTGAGTAAGTCTAGGTTTTTGGATGGACTTGGATGGGCAGGCCCCAATGAGTGGGGATAGAAGGTCGGTGGGAGTGTGGGGGGGCAGCTTTCAATGAGGCCAGTGAGGGAGGGTTAAAGGGGTGGTATGATCTTGCCGTGGGGGGTTGTCTTCGATGGGCACAGGGACCAACCCCCCCTACCCACAGGTGGTAACCCTCTCTTCCCACCAAGCAGCAGCCCGTGCAGTGAAAGCTGCTGGTCTACCTGCCTTGCCTCCACTTTCCCCTGCTGCACATAAAGCAGCAGCAGAGGTGGAATGAGGCCTTTAAGTGGTCATTAATTGGGGGCAGGTAGAGGCATGGCGGCATTGTCACTGGACCAGTATTCCAGAGACCCAGCGTAATGCTGTGGGGGCCCAGGCTTGAATTCCACCATGGCAGACGGTGGAATTTGAATCCAATAAAAATCTGGAACTATAAAAAAGTCTGATGATGACCATAAAGACATTGTGGGTTGTTGTAAAAAGAAAAACCACCTATCCTTTAGGGAAGGAAATCTGCCCCCCTTACCTGGTCTGGCCTACATGTGACTCCAGATCCACGGTAATGTGACTAGCTCTTAAATCCCTCTGAGCAAAGGGTATTTAGGGATGGGCAATATATGCTGGCCTAGCCAGAGGCATCCACATCCCGCGAATGATAAAAAAGACAAACAAACCTCAGTGCCTCAACAGGTCTCAGACTGGGTGGGCCGCACGACACAGTCCCCATCCACTACGTTAAGGAAGACATGGTGGGTGGGGGAGGGCGAGGGGGGAGGTCATCTGTTTCATTTAAAAGCACCCCCCCCCTCGCCCCCCCCCGCAATAATCTTCAAATATGCCAGAAAAATCAAGCCCACGGTTAAGTTGAAAGCCAAAAATTATTATGACCCATGAGGTTTTGTTTTTTTCAAATGCAGCATGGGATGATTTGCATCTTGGCCACCTGGTGGTAACTTCGCAGAGTGGATCATCTGCCAGGCAGGTAAGATTACTGCCCAGCCAATGAGGGGAAAAGTTATTTCTAGCACCTTCACTGCTGATTCAATAATATATTTACATCCCACATCTCTCATCCTTCCCTGAACCCGAGTGTCTTGAAGATTCAGATCAGATCTCCCTCTACTGCAAGAGTAAACTGTCAAGTAATTCCACAAATAGAAGAAAGGATTAATAAAGCAATCTCTGCTGTTGACTAGAAAGGCACCAATCCCTTTTATCCATTAACATTCAAAGTTAAGATGACCAGAGTTCTAAGAAAGTACAAGCCATTGTAATTTATTTTTAAATGTGGTAAAGGACTGATGGCCCTCTTTGATAGTTCAGTGAGTTTTTCCAATAGTTTAATCAGATGCATTATGAAAGTTCCACACTGCATTGTTGATCAGTTGAGTTGACAAATTTTATCTTCGGTAAAGCCTTATGGTTGGCCTTAATGTATTTGAATTAGTAAAGGTGAAATTAGTCATGAACATCACAGCAAGGATGCAATGCATTCAGGAGGGAGCAGGATGGGTTAAGAGCAAAGCGGCAGGGAAAACAGAAAACAAAGCATTGAAACAGGGATGACTCAGCTGTGTGGGATCCTTACCAATGATATAATGAGATTATTAAATTGTGGAAGGAAGGGTAGATAAAGCAGGGGCAGAGTAGGGTTAATACACAGGCCGATGGGGGCTGCATCCAAGGGCCCCATGAAAATATATCAAAAAGCATAATATAGTGTGATATGATTAATGTTTCGTTTAAGCTTCATATGTCGTGATATGACTTGCTTTATTCCTACTGGAATGTGGAAACGACATACAGGCCAGCATATTACCATAAATTAATGTTTAGTGACAAACAAGAGACAGACTTGCATTTATAGCCCCTCACAGCCCTGGGATGTCCCAAAGTGCTTTACAGTCAATTAAGTACATTTGAAATATAATCATTGTTATAACGCATTGGGTGGGGCCCTGACTGTCCTAGGTGCTCAAGACCCTAAGAATTTTTAATCCAATTTGGAAGGAGGGAATAGAGTTCTTAATAAAGATAACTCTTAGCATTTTGGAAAACTCTTCAAATGGGTTAATCTGATGAAATTGTGTGGAGTTGGATGAAAAAGAATGGCTTAACAGATCCTCAACACCCTGGGGGAAGGAGCAGGCGCATTTGCATGGAATACTTCGGAACAGCAGATAACAGGACAGCCCAGCTGGGCATGTATATAAACTGATTCCAACAGTATGTGGCTTCTCAGCTAAACACCTTAATTATAATTAAGGTAGAGTGGTCATTAATAAATCACACAAGGCTTTTTACCCATCCTTGCAAGTGAAACAAAATATAATAACCATATGAATATTCAGCCCATGATTGACTGCATCAGTGTTGATTTATATTTGAATATTCTTTTGGGAGCTACACACCATCATTAACCATGAAATATTTGATCTAAATTTGTTCTGAATTATCAATTGCCTTGTCAGTCATCTACAATATAAGATTTGCTACCATCACAGCTGAAAGAAAAGCAACTATTGCATAAATATTCAATGTGTGTCCAACTACAATGGAATTGATTTATAATTTATTGGTTGAATAATTAAGTATAGATTATATAAATGCATCATTACATTATTCTGTGAGCTGTTTTTGGTACCATGGTCTCTGCCTATCCTTGCCACTGATAACCAACCCCAACCCTGCAGCAACGTTTTGTACCCATTTGAATTTGACAAGCCTAGGTGAAAGAACATTGTTACGAGCTCAAAGAGGACAGTCTTTCTAGTGTAGTGTCTTTATTGAACTAATTGTATCATGGCTGCCCCCCAGACATGCCCTCATGGCAGAGGTCACATGACTACAGAAAGCCAGGTAGTTCATGTAGTAATAATTGCAATTCAAAACCCAAACATCCCCCTTCCATAACAAACAACAGACAACTCTACATGCACTGTCATGTGTAACTGTGAGTTACCTAAGTTACCCACTAGACCACAACTGTTCTCATGCATTAACAAACTGTTAACTATTCTCGTTGGTCACTGCACATGCATTACATACATGGTAATTTAAATCATGCAGGTCTTTTAATGGTATGTGTACGAGTTGTCATTTACCTATTCCTTTGCATAATGCTTCTTCTCCGGGGACTGTTGTTCCCATGGCACTTTTTGTAGCTGTGGTAACTGTCGTCATTGTTCCATTGCCGTTGTTGGAGACCAGTGGACCTCTGGGATGTTTGTTCTGTACTCTGTGGAGCTGGTGAGATCCCATCTTCCTGATCATCTGCCTGCAGTAAAGGAACAGCTTCGCTAGTTGTTTGGATATGCCTGCGATTGCACCAATATACGTAATTGTTCACTTCCACCATGCATGACCGAGGTGACAACTGGTCTATGCATGTCTCAAGTTGCCAAGTGGGCTGACTCCTGTTGAGAGCATTGAAGGTTTGTACCCTGACTGGCTCTCCAATGCTCAACTCTGGCAATGATTTGGCAGCCTTGTCAAAATGAAATTTGGCTTTCTGGCATTTCACCTTGAATTTTTTCACTCACACCTGTTACTACTTCCGGCTTCAGTAACTTTTTTGCTATTGGAGGAGTAATTTAAGTGTGATGTGACATCAGTCTTTGGGCTGGACTACTTTCTATGCCTCCAGTCCAAAACATTGTATGCTCTACCAAAACATTGTATGTTTTCAAGAAGGAGTTAGATATAGCTCTTGGGGTGAAAGGGATCAAAGGGTATGGGGAGAAAGCGGGAGCAGGCTATTGAGTTGGATGATCAGCCATGATCATAATGAATGGCGGAGCAGGCTCAAAGGGCCGAATGCCCTACTCCTGCTCCTAGTTTCTATGTTTCTTCACTTGAGGATTGCCTTCTATACATCTGTGCTAGATTTGCTTGATTTCTTGATGATTCCTTTGGCCATTTTTACTGCTGCCTCAACCTTTCCATTCGACTGGGAATGGTGTGGAGATGATGTGTAGTGTTGAATTTCCCAATCCCTTGTGAATCAGCTGAATTCTTCACTCGTGAACTGAGGGCCATTGTCACTCATCACAATGTTGGGAGTGCTGTAACAACTGAATGTTTTCAAGCATTCTACTATCTCTCCTGTCATCGTTGAAGTCAGCTGGTCTACCTCCCAGTAGCCAGAATAGTAGTCTACAGTGACAAGCATTCCTGCTATAATTAAGAGGTCTACTCCCAGCTTCATCCATGGTCTGTGATGCCATGCGCCATGAATGGCCTTCTAGCTTGTTCAGTTTGGTGCTCATTACACACACGGCACTGACCGATGTGGTCTTTAATTTCATTGCTCATATTTGGCCAGTAGAACACTTGTCTTGCCTTCCTCAGACTCAATTCAATTCTTTGATGCTTGCATGGATGCACTTCAGCATCTCTCCTCTCATCTCCTAAGGGATGAAGACTCTATTTCCTTTGTACAAAATGCCATGTTGGGCTGTTAATTCATCTCGGTATGCCAAATATGCTCTTGTGATGACAGGTGTGTTCTTGATGCTCTCAGGCCATCCTTTTATCACTACTCCTTGCAACACTTTGAGAGTTGATGGGTATTTTGTTTGATTTGAGCAAGGTGCTTGTCTGTCAAATTCAGTGCTGAGTTGATGACTTCCAGAGCATATCGAGCTGCTGCTTCATATTGAACCTGGAAGATTTCACATTGGCTGGGATTTTCCGGCCCCGTTGTGGTGGGACCTGCCGTGGGCCCAGCCGGGCGAGACTGGACGATCCTGGCAGTGGGTGGGGCTGGATGATCCCACCCATTTTGTTGGAGCATCCTTAACTTTCTTCATGGGGAGTGCTGCTCGCGACAGCATGCCAGCGATGTACATCTGTTTCCTTTGCTTGTCTGTCACGTCCAGATGATATCTCTGCAAATGAAGTAACATTCTTTGCAGATGCTTTGGAGCACATAGTAGCAGTTTGAGAAAAATGCTTTGAAGTGGCTTGTGGTCAGACACCATTGTTACTTTGTCTCTCCCAAGTAGGTACTGATGAAAGTGCTCACAAGCAAAAACAATAGCCAGGCATACTTTCTTGATCTGAGCATAGCGTCGTTACGTTTGCGTTAACGTCCTGAATGCAAAGGTGACTCATTATTTTGCTGCATTTGAGTTGCTCCAATACCCGTGTCGCTGATGCAACACAGCAAGATGACTTCATCATTGACGTCATAGTACTTCAACACTGATATTGTTGTCACTAGTTGTTTGATTTTAGTGAATGCTACTTCTTGTTATGTGCTTAACAGCAGCTCCTTGGCAGTGAGCTTGCACAATGGTTCACACCCTGATGACAAATTAAGCAAAAGTTCAGCTAAATAATTCATGAATCAAACAAATTGCTGCACGGCTTTCATGTCTGTTGGATGCTGCATCACTGCTACTGCTCTCACTTTGTCAGGATCTGAGCAAAGACATTTTGCTCTCAGTACATGACCTATGTGCTTGATTTCAGGCATCTTCAATTGCAATGTTTCCTAGCTCAGCTTCAGATTCATCTGGTGAGCTCTCTCCAGCAGTCGTATTCAATTCTGATCATGGTCAACAATGGCTGGTTCCATTGTGTCTCCACATCTATAGTCTAGCAGATCGTCCACTATGGCTTCCACTCCGGGAATATCACTAACTATCTCATGCTGCCTGCATTGATACTCTTCTTGAGCCATAGAAATGTCACATGGCATACGTTGTGTATGGTTACCATCTGTATCTCCCAAACAGCCTCCAGAATGTAGTTGGAAATCAGCTGCTTTCATCCAGCTTCACTTGCCAGTAACCATCCTTTGCATCTAGGGGGAGTAAAGATCTTCACCTTGGCAAGTTGTGGCAAAATTCCTTTGATGATTGGCATGGGATAGTGAGATCTCTTCAGCAATTTATTTAGATCCTTTGGATCTATGCACACTCTCAGCTTTCCAGGTTGCTGCACTGCTACCATGCTGCTAATCCAGTCTGTAGGATCACTTTCTTGATTACTCCTTTCTCTTCCAGCTCTTCTATCTGGTCTTTTAGGCTTGACTTGAGGGCATCTGGAACTCTTCTCGGCAGAGGCTGAATTGGTCTTACACTCTCATCTGCTTCTTGATGATATCCTCCAGGTAGACAGCTGATCTGTTCAGCAGTTAGTGGTTTAGTGCGCTGTGGCACATTGCAAATCTCTTTTAGCACGTTAGAGTTAGCAGTCCAAGCTTTAGACTTGCTCTGGCTGAGATGAATGGTTGTTGCATACTGTCTATGATTTGGAATTCCAAATCTTCATCCTTGCTTTTGCATTGGACTCTCAGACTAATTTGTCTTCTCGGCATGAGTATTGTGCCATCGTATAGCCTCAACCTTGCTTTTGAATGTTTCATTTTTAGATAGCCATGTTGAGCCACTTCACAGAGGGCCATGAAGGTCATGATATTGCATGACGCACCAGCGTCTATCTGACACTTCATGTTCACTTGATGTTCTCCTTCTGCGGTCATCATTGTAACAGTCACAAACCGTTTATCGCCTATAGTCATGATGGAACCAACCTGTTGCATCATGTTTAGTGCTTCATCAGGCTCTTCTGCTGATATCCCTCTGGTGATCATCTGTATTGGTTTGTTTTGGCTTCTTCCTAGCCAAACACTTCTGTGCGAAATGATTCAGCTTCTTGCAGGCAAAACACTGCTTTCCTCATATGGGACAATCCTTCCTTTCCTGTGTGTGATGTCCTTGGCAGTTTTTACATTCTGCTCTTTGCCCACGAGTGTTCTGCTCTTTCAGCTTGGAATGTCTCTCAGCATAATGTATCTCCTGATCTGCTCAGCCATACATGTGCTCTAACTGACATTTTACAACCTCTGTGTTTCTGCACGTCTATCGCAACCTTGAGAGTAAATTTCTCCTCTCTCAGTAGACTCGCTCTCACTGTCGGATCTCTTATGTCTAAGACAATTCTATCTTTAATAAGATCACCTTTTAGTTGCCCAAATTCACAGGATCCTGCACGTTGTGTTATGGCAGTCACATGCTGATCAATTGATTATTTTTCACCTTGCCCTAACGTTGAACACATGCCATTCATGAGATATGTTTACTTGGGGTTCAAAGCATACCTTCAAGGCTTTCAAAACCCCTCTTATCTGTTTTTTTTCTGTTTTTTGGATAGATTTAGGATGGAATACAATTTGCAGCACTCCTTCATGTTATGATATGGCAGGTAATATTTGCAAGGCTGACCAAATCCCAGAGAGAAATTTTGCCAGGCTATCACAACAATTTTGCAATTTGTATTTATGATGAGAAAGTTTGTACACTGAAGTCAGAAGTAACTAGTCCACTATCAACTTTGGATATTTTAAAGATTAGCTTAAAATATTTATTTATAAAATAAAAGAAAACTTAAACACACAAGAATACAGTTACACATTTACATTTAGTCTTATAACCGTTCTCACGGGATTCCTACTTAAAGAGACTCCCTTTCAGGCAACAGTCCAAATAGATTCTTAATCTATAAAACATCCAGCAATATTACCAAAAGCACCCACTGTTGCTGTAAGGGAGATATTTCATGGCTTCTGTTTTACACAGTGCACTTTCCAATATCTCACGCAGCCACATCCCACACAGCTTTCCATCTTTCTTTAAATATATTTTCTCTCTTTTGATCTCTAAATCCCATTATTTCAACCTGTCTTTGGAAGTTACTTTTCTCAAAATATAAACATCTTTCATGGTGTCATTATGGCCAGCACTTCCAAAAAAAAAAAATAATAACTTTGCCTTATTTATCTTGCCTGTTGTAAATATCTTATCATGTCCCTTTGAAAATCAAATGACCTCTCAAGTTATTCAAAAATGCAAATTCAATTTACACTCTATCTGCTGAGACTTCATCCTCGCTTAATCATATCCAATTCAAATGCCTGTTTTACACCTAATCCCTTTTTATTTTCAAACCTTGCAGTCTGACTGCCTGCAGTTTAATTAAACTAGACACACATAAACATGCACACACAACACAGCCCCCATAAGCCTGCTTTAAAGTATCCCGTAGTAATATTAGAGAAAAATGTGATATTTCTTTTACATTCCTCAGCAGTTTTAAAAGTGTTGCTTCTCATATCAGCTCTGGCTCATTAACTAAATCTGTTGCAATCTCATAGTTTTGCCATTGCAAGTGAAAAAGTTGCCAGTTCTACTACAAATCTCCTTTCATTTCGACAGGAGCTGGGAGAGGAAAATTTATAGACATTTTTGTCTCACCCAGTATTTTACTTGCAGTCTGCAGCTTGTGTTAGCTTTTCCTTGTCTGCATTTTTTTTTTAGCAGTTTTTAACAGGTTGGAACATTTCAGTGTTCCTCTTTCAGTAGCTTTGGCTTCTCTTCCAGCTTTTCGATACTCAATCTCAACTCCAGTTCTGATACCATATTATAAGCTCAAAGACTACAGAGCTCACATGACTACTGCAAGCCAGGAAGGACATGTAGTGATGATTACATTTCAAAACCCAAACAAACAAGAAGTTTTGTGATGCAATGGTAGAGTCCCTACCTCTGCATTCGTACCATAGCCAAACAGTTGATTGTCAGCCTGTAAATCCCTCCAATATGCCTGATGGCAGGTAGTAAGGGTGGAAGGGTTTCCTGGTTAGCTGTACAGCTGAAGACAATAGCAAACCACTGCAGTACTTTGCCAAACATAATCATGGACCAATCCAATAGCAATGCATGGTTGCCAATGCCCTCTTATGGCATGGTACATTGAGGTGAAGGAACAAGTCCCACAAAGCAGGATCCCATCAAGATTGGAAAGAATAGGAGAGATGATGAGGGAAAAGATGTGGTTTGGAGATACAGAGACTTAATTCTTTGTCCCCCAAAGGTACTTAATCCTGCTTCATCTTCCTCTGCTGTTTGCTCACATGTACAGCAGGAGAGCTCTAGCTGAAGTAAACCATCAATGAGGAAGCTTCATTTGCATGTTTACTCACCACTATATCTGAGCAGACTGCTAACAAAAAGAGGCCAAGACGGAATCATATTAACTTAGTAGATACCTGGTCAGACAATTGTTGGTTGATTGTGAACAAGAAAACTCTTAATTGCTTTGCTTGGGTTTTAGATCATGACTGACTCCAGCTGTCTGTGATGTAGAATCTTTTTTTCACCTATTGTTTCCTTCTCAACTTACTGGTTTGAACTATTCAGTTTACTCTAGTTAAGTGTGTAGATTTGGAGGACTTCTTTTAATCATTGAAACATATTTTCAGTTCTTTCTCCTAGACTTTTAAAAATGTATTTACCAACATGCAGATGCCTAAGCTTTTCTAAGCTTTCTCATTTCAGGCTTAAACCTTATTCAATCTGAATAATGCCCTCAAAAGATGAATTTGAAAATTGAGATTAAGCTCAGTAAGAACCTGAAATGTCAGTTTGCAGTTGCCAGTGTAATGTTTGCCCTGTTAACAAGATGTCATCTTCTTTGTATATTGACAAGAACATTTTCCTGTACATGCATCATAAAGCTCCAAGAGGAAGGAGGAATGTTTTCAGTCAATTGTAGGGTTTTACTTGGAGCTGGTGTACTTGGTCACCTCTTTGTCTCTTCTGACACGGCGTGCTTGGCCAGTTCCCCAGGCAGCAGCAGGTGCACGGCGGTCTGGATCTCCCGGGAGCAGATGGTTCTGCGCTTGTTGTAATGGGCCAGGTGGGAAGCCTCACCTGCGATGTGCTCGAAAATATCGCTCACGAATGAGTTCATGATGCTCATGGCCTTGGAGGAGTTACCAGTGTCGGGGTGAACCTGCTTCATTACTTTGTAGATGTAGATGGAGTAACTCTCCTTCTCGACCTTCGCTGCTTCTTCTTTGCTGCTGGTTTCTTTAAGGCTTTCTTGGCTCCCTTCTTGGGAGCTGGTTTCTTCTCATCATCTTCAGTTTCAGACACAAGAGGCACTGAAGATGGAACTAAAGCTGCACAAAAGCCATATTTCATGTTGCACTTTGTGAAGGCAGTGTTTTAAGTATTATTTACAGATGTACAATACTTTACTTCCCCCTCCACACTGATGGCCTGTTAGCTGTGGCCACACTCAGTTTAACAATCGAAGAGGTTTTCAGAGGTACATCCTGAAGCACACTCACAGTTTCCCACCTACATCAGCAGCACCCACAAATCTTCTAAGAGAGCAAGACTTGGCCCATTGGAACAGGAGTAGATCATTCAATCCCACAAGCCTGTTCCTCCATTCAACAACAACAACAGCTTATAATGATGTAGGCCTTTACCATAATGAAACACCCCAAAGTGCTTCACAGGAGAATTGTAAAGCAAAGTATGATACCAAGCCATGTAAGGAGATATTGGAGTAGGTTTTAAGAGGTGTATTAAAGGAGGAAAGAGAGGCACAGAGGCAGAAAGGCGTAGGATGAGAGCTCCAGAACTTGGAGCCTAGGCAACTGAAGTCATGGCCATCAATGGTAGAGCAATTATAATTGGGAATGCGCAGGAGGGCAGAATTAGAGGAGCACAGATATCTCGGAGAGATATCTTGTCGGGCCGGAGAAGGCAACACTGCCTTCACAAAGTGCAACATGAAATATGGCTTTTGTGCAACTTTAGAGAAGTAGTGAGAGACATGGCCATGGAGGGATTTGAAAACAAGAATGAGAAGTTTAAAGTCAAGATGTTGCTTGACCTGAAGTCAATGTCGGCAGGAACAGGGCTGATAGGGAAATGGGGCTTGCTTCAAGTTAAGACACGGACAGCTGAGTTTTGGATGACTGCAAGTTTAGGGAGTGAAGAATGGGGGAGACCAGTCAGGATTCAATTGGATCGTGGCTGACCTGTGCCACAACTCAATGTTCAGCTTGGAGTCCAAGATTCCAGTCTTGCAATTTTAATCTTGTGTGATTGTACATTGTTTTATTCTTATTGTACATTTAAAACCAATTGCTATATTACCTGGATGCTCAGTGGTCTAAGATGATGTAGTTACACAATTGCTCAAGCTAACCTCTTTATGTATTTCTAAAGGGAAGGGGAAATCCAAGTATAAAACGTTCTCTTCAAATAATCTTCTATTGTCTATGTATAAAAGTTGTCACGAAAATGCCTCTTTATTTTAAAAAAATGATTTTTAAAAAAACTTTTAGCTGACTGGAAATTTGGTATTTTAAAAAAAAGACAGCAAACTGCTTTAAAACGTGAGGCCACCTTCTAAGGTGAAAGTAAGAAGAGCAAACAAGAACACCCTCTGAAAGGTTGTGTGAAGAGAGAGACATTTCAAAGGAAAGTTACAGACATCAAAGCCCAACACTCTACTAAGGAACAGATTAAAAATGCAAAGTGCTGAATTTTAATCAATAGGAAAGGCAATGGGAATTGCTAACACACCTGATAGACACTCAAACCTTCCTGTGGAAGATGAAATAACTCCCTCTCCTGTTGGTTTCTACTATCTTGAAATATGCCAAATATTTCTGAGATGAAAGATCAAAATGTGATTACTTGTTCTGCAATAATGACCGCAAAACATGTTAATCAAATTCCTTTTTTTGGAATATATAGACAGGAGGTTTTTAAGAACTGGTTTTGCCAAGCCAGGCACAGAGAGAAGTCATGGAAGTCATCTGAAAAACTGCTGAAGGGAGCAGTAAGGATCCTATCTCTCTCTCTCTCTCAAGTTAAGAAAAGCCCTAACACTACAGCGTAAAAATCTAACCGAAGAGATAGTGACTGTCCATTGGAAAGAACCTCAGAGGAAACCTTTTGGGAGATGGATCATGGAATTAAAGGGAAGGAAATTGTCTCCAGCAATGTGTAGTTACCTGGGCATCAATTCAACTCCAGAAGTTTAAAGAGAACCAGCTGTCTTCAAACAGCCACAATGTTCAACAATCTATACCTCAAGGACGAGCAAAGGCCTGAATCTTATATTCTTTTAACTTTTATTTGGATTCTAACTTTTCTTATTTCTGGTGTGTGTTTGTGAGTGAGAGAGTGTGTGAGTGTGTGTGTCTGTGAGTGTGTGTGTGTGGTTGCATTTTTAAATTATTTTTCCTATTGCTATTTCTTTGACTCAAGATAACCTTGTTTGTTTGGCCTCTATTAAAAAGTAAATACATTTGAATTGGAAAAGACATGTACAGGAAAAGAAATTCAAATAAATAGTCATTTGGTAGTACCGAACTTGAGTATTGCTGAATGAAGAGTCATGTCTAAGCTTCCATCTTGCACTCATCAGGACACTTTGCAAGAATACCTATATAAAGGGAAAACAACAATTTATACTGTATGTGAGGAGAGTGTTGATTGGTTGGCAAGCGGCATTGCCATGGAGAATACACCATTGATGGTGAAAGACAGTTAACTGCCAAGCATTGTTTGATATTTAAACTAGGCCACTTGACTCTGATTGGTCAAGGCATAGCCCTGAGGAATGAGTCAGTGAATAGCTGTCACTTATTTTGTTTAGCTGAACCAGATGCAGTGTGTGTACATGTTCTTCCTGTCTGCAAAGAACAGGGCCCTGTGTATTAATATATGTAACTTCCAGTATATGCAAATGTGCCACACTGAGAACCAGACTGACAATCTTAAATTTGTTGTCAGCGTAATTCTTAGCAAACTGAGGATCATTTAGTGAATGTCATCCAATTGTGGAATCACATCTAGAGCAGGACTTTCCCCCTGTCGGGGGGGGAGGTTGAAGTGCAGGCGTGATGAGGTGTGCCTTAGATCGGCGGCCCCGATTGGGGGCACGCCGCCATTTTACATGGGCGGGCCAATTAAGGCCCATCCAGCGTGACGTCCGCACGGAAGTGCTATGCGCTCCCTGTGCGGGCGATGGGGGTGGGGGTCCCTAAACCCAAGAGTGCGCTATTTCACGCACGTGCACAAAACAGCGCACTCATCTCCCTGAGGCTAAGTGCTGCCTCAGGGAGATTGGCTCCACAATAAAATGTCTTAAAAATAGAAAAAAAATATCCCTGACATGTCCCCTCATGTGACACTGTCACATGATTTGGAACATGTCCATAACTTTTTTAAAAACTTCAATTAAATTTTTTAAAACCTACATGAAACCTCATCGCCGACGGGAAAATCCTGCCCCTAGTGTTGGACAGTATGTTTTGAGTTTTGCAACCAAAGGCTGGGTGGTTACAGTCTGTACCCTGCCATTGTAAACAGCGGCTGGGACATGCTGTTTGATATTATCCGCCAATCTTTGGGACTGGCAGATGAATCAGTTAAGTACATAGAAGTGTACAACTCTACAGGGTAACTTCCCAAACCACCTTGGGAACATGCTGAATTGACACCTGTCAATTCCTGTGAGAAGGGGATGGAAAACCCAAGAGTCATTCACCTTGGACAAATCTCATGGAAGCATCCAGCAGTTAAAAGAGTTTTGACAGGGAATATAGTCTTTTGAAATATATGTGTGACAGGGTGATATTGTGAAGGGGAGAGGGGGAGAAAATTAAAGAGGTTATTATCCAAGAAAAAAAAATCAATAAAATCAAATCAATGGTAATTTCTTCCCATACATACAGAAATATTAACCTCTCAATCAATCACACAATCAAATAGACCTTTTCATTCAAATACATTGTACTCCATTGCCATAGCAATCTATACAGACCACTCATAAATCATTGAATCAAAAAATGTAATCAGAAAATCATATTGACCTCTTGACATCATTCCTACCTGCCCTTCTCACAGTATCAAGGCTTCTAAAAACAAATTTCTACTGTCCTTCCAGTTTCTGATCTATATGTCTTTTCTATCACGCAATTTCATTTGATAAAGAAACAGAAACTCAGCATATCATCCTTGAAAGTAGCATTTCCACACTGACATTCTGAGTCCATGGTTTCTCCTTTAGAAACTCGCTGATTCTATCATTGCCTGAACTGCTCTCAAGTCACTAACTAGTTTATTCTTTCCCTCTGGCTTTATAATCTCTGAAGGTTCCTCACTCTCAGCAATTATTCCATGTCTAATGTTGCACCAAGACCCTCAAGCAGTACATTTTTTTCTATCAACTGTTCACCCTTGGAATTCTTATGCACTCCAGGTCTTTTCTAAAGTTAATTTATAGCCTTTAGAAACTTTATAACTTTTCAAACTTATATAATTCACTTACTTTGACTTCTTTCTCTTCTAGCAATTTACTACATCCCTGTTGTGCTCATTATGCATCTTCTATTCTCAAAATAGGAAATCCAAAGCTCTATTCTTTCAAGTTAACATTGCAGCTGGTGACTCATCATCAGAAGTCAGTTGGTTTAAATATTAACTGACCTTTTCTCTTCCAGTCACTGACTGATCTGTGGCATATTTCCAGCAATGCATGATTTTATTTTTGACTTTGGCATTCATCTTTTGCAATCTCATCTGAAAGGAAAGACAGGAGGACACCATTTTTACTTTCAATGAAGAAAACATAAATATTCAAAAGAAAAGATACAGAACTATGAACAGACTGTGGGGCTTTGAAGTTAATTTTGGATTGGTCTAGCAAGTATATGGTAAGCTGAATGGTCTCCTGCAGGTTTGTATGGTTGGCCTGGAATTGCAGTGATATTGAGAGTGAAACTGTCAGTGTTGACCATCATTACTCCAGTCAAACTGGCAACAACTTCAGAAGCCTGCACAAATGCAGAATAAAGCGGAAATCCAGAACTTTCTGTTAGTAATTCTATGCTCATTCAGTGGGTGTGCTTTTAAGGTCCCCCAGTACCAGTAATGGCCACCGCTCCCAGTGGCCTGCAGCTCACTTCCTGTCCCTGAGGGGCGCAAGTCCTGCCTAATAGCTGTGGGGCAGCTGTTCTTCCCCTGGGCAGGCTCCCCCCCCTAAGAGTTTAGCTGCGGTTGCGCCGACCACAGCACCCCATAAAAACCAGCCCTTTATATCTTTCTTCATGGTTGGAGACACAAAAAACATCCTTGAAATAATCAGGAACCAAGGTTCTAGCAAGCTTGAGAAACTTAAACAAATCACTATAAGTAAAATAATAGTACTAGAGAAATGAGGCGACAAATCCTCTGGACCCAATGATCTGCATCTTAGGTTTATAAAAGAGGTAGCTGCAGAGAGAGTGGAGGCATTGATTTTCACCTTTCAGAATCCCTTAGGCTCTTGAATAGTTCCCACTGATTGGAACGTAGCAAACCTAACACCGCTATTCAAGAAAGGAGGGAAAGATAAAATGGAAAACTATAAGCCAGTTTGCCTAACATCAGTATCAGGCAAAATGGCAGAATCTATTATTAGGGATGTGGTAAGAGGGTGCTTAGAAAATCATAATGTGATTAAGAACAGTCAACGTGGACTTATGAAAAAAGCAAAACACTGCGGATGCTGGAAATCCAAAACAAAAACAAAAATACCTGGAAAAACTCAGCAAGTCTGGCAGCATCTGCGGAGAGGAACACGGTTAACGTTTCGAGTCCGAATGACCCTTCAACAGAAGGGGAAATTGTGTTTGACTAATCAGTTTGAGTTTTTTGAGGATGGAACTAGTGGGATGAATAAGCGGAAACCTGTGGGTATAGTACATTTGGGCATTCAAAAAGCATTGAATAAGATATCACAAAGAGGTAATTACACAAAATTAGGACACCAGGGATTGAGGGTAATACATCAGCATAGAATAAGGATGGATTAATGAACAGAAAACTGAGAGTAGGAATATTAGCATATTACCTCTGGGATTAGTACATGGGCTTCAGCTATTTGCAATCTATATTAATGACTTAGCTTAGGGGACTAGATATAATGCATTCATATTTGTTGATGATACAAAGTTAGTTGGGAAAGTAAGTGGTGAGGAGATGCAAAGAGGCTGCAGACAGACATAGATGGTTTGATGGGTGAGCAAGAACATGACAAATGGAATACAATATGGCAAAGTGTGAATCTATCCACTTTGGGGAAAATTAAAAACGCAGAATATTTTTTTGAATGATGCGAGACTGAGGAATCTTTGTACATGGGTCACAGAAAGCTAACATCCAGGCACAGGCAAGCAAGTAACAATGCAAATGATATAAAAACAAAAAACTGCTGCGGATGCTGGAAATCCAAAACAAAAACAAAAACAGAATTACCTGGAAATACTCAGCAGGTCTGGCAGCATCGGTGGAGAAGAAAAGAGTTGACGTTTCGAGTCCAATGACCCTTCAACAGAACTGTTGAAGGGTCATTGGACTCGAAACGTCAACTCTTTTCTTCTCCACCGATGCTGCCAGACCTGCTGAGTTTTTCAATGCAAATGATATGTTGGCTTTTGTTACAAAAGGATTGGAGCATAAGTGTAAAGAAGTCTTAGCACAATTGTATAAGACTTTGGTGAGTCTTCTCCTGGTGCACTATAAGCAGTTTGGCCTCTTTACCTATGGAAGGCTGTAGTTACCCTAGAGGGAATGCAACAAAGGTTCACTAGATTAGTTTCTGGGAAGAGGGGATTGTCCTATGAGGAGAGATGGAGTAGGCTAGGTCTATATTTCCTGGGACAGGATTTTCGGGTCATCGCGCGTGCTTGGTGGGCAGACACGGGAGTGGCTGGAAAATGACCCTCCGCCCACCATTGGCCCCTGACCGCGCTTTCACACTGGCTGGCCAATTAACGCCCAGCCAGCGTCAAAGGCGCGCTGAGAGGCTCAGCACTGCTGGGGTGGGGGCAGGAGGACGGCGAGTGCAAAAGTCTGTGCATGCGTGGGGGAGTGCGCACTGAAAACTCCCTGAAGGCAGGGAGCTGCCTCAGGGAGCTGAAGAATTTTAAAATCAAAAATAAAGATTTTGAAAATTGGAAAAAAAATGCCCCCACATAGGACTCACTCCCATGAACAGGAACATAATAAAAATTATGTCAAGCATTTTTACTTTTTAAAATTAATGTCGGAAACCTCATCCCACCTGTGGATGAGGTTTCCTCCAAAATACAAAAGGCCGCCTGGTCAATTCGCCTGCCCGCCAACCATAAGGTTGGATGGGCAGTGAAAAATTACTGTTAATTATTACTTTATTGGCCTTAATAGGCCTCTTAATTGTCGGTGGGAGCACTGCTGACTCTCGCATGTGCCTGCTGACTGAAAAATTACACGATTGTACGATGATGTCGAGATGCTTGTCCGATGTCATTGAGCATTATTTTATGCCCGATTGGGTTGGGTGAGTGCCCAATTCTGCCGCTGGAGTTTAGAAGAATGAGGCAATCTAATTGAAATATCTAAAATTCTCAGTGTGCTTAACAGGGTAGGTACTGAGAAAATATTTCCCCAGCTGGTCACAGTCACACAATAAGGGGTTAGTCACTTAGTATTAAGATGAGAAGAAATTTCTTCATAACATAAGTTGTGACTCTTAGAATTCTCTACCCCAGAGATCTCTAAAAACTCAGTCATTGAGTATATTCAAGGCAAAAGTCGATATGTGTTTGAATACTAAGGGCAGAATTTTCTGCCCAACCCAATCTCCGGCGAGCGGGAAGCCGATCCCTGCCGGAGAAGGAGGTCCCGCCGCCATTTTAAGTGGGAGGGCCAATTAAGGCCGCCCAGCGTGACGTCCGATGGGAAGCGCTATGTGCTTCCTGTGCGGGTGGGGGCAATTCCCCATATGACAGAGTGCGCTCTTTCACGCATGCGCACGAAAGAGCGCACATCTCCCTGAGGCTAAGTGCTGCTTCAGGGAGATCGTTGACAGTTGTATAAACATTAAAAATAGAAAAAAAAATCCTTAACATGTCCCCCTCATGTGACAATGTCACATGAGATGGGACATGTTAATAAATTTCATTAAAACTTTATTCAACTTTTTAAATCCCTGCATGAAACCTCATCCCACCGGTGGATGAGGCTTCATGTTTTTTCTATTCCCTGCTCGGGCTCCTGGCCTGCATGCCCAACTTAAGCTTGGATGGGCAGGTCCTTTAATTGTTTCAATGATCCTGTCAATGGCCTCAATTGGCCATTGACAGGTCGGTGGGCCCACAGCTGATTTTGCTGTGCCCCTGCCTTCCTGAAGATTTAAAGGGGGCGGGGTGATGTCGGGGGTTCCCCCCGACATCACCCGTGTCATTTTGCGCGTCGGCAAGCGGGCCCCGCCCCCTGCTCGCCGAGGGCAAAATTCAGCCCTAAGGGAATTAAGGAATATGAGGATATTGTGGTGAGGTGGAGTTGAGGTAGAAGGTCAGCCAAGATCTTATTGATTGGCAGAGCAGGCCCAAAGGGCCAAATGGCCTACACCTGCTCCTATTTCTTATTGTCTTATGTTGTTATATTTTAGCTTCTATCTTAGTCCAATTATGACCATTTATATTGCTGTATAGAAATTTGAATTATAAGTGAATGATAATCAGTACTTTTAACTTCTTGGTTTTCTACTTCAGAGTGCTTGGCAGTTTACCCCATTTTCTGACATCACTGCTGCTGGATGCCTGGAGATCCTCTGATTTAGTGGCAGATTTAACCTGCCATTGGGAAAGAGAAATCCCACACTCCGGTTATCACTGGATGTTTTCGGGCAGTTTCCTTCACAGTCAGTAACGAGCATCATTGCTTTGCCGCTGATTGCAAAATTTAGCCCATTGCCTTGCAATATCTTAGCTGTGGCTCCAACGTAGCACTCTCAGCTCTGAGTCAGGGCAGTTGTGGGGGTACAAGTCCCATTTCAGAGGCTTGGTCACAAAACTCAGGTTGCTATTTCAGTGTAATGCTGAGGGAGCCCCGCACTGTCGGAGGTGCCACCTTGTGGATAAGATGCTAAACCAGGGCCCTGCCTGCACTCTCAGGTGGACTTAAAGGATCACATGGGACTATTTTTGTTGAAGAACAGGGGAGTTCTACTGGCCAATATTTATTCCAAGACAACATAACAAAAACAGATTATCTGATTGTCATCAAATTGCTCTCTGTTGCAGTGCGTAAATTAGCTGCTGTATTTCCTAGATTAAACAGTGCCTATGCTTCAAAAGTACTTCTTGATTACAAAGTGCTTTGAATTTCTTGAGGCCATGAGAGGTGCTATGTAAAACCATATTTCTCTTTGTTTCTTATTGAATTACAGATTTTAAAATTGGCATGTGATTTGTTTGCTCTTCAGTTTTACATTTAGGGATATTTCTTCGGCTTGTATTTGTGGCTTGTTACCTTTATCTGTATCTTAATTGTTAATGTGGTAAAATGGAGTTCCATGTACCTTTAAGAGAATGCAAGTGGACTAACCATGTGACAGTGCTGACCAATCACTGTACAGCGTGGGCTACTGGTTAATTGTAAGTCTAGAGCTGGAGGTGGTTTGGGGGGCATGCAAGGATTTAGTGCTCTGCTTTCTGTTGCCATAAACAGAAGTTTGTTCTTATGTTGGAGTCTCTCCGTTATTGATAGCGAGCATCAACTAACAAGTATACATGAAGGCGTGCAATTCGAGTTTACTAGTGAACTCATAGACTCAAGGCATAAAAATTAAGATTTATCATAGTTACTGATTAGGTAGTGATATTGCAACCAATGCAAAATTGAAGTTCTTACCAGCTATTTCCTTATGGTAACCTCCAATGCTGGCCCAAAACTGATTCAGGGAAATTTACACAATAATTACATTAACCAGGTGTGTTGATGTACAGCAGAATCTAAAACACACATACACCATATAATATACAGGCCTGTCTTGTGGATATTTCTTACTAATCCTGCAATCATGCAGGAAAACTGGGATTTTGCCACAATCGTTTCAATCGTTGTAGATTTAAAGAGCCAAGACAGACTGACCTTCACTTCAAAACTCTGTATGAAGAATAACTATTTGAACTTTTGAAGACTGCGAAGATCATAGAAGATTCAGACTCTGTTATAATTATGTATGGAGATATCTATCTGATTCACTCACAATCATTCGTTTCTCTGACAACAATTTAAGGGACAAAGGAACTAGCTCTCTTGAGACTGGCAAGTGACTGGCAGTTTACACAAATTGCTTTCTGTTGCCAAGTGAACTGGCACAACATGAATCAATCCATAGAATACAAGATCAAAAGGAAGCTTATATGGATGGCCATATTATTACGGTGAGATTTTCAACCTGTGACCCTGGTGTAAAAATGATGGTGTGGATCAGTTGTCCATTATATAAAACCACCTCATTTTAATTTACGTTGAAATCAGTGAAAATGAAAGTGGGTTTCTATAATGTCCAGCAGATCCACAACCCAAGTGAGTTAAAAATCCATCCCGTATTTTTTATTCCTCCCTGCATCTCTAAAAGTTGCTGATACACATGGGTTTACGGTGTCATGGGCCTAGCTGGGGTATGCTGCAGTACCTTGCCCAAGTGCCTATTTTTCATATGTGTGTATTTCCATTGTTGCCTGAGTGTTTAAATTTGGGAGCGGAAGAGAGGATAGGCAGGGACAACGAAGCTGTGAATCAGCTAATATTGCCACATGTGTCATGTTCTACTGCCTCGTACAAATGCCTACTCTTGATGAATGGCTCCTGACAATAAATATTGGACAGATGGCATGACTGTGCCATATCAACATGCACAGACATTCCAGCAGGTCATTAGGAGATCAGAAATGGGCTTTCTGGTTGATTGTTTCTTTCCACCAGACATAGGCTCAGTGGGGCTGATTTTCATACCTACAGCTAGATGACAACAAAACTTTGAGGTCAACTAATGAAGCACAGGTCAGGCTTGAATCAATGGGTCACTGTTGGAGGTTGGCCATTATCCCTGCAGCAACCACCCTTGTGGAGAAGGCAGTTAATGTCTGGCCTCAACTGCCTAGACTCTATATATGCTTACTGGCTGATTCGGAGTACTCAATTGGAGGGAGTTCAAAGCTAGAGGTCATAAATATAAAGATAGATACTAAATCAAATAGGGAATTCAGGAAATACACCTTAACTAATGAGTTAGAAGAGTATGGAACTTGCTATAGCAAGGAGTAGCTGAGGCAAATGACATAGAAACCTTTAAGAGGCTTGTTATGGACAAAGAAATAGACAAGTTGCAAAAAAATATTTTGGTTTGGGGGAGAGTGGATTTTAGTAAAATAAGGCAGGATCTGCCCAAGGTAGACTGGGAACAGCTACTTGTGGGGAAATCTACAGAGGAGCAGTGCGGGGGTGTTCAAAAAGGAAATGGGGAGGGTACAGGCTCAACATGTTCCCTCTAGGGTGATAGGAAGGAGTAACAAGCCCAGAGAGCCATGGATGACCAGAGATATTCAGGATACGATGAGAAGAAAAAGAGAGGCTTTTAGCAGTTACAAGGGAAGCAAATCAGCGGAGGCATTAGTGGAGTACAGAAAATGCAGGGTGGAGTTTAAGAAAGCAATTAGGAGAGCAAAGAGGGGATATGAGAGAGCTCTGGCTGGTAAAAATAGGGAAAATCCCAAGATATTCTATAAGTATATCAATGGGAAGAGGATAACCATGGAAAGAGTAGGGCCCAATATGAACGAAGGGGGAAATCTATGAGTGGAGCCAGAGGACATTGGTAGAGTGTTGAATGAATACTGCACATCTGTCTTCACCCAAGAGAATGAGAATGAAGGCATCAAATTCGAGGAAAGAGACTGCGAGGTTCTTGAGCAAATTTATATAGGAAGTGACAAGGTATAGGAGGTGTTGACAGGCTTAAAAGTGGACAAATCTCCAGGTCTGGACGATTTGTGTCTCAGACTGCTGAAGGAGGCAAGGGAGGAGATCGCAGGGGCTCTGACCCAAATTTTTAAATCCTCTCTGGCCATGGGGGAGGTGCTAGAGGACTGGAGAACAGCTAATGTGGTTCCGCTATTTAAGAAGGGTTGTAGACATAAGCCAGGGAGTCTCACGTCAGTGATAGGGAAGCTATTTGAGAAAATTCTGAAGGAGAGAATCTAACTCGAATTGGAGAGGCAAGGTTTAATCAGGGATAGTCAACATGGCTTTGTCAGCGGGAGGTCATGACTAACAAATTTGATTGAATTTTTTGAGGAGGTGACCAGGTGTGTAGATGAGGGTAGTGCAATTGATGTAGTTTATATGGATTTCAGCAAAGCCTTTGACAAGTTCCCACATGGGAGACTTATAAAGAAGGCAAATGTACATGGGATACAGGGTAATTACAGGGTAAAGGTGGATTCAAAATTGGCTTAGTTGTAGGAGACAGAGGGTGATGACAGAAGGCTGCTTTAGTGACTGGAAGCCAGTGTCCAGTAGCGTACCACAAGGATCTGTGCTGGGTCCCCTATTATTCGTCATTTATATAAACGACATAGATGACTATGTGGTGGGTAGGATTAGGAAGTTTGCGGATGACACAAAGATTGGCCGGGTGGTTAACAGTGAGGTTGAGTGTCTTGGGTTACAGGAAGATATAGACGGGATGATCAAATGGGCAGATAAGTGGCAGATGGAATTTAACCCTGAAAAGTGTGAGGTGGTACACTTTGGAAGGAGTAATTTGACAAGGAAGTATTCAATGAATGGCATGACACTAGGAAGTTCTGAGGAACAAATGGACCTTGGTGTGTGTGTCCATAGATCTCTGATGGCAGAGGGGCATGTTAGTGGGGCACTTGCCTTTATCAGTCGAGGCATAGATTACAAAAGTAGAGAGATCATGTTGGAGTTGTATAGAACCTTGGTGAGGCCACAGCTGGAGTACTGTGTGCAGTTCTGGTCGCCACATTATAGGAAGGATGTGATTGCACTGAAGGGGGTGCAGAGGAGATTCACCAGGATGTTGCCTGGGATTAAACATTTAAGTTATGAAGAGAGGTTGGATAGACTTGGGTTGTTTTCGTTGGAGCAGAGAAGACTGAGGGGCGACCTGATCGAGGTGTACAAGATTATGAGGGACATGGACAGGGTGGATAGGGAGCAGCTGTTCCCCTTTGTTGAAGGATCAGTCACGGGGGGACATAAGTTCAAGGTGAGGGGCAGGAGGTTTAGGGGGGATGTGAGGAAAATCTTTTTTACCCAGAGGGTGGTGATGGTCTGGAATGCGCTGCCTGGGAGGGTGGTGGAGGCAGGTTGCCTCACATCCTTTAAAAAGTACCTGGATGAGCACTTGGCACGACATAACATTCAATGCTATGGGCTAAGTTCTGGTAAATGGGATTAGGTAGGTAGGTCAGGTCTTTCTTACGTGTCGGTGCAGACTCGATGGGCCAAGGGGCCCCTTCTGCACTGTGTGATTCTGTGAAGGGGAAGCAAGACAAACACATGAGGGAGATAGGAATAGAAGGATTGCCAGGCAGGGGTAGATGAAAACGAGTGGAAGGAGGCTCATATTCCCTGGATTCTGGAAAGGTTCCAGTGGGCTGGAAAAATGCTAATATAACACCCTTATTCAAAAAGAGTGGGGAGGCAGACAGTAGGAAACTATAGACCAGTTAGTTTAACATCTGTTTTTAGGAAATTGTTGGAATTCATTATTAGGGAAGTAGTAATGGGGCATTTGGAAAGTCAAAATGCAATCCATCAGAGTCAGCATGGTTTTATGAAGTGTAAATCGTGTTTGACTAATTTGCTGGAGTTCTTTGAAGATGTGACAAGCAAAGTGGATAATGGGGATCCTGTAGATGTAGTATATCTGGACTTCCAGAAGGCCTTTGATAAGGTGCCGCACAAAAGATCAATACACAAGATAAGATCACACGTAGTTAGGAGTAATATATTAGCTTGGATAGAGGATTGGCTAACCAACAGAAAGCAGAGTCGGGATAAATGGTTCTTTATCTGGATGGCAAGCTGTAACTAGTGGGGTGCCACAGGGTTCGGTCCTTGGGGCCCCCATTATTTACAATCTATATTAATGACTTTGATTCAAGGATAGAAGGTACTTTAGCTAAATTTGCAGATGACACCAAAATAGGTGGGAAAGTAAGTTGCAATGAAGAAATAAGAAATTTACAAATGGATAAGCACAGGTTAGGTGAATGGGCCAAAATTTGGCAGATGGAGTTTAACGTGGATAAGTGTGAGGTTATCCATTTTGGTTGGAAGAATAAAAAGGTGACTTGTTAATTAAATGGAGAGAAACTTCAGAATGCTTCAGTGCATATGGATCTGGGTGTCCTCGTGCAGGAATTGCTGAAAGCTAGTATGCAGGTACAGCAGGTAATAAGGAAGGCAAATGGAATTTTGGCATTTATTACTAAAGGAATAGAGTATAAAAATAGGGAAGTGTTGTTGCAACTGTACAAGGCATTGGTGAGACCGCACTTGGAGTACTGAGAACAGTTTTGGTCCCCTTACTTGAGGAAGGATGTAATTACATTGGAGGCGGTTCAGAGGAGGTTCACTAGATTGATTCCAGAGATGTGGGGCTTGTCTTATGAAGAGAGATTGAACAGTTTAGGGCTATACTCGCTAGAGTTTAGAAGGATGAGAGGAGATATAATTGAGGTACATAAGATGCTAAAGGGGATAGATATGGAGTGGATGTTTCCCCTTGTGGCGCATTCTAGAATGAGAGGCCATGGTTTTAGACTAAGGGGTTGTAGATTTAAATCAGAGATGAAGAAGAATTACTTTTCTCAAAGGGTCATGAATCTGAGGAATTCACTGCCTCAGAATGCAGTGGATACCGGGACGCTGAATAAATTTAAGGAGGAGATAGACAGATTTTTAATTAGTAATGGGTTGAAAGGTTATGGGGAGAGGGCGGGAAATTGGAGTTGAGGCCGAAATGAGATCAGCCATGATCGTATTGAATGGCGGGGCAGGCTCGAGGGGCTGAATTGCCTACTCCTGCTCCGAGTTCTTATGTTCTTATGTTCATATGGAGCCTAAAGATCAGGGTAGGCCAGTTGACCAAATGGTTTGTTTCTGTGCAATACATTTAACAAAACATTCTATATACTTGCCAGCTAGCTGTTTTGAATATAGAAATGGTGTATCATAGGCCAGATGAAGTGTCTGCCATGTCCCTAGAGATCACGAATAATGCTTATGAATATTTGAACTATATATGTAACATAGTACAGATTTGAGCTACCATTTTTAAGTTATGCAATACTGTTATTGACTATATCATGTTTGTTTATAATTCATGGTAATTAGGTGCAAACTAAGTCAACTGAAAAATATCATCTTATCCAGAATTTACGATAAAATCATCTAATCAATAAGAATTAATATAACATTCAAAGACTTTGATACTCCCCTCTGTACAACAAATAGTATTATTATCACTTATAATAGATTTATTATCATTTATTCCTTATTCACCAATGGAATTAACTGTGAGAGACTGAAGGTGGAGGAGATGTATCAATCAAAGATAGATGAGGAAGACAGCATGCGTTACAGAAGGGATGAAGATAAAACCTGAGCATTGTTTCATTTTGGCCATAGTTCATCTTCCATGTAAAGGTTAGATGCAAGTTACAGTAAATCAATGCCTCAAATGCTATTCTGCATAAGAGTTCCTACTGTCAATGAGGTTGGGATCAGGCATGACGAGACTGACAGCTCAAATGAGAACACTTGTTCACCTCTGACCTTTCAACTCTTGCTGCGGGAGCATCTCTGTGTTTAATCCCACAATTCTAAATAGATCCCAAGGTTGTGGCAATATCAGCCAGAAAGATTATTGAAAGTAAGCAGCCATAAGATAAAAAGAAGTGTTGCTGGGAAATAATAAAGCCAGTCAGTTGACAGCTTCCGGTCAATCACGCAGGCACCTCATCTCATATAAAAGCAATCACCAATGCCCCACATAGCTCAGTGGCTGTCCAGCATCTTAATGCTAAAGATTTGTCCTTCGAAGAACGTTGCAACTCACTTGTTGTTCGAGCTGCAAATAACATTTAATCTAGCTGATTTGTTCAGCTCAGGATTGTATTATGAAATGTTGAGTGAAGACCACATCATTCATGCAACACTCCTGCACTGGACACCAGAAATTAAAAGTAAGGAATTCTAGAAATTCTTCCAATATAAAGTACCAACTTCACAAAGCCAGGACATTTCAAAGTGTATTATAATCAAGGAAGTCATTGCATAATACCTTCACTGTTGAAATGTAGGAAACACAGCAGCCACCATCGTAAGCTCCCACAGACAGCAATAAATCAAATGACAAGATCCTTTTTAGTTGTTGGTTGAGGAATTAATGTTGGTCAGGACAGCAGAAGAACTCCCCTGTTCTTTGTATAGTGGCATGGAAGCTTTTACATCCACCTAAGAGGGCAGATGGGGCTTTGATTTAACATCTCAACCAAAAGAGAGCACACCCAACAATGTAGCATGTCCTCAGTACCACACTGATTATTAACTCAAGTCTGTGGGGTGTGACTTGAACCCAGAACCTTCTAAAACAGAGATTGCTACTACTAAACCAGGCTTATCAGTAAATGAAATAAGTAGATCAGGATTCATGTATCAACTGCACTCTTTATCAGAACTAACACAGCCAGGGCTGAGAAGCACTTTAACTGAGAGGAACTGGAAGCACATTGCTCAAGAAAAATCAAGGAAGAAGCCTGGGCAGTTGTTCAAATCTCCCAGCTAGTTTAATAAAAGAAAACAGATAGTTCTTTCTGTGTCCCCAACCAGATGTGTTGTGTGTGTATACACTGTAGGTGTGTGTGATTTTTTTTTTAATCTCCTTGTATAACAGCAGCTGTTAGCAAACATTTTGGACAGATGAGGAACTTCTATACAATCTTTGCCAGAGAACAAAATTACAGCATCAGGGATGAGGTAGAACTCATGCTAATAATTAGTTTACCATGAGGAAAGAAAAGAAAAGCGCTTCTATAAATAAATATTAGAGAGGGAGGGGCCTCTGACTTTGTGATGCTAGTATAGAGAAAAGATTGGCTCTGGGTGAGGAGGGGGCTGGTGTTTAGAGGTGGAAAGTGACCTCTTGCAAGGGTTTGTTCAGTAGGTTTCACTAACATGTTCAGAGGCTTGTAAGGTTGAACTGTATTGTTTATTGGTAACACATAACATATATATATATATATACACGATATAGCCCAGACTATGAGCTAACTCCATGCTTACTTCTGCACAGGTCTCTGCATACTCTTAGTCTGACTCAGGTCCCTTGTCATGTGACCCTTGACCCTTTACTTCACACTGTGGGCGGTACTGTTTGCCAGTCGCACATTAATCCTTGCTATGCCAAACACCTATATATTACATGACCCTGTAAACTACACAAAATAGACTTTTCTAACTTTGCATCATTGTTCATTAAAAAGAATCCCACCTAAAATTTTACCTTACCTTTCATTGCAAAAACAATTTCCATTTATTTAGCACATTTAATGCAGTAAAATAGCCCAAGGCACTTCACAGGAGCTCTATCAAACCAGATTTGATGCCAAGGCACAAAACGAGATATTAGGTCACGTGATCAAAAGTTTGGTCAAACAGATATGTTTTAAGGAAAGTCTTAAAATGAGAAAAAAACAAAAAACTAGTGCGGATGCTGGAAATCCAAAACAAAAACAGAATTACCTGGAAAAACTCAGCAGGTCTGGCAGCATCGATGGAGAAGAAAAGAGTCGACGTTTCGAGTCCTCACGACCCTTCAACAGAACTGAGTATAGTTAGGAGAGGGGTGAAATATAAGCTGGTTTAAGGTGGGAGGGTGGGAGAGAGAAGTTGAGGGGGGTGGGTGGTTGTAGGGACAAGCAAGCAGTGATAGGAGCATATAATCAAAAGATGTCACAGACAAAAAGATCAAAGAGGTGTTGAAGGTGGTGATATAATCTAAGAAAATGTGCTAATTAAGAATGGATGGCAGGACACTCAAGGTACAGCTCTGGTGGGGTGGGGTGGAAAGACTGACAAGGTATTAGTTGTAGATTTTAAAATAATAAAAATAGGTGGGAAAAAAAAAATCTATATAAATTATTGAACAAAAACAAAAGGGAGGGGGAAGAAACGGGGTGGGGATGGGGGGAGGGAGTTTAAGATCTAAAGTTGTTGAATTCAATGTTCAAGTTCAGAGAGAGACAGATTAGAATGGGTGAGAGGAGCAGAGAAATTGAGACGGCTCTGTTCCTCTCACCCACTCTAACCTGTCTCTCTCTGAACTTGCTGCACTCCGTTCTCTCAGGTCCAACCCCAACATTGTCATCAAACCCACTGACAAGGGTGGTGCTGTTGTTGTCTGGCGCACTGACCTCTACCTCGCGGAGGCTGAGCATCCACTCACAGACACTTCCTCCTACCTCTCCCTGGACCATGACCCCACCACTGAACATCAAGCCATTGTTTCCAGGACTGTCCCTGACCTCATGTCCTCTGGAGATCTTCCTACTACAGCTTCCAACCTGATAGTCGCCCAACCTCAGACGGCCCGCTTCTACCTCCTACCCAAAATCCACAAACAGAACTGTCCCGGCAGACCGATCATGTCAGCCTGTTCCTGCCCCACGGAACTCATTTCTCATTATCTTGACTCCCTTCTCTCTCCCCTTGTCCAGTCCCTTCCCAGCTACATCCGTGATTCCTCTGACACCTTACATCACATCAACAATTTCCAGTTCCCTGGCCCCAACCGCTTCCTCTTCACCATGGACGTCCAATCTCTCTACACCTCCATCCCCCACCAGGATGGTCTGAGGGCCCTTAGCTTCTTCCTTGAACAGAGGCCCGAACAATCCCCATCCACCACTACTCTCCTCCATCTGGCTGAACTTGTTCTCACACTGAACAATTTCTCCTTTAACTCCTCTCACTTCCTCCAAATAAAAGGTGTGGCTATGGGTACCCGCATGGGCTCCAGCTATGCCTGTCTCTTTATGGGGTATGTGGAACATTCCTTGTTCCAGTCCTATTCTGGCCCCCTCCCACAACTCTTTCTCCGGTACATCGATGATTACTTCGGTGCTGCTTCATGCTCTCGTCGGGACCTGGAAAAATTTATTAATTTTGCTTCCAATCTCCACCCCTCCATCATTTTCACATGGTCCATCTCTGACACTTCCCTTCCCTTCCTTGACCTCTCTGTCTCAATTTCTGATCATAGACTGTCCACCAATATCCATTACAAGCCTACTGACTCCCACAGCTACCTCGACTACAGCTCCTCACACCCCGCTTCCTGTAAGGACTCCATCCCATTCTCTCAGTTCCTTCGCCTCCGTTGCATCTGTTCTGATGACGCTACCTTCAAAAACAGTTCCTCTGACATGTCCTCCTTCTTCCTTAACCGAGGTTTTCCACCCACGGTCGTTGACAGGGCCCTCAACCGTCTCCGGCACATCTCCCGCGCATCCGCCCTCACGCCTTCTCCTCCCTCCCAGAAACATGATAGGGTCCCCCTTGTCCTCACTTATCACCCCACCAGCCTCCGCATTCAAAGGATCATCCTCCGCCATTTCCGCCAAATCCAGCATGATGCCACCACCAAACACATCTTCCCTTCACCCCCCCGGCGGCATTCCATAGGGACCGTTCCCTCCGGGACACCCTGGTCCACTCCTCCATCACCCCCTACTCCTCAATCCCCACTTATGGCACTTCCCCATGCCCACGCAGAAGATGCAACACCTGCCCCTTCACTTCCTCTCTCCTCACCGTCCAAGGGCCCAAACACTCCTTTCAAGTGAAGCAGCATTTCACTTGCATTTCCCCTAACTTAGTCTACTGCATTCGTTGCTCCCAATGCGGTCTCCTCTACATTGGAGAGACCAAACGCAAACTGGGCGACCGCTTTGCAGAACACCTGCGTTCTGTCCGCAAGAAAGACCCAAACCTCCCTGTCGCTTGCCATTTTAACACTCCACCCTGCTCTCTTGCCCACATGTCTGTCCTTGGCTTGCTGCATTGTTCCAGTGAAGCCCAACGCAAACTGGAGGAACAGCACCTCATCTTCCGACTAGGCACTTTACAGCCTTCCGGGCTGAATATTGAATTCAACAACTTTAGATCTTAAACTCCCTCCCCCCATCCCCACCCCGTTTCTTCCCCCTCCCTTTTGTTTTTTTCAATAATTTATATAGATTTTTCTTTTCCCACCTATTTCCATTATTTTAAAATCTACAACTAATACCTTGTCAGTCTTTCCACCCCACCCCACTAGAGCTGTGCCTTGAGTGTCCTGTCATCCATTCTTAATTAGCACATTTTCTTAGATAATATCACCACCTTCAACACCTCTTTGATCCTTTTGTCTGTGACATCTTTTGATTATCTGCTCCTATCATTGCTTGCTTGTCCCTACAACCACCGTCCCCCCCCTCAACTTCTCTCTCTCTCCCCCCCCCTCCCCCCCCTTAAACCAGCTTATATTTCACCCCTCTCCTAACTATACTCAGTTCTGTTGAAGGGTCGTGAGGACTCGAAATGTCGACACTTTTCTTCTCCACCGATGCTGCCAGACCTGCTGAGTTTTTCCAGGTAATTCTGTTTTTGTCTTAAAAGGAGAAGCAAGAGGTAGAAAGGTGGAGAGGTTTAAGGAAGGAAATTACAGAGGTTAAAGCCTATGGCTAGGCTGAAAGCCTGTCAGCCAATGGTAGAGCAAAGAAAATGTAGGATATACAAAATACCTGAATTAGAAGAATGCAGAGATCTGGTGGATAGTAGGGCTGGAGGGTGTTACAGAGGTAGGGAGAGACAAGGTATTGGAGAGATTTGGAAACTAAGAGAGAATTTACAAATCAAGGAGCTGCCAACTTGGGAGGCAATGTCAGTCAGAGAGCACAGGGTTAATGGGTGAACGGGACTGGGTGCGAGTTAGGATGGTGGCAGCAGAGTTTTGAAAGGGATTAATTATATGGATGATCTTGAGAGCATTAAAATAATCAAGTCTAAAAGCAGCAAAAGCTTGATAAACTACTTCTATGTTGCAATAGTATCATCTTGGTACCTACCAGCTCCCAGTGTATGGCAATACCAAAATGAATTTGCTGACTGAGTAAGCCCAGCGGCTGGGATGACCCCCTTACAGCTATGTCTGGCTCAGTCATTGGCTTTAGTGAATCCTTTGAGGCTCCTTTGGCGTTGTTTCCAGGTGTGGACGCAGCATATCTCTGCCAGATACTGACTGAACTGACCTTCAGCCTTTTTCTATCATTGTCTGATTTCCAGCACGCTCAATTTTATTTTATCCCCAACACCAGAAATTGTACACAGCTCTTTTTTTTTTATTCATAGAATCCCTTTATCTACTTTTACAGCCTAACAGATGGTGCACAAATCAGAGACATGAATCATCAAGGTTTACCTCCAGACAATTCCTCGATTTGTCCAGCATTGAAATTACATAGATTCAGCAAATTTCATTGCAAGTATCATGAAGGGTGTATGAAGAGTATGAAGGGTGGAGCAGATACAAGAAAAAAATCCTTTCCTTCTCCTTGAGATTAGAGGAATTCTGCAAAGCATTCAATGAAATTAAAAATCAAGCACTGATTTAAACCATTTACAGTATGTAGCAAATGTATTACAGATGCCATTTGTCATTACCCTGATAATGTACCTTAACTCCAATCTCAAGGCAGTTATATTTAAACTTCTTTGACAGTGCATTTTTATTCCCATTCTCAAAAAATGCCATGTTGATCACTGTAACAATTTATTTTAATAGCAACACTAAAACATCTCTCATTGAATATTTTAGCTTTTCAGTTAAGTACTCACAAGGTAATATTTTTGCTGCCTAATTCAATGAGATTTTTAAATTCACCCTGGGCAACATCAGAGCAGAGCTTAATCCTGATCTAATCTGATGCTTGCACACTATATGTTCCAGGAGGAATACAAATAGAAATGGAGGGTGGGAACCCTGGATGATTTTTATGCTTCCTAGTCCAAGAGTGCTAAGACCAAATGTAGCACCCTTGTTGTCACTAGTTGAAGTAGCCTAACTCATTGCAAACCAGGGATTGAATATGGGACCTTCCATATTGACCATTGTATTTAGTTACTGGAGTGATGGGTGCCCTTGAGCTATTTATGAAATGTAAGTTTGGCTTCAGGTGCAGTCATGGTCATCGCTGCCTCTAACAATTGGACCACTGCCAATATCTACTCCATAATAATCTGGACGTCCTCTTTTTGCGTAGTGTCAGAGGCAATATTCTTTGAAGCTACATCTGCCTGGTCCAGAGATTCAAGTGGACTTAAAACCCTGTGGCACTATTCAAAAAAGAGCATGGACTTCTCCCAACACTCTTTACAACGTTCACTTCACAACCAACACCATTAAAGAATACATTAACTGATTATGCATATTGTTACTGATGGTAAGATTCCATAAGGATTGCAATACTTCTTATAAGTACAAGTAATTTTTTTGTCTTCACAATCTGACTATGGCTTCCAAATGTTATTTAGCATGATTAGTCCTTTTTAGTCCTCCCCTAAGTTCTTTGAGGACAAAGCATCCATGGTTATGCTAAATATTGGGTGGAATCTTGCGTCCTCCCCCATAGTGAGTTTGGGGGCAGGCAGGCATTTAATCAGGCGGGAGGGTGCTGGGTGGGACCTTGCCACCTACATCCCTCCACCCCTATTAAGTCTGTGATGGGAAGGTCCGCGGGTATTAGTTAATGCCCACTTAAGGGCTTGATCCCACCGCCACTGGTATTGATCCAAAAGTGGGCCGGGTCTCACCATGCAGGGAGCATGACAAGCAAAGCCATGCAGGTTTGCTTGTAGGCTCCCAGGAGTGGTCGCCTGTTCAAAGGCATTCAGCACCTGATCGAGAGACCAACATTGGGGTAAAGGGGTGGGTGCCCCGCTGAGAGCCAGCCCCCTGCCCGTGCTACCGACACCCTTCCTCCATGACCCTCCCCAAACACTCTCTCCCACCATCACTCAAATGTGGCCAATGATCTAGGATCAAAGAATACTGCATTGGGCAGATGTCACACCAGCAGCATCCTCCCCTGTGGTACTGCCATTCAATAGAGTTTCCGGCCTCCGATTGGCTGGCAGATCACGTCAGACGGGACCTACGTCAACTGGGTCCTGGATCCTGGGGAAGGCCAGCTGCAGGCCTGAGTGGAACAAGACGCAGTGGGTCTTCTCAAAAAGAGGCGGTGCTGGGCTCTCGCTAGCTCACCAGCCAATGGCTGAGACCCCATCACCGCCACAAGATTCTGCCCATTAGCTAAGAAAAAATTGGTCAGGAAGCATGGAATTCTGACACTATTCCACTAGGGAGAAAATACACCAGACCTTTGCTATACAAATTAAGTTTTTGTTTTTTTTCTTATACAAATACATAGGCTGGGATTTTCCTGGTAATTCCCAACCAAAGCCAAAGGACTTTTGGCTGCCTCTCTGAATTTTCCATTCCATCCGCGATAATTCCTGCTGCAGGCACGCAGTAATTATGGTTTCATTTAGTTTGTAATGTACCTTTAAGAATAATTCTTGTTAAGAAAGATCACATGATCTTTCATAACCAGTAGGAGAGTAGCATGGGCTACCTCAGCAGTCAGTGTAGAGATATAATTAGTGTTGAAAGCACACGTATAGTGCTGCTGAGTATATTGTAAATAAACTTAAAGTTTCCACCCAAAAAGTGTCTGCAGATCAGCTCTATTACTAATAGCACAACTTGGCCACCCTACAACAAACTGGTGATGAGGATAAAACTTGAATTGAATTGAACAGAAGAATTCAAGTTAAATTCAAATTAAAAAGAAATCAGCACTGGACCTCACCCAGTGATTATAAGTAGCAAGCTCTGTTAAAATTGAAGAGGTTATCCTCCCTCAAAATGCCACAATTTGGGAGAATTGATCCTTTTGAGCCAGCCACAGATGATTGGTCTCAATACATAGAACACCTCACATTCTTTTTTCAAGCGAATGAGATTGTGGGGGAAGAGAAGAGGTGAGCAATCCTCTTGAGTACTTGTGGGAGCAAAACCTACAGCCTGATTTGAAGTTTGACGGCACCCCGTGCCGCAAATTCAAAGAATTTCGATGAATTGGTGGACCTCGTGAAAGGTCACATTCAACCCAAGCCCTCAGTCATGATGCAAAGGTTCAGGTTTAATTTGCAAAATAGAGCCCAGGGTGAGACAATTTCATGCTATGTCACAAATTTGAAGCAGCTAACGGAACATTGTGAGTTCAGTGGAACTCTGAATGACATGCTCAGAGGCTGTTTAGTCTGTGGTGTGAAAGAAGACACTATTCAGAAAAGATTATTGTCCGAAGTGAAACTGGATTTCAAGAAGGGACTAGAGATAGCGCTGGCCATGGAAAGCACAGTAAGAAATTCAAAAGCAATGCAGGGTGAGCAAAATGGTGCCATCCTCCACATCAGATGGGAAACCTCAGTCGAAAGTGGCATGAAAAAGCGAGACTCTGCTGAGAAGCGGGAAACAGCCCCAGCTGGCTGAAGTATAACGAAAATAACTTAGCAGTGAAATTGAAGAATAATTTTAACAGAGATAGAAACAATCAATCTCTGAGCGATTGGCAGTTTAAAAAAAATGAATGCTACAATTGTCATAGAAATGGACATATGATGAGGCAATGCAAGGAAAGATTCAAACAGGCTTGTAAACAAAAGAAGAAGCCCATTGAAATCTACAACGTAGAAGAATCTGAAACAACAAATTCAGTTGGAAAGACAGAACCAATATTTGTCACAGTGAAAACAAATGGCAAACCTGTTAACATGGAAGTGGACACGGGAGCTTCTACTAAAGTAATTGGGGAACATACCTTCAGATATTTGAATAATGGTGAACATCAATTAAGTTTAGAGGAAACAGCCACCAAGCTAAAAACATATACAGGTGAAGATATTCAACTAAAAGGCACAAGCAGAGTAACTGTCCATTATGGAAGCCAATTGGCACAGTTACCCGTGATGGTGGTAGCAGTGAAGGGCCAAGCCTCCTCTGGTGAAATTATTGAAAGGAGATTAAGTTAGAATGGGCTGAAATTTTCCAGTTGAGAGCAAGTGGGCTACCAGAGCTACTTAGAAAGTACGCCACTGTCTCAAGGATGAACTGGGGAAAATCCAGGGCCTGCAGGCCAAGATTCCTGTGGATCCAGAAGCAACCCCCTCAGGTCATGAAGGCGAGACCATTGCCATATACCCTGTGAGAAAAAGTTGACATTAAACTGAACAGGCTAGAGAAACTGGGCATTATACAACCTGTTCAGTTCTCAGAATGGCAGCATCCATAGTCCCCGTCCTTAAACCCGACCAAAGCATCCGAATTTGTGGAGACTACAAACTGATGGTTAACATAGTAGCTAAGCTAGATAGGTATCCCATTTCAAAAATCAAAGACCTGTATGCCAAGCTGGCAGGAGGGACAACGTACACAAACCATGACATGAGTCATGCTTATCCACTACTAGAGTATGCCTCCCGGGAATTTGTCACAATTAATACCCACAAAGGGTTGTACCAATGTACTCAATTGCCTTTCGGTATCTCCTCCACTTGTGCCATCTTTCAGAGAACGATGGAAAGTTTACTGCTGGGGCTGCCCCAGGTTGTAGTCTATTTAGACGATCTACTAGTGATACGATTCACTGAAAAAGAGCATTTGACAAACTTAGAAGAAGTCTTAAAATGTTTCTTGCAAGCTGGAGTGCATTTAAAAAAAGAAAAGTGCGTGTTTCAAGTGAGGGAGGTAATCTATTTGTGTCACCAGGTAGATTCACACGGCCTCCATCCAGTTGAGGAGAAAGTGAGAGCCATAAGACAGGCACCTGTGCCAAAGAACTCCTCAGAGCTCAAATCATTCATAGGAATGATCAACTATTATGGGCAATTCTTACCCAATTTGTCGACAGTGCTGGCCCCCCTGCATTCTCTACTCAAAAAGAACCAACATTGATCTTGGGAGGCGCCCCAGAAAGAAGGCCTCATAAAGGTAAAACAGTTGTCACAGTCTTCCAATCTATTAGTGCATTATGACCAGACGAAAGAATTGGTGTTGACATGTGATGCATCTCCCTACGGAGTGGGAGCAGTGCTCTCTCATCGGCATGGAATGGCCAATAGGTTACATATCAAGAACGCTCACTACAGTGGTAAAGGAATACTTGCAGATAGAAAAAGAAGGAGTGTCTATCATCTTTGGTGTCAAGAAATTTCACCAGTACGTACGCTGCCGCCATTTACAATCATTTCAGACCACAAACCATTGCTAGGATTGTTTAGTGAGGACAATGCCACCTATAGCCTCAGCAAGAACACAACAATGGGCTTTAATTCCAGCAGTGTACAAATACACTTTTGTACATAGGCCTGGCAATCAAATCGCAAACACTGATGCCCTTAGTCGTTTGCCTTTACAAGAAAATGATGAGCATGTCCCACCTCCACAGGAACTTGTGTTACTGTTAAATTTCTTAGATTCCTCGCCGGTATGTGCTCGACAGATCAGATACTGGACAAGTCAGGACACAGTCCTATCACAAGTATGAGAACAAGTGCTACATGGTTGGTCACAGGAGCCCATATCTGACAAAATGAAACCGTACTTCAACAGAAGACATGAAATAACCAGCCAGGGTGGAATCTTGCTGTAGGGAGCACGAGTGATAGTTCCTCCAAAGGGAATGGAACCTCTTTTAATTGGACTACACAGTGCCCATCCTGGAATTTCCCGAATGAAGACCATAGCATGTAGCTGTCTATAGTGGCCTGGGATGGATGGTGAAATAGAGGGCTAAATTTTCCGTTTGGCAGGCGGGCGGAGCTGAAGGAATCGCGGGCGGGCGTGGAGCTGATCGCCGCTGGCGATCCAGGCCGCGCCGCCAATTAAGACCCAACCAGCGCATTTCACACTCCCATGGAGAGCGGGACCTTTAAAATTGCAGCGGCGTGTACAGTCCGTCGGTTCCAAAGGGGAACCGGCAGTCTGTATAAAAAAAGGCCAGGCAGCCTCCTTTAGGCTGATCACCATGGCCAGCTACAAGTTGCACTGCAGGGGGTCTGCACAGCAGGCTCTGGTAGAGGGAAGGCCAGAGGAGGAGGGCAGGCTGCAGGGTAGGCCAGCGGGGGGGCCAATGTGCCCCTTGCTCCTATGATGACTGCTTTGCTGCCTTTGTTGAGGAGGTGGCAGCACAGCGAGAGGTCCTGTTACCCCAGGATGGGAGGAGGAGAGCCCCCCACGTGACAAAGTGGGCCTGGAAGGAGGTGGTGGAGGTTGTCAGCTCCAGGGATGTTGTGCGATGAACATGGATCCAGTGCCACAAGCGCTTCAATGCTTTGTTGCGCTCTGGAAGGGTGAGTACCATGTTGGCCTTTGCCATTTAACCCAGCAGGTAGCCTTAGCCTTTGAGGCCACCACCTCCCCCCCACCTCACACATCTTAGAGTCATTACTGCATTGGGCATTTGGCGCACGCTGGGTGGTCAAGCGGATAGTGACCATGCTTCCATCAGCCTTAGTGGTTGATGAGAAGATGGGTTCTCCTTGCAGCATGTGTTGGTCTTCGTCACACACGAGTAGTCTGGGGGCAACCTGCAGGAGAGGCAGCTAGGCACATACTCAGAACTCCAACACATGTCTTAGTGATGGTGATGAGATGGTGGAAGGGGAGCCTCAAGGTGTTGTAGCGAAGAGCCATCTGCTGGCCTCGGCGCCGCACCTAGTTGCGCCTCCTTGCCATGGGCACGAAGACCAGTGTGTTATTGAAAGTGATGGACACTGAATGTGTTCAAGGTGGCCGTTGGGGGAGGGGGTTGGGAGCAGCCATACTATCTTTTGGTGACCGATCACCAGTAGTGTGGACAGGAGCTGCTGGAGGCCTCAGATGGGCCACTGTGGTTGGGGTGCAGTGTGCGCGTGCAGAGTACATGAGTGATCAGCCCCAATAAATGGTGTTCTCTGTTCTGCAGGAGAAAAATGCGCACAACATCTATGAGAGTTCGCGGACTGGTGGTGGCCAGGCCCAGCTTCTCGTGCTCAGCCCTTTCGAAGAACAGGCTGTGGAGTTGGAAAGGCACCATGTGGCTAGGTCAACAGGTGTCGACAAAGCTAGGGAGCAGCAGCCAGGTATTTGAGGCCCACAGTCCCATCCACTCTGTCTCCCCACCATCCAAAGCACTGATGATTGTTACAATCATTAATGCAGCAACACTGCTCATTCACAGACTGATACAGTCAGACGTGTGGGTCATACACAAAGGTCCCTCAGCCCCTTGAGGATGCGTGTCTAGCACCTTCCAAAGTCGCCTTATCCCATTTCTGACCACTATCCCCATGGCCTAACATGCCATGGCATCGCTGCTGCACATCCAAAGACTTATTGCATCTTAGGAGGGTTTGTACCTCCATCACCCTTTCAGCCAGTGCGTCCACATTACTCTGTCCAAAAAGTCCTCATCACCTCACCTGTCAACCTCATGGCACTCAACTTAAACAAATGCCACCACGTTAGACATCCCTCCCCAAAGGGGATATGTTGCTTTCTATCCACCCAGTCTATGCCCCTCATAATGTTATGAAGGTCAATAATGTGACCTGTCAACCTCCTGTGCTCCATGGCAAATGTCACAAGTTTAGGCAACGTTTCCTCATAACTCCAACTCTCCAGACCAGCATGCATCCTGGTCAGGAACCTCTGCACTCTCCCCACACCAATGCCATCCCTCCCATGCAGCGCAGGTCACAATTGAACACAGAAGTGTAGCTGTGGCCTCGACAGCGTTTTCTGCACTTGCAACATGACCTCCCTTTTCCTACATTCTATTCCTTGGCTAATAAAGGCAAGTCTGGCTTCGACCTTGTTAAACGCCTTATGTTCCTGTTCTGCTACCTTAATGGGCCGGCCCAGCAAGGTCCCTGTAATCATACATACTTTCCCTGGTCCTACCATTTCTCCTGTATTCCCATACCTTGTTTGTCTTGCCCAAGTGCTTAACCGCACACTTATCCACATAACATTCCATGTGGCATTCCTCAGGCCATCTGACCAGCCTGCCTGTATGTGCGTGTAATGTTTGGGCCTCCTCTTGACTATTTACCACGCCACCAATGTTCATCTCCTTAGGTTCTTGAAGGCTGAGCGCATTATGAGCCTGGGGGAAAGGGATGAAAGGTCTTACTGACTGAACGCTAACTGATCCACTGTCCTTGTTGTTAATTTCAGCATCACCACAGCATGGCCGCCAGGAGGACGTCCACAGTCCCCCTTCCACACCTGAGGGGTGTCAATTGTCAGGAGCGTCACACATTTCAGTGAGCCAGGCACCAGCAGCAGTGACTACCACATCGGTGGGGAATGTAACATCGGCTAGTGTCCCGGGGCACAGTGGAGAGGGTACTTCATAATCGCTGGAGGAGATGGCACGGACAGAGAATGCCAATGGCGCCAGCAGCCGGAGGACTGCAGGGGATCAGGCACACGCTGAGTCAGGCCATGATGATGTGCCTCTGGAGATGTCCGCCATGCAGCAGCTGCAGGACAAGCGGCCGGGTGCGTGGGAACATCTGGCAGTGTTGCGTGAGGGTGTGCTTCACTTGGTCTCTGTGGTGGAGGAATCCAGCAGAGTGTCAGTGATGGCATGAATCTCATGTCAGAGAGTCAGGCTTCCTCCATGGAGAGATTGGTGACTGTCATGGAGAGGGGCTTCCAACAGATTAATCAGCTTCTGATGGAGTTACGCTCGGACCTGTAAGCCCTCACAGCGCTAATAGCCACAGGCGGTCATTGGCAATGTGGGAGATGTTCTGGGCACCAACTGTACCAGCTTGGTGCCCATCCATCTGCGGTGGGCAGGGAGGTCCAATGTGACCTCATGTCAGCGCAGCAGCTGCCTGTCGTCGCTGCGAGCTCCTCTCAGGGCGCTCCGGATGAGGGCAGCAGCTCCTCCGCCCCTCTGCCAGTGACTGTTGCATCCGTTGAGGGTGTGACAACTGGGGAGGTGCCAGCTGTGGAACTGGCCACTCCCTCCCAGGCAGAGCCAGCACAGGCTCTACGGGCCAGAGGATGTCCGCCAAGGTCATCGAGGCCAACAGGACAGCAGAGTCAGCAGGCTGTCTCACAAGCCACTCCGAGCGATGGGCGGCACCAAGACGAGGCACCCGCAAACCTAAGCATAAGGCACGTTAGGCACAGCACGGGTTTGTCACTGGTGCTTTTCTGTTGGCCCTAGATTAGGGAATTTATATTTTTCAACAATGGAACAACATTTTGTTATGTTTTTTGTGGCACCATCTGATGGATGGGATGAATTCCACATTTGTTACCATGGCTGAGGGTGTTTCCTTTGTGCTGCATTTGTATGTTTCACAGACATATCATGAGTGTTTGAGTGGACATTGATGTTTATGCACTAAGCCCTTAGTTGTAGCTGATGAAGTGGAAGATGTAACACTTAAGGGCCGTGTATGGATGCGCCAGGCAATGCTGGTACTGCAGATCCATTTGTGTGGAGCTAGCTGAAGGTTCATCGGATTAAAGTGTCCCGGATGTCCCTGCCTCCTTGGTGTAGTAGCAGGTCGGCGTGCTGCCCCTCATCATCGCCCTGTGCTTCCTCATCCTCTGAACCACTGCTGGATTCATCATGTGCAGCCTCATCCACTGCGTCAAGGTCTTCATCGTCCACTGTGTCCCCCCTTTCCAGCACAAGATTGTGCAGAGCGCAGCATGCTACCACTATCACAGAGACGTGATCTGGGGGGTACTGGAGTGTGCCCCCTGAGTGGTCCAGGAAACAGAAGCGCATATTGGGAAGAGCGACGGCTCTCTCCACCACAGCCCTTGTGGAGCCGTGGCTCCTATTGTAGCGCTCCTCAGCTTCTGTTCTTGGATAGCAGAGAGGCATCATGAGCCACATTCTGAGGGGATAGCCCTTGTCACCCAGCAGCCATCCATCCAGCCGAGCTGGAGCACTGAAGAGCCCCGGCACCTGGGAGTGTCTGAGGATGTAGGCATCGTGGGAGCTGCCTGGGTACCTTGCACAGACTTGTAGAATCTGCATCCTGTGATCACACACTATCTGCACGTTCATGGAGTGGAAGCCATTCCTGTTGAAGAAGGCACTGGGCTCACCTGCTGGCGCCTTGATGGCCACATGTGTACAGTCTATAGCACCCTGGACGCGGGGGAAGCCAGCAATGGCCGCGAAGCCTCTGGCTCACTGTGTCTGACTTGTCTGGTCACAGCAGAAGTGGATGAAGGACAATGCACACCTGAACAGAGCGTCTGTAGCCTGCTTGACACATGTGTGGACAGCTGATTGTGAGACACAGCAAAAATCACCCACCGAGCCCTGGAAGGAGCCAGAGGCATAGAAGTGGAGGGCAACTGTGACCTTCAGAGCCGCTGGCATGGGGTGTCCGCCCACACAGTTAGGAGAGATCTCAGGGCCAATCATCTGACAGATGTAGTTGACTGTTTCTCTTAACAGTCGGAGCCTCCTTCGGCACTGCACCTCAGTCATATTGAGGTAGCTGCTTTGCCGCCTGTATACCCTGGCAGCAGGATAGTGGCGTCTTCTGTGGCCCCTTTCACCTTGGACAACCTCTTGGCCCTGCGCCCCTTGTGCCTGCGCCTGTCCTCCCAAAGGTGGCACCCCTGGAGGCTGATTGTCCACTCCTGGCCTCCTCCTTATTCTATCCCTCCCTTCCTCCTCAAAGGAGATGCCTCCAGTGGAGATGTCAGAACCCATACCCAGGCTAAATGGAGGCCTCTGGAAAGCTGCAGGCCCGATAAAGATTCCTGACTGCAGAGTGCTGAGCTGAAGCTTCAAAGTACACAGAAAGCAGCTGGAATTCGTTCTGAAATGCTGCAGATCACACAGGCAAGTTTAAAATACTTGCTGCAATAAATGCTTCACATAAAACATTGACAACCCCACTGAGCCCACATATCCCATTCGTGGATGAGTTTTGTTAAAAAGTCACTTACCCGCCGGCCCGTTGCGCCCGTGCGCCGAGCTGAAGTTCCCACGGGCGCCTCAAAATCGGCATCGATTGCTGGGTTAAGGGCCTTAACAAGCCCTTTAATTAATGGCGGGCGCGCGTCGCACTTCATCGCCCGCCTGCCCAGCTAAATATCGCAATGGTGCGCAGTGATATCGAGACGCTTGCCTGACATTAGCGCGCGACATTTAAGCGCTGACGTGCAAGGCCCGTCCCCCACACATCACCCAGAAAATTCTGCCCAGAGATTTTAGTAAAGCACTGTGTACAATGTCAGCACACCGATGGGAGTGGCCAGGTAGGCCCTGGGTACGGTTATACATTGACTACGTTGGACCTTTCCTGGGAAAATGTTTCTGCTTGTTGTCAATGCCCATTTGAAATGGTTGGACATATGTGATGTGAAGTCACCAATGTCGGCCGCTACAATTGAGAAACTATGTCAGAGTTTTGCCATTCACGGACTACCAGAACTAATTGTTTCTGATAACAGCACGGCATTTACAAGTGCTGAGTTTCAATGGTTTATCAGCCTCAACGGTATCACTCATGTGAAAACTGTACCGTACCACCCTTCCTCAAACGGATTGGCTGAAAGGGCGGTTCAAATATTCAAGGCAGGCCTGAAAAAGCTAACTGGCAATTCCTTGGCAATTCCTTGTAAATGCTTTATCCAGGGTAAATAATATGTTGTCTTGAAAAATATGTATTTGTAAATACAAGATGTATAGCCAAGTTTATGTCAGAGTTTTGCCATTCACGGACTACCAGAACTAATTGTTTCTGATAACAGCACGGCATTTACAAGTGCTGAGTTTCAATGGTTTATCAGCCTCAACGGTATCACTCATGTGAAAACTGTACCGTACCACCCTTCCTCAAACGGATTGGCTGAAAGGGCGGTTCAAATATTCAAGGCAGGCCTGAAAAAGCTAACTGGCAATTCCTTGGCAATTCCTTGTAAATGCTTTATCCAGGGTAAATAATATGTTGTCTTGAAAAATATGTATTTGTAAATACAAGATGTATAGCCAAGTTAAAGGGGGAGAAATTTAGTAATTATGGTTTTATTTAGTGTGAAATGTAACTTTAAGAATAATATATGATAAGGAAGATCACATGATCTGTAGTAACCAATAGGAAAGTAGCGAGGGCTATCTCAGCAGTTAGTATAGAGATACAGTTGGAGTTGAAAGCACACATGTAGTTGCTCCTGAGTACATTGCAAGTAAACTTAAAGTTTCAACCCAAGAAGCATCTGCAGATCAACCCTACCTATATAGCACAACTTGGCCACTCTGCAACAGAGTGAAACCGGAAAATCCTGTCCATAGAATTTCCAAAGTAGCAGGCTATTTGGCCCAACAGGTCAATGCTGATATTAATGCTCCATATGAGCCTCCTCCCATTTTACTTATTTCATCTCACTCGGTCATTTTATTGTCTATTTTTGGGAGATACTTCCATCACTTTTACAATTCCATCTCTTGCGTTGCTATAACCTCCAGGACAATGGGCCAAGCGCTGAAAAATGGGATCAATGTTGACAGATCTTTGTTGACTGGCGTGGACACGATGGGCCAAATGACCTCCTTCTGTCCTGTAAACATCTATGAGACTGTGAGTCTAAATTGTGATGTGAAAACAAGAAGCTTGTATACCCATGTCTGCATAGTCTTTAAAATATTGGTTGTTACCAGGATGTTTTTTTTAAATTTCATTCATGGGATGTGGGCTTCACTGACTGGGCCAGCATTTATTACTCATCCCTAGTTGCCCTTGAGAAGTTAGTGGTGCGCTGCCTTCTTGAACCGCTGCAGTCCATGTGGTGTAGGCACACCCACAGTGCTGTTAGGGAGGGAGTTCCAGAATTTTGACTCAGCGACAGTGAAGGAACGACGATATATTTCCAAGTCAGGATGGTGAGTGACTTGGAGGGGAGCCTCCAGTTGGTGGTGTTCCCATCTATCTGCTGCCTTTGTCCTTCTAGATGGTAGTGGTCGTGGGTTTGGAAGGCGCTGTCTAAGGAGCCTTGGTGAATTCCTGCAGTGCATCTTGTAGATGGTACATACTGCTGCTACTATACGTCGATGGTGGAGGGAGTGAATGTTTGTGGATGTGGTGCCAATCAAGCGGACTGCTTTGTCCTGGATGGTGTCCAGCTTCTTCAGTGTTGTAGGAGCTGCACTCATCCAAGGCAAGTGGGAAGTATTGCATCACATTCCTGACTTGTGCGTTGTAGATGATGGACAGGCTTTGGGGAGTCAGGAAGTGAGTTACTCATCACACGATGCCTAGCCTCTGACCTGCCCTTGTAGGCACAGTATTTATATGGTTAGTCCACTTCAGTTTCTGGTCAATGGTAACCCCCCAGGATGTTGATAGTGAGGGATTCAGTGATGGTAATGCCATTGAACATCAAGGGGCAATGGTTGGATTCTCTCTTGTTGGAGATGGTCATTGCCTGACACTTGTGTGGCGTAAATGTTACTTGCCACTTGTCAGCCCAAGCCTGGATATTGTCCAGGTTTTGCTGCATTTTGAGATGGACTGCTTCAGTATCTGAGGAGTTGTGAATGATGCTGAACATTGTACAATCATCAGCGAACTTCCCCACTTCTAACCTTACGATGGAAGGAGGGTCATTGCTGAAGCAGTTGAAGATGGTTGGGCCAAGGATACTACCCTGAGGAACTCCTGCAGTGATGTCCTGGAGCTGAGATGTTTGACCTCCAACAACCACACCATCTGCCTTTGTGCTAGGTATGACTCCAACGAGCGGAAAGTTTTCCCCCTGATTCCCATTGACTCCAGTTTTGCTAGGGTTCCTTGATGCCACACTCAGTCAAATGCTGCCTTGATGTCAAGGGCAGTGACTGTCACCTCACCTGTGGAGTTCAGCTCTTTTGTCCATGTTTGAACCAAGGCTGTAATGAGGTCAGTAGCTGAGTGGCCCTGGCGGAACCCAAACTGGGCATCAGTGAGCAGGTTATTGCTAAGCAAGTGCCGCTTGATAGCACTGTCGATGACCCTTCCATTACTTTACTGATGATCGAGAGTAGACTGATGGGGTGGTAATTAACTGGGTTGGATTTGTCCTGCTTTTTGTGTACAGGACATACCTGGGCAATTTTCCACATAGCCAGGTAAATGCCAGTGTTGTAGCTGTACTGGAACAGCTTGGCTAGGGGCACAACAAGTTCTGGAGCACAAGTCTTCAGTACCATTGCCGGAATATTGTCAGGGCCCATAGCCTTTGCAGAATCCAGCGCCTTCAGCCATTTCTTGATATCACGTGGAGTGAATCGAATTGGCTGAAGACTGGCATCTGTGATGCTGGCAACCTCCAGGGAGGCCGAGATGGATCATCCACTCAGCACTTCTGGCTGAAGATTGTTATGAATGCTTCAGCCTTATCTTTTGCACTGATGTGCTGGGTTCCCCCATCATTGAGGATGGGGATATTTGTGAAGCCTCCTCCTCCAGTGAGTTGTTTAATTGTCCACCACCATTCACGACTGGATGTGGCAGGACTGCAGAGCTTAGATCTGATCCGTTGGTTGTGGCATCTATTTGCTCTGAAGCAGAATCATACAGACTCGAAACGGTAACTCTGTTTTTCTTTCCACAGATGCTGCTAGACCTGCTGAGTTTTTCCAGCTTTTTCTCTTTTTGTTTCAGATTTCCAGCATCTGCAGTATTTTGCTTTTACCAGAATGTAAATAATTGGACAAGAGAAAGTGGAGCCAAATGTAGCACAGAAAAGACATCAGAGACTTTTGTGGAAGATTGGAGCAATCTGCAATTCATTAATTAAGCCAGCAGAGAAGAAACCACAAATAAGAAGATGATGAAAAATAGTATCTAAAAATCTGAGGGTTTAAAAATTAACTAGTTCGATCTGGCAGTCTGTTTCAGTTATAATTAGATTCGTTGGGTTGAATGTTAAAGAGCCTGTGTGTTTGGGAGCAGGTGGGGATTAAAACTGGCAACATTAACAGCGGGAGAAGGGAGTTGTCAATTTCCTCCTGTTAGTTGCTCAATTAAAGCAATATTGACACATTTAATTCACTTTAATGTCAGGCCTATGGGTTTCCCAGGCTACCTGAAACTCCCCAATGAAAGCAAGGCAAGCATACAGTGTCAATTGAGGTGGATGAATCATTCTCAGGCAAAGATACCAATAAATACTCAGTATTCACAACCACTTCCTAATGTACTAATGTGAAAGGGTTTGTTCACAGTACTTCAGCTGAGAACTTACTTTGTACAAATTAGAAGTTATTTTCTACTCTTTGCATGTTTGTTCAATTACTTCAAGATATGTGCTGTTTATGCTGCCTTAGTTTGGGCCTCAGAAGACCAGCAAACAACACCAGCAATAGCATCTACAGCTGTTTGTTACTCATTGACACTTTCCAAGGGGCACAGTGATTTACTTGTAATTCTTGCTATTCAGTATTGTCTATTCACTGACCACAGTACAGTTTTCTCTACATTGAGGAGATTAAATCCCAATTGGGTAACTGCTTTGTGGACCAGCAAAGAGAGGACCTGCATAGAGAGAACATGCAGAGAGAGGACCCGGAGAGAGAGGACCCGGAGAGAGAGGACCCGCAGGGGGAGGACCCGCAGGGGGAGGACCTGCAGGGGGAGGATTCGCAGGGGGAGGACCCGCAGGGGGAGAGCCCGCAAAGAGAGGGGCCGCAGGGGGAGGACCAGCAGAGAGAGGAGCAGCTTGCAGGAAACAAGCAGAGACTCAGTTTTCTTGATGTGTCTGAACACCAGTGTATCAGGAAGTTCAGGATGTCATGTCAGGTGTTGGGTCAAACCTGCAGACTCCTGGAAGAGTGCCAGCTGCTGCTAGACCTGGTGGCCACATGTTACCAGTGGATATCAAAGTCTCCACTGCCTTCAACAGTTTTGGCTCGGATCCTTCCATGGCTTTGACATAGTCATATAAAAGATCTCCAAATCAGATGCTGATAAATGCATATGTTGTATTATTTGCCAGATCTGGCAATTATATCGACTTTGGCACTGATGATATTTTAGTGGGAGAGGTGAGTGGGACCTCGGTGCCCCGCCGCACCAGCAGGGGGTGGTCGGCCCGTTAGGACACTGGACCGGGGAATCGGTTGGCCTGGGGGCCCCCTTTGGGCCGAGAGGCGGAGTCCTCAGGAGGCTGGGGGTGGAGCCTGAGCCTGGAGCATGGGCTAAAGAAGGGACAGAGCTTAGAGCCTCATGGAGAGAGAGAAGGAGAGCAGAGCAGCAGCAAGGAGCTGGAGAAGAAGTTCGAGACTGGAGAGTCACAGCGTTGAGCCAAGGCCATGAATAGGGCAAACCAAAGCCTCTGACGGTGGCTAGAGAGTCAGGAAGTGGGAGTGGAGAGAGCGAGCAGCTGCTGGAGACCCTGGCGGACTGCCTGAGTTCGCAAGGCCACAAGGAGGGGAAGACCCCTTTATGTCTGGAAAACAAATTAATCGGGGTCAAGTGGTCATGGGAAATTATCAGTCAAAACTCCACCAACTGAGCTCTGCTACTTGTCTGGTTAGAGATAAGGAGTTAATCTCTCAACAGTATCCTGGTGGATCTGGAGCTTTGGCCGTAAATGTCCATTGTAAATAGTCTGTTTTTCTGATCCAAGTGCTTCCATTAACGCTAATGCTGCCAGTGGAATATATAGAGCCTCTGTTTTATAGTCTTCTTCCAGTTCACATGCTTGAATCACATGTCACAATATCAGTTGGAATAAGCGGGCGCTCGGCCTTGTAGCTCTAGTTGGTTTCCCATAGGTGCAGGGCACCCCCCAAACAACTAGGCATATTTGGCAATTTCAAAGACCTCCATTCCATCAATGTGCAGCAGGTGAACAACTACAAGAAGATCTTTGTACTGCTATACACAAGGTTCCTGGGCAGATGCCATGTTGCTTTCATCCTGTAGCAGTCCAAGCTGCCCCATCTCTTCTCAACTGCAAGCAGACTTTAAGGGTGGCTTCCAGGGAACAAGGGATACCCACTCAAAACTTGGTACTTAACACCCACCAGAAATTTGAGCGCTACCACTGTGCTATAGAAAACATTGGCACAGATCAAGGCAGCCTTGTTAGAACGAAGCTCAGATATCAGACTGCCATTCAGAATCTGCACACAGTGGTCTGAAGGTGTGCATGCACTCATTTGATTGGAATGTAGGATCATTCATGGCGCTGACCATGCGATTCATTGAAGAACATATCATCATCACCTCTCATGCTTTAAGTGGACTCCTCCAATCTTGCTGCAATCATTTGGAGGCCTGTGGGTGCATTGCACATGGTATGCTGCTGCTCAGTGATTCTCCTCTTCACTGAAGGCCCCAGGTATAGCACCTGTGCCCAGCTGAGCAGAGCTTTGAGGGGGCTGTGCCCTCCAAAAAGGGCTGTCCACTGCTGACCGTGTCTCTACCATCTGCTCTTGCTGACTTGTGAGGCGTGAGTTTCCAGTAGAAAGCTGAACCATCTTCCTTGCTACTCCCACTGAACTGTGAGTATCTGAGTGGGCACAGCTTCTACATGATTCTTGTGACAGTCTTAATGACTTGGATGAGGGAAGTGAATGTACTATTGCCAAGTTTACGGATGACACAAAAACAGGTGGGAAGGCCAGTGGTGAGGATGACATAAGAAGTCTACAGAGGGATGTAGACAGGTTAAGTGAGTGGGCAAAAACGTGGCAGATGGAATATAATGTGGGAAAATGTGAGGTTTTGCACTTTGGCAGGAAGAATAGAGGAGCTGAATAATATTTAAATGGAGAAAGACTGCAGAAAGCTGCAGCACAGAGGGATTTGGGGGTCCTTGTGCATGAATCCCAAAAAGCTAACATACAAGTTCAACAAGTCATAGGGAAAGCAAATGGAATGTTGGCCTTTAGCTCAAAGGGAATGGAGTATAAAAATAGGGAAGTTTTGCTAAAACTATACAAGGCACTAGTTAGACTACACCTAGAATACTGTGAATAGTTTTGATACCCTTATCTAAGAAAAGATATACTGGCATTGGAGCAGTCCAGAGAAGGTTCACTAGGTTGATCCCGGGTATGGAGGGATTTTCTTATGAGGAGAGGTTGAGTAGGTTGGTCCTGTACTCATTGGAGTTTAGAAGAAAGAGCTGCAACCATTATGAAGCATATAAGATTCTTAGGGGGCTTGATAGGTTAGATGCTGAGAGGTTGTTTACCCTTGTAGTAGAGTCTAGGACCACAGGGCATAATCTGAGTAAGAGGTTGCCTATTTAAGACAGATGAGGAGGAATTTCTTCTCTCAGAGGGTAGTTAATCTGTGGAATTCTTTAGCACAGAGGGCTGCAGAAGCTGGGTCATTAAGTATATTCAAGGCTGAGATAGATAGATTTTTAATCGGTAAGGGAATCAAGGGTTATGGGGAAAAGGCAGGAAAGTGGCGTCAAGGATTATCAGATCAACCATGATCTCATTGAACGATGGAGCAGACTTGATGGGTCAAATGCCTACTTTTGCTTCTATGTCTTATGGTCTTATGGACACATTCAGAAGATATCATCTCCTCTGAGGAATCATCTTCTGCAACATCTCTCGACTGCTGATGCAAGCAAGAAGGCCCTGAGAGAAAAATTAGGCCTGACAAGGTAAGAATATCTTGCATGTTATCATTATGAAACATATGATATTTCAGTTACTGTTGAAAACAAGTCAACATTATTGAATACCATAGTACAGGTGGTTGGCTTTGATTTAATTCTGTCACTAGGTAACTGGGAACTCCCTGTGTGCCCATCTCCCATGACCAGGGACGTCTAACCCCAGTGATCTTCAGTGCCTCCTCCCCTGTGTTTGTCAGTTGCAAGACAACTGGAGGGCCCCCTTCAGTCCCCTTCTCTTTACTGTTCTGTGCTTGCTTCTCCTGCAAGGTGGGAAAGAAGAAATGTATGAGTGAGTGTAATGATATGTGTTCAGCTAATGGAGGGCAATTGGTGAGTGACTCCGAGGAAAAGGCATGACATTATACATGAGGGTGTGTGGTGGATGAACAAATGGGAATTGAGGAAGGAAAAGATGGAGGATCCCACCTGGAAGGTAGGTGTATGTGAGGAGTGAGGCGCTGGATTTGGCTGACAAGTAGAGTGAGGGGGTGGGATGATGCACAAAGAAAGAATAAAATCCTTGAATTTATGTCCTGCCTATCACAACTACTGGCTACCTAGCACAGTTGGTAAATTAGGGACATTCCCCAATATTGCTACTGCCACTTTCATTTTAGTGCGGTCACTGAGCAAGGTTAGTTTTCTAAAAACAAACTGCCACTCACCTCTCCTGCTCTCCGACCCTCCTGCTCATTGCTTCCTTCCCACTCCCCATTTCTCTGCCGTCCCTTGCTTCCCTCCCGCCCCCTGCTTCCCTCCCCGTTCCCCACTTCCCTCCCTCTCCCCGCTGCCCCCTTGTTATCATTTCCCTCACAATCTCCACTTCCCTCCTGTTCTCTGCTTCCTCCCTGCTTTCCGCTTCCCTCCCCTGCCCCACTTCCCTCATGCTCCCTGCTTCCCTCTCGCTCCCACTCCCCTCCTGCTTTCCTTCCACTTCCCACTTCCCTCCTGCTCCCCACTTCCCTCCTGCTCCCTGCTTCCCTCTCGTTCCCACTCCCCTCCTGCTTTCCTTCCACTTCCCACTTCCCTCCTGCTCCCCACTTCCCTCCTGCTCCCCGCTTCCCTCCCAATGACCACAATCCTCCCCTGCCCTAATCCCCTCCAGCTCCCCATTCCACCCTGCTCATCGCTTCCCTCCCACTCCCTGCTTCCCTCCAAATCCTCAATTCCCTCCCGCTCCCTTCCTGCTCCCCACTCCCCTCGTGTTGCCTGCAGTCCTCCCCCGCCCTGCTCCCCTCCTGCTCCCTGCTTCCCTCCTGCTCACCACTTCCCTCCCACTCGCTGACACTCCTGTTCCCCAACCCTCCCTCTTGCTGACCCTCCCACTCGCACCTCTCCTGGGTCTGCAGCTCACAGCCTCTCCCACTTGTTGCCTCTGTCCCTGATCCTCCCACTAGCCGCTTCCCCACTTCTTCCCTCTCACTCGTAGCTCCCCTCTCTCCTTCACTCGCTCCATCTAGCTATCCTCCCCCAAGCCCTCACTCACAGCAAGGATTGGGGAGGCAATGGTGTTGTGGTATTGTCACCAGACTAGTAATCCAGAGACCCAGAGTAATGCTCTGGGGACCCAGGTTTGAATCCTGCCATGGCAGATGGTGCAAATTGAATTCAATAAAAATCTGGAATTAAAAGTCTAATGATGACCATGGAACCATTGTCGATTGTTTTAAACACCCATCTGGATCACTAATGTCCTTTAGGGAAGGAAATCTGCTGTCCTTACCTGGTCTGGCCTACATGTGACTCCAGACCTACAACAATGTGGTTGACTCTTAAATGGCCTCTGAAATGGCCTAGCAAGCCACTCAGTCGTAACAAAACATTGCAAAGTCACAAAAAAGGAATGAAACTGGATGGACCACCCGGCATCGTCCTAGGCACCAGAAATGACAACGGCAATCTCAGCCCTGTTGACCCTGCAAACTCCTCCTTAGTAATATCTGGGGGCTAGTGCCGAAATTGGGAGAGCTGTCTCACAGACTAGTTAAGCAACAGTCTGACTTAGTCATCCTCACAGAACCATACCTTCACAGTAGCAGCAGTGTGCACCATCAACAAGATGCACTGCAGGAATTTACCAAGGCTCCTTCAATAGCACCTTCCAAACACACGACCACTACCATCTAGAAGGACAAGGACAGCAGATACATGGGAACACCACTACCTAGGAGTTCCCCTCCAAGTCACTCACCATCCTGACTTGGAAATATATCAACATTCCTTCACTGTTGCTGGGCCAAAATCCTGGAGCTCCCTTCCTAACAGCTCACCACCACCTTCTCAAGGGCAACTAGGGATGGGCAATAGATGCTGGCCCAGCCAGCGAGGCCCACATCCCATGAATGAATTAAAAAATAAAATTTTAAAACTTCAGGAGAGGGAAGCAGTGAGAACAAGGAGCTGGCAGAGAGAAGTGGCAAGTGGGAGGGTCAGGGAGGGAATCGACAAGTCGCAAGAGGCAGTGAGCAGGAGGGTCAAGGGGCGAAGCAGTGGGCAAGAGGGATGGTGAGATGAAGGGTCGAGAGGGATGACAAGCTGGGGGCAGGAAGCAGCAAGCAGGAGGCAAATTGAAAGAGTTAGCTCTATGAGTTGTTAAGAGTTTGTTAGTTATTAAGAGTTAGTAGAAGGATTCTTGGGCCAGTTAGATTCAAGGAAGCCACAGGCCAGGAATGTAACTCACCGTTATTACATGTTTTCCCATGGGAAAGTGATTTTGCACATTTTCATAAGCACACTGTTTTTAAGGATCATATTAGGACAGCTAAATTAGGGATAGCTGTGCCTTTTGAAACATATAGTAATTGTTCTAAAGTGATTGCAATGTTCTTATGTACACACAGTAGGAGAATATGCCACTATACTCAGCTTTTCTGACCTGCTAGGCTTATTAAAGCACTTTCTGCACTGAATCCAGGAAGTGTGGCAGCCTGGTCCTACTGTTGAGTTTGTCCGTCACCACCAACCTCGGCTTCTTCTCCGTGACAGGCTTCTTCCTCCTTTTATTGGGAGCAGTACCTCTGTCAGCCCCACAGTACCTCACAGCCCCAGCAACACATCCAGAGAAGTGTCACTGAAATGATTTGCGACCCTGGCTCATCTGGAATCCATTCTGTCACTTGCTTCTCTTTTCTTTCCAAATCCTTCGACTGCCCCTCTAAATACTAGGGTTGCGATTGCATCATGCGGGTCCACATCCTGCCCCCTGCTGGTGATTGGAATGGGATACCTAGAAGTAAAATGAGGGAAATTTCCTAGTCCTTTGGAGATGGGTTTGGAGTTGGTCGGAGTACCCTGCGGAAGTATTGAACAAAAATGTCGGGCCAGTTTGCAGGCATGTTCCCGTCTCTGGCCACTTTTCCCAGGGGTGGGCTGGGGCCAACGCTGGCAGCCCGTGTGTCTGCAGCGGGAAGCCAATTAAGGTAATCGAGGGTGTAATTATCAGCAATGTTCCCACCATAAGGCAATTATTGCTGTTGCTGCAAGTGCTCCCCTGCTGTGTCAGCACCCCAGCAACACGGAGCAGGCAGCTGCACAGTGGGAAGTTGGAGTGTGTGAGACTTCAGATTTTTAGTGCTTGCTGGCAGAAAATAACACGACTGATGTATTCAGAGGCTTGTTATTGAATGAGTATTTCCGGGAGTCTGATGTCTCCAATAGTGCTAGCACTGATGCAATGGCAGCCGATCCCCTGATAAGGATAGCACCTCCATCGCACCCCTGCCGATCATGCTGCTTGGCCCTCAGCATGGTGACCCAGTGAGGGATGTCGGCCACTCTTGCTGTGGGCTGCACTGTCATCACCGCCTGCCTCGTGAACCTGCGTGCTGTCCGACTAATTGGCCCGAATGCTCTCTCAGCTGAACATAAGTTAGCCATGGCACTGTTTCAAAGAAGAGCAGGGCAGTTATCCCTGGGTCTCCTGGCCAATATTTATTCCACAGACAACATTACAAAAACAAATCTGGTCATTATCACATTGCTTTCTGTAGGAGTTTGCTGGGTGCAAATTGGCTGCTGCATTTCCTGCATCACAACAGTGACTCCCCTTCAAAAGGACTTGGCTGAAAAGTTCTTTTGGGACATCTTGTGTTGTGAAAGGTGCTAATCAAAATATATAAACATAAAAAATAAAATTCTTCAAAAAATTACAGTGCGGTTGAGTTAAAAAGCTTTAGACAGACACATGGAGATCCAGGTTCCAAGGCATTATCAGACTCTCCCTACTCCCAGTGTATTGCAGAATTAAAATCAGGGCCATCGAATTTTTCAGCACAGAAAGAAAGCTGTGCTGACTCGCTGAAAGAGCTATCCACTGCTCTCTCCCATATTCTTCTTTCCCCCCAATATTTATCCACTTTGTTTTTGAATGTTTTAATAGATTCAGTTTCCATCGCTCTTTCTGACGGGATATTTCAGTGCACAAAATAAACTCTAACCCCTCGCTTTATCCTAAACCTAATTATCTTAAACTTGTGCCATCTGGTCAGCAACTTGCTGACCACCTCAAATATTTCCTCATCGAAGCATTTAATCACTTTGAGCACTTGGTTTCATTTCTCCTCTTAATCTTCCCTGTTCTGTTGCAAACAGCCCCAGATATTTTATTGCTCGTAATACTTCAAAATTCTCAATCTTGATATCACTTGAGTGAATTCCTCCCTCCTCACCGTGGCTTTGATAACCTTCCTAAAGACATACACCATCATGCTGCCCTATCTCTGTCTTTCAATTAGATACACAGTCAACGATGTTTTAACTGAGGTCTAACCAATGTTTTCTATACGTATAATAATGGTCCGGGCCTTCCAGCCACCGGCGATGCTGAATGCGTTGCTGTAGCCCATGAAGATACCTGTGCCCTGAACTTATCTGCCCTCTTCCACATGGAACTTCTGATCCTGGATGCAGCAGTGATGGACCAGCGCAGCCTTTCAAGGGAATACCAGCAAGCGCAGGAGGGATGGGCGAACATGAGCAGCACAGAGGATACACTCCTTTTTATGACATTAGCTGCTGTATTCGGGTAAGTTTTTAAAGGTTTCAAGTCTTTCAGTGGGTGAATGAGGGGGTGACTGAGTAGGTGGGCGGAATCATCCCAAATTTGCAATAAGTGCAGTAGTGGGTGGGTAAAGCGACATTTTACCCACCTGCCTCAATGGCAGCTTTTCACGTCATATCATCCCAATCCCGCTGCGTTAATTATGCATTCCCGGGAAACATGCCGTTTCCATGGCGGGTGGGCTCTCATTTGCTTGCCACACCATCACCTCACCGCTTCAGCATGCTGGGCGCCATATTTAAAGTCCAGCCGCGTGCTCACCTCTTAGTGCTTCAAACCCACGACTGCTGCTAAGAAGACATGGCCCCGAAAGGCAATAAGACTGCAGCCCCCAGGTTCAATGGCATGTCCCTCGAGTGTGTTTTGGACACAGTGGACCCCTGCTCTGGCCGCAGGATGGGCAGCAACCTCACTAATCCGGCTTGGGAGGTGGTGGCAGTGGTGGTCAGCACCAACGCCCTTCAAAAGAGGACAGCCACCCAGTGCCGCAAGAGGATGAATGGTCTCCTCCTCTCCACCAGGGTAAGTCACTCTTCTCATCGCTCTCAACTCACACACTCACAAACCCCTCGCACATCCAGAGGGCCCTCACTCACTGCCGGTTCAAGGGACATCACCATTCACTCTCTCACACACACCATCATTGTCCTCATCCCATCCATGGGACCACTCATCACCCACACAGGCCAGGCATTCTTATCATCTGGCCTGGCAGGCATCCTGCTTACACTCTCTCCATCTCTATTCATGCAGGACAAATTGGTTCACAACAAGAGGGAGAGGTTGCAGACTGCTGGAGGAATGCCTGAAATCAATGTCCTCACAGGCATTGAAAACAGAGCCATCCAGCTGGCCGGCGATGATCTGGACCGTTCCTGTGCTGACGGTGAGGTCGGCGGTGCTCTAGCAAGTGAGGATCCAGCAGTGTAACATCCATCAGACAACCATGCTGTGAGTGATGTGTCCTCCTTCACAGGCCACTGCCATGTACTAATTATCTCCCTTTGCTTCCGCAGGCACATTTGGAAAACAGCCGACAGAGTCCATGACCCAGAGCCTCTAATCAAGCTCCGAAGAAACCTCTGGAGAGGAATCTGGAGTCACCCTCCCTGAAGTCCCATCACAGCGCTCACCCACACCCTCAACCAACGCAGAGACACACACTTTGGTGGGACCTAGCTTTATAGTAGCCCCAAGATCACAATCTGGTGAGCCCATCGCACTGTCTGATCCACAGCAGGAGAACACAGGGACTTCCTAGGTATCCGACACATGGAGGACTGCTGAAGGCCACAAGTTTGCTGAGTCCGTGTCAGATAACAAGCCTCTGGACTCAGTTATGTCACAGTTGCTGGAGATGCAAAGGCAAGCTTGGGAACATCAGGAAGGGATGTCCGCTTCACTCCTCAGATTGCAAGGCACGATGGAGGAGTCCGTCCGTCTTAAGGCTGAGGTGAGCACCGGAATGCCAATGCACCGAGGTGAACACTGGCAGGATGGCATCTGCCATGGAGACTTTGGTGCAGGACATTTGTCCTGAACTGCTGCACGGGCTGAACTCCGTCGCTGATGCCAGAGTTGACCTCCAAAAAAGCGTATGCAAGAGGGGTGGAGGGCAGCCCGATCTCACTCCAGCTACCTCTTCTCCTTAAGAAGACAGCCAAGAGATCTTGAGCAATCATAGGGAGAAGGATTAGTAGGTGCACACCCTGGTGCCATCCATCCAGGTGACTCTGAGGGTGTCCAGCCTATCCGAACCCCCTCTTCCTGTGACCTCAGCAGCTCCAGATTCACAGGCCAATGTGGGTGCCACTACCACACAGCAGGATCCCAAAAGCAGGCTGGTGCCCTCTAAGTCTTGGCTCTCCAGAGGACACCCACCAAAGTCATCACAGACAGGGTGTAGCAGTCAGCAGGCTGCCTCCACCTCTGCTGTTGATGTCAGGGGAGCAGCAAGACATAGCTGGGTACAGCAGATGATGACGACGCACGGCACCCTCTGTGGACTATATTGCAGGGCTCTACCAGACCGGCTCAGGCACCGGAACCTCATTTTCTGCATCCCGATGGTTTGCTCCACCAAGTTGCGAGTTGCAGCATGAAGCTTGGTAATCTTCACTCTGCTGCAGTCTGAGGCCGCCACATGAGTGTCATCAGCCACATCCTCTGCGGGTAGTCCTTGTCCCCGAGGAGCCATCCCTGCAGCTTCTGTGGACCCTGGAAGACTTCAGGGATCTGTGACTGACTGAGAATGTAGGAGTCATGCACACTCCCTGGAAACCGTGTGCAGACCTGCAGGATGCGTTTGTGGTGGCCGCACCCCAGCTGCACATTCAGCGAGTGGAATCCCTTGCGGTTGATATAGTTGACCACGTGTTGCAACAAAGATCTGAGCACCACGTGAGTGCAGTCGATGGCACCTGCCCCTGTGGGAAACCTGAGATCTGGGCAAATCCAATCATTCTTACATCCTGGCTGTCCTGGTCCCCAGAGAAATGCACAAAGCTATGTGCCCTCATGAAAGTGGCATCCACGAGCTCTTGGATGCATTTGTGGGTATCCCACAGTGGTCACCTGTGGAGCCCTGAAAGGAGCCACTGGCATAGAAATTGAGTCACTTTCACAGCCACTGGCAGTGGATGCCCTCCATGTCCATGTAGTGCCAAATCCCGCAGTAGCTGGCAGATATGTGCAGTCTTCGGCGAAACTAGTTTTCGGTCATCTGCAGGAATGAAAGGCAGCGTCTATATACCCTGGGTCTAGCTAGGCACCTACCAGTGCTGGCTCAGCTGTGGCTCTTTGGCAGCATCTGCGAGAGCCCCGGCTGCCCCTTCTTCCAGAGGCTGCTGCTCCTCCCTCTCTGCAGCTGGGAGCCTCAGTCATTCTGTTCTCCATTGTCTTCACTCTCTGTGTGCCACGAGGCATACAGCTAGGTCACCAGGCTCCATGATCCTGATGTTGTACTCTTGCAGGATGAAAGAGACAGACGTGTGGGTTAGCATGGGTGTACTAAAAACCTGTCTTGGTTAAGTCTCAAGGCCCCTTAATGTATCCCAGAGAGTGCCGGCCACCACTTGAATGGCCAGAGCTTAATGCGTTGCATGGCTGCCCGAAACCCTACCCGCCTCTGCCCCACTCCACCTGACCGTTTGGCGACAGTTTTGCCCACTGGACTGTATGCTGTGCTCTCAGCTCAGGTGCAGACATTCTCCTAACCATGCTGCAGAGCTGCACTGTTAGCTCGAACCATGGGGGAGATTAGTCCAAACCTGGATGATGACATTGCAAAGGGCTGTGAGCGCCTCCACCAGTAACTGTTGCATGGGCAGTTTCAGCAAGGAGATTGCACAATGTGCCCAGTCGTTCAACTGTTCTGCAGTTCACTAAAACACGCATTTCTTTGCAGCCTGTGCCCGAGTGGTGAAAACCTCTGGAGCACTTTGTAGCACTTTCATATCTCTGCGTTGCTTGAGTGGGCAGATAAGGTAGAAGCCTGACTTAGATTATATCAATGGCTGCGCCTCAACTGCCTCAGCTGCCTCAGAATGGTCACTTTATACAAGATTTCCTAAGGTTTCGGCGTTCCTCTCGCCCACCCCCCCGTATGTGTTTGTGCGCTACCATCAACCACAGGACAACCCTTGCCCCCCTCCAACAGGTCTCAAACACAGGGCAGCCCTTGCACCACCCCTCCCTCCCAACATGCCTCAACCATGACGTCCAACAGGTGAGCGCTCAGCTGTGGCTCTTTGGCAGCATCTGCGAGAGCCCCAGCCGCCCCTTCTTCCAGAGGCTGCTGCTCCTCCCTCTGCGTGGCTGCGAGCCTCAGTCATTCTGTTCTCCATTGTCTTCACACTCTGTGTGCCATGAGACACACAGCTAGGTCACCAGGCCGTTGCTTGTACTCACTTCTGAGATCCCCTCAAAGTGCAGCCCACCAAGTGCCCTCCTTTTATACGCTGCTGTGAAACATGTCGGCGATCAATCACAACATAGGCGGACGATCCAGCTTTGGGGGATGATTCCAGCATCCTGGGGTTATAATGATATGCAGATTTATTACAATGAGGTTCCCGACATCCAATGGCGGAAAACGAGGCCTGCCATTGGCGGGCAGAGCAGACGATCGCAAACTGGTTTCACGACATCATGAAACTGATTTTTGGCCTTCTCGCCATATTGTCCACATATGCCACCAAACATGCCCAACCCCAGCGGGCATGGACGATTCTGCCTAATGAGTGGGTGAATAGATGGGTGGGTGAGTGGATGAGTGAGTGGTGTTTGGGTGGGTGAGTAAGTGAGTGTGTGTGTGGGTAGGTGAATGAGTGAGTGTGTGGGCAAGTAGATGAGTGAGTGAATGGATGAGCGGTTGTGTGGATAAGTGAGTGTGTGGGTGGGTGAGTTGATGGATGTATGAGTGAGTTGGTGGGTAGGTGAGTGAGTGGTTGAATAGATGAATGGGTGTGGATGAGTGAGTGCGTGGATGGGTAAATGAATAGGTGTGAGTGGGTGCATGGTGGAAAATGAGCAGGTAGTCGGGTCGGGGGGTAGTTGTGTTGTGGGTAGTTGGGTTGTGGGGTTATTTGGGTTGGGTAGTTCGGGTGGTGTTGGGAGGGTAGTTTGGTCAGGCCAGGCCCGTAATCGGTTCATGTTGGGGGTGAGCAGTCAGGTTGGGGGGTAGTCGGATCAGATCTTGGCAGTGGGTGGGTGGGGGGGTGGTGGGGGGTGCGTAATTGGATCGAATTGGGTGTGGGGATCAGGTTGGGGGGTATTCGGGTCAGATTGCAGGGGTGATCAGGGTGGTTGGGAGTAGTTTGGTTGGGCCTGAGAGGTAATTGGCTGAGGTTGTGGTTATTCAGTCAGATCAGGATAGTAATCAGGTCAGCTCGAGAGTGCATAGTTAGATTAGAGCATTTGCAGATCAGATCATGGGGGGTAATATGGTCAGGTCTTGGGGGGGTAGTTTAGTTGGGTCTGGGAGATAATCGGGTCGGTGCGGGGGGTAGTGGGGTGGGATTGGGGGCTGTAATCGGGTCAGGTCAGGGGATAGTTTGGTCAGGTATGAGGCTAATCGAGTTGGGCCAGGGGTAGGGGGTCAGGCTGGTACTTGGGTTCTGGAAAGGTATTTAGGCTGGGATCGGGGATAATCGAGTTGGGTTGGTTGGTAAGGGGGCCAGGTTGGGGATGGGTAGTCAGGTTGTGGGTGTGGTTGGATTGGAACAAGGGGCTTAATTGGGTTAGGTTGGGGGTAGGTAGTTAGGTTGGGGTGTAGTCAGATTAGATTGGGAGGTATTCAAGTCAGGCCAGAGGGTAGTTTGGCTGGGTCTGATGGGTAGCTGGGTCTGGGGGGTGGTTAGGTTGAGTTGACAGGATGGTTGGGTGTGTTGGGGAGGTGGTTACACTGTTAATCACTGAGGTACAATGTAACAATCCTAGTGTAAATATCTGGGTAAGTAGCATGTGGTCACGCTCATGTGATATAGCTACGAACTTATGAAGATGATGGACATTTTTACTGTATTTTTTAATGCATAGAATATGGAGAATTCACCTTGATCCAAGATGGTATCTGGGGAGGTCATGTGATTCTTGTGATTTCTGTACAGACAAGAACTAGCTCTGTAAGGCCATTAATATGTAAATGTCTGGGTGGAAGGCCCCACCCCTCCAAAAAAGATTTTCAGGGTGCAAGAAACTAAAAGACAATAGTCCCCCCAGACTCAGTGTCTGCAAACTCATAACCTAACAAAGGGCATGAAGAGACCGTTCTTATCACAAACAGATGTGAATGGCTGCCATTCATTCCACATTGTGTGACAATGGCTTCTATCATTGTACCATCTGTACGGATAACATAAATATTGACTCGATGGTCACATGATCAAAACTGACTTGAAATAATACATTTTTTCATTCCAAAGAGCAGCTGGGGCAGGTCAGCCTGGATCACGAAGCATAGAGGAGACCACCACCCAACAAGAGCAGAACCCTGCTTAAACAGTCAACTCAGACAGTGAGATAGAGAGAGGCCAATTTGTTTCCCCCTACAAGAGTATATCTCTTTTATACAGAAGCTTGGCTACAACTTTGTATGTAGCCAACTTTGGACCTTCATTTGTGTTTAAAGAACCAAGGGAAGGAACCGCTCAAGCCTGCAATGTTTTCATCTTCAAGTACTCATTAAGAACACATAATTTGTTTCTTGTTATTCTGTTAATAATCTAAGTGCGTGCATCATCTTTAGAACTCATCTTTTTTGTATGTTGTGTCTGAGTGTGTGGGAGCGAGAGTTTTCATTGCATTTACATTTTGGGTGTTGTGTAAAATCAACATTTATTCTTCCTTTCGATTTAAACTCACCAGAAAATCTGTTTATTCCACTGTAGTATTCCGCTGGGGAGGAGGGGCCATAAAACCTGGCCCTAATGTTTTTGTTACAACGTTATCAGCTTGTCCTTCCAATTTTAACCAAACCTAGAAATGCTGGATGCACTCAGCAGGCCAGTCAGTTCTGATAAAGAATCCACAGCTGAAAGGTTAATTCTACTGTACTTTCCACCGAACTACTGAGCGAATGTTTCCTGTGTTTTCTGCATTTGTTCCAGATTTACAGTACTGCAGTTTTTTTTTCAGTTTTTGGGTCCAGTTTTAAATTTTGGCTATGAAGTGCTCTTATAAACTCAGTCTAAACTTTTCCAGTATGTCAGCAGTTTTCTTTCCATTAGGATGCTTGAAGAATGCCCTTATCCCCTGGATCTAAGTTATTGAGTGATTCATTGATCATTATTGTCATTAGCAGAAGATATGGGCTGCTGTTTTGTAGTAGCCGACAATAATAATCGATTCACTTGGTGGAATCAACCCAATCAAATAGTGTCAACCATGAGCAAATCTCTGACCACCTCAAAGTGCAAGTGGAATTGACAGGCAATACGTGAAATGTGATGTGCAGATTTGGAAAAAACCCACCTCATACCAGCTCAACCTCATCGTGAATTCTCTTCCATGTCAGCCTTAAATCTCAACTCCGCATGGGAATAGCAACGTTGGGATTTTTTTATTTTAGAAGCTCTCACAACATATAGGGCAGAATTTTCTGGCTGACGTGCTGGTGGCGGAGTCCGCACGTCAGTGCTTAAAATGTCGCGCGCTGATGTTGCGCAAGCGTCCCGACGTCAGCGTGCGGCATCATGATATTTAGGTCAGTGGGACGCGTGCCTGCCATTAATTAAAGGCCTCATTAAGGCCCTTCACTTGTCAATCGACAAGGATTTTGAGGGGTCGTTCGGCTCAGCGCACGGGCCCAACGAGCAGGAGGGTAGGTGATTTTTTATTAAAACTCATGCACTGGCGGGATATATGGACTCAGGGGTTGTTCATGTTTTTCATTAAGTATTTAATGCAGAAAGTGTATTAAACTTGCCAGTGTGATTGTTAGCAGTTCACATTGATTTCCAAGAACTTTTTTGTGTACTTTGAAGCTTCAGCTCAGCACTCTGCAGACAGTAATATTTATCGGGCCTGCAGTTTTCAGGAGGCCTCCATTTAGCCTGGGTATGGGTTCTGACATCTCCACTGGAGGCAGCTCCTCTGAGGAGGAAGGGAGGGATAGAATAAGGAGGAGGCCAGGAGTGGACAATCAGCCTCCAGTGGAGCCACCTTTATGGGAGGCCAAGCGAAGGCACAAGGGGTGCAGGGCCAAGAGGTTGTCCAAGATGGAAGGGGCCGCAGAAGATGCCACTATCCTGCTGCCAGGATATATAGGCAGCGAAGCAGCTACCTCAATATGACTGAGGTGCAGTGCCGAAGAAGGCTCCGTCTCTCAAGGGAGACTGTCAATTATATCTGTCAGATGATTGGCCCTGAGATCTCTCCTAACTGTGTGGGTGGACACCCCATGCCAGTTGGTCTGAAGGTCACAGTTGCCCTCAACTTCTATGCCTCTGGCTCCTTCCAGGGCTCGGTGGGTGATCTTTGCGGTGTCTTCCAATCAGCTGTCCACACTTGTCAAGCAGGTTACAGACGCTCTGTTCAGATGGGCATTGACCTTCATCCACTTCCGCTGCGACCAGGCAAGCCAGACACAGTGAGCCAGAGGCTTCACGGCCATTGCTGGCTTTCCCCACGTCCAGGGTACAATAGACTGCACACACGTGGCCATCAAGGCGCCAGCAGGTGAGCCCGGTGCCTTCGTCAACAGGAAGGGCTTCCACTCCATGAACGTGCAGATAGTGTGTGATCACAGGATGCAGATTTTACAAGTCTGTGCAAGGTACCCAGACAGATCCCACGATGTCTACATTCTCAGACACTCCCAGATGCCAGGGCTCTTCAGTGCTCCAGCCCGGCTTGGTGGGTGGCTGCTGGGTGACAAGGGCTATCCCCTCAGAAGGTGGCTCATGACGTCTCTCCGCCATCCAAGAACAGAAGCTGAGCAGCGCTACAATAGGAGCTATGCCTCCACAAGGGCTGTAGCGGAGAGAGCCATCGGTATTCTCAAAATGGGCTTTCGATGCCTCGACTGCTCAGGGGGCGCACTCCAGTACCCCCCAGATCGCGTCTCTGTGATAGTGGTAGCATGCTGCGCTCTCCACAATCTTGCGCTGCAAAGGGGGGATGATGCAGTGGACGATGAAGACCTTGATGCAGTGGATGAGGCTGCACATGATGAATCCAGCAGTGACTCAGAGGATGAGGAAGCACAGGGCGATGATGAGGGGCAGCACGCCGACCCACTACTACACCAAGGAGGCAGGGACACCCGGGAAAATTTAATCCAAAGAACCTTCAGCTAGCTCCACACACATGGATCAGCAGGAGCAGCATTGCCTGGCGCTTCCACACGTGGCATTTAGATGCTACATCTTCCACCTCATCAGCTGCAACTAAGGGCTTAGTACAGAAACATCAATGTCCACTCAAACACTCATGATATGTCTGTGAAACATACAAATGCAGCACAAAGGAGACACCCTCAGCCATGGTCAGAAAAGTGGACTTTATTCCCACCAAAATAAAGCACAAATGTCGCTCTGACGTAAATAATGATATATTCACTAATCTAGGGCCAACACAAAATCACCAGTGACAAACCCGTGGAGTGCCTAACGTGCCTTATGCTTTCGTTGCGGGTGCTACATCCAGGTGCCGCCCCATCACTCGGAATGGCTTGTGAGACAGCCTGCTGACTCTGCTGTCCATTTGGCCTCGATGACCTTTGCAGGCGTCCTCTGGCCCGTGGAGCCTGTGCTGGCCCCGCCTGGGAGGGAGTGGCCAGTTCCAGAACTGGCACCTCCCCAGTTGTCATACCCTCAACGGATGCAACGGTCACTGGCAGAAGGGCGGAGGAGCTGCTGCCCTCATCCGGACTGCCCTGAGAGGAGCTTGCAGTGACGACAGGCAGCTGCTGCGCCGACATGAGGTCACATTGGACCTCCCTGCTCACTGCAGATGCTTGGGCACCGAGCGCCGACACTTGGTGCCCAGAACATCTCCCACATTGTGAATGACCACCTGTGTCCATTACCGTTGTGAGGGCTTGCAGGTCAGAGCGTAACCCAATCAGAAGAGTCTCCAACCGATCAAAGCCCCTCTCCATGAGAGTCACCAATCTCTCAATGGAGGAAGCCTGAAGCTCTGTCCTGAGGTTCATGCCTTCACTAACACTCTGCCTGGACTCCTCTACCACAGAGACCAACTGAAGCACACCCTCATGCAACCCTGCCAGATGCTCCCATGAATCCTGCCGCTTGTCCTACAGCTGCTGCATTGATGACAACTCCAGAGGCACATCATCAGTGCCGGACTCAGCATGTGGCTGGTCCCCTGCAGTCCTCCAGCTGCTGGTGCCATCGGCACTCCCTGCCCCTGTCATCTCCTCCAGTGACTGTGAAGTGCCCTCTCCACTGTGCCCCGGGACAGTAGCCGACGTTAAATTCCCCACTGAGGTGTATGTGTCTGCGCTGGTGCCTGGCTGGCTGAATTGATGTGCCACAAGTTGCACGTCTTGGCCCTCAGGTGTGGAGGGAGGCTCTGGTCTTGTTGGGTGTGTATATGTAGTGGTGATGCTGAAATTAACAACAAGGACAGTGCATCATTTAGTGTTCAGTCAGTAACACCTTTCATCCCTTTTCCCCCAGCCTCATAAGTCGCTCTCCCTTCAAGACCCTAAGGAGACAAATATTGGTGGGGTGGGCAATAGTCAAGAGGAGGCCCAAACATTAGACACACATACAGACAGGCTGGTCAGATGGCCGAAGGAATGCCACATGGAATGTTATGTGCCATTGGAGTGGGGAGAGGGCAGAGGTACCTGACCTGGATGCATTCTGGGCTGGACAGTTGCAGGGCTGAGGAAACATTGCAAACACTTGTGACATTTGCTGTGGAGCATAGGAGATTGACAGGTCATATTATTGACATTCATACCGTTATGAGGAGCATAGAACAGGTGGACAGAAGGCAACATTTTCCCTTAGTGCAGGGATGAGTAACGTGGTGGCATTTATTTGAGTGCCATGAGGTTGACAGGTGAGGTGCTGAGGACCTTTTGGACAGAGTAATGTGGGGCGCACTGGCTGAAAGGGTGATGGAGGTACCAACCTTCCTAAGATGCAATAAGTCTTTGGATGTGCAGCAGCGATGCCATGGCATGTTAGGCCATGGGGATAGTGGTCACAAATGGGATAAGGCGACTTTGGAAGGTGCTGGAGATGCGCATCCTCAAGAGGACAAGGGACCTTTGTATATGACCCACACGTCTGACTGTATCAGTCTGTGAATGAGCAGTGTTGCTGCGTTAACGATTGCAGCAACCATCAGTGGTTTGGATGGTGGACATACAGAGTGGATGGGACTATGGACCTCAAATACCTGGCTGCTGCACCCCAACCTCGCTGACACCTGCCGCCCTGGCTACCTGCCTCCTCCCCAGCTCCATGGCCTGCTCCTCGAAGGTGGTGAGGCGCTGGAGCAGGGTGTGCCCACCCCCAGCCCTCTGGTGCTCCCTGAGATTGTGCTCAGTTTTTGCCTGTAGGACAGAGAAGAGTGTTTATTGGGGCTGATCGCTCATGTACTCTGCACGCGCACGCCACACCCCAACCACAGTGGCCCATCTGAGGCCTCCAGCGGCTCCTGTCCACACTACTGGTGATCAGTCCCCAGAAGATAGTACGGCTGCTCCCAACCCCCTCCCCCAACGGCCACCTTGGACACATTCTGCGTCCATCACTTTGAATAACACACGGGTCTTAGCTCCCATGGCAAAGAGGCGCAACTAGGTGCGGTGCAGAGGCCAGCAGATGGCTCTTGGCCACGACACCTTGAGGCTCCCCTTGCACCATCTCATCACCGTCAATAAGACATGTGTTGGAGTTCTGAGTATGTTTCTAGCTACCTCCCCTGCAGGTTGCCCCCAGACTACTCAAATGTGACAAACACCAACATATGCTGCGGGGAGAACCCATCTTCTCCTCAACCAATAAGGCTGATGTAAGCATGGTCACTATCTGTTTGCCCACCCAGTGTGCGCCAAATGCCCAATGCAGTAATGACACTAAGACATGATGGGGGGGGTGGGTGGGGGGGCTCAGAGTCTAAGGCTACCTGCTGTGTCAAATGGCCAAGGCTGACTTGGTACTCACCCTTCCAGAGCACAGCAAATCATTGTCTCGTTTGTGGCACTGTGTTCTTGTGCGCCGCACATTGTCATGGGCGCTTACTGCCTCCCCCACCTCCTGCCACGCCTGCCTGGTGACATGGGGGGCCCTCCTCCTCCCATCCTCCAGATACAAAATATCGTGACGGCTGGACACCTCTTCGAGGAGGACAGCGAGGCAGGCATCTGAGAAGCGAGGGGCACAGTGGCTCCCTGCTGGCCTATGCTGCAGCGTCCCCCACTCCTCCTGCTACTGCGCTTTGAGAGCAGCCTGCCTCTCTCTTTGAGTGGCCATGGTGCACTGCCTCAATGAGGCTGCCTGGTCACTCTTTATACAGGCTGCCGGTTCCCCATTGGAACCGGCGGTCTGAACACCCCCGCCTCCGCGACGATTTTCCCGTTCTACACGGGAGTCGCTAACCTGCTGGGCAGGCCTTAATTGGCCCGACCGCTCAAAATGGCGGCGTGACCCGTTTTGGCAGCGGCAATCAGCTGCCCGCCCACTGCCGAGTCGGTCGGACCTGCTCACCCGTCGAGGGCAAAATTCTGCCCAGAATTTCAGTGGTAATTTTTGTGGTTTGTAATTATTTTTGTTGAGATGTATATGTTGTGTTATTTTAAAAAGAGAACAATGTACATACGGGCTTTTAAATTCTGTCTGGATGAATGTTCATTTAAAGAGAGGTTAGATTTATTGGTCCTTGATGGTCAATGACCAAAATAACCTTTCTTCTAGATTCCCACTGATTTTGAGACATTGTCAGGGTGGATGACACTAGGAAATGTGACAGTGAATCATTTGTTGGCTCTTTGACAACTGTCAGTCCATTTCTGGGGTTTCTCTGTTGGATGTACTGGTCAATGTTGTATTTGCCTGCCCATATATAAAGGCTAAACTCTTTAGCCTTACCTGTCCCTATCTCTGTAACCTTCTCCAGTCCTACAACACTCTGAGATCGCTACACTCCTCTAATCTGGCCCCTCAGACATCCTTGATTTTCTTAGCTCCACTACTAGTGCCAGTGCTTTCAACGGTCACAACTCTAGAATTCTGGAATTGCCTTACCAAACCTCTCCACCTTTCTACATTCCTCTTTCTACCATTCAGATGTTCCCTAAAACCTACCACTACCTGCCTTAATATCCACTTGGTGTCAAATTTTGTTTGGTAATGCTACTGTGAAACCCCTTTGGATGCTTTACTACACTGAATGTGTTATATAACTGAAAATTGTTGTTGTTGATAACACGAGATTATCCGGCAAAATGCCATTGTTAATTCCTTAGTAAGGCCAGCCATCAGGAATGCCATTGCATGAACAGGGAAGATATACACAAGGAAGGGCTCCCAGCAAAGCAGGAGACTTGTTGTGAGTTATTATACTCAGTCGTCAGCTCAACACAATTTCAATATCACATTCATTTGCCATGTAAAATACCATGTGAGCCTATTGTTGGAAAATTAGTAGACAACACTTGCTAAATTTGCATAACAATCCTTTGTCTGTTTATTTGGTGCTACCATTCATGTAATTAAATTAGATTAAAAAAAAGAACAAAATTCTTGAGATTGTATAACTCTTTTTATGACCTTAGGATGACACAAATCACTTTACAGCCAATGAAGTACTTTTCATGCGTATTCACTGTTGTAATGTAGCCAAATGACAGCCAAATTGAGCACAGCAAAGTCCCAAAACAGCAATGACAATGAGCTGATAATCTGTTTTAATGATGTTGGTTGAAGAATAAAAATTTGCCCAAGACACTGGGCAATTCCCTTGCTCAGCTTTGAATAGTGCCATGACATTTTCCACATTCACTTGAGAGGGTAGGCGTGGCCTCGGTTCAACACCTAATCTGAAAGATGGCGCCTCCAACAGTGCAGCACTCCTTCAGTACTGCACTGAAAGGTGAACCTCAATTTTGCGCTCAAGTTTCTGCAGTGGGACATGAACCCATTACCTTCTAAAACAAAGTGCTACCCACTGAACCATGACTGACTGCTTCAAAAAATGTGCTAAGTGTGCTAAGTTAGTAGCCAAATGAGTGCATGCAAGCCATTAAAATTTAATCGGCAAATTGCATTAACTGAAATTTGTAGGGTATATTGCATTTGGTTACAGCAGTGTTTGTTGCCTCATTCTTGGAAGAAGTCCATTTTGGTACATTTTAATAATAAATATCTCATTAATTAACTAGTGAAATACACATTTATTATATTGCAACATCAATTTTATTTCTGTCAATTGCTCTGTTAGTCTACAGCCCAGCAGAATTTTTGTTTGCCCCCATAGATGTAATTGGTTTAAGTGGTTTGAGAGCATCAGAATTGCTAGATGACAAAGGACCACAGTCTATCTAGTTTGCCATCTACTACTTGGCAATTACACAACAGAGCCACATGAGCTGAAGAAACCCCAGTGTTGGAAAGTTTTGGGAATCGTAGCTCCGAAGACATACTCTTCCAAACATTACTTATCATATGTCATGTGTCAAATAACTCATACATTGTATCCAAAAGGAAAGCTACCTAATCTGAATTTGAATGAGCGTGCTCCCACCATCTCCTGAGGGAGCATGTTCCATGGGTTGGCTACATCCTTGCAGAAGTATAGGGCTGAATTTTCACAGCCCCATGGAGATGGGTTTGGAGGTGGGAAAGCTGGGTGAATAGGGAGAAACTGTGATAGCTTCTCAGTTCTAGGGGATTTTCCCAGTGGCAGGCTGGAAACAAAGGCCAGGGTTTTCCGGCCCCATCGTTGTGGGATCTGCAGCAGGAGACTCGGTGGCCCAGCCAAAAGTCCGTGGACTTTCGGCGGGACTGGATGATCCCGGTGGTGGGTGAGCCGTAAAATCCTGCCCAAAGTCGAGCTCCATATAGATCATCAACTAATGAAGGCCTCACTTAGGGGCTATTTTCTAAAGGTGACAGCCGTTCCCTGCTGTTGGAACACGCACCCCAACCAAGTGCAGAGCCTACCAGCCCCTTGGAAGCAGCCTCATGCATGAAAGGCCACACATGCAGAATCTATGTGGCTTTCAAGGACCCAGGAGCAGCTGCAGATATACTTCTGGAGGCATTATCGCTCCACACTGAGGAACTTGACTCTATTATGCCTTTTACTTCAAGTGAACAGGGAAGCCTTAATGAGTACTTCCATTTTGAGACACCTCCAGGTCTCCCTCTTCTCCAGCATAACTCACCTCCTGGTGCGGCTTCCCCCTGACATCATTGTGGGCATTCCCAATGAGGCCTCTCACCTCCCTGGTCCTTAATTGGAGAGGACAAATTAAGAAGCCGCCTCTGGGAAGATTGCAATCGGCATCCCACCACTTCTGCCTTCCCAAGCTGGAATTGAAGCCGACTTCAGGGTCGCGACCTAACTGGGAAAATCCAGTTCATTGTTTCCACAGATTGGCTTTGAATTTACCCAAGCATCTACCAATCCCCACCATAAACCACCAACCTCCCTCCATCCACATCTAGCCTTCAAATCCAGTCGCCTGGTTCCACTGTTCAGAACAAGGCAAACCAGCTTGTTATACCTGCAGTATAGTCCCTTTAGAATTCGAAACACATCAATCATGGAACTCCTGTATCTCTCACCCTTCTCCTTTTCAGTGAAATCATGTTCAGTTTATGTAATAGCTCATCAGAATCCATTCTCTCCATCCACTCAATTATCCTGGTTGCCCTGTTCTGTAGGCTTTCAATAGCCACAATATATTTTTTGTACTATGGTGACCAGAACTGTATACTGTATCCTAAGCGCGGTCGCACCAATGATTTATAAAGTGCAGGTTGATCACTATATTAGTTCAATATTGACTTTTTAATACTTTCCAAAATCGGATTTACTTTAATCACTGCCACTGTTGCAATAATTTTAATTTATTGCCCATCAGGATCCCAGATCTCTTCCATTTTAATTGACTTCCTGTCTAACCCATTACTAAATATAATCACGTCCTCCTGCAACTTCTGTTCAGCTTGACAATCTACCCACCACCATCATTAACATTGTATCATCCGCAAACTTAACCATTGTGCTTGTGTCTCCTAGTTCCAGATCAATTTTAAAGATATTAAACAAAAAAGGTCGCCAAATCTGTGGGATGCCACTGCTAATATTCTCAAAGGCTGATGACAATTCCGGTACCACCTCCCTCTGGTTTCTATTGGTCAACTCATTGTGTATCCATAGTATAATATTTCCACTGATTCCCACTTCCTATATTTTGAGAACCAGCATTTTCAGAGTATCAAAGGCCTTACTGAACTCCAAGTACACTGCACTTGGGCAGAATTTTTCGCTGAGCGGGCAGGCGTGCACCCAATCCACGCATGATGACATCGAGTGCGCATCCCAACATCATCACGCACTCGCGCAATATTTCGTTTGGCAGGCGCACGCAGGAATCAGAGCCGCACCCGCCATCAATTACAGGCCAAGTTAAGGCCATTAAAAAGGAAGTTAAGCTGGATTTTAAGTTTAAGTTTAAGGTCACTGGCAGGGGGGTGCAGAGCGCCCTGAGTGGAGCCCGCAGAGACGACAAGCAGCTCGTGCACCAACGTGAGGTCGCTCTGGACTTCCCTGCTCACCATTGATAGCGGACACCGAGCTGGGATACTGGGTGCCTCATCTATCTCCCACACTGACACTGGCACACAGACCCTCATGGATCTCCCCCATCTCCTCCCACACATCCCACGTGACATCCAGCATCTGCTGCTTAATGGACGACTCCAGAGGCTCATCATTTGCCTTCGACTGAGCATTGTCCTGCTCCCCAGCAGTCCTCCGACTTCTGGCGCACTGGGCATTCTCTGCCTCTGCCTGCACCTCAAGTGAGTATGAAGTGCCCTCAACAATGTGCACCGACATTCTTGCCGCCGATCTAATGCCCACCGAGATGTTGCTATCTACGCTGGTGCGTGGTTCAGAGAGTGGGTGTGACGCAGGTGCAAATGATGCCCGGTGGTCCTCCGGTGTCAGGGTGGCCCTTCGGGGCCCAGAGAGCAAGTGCGTGCTGGCAAATCTAAGGGAGAACAATGACATGTCAGTAGTTAGTGTCATCACACTGTCACTGTGCAGGCCAGGCACCCTGGTGAGACAATGGAGATCTGCATCATGGTGCCATCGTCTTTCAATGATCAATGGGGACTCCAGTTTTGAGGCTTCCATCAATGAAGCGACTACACTAGAATGGTTGCACAATCTGAAACTCTCACCTCTGTACACTGTGCCTCTTACCTTCTTCTGGCACCCCTGCCTCTCCACGTCCCGTTGCACAGAGAGTGTGCCAGCTCTCCAGTGCAAAGGCGTCCTGCTCAGACCTGGTCAGCAGCAGCAGGTTGGGCGGGTCTCTGCCAATATGTGACCTCTCTGACTAGTTATGGCTCATCTTCTCCTGAAAGGACAGGAGAGTATTGATTAGTCCAGTCTCTACCTGCAGCGCCATTGCAGCCTGGCCAACCCCAGCTGAGGAGCATCTCCCAGGGCACATCCGAGTTGTGGCCCTCGAGCCTCAAGGCACTCAGTCCAAGCAGCCAGAACTCACCTCCTTGGCCAGCTCTGGCATCATTGACAGTTGGCACTCAGACTCTAACACCCCTGAGCTCCACGGGGGGGATGGCCAGACCTTAACATTTCTGCACACTGACCCATGTCAACATGGTACTCACCCTTGCTGTGTGCAGCAGGTCATTGAACCTCTTCCAGCACTGCACCCATGTGCACCACACCACATCATGGCTGCTCACCATTGCTGCCACCTCCTCCCATGCCCTCTTGCTGAGGTGCAATGGCCTCCTCCTCCCATCTCTGGGGACAAGGGTGTCCCATCTGGCAGCCACCTCCTCCTAGAGAATACGAGAAAGTGATCAGAGTTGTTCTTATCCATATAAAATGAAACAAGCAAGATTATGTGACCTGGCAATGTCAAAGGGATGGTTGTGTATATGGGTTGAGGAGTTTACATGGAGAGAGAGATTTAGGAAGAATAAGAGTGCAATGAACTCAGACAAGAAAGGACATGATGGCCCAGATCTCCTGGTCTCCAGATCATCGGAAAATGGACGAACTCCCCAAGGTGCACTAAAGGACCACCCAGAAGTGCCAACGCATTCTGTGGGAATTGCTTGGGAATTTTGAACTTCTGATGGGCAATTTCCCTGCTCCCATGAACCCTCTGAAAAAGTCTCCAACTCTGACTTAGAGCTAGATACTTCAGACAGTCCCAACTTTCTAATATGGATCGCTACCCAGGAAATGTGAGACAGAAAAATCCTAGTCTAATATCTGGGTAGCTATACAACTAATTCCCTTGATAACGTCTTTGACCCTCTGACTACCCCCTGACCCACTAATTTCCCTGACCTGATCTGACTACCCCCACCAGCTAACTCCACCCCACCCCCCAACTCTCCCGACCCCCCCCCCCCAACTCCTCCCAACCCCTCAATTCCCCTTTGACACGACTTGACTAGCCCCACCACCTAATTCTCCCCCTGACCTGACAATTCCCCCTGGTTTGACCTGACTAGCCTCCACCACCCGATTCCCCACTAATTCCCCTAACTCCCCCCGACCCAAACTGACCAGCCCACACTGCCTGACCCCCTTCTGACCCGATCTCACCACCCGTCCAACTGCCACCGTATCTCCTTACCCACTTACCTCACAAACCCTACTCCCCTTACCCACGTACCCCACCCACAGTACACTCTTACTTCACCTACCCTACCCCTTTATCCACTTACCTCACCCACCCTACACCCTTACACACTTACCTCACCTATCCTACCACACTCATTAACTAACACACTGAAAAGATGTTTAAATGTCCCAAATGTTTTCAATGTGTTAGTGAACACTTACCAGAATATGGCAGCCAGTGATATAAAAAGGGGGCACGGCTTTTGCATGGATTCCCTTTGCTGATGTCTCTGAAGTTTCCTGCGCTGACTGAGTTCTGCAATATATTCCGCTGGAAGATTGGCCAGAAAAATCAGAAGAAGGTAAGTGGGTATTTATTTGTCTGACCAGGGTCGGAAAAAGGGGGTTCCTCTGGCAGAATTCACAGGGTCAGCAATGGGAGGGCTGAGATAGACGAGATGAAGATTAGCAAGATTGTTCCTAGCAGGGACACTGGGCAGGAAGATAAATGAGACAGGGGGATGGAGCAACTGGGGTTGCTGCTCATAATGAGCCAGCAGCAAGTCTCAAAGAACCTGTTGGAGGATGCCAAAAGAGGCACAGAGGGAAGCTGGAGGCTTATCTAATGAAATAAATCCTGTGATGATGGAAAGGGATATGAAAGTTCGAGGAGTACTGGAGGATTACAGTAGGGAATTGGGAGGGTAGCGAACCTGAGAAATGAAAGGAGACATAACAATAGAAAAGAGGATTTTAGGAAGGTTAAAGAGAAAAGAAGTTTAAAATAAAGGGCAAAAATGGAAATGGAGTGATGGGTCCGAATCCAAAATGCACAGGCCAGGAGATAATAGGAGGGATTCCAAAGTTAATCTGAGGTCTTGAGGTGGAATAATGATTATATAGGTAAAATGGAGTTAGCATAGAGTAGCATAGATGAACTGTTGTCTGAGTTTGAAGACAGGTGAAGCGAATGAAGTCCAGAAGCTATTTGAGGGAAGAATGTTGGAGGACGCACTGATGGAGGTACTTTCATAGGAATGAAGATCCAAGCGGTATGCAGAGTCAGTCGAAGGGTAAAACAATGATGGTGAATTTGGAGGGCACCATAAGATCCAAAACCAGAAGTTTGTTCTTCAGCCCAGGCGAGTGATTTTCTGGCAACTGTCAAGAAACTATCATATTTTTCTTAATATTATTGTGGGATACTTTAAAGCAGGCTTATATGTGTATATGTGTGCGTGTGTGTGTGTGTGTGGTTCTGTGTGTGTGGCTAATTTAATTAAACTAGAGACGATTAGACTGCAAGGTTTAAATTATCAAAGAAGTGAGGTGTAAAACAGACATTTTAAATGGAAATGAGTAAACTAGGGTGAGATCTCAGCACAGACAGTATGAATGAAATTTTCATTTTTAGCTAAGAGGGAAAGGTGTTTGATTTTCAAAGGGACATGATAAGATTTTTACAACTGGCAAGGTAAATAAGGCAAGGTTATTATGTTGATTTTTCCCAAAAGCACTGGCCATAATGATAACATGAAAGATTGTTATATTCTGGGAAAAGTAACTTCTAAAGGGAAGGGGATACAATGGGATTTACAGATCAGAAAGGGAGAAGTATATTTGAAGAAGGATGGAAGGCTGTGAGGTGGTGGCTGTGTGAGATCTTGAAAGGCATACCATGTGAAACAGACTTAGGATAAAGCCTCTAGGCCACCCTGAAGACATTTGCTGTTCCATTAACTGAAGTTGTGTTCAAAGCCTTTGGAATTCCATTGTTCAGTGGGTGCTTATGGTAATATTTTTGGATGACTTTATAAATTTGGAATTTCTTTGGACTGTTGTCTTATAGTGGGTTTGTAGTTGGGCATCTGTTTAAGTAGAAATTTTGGGAACTGTTATAACTGTGTCACTGTAATTTTGTTTGTGTGTTTAGGTTTTTTCTTCTTTTGTTAATAAATGTTTTAATTTAATCTTTAAAATCTCTAATAGTGGTAGTGACTCATTAGTTTTGACTTCAGTGCACAAGCCTTCTCATAGTAAATACAAGTTGCAAAGTTGTTGTGGTAGCATAGCCAAGTTTCCCTTGTGGATTTGGTCAGCCTGGCAAATTCCACCTACCATGTCATAACACCACGAACAGACTGAAGCTGAAAATAACAGTATGACCAGTAGCCAATCGCAGGCTCAGCAGGAGACTACAGTCTGCCAAACACAGCAGTGGTGGAGTAAGGGTTGTAAGCTGATCAAAGTTACTTTAAATATCACAAAAGAGCAGCAAATCAGAGACGGAAATTGAGTCTTCTGTGGTAGCCATTGTAGTCCAGAGCAAAAACATCTTCTTGACATCGAGAGAAGTCCAGGAATTTGAAGCCAAGTTTGAGAGAAGATCTACATTTAGATTTTTCCAGATCTTTTCCTCAGCCCACAGATCAAAAAAGAGCAGCAGGCGATAGGCAGAAGCAGAGTGTTGATTTATTCCAACCTAGTTCAGCACAGAGACATGGTCTTGATGTCCAAAGAAGTCTAGGAATTTGAAGTCAGATTTGAGAGAAAATCCACATCCAGATCTTTTCCAGATTTTCTAGTTCACATGTGTGAGGCATGGAGTGGAACTTCCAGGTGGTGATGTTTCCATGCATCTGTGCCCTTGTCCCTTTAGGTTGTAATGGTCACATCTGAAAATAAATCATTTGCATGGGCCATGGGGAAATGGAGAAAGGACAAAGGGAATGGGTTGTTCTTGCAGAGAGCTGGCATGAACATGATGTGGGACAAATGGCCTCCTTCTATGCTATAACCATTCTATGAATCTGTGATTCTATGGTTTTGATAAAACTCTGTCAGAATAAAACTTGTTTTTAACCTCACTTAATTGACTCTGATGCTGCATTGACGGGGAGATAAAGATAATAAAATGATACAAAATCAATACAAATTGCGCAAACAACATGATTTGACATGGTAACTGCTTCCCATCATCCAACATTGTGATTCTACCAAATATAATTTTTGAGATTATCTTTCTTAACAATGTAATCCTTTAAAATCAGTAGCCTCTGAAGTTATGGAAGCTGCTGCTAACTTTCAATTCATCCATCAATTACTGTGGAGACTATAATTAAGAGCCACAGATATAATAGGATAGCCACTAATAAATCTGATAGGGAATTCAACAAAAACCTCTTTACCCAGAGAGTGGTTCGAAGGGAAAGGAATACAAGGATATGTTAGATGAAGATTGTAGGAGTATGTCAGATTAGAAAACAGAAGCTGCAAAGACAGAATCACAGAATTGTTACAGTGCAGAAGCAGGCCATTCGGCCCTTCCACCTTCTCCCTGTAACCCTTCACATCCTTCCATTTTAGGTAACATCTTGATTCCTTTTGAATGCTTCGCTTGAACCTGCCTCCACCACACTCCCAGGTAGTGCATTCCAGACCTTATCAACGCATGCGTGCAAAAGATTTTTCTCATATCGCTTTTGCTTCTCCTGTCAATAACTTTAAATCTGTGCCGTCTTATTCTTCATCCATTCATGAGTATCTATGCTGTCCAGGCCCCTCGTGATTTGAATATCTCTATCAAATCTCTTCTCAACCTTCTTTTCTCTAAATAAAACAGTCTTAACTTCTCCAATCTATCTTCCTAACTGAAGTTCCTCATTCCTGGAACCATTCTCGTGAATCTTTTCTGCACTCTCTTCAATGCCTTCACATCCTTCCTAAAGTGTAGCATCTAGAACTGGATTCAATACACCAGCTAAGGCTGGACTTGTGTCTTAGACAAGTTCAACATAATCTCCTTGCTCTTGCCTCTATTAATAAAGTCGAGGATTTTGTAACCTGTCCTGCCACCTTCAATGACTTATTTACATATACACCCAAATCCCTCTGCTTCTGCTCTCCCATTAGAGTTGTACCCCTTATTTTATATTGTCTTTCCATGCTCTTCCTGCCAAAATTAATCACTTCACAAAACCCAAGGTTATGAGGGAGAATATCAAATTTGAATCCATTGCTTTATAAAGATAATAGCCCATATTTTGCAGCTGGCAGTGAACAAATGGCATTTGCCATCACTCTTGCCTGCAGACCTAAGTAATCAGAGCAGTGGATGCCTTTAGCCTACTCTGCTGTGCAATAATATCATGGTTGAATTTCTACACGAACTCCGCTTTCCTGCCTTAGTTTTATATTCCTGATTCCCTTAATGCTGAAAATCTATCAAGCTCACTTTTGAATGTACTCATCGTCTGAACATTCGTAGCTCTCTGGGGTAAAGAATTCCAAAGATTCACAACCTGCTGAGTGAAGAAATTTTGCCTCTTCTTAGTCCTACATTCAGACCCCTTATTCAGAGACCATGACCCCTGTTCTTGACTCACCAGCCAAGAGAAACAACTTCTCAGCATCCAGATAAAAGTACAATATTGCAGATGCTGGAAATCTGAAACAAAAACAGAAAATACTGGAAAAACACAGCAGGTCTGACAGCATCTGTGGAGAGAGAAACAGAGTTAACATTTGGCATGTCTCAGCATCTATCTTGTCAAACCCTCGAAGAATTTTATACATTTCACTAAGATCACCCCTATGTAGACACGTTCCACACATTATCTCCTAATGTGATAGCCCTCTCACCCCAGCAGTCAATTTAGTGAACCTTCATTGCCCAACTTCTAAAGTAAGGAGGGTGGACAGAAGCGCTTGTGGAGCAGAGGCAATAGCATCAACCTGTTGCAGTGAAAGGTCTGTTTCTGTGCTCTAACTACTATGTTTGCTATGTAATGATCAACCCTAATTGCTTTCTAAGTCTTTAACAAGTCCTAACAGCATGTACAGCACTTGTAAACAAGTTACCATGATATGGCCTCTGACCAAATTTACATTCATGACTGCATCCTTTCAAACTGCTTCATCTATGTGTAATGTACTGTTGAAGCACATGGACTGCACCAAGGTGATAAAACATGGTTCCTTGATTCCATTGTCATGAAATCTGTATAAACTCTCAAGAGAAAGCTTAACTTAGAGGAACAAACTATTTGCAGTGAATATTCACAGCTGATATTCCAGATCCACCTGGATACTTTTGAGAGTGTAACTCCTGACCTCTATTCAGCCAGATAGCAGAGTTCACTTGGCAATGTTCATATTGCTAACTTCCCATGATCATATGAATCCCAGTATCTAGTCCTCGAGACATGAAGGGGGTGTTTCTTTTCTCGGGGCCTCTCGAACTCAAGGGTGCTATCCAAGTGGTCCGCCTAGGTCTCCAGTAAAGGTTGGTCCACTTTGCTGCCACTTCTTGGCTCTCCAGACACCGTCAGGGGCCTCTGTGTGCTCTATTCATGGCCTGGGCTCCCCAGTGCAGTAACTCACCAGTCTTGAACCGCTGCTCCAGCTCCTGACTACAGTCCTGCTCCCTCCCCCCTCTCCACACAGCTTCTGGTCCCTCCTTATCTTCCGGTCCATGCTCCCAGCCCAAGCCCTGCCTCAGCTCTCTTCAGCCCGCATTCTGGGCTTAGGCTCCGCTCCCCAGTTTGCCGAGGACTTCAGCTCTTGCCTTGGGGGAGGCCGCAGGGCCAACTGATCTGCTGCCTGGCATCCTCCCAGGGCAATGACCTCTTCTGGCAGGCACCTAGTGCCCCGGAGGGAATACCCTGCAGTGGATGGGGCCTGACCTCCGGCCCCATTCCGGAGTTGGGCACCAGAAGTCAGGACGCCGAGGGCTTGCTCACCTCCTACGCAGCATAGGAACATAGGAGCAGAGGTAGGCTATTCAGTCCATCGACCCTCCTTTGCCATTCAATATGATCACGGTTGATAATCCACTTCAATACTTTTTCCCACGCCATCCCTTTATGTTATTGGTATTTAGAAACCTGTCAATCTGCTTTAAACATACTGAATGGTTAACCTTCCATTACCCTCTGTGGTGGAGATTTCCAAAGATTCACAACCCTCTGAGTAAAAAAAAATCTCTTCAACTTGGTCCTAAATCCCCTTATTTTGAAATTGTGCACCCCGTTTCTAAACTCCCTAACCAGGGGAAACTTCCTACCTCCATCTTCCCTGCCTATCCCTATTATTTTATAAGTTTCAATGAGATCACCACTCAAACCTTGAAATTCTAGGGAATACAGGCCCAGTTTCCCCAAACGCTGAAGAAGCTTGACACCATCCAGGACAAAGCAGTCCACTTGATTGGCACCACATCTACAAACATTCACTCCCTCCACCACTGACGTACAGTAGCAGCAGTGTGTGCCATCTACAGGATGCACTGCAGGAATTCTCCAAGGCTCCTTAGACAGCAACTTCCCAACCCACGACCAGTACCACCTAGAAGGACAAGGGCAGCAGATAGATGGGAACACCACCACCTGGAGGTTCCCCTCCAAGCCACTCACCATCCTGACTTGGCAACATATCGCCGTTCCTTCACTGTCGCTGGGTCAAAATCCTGGAACTCCCTTCCTAACAGCACTGTGGGTGTACCTACACCACATGGACTGCAGCAGTTCTAGAAGACAACTCACCACCACCTTCTCAAGGGCAACCAGGGATGGGCAATAAACACTGGCCCAGCCAGAGAAACCCACATCCTGTGAATGAATTTTTAAAAATCTCTCTACAAGGGACAGTCCTGCCACCCCAGGAACAAATGTTTCATGGGTATATTTTATGGCTCATCCTTTATCTTTTTCCAATCATTCAAAGATTTGCTAGGACTCTGTCTTGCTTTCTTCTTTCTTGCCATTGATAACTTCTCTGAGCCTGTTGGAACTGAACTAGGAGCATTTTCTTGTGTTCAGTGTTACCTGAAACTTGCTAAGATCTGGAGTAACTTCATTGTTGAAAATCTAATTAAAGGATAGCATGGAAATGTCACAATAAGAACCCATGTTAGTCCATGGGATTCTGTGATCTTAAAGATTCCGCTATTTGGGTTCTCCTGCCTTTTGAGAGACAGACTGAAAGCACTCCTGTGCTACAAAGTCACTCATTAATCACTAAACTGGTTCATTTTCCATGAAATGCACAAATTAACATAAAGTGTGATGCATTGATCTCCTTTGCTCCTTGTACCATGGAAAATGACAAAATACCCTCGAAAAATGGGCTTAACTCATAGTTTATAAATTTGGAATCACTGAAGTGATTAACATTAACATTTCTTCTTATGCTGTATTCATATCTCAGCCTTGCATCTCCCACACCTTCCCTCTGACTGACAGAAATTGAGGCCTCTCTCACTCTTTGGCTCTTTCAGAAACAAACTTACTTGACTGACTCTTTCAGAGAGAAAGACAAAGGCTGTTCTCGGATATATTCCTTAGCTCTTTTTTTTCAAATATTGGCTCAACGAATTGGCGAACAAAGTTTCCATCTTGCATAATCAACCTCTCCCTTGATGTGGATGCTATGGCAACTACATTATCTGTTTAGCTGAGCTCCCTGCTGGGTGCTCCTGAATGAAAACCCTTCCAACTTTAAAGGTGTGAATATCTCTTAGAGCTGTTGCACGACCCCCACTGTCTCAAACTGATCTGCTATGTGAAAAGGCAAGATTTTAAGACAGCTGGTATTCCAAATTGTTTGTCCCGAGCAATATCTCCAATTGCACGCTTTTATTTTCTGGGTTTTAACCCTTTGTGAACCAAATCTAACTTCATATTGACATCCCTCCATCATAAGGTCAGAAATGGGAATGTTCGCTGATGATTGCACAATGTTCAGCACTATTTGCGACTCCTCAGGTACTGAAACAGTCCATGTCCAAATGCAGCAGGACTTGGACAATATCCAGGCTTGAGCTGATAAGTGGCAAGTAACATTTGTGCCACAAAAGTACCAGGCAATGACCATCTCCAACAAGAGAGAATCTAAACATCGCCCCTTGACATTCAATGGCATTACCATCACTGAATCCCCCACTATCAACGTCCTGGGGGTTACCATTGACCAGAAACTGAACTGGACTAGTATAAATACTATGGCTACAAAAGCAGGTCAGAGGCTGGGAATTCTGCAGCAAGTAACCCACTTCCTGACTCTCCAAAGCCTGTCCACCATCTACAAGGTACAAGTCAGGAGTGTGATGGAATACTCTCCATTTGCCTGAATGAGCGCAGCTCCAACAACAGTCAAGAAGCTTAACACCATCCAGGGCAAAGCAGCCCTTGATTGGCATCCCATCCACCATCTTCAACATTCACTCCCTCCATCACCGACACACAGTGGCAGCATTGTGCATATATCACTGTTCCTTCACTGTCACTGGGTCAAAATCCTGGAACTCCCTTCCTAACATCATTGCGGATGTTCCTACAACACATGAACTGCAGTGATTCAAAAAGGCAGCTCACCATTGCTTTCTTAAGGGCAATAAGTGCTGGCCTAACTAGCAATGCCCACATCCCATGAAAAGATACAATAAAAAAAAAACCTCACAATAGGAATTAGGAACATAGGAAAAGGAGTAGGCCATTCAGATCCTCCAACCTACTCCATTCAATTAGTTTGAGGCTAAACTGTACCTTAACTTACCTTCATTCCATTTTTCTTAATATCCTTAACTAACAAAAATCCATCAATCTCAGATTTGAAAATTGCAATTAACTTAACGTCAATATGAACATCAAATTAAGGAAGCCTTGTAGCTCAGTGAGTGGTGTCCCTGCCTCTGGACCAGAAACTCCAGGTTCAAGTCCTTGATGGCCAAGAAAGGTGTTTTCATAATGTGGCTAAGCAGATTGGATATCAACTTATAAATCCTTCCAACATTGCCAATGGCAGGTGGTGAGACTGGGAGAGGTTCCTGGTCAGCCATATAATGGAAAGAAATTGGAACCTCTACTATCACCATCCAGACTACAACATGCATGTAAAGGTGCATGTTGCCATAGCAACTCAGACTCCTTGAGGGTCAGTTGACTCAGATGGCTGGACCACACTGATGCCAACAGTATGAGGTCCAACCTTTATTCAAGCTGGGGTGGATTTGGGGCCTGCCTCCTTGACTTATTGTGTTGGAGGTATGTCAGATCTGCCTTCTGGCAGAGAGCTCAAGATGAATCATCAAATGATGCAATCAGAATTAACCAATATCAAAGCATTGCGATCAGGAGTAGGCTAGTCAGCATCTTGAATCTCTTCCACCATTCAATTATCATGGCTGATTTGTGCCTCAACTCCATTTACTTGTCTTAAATCCATTTTCCCCAATACTTCAACCTAAGAAAACCTATTGACCTCTGTCTGGAAAGCTCCAGTTGTCCAGTATCTGCAACCTTTTCAGCAGCAGAGAATTTCAGATCTCTAGGACCTAGTGTGTGAAGAATTGCTTCCTGATTACCCTCCTAAATGGCCGAGATCAAATTCTAAGATTCATTGTTCTTGATCTCTGATCAGAGGAAATAGTTTCACTGTATCTACTCTATCGATTCAGAGGTGCCATCTTTTAGATGAGAGCTGATTAAACCCTGGTTCCATCTGTCCTCTCAGGTGGACATAGAAGTTTCCATGACACTAGAGCAGGGAGGGTTTTCCCATGTGTGCTGTCTAGCAATTATCCCTCAATCAAAGTCACTAAAATAGATTATGGGCAGAATTTTACATTTGGCTTGCGGGGGCGGACCTGACACGCTGACATGTAAAATGACGTGCAATGATGTTGGGCATGAGCGTTACTGGCCACATATTATACTGGGCAGGCCTTAATTGGCCTGCTGCGTACAAAATGGTGGCACGGAGCCAATCGCGGGAGGATTGGCTCCGCAACTGCCCCCGCCCGCTCCGGCCGAGCCTGCCCACCATATGAAAAATCCTGCCCTATATGTCCATTGTTACATAGCTGTTTATCAGGCTTTGCTGTGCACAAATTGGCTGCAGTGTTTCCTGCTGTGCATTACAATAGTCACTACACTGCAAAAAGTCTTTGGTTGCACAGCGGTTTGAAATGTCCTGAGATCATGAATGTTGCTAGCCTTTCTTTCTTTAAAAAAGCATGCAAAGACCTAACTAAATGCCAGTAAGCCTAATAGTGGTCCATATGTCCTGAAAGATGGACAGCCATCATTAATATCAGTTTTCATTGCTGAATTTAAAATCTTTTTGGTTCGGTTCAGTTTTTATTCTTCAGATCATGAACTGACAGAAAAATGAAATGAAAACAGCTGGACCTCCAAAACTACAATAGAAATTGGAGAAAATAAGAATAACTAGCTTCTGTTTTGAACATTGCTAACTCTCAAGAAAACAAGCAAGAGAGGAAAATACAAAAGCACTATAGAATCAAAGAATGATACAGCATAGAAAAAAGACCATTCAGCCCACTGTCCTGTTTTATGTCCAAGACTAGGTTCCTCAAACTTTTCAGGTGGCTCAAGATTCAATTCGTCTAACTCAGGCCCTGCCCACCGCTCTGACCAGGCCCCCAAGACAACATTGCAAGATTACACTGATGACACTGGTTTGGGCCTGTCTTCAAATTGTGTTCATTTTCTCAGGCGCAAAAGCACCAGTAGGCAGATTTAAAAACTGCTTTCATGCCTGGTATTAGTTAATGTACCAATAAACTGACGAGCGCACACCAGTATTAAATAGCTCAGTATAGATTTTTGAAGTCATTTACAGTGATTTTAAATCAGGTTACTCACAAGGCGGAGGATCGAATGCCCTTATTAAAAATGCTCATTTTCAGTGATAAACTCACTTGCAGCCTTATTAATCAAACAGCACCATGTTACCACCAATAAATATATCAAGGAATACTTTTTAATGGAAAGGGGGAGAAAAAAAAAACAATTACACTCAATTATGCTGACAGATTGCATTGGTTCCTGGAACATTTTGCGCCTGAGGTCATGCAAGTGAATTTTAGCACAAACCTGAAGCGTAACCTAACAAGAGCAATTTCAAGCCAAATTCCAGATTGCACCCAAAGCGGAGACTCTATGCATCCCCCTTTCTAAGTGAGTATTCCTGAGCCTGTTATACTCCACCTAGTGATATTACCAAGAGCTGGTGAGCTATCCCCCATTAACTAGAACTGAGTTTGAATAGCAAGGAGGTCTGAGATTTCAGTTTGCTTTTTGAATGGGGATCTAATAGCCTGCCATGAGAAGTGCTGGGCATTGAGCTGCCTCCTATTTAAGCAGTTAATTCCAATTTTTGTTCCTTCACTGTGTACTCAAAGCAGAAATAGATTTATAGCCTTGGGTAGAAAAAAAACACATCAGTTCACTTTTTGCATTACTTATATATTTTGCCTTGGGGCTGCTATGCATGCATCACTAGATACTTTGATGTAGTTCCCAATTAAGCTACACAGCACAAAATGAGGACTGAAGGCTGTCCATCAAGAGTTTTAAGTCATGTGTGTGGAATAACTGGAAAGGCTGCTTTATTGGTTATTTTACAGGTTATTTAACAGGCCCAGAAAGCTGGGCATTTCGAAAAAAGAAACAACTGCATTTATGTAACCTCTTTCATGACTTCAGGATGTCCCAAAGTACTTTTTTTAAATCATTCATGGGATGTGGCATCGCTGGCCAGGCCAGCATTTATTGTCCATCCCTAATTGCACAGTTAAATACTTTCAGAGTGTAGTCATTGCTGAAATGTAGGAAAAGCAAAACAATTTGCACACAGCAAAGTTCCCTTAAATATCAAAGTGATAATGGCTAGATAATCTGCTTTTGTGATGAGGGTTGTGGGATATATATTGGGTAACATTGACTGCATGTCTGAATCATATTAATGAATTCCTAGCTCAAATTTAATGTGATGCCTTGGATCAAGTGACTAGATGCATGTACGTCAATTGTCAGACACAAACAAATCTTTCAGCTAATGTCTTCACTTTGACACCTCGTGGAGCAGACTACATAGTTCATGTGAAATTGGCCTGGCTGAAGTTTTTGCAAAAAATTTTATCAGGGAATGGGAGAGGCTCAAATCCAATCCCAAATCAAAATGAGCTTGGAGACAAAAAGTATCGATTGTCCAACTGGGTGGAAATGCTCTCACCTGATTCCATTCTCTTGAAGCTAATCATAACCAGGAAATCTGCAACGTCTTATCTTCCTGCTCCTGCACCATTAGCTTTGGTGCCCCCCAAGGACCTATCCTGGCCACCCCCCACCCCCATTTCTCATATATGTGCTATCATGTAATATCATCTTAAAGCACAGCATTGGCTTTACATGTACGCTGACAACACCCAGCTCTACCTCACCATCTTTCAACTCCTCGACTGATACTAAACTATCAGACTCTTTAACTGACATCCAGTACTGGATAAGCCAAAATTTTCCCCGATTAAATATTGGGAAGTCTGAAGCCATTGTTTTTGAACCTCGCTCCAAGCTCTGTTCCCTAGTTACCGACTCCATCCCTATTTCTAGTAACAGCCTGACATTAAACCGGTCTGTTTGCAACCTAGGTATCACATTTTATTCTGAAATGAGCTTCTGATCTCATATCCATGTTATCACTAAGACCATCTATAACCACTTTCTTAACATTTCTCAACTTTGCCCTGTCTCAGCTCATCTTCTGCTGAAATTCTCATACATGTCTTCATTATCTCCAGACTCAACTATTCTGATGCACCCCTACCTAGCCTGCTACGTTCTACTCCCCATAAACTTGAGATCTTCAAAAGCTTTGCTACCCTTGACTTAACTTGCAGCAAGTTCCATTCCCCTATCACCTTTGTGTTTTCTGACCTACATTGGGTCCCACTCAAGTAACATCTTGATTTTAAAATTCTCATCCTTGCTTTCATGGGCTCACTGTCTCTGTAATCGCCTCCAGCCCCGCCAACCCTCCAACATGTCTGGGCTCCCCCATCCCCCGCAAAAATTCTGGCTTCTTGTTCTTCAGCTCTATCTTGCTTTCCCCTTTCAAGACACTCCTTAAAATGAGGAATTTAACCAAGATTTTGATCACCTCAGTTATGAGACTTGGAGCAGGATTGTCCCAGATTTGCGCTAAGTGTGGTAGCAGGCGTGAAAACGTCATTTTACCCACCAGCCGCCATGGTGGGTTTTCACGCCATATTGTCCCCTTCCCGGCATGTCCCACCTCATTATGGGATTGATGGGAAACACTCCAGATCACTAGCAGGGCAGTCTCTGATTCACCCGCCCTGCCGTCACCTCAGGCATTCAGTAATCTGGGCTCCATGTTTAAAGAGAACTCCTGTACACAGCTAGTCCTATCTAAAGGATTGAAAGCAGCTGGAAATTCATGGCTGCCAAAGGGAGGAAACATGCTGCCCCCAAATTTAACAACACCTCCCCTGGACACCTGATGGATGCAGTAGAGGCCCACGTGAAGTCCTGTACCCCTGCTCTGGGGAAAGACCAGCAAGCAAGGTCACCAATCCAGCATGTGAGGTTGTGGTAGTGGTGGTCAGTGCCAATGCCCTAAAAAAGCCACCCAGTGCCAAAAGAAGATGAATGATCTCCTCAGTTCTGCCAGTGTAAGTCACTCTTCTCATCACTCTCAACTCACACATTTACAAACTCATCACACATCCACAGGGATCTCACTCACAGTCAGTTCAAGGGACACCACCATTAACTCTCTTACACAGACCTTCACCTGCCGTGCAGATTGTGTCCTCATCCCATCCATGGCACCGCTCACCACCCACACAGGCCAGGCATCCTTCTGGCGTGGCAGGTATCCTACTTACACTCTCTCTCCACCTATATTCATGCAAGGCAAGTTGGCACACAACAAAAGGGAGAGGTTGCAGACTGGTGGAGGAATGTCTAACATCAAGGTCCTCACAGACTTTGAAAATAGAGCCATCCAGCTGGGCGGCGAGGATCTGGACCATTCCTGTGCTGACGGTGAGGTCGGCGGTGTTCAACCAAGTGAGGATCCAGCAGAGCATCATCCATCAGACAACCATGCTGTGAGTCATTTCCCCTGTTCCGCAGTCCCCTGCCATGCAATAATTATCTCTCCTTCGTTTGCATACACATCTGGGAAGCAACCGAGGGGGGTCCACGAGACATGTCCTCAACCCAAGGCCCAAAAGGCAACTCGGAAGAAGAATCAGATGACGCCTAATTGAAGACCTGTCACAGCGCTTACCCACACCCTCCACCAGCGCAGAGACACACACCTCGGTGGGACCTAGCTCTGGAGTAGCCTCGGGGTCACAATCTGGTCAGCACATTGCACTGTCTGATCCACGGCAGGCGGCGGCAGGGACTCCCCTGGTTTCTGGCACTCGGAGGACTGATGGAGGTCAGGAAACAGCTGAGTCCAGGTCAGATGAGGAGCCTCTGGACTCGGTCATACCTCAGTCACTGGAGCTGCAAAGGCAAACTCGGGAGCATCAGGAAGGGATGTCCGTTGCACTCCTCAGATTACAATAGAGGAGTCTATCTGCCTTCAGTCTGAGGTGATAGCACTGGAATGCCAATGCATTGAGGTCAACACTGGTGGTGTGGTTGTTGCCTTGGAGACCTTGATCCAGGATTTTGGTCCTACACTACTGCAGCAGCTGCAACCCCCATCATTGAGGCATTTACAGGCATCCATCAGTGTCAATGCGAGACGAGTACGGGTTAGCTCTATCTCACTCCAGCTTTTCCTTCCTCTCAAAGAGTCAGGCAGGGCCCTTGGACACCCATAGAGAGGAGGATCAGTAGGTGCACCGCGCTGGACCATCCACCCAGAGGACTCCTGGAGTGTCTTGCCCACCCAAATTTGCTCCTCCTGTGATATCAGCAGCTCCAGCCCCATAGCTCAAGGAGGGTGCCACTGCCACACCGCAGGACCATGAAAGCAGGCTGGGGCCTTCCAGGTCTTGACCTTCCAGAGGACACCTGCCAAGGCATCACAGACTAGGGCGTTGCAGTCAGCAGGCTGCCTCCACCTCCACTGTGGATGTCTGGGGAACACGAAGATGTAGTGGCAGGGCTAGGATGGTCAAGAAAATTTAGTTGCACAACGAGGGCATGGGTGTTAACCACTTGTACTTAATGTTGACCAAAAATTGAATACACTCCCAAGGATGTCTCCTTGTGCATAGCTCCTTGTTATGTTGAGAAGTGCTTGTGTCACTCAGATGTGAAATCTTTGTTCCTTCACAAGTTGAAAGCAGGTGTCTCAGTCCAGGGCTTCTTCCCTGTGCAGCGTGTAACCTTCACCCCAAAGTGATGGTCCGGCTCCACACTCACTAGACACATTACTGGTGCCTACACCCCGATAGTGCTTGTCATTGCTGCCAGAATGTTGTGGGCAGGTGGCACAGAGTTCTGACATTCTCCGTGTGCTCTCAGCACCTTTGAGGTGGTGCTGGCCCGCCATCTGTTCAGCACTTGTAACCAGTGACAGTGTACTCCTGAAGGGGAAGGGTGCTGAGGGCTGACAAAGGATCAGATGCATTTAGGGCAGGATTTTTAGGTCATCGTGTGGGCGCAATTGGTGGGCCTGGGAGCAGCCGGGGAATGAACCGCCGCCTGCGATCAGCCCCCGACCGCGATTTCACTCTGGTTGACCAACATGAAAAGCATGCTTAAAGCTGCCGGGGTGGGGATGGAAGGAGGACAGGCTCTGACATAAGCACGGGCACGGGGGAGTGCGGAATGAAATCTCCCTGAAGGCAGGGAGCTGCCTCAGGGAGCTGAAGAGTTTAAAGCCAGTCAATAAAGATTTTAAAATGGGGAACAAAATGTCCATGCATCAGAATCAGTCACCTAAACATACATGTGAAGAAAATCCAGTCCATTCATTTTGTTTTAATTTAATAACGGGAACCTCATCCCGTCCTTGTTTCATCAAATATGCAAAGTCCGCCTGGCAGATTCACCTGTCTGCCAACCCTAAGGTTAGATGGACCACGAAAAATCGGAGGCAATTGGAACTTTAATAGGCTTAATTGCCTTCTTAATTGTTGGCGGGCGCGCTTCCGACTTTCACACGTGCCCGCCGACCGAAATATTGTGAGTACGGGATGATGTCGGGTGCTCGCTTGATGTCGTCATGCACTAGTTTACGCTCGAGCAGGTCAGGCGTGTGCCCGCACGCCAACCTAAAAATTCTGCCCTTAAAGTTTCACGGCTGGGTCTCCATGATATGACCCTGATCACATAACGCAAGCGAACTGCCCTCAACCAGACAGGAGTCAGACATTCACAGAGGCAATGTGAAGATCTATGGAGTGTCCTCACTGCATGTCGTCATCCTCCTCCTGGAATCTAGCGACTATTAGGGCCTCCGCTGCATCTCCATGGTATGTGCGTTGCCATTAGCCACAGAGGAGTCAAATGCTCACAGATACAAGGTGAGGATGTCAGGACTGTCCTCACTGCATCTCATCATCATCCTCCATGAATCTTGCAGCCATGCGGGCCTCTTGAGTGCGCCTGCCTCATCTGGCCAGTGCGATAGCCTCATCAGGATCAGCGCCTTTGACATCCTCCTCATCGGAGGAGGTGCCGCTCTTCCAACACCTCTTCAGCCAGGTCCTTCCCCTGTTGCAGCACCAGGTTGTGGAGTGCGCAGCAAGGTACGATGATGCATGCCATCCGTGGTGGACTGTATTACTGTGCTCTACCGAACCTGTTGAGGCACCGGAACCTCACTTTTAAAATGCCTTTCATTCGCTCCACCAAAGTCCAGGTCGTGGCATGAGCCTCATTATACTATCGGTCTGCTGCAGTCTGAGGCCGCTGCACAGGCATCAACAGCCACATCCTCTGTGGGTAGCCCTTGTCCCCGAGCAGCCAACCCTTCAGCCTCTGTGGACCCTGGAAGTTGTCAGGGATCTGAGACCTGCTATGGGCGTGGGAGTCATGCTCTCCCTGGGAATCGTGCACAGACCTGTAGGATGCATTTGTGGTGGTCACGCACCAACTTAACATTCAATGAGTGGAAGCTCATGTGTTTGAGGTAGATGACTGTTTGTTGCCATGGAGATCTAAGTGCCACGTGAGTGCAGTCGATGGCACCCTGCACCTAGAAAACCAGAGATCTGTGCAAATCCCAGTGCTCCTGCTTCCTGGTTTTCCCAATTCTGGTTGAAAGGCGCAAAGTTCCCTGCCTTCATGAAGATGGTGTCTGTGACCTCTTGTGCGTGGAGGCTTGCAAGATCCCTCACAGGTCACCTGATCACAGGTGGTATATGTGACCGACCAGTTTCCTAGACATGTGCAGTCCTCGGCAACACTGATTCTCAGCTATCTGCAGGAATGACAAGCGCCATCCATAGACCCTGGGTCTAGTGAGGCGCCTACGAGTGACGGCTCTCTGTGGATCTTCAGCTGCATGCGCAGTAGGCCCTGCTGCCCCTTCATCTTGATGGAGGTGCTCCTCCCTTTGCCAAGCCAGGCACGTCCACTGCTCTCTGCTCCTTCTTCTCTCTCACTGTAAGCCATGAGGCATACAGCTAGATCACCAGGCTCCATGATCCTGATGTTGTCTTCCTTCAGGAAGAGAGGGACAGGTGGGTTAGCATACGTCTCCTAAGAACCTCTTTTGGTTAAGTCTGAAGGCCATTCATACATGCAGGTGAGGGCTGGCCACTACTTGGATGGACAGTATGTAGTGCATTTCATGGCTGCCTGAAACCCAACGCACCTCTGCCCCACTTCATTTGACCGGTGGCAGCCTTGGTCACTGGACTGCATGCTGTGCTCTCAGCTCAGGTGCAGGCATTCTTCTAACCCATACTGCAAGTATGCGCTGTGAGCTTGAATCTAGATGGATACTGGCCCAAACCTTAATAAAGACATTGCAAGGGGCTCTGAGCACCTCCACCAGTGACTGCGCCATGGCCATCTTTCACAAAGGGATTCTATAACTTGCCCAATCAGCCAATAAAACACACATTAATTTGCAGGCTGCATCTGAGAGTGGAGAGTTCTGGAGCATTTGGTGGCACTTTCATGCTTTTGCGTTGCTTGAGTGGGCAGAAAAGTTTCAGAGGCCCGACTCCAATCATGTCAATGGAGCTGCTGCTAAACAGTCTCAGCTGTGGAAGAATGCTCACTTTTGACAAGCTCTTCCAAGTACGTGGCTGCTTTTCTCACCGCCCGCAACCCCCCGCCCCCTCTCCCTTCCCCACCCAAGTACATCTCCCAGCATGTACTTGTGTACGTCCTTCAGTCTGTGGGGCCTTGCACCCTGACCCGGCCTGACCTGAACTGAAAGCCAGCCGGAAAAAAATCGACTCACCTGTGCCTCTCCTGAATGTGCGGTGCCTCTTCCTTGATGTCCTACAGGTGATGATCGCGATGCTGTGCAAGGCTGTGTGTACTCATCTCTGAGTTCCCCTTAAAGCTCAGGCAGCCAGGTGCACTCCTTTTAAAGGCGGTTGTGAAGCACGCCATTCCGAAGTCACACTGACCTGGGCGATAAGCTTGACATGGGGGGGATGATTCCGGTGAGCAGGACTTATAATGAGATGGGAAAGTATTGAAATTAGGTTCCTGATGTGCAGTGGCGGGAAACGCAGCCTGCCATTGATGGGTGGAGCGGACGATCACATACTGGTTTCACGACGGCATGAAACCGATTTTTTGCCTCCTCACCATATTGATATGATGCCCGATGCCAACAAGGCCGCCCTTGGTTTATTTTATAATACCCCTGTGAAGTGTCTTGAGATGCTTCATTACATCAAAGGTGCTATATTGATATAAGTTGTTGAGTTGTTGTTGTTCAACAGCAGAGGTGGGTTTTCCATCCAATTAAGGCCGGTGGGTGGTCACTCAAAGCTGGAGAGTCAATGGAAGGCCTGCTAAACCAGAAAGAGTAGCAGCTTGCAGTCCAGGGGTAAGTGAGGGATGGAGTTCCTCCCTTTGAGCCTCTTCTCTCCAAATTTTAAAGTTTTAAACTTAAAAGGCTCTTCAGCGGCATGACCACCATTGTGAAGGGGAATCCCCTTCACAGGGCAGCTGGTGGCTGTTGCTGTGGTCAGGCAGGCAGGGAGGGCCTGAAAGCCTGCCTGCAGCACTGTCCCCTTGCTCTGCCATCAGGAGACTGCCTACAGGCAGCTGGTCTGTTCCCTGATGCCTTGACGGCCCGGAGGCTGACAGGAAACTTCCAGTCGGCCTTTGACAATAGGCATTAATTGGCTTAAAGACCCTCAATTGCCAACTGTGGATAGCTCTGCCATCCCCTCACCCCAACCTGCCTTTGACAAAATGGCACCCCAGCCAGCAGCGCAAAATTCCCTGCCTGCCAGGCTCCGCATGTACCCTAAAAATCTTGCTGGAAAGCCTAATAAAACAAGCTGCGTGCTCCTTTATTGCATCTTTATGCAGTTTCTGCTCCCGTTTCCATGTTTGAACTGAGTTAATGCCCAAGAAAGCCCATGCTGATAGAAATTCAGGTTAGTAAAGAACTCTTCGGAGCATTACTCAATGATTGATGTCTATATCACTCAATTCATGAGGAAGGCTTATGCCTGCTGGACAGATCATAGACTTGTTAGATTAGTGAACAACATCCACCTAGCACGAAGACACCGTAAGGCCCAAAAGTCCAAGAGGAAGATGATAAACCTAAAGCAGCCTGAAGAAGAGAGGAAGTGCAGCTCACACCAAATCTAAAAAACTTTCACACGCCCAACTCAATTCCAGAACAGTAGGATCAAATAAAGTCAAATGAAGTATTTGTGTCCTGTGCCCAAACCATTGGATATGAGCATTGTCGTCACCAGGACTGGTTTGCTGAAAACGATGCTAAAATATTTGGCCTCCTAGAAGAAAAATGAGCAGCTTTCGTTGCCTGGCAGAATAACCCAAGGTCGCAGATCAAGAAGGCAGCATTCCAACAGCTCAAGGCTGACGCCCAAGGACATATTTGGAAGATAAAGGACATGTGGTGGGAAGAGAAAGCCTGAGGGATCCAATGATATGCTGACCATCGTGAGAAGCAAAGTTTTTTTGAAACCACCAGGACAATCTATTGGATGGCCTCAGGAACATTGTTCATGATATTTTGATACCTCCAAGACCATATTGACCAAGATCAAATGAATAAAGTCCCCTTTGCTCACAGGAGTGTGCTCCTCTTCTTAAGGTTGACGATGCCATCCTTCAAAGTTGGAAAGAACATTTTCAACAACTCCTCAACCCTGAATCCACAGTGGCAGCTGATACCATCCAGGCTATCAGCCAGTACCCTGAGGTACAATCCATGGGTGAACCACCATCGATGGGAAAGCTGCAACAAGCAAACAAATGGATGAAAAACAACAACAAAAACAACAAAGCCTGTTTATTAGAAATAAACATCCTAATTCCCTAATACATAACTCTAAGTTGGTTTAATTGACACAACACCTCGGTTGGTTCGTCTGATTTAAATCCCTCCACGATTCGACCTCGGCTCCCAACCAAAACATACAAAGTCACCACGAATTATTAGGAAAAGCTTTTACTGGAAAAACTACAGGCAAAACCCCATGGGCAGAATCTTCTGTTTGGCGAGCTGGGGTGGGCCCTGCACGTCGACAGGTAAAATGACGCGTGGTGACGTCGGGCGTGCGTCCTGATGTCACCGCGCATCATTCCTAGCTTTTGTCTGGCGGGCGCACACCGGAGTTAGCTGTGCGCCCACCGAACTGTCAAAGGCCTGTTAAGGCCATTAATAAACCAATTAACCAATCTGACAGGGCTGCCCATCCAACCTTCACATTTTTCATGAAACCTCATCCACGGACGGGATGAGGTTTCATGAAGGGCTTACTAAATTAATGAATATTTTTTAATATTTCATAAACATGTCCCAGCTCATGTGATGCTGTCACATGAGGAGCCATGTATAAATGATTTTTAACTTTCTTTATTTTAAACTTCAAAACTGAACTTAATCTCCCTGAGGCACGGATCTTCCTCAGGGAGATTTCTGTGCTCTTTTGCCCGCCTGCGCGAAAGAGCGCAGGCCCCGACTCTCCCTCCTCCCCCTGCCTGCACAGGTAGCGGGTGCACATCACACTGGGTGGGCCTTAATTGGCCTGCCCACGTAAAATGGCGGCACGCAGCCAATCGCAGGCGGCGATCAGGTCCGTGCCCACCCGTGCCCGCTCTCAACCGGCCCGCCCGACAGGGAGAAAATTCTCCCCAATGTTTCTGACCCAACTGTACTTAGTTTAGACCCAAAACCCCTGGAATTGGTCGTTGCCCTTAAGTTACTCTAACCTCTCAGCCCTAGTACCCCTCGGATTTGGCTGATAGCTTACAACCCTCCAAATGGTCGTTCCTTCTGGTGAGAACTGTAGGTCCGTGAGCCAGGTCGACCCTTCCTGACCCTACTTCTTGACTGCAGTGCCAAACTCTCTGCTCTTGTCCTTTTTATGATGATCCTTATTGAAATAGCATGAACACACTTCCTGAGGCCATGCTGCTGGATGGCTAGTGCTTAGCACCTTCTTTGATCCTTCAAGTCTGTTCCAGACAGACCTACTCAGTGTTGATATTGTTTCCACAACTGAAAGCAATGAATCCCACCAAGGTGAAGTATCCCTGGCTCCAAAGCTGATCTTTATTTGAAAGGTTTCTCTCCTTCCGTGACAGGAGTGAATGGATGTTGTCTGGGGCCATTTGGTTGCGACAATGGCCTCCTTCATTTCTTAATTAGATTACATGATTGTGGTTATCCTGTGTTCACTGCTGTGACGATGTCTTCACTTCCAGCCCTTTTAATAGTGTCAGTTCTGTTGTGATGTTGGAATGTCTGAGATTAACCCCCGCCCCACAATGTACCCTGCCTCGGTGTGATTTGTTTTGAGGCTGAGCTTCCATTCACAGTACTTGTGTCTGTGGGGGTTTCGGGTTCTTCCATCACATTTTATACAGTGCATTTTCAGGGGATTCCAATCCCACATTACTTCCTGTGGCTGAGAGAATCCTGCCAGAGACACAGTGTGGCTTTGGACCTTCTAGTGGAACCTCTGACATTGTCTTCGTTGCTCGACAAATCCAAGAAAAATGTCAAGAACAACACAAGAAATTCTACATTGCATTAGTTGACCAGACAAAAGCATTTGACTCAGTAAAGCATAAAGATCTGTGGATTGTGCCCCGACGATTTGGATGTACAAGAAACTTCTTCACAAACCTGCAATTGATTCATGATGATATGACTGCAATTGTCTTGAGTGGGAGATCTCAAACATACCTTCGAAATTTGGAGCAAGGTCAAGCGAGGCTGTGTGATAGCTCCTATATTATTTACAATATACCCGACACTGGCAATTCACCTCATCAAAGAGCAACTGCCCTCTGGTATCAGTATTAAATGCCATCTAGATGGGGAACTTTTTAACCTCAGTTGGCTCCATGCTAAAACTAAACTGACCATATAGACATACATGGATCTGTGTATCAGCCACATGTAAGAGTGCTAGAGAAATTCCACCAGTAATGCCTCCACCACATCCTCTGGATTTAATGGGAGGATCAATCACGAGTGTCCTTTTTGAAGCCAGCTCCACAAGCATTCAAGCAAAACTCCCGCAGAGTCAACTTGATGGACTGGGCACTGTGGCCTGAATTATACCTTTCGATCGGCAGGCCCGGGAGCAGTCATAAAACGGGCCCCGACCGCAATCGGCCCCTTACCGCGACTTCACGCTGGCTGGCCAATTAACGGCCATGGGCAATGGTCGATAATGTTTCTACGGGAACAGGTGAGCAGACAGCTGCCTCAGGGAGCTGCAGCCCTGAAAATGATCAAGTAAAGGTTTAAAAAGCTGCAAAAAAAAAATGCCCATGCATCACAATCAAGCACCTGAAAATATAGCTGATAAAGATGCAGCAAGCAGTTATTTATTTTAATTTTATTTCATGACGGAAACTTTATCCTGCCCTTGGATGATGTTTGATAAAAAATGCAAAGGCCGCCTGGCCGATTCGCCCGTCTGCCAACTGTAAGGCTGAACGGGCCACAAAAAATCGGAGACAATCGCACCGTTAATGGGCTTAATTGCCCCCTCAATTGTCGGCGGGCAGGCTTTCGACTTTTGCCCGCGCCCGCCGAGCGAAATACCACACGAGTGCACGATGATGTCGGGAGGCTCACCCGATGCCTTCTCGCGCGATTTTACGCGCGATCTGGTTGGGTGTGCACCCGCAAAATTCTGCCCTGTGTCTGGATGGCTAAAAACTCTCCCCCCACCAAGTCCTGTTCTCCCAGCTCTCAAATGGCCAATGTTCTGGAACTACCTAGGATTAGAGGTCACCGTTTAAAAATAAGGGATCGCCCATTTAAAACAGAAATGAGGTGAATTTTTTTCACTCAGAGGGCCGTGAGTCTTTGGAACTCTCTTCCTGTGAAGGTGGTGGAAGCAGAGTCTGAATATTTTTAAAGCAAAGGTGGATAAATTCTTGGTAAGCAAGAGAGTGATGGGTTATCAGTGGCAGATGGCTTGCAGATTTGAGGTCACTATCAGATCAGCCATGATCTTATTAAATGGTGTAGCAGGCTCGAGGGGCTGAATGGCCTACTCCTGCTTCTTAGAAACATAGAAACTAGGAGCAGGAGTCGGCCATTCGGCCCTTCGAGTCTGCTCCACCATTCATTATGATCACGGCTGATCATCTAACTCAATAGCCTGCTCCTGCTTTCTCCCTATACCCTTTCCGCCCCTTCGCCCCAAGAGCTATATCTAACTCCTTCTTGAAAGCATACAACGTTTAGGTCTCAGCCACTTTCTGTGGTAATGAATTCCACAGGCTCACCACTCTCTGGGTGAAGAAATTTCTCCTCATCTCAGTCCTAAATGGTCTACCCTATATCCTCAGACTGTGACCCCTGGTTCTGGACTCCCCCACCATCGGGAACATCCTTCCTGCATCTACCCTGTCTAGTCCTGTTAGAATTTTATAGGTTTCTATGAGATCCCCCCTCATTCTTCTGAACTCCAGCACATATAATCCTAATCGACTCAATCTCTCCTCATATGTCAGTCCTGCCATCCCAGGAATCAGTCGGGTAAACCTTTGCTGCACTCCCCCTATAGCAAGTACATCCTTCCTCAGATAAGGAGACCAAAACTGCACACAATATTCCAGGTGTGGTTTCACCAAGACCCTGTACAATTGCAGCAAGACATCCCTTGTCCAAAGAAAATGTGTCAACTGCACTCCAAAGGTCTCCTTGAAGCATGGCGGGAATGAGTTTAATGACAGGGAAGAGCTTGCTACCAATCGTTCAAAAGGGCGACAGCTTGTCCTTCAAGCTGCCTCACGCTTTGAAGCACAATGTCTTAATGCCGACGCCGAGCAGCGGCAGCGAAGGAAGAAAAAGGAACTAAGTCCTGCACCCCACATCCCACCTCCTCGTGGGATATCCTGCTCCATTTTCCTAAAGATTTGTGGGTCAAGAATCAGCCTGTTCAGCCAAATGAAGATCCATGGCAAAAACTGCAGGATGCTTTGAGTTATAACGTTTCAATGATGAGGCAGAGCAGCAGCAGAGAAGGAAAGAAAAGGAAACAAATCCTGCACACCAGATCCCACTACCTCTTGAGACCTCTTGCCCCATGTGCCCTTGCCACCTTTTGGGTGAGAGAAGGCCCCACCTGCAATCTCAGGTGGATGTAAAAGATCTCACTGCGCTACCTTGAAGAAAATTAGATGAGTTGTCCCCGTTGTCCTGGCCAATATTTATCCCTCAATCAACATCACAAAAACAGATTATCACATTGTTTCACATTGCCGTTTCTGTGAACTTCTGTAAATTGGCTGCTGCATTTCCTGCCTTACCAAAATTGCCTACAGTTTAAATGTACTTCATTGGCTGTAAAGTGCTTTGGGACATCCTGTGATTGTGAAAGGTGCTAATTTATTGGCTGTGAAACTTTTGGGGACATTTTAAGGATGTGAAAAGTTTATAAATGCAAGTTCTTTCATTCTCTTATTTCTTATCATAGTCCATCTCTGGGTTAAGAAGAAATCAGCATGAATTCACTTCATTTCTTTCCTGTTTTATGCTTTTGACACTTTGGAGTGTGATAGGTGATGTATGGCAGCTGTGTGCTAGATGCAAGACTTTTTTTATATAAGATGTATTCACAGACTGCACATACATAATGCAACATTTGCAAAGAAACATTCACAAGATTATGCTTGACAGTAAAAAAAATTAGCACGTTCTTCTGAGACCCTTCTCTCTTCTATTTTAAATAAGGTTTTAACTTGTGTAAAGTAAATCCCGAGGTGTAAATTCAGGGCCTTGTATTTAACTCTGCCTTGAAGGAAGAGGGGAAGTGAAAGCTGTTTGGAAGTATTTGAAATAGTCAGCATAGTTTAATGACTGCTGCTTCTGCATAACTCTCTTGCACGATAGAAAATGCCATTGACTGAAGGAGAGAGAGAAAAACATTGGAGGGGATTAAGTTCCGCTGAACAAAACAGAAATCCTCTTGTGTGTGCGCATATATTTTTTTTTAATTGAAAATGTACTTGCTCTCTTTTTTCATTAAACACTAAAATTACAAATTAATTACACACACCAATAATCAGAGTCAGTGTAGGGGGATTTTCAGTGGACTGAGTGACCCTCACCTCCGGGAATTTAAAATGCACAGGTTGGGTGTCAGCTCAGGAACTGGAAGCAGGCAGATCACAAATTATCATGCAGGTGGCCCAGGGCAAGTTTGGAGTCAGTGCACAGGGGGTAATTTTAACATGCCTTGACTTGTTCAAAATTGATTGGATCAGGTTAAACACCAGTTCGACATCCCACCTGAATTTACTCACTGTGGATTTAGGGAGGGGGAGTTTTCCCAGCCAAGGGGAGGTAGGTTTGGATGGGTGCGGGAGTTAAGCCCCCTGAGAGTGACATCCGGCCAGGATCCTGACCTTTTCCTGCCCTCTTCTGGCTTTTTCCAGGGCAGGTTCCGAGGCCAGTGAGGAAGCCCCTTGGATCTGATGGGAAACAAATGGAGATAATTAAAAAGGCTATTAAGAGCTGCTTTAAACCTGCATTGTGACTTTCGCAGTCAGTGCATGGATTCCGTGCTGTTTCCAAATCTTACCAGATGGGAGGAGGTGAGTGCAGAGCAGGAAGTCCTTGTTGACTGAAGCTGATCAGACAGTACAGCTATGCCAAAGGCACCACTGAGCACTGGAGAATTTCCGCCAGCAGTGTCTCCACAGGCTACTCAAAGTCAAGTGGGAAGACAGGCGAACAAACTTCAGCACCCTCCTTGCAGCCAATTCCTTCCAGCATCACACCATGATCATGTGAAATCAGCTCTCCTGGTCTGCAAAATGCATCCACATGCCAAATAATCCGCTTCTTTAAACAGATCCACTTTTCACAACCTAAGGATCACAAGGGGGACAGAATAAAGGTTTTAAGGACACTCTCAAGGCCTCACTGAAAAGAGGAAAAATCGACATCAGTGCATGAGAGGAGCTTGCAACAACTATGCTATGTGGCAGTGCCTCATCCAGCAAGCCACAGCACAGTTGGAAACTGACCACGTAAACTCTGCCGCAGAGAAGTGATGAAAGCAGAAGAGAGAGCAGAATCCTGGCTCGGGGAACCCCCTCCCTCAGGGCAACTCCTGTCCTCTCTATCCAAAGATTGAGGCTCTAGAATTGGCCTGCTGAGTCATCTGAGGGCCCAGAGATCATGAAGCCAGACAGATGTCATCCTCATTTCAAGAGGCTGATGACTATGATGATGATAGCAATAGTATAAAGACTGAAACCAGTGAGCTTGTGGTTAGCCACAGCGGAAAGCTAGCACTGACAGGGGTAATTACCTCAATATGAATTCACTGATTTCTTTGGGAACAGCAACTTTGCTCAGTTCCACTGAAGTTGATCTCAGCTTCCTTCCTGTGAGACTTCACTGCAACACAAGACTATCTATTCTGCAGTAACTTGGGCCTCTGAGAGAAGAGGTGCAGCTTGCTCCAGCCCAGCACCCATAACCACAGGGACAGCAACTCCAGCAGCAGCAGCTGCCTTCTCCACAGCTCCATGCAGCTGGACAGATCAGAGGGGATGGACACAGAGTGAAGGAGCCAATATCCTTTATACAGGGTCGATAGAACAAGGACCACTTGCTCAACTTGTCCAAACAATAGTATCTGAGGAAGCACAGGCTCTCATGGCCGGTAGTCACAGACGCCTGCAGCCTATTGGAAGCAGACCTTTGCCAAAGAGGAGCAGGTGGCCATGCATTGCCTATGGCTTTCAAGGTGACACTAGCCTCAATTTCTTTGTGTCCAGCCCCTTCAAGGGAATGGCTAGTGACATCTGTGGGATTTTATAATCTTCAGCCCATAGCTACATCACCCAGGTAATCAATTACTTGTTTGCCAACTACAGTAACTTTGACACTGATAAGGCCAGTCAAACCCAGGGGGTTATCAACTTTGCTTCCCTCCCAGGTTTCCACAGGTCCAGGGGATGATTGATTGCATTCATGCAACAATCAAGACACCATCAGAACAGCCAGGCATCTTTGTTAATTGAAAGGATTTCCATTCCCTTAGTCTGCAGCTGGTGTGTGATGACATTCGAATATCATGCATGTTTGCACCAGGTATCCAGGGAGCTGCTATGACTCCTTCGTCCTTTTGCAGTCTTATCTAATGCAGGCACTCTCTCCACTGAATATCCTCTGTAATTGACTCCTGGGAGACAAGGGATACCCAATGAAGATCTAGCTGCAGTGAGGAACCCTACCACAGAGGCACTGGAGGTACAACAGGAACCAAGCTATCACCAAAGCCATTGGCCTGCTCAAGATGAGGGTCCAGTGCCATGACAGATCTGTATTCCCCAGTGATGGTCCTCAGGATTGTCGTGACCTGCTGTGCTCTTCACTGTGCTGCAGAAAGGCCTGGAGCTGATACAAGAAGGAGGCGGAGAGTGCCAGGCAGACTCGGAGGAGGAGGAGCCTGATGTCCCATTGGTGCCTGCAGCCGCATATTTGTCTGCCAGAGAAGCTGTAATGTATTAAACAGTTACATTGAAAAATGTGCCTGCAACATTCAACCCCTTCCAACATGGCCCTTGTGCAACCACTCACACACAAACCACTGTGCTCCCCCAACCCCCTGCCCCCACCAAACCTCCAGCCTCATTCCCTTTACCTCCCTCTTTTTTGAAAATAGTGCCAGATAACTGAATTTCTATGTCATCTCCCTTTTGTATAGCTTCTTCCTCTTCCTGTCTAATTTTATGGGCTTGAGACCGAGTCACAAGACAGTCAAGTACCAATCCAAGATGTTCCTCCTGTAGCATCTCAGTTTCTTTCACTTCCTCTGGTTGTTCCAACATCCTTGGAGAGGCTAATATTGTTGAACCAGTCAGGTGATTATCCAAAATAAACTTCCTTTTGTCAGGATTTGATGCACTACTCAAACTGCAACCTCTCCACTCACTAAATCACTCTTTAATCCAACTCTATACCTCCAATTAATATTTTTTTCTTCATTAGTTCCTCTGGAAGACAAAATTTATCATCAGCCAGCATCAGTGACCGACTTGCTCCAGTGTCTCTCAAAATCTTTATTGGTTTGCCTCCTTGATTAGTAGAATAAGGGGATACCTGTCTTCTATAGAAAAAACCTTTAAAACCTTTCCATAACTTGTTTACTTATTTATTGGAGGAGTAAGGGAACACATCTCCCTTCAAGTTAAAACATCTAAAACCTTTGGCAACTGGACTCTCTTTAGCAGTAATTGAGGAAGAATTTTCTTGACCATCCTGAGCCATATCCTTCTTCCTAGTAGATTGTGAGGGAACACATTTCACGTGTAACACTGCTATGGTTTTAATATCCAGTTCCTTTCCTGGTACAACCTTTTCTGAGGCTTCCTTAAGGTTTCCTACTACTGCAATTGGTCTCCCATTTAATTTCCAGCAACTAGTTTTAGTATGTCCAGTTTTATTACAATGGAAGCATATTATTTTCTTTACATCACTTTTAGGTTCTAGCCTATCTCCTTTATTATTTTGGCATCCTTCTGCTTGTTCCTTAGAACTAGTACCTTTTCCATCCCCAGATTTTCTGTTCCTCCAGTTTCCTTGTTGATTCCTGTATGACCATTTCCCCACATGTAACTGTCTGTGTGAGATATCATAGGTATCAGCCAAAACTGCTGCTTCTGAGATCTTTGATACTTGATGCTGTTCTAAATAAGCCTTAATGGTTACTGGAATTCTATTTCGGAATTCTTCCATAATCATGATTTACCTCATGCTTTCAAAAGTTTTCTCTAACTTCAGTGATCGAAACAACTGATCCCACAACATTGTTTTTTCTCTTGCAAATTCTACAAATGTCTGATTATGTTTCTTTCTTATGATCCTAAACTTTAATTGATAAGCTGCAGGGGCAAGCTCATAAGCATTGGGTATTGCCCTTTTAACAGCTTCGTTGTGCACACATTCATAGCTGTATCTGACAGAACATTTTGTAACATTAAGGTCCAAGCATCTTTTGACTGCTTCAATTTTACAGCTATCTTTTCAAATGAGGTGAAGTATGTTTCAGCTCTATCCTCTGTAAACTTAGGCACTAAACAAAGATTTGCTGTTAAACCAAATTCCTCAGTGGAATCAGGATCATTCTCTGAACTACTATCTCCTCTTTCTTCCTTTATTCTAAGCTTTTCTTTAGCCGAGGCATGTTGCTTGTTTTCTTTTCCTCTGTTTGAAACTCAAGCTCAGGCTTTCGCATTTCCATTTCTTTCAATTTTTATTTTTCTTTCTCTTCTTTATTTTCTAATTCAAGCTTTTTCATTTCCATTTCTTTTGCTCTTTCTTTTTCTTTCTCCTTTCTTTCTAATTCAAGTTCTTTACATTTCTCTTTCTCTCTCTTTTTCTCCAATTCAAATCTTTTCACCTCTTTTACTTTTTCTACCTCAAGCTACTTCATTTGCAACTGAACATTAACTAACTGTAGCTGTGATACATCTCCTCTTTTAATTCTAAATGCTGGGTAATTACTTTGATCCTTATGAAATCCTGCTTTTTTTTCTTCAATTCATGTGCTAACTTTCTCAGTTTAGCTTCAGTCAAGGATTTCAAATGATCTACTGTTACATTTTCTATTCCCGGAAAATTCTTAGCAACAGCCAAAGATATTTTTGAATTCCAACCCATGTAATATCCTTCACAACAAATCCTGTTCCTATGCCCAGTACCTCACATGCTCATTTCTTTAAGGATTCACAGGTCCCACCGAAATTCAAGGGGTCTTAATCCCGCAATAGACCCCACTTTGTTATGATCCCAGCTGATGTTAGTACTGGATAAGTCAAATCCCAGAGTGAAACCTGGCTTGGTGGATCCTAACTTTGTTTTTTTTTTAGAAAGCATAGAGGTCAGTTACTGAACAAATTCACAAGAGTCTGCCAGTGTACTGATAACGCAAAGAATAAAACATTTATTAAACAAGGAAATGAACTATATTATACTTGGCCAAGAAGTTAGAAAGATTTCAACACATATATCAAAAAATGATTCAAACTCATACTATTCCTTTTATCCCAGCAACTCTTATAGACCCAAAACTCCAGTGAAGACTTACCACTGTCTCAACACCAAGGTTTCTTGCTTGGGTTACCTCAGTTTCAAACAGTTCTCTTCTGGCTGACTTGTGAACATTTACTAGATACTTTGCTTCAGCTGTTATCTCTCCCTGAAACAACCAAAAATCGGAATCTAAACCCGCCATTACTTCAACTTCAGAGCAAACACATGAGTTCCCTAAACTAAGTTCCCCAGCTGGCTTGCAAGATTTCTTATTAGAGAGATTAGACATTCTGCCTGCACTCTCTGGTATACACATACTAATTGACTGCCCTTCTGTGTTTCGCTGTATCTCTGTGTGTCTCTGAACACGTATAGCTAGGCAACAGCGCAGTTTTTTCTACTTTTTTAAAACCTCATTAAACTACTAACCCTGTGGTAACCGATCTTTTCACTTCAAGAGTTATAAAACCTCATTAAAAATGCATGTATACAAACAGGGCCCCAGATGCCCCAGAAGCCAGGTCACAAAAACCTTTAAGTGAAACTAAAGCCAGATTTCACCTTTCTTAACACCTAATTACAAAATATAAGACCATAAGACCCTAAGATGGAGGAGCAGAAGTAGGCCATTCGGCCCATCGAGTCTGCTCCACCATTCAATGAGATTATGGCTAATCTGGTAATCCTCAATTCCACTTTCCTGCCTTTTCCCCATAACCCTTGATTCCCTTACTAATTAAAAATCTGTCTATCTCGGCCTTGAATATAGTTAACGACTCAGCCTCTACAGACGTCTGCGTTAAAGAATTCCACAGGTTGACTACCCTCTGAGAGAAGAAATTCCTCCTCATCTCTGTTTTAAATGGGCACCCCCTTACCCTGAGATTATGCTATCTGGTCCTAGCCTCTCCCACAAGAGGAAACAACCTCTCAGCATCTACCCTGTCAAGCCCCCAAAGAATCTTATACGTTTCAAAAAGGTTGCCTCTCATTCTTCTAAACTCCAATGAGTAAAGGCCCAACCTACTCAACCTCTCCTCATAAGAAAGTCCCTTCATCCATGGGATCAACCTAGTGAACCTTCTCTGGACTGCCTCCAATGCCAGTATATCTTTCCTTAGATAAGGGACCAAAACTGTTCACAATATTCTAGGTGAGGTCTAATTAGTACCTTGTATAGTTTAAGCAAGACTTCCCGATTTTAATACTCCATTTCCTTTGAAATAAAGGCCAACATTCCATTTGCTTTGCCTATTCCTGCTGAACTTGTATGCTAGCTTTTTGGGATTCATGCACGAGGACTCCCAAATTCCTCTGTGCTGCAGCTTTCTTCAGTCTTTCTCCATTTAAATAAAATTTAGCTCCTCCACTCTTCCTGCCAAAGTGCATAACTTCACACTTTCCCACATTATATTCCATCTGCCACATTTTTTCCCACTCACTTAACCTGTCTATCTCCCTCTGTAGACTCTATGTGTCATCCTCACCACTTGCCTTCCCATCTCTTTATGTGTCATCTGTAAACTTGGCAATAGCACATTCATTTCCCTCATCCAAGTCATTAATATATATCGTAAATGAGTGTGGCCCCAGCACTGATCCATGTGGCACTCCACTAGTTACAGGTTGCCATCCTGAAAATGCCCCCCTTATCCCAACTCTCTGTCTTCTATTAGTTAGCCAATCTTCTATCCATGCTAATATACTATCCCCAACACCATGGGCTCTTATCTTATTAAGTAGTCCAACCTCTCTTCAAAAGAAAATCCCTCCATGCCCAGGATCAACCTAATGAACACTCTCTGGGCTGCCTCTAATGCCGGTATATCTTTCCTTAGATAAGGGGACCAAAAATGTTGACAGTATCCTAGGTGTGGTCTAACTAGTGCCTTATATAGCTTTAGCTTGACTTCCCTATTTTTATACTCCATTTCCTTTGAAATAAAGGCCAATATTCCATTTGCCTTACCTATTCCTGCTGAACTTGTGTGCTAGCTTTTCAGGTTTCATGCACAAGGACCCCCCGTTGTGCTGCATCTTTCTTCAGTCTTTCTTCATTTAAATAAAATTCAGCTCCTCTATTCTTCCTGCCAAAGTGTATAACCTCACACTTTCCCACATTATATTATTAAACTTAAAGCTATACATTGTTCCTAACAAGTGACAGGACAATAGGCTGAGGGTCAGTGTGTGAGTGCTATCTATCCAAAAGAAGACTTGGTGAGGAGGCTGGAAGAAAGGGATGTGTGTGAAAGCAAGGTGGCAGCAAGAGGTGAGCCGTGCAGGAGAATGCTCAGAAGGTACGATAGTGATGGCTGCCGCCTGAAAATTGCAAGACTCTCACCTTGTCAGGCATCATGAAGTCATTCAACCTTTTCCAGCACTAGGTCCAGGTCCTTGGCACCAAACTCTTGCTGCTCACCACCTCTGCTACTTGCAGCCATGCCTGCTTGGTCAACCTGGCTGGCCTCCTCCTTCTCAAGGAAGTGAACTCCTTGCTCTCTCTGCACTGGCTTCCAGGGATGGGGCTGAGCACAAGGGGCAGAATTCCAATGTCTTGCCCCCATGCTCCAGCAATTTTTTCTTTCCCACTGGTATCTTGAATGCTTCACTCATTGCTGCCATTGTGAGCCCTGCTGGGGTCCTTTTGTGTAGAGATCCTTCATTGCATTTTTAGGCACATCATCCCGCACATCCTCCCTGATTAGCCAGAGAACCCGGAGGTGGGATTATAATGCCATGGCTCTGGGAAAAGAGTCCTGGCAAAGCTCCTTAGTTTGTGAAACCAGCAGGGATTAAGTTCAGAAGATTTCACATAGATACCAGTCTGGCACAGTGGGCAGAGCTCTCACCTCTGAGGCAGAAGGCAATTGATTCATAGTCTCAATCCAGAGACTTGAGTGTAAAATCCGGGCTAATGCTCTTCTGCTGATGGATTGCTACCACTGTCAGAGTTGCTATCTTTCAAGTGTGACATTAAATCAAGCTCTATCTGCCTCTCAGGTGGACAGAAAAGTTTCCATGATACTATTTTGAAGGAGAGCAGGGGAGTTCTCCCCAGTGTCCTGGCCAATATTTATCTCTCAAACAGCATCACGAGAAAATCATTATCTGGTTTTGATCTGATTGCTGCTCTTGGGACCTTACTTTGTGCAAATTGGCCATCACATTGCCTACATTACAACAGTGACTACATTTCAAAAATACCTCAGCAGTTGGAAAGCATGTTGTGACATCCTGAGATCATGAAAGAATCTATAGAAGGCGTGTGCTTGTGTACCTTGGTTAGGAAGAGATTGGGCTCAATTGCAAGATGCTCCCTAATTAAGTGAGGTACAGAACTGTGACTGATACCTGTGGGATTGAACAGCAACAATGAATTCAAGGCAGGTTCATTTCAGTAGGGGATCCTCCAGCTTGCCCGCCGTAACTTTGGCAAAAAGAGCTGGAGAAAACCTGCAAAAATGGCTAGAACGAGATTTGCGCCATTCTTCCAAGCTTTCTGCAATGCTTCTGCTGAGGTTACCTATGCCTTTATGAGCAGAGTTGAGAGGAAAAAAATGGCAGGAGGGAAGAAGAACATCAGGTAATGCTGGGTTTTGTACCTCAGAGTGTTGAGAGATGAAGTTTAATTAGCCCACACCTTTGGGCATTCCCTGCCACCATGCTGCAATACTCCCCCACACATTGTGAGGAACTGAAGCAGGTGTTAGCTCCCTTTTTTGCATTTGCTTGCTTCAGGCATGGGTAAAGGAAGCTTCTTTGTTTTCTCCTATCTCAATATGATAGATGTTGACTCCTATCTACCATTTTGGCATTTTAGGAGGCCACATAGCATCTGAAAGGTGACACAATGTGGTCCAATTTAACCCCCAAGGATTAAGAATTTCCATGCAGTGAGCTAGACAATTACTCACAATTGTAACCTATATTGCCTGGAATTTTATTGTGCTGAATCAGCTACCAGTCACCCACTATAGTATTGTTACTTTTCTCCTCTGCAGAATGAAGATACCAGTGGCAGTGCACCACGCATATGCGAGTGACCCAGAAAAATGGGTTGAAGACATGGCCGAGCCCAACTTTAGCTAACTTCTGTTTGCCCTGTAAGGTGATGTTAAGTTGAGTTGCTATGTTCTTGACAGAATGAGTCAGCTAGGGAAAGGCAGTCTGCTGCAGAGAGCTGCAAAACCACAGAAGGCAGATAGCACTCATTTTCACTATACTAAGGTAATTCGTATTGCCTAATATCTATTGCAATCTGCAGCATGTTTCAACTGACAGTCAGTGATTTTTCTCCTGAAGCACCAGACAGTAATTTTAGTTGAAGATGGCACAATTGTTTGCTTGACAGTAAAGGAAATCTGTGCACTAAAATTGATTGGAACTTCCCTTTGAATTTCTTTGTTCATTTACTCCTGTTATTAGAAAGCTTCCAAGTTCAATTTTCTGTCTATTGAGTTAACTGGGGCTGAAATGAGATGGTGACAGTGACAGGCGTTCGATGAAAAATATAATTTAGATATTTAGGTATATCACACTATTTCTCCCAAAAAGTTTCAAAAATGGGCCATGCGCATTCTACATAAAAATGACCCGGTATCTAATTAAAAATTCCCCCACCCAGTGTGCATGGAGGTCTTGTGGCACCATGAGTAGAATTCCTGCTTCTGAGCCAGAAGCTCTGGGTTTGAGTCCCATCCCAGGACTTGATGGGCAAGGGAGGTGCTTTTGTAATGTGACCAAGCAGGTTGATTATCAAATCCTCCCAACACATGCCAATGGCAGGAGAGATTCCTGGTCAACCATGTGACGAAAAAACATCATTATCCATGCTCAAGACCACAATGTGCATGTTGCCACAGCAGCTTGGTCTATCTGAGTGATCTATAACATACCACCATTCAGTATGTATCAATAAGCGTTATATTTCCAGTACCAGCATGTGTGCGGGAAGTGTCTCTGGCTGCAGCTCCTGGAAGCCCAGGTTTCGGAGCTGGAGCAGTGGCTGGGGACACTGTGGAGCATCCGCGAGGTGGAGAGTATCGTGGATAGCACGTATAGAGAGGTGGTCACACCGCAGGCTAAGAGTCCACAGGTAGGAAGGGAATGGCTGACCACCAGGCAGAGCAAGAGGACCAGGCAGGCAGTGCAGGAATCCCCTGTGGCTATTCCCCTGCAAAACAGAAATACCGCTTTGGATACTGTTGAGGGGAATGGCCTCTCAGGAGAAAGCAGCAGCAGCCAAATTCGTTGCACCATGTTTGGCTCTGCTGCACGAGGGAGGAATAAAAAGTGTGGGAATGCAATAGCTAAAGGGGATTCAATTGTAAGGGGAATAGAAAGGCATTTCTGTGGCCACAAACGAGACTCCAGGATGGTATGCTGCCTCCCTGGTGCTAGGGTCAAGGGTGTCTCAGAACGGCTACAGGACATTCTGAAGAGGGAGGGTGAACAGCAGTGGTCGTGGTACACATTGGTACAACTGACATAGGTGAAAAAAGGGATGTGGTCCTAAAAGCAGGATATAGAGAATTAGGAAGTAAATTGAAAAGTAGGACCTCAAAGTTAGTGATCTCAGGATTACTACCAGTGCCACGTGCTAGTCAGAGTAGAAATAGCAGGATATATCAGATGAATACGTGGCTGAAGAGATGGCGTGAGGGGGAGGGTTTCGGATTCCTGGGACATTGGGACCGGTTCTGGGGGAGGTGGGACCAGTGCAAATTGGACGGGTTACACCTGTGCAGGACCGGGACTGATGTCCTAGGGGGAATATTTGGTTGGGGAGGGTTTAAACTAAAATGGCAGGGGGATGGGAACCTATGTAAGGAGTCAGAGGAGGGGGAATCAAGGGCAAGAACAAAAGACAGAAAGGGGAATAAGAAAAGCGATAGGCAGAGAAATCAAGAGCAAGAATCAATCAGGGCCTCAGTGAAAAATAGTGGGAATGGGACAAGTAATGTTAAAAAGACAAGCCTTAAGGCTTTGTGCCTTAACACAAGGAACATTCGCAATAAAGTGGATGAATTGCCCATGCAAATAGATGTAAACAGGTATGATATAGTCGGGATTATGGAGACATGGCTGCAGGGTGATCAGGGATGGGACCTGGACATCCAGGGGTATTCAGTATTTAGGAAGGACAGACAAAAAGGAAAAGGCGGTGGAGTTGCATTGCTGGTTAAAGGGGAAATTAACGCAATAGTGAGGAAAGATATTAGTTCTGATGATGTGGGATCTGTATGGGTAGAGCTGAGAAACACTAAGGGGCAAAAAAACATTAGTGGGGGTTGAATATAGACCCCTAAACTGTAGTGGCGATGTTGGGAATGGCATTAAACAGGAAATTAGAGATGCATACAATAAATCTGTAATTATGTGTGACTTTAATCTGCATATAGATTGGGCAAATCAAATTAGTAACAATACCCTAGAGAAGGAATTCCTGGAGTGTATACAGGATGGTTTTCTGGACCAATACGTTGAGGAACCAATTAAAGAACAGGCCATCCTAGACTGGGTATTGTGTAATGAGGAAGGAATAATTGGCAATCTAGTTGTGTGAGGCCCCTTGGGGATGAGTGACCATAATAGGAGAGAATTGTTCATTAAGATGGAGAGTGATGTAGTTGATTCTGAGAATCTTAATAAAGGAGACTATGATGGTATGAGGTGCGAGTTGCCAAGATGGATTGGGAAATGTTACTTAAAGGGATGACGGTGGATAGGCAATGGCAAGCATTCAAAGGGCGCATGGGTGAAATATGCAATTGTTTATTCCCGTCTGGCGCAAAAGTAAAACAGGAAAGGTGGCCAAACCATGGCTTACAAGGGAAATTAGAGATAGTATTAGATCCAAGGAAGAGGGATACAAATTGTCCAGAAAAAACAACAGGCCTGAGGATTGGGAGCAGTTTAGAAATCAGCAAAGGAGGACCAAGGGATTGATTAAGAAGGGGAAAATAGAGTACGAGAGTAAGCTTGTGGGGAACATTAAAAACTGACTGTAAAAGTTTCTATAGGTATGTGAAGAGAGATTGGTGAAGTCACTATTCACTGAAGGTAAGCATGTAGGTGCAGCAGGTGGTAAAGAAGGCAAATGGTATGTTGGCCTTCATAGTGAGAGGATTCGAGTACAGGAGCAGGGATGTCTTGCTGCAATTATACAGGGCCTTGGTGAGACCACACCTGGAATATTGTGTGAAGTTTGGTCTCCATATCTGAGGAAGGATGTTCTTGCTATAGAGGGAGTGCAGTGAAGGTTTACCTGACTGATTCCTGGGATGGCGGGACTGACATATGAGGAGAGATTGAGTTGGTTAGGGTTATATTCGCTGGAGTTCAGAAGAATGAGGGGGGAATCTCATAGAAACCTATAAAATTCTAACAGGACTAGACAGGGTAGATGCAGGAAGGATGTTCCCGTTGGTGGGGGAGTCCAGAACCAGGGGTCACAGTCTGAGGATGTGGGGTAGACTGAGATGAGGAGAAATTTCTTCACCCAGAAAGTGGTGAGCCTGTGGAATTCGCTACCACAGAAAGTAGTTGAGGCCAAAACATTGTATGTTTTCAAGAAGGAGTTAGATACAGCTCTTGGGGCGAAAGGGATCAAAGGATTTGGGGAGAAAGCGGGAGCAGGCTATTGAGTTGGATGATCAGCGATGATCATGATGAATGGCGGAGCAGGCTTAACAGGCTAAATGGCCTACTCCTGCTCCTATTCTCTATGTTTTTATGTTTCTATTTCTCAAAAAGCATTTTTCTCTGAGTATAAGTGATAAAAACACTGAACTGATTGAGGTAGTTAAAGGGATTTGATAAGGTAGATAAGATAAGAAGAAATAATTTCCTCTGGTATGGATTCAAAAGCAAAGGGACAGAATCTTAAAATTTGAGCCAAGCCATTCATGAGTGAAACCCAGCAAGGAATTTTTCACACAAATGGTGGTGGAAATCTGGAACTCTCTCTCCTTAAAGGCCCTGGATGATGGGTTAATTGAAGTTTCCAAGACTTAGATTTTGTTAGGCCAGGGTATCAAAGGAAATGGAGCAAAGGTCAGAAACTGGAATTGAGGTGTAGGCCAGTCATCATCTAATTGATGACTGGCCTGTGGGGCTGAATGGGCTACTTACATTCTTATGTTCCATATGTAAAGTATCACACTCAGTGCCTCAAATTAATAATCCATACTAAGCTTTTCCAAATGGTTTAAATAGAACCTGTTCAATAAAATGTGTGGCCCGGTAAGAAAATCCACCAACCAACAAACAACATGAACCACAAAATCAATCAAATCTACTAATCAGGAGCCTGTAACAACTACAAAACTAACCAATCAAGTGCCAGCAAAGTGCATGTTTTGAGCTAGCATTATGTACCTAAATGAAGATGCTCAACTAGGTAGCCAACTCCAACCTCCTAAATATACCAGAAATATTCCATAGATCTTGTGCTGGTGGACCACAGGCCCCAAAATTCAGCTGACAATGGCTCACAACACTTTCTGAAATGTCTTAATACATTCCTGAAAAATTGGAATGAGCCTTCAGCATCACCTTTTGAGTATTGTTCCACAGGCTAGTGCATTTTTTAAACACCTGATCTCATTTCTTGCTATTGGTATATAGATGGGTAGACCATAGTTTTACCTGGTCCCATTATCATAATTTATCCACTTGTATGATGTGGATCCCTTTAAATATTTTCAACTATGCTGCTGATCAATTAGTCTCCGAATCAATCAAAGTTATGTTTCTGGAACGTTGCTTGTGTTGTTCACATGGGGGCCAAAGGACAAATCTCAAAGACAATTAAAAGACAATCTCAAAGCCTCAATGAAGATCTGCTTGATTAACATCAACATATGGGAAGCAGATGCCCAATAGTGAGCAAAATGACAATCCATCATCAAACCAGTGTCAGGACCTTCAACCAAAAAGAGCAGCCACTAAAAGAGAAAGGTGAGAGCGGTGGAGAGGGCAGCTGCTCAAGCCAACAATCCACCACCAGCTTTACCAGCCGACAACTGATGTTCTTACTGTTGCAGAGTCTGTGAGGCTATTATAAGGCCCAAGGCACATCTGTTAGCCCACAGCCAGCACTGACGCCTCACTTAAACTGAGCCAGCTGCAAGGAAGAATCATTCTCGGCACAAGGGATTGTTGATGATGATGCGTGGGGATGAGTTCTGACAACAGCGTTTGTGCTGTTCTTGGCAGGGGCGTAGGAGACAGGACATGACATTAAAGAAAAACAAGGTGCTCAAAAAACTGGGAGAAGCAGGTAACACTAGAGTAAGAAAAAGACAGTTATGTGAATGCACGGAATGTGGTAAATAAGTGAGCTGTAGGCGCAGATAGCCAAGTGACTCTAACAGAAACCTGGCTCACAAAAAGTGGGATTGGCATTAAATATTTCAGGGGCAGGACTTTTAGTCCGGCGGGTGCGCATAATCGGAGGGCCCTGGAGTGGCGGGAGAATGGGTCCCCGATCACGATCGGCCCCCCCGACCGCAATTTCACTGGCTGAGCAATTAACGGCTAGCCAGCGTATAACACGCACTGAAAGGCTGAGCGCTGCCGGCCGGGGGAGGGAGGAGGGTGAGCGCTGAAGTCACCGCGGGTGTGGGGCAGCGCGCAATGAAAGCCCCCTGAAGGCAGAGAGCTGCCTCAGGTAACTGAAGAATTTAAAAGCAATAAAACAGATTTTCAAATCCAGAAAAAATGCCCATGCACCAGGATCAGTCACCTGAACATATACAAGATGAAAATTCCTTCTGTATATTTTTTTAAATTTAATAATTGTGGATCAGGCTTCCTGAAAAATACAAAGGCCGCCTGGCCGATTCGCCCCGCCCTCCAACCATAACTTTGTGCAGGCGATGAAAAATCTCGATTAGTTACAACTTTGATGGCCTTAATAGGCCTCCTAATTGTCAGCGGGTGCGCTTCCCACTTTTGCACGCGCCCACTGACCGAAATATCGCGCGAGTGCATGATGAAGTTCAGGCGCTCACCCGACGTCATCACGCACTATTTCATGCCTGAGTGGATCGGGGCGGGGCCCCCCGCAGGCTGAGCGAAAAATTCTACCCCAGGAGACAAGTGTTCAGGAAAGATAGGGAAGGAAAGAAAGGAGGAGGGGTAGAATATTAATTAAGGAGAATATTACAGTTTTAGAGAGAAAGGATGTCCTAGAGGAGTCAAGGGCAGAATCTATTTGGTTAGAGCTAAGAAACAATAGAGATACCATTATGTTACTCAGTCTATTCTCCAGGCCAGCAGCTAGTGGGAAAGATATAGACAAACACATTTGCAAGGAAATGATATATGAACTATAGAGTTGTTGTAATGGGGACCTTTAATTATCCTAATATAGGCTGGGATGGTAATAATATAAAGGGCGGAGGCGGGGTGGGGCAGCGAAGAGTTTCTGAAATGTATTCATGAAAATTTTCTACATCAGTATGGTTCCAGTCCAACAAGGAAGGAGGCATTGCTGGATCTGGTTTTGGGGAATGAGGTGAGCCAATTGGACCAAGTGTCAGTAGGGCGACACTTAGGGGACCTTGATCATTATATCATAAGGTTTAGGTTGGCTATGGAAAAGGACAAGGAGCAATCCAGAGTAAATAATGAGGGACTGCTTCAATGCGGTAAGAACACAGTTAATAAGGTATATGAGATCCTGGGCTTTATAAACAGAGGCATATAGTGCAGTTCATGTCGAAATGCAGCAAGACTTGGACAACATCCAGGCTTGGGCTGACATGTAGCAAATTACATTCGCACCAAGTGCCAGGCAATGACGATCTCCGACAAGAGAGAATCTAACTATCACCCCTTGACATTCAATGGTTTTACCACTGCTGGATCCCCTACATCCTGGAGGTTACCATTGACCAGAAACTGAACTGGATCAGCCATGTAAATACTGTGGCTACAAGAGCAAGTCAGATGCTAGGAATCCTGCAGCGAGTAACTCACCTCCTGACTCCCCAAAGCCTGTCCACCATCTACAAGGCACAAGTCAGGAGTGTGATGGAATACTCTCCACTTGCCTGGATGAGTGCAGTTCCAACAGCACTCAAGAAGCTTGACAAAGCAGCCTGCTTGATTAGCACCCAATCCACAAATATTCATTCCCTCCACCACCAACACATATTAGCAGCAGTGTGTGCCATCTACAAGATGCACTGCAGAAATCACAGAGGCTTCTTAAACAGCACCTTCCAAACCCAAAACCATTACCATCTAGAAGGACAAAGGCAGCAGATGCATGGGAACACAACCATTTTAAAGTTCCCCTTTAAGCCACTCAGCATCCTGACTTGGAAATATATCACTGTTCCTTCACTGTCACTGGGCGAAAATCCTGGAACTCCCTCCCTAACAGCACTGTGGGTGTACCTACACCACAGGGACTGCAGTGGTTCAAGAAAACAGCTCATCACCACCTTCTCAAGAGCAATTAGGGATGGGCAATAAATTCTGGCTTAGCCAGCGAAGTCCACGTCCCTTGGAGGAAAAGAAAAGCAAGGTAGTTTTGGTAAGAAACAGTGGCTCGGCCTCAATTGGGGTATTGTGTCTAATTCTAGGCACCACACATTAGGACGGATGTGCAAGTATTAGAGAAAGTGCAAAAAAGATTTACAAGAATGGTTCATGCGATGAAGGACTTCAGTTATGAGGATTGATTTGAATAGCTGGGGTTGTTCTCCTTAAGGAGGAGATGGTTATGAGAAGATTTTGTAGAGTTGTTCAAAATCATGTGAAATCAAGACAGAGTAGATAGGGAGAAACTGTTCCTGTTGCAGAAGTGTACAAGATTATGATAGGTTTGGATAATGCAGACAAGGAAAAACTGTTCCCATTAACTGATAGTAAGAGGACTGGGAGATACAAATTTATGGTTTCAGGCAAAACATGCAAGAGGAATGTGAGGAGGAGCCTTTTTATGCAGCGAGTGCCAAAACCTGCTGCCCACAATGTTGGTAGAAGTAGAAACAATAAATGATTTTGAAAGGAAATTGGATGGTCACTTGAAGGAAATAAGAGTGCAGGGCTAGGGCGGGAGATTGGGACTGATTGGATTGCTCCACAAAGAGCTAGCGTGCATTTGATGGGCTAATTGGGCTCCTTCTGTGCTGTAAATAACTCTATGGGTGGAGTTGCCCCAGACTGGCTCTAATTGCGGTCACAAGTGGGTAAAACGATTTTACCTGCCGGCGGCAACATTGGCTTTTCACATCATATCGTCCCAAACCTGCAGCATTGATTATGCATTCCCCGGAAACACCATTTCCGTGGCGGGCGGCTCTCATTCGCCCGGCATGCTATCGCCTCGCCGCTTCATCCCGCTGGGTGCCATATTTAAAGTCCAGTCGCGCGCACACCTCTTAGTGCTTCCAGCACATGACTGCTGCAAAGAAGACATGGCCCTGAAAGGCAAAAAGACTGCAGCTCAATGACGCACTCCCCAAGCGTCTTTTGGACGCAGTGGAGGCTCGCTGTGAAGTCCTTTTCCCCTGCTCTGACCACAGGATGGGCAGCAACCTCACTAATCCAGCTTGGGAGACGGTGGCAGTGGTGGTCAGCACCAACGTCCTTCAAAAGACGACAGCCACCCAGTGCCGCAAGAGGATGAATGATCTCCTCCGTTCCGCCAGGGTAAGTCACTCTTTTCATCACTCTCAACTCACACACTCACAAACTCAGCACACACCAATAGGGCCCTCACTCACTGCTGTTTCAAGGAACATCACCGTTCACTCACACACACATTAATCGTCCTCATCCAATCCATGGGACCATTCACCACCCACACATGCCAGGCATACTTATCATCTGGCCCGGTAGGTGTCCTGCTTGCAATTTCTCCGTCTCTATTCGTGCAGGACAAGCTGACACACAACAAGAGGTAGAGGTCGCAGACTGGTGGAGGAATTTCTGAAATCAAAGTCCTCACAGGCTTTGAAAACAGAGCCATCCGGCTGGCCGTCGATGACCTGGACCATTGCTGTGCTGACGGTGAGGTCAGTGCTGTTCTACCAAGTGAGAATCCAGCAGTGCAACGTTCATCAGACAACCATGCTGTGAGTGATGTGTCCTGTTTTGCAGGCCTCTGCCATGTACTAATTATCTCCCCTTGCTTTTGCAGGCACATCTGGGAAACAGCCAACAGAGTCCACGACCCAGGGCCTCCAAACAAGCCCTGAATAAACCTCCGAAGAGGAATCTGAAAGCACCGTCCTTGAAGTCCCATCATAGTGCTCACCCACACCCTCCACCAGTGCAGAGACACACACCTCAGTGGGACCCAGCTTTAGAATAACCTTGGGATCACAATCTGGTGAGTACAGGGACTTTCCAGGTGTCTGGCACTCAGAGGGCTGTTTGAAGCCAGAAATCTGCTGAGACTGGATATAGTCATGTCACAGTTGTTGGAGGTGCAAAGGCAAGCTTGGGAACATCAGGAAGGGATGTTCACTGCACTCTACAGGCTGCAAGGCATGATGGAGGAGTCTGTCCGCCTTCAGGCAGATGTGATAGCACCGTCATGCCAATGCACCGAGGTTAACACTGGTAGGATGGCAGCCACCATGGAGACCTTGGCGCAGGATGTCGCTCCTGCACTGGTGCGCAGGCTGAACTCCATTGTTGATGCCATTGTCGGTCTCCAGCAGTGTGTACTTGAGAGGAGTGTGGGGCAACTCAATCTCATTCCAGCTACCCCTTCTCCTCAAGGAGTCACCCATAGGGAGGAGGATCAGCAGGTGCACACCCCAAAGCCATCCACCCAGGTGACTGCGGGAGTGTCCAGCACATCCGAATCCCCTCTTACTGTGACCTCAGCAGCTCCAGCCCCACAGGTCGATGAGGGTTCCACTGCCACACAGCAGGTTCCAAAAAGCAGGCCGGGGCCTTCCAGGTCTTGGCCTTCCAGAGGATGCCAGTCAAGGTCATAAGAGTTAGGGCGTAGCAGTCAGCAGGCTGCCTGCACCTCTGCTGTGGATGTCCAGGGAGCACCAGATTTAGGAAGGTTAAGAAGATGTGGTTGCACAGCCTGGGCACAGGTGTTAATCACTTGTATATAATGTTCACTATTGTCAATAAACTCCCAAGAATGTCTCCCTGCTTATGGCTCCTTGTTCTGATGAGCAGTGTTCATGTCACTCAGATGTGAAACCTTTCTGCACACAGTAAAGGCAGGTGTCTCAGTTCAGGGCCTCTTCCAACAACTTTCTCAGAAGGAAAAAACAGTTTGGACCAGTTCTCTTATTTCCCAGTTTTTACTATTTTTCATTCTGGGCTGCGCAACATTCAGACCAAAGTGATGGTACGGCCTCACACTCCCTGGACACATTACTGATGCCTGCACCTCGGCACTGTTTGTCATTGCTGCCAAAATGTAGTGGGCAGACGCCACAGAGTCTGTCATTCTCTCTGTGTGCTCTCAGAACTTTGAAGGAGGGGTTGGCCCCCATCTCTTCAGCATCTGTGACCAGTGACGCTGTGCTCCTGAAGGGCTCAGGTGCATGAAGGTGGACAAAGCATCAGATGCTTCTAAAGTTTCATGGCTGTTTTTCCATGAGATGACCCTGATCACAGAGCGCACGCGAGCTGCACTCAGCTAGACAGGAGTCAGACATTCTCAGAGACTATGTGAAGATTTATAGAGTTTCCTACTGCATGGTGTCATCATCCTGCTGCAATTGAGTGACTATTAGGACCCTCCGCTGCGCCTCCATGACAGGAGCATTATCACAAAGGATATGTGTGCTGCCATAAGCCAGGCTGGAGCCAAACGTTCATAGGTGCAATGTGAGGATCTGTGGCGTCTCCTCACTGCATGTCGTCATCACCCTCCACAGGTCCAGCAGCTATGAAGGCCTCCCGAGCGCGCCTGCCTCATCTGGCCTCATCGCCATCATCGTCGCATTCGGAGACCTCTTCACCCTCATCCCCGTTGGCATCCCCCTCATCTAAGGAGACCTCCAGCTTCTCCATCACCTCCTCAACCATCTCCTCTCCCCGTTGCAGCATGAGTATGTGTACCCACCTCCAAGTTCCCCTCAAAGTTGTAAAGGGTGCAACAGACAGGCCAGTCCAGGCACCAGAACCTCTTTTTCAGCATTCCGCTCATTTGCTCCACCAAGTTGCGAGTTGCAGCATGAGCCTCATTATTCTGTCGCTCTGCTGCAGTCTGAGGCCACTGCACGGGTGTCATCACGTCCTCTGCGGGTAACCCTTGTCCCCGAGGAGCCAGCCTTACAGTTTCTATCGACCCAGGAAGATGCTGGGATCTGTGACCGACTGAGAAAGTAGAATTCCAGGACATTCCCTGGAAACCATGCACAGACCTATAGCATACGTTTCTGGTGGTGGAATACCAACTGCACATTCAGCAAAGGGAATCCCTTGCTGTTGACATAGTTGACTGTATGTTACAACAGAGATCTGAACACCATGTGAATGCAGTCAATGGCATCCTGCACCTATGGGAAACCCAAGATCTGGGAAAGTCCAATCGCTCTTGCATCCTGGCTGTCCCGCTCTCAGGTGAAGTGCACAAAGTTCTGTGCCCTCGCAAAGATGGCATCCGTCATCTCATGGATGCATTTGTGGGTGGAGGCTTGTGATATCCCACAGGGGTCACCTATGGAGCCCTGAAAGGAGTCACTGGCATAGAAATTTAGTGCCGTAGTCACTTTCATGGCCTATGGCAATGGATGCCCTCCATCCCCCATGGCGCCAAATCCTGCAGTAACTGGCAGACGTGACCAACCAATTCTCTAGACATGCGCAGTCTTCAGTGACACTGGTTCTTGGTCATCTGCAGGAATGAAAAGCAGCATCTATAGACCTTGGGTGTCACTAGGCGCCAACCAGCAATGGCTCGCTGTGGCTCTTTGGCGGCGTGTGCGGGAGCTCCAAAGAGCTTTCTTCCAAAGGGTGCTGCTCCTCCCTCTATGCAGCCACAAACCTCAGTCACTCGTTTTCCATCATCTTTGCTCTCTGTACGCCATGAGGCACACAGCTTGTTCACCAGACTCCATGCTCCTGATGTACTCCTCCTGCAGGATGAAAGGGAGAGATGTATGGGTTAGCATGGGTGTAGTAAGAATCTGACTTGGTTAAGTCTGAAGGCCCCTTACCGCATCCCGGAGATTGCTGGCCACCACTTGGATGGCCAAAGATTAAAGCGTTGAATGGCTGTCCGAAACAACATCCACCTCCGCCCCACTCCACCCAACTGATTGGCAGCAGATTTGCCCATTGGACTGCATGCTGTGCCCTCAGCTCAGGCACAGGCATTTTCCTAACTTGGGCTGCAAGGCTGCCCTGTTAACTTGAAAACTGGGGGAGACTGGTCCAAACTGGGATGATGACATTGCAAGGAGCTGTGAGCACCTCCACCAGTGACTGCATCAAGGCCATCTTTAGCAAGGAGATTGTACAATGTGCCCAGTTGTCCAAATGTTCTGCAGTCCACTCATTACTTTTCAGCCTGTGCCCAAGGGTTGAAAAGCTTTGGAGCACTTGGTGGCACTTTGATGCCTCTGAGTTGCTTGAGTGGGCAGATAAGCTAGAGGCCCGACTCCATTCATATCAACGTGGCTGCACCTGAACTGTCTCAGCTGCAGAGTGATGGTCACTTTATACAGGTTTCCCTAATGCGTGGCCACTTCCCTCGCCCACCCACCCCACACCCACATGCTTGTGCACTACCTTCAACCTTAGGGCAACCTTTGCCCTGCCCCCAAGTTGCCTCAACCGCCAGGCAGCCTTTGCCCACCGCTCCCCCCAAGTGCCTCAACCTTAACTTGGGCGAGTGCTCCACCATGTCACTTTGTATCCACCTCCAAGTTCCCCTCAAAGTGCAGCCCACCAAGACCACGCCTTTTAAATGCTGTTGTGAAGCACGTGCAATCACAGATGATCCAGCAAGAGGTGGGGGGGGGGGGGTGGTGTTGGGGGGAGTGGGGAGAGGGTGTGGGTGGAATGAGTCTGGCGGTTTGGGCTTATAATGATATGCTGGTGTATTACAATGAGGTTCCCGATGTCCAACGGCAGGGAACACAGATCGCCATCAGTGGGCGGAGTGGACGATCGCAAACTGGTTTCACAATGTTGCGAAACTGATTTTTGGCTTTCTTGCCATATTGTCCGCCCACGCCGCCGAACACTCCTGGCGCCAGTGGGCATGGACGATTCTGCCCTATGGCTTTATAATTGGTGGAAAGGATGTGAACCAGAGGACAAAGCTTTAAGGTGAACGATAAAAGAAGCAAAGGTGGCATGAGGAGAAACTTTTATTTTACGCAGCGAGTGGCTAGGACCTGGAATGCACTGCCTGGGAATGTGCTGGAGGCAGATTCAATCATAGCTTTCAAAAGGCTATTGGATAATTATCTGAAGATTTTTTTAAAAATTGCAGGGCAATGGGGAAAAGGCAGGGGAGTGGGACTGGCCGAGATGCTCCTGCAGAGAGCTGGCAATAAACACAAAGTGCTGAATGGCCTCCTGCTCTGCTATAGCCATTCTATGATTCTTAGGGTGTTTCTTTAGCTCTTGCACAAGAGTCTGATGGATGGCCAAGCGAGCTCTTGTGCGAAGCCCCCTTACTTTTAAATGTTCATGGGATGCAGGCGTGCAGGCAAGGCCAGCATTTATTGCCCATCCCTAATTTATCTTGAGAAAGTGGTGACGAGCCGCCTTCTTGAACTGCTGCTGTCTATGTGGTATGGGTACAAGCACAATGCTATTAAGGAGAGAGTTCCAGGACTATGAGCCTGAGACAGTGAAGGAATAATAACATTGTTCCAATTTAAGATGGTCTTTGACTTGGAGGAAAGCTTGCAGGTGGAGCAGTTCCCACATTTCTGCTGCACTTGTTTTCCTAGATGGTAGGGTCCAAGTGTTTGGAAGGTGGTGCCGAAGGAGTCTTCGTGAGTTGCTGTGGTGCTCCTTGTAGATGGTACACACGACTGTCAGAGTGCATGGTGGTGGATGGAGTGAATGTTTGTAGTGATGGATGGGGTACTGACCAAGGGGGTTGCTTTGTCCTGGATGGTGTCAAGCTTCTTAAGTGGTGTTGGAGTTTAACATAGGAAAGTGTGAGGTCATACCTTTAGGGAAGTCAAACAGTTACAGGGATTACACAATAAATAGGAATATACTAAGAGGGATTTAGCATTACTATGGAAAAGGACAGAGATAAGGCAGGAGTAAAAGTCTTGAACTGGGGGAAGGCAAATTTTGCATAAATGAGAAGGACTTGGCTGAGGTGGACTGGATAAGCACTGCTGGAGGATAAAACAGTGGAAAACCAGTGGGAAGCACTAAAAAACGAGATCCAAATTGTACAAAGTAGACATGTCCCCTACAAAAATAAGAGTGGGACTGCTAAATCTAGGCCTCCCTGGTTTTCTAGAGGAATACAGGGGAAGATCAAACCGAAAAGGAAAGTGTACGATAGGCACAAAGAGCTAGGCACTGCAGATAGCCTAGACGAATATAGGAAGTGCAGGGACGAAGTAAAAAAGGAAATAAGGAAACCAAAGAGAGGGCATGAAAAAAGATTAGCAAGTAAAGTTAAAGATAACCCAAAGATGTTTTACCGATACATTAATGCTAAAAGGTTAGTTAAGGAAAAAGTGGGACCTATCAGAGATGAAGATGGAAACTTGTGTGTAGATGCAGAGGCTGTGGGAAGGGTTTTGAATGAATATTTTGTCTCCGTGTTTACAAAGGAAAGGGAGGATGTAGATATAGTAGTCCAGGAGGAACACTGCGAGATATTGGATGGGATAGTCATAAAGAGAGAGGAAGTACTCGAAGGGTTGAAATCCTTGAAAGCTGAAAAGTCACCAGGGCCAGATAGATTGTTTCTGAGGCTGCTGAAGGGAGTCAGGGGGGAGATAACAGATGCTCTGAGGATTATTTTCCAATCTTCACTAGATACAGGGGAGGTGCCGGAGGACTAGAGAAATGAAAACGTAGTTCTATTGTTTAAAAAGGGATCAAAGGAAATGCCAAACACTTATAGGCCAGTTAATCTTACATCGGTGGCGAGCAAATTAGTAGAATCAAACCTGAGAGATAGGATTAACTGTCATGTGGAAAGGCATGGACTAGTCAGGGATGGTCAGCATGGATTTGTAAAAGGAAGGTCTTGCCTCACAAATTTGATTGAATTCTTTGAGGAAGTGACAAGAAGGGTTGATGAAGGTAGTGCAGTGGATGTTGTGTACATGGATTTTAGCAAGGCATTTGACAAGGTCCCACATGGCAGATTGGTCAGGAAAGTAAAAGCCCATGGGATTCAGGGTAATGTGGCAAACTGGATAAAAGGTTGGCTTTGTAACAGGAAACAAAGGGTAATCGTCGATGGATGCCCTTGCGAATGGAAAGTTGTCTCAAGTGGTGTTCCACAGGGCTCGGTGTTGGGACCCTCGCTGTTTGTGCTATATATTAACGATTTGGACGTGAATGTGGGGGGCACGATTGGGAAATTTGCAGATGACACAAAGATTGGCCGAGTAGTGGATAGTGTAGAGGATAACCATAATCTCCAAAACGATATAGATGGGTTGGTGGAGTGGGCGGTAAAGTGGCAGATGGATTTTAACATAGAGAAGTGTGAGGTCATACATTTAGGGAGGACAAACAGTTACAGAGATTACAAAATAAATAGGAATATACTAAGAGGGGTAGATGAAGTAAGAGATCTTGGTGTACAAGTACACAGGTCCCTGAAGGCAGCAGTTCAGCAGTTCAAGTAGACAAGGTTGTAACGAAGGTATATGGAATGCTCTCCTTCATTGGCAGAGGTATAGAATATAAAAGTAAGGAGATAATGTTGGAATTGTATAAAACATTGGTGAGGCCACAACTGGAGTATTGTATGCAGTTCTGGTCACCACATTACAGGAAGGACGTAATAGCTTTGGAGAGAGTGCAGAGGAGGTTTACAAGAATGTTGCCAGGGTTAGAAAAGTGTAGCTACGAGGAGAGATTGGATAGGTTGGGGTTATTTTCCTTAGAGCAAAGAAGGCTGAGAGGTGACTTGATTCAGATGTACAAAATTATGAGGGAAATAGATAGAGTGGGCAGGATAAAATTGTTTCCCTTGGTGGAGAATTCTAGAACCAGGGGACATAGATTCAAGATAAGTGGCAGAAGGTGTAGGGGGGACACGAGGAAGAACTTTTTTATGCAGAGGGTAGTGCGTGTCTAGAATTCGCTGCCCAAGCTGGTGGTAGAGGCAGAAACTCTAAACTCTTTTAAAAACTACCTGGATCTGCACCTTAAGTGCTGTAAACTGCAGGGCTATGGGCCGGGTGCAGGAAGGTGGGATTAGAAAGGGCACCTGGGTGTCCTCGGGCTGGCATGGACAAGATGGGCCGAATGGTCTCCTTCTGTGCTGTAACTTTTCTGTGGTTCCATGGTTCTATGGTTCTATGGTTCATCCATGCAAGTGGGAAGTATTCCGGCATACTCCTGACTTGTACCTTGTAGATAGCTAATAGGTTTTGGGGGAGTCAAGTGGTGAGTTACTCAACACAGAATTCCCAGTCTTTGACCTTGGTCCTGTCACTGAGTATTTATATGGCTGGTTCAGTTCAGTTTCTAGTCAATGGCAACCCCCAGGCTGTTGATAGCGGGGAATTCAGCCGTGGAAACGTCACCGAACGACAAGGGGAGATTCTTAAATAATGTCTTGTTGGATTATGGCGATTGCCTGACACTTTTGTGGCATGATTGCTATTTGCCACTTATCAGCTCAAGCCTGAATGTTGTCCAGGTCTTGCTGCAAAAGGACACGGAGTGCTTCAGTATCTGAAGAGTTGAAAATGGTGCTGAACGTTCTGCAATCATCAGTGACCATCCCCATTTCTGACCTTGTAATGGAGGGAAGATCACTGTGGAAGCAGCTTAAGATGGTTTGGCCTAGGATACTACCAGCTACCATTTTATAAAATGGTATTATAATGATGTAAACTGAAAACAGTAGGGGTTCACTCCTGAAGTGGAAGAAATGATTTTCAGCCTTTTCACTAGCTGCAATCCTTTTCTGATCCTTCCAGGAGGACAAATTCCTTGATCTCTACTATTAATCGCTGCTCAAAAAATTGCCCCTAAGAGTATAGCTTTCTCCCTTAACTACTGAAGTACTGTTGCAACTCACTGGATCTGACTTAAAGATGAGCTCTAAGATTCAAATATTTTTTTCTAAGTATACACAGAGCGCCCTTCATGTAAGCAGTAACTTACTCTGAACATTTCATTCACACAGTGAAAAGCAAGTTTCAAAGTGGAGGTTTTCCATTTACTGTGAACAGCCATCGATCACAGGCCAGAGATCATTAGCAGCTTGTTTTCATTGGATAGGATGCCAGCTTATTGCTAGATTAAATATCATGGATATTTTAAGTTCTATGTGTTTGATTTTTCAAAAAACCTCTAACAGTATGCAAGATTGTACATATCTTCAATTCAGTATGTTTGTCCTTTTTTTCCAATTCTCTTCTTTTCTCTCTTTCTAGCCCTCCCATCTATTCCCACTATCCTGAAAGTGGTAATACTTTCTAAGGCATTCTTGGACCAGATGCTGTGCGCCTCTCTGCAGCTCATACAAGATTGAGTCCTGATAGTGAGCATAAGCCAATTATTCAACCATGAGCAAAGTCAAATCTTGTTCTCTTCTCATTTGATATTCACAAACGCTCAAATTTCTGGCAGAGTTAGCTATCAAGAACAGGAAGCCATTTTTTCTTTTATTCTTCCCATCTCAGTGGGTTTTGAGATCAGTTGTTATATCGTCATTGCCAGCAGGCCTTAGATCAATTAACTCAACATCAAATGGGATCAAACATGAGACTATCTTGTTATGTATATCCACAACATCACAGCTGGTGGTTTATTTATCCATTAAGTCACCAGGGAGATACTGTAAGTACCTGTTCTTATAAAATCACTAGTCCATAAACATTCACTCCCTCCACCACTTACCAAGGTTCCTTAGACAGCAGCTTCCAGGTACCATCTAGAAAGGCAGCAAATAGATGGGAACTCCATCGCCTGGAAGTTCCCTTCCAAGGCACTCACCATCCTGACTTGGAAATATATCGCCATTCCATCACTGTTGCTGGGTCAAAATCCTGGAACTCCCTCCCTAACTGCACTGTGGGTGTACCTACAACACATGAACTGGAACGGCTCAAGAAGGCAGCTCACCAAAACCTTCTCAAGGGCAATTAGGGATGGACAATAATTGCTGGCCTAGCCAATGTTGCCCACGTCCCGAAAAGGAATAAAAAAAAGCACTTCCAACATACATTTCTCTTGTGAGATTCATTAAAATCAGCATACAGCATCATAATCAGCAGATTCCTGGCTCCCTATCCGAAGCAGATAATGGCTACTTTCCTCAGTTAAAAAATATTTGCTTTGAAACTGCAAGACGGCTAACCTATTTATGTGTGTTACATATGGAAAAGACAAGTGGTAAAAGGCCAATTAGTCTGTCCCATTCAGTTAGAATACAACCAAATAAGAAGACAGTGTTTTCCATTCACCTGAGGCCATTTCAGAGGTTAAAAAAAAACAGATGAAAAGAAAAAGCTCAGGCAATTCAGGAAAAATTAATTCTGGGAAATTCCTCTCCAATCTCGAAAGGGGATCAACGATGAGCTTCAGCAGGCAACCGTGACTCAAAATTCCGTCTAGTTTTTATGCATGGTAATTTTGTAGAATGACCACTAACACTTTAATTTGCAGCAGGTTCAGGAATATTTACAGCTAAATGGCTCGTCAGTTTGTTTGATTTCAGCTCAAGCATTAGACCAGCTACGCGATTTAGACACATGGGGCAGGATTTTATGTCCCATGGGCGGCCACACACGTCCGGTCCGATCTGGCATAAAATCACGCGTGATGACATCGGGCGAGTTTCCAGATGTCATCGCGTACTCTTGCGATCTTCCCTTCGGCGGGCGCACACAAGAGTCAGCAGCGTGCCCGCCGACAATTAAGAGGCCTATTAAGGTCCTTAAGCAAGTAATTAAGTAGTTTTTTTGCTGCCCATCCAACCTTATGGAAGGCTGGCGAGCAAATTGGCCAAGCGGCCTTTGGATTTTTTAGGAAACCTCATCCACGGGCGGGATGAGGTTTCCAACAGTAACTTATAAAAAAATTAAAAATTTTAAACATCATTTTTAATATGTCCCTGTTCATGTAACTGAGCCACATATGGGGACATGTTTCTCTTGTTTTTAAGATCTTTATTTTTGATTGTAAAATTCTTCAGCTCCCTGAGGCAGCTCTGTGCCTTTAGGGAGCTTTCAGTGCGTGCTCCCCCGCGCATGCGCAGACTTTAGCGCTCGCCCTCCTCCCGCCCCCATCCCGGCAGTGCTGAGGGTCTCATCACGCGTTTTGCGCTGGCTGGCTGTTAATTGGAGCTTTACTCAGCCCGCCCGCCATGCCCGCCCAACGAAAGGAAAATCCTGCCCATGGAATAGCGCCATAACTCTAACACTGATCCTGTACTACCAAATAATCAATAATAAAATCTTTTAAACACATTTATTGATGCCATAAGTGCTTTACTGGTGTTAAATGGCTAATAAATAGTCAAATGGAGACCTAAGTATTCAATATGGTGGATGTTATGTGTGTCTGTGTGTGTCTGTCTGTTTGCACATTCTGCGCCAGAAAAGCACCATCTGCCTCACTGGTAATAGGCTGATGTGTAAGCTTCCAAGGGTCACTCCTGAAGTAAGTATTGGGTCTTCTGTATGTTCAAATAGGGCTAACATCTGCTTCAGGAGCCGAAATTTACAAAACTGGCTGGCCCTGAACATAGCCATCTCAAGTCCTGATCCATTCAGGCTTAGGTGCCCATACCCCACATGGAAACAATTCTGATACTTGGGTATTGAGAAATGACATTATATTCTACGCTGTATTCATAGGCACCACATATCAGTGATGAAACGCTTACTTTAAAACGCATAATGAATTAATAGCAGTGCACAAAATTTAATAGAAGTTGAAGAATTACATAATTACGTACCCAGTTATTTTGAACAAATTAATTATATAGCACCTTTTATGTTCTCAAGGCATCTTTAAATGCTCAACAAAATACTCTTGAAATGTAGGGCCCGCATTTTCGACACGATGGAGAGGTGAAAATCCTGGAAACAGCCGAAATTCCGAAGTCCCGCCCCAAGCCTGGCATTTCCCGCCTTCGCAGGAGCGGGACTGGAGTTGGGCTAGGATTCACGCATGCGCGATTTGCTGAGGCAACTAGCCATTTAAATCACCAGCTTCCTCCACTGAAGTGGGATTTTGGAAAAACAAGAGCGGAATCTGGAGTGTGCAGATTAAAACAGGTAAGAGGGGTACTGAATTTAGCGGATTCTTATGGGAGCCAGGGTACCCTTGGGAGAGGTAAGGTAACCCTTTGGATAGGATTCTGGCGCACCTTTAGGAGAGATAAGCCACCCTTTTGGGAGAGGTAAGGCATCCTTTGGAAGAGTTAAAAGTGAACATAATTATGCGCTTTTTATGCACAAACTCGTTGGAACTGACAAGCTATAAAAAAAGGTTCCCAGAAGTCCAGGAGATGTTCAGCTGTCAAGGAACTGTCCAGATGTCCAGGAACTGTTTAGCTGTCGAGAAAATGTTAAGGAGTTGTCCAACTGTCAAATCTGTGAAAGCTATCCAAGAAGTGATATAACTGTCTGATCTGTCAAAGCTATCCAGCAGGGAGTGTCAAACATGTCAAGAAACTGTCCAGGAATAGATAATTTGGCCTGGAGGGGGTAAGGTCAAAGGGTGGTTGGGGCATGGGTTAACATGAGTTGACACTAATTTGGCATAGGGATGTGGGGTCATGGAGGGGCATGGGTTGAGAGACTTGGGTTGGCATAGGTTGGCATGAATTGGATATAGGTAGTGTATGGGGGTTGAAGAGGGTGAGGGGTCAGCTCCCGAGGGGTTTACTTTGTTTTATTTTTTAAAATTATTTATTTAAACTCAGTGCCAGGGCACAGGGGCAGACCTTACACCCAGCCTGCCTCTGCAGTTGGTAGGCCATGGGTTCATTCGGGGGTCACCCGCCTGAGTCCTGTTTCAGCCTGCCCTTACCCTCTGACTGAAAATCCCACCTGTCGGTGGCAGGGATGTATGGGGTGTGGGGGGTACAACTTTAAAAGCCGGGTTCACCAAGCCAGGAAATCACCCAACTCTGCACTCCCAAATGGGGACAAAAATCTGGGCTGTGGTCACTGTTTAATATAAGTAAAACATGATAAGCACAGCGATGTCCCACAAACAGCAAGAGGACTACAAAAGAGATAATCTATTTATTTTTCCAGTGTTAAGGGTTGAGAGATAAATATTAACCAGGACAGCGAGGAAACTCCCTTGCTCTTTGAATAGTGCCATTTGACATTTTACATCTAAACTGAGTGGGTAGACAGGGCCTTGGTTTAATTTCTCATCTGAAAGGCAGCACCATGGACAATGTAGCACTCCCTAGGTATTACACCAAAGTGCCAGTTGGGATTGTGTGCTGATGTTCTAGAGTGCGGTTTGAAGCTACAGCCTTTTGATTCAGATAGCACAGGTCAGCCAAGGCTGACATGTAAAGAATTTTAGACACATGATTCTATTCATATTCATTGCAATAAAAAAAATTGCCCATAATCCTCAGTAGGAGTGAATATAATGCCGTCTGCCATGAATTAGACTTGCTCTTAGCCATTTCATTGTGACAACATATTGCATGACTTGCTGAAGCTGTGGGCTGATAACGTTGCAATGCGGGAAACTGGGCATCTGAGATCTCAGTGATCAGGGCAAGCAACTATATATCTCCTTACCCAAACCATAGAACCATAGAACCATGGAAAAGTTACGGCGAAGAAAGAGGGCATTCAGGCCATCATGTCTGCACCGGCCAAAACAAAAGAGTAAAAAGGAACTAGCCGCTTATTTTTAATACCACTTTCCGGCATCAGGTCCATCGCCTTGCAGGCTACAGCACTTCAGATGCAGATCCAGGTACCTTTTGAATGAGTTGAGCGTTTTAGCCTCAACCACCAATTTAGGTAGTGAATTCCAGACACCCACCCACCCTCTGGGTGAAAAGGTTTTTTCTCATCTCCCCTCTAATCCTTTGACCAATCACCTCAAATCTATGCCCCCTGGTAATTGACCCCTCAGCTAGGGGAAACAGGTATTTCCTGTCTACCCTATCTAGGCACCTCATAATTTTTTACAACTCAAGTAGGTTACCACTCAGCCTCCTTTGTTCTAAGGAAAACAACCTTAGCCTATCCAATCTTTCCTTATAGCTGCAACATGCTTGTAAATCTCCTCTGTGCTCTCTCCAGAATAATTAAATCCTTCCTCTAATGTGGTGACCAGAACTGTACACAAAATTCCAGCTGTGGCCTAACCAGGGTTCTATACAGTTCCATCATTACATCCCTGCTTTTATATTCATTACATTATCCAATAAAGGAAAACATTCCATATGCTTTCTTTACCATCTTATCCACCTGCCACCTTCAGGGACCTGTGAACAAGATCTCTCACTTCCTCATCTCTCTCAATATCCTCCCATTTATTGAGTATTTCCTTGCTTTGTTTGTGCTTCCCCCACCCCACCACCCCACCCCGCCGCCCCACCTCCCACCATCCCCCAAATGCAGTATCTCACACTTCTCTGGATTGAATTCTATTTGCCACTTTTCTGCCCATTCAACCAGACCATTGATATCATTCTGGAGACAACAGCTATCCTCTTCACTATCAACTACACAGCCAATGTTTGTGTAATCAGCAAATTTCCCAATCATGCCTCCTACATTTAAGTCCAAATCATTAATATATACAACAAACAATGAGGATCCCAACACAGAGCCCTGTGGAACACCACTGGAAACTGCTTTCCATTCGCAAAATACATCCATCGATCATTACCCTTTGTTTCCTGTCACTGAGCCAATTATGGATCCAACTCGCCACCTTACCCTGTATCACATGAGACCTCCACTTTCCTGGCCAGTCTGCCATGTGGAATCCTGTCAATTGCCTCACTAAAATCCATGTAGACAACATCCACTGCACTACCCTCATCAATCCTTCTTATTACTTCTTCAAAAAATTTGATTAAGTTAGTAAGACACGATCTTCCTCTAATAAAACCCTGCTGACTATCCCTGATTAATCTGTGCCTTTCTAAGTGACAGTTTATCCTGTCTCTCAGAATTGATTCCAATAATTTGCCCACCACCGAAGTCTGACTGACCGGCCTATAACTTTCTGGACTAGATCCCTCGCACCCCTTTTAAATATTGGTGCAGTATTCACAGACCTCGAATCCTCTGGTACCTCGCCTATATCTAGTGAGGATTGGAAAATGATCCTCAGAGCATCTACTATTTCCTCCTTGGCTTCCTTTAACAACCTGGTATACAATTCATCCGGCCCTGGTGATTTATCCAGCTTCAAGGATGCCATTCGCTCCAGTACTTCCTCTCTCACTATGCTTATTGTATCTAATATTTCACACTCTTCCTCTTTAACTAGAATATCTGCATCGTCCCTCTCCTTAGTGAAGGCAGAGATGAAGTACACATTGAGAACACAGTCCATATCTTCAGCATCAACACACAAGTTACCATGTACATATCTGATAGGCCCTACCCTATCCTTAGTTATGCTCTTGCCCTTTAAAGTAGTGGTAAAACACCTTTGGGTTTGTTTGATTTTACCTGCCATTATTTTTTTCATATCCTCTCTTTGCTTTCCTAATTTCCATTTTTACTTCACCCCTATACTTTCTATACTCCTCTAGGCTTTCTACAGTATTAAGCTTTTTGTAACTGTCATAAGCTTTCTTTTTGCTAAATCTTACAATTTATGCTTCTGGATAACCAGGGGGCTCTAGATTTGGCAGTACCACCCTTTATCTTTGTGGGGACATGTCTACACTGAGTCCAGAGAATCTCGCTTTTGAATACCTCCCACTGATTTGACACTGTTTTCCATTCTAGTAGTTGTATCCAGTCCACTTTTGCCAGTTCACTCTCAGCTTTGTAAAATTTGTCTTCCCCCAGTTTAGAACTTTTACTCCTGTTCTATTTTTGTTCTTTTCCATAATGATGCTAAACCTAACTCTATTATGGTCACTATCTCCAAAATAGTCCCCCACTGCTACTTCATCCACTTGTCATTTCCTAAGGCCAAATCTAGAAGTGTGCCCCCTCTCATTGGGCTTGTTACGTGCTGTCTAAAAAAAGTTCTCTTGAAATCAGTTCAAGAATTTTATGCCCCCTGTGCCCTTCACACTCTTTGTATACCAATTGATATTAGAGTAGTTGAAGTCCAACTGCTACTCAGGGATTGCAAAATTCACAGCAGCAGGACTGAGAAGGCAGTGTAAATAAGAATGGGTGAGTTCAATGCTGAATCAGGAACAAAAAAGGATTTTCTTTATTCTTTCAGGGGATGTGGGCTTCGCTGGCTAGGCCAGCATTCATTGCCCATCCACAATTGCCCTTAAGAAGATGGTGGTGACCTGCCTTCTTCAACAACTGCAGTCCATGTGGTGTAGGTACACCAACAGTGCTGTTAGGAAGGGAGTTCCAGGGTTTTGACCTGGCAACATTGAAGGAACAGGGATACATTTCCAAGCCAGGATGGTGAGTGTCTTCAAGAGGAACTTGCAGGTGGTGGTGTTCCCATCTAGTTGCCGCCCTTGTCCTTCTAGATGATAGTGGTTGTGGGTTTGGAAGGTGCTGTTGAAGGAACCTTGGTGGATTCCTGCAGTGCATCTTGTAGATGGTACACACTGCTGCTACTGTATGTCAATGGTGGAGGGAGGGAATGTTTGTGGATGTGGTGCCAATCAAATGGGCTGCATTGTCCTGGATGGCATCAAGCTTCTTCAGTGCTGTGGGAGCTGCACTCATCCAAGCAAGTAGGGAGTATTCCATTACTCTCCTGACTTGTGCCTTGTAGATGGTGAACAGGCTTTGGGAAGTCAGGGGGTGAGTTATTCATCGTTGCCCTTGACTTGCTCTTGTAGCCACAGTATTTATTTGTCTAGTCCAGTTCAGTTTCTGGTCAATGGTAACCCCCAGGATGTTGATAGTGGGAGATTCAGTGATGGTAATGCCATTGAACGTCAAGGAGCGATGGTTAGATTATCTCTTGTTGGAGATGGTCATTGCCTGGCACTTGTGTTTTTTTAAATTCATTCATGGGATGTGGGCATCACTGGCTAGGCCAGTGTTTATTGTCCATCCTTAATTGCCCTTGCTCAGAGGGCATTTAAGAATCAACCACATTGCTCTGGGTCTGGAGTCACATGTAGACTAGCAGATTTCCTTCCATAAAGGGCATTAGTGAACCAATTGGGTTTTTACAACAATAGAACCATAGAACCATAGAACACTACAGCACAGAAAACAGGCCATTCGGCCCTTCTAGTCTGTGCCAAAATATTATTCCGCTAGTCCCATTGACCTGCACCTAGTCCATAACCCTCCAGACCTCTCCCATCCAAGTATCTATCTAATCTATTCTTAAAACTTAAGAGTGAGCCCGCATTTACCACGTCAGATGGTAGCTCGTTCCACACTCTCACCACTCTCTGAGTGAAGAAGTTCCCTCTAATGTTCCCCCTAAACCTTTCCCCTTTCACCCTAAAGCCATGTCCTCTTGTGTTTATTTCTCCTAATCTAAGTGGAAAGAGCCTACTCGCATTTACTCTGTCTATACCCCTCATAATTTTGTAAACTTCTATCATATCTCCCCTCATTCTTCTACGCTCCAAGGAATAAAGTCCTAACCTGTTTAATCTTTCCCTGTAACTCAACTCCTTAAGACCCGGCAACATCCTAGTAAATCTTCTCTGCACTCTCTCAATCTTACTGATATCCTTCCTGTAGTTAGGCGACCAGAACTGCACAAATACTCCAAAGTTGGCCTCACCAATGTCTTATACAACCTCACCATAACATCCCAACTCCTATACACAATACTTTGATTTATGAAGGCCAGTATGCCAAAAGCTTTCTTTACAACCTTGTCTACCTGTGACGCCACTTTCAGGGAATTATGTATCTGAACTCCCAGATCCCTTTGTTCCTCCGCACTCCTCAGTGCCCTACCATTTACTGTGTATGTCCTACCTTGGTTTGACCTTCCAAAATGTAACACCTCAACATTTCCGCATTAAATTCTATCTGCCATTTTCTGGCCCATTTTTCCAGTTGGTCCAGATCTCTCTGCAAGCTTTGAAAGCCTTCCTCGCTGTCCACAACACCTCCAATCTTAGTGTCATCAGCAAACTTGCTGATCCAATTCACCACATTATCATCCAAATCATTGATATAGACAACAAACAACAATGGTCCCAGCACAGATTCCTGAGGCACACCACTGGTCACAGACCTCCAGTCTGAGAAGCAATCATCCACTACCACTCTCTGTCTTCTCCCACACAGCCAATTTTGAATCCAGTTTACAACCTCCCCATGGATACCAAGTGTCTGAACCTTTTGAACTAACCTCCCATATGGGACCTTGTCAAAGGCCTTACTAAAGTCCATGTAGACAACATCCACAGCCTTTCCTTCACCTACTTTCTTGGTAACCTCCTCGAAAAACTCTACAAGGTTCGTTAAACACGACCTACCATGCACAAAGCCATGCTGACTATCCTTAATCAGCCCTTGGCTGTCCAAATAATTGTATATTCGATCTCTCAGAACACCTTCCAATAATTTACCTACTACTGACGTCAGGCTCACTGGCCTGTAATTACCTGGTTTACTTTTGGAGCCTTTTTTAAACAACAGAACAACATGAGCTACCCTCCAATCCTCCGGCACCTCACCCGTGGCTAAGGACATTTTAAATATTTCTGCCAGGGCCCCTGCAATTTCTACACTAGTCTCCCTCAAGGTCCGAGAGAATATCATGTCAGGCCCGGGGGATTTATCTACCTTTATTCGCTGTAAGGCAGCAAGCACGTCCTCCTCTTTAATCTCTATATGTTCCATGAAACTACTGCTTGTTTCCCTTCCTTCCTTATACACTATGCCAGTTTCCTGAGTAAACAATGGTTTTGTGGTCATCATTAGACTTTTAATTCCAGGTTTTTAATCCCACAACCCATCTGCTGTTGTGGGGTTCGAACCCTGGTTGTAAGAGCATTACCCTGGGTCTCTGCATTACTAGTCCAGCGACAATACCAATAAACCATCTCATCCTCCCAACCTTGAGAAGTGGTGCTGAGCTGCCTTCTTGAACTGCTTCAGTCCATATGTTGTAGGTACACGCACAGTGCTGTTAGGAAGGGAGTTCTAGGATTTTGATGCAGTGACAGTGAAGGAACGGCGATATATTTATAAGTCAGGATGGTGAGTGGCTTGGAAGGGAACTTCCAAGTGGTGGTGTTCCCATCTATCTGCTGCCCTTGTCTTTCTAGATGGTAGTGATCATGGGTTTGGAAGGTTCTGACTAAAGGCCCTTGGTGAATTCCTACAGTGCATCTTGTAGGTGGTACACACTGCTTCTCCTGTGCTTCAGTGGTGGAGGGAGTGAATGTTTGTGCGTGTGGTGCCAATCAAGTGGGCTGTGTGGTATGAATGTTACTTGTCACTTGTCAGACAAGCCTGGATATTGTCCAGGTCTTGCTGCATTTGGACATGGGCTGCTTCATTATCTGATGAGTCGCAAGTGGTGCTGAACATTGTGCAATCAGCGAACATCCCCGTTTCTGACCTTATGATGGAAGGAGGGTCATTGGTGAAGCAGCTGAAGTGGTTGGACTGAGGGCACTACCCTGAGGAACTCCTGCAGTTATGTCTTAGAGCTGAGATGACTGACCTCCAACAACCACAACTATCTTCTTTTGTGCCAGTTGTGACTCCAACAAGTGAAGAGATTTCCTCCTGATTCCCATTGACTCCAGTTTTGCTTGCACTCCTTAATGCCACACCCGGTCAAATGCGGCCTTGATGTCAAGGCCAGTCACTCTCACCTCACCTCGGGAGCTCAGCTCTTTTGTTCATGTTTGGACCAAGGCTGTGGTGAGGTCAGGGGTTGAGTGGCCCTGGCAGAACCCAAATTGGGCTTCAGTGAGCAAGTCATTGTGAAGCAAGTGCTGCTTGATAGCACTGTTGATGGCCCCTTCCATGACTTTACTGATTATTGAGAGTACAGTGATGGGGCACAGCAAGTTCTGGAGCACAAGTCTTCAGTACTATTGCCGGAATATTGTCAGGGCCATAGCCTTTGCAGTATCCAGTGCCGTGAGCCATTTCTTGATATCACGTGGAGTGAATAGAATTGGCTGAAGACTGGCATCTGTGATGCTGAGGACCTCTGGAGGAGGCCGAGATGGATCATTCATTCGGCATTTCTAGCTGAAGATTGTTGCAACTGCTTCAGCCTTATCTTTGGTACTGGTGTGCTGGGCTCCCCCATCATTGAGGATGGGGATATTTCTGGAGCCTCCTCCTCCAGTGAGTTGTTTAATTGTTCACCACCATTCATGACTGGATGTGGCAGGACTGAAGAGCTTAGATCTGATCCGTTGGTTGTGGGATCGCTTAGCTCTGTCTATCACTTATGCTGTTTGGCATGCAAGTAGTCCTGTGTTATAGCTTCACCAGGTTGACACATCATTTTTTTAGGTATGCCTAGAGCTGCTCCTCGCATGCCCTTCAGCACTCTTCATAGAACCCCTGGCTTGATGGTAATGGTAGAGTGAGGGATATGCCGGGCCATGGCATTACAGATTGTTTTCGAGCATAATTCTGCTGCTGCTGAATGCCCACAGCGCCTCATGGATGCCCAGTCTTGGGTTGCTATATCTGTTCAAAATCTATGTCATTTAGCACAGTGGTACAGCCACAGAACATGATGGAAGGTATCCTCAATGTGAAGAAGGGATTTTGTCTCCACAACAACTGTTCGGTGGTCACTCCTATTGATACTGTCATAGACAGAAGCATCTGTGGCAGGCAGGTTGGTGAGGATGAGGTGAAGTATGTTTTTCCCTCACCACCTGCCGCAGACCCAGTCTAGCAGCTATGTCCTTTAGGACTCTGCCAGTAGTGGTGCTACTGAGCCATTCTTGGTGATGGACATTGGAGTCCCCACCCAGATTACATTCTACACCCTTTCCACCCTCAGTGCTTCTTCCAAGTGGCACTAAACATGGAGGAGCACTGATTCATCAGCTGAGGGAGGGCAGTACGTGGTAATCAACTGGAGATTTCCTTGCCCATGTTTGACCTGATGCCATGAGACTTAATGGGGTCTGGAGTCAATGTTGAGGACTCCCACGCATCTCCCTCCTGGCTGTAGACCACTGTGCCACCATCTCTGCTGGTTCTGTCCTGCCAGTGGGATAGGACATACCCAGGGATGGTGATGGACATGTCTGGGACTTGATCTGTAAGATATGATTCCAAGAGGATGTTGCTTGACTAGTCTGTGAGGCAGCACTCCCAACTTTGGCACTAGCCATCCCAGATGTTAGTAAGGATGGCTTTGCAGGACTGAGTGAACCATTGTCATTTCTGATGACAAGATCAACATTGAGTTTTTTTTTAAGCGGTTTGATGCAACTGAGTGGCTAGCTAGGCCATTTTAGAGGGCAGTTAAGAGTCACACATGTAGTCCAGACCAGGTAAGGATGCCAAATTGCCTTCCCTGAACCAGAAGGGTTTTTTTTTACAACAATTGACAATGGCTTCATGGTCATCATTAGACTTTTAATTCCAGATTTCTATTGAGTTCAAATTCCACCATCTACCGTAGTAGTATTCGAACCCAGGTCCCCAAAGCATTACCCTGGGTGGTCTGGATTACTCATCCAGTGACAATACCACTAAACCATCGCCTCCCCCCTAATGAATAGGGTGAAAGGACAACAGGATTAAGAGGGACAGAAAAAAAGAGAAAGAAAGGGAAAGTAAAAGTAAGTTTTTAATTTTAAATTTCACTTTTATAAAATTTCCAAATCCTGAAAGAATGAGACTCCACACTTGTAATCATTATTTTTCCCAGTTAGAGTGGTTAACTGACTGTAATTAACAATTAGCATATCGATAACTAATCCAGATTTAAATAAATAAGCATCTTCAAAACAGTTTCATTGCATATCAGACCAGTTCTAACTTCCTATGGCAAATTTAATTTATACATATATATATATATATGTTAAAATATGGCAATTTCACATTGTCCAATATATGTCAATGGTCAGCTAGTCAGTACGGTGTCATTTCATGAAGATAACAGCAGAACAGTGCATCATGGACAGCAACTCTGATTTCCCATTTAATTATGCGTCTGACACCATCTGAAATTGCTGTCACATTTGTGCATAATTAATGGTAAGCATTATTAGCTTCATTGTTATTTTGACAGTAAATGATGGGCCATTATAAAGGGCTGGTTGTTTGCCATTTTGTATTTACCTTACTTAAAAAATAATAAGACACAGTATCCCCTGATCCCCAACTAGTTTAGTCAAAATCCAAAAGTTCTGAAGTTTCATTCTCAATTTATGCTGAGTTAAATTACCTCAGCCAGAATTATGGTTACAGCAAGATCATTGGCTAAAGTGGCCCGAAGTTAGTAAATACGCCATGATGCCTGCTCCTTATAAAGAAAAATCCAAGAATTTAAAAACTTTGTTCCATGCAATTTATATTTTGCTAATTTACATTCCCCAAATCACCAATCAATCTTCCTGATGCCCATGGACTCTGTGCACAGATGCACTGAATTCAAAATCTTCATGTTTATTTTCAAATCCCCCCATGACCTTATCCGACTGTAGTACTGAAATCTCTGCCAGTCCTTAGGCTCCACTGTTCTGAGCTCAAGCTTCTGTTTCTTGTCTACAGTTCATTTTCAGCAGCATTCAACCATTTTATGTGTATAATCTGGAACTCGCTCCCTAGATCCCTCCATTCTGTTATCTCCCAATTTGCCATCTCAAAAACGTTTTCTCAAATCTGATCCCTTTAACCACTCTATCAGTCATCCCAAAATGTTTTATTCCAACTGTTTACCATTCATCCTTGCCTTGGTGCAGCACCTTGAGAAACTTCCTTTGTTAAAGACACCATATGCAAGTTGTTTTAGTTCTGAGATCTATTCCATAGTCAGTAGTGAAACATGAGACTCACATGAGAATCAGCATTTAAATCAGCCCAGGAAGCACTCCAAGAGGAGAGAAAAGTGAAATTTAGCAAGAGAAGGAGGAAAGAATAAAAAGTTTAAAATAAAAGAAAGCATCTTCATAAAGTTTAGCTTGTTTCTGCACCACTGAAACTGCGAGAATTAGTCTGTATTTAGTACTTCTGTCCTTGTGTTTTAATGGTAATTAAGTACTTTGAACATAAGGCTCCTCAGCCACAATCTGTTTACATTTGGCCTCCAAGCCACTCTGTCAAAGATTGAAAGACAGTCAAGTGAATGTTCCATGGGGAGAAGAGAGCTCAAGGACATAATGTGGAAATTAGGTAATCTTTGAAGCAGATGTAAAGAAAAAGGTAGGACAGGTCCAGATTGGAAAAAAGACAGGGTCACCAAGATGACCCTTCTTCCTATCTTTCAAAATCAAGGGAGATTGGACAGATGGTAAAGACTAAGGCAAAGTGTACACGCTGGCTAAGAGGCACATTTCAAATAGGATGTCCTCGTCACATTAGGAAAGAGACAGTATTTCAAGCAACAAGCAAGTGGTCACAACTTTTGAATGTCAGCTTTGCTTAGTATGGAAGAGGAGTAGTCATATTTTGCTGAGTATAAAACTGGATAAGATCAGGGCAGAGCAGAAGGATTTTGAGGTTTAATTGGCTACTGAGGACAATTCACTGATAACCTTAATGACATAAAGAAATATACCTCTGCATTATGAGACACTGACACAATTGGAAGATATGGCCATATGTATGTGGAAATGTGATTGAACAATGTCTATAATAGGCAGCCAGTTTTATACCAGGGTGGTAAGTTGGAAATTTACTCCATTTACTTTTATTGCAAAGAAAGATCTTGGTGACCAGTTGAAGTTCAACTATTCATTGGATGGTGGTGTCTCATGCACCAGCTTCCCCAACTATTAATAGTGCTAACTCATGGAAAAGACCAAAATGAGCAGTGCAAAATGAACAATAGCAAATTGGCAGCGAGTTTTAAATTTCACACAAATTTTCCATTTAAATCAGTGGAGAAGAAAGTTCGGCAGCATTCAGAATGGGCTGTCAATTCGATATCAGCCAGTTGCATTACTGCCCACGGCCAACTTATACCCATTAATATATAGATTACCACATGAAGAATGATCACTTTGAGCTCATGGTATTTGCTCTTTGTTCAGCTGTAACCCTACATGTGTTCGTAACCTTATATATTTCCATGATGTGTTCAGCCTTCACAAAAGGAGAGAGATATGTTATTGTGAAAAGTAAACAGGTAGATTGATGTCAGTTAACATATTCCTGTCCACCACTGTTTAACATAAGGATAAATGTGCTGCCTGACCTGTTACCATGTGAACTTCAGCCTAGCAATCAAACCTTTCCACAGAATTTTATGCAATTTCATATTATCCTGAGTATCTCTGACCTGCTCAGTCATTGGGGAAGAATTACAACGCTGCAGACTGCAAATGCTGATATCACTAATCAGCAGATGCTTGTCCTAGGAGGCAGCGTCAGGTTTTTGCCAGACTTGATCACAACAGGAACACTGTAAAATAATATTAGAATTATAGTGTTGTTGGGGTGATGGTGGGAGGATGATTCACAACACAGATGGGGCACATCATGATCCATCAGGAATATATATATATATCGCTGTAAACTTCCATCCTTCATGACAACTCTTTCTGGCAATTTTAGAAAAGGAGAAAAGTCCAATGTTAACTCATTTTGTTCTATCACTGTGATACACAGCAAAAGCAGAACTAATAGGGTTAGCCCCTGTAGATATAGCCAAACTAGATGTACATAATAATGTTAAGAAATAAAAAATATTTGTAATTATAAAGGTAGAAAGGCACATATATATATATATATTTATGTGCGCGGTATATATATATATTTATATTTAGCAATGTGTAACACTTCACAATGAAGCACATTTGAAGTGCAGCCATTTATAGGAAAAGTCAAGCATGGGAAAAGGACAATTAGCCCATGCAAGCTTACCCACAGCATGAACTACAAAGAACTTCTGAATGAAAATTTTGTGAGGACTCTCCCATTCCACTGTTGTAATTTCAATACAATTGCGGTAGAAACTCCATTTGTGCTTGAAGTTACAATGGGAGAAGCACTGAGGAAATTCCCAGCGCTGGATATTTTCCATCGTGAAGCTCAAGACTATCTATCAGCCTTCTTCTACCCTGATCCTCAATACAGCCTGTAACATCCCCTCCATTTCCCCCTTCATATCACTTCTCCACAGTGCTCAGTAAAGGTGGTCACTTTAACCTCCCACCCACCTTCTGTGCCCTCGATCCCATTTTTACTAAACTCTTCACAACATAATTACCTCTCCTCAACCTGCTGCATGCTAACATCCTTCATCAAGTTCTATCCCTTCATCCTCCAAAACCCACGTTGTCACACTTCACTCCCGAGAAATCCCTCCAAACATTGGCAGGCTTCCAGGGAACATGGTAAATATTGATAAAAGCAAAATACTGCAAATGCTGGATGTCTGAAACAAAAACAGAAAATGCTGGAGAAAATTCAGCAGGCCTAACAGCATCTGTGGAGAGAAAGACAGAGTTAACATTTCAAGTCCATATGACTCTTCAGAAATATTGGCGCATTTCTGGGGGTCTCCTGAAAATATTGATGCATTATCGAACATCCACTGAATTGTATAATCATAGATTATAGAACACAGAGGGAGCCATTCAACCTTTTCAAGCCTATTGAATTTGCTTTCAGGCATTGCGTTTAAAATAGATAATAATACATTTCTTCACACCTCTTATAAATATTGACATATTTCTATGACATTCTTAGTAACCCTTGGCATAACTCTATGGGAACCCTGTAGAAATTACATTAGTGCAAGACAGTGGTGTATTGGCAATGTCACTGCACTAGTAATCCAGAGGCCCAAGTTAATGCTCTGGGGATATGGATTCAAATCCCAACACAGCAGGTGATGAGGTTTAAATTCAATTGAAAGCTAGCCTCAGTGACTATGAAGCCATCAACAATTGGAAAAACCCATCTGATTCACTAAGGTCTAACTTCTGAAAGATGGTGCCTGCTACTCAAAGGGGAAATTACGCTATCTTTGCAAAATACATTTTTTATTAAGTAGAAAGAGGTGCTAAGCATTCAGCCCCTTAAGCCTGTTCTGCTAATCAATAATGTTATAGCTGATCTGCGCTGCAACCCCATTCACCCATCTTTGATCCATATGCCTTGATATTATTACCAAACAAAAATAGCTGTCAATAGCTGTTTTTCAATTTTCCCAGTAATCACGGCCTTATGGAGAAGAGAATTACAGATTTTCTTACACTTTGTGAGAAAATGTTTTCTGTTTTCATTCCCGAATGATCTAGCTCTAATTTTACGAGTATCAGAGAATCACAGAATATTTACGGTGCAGAAGCATGTCTGGGTCTAAATGAGCAATTTACTTAGTGCCCTCTCCTCTTAACCCTCACATTTTCAAATAACAGTCTAATTCTCTCGTGAATACCTCGTTTGAATCTGCCTCCACCACACTCTCAAGCAGGGCATTCCAGACCTGAACCACCCACTGAGCGAAAGCTTTTTCTTGTCCCTTTTACTCTTTTTGCAAATTACTTTAAATCTGTGTCCTCTTATTCTTCATCCATTCACATCTTCCTATCTTCTTTGTCGGGATTTTCATGAAGTCGGGCTGACTTCAGAGGCCTTTAAAAATTATAGGTGTGACCCAGCTCTGGGATTCCTGCCCCCATTCTCAGTGTGGTCAATTTTCACCAGATAAGGCTATGAGTAGCAAGGCTGCATTGTGCACTCCCGACTTGGCTGGTTCCATTTTGGGGACAAACATCTCATATTTCCCCACAATGTTGGTAGAGTTGGACTTGTTTCTCAAGGACTTGTGCTTCATGACCCCTCAGAGCAGTCGTGAAACATATTCTGGGTTTGGGAAACATTTGAAAGGTATGTTTAAAAAGCCTTATCCATGCCCCCTCCATGCCTGCAAGCCAACTCCATGCCCACTCACCCAGGATACACTATGTACAGAACCAATGGAAAATACAATAACAAAGGGGACTCTTAAAATGCTTATGGCCAGAATTTTACGTCTCGGTGACAGGCATGCACCCGACCCGAATGGACATGAAGTAGCGCGAGATGAAGTTGGGCGAGCGTCCCAACGTCATCCCGCACGTGAGCAATCTTCAGGTCAGCAGGCACGGGCGGGTGTCGGATCCGTGCCTGCCAACAATTAAAGGGCCACTTAAGGCCATTAAAAAGGCAATTGGTCTCGATTTTACGTTGCCTGAGAGATTTCACGTTCATCGCATGGGCAAAATTGCCAGGCGGGCAGCCTAGTTTTCATGAAACCTCATTCAAGGGTGGGATAAAATGGGTCAGCGGCATTGCCATTGTGAGTAGTGAGGAGTTTGGGAGATAGTTAGTTGCTGGTTGCTTATTTGAACTTGACAGCTTCTGATGCTCTCACCTTTGTGCATTGCACTCTTACCTTAGTCAGAGACACCTGCCTCTCCACAACCGGCTGTCCAAGGTGGGTGGCGGAATTCCAGCTCTAAGGCATCCATCTTGTACCTCATCAGAATGAGGTTTGGGGGGCCTCCACCTGTCTTCATTCTTTCATTGGTGTTATGGCTTCTCTTCTCCTGAAATGATAAAGGAGCATTGATTTGTCCACTCTCTATGTGCAGTACCATTGCAGCCTGACAAACCACATTCCCAACCCCACCCCAGAACACTTTACAGGGCATCCGAGTTGTGGCCCTCGACCCGCAAGGTACTCAGGCCAAGCAGTCAGGGCTTACACCCTTGGCCAGCTCCAATGTTAGTGACAGTTGGCACTCAGACTCTAACACCCTTAAGCTACACGGGTAAATGCCAGTCCTTAACACTTCTCCACATTGATCTGTGCCAACTCAGTACTCACCCTTGCTGAGTGCAGCAGATCATTGAACCTTTTGTGGCACATCACCCATGCGTGCCACATAACGTCGTGGCCGCTGACCTCGGCTGCCACCTCCTTTCAGGCTTTTTTTGGTCATGCGTGGTGGCCTCCTTCTGCCATCCCAGGGTACTAGAGTGTCCTGCCTGGCACTGACCTCCTCCTCCACAAGGCCCGCGAGGCAGTCGTCCGAGAAATGGAGGGCCAAGTGCCCACTCGACTTGTCCTCCCGCCTGACATTTCCAGCCACTGCTGAGGCCATTGTTCGAGAGAAATGGTTTCCTCGGCAGCCTCCAAAGATTCTCCCCTGGCAGCCTTCAGGGAGCTGCTTCTGCCTGTTTTAAAGCGTCCATCAGGTCGCCATTGGACACGGTGCCCAACAGGTTCCCAACCCCGCCAAGTCCTTCCGGACCATTGAGAAGACGCTTTTCACGCTGGACGGACCTTAATTGGCCATCCAGCGTGAAAGGCATTTGCAACACAACAGTGGATAGGTATGGATTCCACAGCCACTTCCACTCCCACTGGCTCGGTGCACATGCCAAGCACGAAGTTCAGGTCCATGAGAAAACAACCATTCAGAACTCTGCTTTGAAAAAAAAACTGCTGCTCTTACAACCTTATGAAAGTGTCGTTCAGATCTCTTAATCTTGTCCAAAAAAGCCAGACAGACATTGATAAAGCAGATCAAGGGAGAATAACTTATAACCTCATAAAGATGTCAATCAATCAAAGCAACAGTCTACGTCACCCTGTGTAAACAGACCCCTGCGATGCCTGATTGAGGGAAAGGTATGTATTACCAAAAAAGAGGGTCATGGGGCCTGGATTGCAGGGGAGGGATACAGGGGATCAGCAGCAATGGGAATGGATTTCAGTGGTCCCTACCTTCCCACTGCTATGTTTGTTAATCAGGCATGATGCGCTTTGAATGAGGGTGCTCCCGGGAGCCTGCAGGCAAACATCCCAGGGTTTGCTTGTTGTGCTTCCCACATGCCAAGCCCCCGCCCACTGCTGGGTTAATACCAGTGAAAGTGAGATGAGGTCCTTAAGTGGGCAGTAATTGCCCTACAAAGGGCTTCATTGGTGGTGGGGTGGGAAAGCATCCAAGGGCTTTTGCAAACTGACTTAATCGGATCCCCTCCCGCCACCCTCCCACCCTATTAAATGCACCCTCACCATCGAACTTGCCACAGGGAGGGCACAAGATTTCACCCATGATCTTTCTCCATCTAACAATTCAAAGGCTCCTATGACTTTTCTTCATTTGGCTGTGCTGCCTTTGATGACCCACTTTACAAAGAGTTGCACATGAGCCTTCTTTTGCACATTTTATGGAAAGGAGACCACAGCTACACAGTGCTAACAGCTTTCATCTTTCATCCCTTGGGTGTATAGGATCACACATGGAGCCCAAGTGTGTATCAGGGCTTTCCATATAAGAGATTATACTCAATTAATGTTCAACTGGCAACTGACAACTGGAACTTCATCATATGTGTCAGTGGCCATTACCCAGGGAGCAGACTTGATGCCTTCATTGTAAGTTAGTTCATTGTGCTCACATCATGTGAAGCGAAAAAATTCTCTGTGTGGATAGCTCATCGGGGAGCACTGCTATCCTCTGCATCCATGGCTGACCCAGCTAAACATTCCACTAAATCACAAGAGCATCTTAACCTGGACACCTCATCATCCGTTTTCTAATCCTTGGCTGCCACCTACACCTTCAAGAAAGCAAGTGGGCGCAAAATGCACAGTACATTGATTGGTACCTCGCTGTGGGAATTGTACTGACTTTCACCTTGCCTTGATGCTAGGCTGCTGCTCACTCATTTAAGGCCAGGCCTAAGAGAGGTGGATGACTGCATTAACTTGGGAGGTAACCACCCTATGTAGAGTGGCGCAATTCACTCCACATAAACTCATTCTCTTTGGCGACCTCCTGTAGCAGGATCTGCAATCCATCAGTGTGATAATTGCCTACATGTCTTCTCTATAGCATTGTGTACAGGAATGCCACTTTCAGGTTAGCACAGTCTGCCTTTTGATGGTCAGCTGCAATCTTAAAAGCTGGGAGCTGGGTTTTTGGCTGCAGCTAGGACTGGAAATGGAGGCAGGCAAGAGCTAAAAATAGCCTTATCAGCTGACATCCCAGCTCCCCGGTTCCCTCCTTTCTCCTGTCCATTTTTGTGGAGGCAGGATTGGGTGACGTTAGGTGGCCATCAAGCTCATTACAAGGCTGATTAAGTTAAAGGGGGGGTTAGCTTAGGTGCTGGAGGCAACTCCCGGTGGCAAGCCTGAGGGTTGTAGGATTGTGGGGCTGTGGTGGGGAGGGGAGGGGAGCGGAGGGGAGGGGATGGGTAGGGGATGGGGACTCCAAGCAGGTCTAGATGCCTTTCTGCCGGGGTGCAGGATAGCCACCCTGTAGAGGGTTCGTCTAGAGAGGTGGCCTGGCTGCAGAAGCCATTTTTGAATAACAGCTAAAGAAGTTGGAGATAGAGCGCCCCTCCATTACAGATTGCTGCTCCTTTCAAGGTGGAAGAGCTCTGATTGGGCACCCAGCCTCAAGAGACTGCCTACCATCCTTAATTTGACAATAAACCTGTCTTCAGGCCTATTCAGGGAACACCCCTTTGAAAATCCCAATGAACGAATGTTTCCCTCAGGACCCGGAAACAATGTCGATCTCTGTTTCCCACACCTGGAGGGATAGACTAGCCCTGACTTCTAACCATATTTTACACACCACAGCCAACTTTGTTAGAGGGTCCAGCTCTCCAGCCAAGCATTTCTTGTCCTTGTAGCTTACCCCAAATGATGGGCAGAGGCCTATATCATAAAATGTCATCCTGGTGTTGGGCTATGGGTGCAGATGTGCTTCAGCTCTGGGCCATTGCCGCACAGGGGTTATAGTAGTAGACGCATTACCCAACAAAAATCAATTCAAACTCTAGCCCGGCAGGTTGGGAAAAATGAATTCAGTAAATTTAACAAAGGAAACCCGCCACTGCTTCAGCAGAGGAACTAGGGATAAATGCAATCAATGCAGCCTTGTTACTGTGTCACCCTCAACCAGAGAATAAATCAAAACAGGAATCTTACAAAATCAGAGCTTACATGCAAGCGCATGCCTGATATATAAGATTCAGTACCACTTGAGGTAGTGACAATGAAACCATTAAGAAAGCGGTACAATTGTTTCTTTTTATGAACCTTTATCTACTTAGGCTCACAGTAGCAGCTGAAATTACAGAGTTAAATCAAATCTTACAAGATCAAAAGGGAATTTGAACTTGAAGAATTCAAGGACTTGGTTACAACTGCAAGCTATCAGCAGGGCCACATTGTACATTGAAACACATGTTCTTTTGAAGTTAATCAATAATTTATCTGGTCTGAGGAGTGGAAGTACAAATAGTATTGATGTCTCTGAGCATAAAAGCAGGAGATCAATTCTGTTTAATTCAAAAATACCAGGACAACAGCTACCTGTGTATCAACATGAATAATGCAGTATCTCAAAATTTATTATGAGCACACTTTCCTTCAGCTTCTTTCTCTTTCTTCTGCTGCCACAATGACCTATCTCACATTGATCCCTCAATGATTTAGAAAATTTAAATCACACACTCACTTGTTTTGTAATCGTTACTTACTTTGGGGATTCGGTGTGCTGGTCCTGAGTGGCTCAGTAAGCCTTTTCTGTCCCATCCTTTTATGTGTTAATCATTTTTTTATTCTTTCATAGGATGTGGGCATCACTGGCTAAGTCAACATTCATTGCCCATCCCTGGTTGCCCTTGTGAAGGTGGTGGTGAGCTACCTTCTTAAACCGCTGCAGTCCATGTGGTGTAGGTACACCCACAATGCTGTTAGGAAGGGAGTTTCAGGATTTTGACCCAGTCACAGTGAAGGAATGGCGATATATTTCCAAGTTAGGATGGTGAGTGGCTTGGAAGGGAACTTGCAGGTGGTGAGTTTCCCATGGATCGGCTGCCCTTGTCCTAGGTGGTAGTAGTCGTGGGTTTGGAAGGTGCTGTCAAAGGAGCCTTGGTGAGTTGCTGCAGTGCATTTACATGGCTGGTTCAGTTCAGTTTCTGGTCAATGGCAACTCCCAGTGATAGTGGGGGATTCAATGATGGTAATGCCATTGATTGTCAATGGGAGGTGGTTATATTCTCCCTTGTTGGAGGTATGGTCATTGCCTGGTACTTGTGTGGTGCTAACCTTGCTTGCATTTGTTTGTTGATTCATTCTCCCATGAATAAGTAGGTAAAGAAAGCTGATTTCATCTGGGGCAGCACTTTGCTATGATGGGGTTGTATCCCTGGGCTAGGAAGTAAGGAAAGTAAAATAATCAGCCAGGATTCCTGTTCTTGTTTAGTCTCCAATGAATTTTACAGGAAGGAGAATGCATGTCTGCCTGTGTGAGTTTTGGATAAGGACTGCATGAGGCTTGGCTCTGGTTCAGTATCAGTAGTACCCTTGCCTTTGAGTCGCAAGTTATTGGAATCGAGCCCCAACCTGAGATTTGAAACAAAGTCCTGTCTGCCCTCCAGGTGCGCATAAAATTGATCCCATGGCATTAAAGAAGAGCATGGGAGTTCTCCATGATGTCCTGGATCATATTTACTCCTCAAACAACATGTAAAACAATTAAGATAAAAGAAAAATACTGTGAATGCTGGAAATCTAGAACAAAAACAAAAATACCTGGAAAAACTCAGCAGGTCTGACAGCATCTGCGGAGAGGAATGCAGTTGACGTTTCAAGTCTATATGACCCTTCATCAGAACTAAGACATATAGAAATGAGATGAAGTATAAGCTGGTAGAAGGAGGTGGGACGGCAGAGCTCGATAGGGGGCCAGTGATAGGTAGAGGCCAAGAAGAGACTGCCAAAGATGTCATAGACAAAGGGACAAAGGGGCGTTGACGGTGGTGATATTATCTAAAGGATGGGCTAATGGGGACATTAAGGGAAGCAAGCTAGTGGCAGATGGCCCTAGTGCGGGTGGGGTGGGGGGGAAGGGATCAAAATGGGCTAAAAGGTGGAGATGAAACAATAGATCGAAATAAATTTAAAAATAGGAGGGGAAAGAAAAAAATATAGTGGTAAAAAAAAATTGTAAATAATTGGAAAAAGGGGGATCGGAAAAGGGGTAGGGACGGAGGAGAGAGTTCATGATCTGAAATTGTTGAACACAATATTAAGTCCGGAAGGCTGTAAAGTGCCTAGTCGGAAGATGAGGTGCTGTTCCTCCAGTTTGTGTTGAGCTTCACTGGAACATTGCAGCAGGCCAAGGACGGGCATGTGGGCATGAGAGCAGGGTGGTGTGTTGAAATGGCAAGCGACAGGGAGGTCTGGGTCATGCTTGTGGACAGACCGGAGGTGTTCCGCAAAGTGGTCACCCAGTTGTAAAACAATTAATTTGGTCATTTATTTCTTGCTCTGTAAGTGGGAGCTGGTTGTGTAGCAACTGGCTGTCGCATTTCCACACATTGCCAACAGTGACTATACTTCAAAAAATACGTCATTGGTTTTAACATATTTTAAGATGTCCTTAGGTTGTGAAAGGTGCTATATTATAATAATCTCTCTATTTTTCACTGTCAACAGTCACACATGATGGATGTCTGCTTTGGTCAGATAGTGTAGAGCTATGGTTGCCCATATAACTGAACCCCAACAAGTTCAATTTTATTCAAAAACTAGTCGTATATGTATTGAAACAATGACTATTAAAGCCCAACTTTGTTGATCTGACTAAACTACACTGAATGGATGACTGTAAAGGGGTGAATACAACTCTTTTATTTCAAGATGAGGCCTAGCCGCAGAGGTATGTACTGGTGGCCAGATAAAGAAATACAAAGGCAGTTTGAAAATCCACCCTGAGGAAATTTGAGATTGGCATCACTACCTGAGAGGATACAATGTAAGACTGCAAACTGTGTGATCCATGTCATAAAGGGAGTTAACACGTTTGGACAGACTAGGATTGCCAAAGAAGAAGGGAAACCTAGACAGTGGAAAGACAGTCCATCTGCTGCATCTATACCATCAACTGGGATTGTCTTTCATACATTAGTTTTGTGGTAAAATATGTCTCTCCCGGACAAACCCATCAAAAGCTTATCAAAGAGATGCCCAACCTTAAAACTCCCAACTTTTTGTTATACATTGAGAAATAATCTTACTCAATTATTGAATTAATGCCAAACAATAGAGAAAAAAGGACCCAACAAGGAAGAGAGGAGAACATTAGAGGGGCTAAAAGTAAGGAGCTACTGTTCATAATCAGTCAAATTTAATTGCCTAAAAACAAAAAGCTAAAAGCTACTGCGGATGCTGGAAATCCAAAACAAAACAAAAACAGAATTACCTGGAAAAACTCAGCAAGTCTGGCAGCATCGGCGGAGAAGAAATCAGTCAACGTTTCGAGCCCTCATGGCCCTTCGGCAGAACTGCAGGCTGCAGTTCTGCCGAAGGGCCATGAGGGCTCGAAACGTTGACTGATTTCTTCTCCGCCGATGCTGCTAGACTTGCTGAGTTTTTCCAGGTAATTTAATTGCCTGCTGTAGTACAGTATGAGTGTTTTCCTTTCCTTTGTTGAATGCTGTTTGGCACTAATAATCCCAACTTTGGGGAGTGATGAGATCACTCACTTACAGAAAAACCAGACAAAACAAACTCCATCACGAAAAACACAGAATTCTAACAAACAAAAATGTAAGGATATTTTCTACTCTTCGAAGGATACTGATTGCCTTCCAATACTTCACTACTAAACATTTTCATGTGTGGGAGTGAAAACATGAATTTTACTGAGCCCAATTGACATGGGTAGAAGATCGGGGAAGGTTATATTTGATTGGAAAATAGCAAATGTAACTCTTTTATTCAAAAAGGGAGGGAGAAAGAAAGCAGGAAACTACACACCAGTTAGCATAACATCTGTCATATGGAAAACGTTTAAAATTATTATTAAAGACATTATAGCAGGGCGCTTAGAAGAATTCAAGGCAATCAGGCACAGTTAACATGGTTCTGTGAGAGGGAAATCATGAATAACCAATTTATTAGAGTTCTTTGAAGTTACATGTGCTGTGGAGGAAGGGGAATTTATTGATGTACTATACTTAGATTTCCAGAAGGCATTTGATAAGGTGCCACATCAAAGGTTATTGCAGAAAATAAAAGCTCATGATGTAGAGGGTAACACATTAGCATGAATAGAAGATTGGCTAGCTAGCAGGACATAGAGAGTACGTATAAATGGGTCATTTTCTGGTTGGCAAGATGTAATGAGTGGTGTGCCACAGGAATCAGTGCTGGGGCTCAACTTTTTACAATTTACATAAATGACTTTAATGAAGGGACAGAAGGTACGCTTGCTAAATTTGCTGATGGCACAAAGATAGCTAGGAAAATAAGTTGTAAAGAGGACATATGGGGGCTACAAAGGGATATAGATAGATTAATTTAGTGGGCAAAGATCTGGCAAATGGAGTATAATGTGGGAAAAAAATGAAAAAAATAAAAAAGAAGCATATTATCTAAATTGTGAGAGATTGCAGAGCTCTGAGATGTAGATGGCGTCCTAGTGCATGAATCATAAAACATTTGTATACAGGTGCAGCAAGCAATTAGGAAAGCTAATAGAATGTTATTGTTTATTATGAGAGGAAGTGAATAAAAAAGTAGGGAGGTTATGCTTCAGTTGTACAGGCATTGGTGAGACCACATCTGGAGTACTGTGTACAGTATTGGTTTCCTTATTTAAGGAAGGATGTAAATGCATTTGAAACAGTTCAGAGAAGGTTTACTAGACTAATACCAGGAATGGGCGGGTTGTCCTATGAAGAAAAGTTGGACAGGCTAGGCTTGAATCCGCTAGAGTTTAGAAGAGTAAGAGGCGACTTGATTGAAACACATAAGATACTCAGAGATCTTGACAGGGTGGAGGTAGGAAGGATGTTTCTTCATGGGAGAATATAGAACTAGAGGTTCACTGTTTAAAAATAAGGGGTTGCCCATTTAAGACAGAGATGAGGAGAAATCTTTTCTCTCAGAGGGTTGTGAGTCTTTGGAATTCTCTTCCTCAAAAGGAATTGGAAGACAAGTCTTTGAATATTTTTAAGGCAGAGGTAGATAGATTCTTGATAAGCAAAGGGGTAAAAGGTTATCGGGAGTGTGCAGGAATGTGGCGTTGAGGTTACAATCAGATCAGCCATAATCTTATTGATTGGTGGAGCAAGTTCAAGAGACTGAGTGGTCTACTCTTGCTCCTAATTTGTATGTTTGTATGCTTTATTCTGCTCATACACTGTAATGTTAATAGTGGTTTTAGGTAGGAGAAAACCTTCAGTCTAGCTTGCCCACCTATCCACAGTATTCCCTCTGTACATTTGTAATATACAATTAATTAACAATTATTTAATTAATTATTAATTAATTTATTAGTATACAATTAAATATGATATAATTAGATTTTCTTCTTCTACCATGCGTGCCCATTCATCCAGGCCATCAGTGACTCTCCGGCTGACATTGCAGCAATGAGATAGCATATCCCACTTATATCAACACCCCAGAGTGCTAGCAGGACATTTGCCTAACACAACCACACTTGATTCCATCCATTAACAACAACAACTACTTTACAGAACTCTCCAGTTCAACCCACAAGTATGACCCCAAGATTCCTGTTGCTTGTAATTTTAATTTTCCACCTTGTTCCCAATCTGGCCTTACTGTCCATGGCCTGCTACAGTTCCAGTGAGGCTCAATGTAAGCTCAAGGAATAGCACCTCATCTTCCAACTTGGCACTCTGTAACATTCTGGACTCAACACTGACCTCAAAAGTTTTAGATCTTAATCTCAGCCTCCGTTTCGTTCTATATATTTTTTTTTGCATACATGCACACCTCATCTAGACACATATCTTGTTTCTTTGCAATACTTATTACAACTCTCTTGGGTTTGTGTATCATTAAAACTTACATTATTTCATCCTTTCTGCCCTTCACCCTAGCACAGAGCTTCCCTTTTGTTTTTCCTGCCCCCTCGCCCTTTCCACTGGCTTAAAAACTCTTACATTTCTTTCTTTCTTTGGTTGTGATGAAAGGTCATCTTGACCTGAAACGTAGGCTGGAATTTTTTAGCCCCATCAAAAATCCATTGACTTTTGGCGGGACCGGACAATCTCGGCAGCAGGCGAGGCTGGAAAATCCCGCCCACTAACTCTGCTTCTCTCCATAGGTGCTACCTGACCTGCTGAATATTTCCAACATCTAAAAAAAATAATTTCAGAATTACAGCATCCGCAGCATTTTGTTTTTTGCAACTGTATTTATATAGCACCCTTAAAATGGCCCAAGGAGATTTATGTAAGTGTAATCAGATAAAAACTGTTACTAAGAGAAGGCAGGAATAAAAGCATTACTGGTTTAAAAAAGGAAAGAGAGAGACAGAATGGTAGAGAAGTTAACTATACAATTCCAGGATTTTGGGCCTGGTCAGTTGGAGGCATGAAATGGTGGCAAAGCCAATAAAGAATGTATATGATGCCAGAGTGGGAAAAATGCAGAGATCTTGGAAGGTTGTGGGGCTGGAGGTAGTTACAGAGACAGAGAGAGGTGAGGCTATAGAGGATTTGAAATTAACTATAATATGTTAAATTTGAGACACTGGTGGATTGGGAGCCAATGCGGTTCAATAAGTGTCTGAACAGGATTTAGTATATGAGAAACAAAGTTTTAGGCCATAATTTTCATGCAGATGGAGAGGACCCTGTCTTAGCAAAATGGTGGCAGAGGCCCGGATCCAGAAGTTTTGGCCTCGAGCCTCGCCTCCACCATTTTCCCAAGGGGCGGGGGTGCGGAGGGACGGAGGCAGGTTTTAATATGCATGCCTGTGGTTTACGGAGGCAAGTACACATGATAAAGTGCAGCTGCCCCAGTCAGATCTGAATTTGTCTAGTGGGATGTCCAAAACATGACTCTGCACTTTAGACCTAGCAGGGGAAGGCCTAAAGCTGCTTTGGACAGATAGGTGCCCTTTTGGATGTGATTTTGGGATACTTTTGGGAGAGGTAAGGTGCCCTTTGGGATTGTTTAAAGTAGACATGTATGTGTATAAGAACTGCATAAACTAATTGGATCTGTCAAACTCATTGGCACCGTCAAGAGAACTGTCAAGAAAACTGTCAAAAGAGCTGTCAAGAAAACTGACAAGCTGTAAAGGCATTTAAATGTTCTGCCCTTCAAGTATTTGAAAAAAAACTGTCTGCAGTACTTGCTTTTTCATTCTGCCTGTTGACATAAGCCTGAGGGTTGTTATTACAAGATTAGTGCTGCATGACTGAATTCATAGCTAATCATGGTCACAGTGGGGTCGGTTCACAGCTTGATTGTCTGCTCCAAATGATTATAAACTCTTTGAAGTGGGTCTATGAATACAAATATTTGTTTTCATAAGGGATTAAAGGAACTTAAATGCAGTGACTGGGCTTTTATCAATGAAAGTGCGTTTTGAAAATTGTAAATTCACCAATAGACATTGAAGAATTTTTTAAAATTTCAGCAAGGGTCCTGAGCTAATGGTGCACACTAGGTGAATTGGCAAAGTAGGCATAAGGGCAAAAGGTGGAGGGGCATAGGTTGGCATGGAGGACATGATAGGCCAGGGGTTGGGTGAAGGGACATAAGTTGACATGGATGTTATGAGGGGCCATGGGGGGTTTGGACAGGGGCATAAGGTGGTACTGGTTGGCATGGATGGAGCATGGAGATTGTGTGGGGAAGGTGAGGGGATGTGATAGGTGAGGGTTGGAGTGATGTTTTTTGCTTTACTCATATTTTGATATCTTCAACAAAGTGCTGGAGCACCCAGGCAGCTTCCGAACTCTTTCCGGAGTTGCCCGCCATGACTGGCATTTTCACTCCCACACTCCCAACCCCTCTCTGCACCAAAAATTGAAAGTTCCAAGGCACTTTCTCTCCTGTTGTGTTTGAAGAGCCAGGAATTGTCCTGACTTTGCCCTCCCAACCTGGGAGCAAAAAATTCAGGCCTTAGATGAACTTGAGTTTAGGAAGGGTGGAGGATGGGAGGCCAATCAGCTGAGCTTTGGAATAGTCCGGTGTGGAGGTGAAAAAAGCTTGGATGAGAGTTTCAGCAGGTTGTGCGAGAAGAAACAATGGACAATTTTATGAGGTGGAAGCAGGTGAGATCTGTAATGGATATGGAGTTGGAGGGTCAAATGGAACCTTGAGATTGCTAACTCTCTGGTTCAGCTCTAAGCAGTGGCTGCAGAAGGTAATTGAATTGATGGCTAAGGAATGGAATTAGTGGCGGGGGCTAAAAACAATGGCTTTAGTGTTTTCAATGTATAATTGGAGGAAATCACCCAGTACTGAGTGCTAAACAAGTAGAGTGACAACACAGAGCCTGTGAACTGATCAAGAGATGTGGTGCGTAAGGACAGCTGGCAGTTACCACCATATATGTGAAAGTTGATGCCATGATAATGTAACTGAGGGGCAGCAGGTGAGTGAGGAGAAGACCAAGGAATCGCTTAGGAAACTCTAGAATAATGGTGCAGGAGCAGAAGGAGAAGTCATTGCAGGAGATGGTCTGGATACAATTGGACAGGTAAGAGTTGGATCAAACAAGAACAGTTCCACTCAGCTAGCCAACTGGAGAAACCTTGGATGAGGATAGTGTAGTCAACCATTTTAAAGGCAGCAGAGAGTTCAAGAACCATGAGGAGAAAAAGTGCACAAGAGTCAATCACAGAGGATGTCACTTGTGACTTTGATTAGGACTGTTTCAGGGTTATGGCAGTGATGGAAACCAGGTTGGAAGTGTTCAGACATGTATTTGTGGTAAAGATGGGCACAGATTTGAGACAATAACATGTTCAAGGACTTTGAGAGGGAAGGAATGTTAAGAATAGGTGGTAATTTGCGAAGGCAGAGGGCTTGTGAGTGGGCCTTTTAAATAGCAAGGTGGTTTTGAAAGGGGACCGTGGTACCTAAGGAGAGGTAAACTTCTAACACCAGTGGACCTGGGGCCAAGAAGGGAAGTTGGGTGGTCAGCAGTTAAATGAAAATAGGGTTGAGTAGGAGATAATTCCCATGAACAAGATGAGCCTAGAAAGAGCTTGAGGGAAGTTAGAGGTTAAACTCGAAAAAGATGGGAGGTTCGGGCAGGGTGGAACCTTGGGAGAAGTTTGACTTGGTGGACGAGGAGAAGAGTGGAGAAAGTGGTAGAGACAGTTATATGGATTATCTGAATCTTAGTGATTAAGAATTCCAGTTGCTTCTCTTATCATTGGAGCTGAGGGTGGACCTTTAAGGAGACCTAATTGCCGGCAGCGCACCCGCTGACAATTAGGAGGGCTATTAAGCCCATTAGTCAATTAATTAAGTGGTATTTTTGACTGCCTGTCCAACCTTAAGGTTGGTGGATGGGTGAATCGGCCAAGCAGTCTGTGGATTTTTTAGGAAACCTCATCCACAGGCGGAATGATGTTTCCAACAGTAATTTTAAAAAGTTAAAAATTTTAAACATAATTTTTAATATGTCCCCATTCATGTCACTGAGTCACATGTGGGGACGTGTTTTCCTTATTATTAAAATCTTTATTTTGATTGTAAAACTCTTCAGATCCCCGAAGGCACAAGGGAGCTTTCAGGGCGCGCTCGCCCGCGCACTCGCACACTTCGGCGCTCGCGCTCCTCCTGCCCCCATTCCAGCAACGCTGAGGTTCTCAGCACGCGTTTCACGCTGGCTGGCCTTTAATTGACCAGCCAGCATGCAATCACGTTCGGTGCCCAATCGCGGCCGCTCTCGGGTCTGTCCGCCGTGCCCTTCTGACAAAGGGAAAATCCTACCTTATGCCACTAAAGCCAACTCTAAACCTCCTACACCGTGTCATGCCCTAGTGTCCATGTGAGACATGCATTTGACAAGGAGGAGTGAGGGCAGTGGTGGCCTTGATTGTGGTTTCCTCTTTGTGCAACAGTCGATCTTGGCAGCATGGCCTGAAATGCAATTGTCAAGAACTATTGGAGCTATGTGCTTCCTATAGCCCTCTTTGTTCCCTGTGTCATTATCCCATTTATGGATTACAGCAGTGTTCGCTTCAGGTTGTTCTGTTTCACAAATTTATCACATAATCTATCTATTTAAAAGCAAATCTAGTTTTCATTTGTCACCCTTCAAAATACAAAAAGGGATAAAAAAAAGCATTTTCTACTGGCTTTAATGACCTTAGGGAGTAACGAGAGATTTACAAATTTCTGACTATCCACAGGAAAAAACAGTTGGCTTTTAATTGGCCTTAATCCCTAATTAATTTCAAAGTGTGGCTTTTTCCAGCATGGATTCCTCATGCATTTAAAGGGACAGGTCAGAAAATACACAAGTCCACCGAATAGTACCTAATACTTTACACGGGGCATAATGTTCCTGCCACTGTCCAAAAGCATGGCCAGGACTTTTCCCTTGTTGAGTGGGCTCGGCGGGGGCGGGCGTGAGTGGTTGGGAAGCCGACTGCTACCCGCGATCAGGGCCAGACCACGATTTCAGGCTGGTGGGCCAATTAAGGCCCGCCCAGCGTGGAATGCGCGCAGCAGTGCTCAGCGATACCTGTGTGGAGGGGTGGGGGAGGGGCGAGAACACAAGTTTGCACATGCGCTCAAGTGCATGCAGGAAAAGCTCCCTGAGGCACAGAGCTGCCTCAGGGAAATGAAGAGTTTTGAAAATTAAAAATAAAGATTTTTAAAATGTTAACAAACATGTCCCCTGATGTGACTCCGTCACATGAGCAGGAACATGTTAGAAATTAGGGTGAATTTTTTTTTTATTTGTCTTTCCATGACAGATCGAAACCTCATCCCGCCCGTGGATGAGATTTCGCAAAACATGCAAAGGCCGCTTGGCCTTTTTGCCTGCCCGCCAACCATAAGGTTGGATGGGCAGCAAAAATTTTAATTCAATTACATTGTTTATGGCCTTAATAGGCCTTTTAATTGTTGGGGGGCATGCTGCCATCTCCCATGCGCACCCACCTACCTAAACATCGCGCGATGAGGTTGGGATGCTCGCCCAATGTCATTGTGCGTCATTTTATGCTCGAGTGGTTCGACTACGCACCCTCCGCCTCAGTGAAAAATCACTGCCTCATGTCTTCTGACTTATGGTGACTAACAGCACAGATGACCTTCTATGTAGCACAGATTTTTAGAAGTGCATTGTGCAAAGATATCAATTTTCTATAATGCAGCAATGTAATGGAACCAATATTCGGGATTTTGATAGGGTAGATAGAGAGAAATTGTTTCCATTGGCTCGAAAATAGGTAATCAAAGGACACAGGTTGAAGGTAATTGGTCAAAAAAGGTCAGGGAGGAAATGAGGAGATTTTTTTCATTTTGTGCAGTGAGCTGCAATATTTGGGATGCTTTGCTTGAAAGCTGATGGAAACAGGTTCAACAGTAAATTTCAAAACGTAATGGACATATACCTAAAAATTAAAAACTTGCCGGCTGATGGAGAAAGACTGGTGAAGTTGGACTAACGCGATAGTTCCTTCAAAGAACTGATAAAGACACAATGAGCTTTTTTTATTCATTCACGGGATGTGGACTTTGCTGGCTAGGCCAGCATTTATTGCCCATCCCTAACTGCCCTGGAGAAGGTGGTGGTGAGCTGCCTTGTTGAACCGCTGTAGTCCATGTGGTGTAGGTACACACACAATGCTGTTAGGGAGGGACTTTCAGGATTTAGAACCAGTGACAGTGAAGGAGCAGTGATATATTTCCAAGTCAGAATGCTGTGTGGCTTGGAGGGGAACTTGCAGATGTTGGTGTTCTCATGCATCTGTTGCCCTTATCCTGCTATGTGATAGAGGTCGCAGGTTTGGAAGGTGCCGTCTAAAGAGACTTGGTGAGTTGCATCTTGTAGATGGTACACAATGCTGCTGTTGAGAGAGTAAATGTTTAAGGTGGTGGATGGGGTGCCAATCATCCATCTGCTTTGTCCTGGATGGTGTCCAGCTTTTTGAGTGTTATTGGAGCTGCACTCATCCAGGGAAGTGGACAGTATTTCATCAGACTTCAGGTTTGTGCCTTGTGGATGGTTTTGGGGAGTCAGGAGGTGAGCTACTCTCTGCAAAATTCCCAGCCTCTGATCTGTTCTTGTAGCCACAGTATTTATATGGCTAGTCCAGTTCAGTTTCTGGTCAATGAAAACCCCCAGGATGTTGATAGTGGAGGATTCAGCGATAGTAACAACATTGAATATCAAGGGGAGTTGATTGGATTCTGTCTTGATGGAAATGGTCATTGCCTGGCACTTATCATTTTTATGGTGCAGATGTTGTGACCTCCTCTGCTCAATGATTACATGATTCTATGACTTTATAATTCTTTGATTCTCTGATTATAAATATTAGTCCTAATGTCAAGTAATTGTTTCAATTACATTTTAGCTTTACAATTTCCTTTAAAAGTATACATTTTACAATGGGGGTAATTTTTGTCTTGCTCCTGTGGTATAGCATAAATCATATGGGCAGCAGTACTGCCAATTTACTGCTGTGCATTTGCTTCTTCTGAATTTTTGGCAGTCTTCAATTTAGACAGCCAGATCTCTAACCGGAAACAGGCAGGAACCTAATGACCTTATGGAAATCACAGTTAACTTATCTGTTGAATACACCAAATGCCAGACCCTACCCACCAATGAAGTCAGGAGGCAGCCACTTTCAACAGTGCTTTAAAGAGATCCTCAGCTGCTCTCAGGTAAAACACTGGGAAGTTTTGAGAATTGTTTTGCTTGCTTTACAATGTAGATTTTGGCTCCTTCCAAATTGCCACAGGGTATATCAGCCAATGGTCAATTCTTGCATTAAGTTGGTGCCTGATGTCGTCTGTGTGCAACTAGTTTCACCACTTTCCCCATAGACATCCTGAAGGAGCAGGATAGGGCACTGGGGTAGGATTGCCCCAAGTCTGGGGCATTGCTGATTGCACCCAGGTTGCCCCATGGGCCCCTTCAGATGACTTCACTGTCCTTAGGAATTGCAAAGGTTTCTGCCCTGTTTACATGCTACTGGATGAGTGATCATCGCAGTACAACACAAATCGAATGTGGGCAACACCATTGAATGAGGAGCTTTCAGCTTGATAAGGAAAATGACGCTGATGACACAGAGGATGGTGAAGAAGTGGGAAACTTACAACAGTAATAGTCCTCCCCACACTCAGTTGAATGAATGGTCTGCTGAGATTGACCAACTATATTCACATGTGATCCCTTGAGCAAGTTGCTGGGAGGAAACCCAATATCCCAACACAGGGCAGCATCTTCTGGGAAGGAGGGAAGAAAGTTGGAGGGGAGAATTTTTTTTAACCTACTTTTATATACGAAGATATGATTTCCTCACTTGGAAGGTGGACTAGGTGGGTTGGGGGAAGTTGGGAGTTTGAAAAATTATTAAATCTCAAATTTTATCCCTGCACACACCCAACCCACCCACTTCAGGATGAATGGAGGCAGGGGGGTGGGATATGAGCCAGGTGCATCTGTCGGTAAAACTGTTTAAGAAGGCTACATGCTTCCATTTTAACCTATGGAGGCTGGATTTCCAGAGCTTGGGAATCACAGCAGTTAAAACAATGTGAGAAGGGCCAGCTTCATGAGGTAAGTAAATTTACAGCACTGCTTGTGGGCAAGAAGGAACAAGAGTTTTTCCCCTACGTCCAACAATATAAACAAGATAATATCTTTACACATTCCACTGTTGGCTAAGTCCCACCACCCACCCCACTCCACTCTCCCCAAACTCCCATTATCTACACTCCCCCAAATTCTGACTCCACCCTGCCACAATCACTCACACCCCCAACCTCAACCTCCCCCCACTGCGATCTCTTTCTAAATTGGCTGCCAGTAAGTGAATCAGACTGGGGGCAGAATTTCCCCAAATTTGCACTAAGTGCAGTAGCGGGAGAGTAAAATGACATTTTACCCGCCAGACGCAATGGCAGGTTTTCAAACCGTATTGTCGTGAGCCTGCCTCATTATTTATTCACTCCTAGAAAACACGCAGCTTCCATAGCGGGCGGGCCATCACCCGCCGCTGCATCACGCCAGACGTCATGTTTAAAATCCAGCTGCAAACACACATCTCAGTGCTTCCAGCTCATCACTGCTGCACGGAAGGCATGGCCCTGAAACTGAACAAGACTGCAGCCCCCAGGTTCAGTGAAGCGTCTCACGAGCGACTTTTGGATGCCAAGGAGTCCCGCCGGGATGTCCTCCACCCCAGCTCTGGCCGCAAGTTGGGCAGTAACAGTACTAATCTGGCTTGGGAGGCGGTGGCAGTGGTGGTCAGCACCAACGCCCTTCAGAAAAGGACAGCCACCCAGTGCTGCAAAATGCCTGGAATCAAAGGCCTCACGGACTTTGAAAACAGAGCCATCCAGCTGGCCGGCAAGTATCTGGACTGTGCTGACCATGAGGTCGGCGCTGCTCCACCAACTGAGAATCCAGCAGTGAAACATCCATCAGACAACCATGCCATGAGTGATGTGTCCTCTTTCGCAGGACAAAGTATTAGATGCTTCTAAAGTTTCATGTCTGCATCTCTATGATATGACCCTGATCACGGAGAGCAAGCTAGTTGCCCTTGCCCAGACAGGAGTCAGACATTCTCAGAGGCTATGTGAAGATCTATGGAGTGTCCTCAATGCATGTTGTCATCATCCTCCTGCAATCAAGTGACTATTAGGGCTTCCACCGCGTCTCCATGACAGGAGCATTCTCACAGAGGGTATTTGCGCTGCCATAAACCAGCCCGGAGTCAACCATTCACAGATACAATGTGAAGAACTATGGGGTCACCTCACTGCATGCCGTCATCTTCCTCCACAAATTTAGCAGCTATGAGGACCTCCAAAGCGTGCCTTCCTCGTCTATTCAGTGCAAGGGCCTCATCCTTGTCATCGTTGCCTCTGAGGACCTCCTCATCTTCATCCCCGTTGGCATCGTCCTCACCGGAGGAGACGTGCAGCTCCTCTATCTCCTCCTCAGCCAGCTTGTCTCCCCATTGGAGCGCCAGGTTGTAAAGGACACAGCAGACGACGATGATGCATGACACCCTCTGCAGACTGTATTTCAGGGCTCCACCAGACTGGTTCAGGCACTGGAGCCTCATCTTCAGTGTTCCAATGGTTTGCTCCACCAAGTTGTGAGCTGCAGCATGAGCCTCATTATACCATTGCAGTCTGAGGCCAATGCACGGGTGTCATCAGCCACTGCCTCTGCTGGTAGCCCTTGTCACTGAGGAGCCATTCCTGCAGCCTCTGTGGACCCTGGAAGACTGCAGGGATCTGTGACCGACTGAGGATGTAGGCGTCATGCACATTCCCTGGAAACCCTGCGCACACCTGTAGGATGCGTTTCTGTTGGTCGCAGACTAGCTGCACGTGCAGCGAATGGAACCCCTTGTGGTTGATATGATCCACAGTGTGTTGTGGTGGCGATCTGAGCACCACATGAGTGCAGTCAATCGCACCCTTTAACTGTGGGAAACCCGAGATCTGGGTGAATCCAGTCGCTTTTGCATCCTGGCCGTCCTGGTCCCGGGTGAAATGCAGAAAGTTGTGTGCCCTCATGAAGATGGTATCCGTGACCTCATGAATGCAGTAGTGGGTGGAAGCTTGAGAGATCCCACAGAGGTCACCTGTGGAGCCCTGAAGGAGCCACTGGTGTAGAAATTGAATGTCATGGTCACTTTCACAGCCACTGGCAGTGCATGCCCTTCATGTCCTCATGGCGCCAAATCCTGCAGTAGCTGGCAGATGTGAGCAACCAGTTCCCTTGACATGTGCAGTCTTCGGCGACACTGGTTCTCGGTCATCTGGAGGAATGAAAGGCGGTGCCTATAATCCCTGGGTGTCACCAGACGCCGGCCAGTGATGGCTTGCTGTGGCTCTAGGGAGGCGTGTGTGGGAGGCCCAGCCACCCCTTCTTCCTGAGGTTGCTGCTCCTGCCTCTGTGCAGCCAGGAGCTGCCTCAGTTGCTCTCTTCTCCATTTTCTTCGTGCTCTGTAGGCCATCAGGCATACAGCTAGCTCACCAGGCTCCATGATCCTGATGTACTGCTCCTGCAGGATGAAAGAGAGAGGCATGTGGTTAGCATGGGTGTGCGAAGAAACTGTTCCGGCCCCTTAATGCTTCCTGGAGAGTGCTGGCCATCATTGGATGGCCAGAGATTAGTGCACTGCATGGCTGCCCTGTTAGATTGAACCATGGGGGAGACTGGTCCAAACCGGGATGCTGACATTGCAAGGGGCTGTGAGCACCTCCAGCAGAGACTGCTTCATGGCCAGCTTTAGTGGGGAGATTGTACAATGTGTGCAGTCCATCTGCTCTGCAATCCACTACAGCGCTCATGACTTTGCAGTCTGTGCCAGGAGAGGGGTGGGTGGGGGAGGGGGGTGGTGGAAGGAAGGAGGGGCGTGGGCGGGGGGGAGCGCTGCAGAACTTGGTGGCAATTTGATGCCTCTGCGTTGCTTGAGTGGGCAGATAAGTTAGGAGACCAACCCCATTTATATCAATGTGGCTGAGTCTGAACTGTCTCAGTTGGAGAGGAATGGTCACTTCATACAGGTTTCCCGAATGTGTGGCCATTTCCCTCACTCACTTGCCGTCTACCCCAAATGCTTGTTCACTATATTCAACGGCAGCGCTGTCCTTGCCTAACCCTCCCCCCCTCACCAGCTGCCTCAACAGTGAGCCTGCACTTGCCCCCCTGTCACAAGTCACCTCAAAGGCAAGGCTGCACTTACCACCAGCTCTCCCTCACCCTCAAAAGTCACATTCGAGGCAGGGCGGCACTTAACCCCGACCCCGCCCCCCCGGTGCCCCTGGAGCCTGCAAAGCAACAGGCGACCCTGGCGAGCTCGGCAGAACGTTGCTGTGCCATCACCTCCAGTTCGCCCAAAGTGCAGGCCGCCAAGTGCACGTCGGGGGTGCAAGACCCTGACGGGATGGCCTGATAATGACACGCTGACGTATTACAATGAGGTTCCCCATAACCCATGGCAGGAAATGAGGCCATCGGTGGACTGAGCGGGCAATCGCGACCTGCCTTCCCGCTGTCGTGAAACCAATCGCGCCGTATTGTACACTCACGCCACCTATCACGCCCGTCGCCAGCGTGCACGGAAAATTCCACCCTGGCTGTTGGGTGGGAAATTTGTCCAAAAAAAAAAATCGTCCCACAGTTAATTTCTGTGGGATGTTTCAGAAATTCATTCTTTCAGATCTCCCATCCAGAAATCTTCTCCTGCGCTCTTCATAGATTTAGATAAATATCAGGGCCAATGGGTTTCAAAGACTGTTGGTGAAATGCAATTACTCAAGCCACTTCAGTTACAGAGATACACTTCATTATTTTTAGGTAAATTATTCAGTAATTTAATTCCATACTCACCATGTTTAATTTATTATATAATTATAATTCTCCAGAACAAATGTTTGTTTGCACTGAATATTTTATTGGAAACCAAAAATATTGTAGCTGAAAACATATGCATGATGGATAAAATTCCAAATCACTAAAAGTGGCAGAACACTGAGTTGTGCAATTGTCTAGTTCACAGCCCCATCCCAGAAGTGACAGTGCTACCAATGAGCCAAGGCTGCTGACATGTTTCTAAGGAACCTATTCCACAGCTGGAAGTTAGGATGTGGTGATATACATATATACAAACCATACTGCTTTGCACATAATTAGCTTTCCTAGTTTTATTGCTTCCAGTAGACATTTTGGGCCTGATGGACCCATGAAAACCGCCCCCATTTGCATTTAGTTAAAACCAGGCCTCCAAGAATTGTATCCAATCTACCATCCCCCACTTGCCTTTTCCCATGACCACCTGACTCTAGTCAGCCTGCTGTCTATGGGCTGGCATTACAGCAAAGTCACAGGTATGTGTGCAGCCTTGCCCAGTATGCTCTTTAACTGTCCAGATAGCACATGAGCACTCATCTACTCACTGTAAAGGGAGAAAAGCTAAGAAAAAGTATGACAAATAGGGGAAAGAAAAATAAATCAAGACCTTCCTGGATGAAAGCACAGCCATCTTTAAAAAAAGCATAATGCAGATGAGACATTTGAAAACAGCATCAAAGTGAAGGGGCTTCCCTTGCACATGAGGCAAACCCTGCAGCCTAACTCAATTAGGAAGTTATTGGAAGTGAATTCAAGTAAGTTGAGTGAGATCTTCACCATCCAGCCGAAAGGAATGAAGAAGGGTAGATATTTGTAATGGACAGTTTTTGGGAGCTTGGCTAATGGTGTGTAGAGAACGTGCCCCCCTCAAATGAGAGGTCTGAGTTGTACCCGGAATTGGGCTGCACTGTAATAATCCAGGTAAGCTGCCATCGCCTGCCATGCCCCCAACAATTCCAGCAACGAAAATTGGACCATCTGCCTTACCGGCAGAAACCTTGCAGGGAAGTCTTGAACAGGGAAAGGGGAACAGGAATAGATGAGTGCAGGCGATAGTGGTTCTCAGGAATGCTGTGAAACTGGGAGAAGCACGCCTACTCCTCTCGATTCCACATCAAGCTTAGAGAAAAAAAACTCAACTTTTGTTGATAGCCACTTGTAAGGCCTGAAAAACTGGTCCTTTTTGTTCCCATTTTATTCTCATAATACAGATGTAACGAAGACTAATTTTTCTCCTAAGTCTTTTTAAAACACTTTTACAAAGTGTTTTTTTAACTTTTTTAACAGTGGTTCAGGTGGATGTTCTCAAGGGTACTTAGGGGTGGGCAATAAATGCTGGTCTTACCAGCAACATCTACATCCCATGAACAAGCAAAAAAATCCTGACTAACACTGATCCCTCAACTAACAGCACCAAAAATAGATGAATTAGTCATTCATGTCATTGCTATTATGGGATCTTACAATAAACAAAATGGCCTGTGAACCATCTTGGGATATTTTATTACATTAAAGCTGCTATATAAATACAAGTTGTAAGTAAAGCACTTACTGAGACATGTGATAAGCTGCAATATATAAATGCAGATTTTTACCTTCTTGTATAAATTTAGTAAACAGCCACTGGGGAAGCTGGCTCATTGGACATTAAAATTTAACTGGCATAGAGACCAGTGAGTGGATTTTCCAGGATTCTACTTTACTGCTGATTAATTGTGACTAAAGTGGTGCTTTAACTCTCAGTGCAGGTAAAGAGATGCCCTTAAAGATAAAACATGAGAATTGAAATGTGAAGGTAATAGTGTATAAATACTTGATATTTTCATATCAAATTCTTTCATCTACTGTTTTACAGGAGGCATAAATAAATAGGTTAATTCCTCCATAAAATAAAAGACAAAGGACTTCCTTACAAATGCATTGAGCTTCAGAAGTCTGTTAATAGTTCAAGGAAAGCTATATCTTATAACAATGCTATCACAATGCATACCTTGTTTCAAAAAAAAAATTGTCTGCCAAATATTGCAGTGTAATTTCAAAACCCATGATAGAGCCATGATATTTGGAAAATGCCAACTTCATTTTTGATGGCGTCAAGATGAGTGAATCAAACTCTATTTTAAAGACTATTTGCTCCAGCGGAACTACATACTTCATGTCACGGATGGGTGCATACCTCTTGGTCCTCGAGAACATCTTGATGTGACAAGTATAAATTACTAACCATCGTTCTCAGTAGAATTACAGTCTCAACTCAGGTGGTGGTGAAGCTACAATTATTCTGAAGCGTCCCTAGAAATGATTAGTCAAAAGCAATTATCATTAGCATTGATTGCATCCTCTATCTTTAAGAATGGAGCTGAGGCAGCTATCATAGAAATCTCCCCATTTATCTTGTGACAACCTGAGTTCAAAGCCTTTTTTTCAAGAGTCCAGCAGAAGCTCCTTAAAGGTGAAGTGTATTGATCCGACCTACCATCATACGAAGGGTGATGTCTGTCTCTTGGTAGTTATTTTGGTTCCCTGTATTAAGACAAAAACACAAAAAAAGACTTAAGAAAAGGCAGATCAATTCCACTTCTTTCAGAGACAATCAATCCTATCATGGGTTCTACTGTGCCCAGGTGCGTCTATACATCTTGAGTGCTATCACTGAGACGTATGAGAGACATTCCGAGAAGATGCACAGGGCTTCCCATTACCAGAGGACTAGGTTATGAGGAAAAATGGGAAAACTTGCTCACTTTAGCTTCAAAGGGATGGAACTGAAAGGTGACCTTATAGAGGTGAATGAGAAGAAGCTGAGTGCAATAGATGGATCCAGCAATTTACTTCAAATCAAACTTTCAAAGGAGGATAAAGGGACATACGGTCAAACCAATAAGAAGCAAATCTAGGATTGATGTCAGGAAGCTCTTCACACAAAGGGTGCTCACTGGCTGGAACGGGATTTGGAGGTGAAGGTGAAAGTAGGTGAAAACTTTGCAATTGTGTGAAAAATAATTGGGTGCTGGGTGGGTTGGTGTGTGGGCGGGGCACAAGATAAGTTCTTTCTGGAAGGATGAGCAAAGGTAGAATGAATGTTTTTCCTTATCTGTAATTAGCTTGCGATCTCCTGAATGTCTTTCAGATCCCAATATTTCATTGAACAGAAGTACAACTTATGGCCCCGATCTTTATGGGAACGTAGTGGGTGCAGGAGGGCGTGGTCGTGAGTGGATGCCAGATCCCGGAGAGGCTGGACACACCAAGGTCTTGTCAAACTTAATAGCAGGGGATCATTATAATTTTCTTCTTCTGTTTCTTGCTTGGTAACTGGCCGGATTGAGATGCTAGCTGGCTGCTGGCCAGGGAAACCAGCGGCATGGGGCCGCAACTAGAAACCGCTGAGGCTGTTCCTCAGCGATGGCAAAGGAATGATCAGAAATTGAGGGCTTGGGGAAGGTCATCAAGGGAGGCCTCAACCGGCAGAACAGAGGCTGAAATCTGTCTTGAGGGGCCGGGGCTGCACTCTTAGGCCGGAATCTCCCATGGCCTGAATCTGTGCTCATTGGGCTCATGCAATCAGCGGACATAAAATGCGCTTCTGGCCACGATCAGCCCCTGAATGCAACGTCACGCTGGCTGGCCAATGAATGGGCCGGTTGGCCCATCTGCCATATGTAAAAGTAGACGGGCGACGTAAAATCAGGGTCAATAGGCTTTTTAAAGGCCTTAATTGGCCCTTTAATTGTTGGCGGGTGCAGCTCCAACTCCCACGCGCCTGCCAACCTCAATATTGCTCACGGATGTGATGATGCTGGGATACACGCCCGACGTCATTTCGTGCAAGTTTATGTGCATTCAGGTCGAGCATGTGTCTGACCTTGGAACGCAAAACTCAGGCCTATAAATCGGCGAGGCGGGAAAGGCGGGACTGGAAGCAGGTGGCGCTGACACTCTCATTCCAATGCCCGATCTCACCAAAATCTTGTGTTGGCTGACCAATTGGCCAATTAATTGCCAGCAGCTGGCACCATCTTTAAAGGGCTTCTTATACATCATTTTGGAAGGCTCTGCCCTTTACTGTGTATTTCTAAATAGCTCCAAGGCCAGAAATTTATGCTTCCCACCACCCCCAGCCCTGTCCCCTCTGGCAGGTTTTTAGGCGGGGCGGGGGGGTGGAGAGTGAAGTTGCAGGGACAGAATTCCCTTCAGGTTCCTGCCCGCCCTGACTTTGCAGCAATTTTATGCTGCCGTGGGCAAGGCCTTGGATGGGGAGCCTGCCCTTTCCTCAGTTGAGGCCTTTAAGTGACCAATTAATGGCTGCTTAAGGGCTGCTTCCCGCCCAACCACAATTTTTAGGCTGGTGGGGAGATTGAAGCTCTTCTTTATTTTCAGGGGAAACCTGAAAATAAAATTAAGAAAAGGCTGGAGGCAGCGGGGTGGAGTCTCCATCAGAAGCCCCCTTCTGACTGGAGGCAATCTCCCTTCAAGGCCCGGTGAATTATGGACCTCCCTCCCCACTAGCCTATCCCCTGAGACTCTGATTGCCCCTCTTGTGACAGCCCAGGCCTTACCTACCCTCCCCACCCTCGGACCCCTGACCTAAGTCCGATCCTCAAGATTTAGTCTCAGGCAGCTCTGTGCAGATCTTCTTCCGGCCACTGCAGCGTTGTTGCTGCAGGGACTGGAGGGCTGCTGGCCAAATGAGTGTTGATTGGCAGTAGACGGGACTTCCTTCCAAGTCAGTGGTGGAAGTCCCGCCTACTGTCAATCAACACTCATTTGAATGTAGAATGGCTGTGGGCAGCCGGAGTCAGCGGAGATGTGTTCCCCACCATGGCGAGGGCCCAAGAGCCAATAAAGAAATTCAGGCCCAGCAGTCAATAAAGACTTACAGTTAACCTATCTATGACCACAAAGACTTCTTCAGACGAATCGAACTGTAACCAATGCCCTACAACATACACCTGCTTCAAACCTGCTCAGACCTTCTCTTTCAAAACCTCCAGCCAACAATACAGCCCTGCCATTGAGAGAAGGCCAAGAGGACAGCGAGGCAGGCACAGTGAAGGCCAGAGGAATGAAGTGCTAGTTGGCAGAAGGAAGACCCCAAGTGGTCCCATGGTTCAGTGACGACTCTCAGCCGTTCTCACCAAGCTGCTTGGGAAACGTAGGAGGTCCTCTTCCCCAGAAACAGAAGGAAGAGACTAACCAAGCAAACCTGGACAGAGGTCATAGAGGAGGTCAATAGCCATGGGGGTCATCCAGAGAATTTTGCTGCAGTTCCACAAGCATGTCAACGACCTTCTTGACTCCTCCAGGGCCAGTGCCCTGTTGTGTAAAGCATAACAGGCCACCATGATCGAGAAGATCCTCACTGCGGCATACTGAAGTGTCACATCAGAATGACCCACGCACTTGCTGAATGCTGGCTTGTGTCGGTTGCCTTAGGGGTTGGCAATTGCATAAGTATGAGAGGGTAGCTGGGGCGGGAGATCCCACCATGTTGGTGGCAATGGGGTGAGGCTGAAGCATCACCTATGAAAGGAATGGATGGAACTTGGTTAAGGGGCACAAGTTTGTCAGTGGAGACCCTTGTTGTTCCATAGTAGCCCAATGCCACATTCATGCCAGTGGCACAAAGTCAGCTGTTAGGGTACCACCCAGTTTGGCATTGTGCCTTTCATTTAGGGTGACTAACATAAGTTTCACTTGGGCTTTATGTTTATTAAATCATGTGATGTGGGTGTCGCTGGCTAGGCCAGCATTTATTGCCCATCTGTAATTGCCCTTGAGAGGGTGAATGGATAGTTAGAGTATGACTTTTTGGGTCTGATTCTGTTTGTGATAAAGATGTGTTTTGTTTTCTCCACATTTCCAATCTGTTGTTGGCAGCACTCTGGATGTGCAGGACCCCAAGGACTGTTTGGGAGGGACTGTTTCCTTCTGTCTTGGACTCTAGGTGTGGGGCTTGGTTCTTAGAAAGACTGTAGACATATTCTGGTGTCAACTTAACACTTGTGTATTAGCACTATTAATTTCTATCCTAACATTAGGAACATAGGAACAGGAATAGGCCATTCAGCTCCTGGAGCCTGCTTCACCATTCAAATAGATCATAGCTGATCATCTACCTCAATGTCATTTTCCCAGGCTACTGCCCCCATACCCATTGAGGGGTGATGGTGGTAAAGTTACTGAACTAATAATCTGGAAGCTCTGGCTAATGTTTTTTGGGACATGGGTTCAAATCCCATCACAGAAACTGTGGAATTTAAATTCAATTAATAAAATCTGGAATTGAAGGCTAGTCTCAGTAATGGTGACCGTGGCAACTATAATTCATTGTGGTAAAAACCCATCTGGTCACAAATGTCCTTTAGGGAAGGAAACCTGCTAGCCTAGCCTACATGTGAGTCCAGATACAAAGTAATGTGATTGATTCTTTACGCACTCTGAAATGGCAGAACAAGCCATTCAGTTAGGGCAATTAGGGATGGGCAACAAATGCTGCCCTTGCCAGTGATGCCCACATCCCTAATAGATAAGAATAAGGGCAGAATCATCCCAGATTTGTGCTAAGTGCAGCATCAGGAGTGAAAAATGTTGTTTTACCTGCTGGCCAAAATGACGGGTTTTCATGCCTTATGGTCCCGCTCCTGGCGCATCCCATCTCATTAATAATGGATTCACGGGAAACACGCTGGGTCACTGGCAGGGCAGCTTCTGATTCACCCCGTCCTGCTGTCACTTCAGGCCTTCAATAATCCAGGCACCATATATAAAAGATGCCCTTGCACGGAGATAGCTCTCTCTAAGGGGTCGGAAGCTGCTGGAAAGTCTTGGCTGCTAAAGGGACGAAAAATGCTGCCCCCAAATTTAGTGATGCCTCCTACAGGTGCCTACTGGGCACTCTGGAGGCCTGTCGTGAAGTCCTTTAAACCAGCTCTGGGTGAAGACCGGCAAGCAAGGTCACCAATCCAGCATGGGAGGCCGTGGCAACGGCAGTCATCGCCAACGCTCTGCAAAAGAGGACAGCCTCCCAGTGCCAAAAAAGGATGAATGATCTCTTCCGTTCCACCAGGGTAAGTCACTCTTCTAATCACTCTCAACTCACACACTAACACACCCATCACACATCTACAGCGATCTCACTCACTGCCAGTTCTAGAGATGTCTCCATTCACTCTCTCACACACACCTTCATCCGCCTTGCGTATCACGTCCTCATCCCGTCCACTCACTACCCACACATGCCAGGCGTCCTTCTCATCCGGCCTGGCAAGCATCCTGCTTGTACTCTCTCCATTTGTCTTCATGCAGGACAAGTTTGCACACAACAAAATGGAGGGGTTGCAGACTGGTGGAGGAATGCCCGTCATCAAGGTCCTCACAAACCTTAAAAGCAGTGCCATCCAGCTGCCTGGTGATGATCTGGACTGGTCCTGTGCTGATTGTGAGGTTGGCAGTGCTCTACCAAATGAGGATCCAGCGGTGAAACATCCATAAGATAACCATGCTGTGAGTGAGTTCCCCTGTTCTGCAGTCCCCTGCCATACAATAATTATCTCTACTTTCTTTCACAGTCATATCTGGGGAGCAGCCTAGGGGGTCCGCGAGCCAGATCCTCGACTCAAATCCCGAAGACACCGCGGAAGGAGAGTCTGATGGCACCAGCACATCCGCACTGTCTGATCCACTGCAGAAGGCGGCAGGGACTTCCCAGATTTCCGGCACTCGGAGGGCTGCTGGAGGCCAGAAATCTGCTGAGTCTGAGTCAGATGAGGAGCCTCTGGTCTCGTCCATACCTTAGTTGATGAAGCTGTAAAGGCAAACTCAAGAATATCAGGAAGGGATGTCCGCTGCAGTCCTCAGATTGCAAGGCACGATAGAGGAGCCTGCCTGCCTTCAGGCTGAGGTGATAGCACTGGCATGCCAAAGCACTGAGCTCAACACTGATAGGATGGCAGCTGCCATGGAGACCATCATCCAGGACATTGATCCTGCACTGCTGTGCCAGCTGAACTCCATCGCTGATGCCATAGTTGGCCTCCAACAGTGTCAATGTGAGAGGGGTGCGGGGCAGCTCGATCTCACTCCAGCTTCCCCTTCTCCTCAAGGACTCAGCCAGAGACCCTCGGGCACCCACATGGAGGAGGATCAGCATATGCACACCCTGGGGCCATCCACCCAGGTGACTCCAGGACTGTCCAGCTCAACCGAATCCCCTCTTCATGTGACTCCAGCAACTCTGGCTCCACAGGCCGAGGAGGGTGTCACTGCCCCACAACAGGATCACAAAAGCAGGCCGGGGCCCTCCAGGTCTAAACCCTCCAGTGGACACCCGCCAAGCTCATCACAGACAGGGTGTTGCAGTCAGCAGGCTGCCTCCAGCTCCACTGTGGATGTCAGGGGAGCACCAAGACATAGCTGCTGGGTTAGGAAGGTTCAGAAGATATATTTTCACAGCCTGTGCACAGGAGTTAATCACTTGTGCATAATGTTCACGATTGTAAATAAACCCCCGAGAATGTCTCCCTGCCTATGGCTCCTTTTTATGATGAGCTGTGTCCGTGTCACTCAGATGTGAAACCTTGGTTCTTGCACAGGATAAAGGCAGGTATCTCAGTCCAGGGCCTCCCCCCTGTGCAGTGTGCAACCATCTGGCCAAAGTGATGGTCCAGTTTCTCATACACTGGACACATTATTGATGCCTGCACCTCGATGGTGCTTGTCATTGCTGCCAGAATGTCATGGGCAGGCATCACAAAGTTCCATCATTCTCTCTGTGTGCTCTCAGCACCTTTGAGGTGGGGCTGCCCTCCCCATCTTTTCAGCATCTGTGACCGGCGACCCTGTGCTCCTGAAGGGCTCAGGTGCTGAAGGCCAGCAAACTGTCAGGTGCATTTAAAGTTTCACGGCTGTGTCTCCGTGATATGACCCTGGTCACAGAGGACAAGTGAGCTGCCCTCAGCCAGACAGCAGTCAGATATTCACAGAGGCTATGTGGAGATTTATGGAGTGTCCTCACTGCATGTCATCATCATCCTCCTGGAATCTGGTGACTATTAGGGCCTCCGCTGCGTCTCCGTGACATGAGCCTGAGCACTGAGGGTATGTGCGCTGCCATCAGCCATACAGGAATCAAACGTTCACAGATACAAGTGAAGATGTCAGGACTGTCCTCACTGCATGTCATCATCATCCTCCACAAATACATCAGTGACGGTTTCCCGAGGGCGCCTGTCTTATCTGGCCAGTGTGATGGTCACATCGCCAGCAGCCTCGCCTTCAAGGACCTCATCATCGTCATCCCCTTCGACATCTTCTTCATCGGAGGATACATGCAGCTTCTCCATCTCCTCCTCAGCAAAGTCCTCCCGCTGTTGCAGCGCCAGGTTGTGGAGTACGCAGCAAGCGACAATGATGCGCGACACCCTCAGTGGACTGCATTGCAGTGCTCCACTGCACCTGACGAGGCACTGGAACCTTATTTTCAACATGCCTATTATTTGCCCCACCAAAGCCCGGGCACGGCAGGAGCCTCGTTGTATCATTGCTCTGCTGCAGTCTGAGGCCACTGCACGGGCATCATTAGCCATGTCCTCTGTGGGTAGCCCTTGTCCATGAGGAGCCAACCCTTTAGCTTCTGTGGACCCTGCAGAGTGTCAGCGATCTGAGACCAGGTAAGGATGTAAAAATTGTGGACGCTTCTTGGGAATTGTGCATAGACCTGTAGGATGCGTTTGTGGTGGTCGCACACCAGCTGGACATTCAACGAGTAGAAGCCCTTGTGGCTGATGTAGTTGACTGCTTGGTGCCACAGGGATCTAAGTGCAAACGTGAGTGCAGCCAATGACACCCTGCACCTGTGGAAACCTGAGATCTGGGCAAATCCCAGCGCTCCTGCTTCCTGATCCTGGGCAAATGCACAAAGCTCTGAGCCTTCAGGAAAATATGTGACTGTGACCTGCTGGATACATTTGTGCATGGAAGCTTGCAAGATCCCACACTGGTCGCCTGGTCACTATGGTCACCTGTGGAGCCCTGGTGGAAGCCACTGGTATAATAATTGAGCACTGCATGCCCTCCCTGTCCCTGTGGCATCAAATCCTGCAGCAGGTGGCATATGTGACCGATCAGTTCCCCAAACATGTGCAGTCTTTGGCTACTCTGATTCTCAGTCATTTGCAGGAATGACAAGCACCATCTATAGATTCCTTAGATACACGATTGCTTCAGGTCTGGATAAAGACAGAAGCTAAACAAGTTAACACGCTGATTTATTTGGTAGGCCCGATAGCTGAAGACATTATTACTAAAAAAGAAATCAACAAATCATCTTCTAAATTTGAAGAAGTACAAAAATCATTTGATGTTTATTTTAACCTAAGAAGTAACAAAATCTTCGAAAGAGCTAAATTTAATTAGCATGTCCAAGAACCAGGAGAACCTGTCGACTCACTCATTAATCATCTGTGCAGGCTAGCTGAAGGCTGCGAATATGGAGACCTAAAGCCTGAACTAACCTGGGATTGAGTAGTTGTAGAAGTAGCTGATGACACACTCTCTGACATGCTGCAAGCGAAGGAAGATCTAACCCTCGAGAAAGCTATCCAGATTGTCAGGCAGCCTGAACTCTGTGTGGAGCACAGGTCTATTTTAAAAGGAGAAAGTAAACTGTGGTGCAAAGGAAGCTCCACAGTTAAACAGCACAGAAACAGGGACACTCCAGGCCAAGAGGAGCAATATGCTAACTGACCAGTAAAGCGACCATGCCAATGCTGTAGAGCAATGTGCCCCCCACTCCCACCCCATGCCACCCCCAACCACCTCTCCCCCCCCCCCCCCCCCCCCCATCCCTGAGGTGAGACCAATGTCTCGCAATTTTAGGCAAATGCTTTCAATGTAACATAATTGGACACTTGGGCAAACTGTGCAAAGTCAAAACATCTAAACACACAGAAGACCCAAAGGCGATTCATGAGGTCGAGACTGCACACCAACTGGTCACAGCCGTGCTTTTCGGCTGAGGTTAAAGATCCTGGATTTTTGTATGAGAATGTGGACACAATGGCCATCTCACAAACTTTAAAATGGACACAGGAGCCAGTGTTACAGTCTTGTCAGACAGAGAACCATGGCTGGTGACCCAAAGGCTGATGCCGCCCATGACACACCTATTCGGAGCAGGAGGCATAAAGCTCCCAATGAAAGGTGACACTGAGGTACATGGATAAATGAATCTGGGAGGCCCTGTTTGTGGTCCACAACCAGGACTGCTCACGACTAAGCCACAAAGCCCGTGTCAAACTTAAACTTCTACAAAGGTTGACGAGGTCACCCGACAAGGGCCTGGCTCCAAGTATAAAAGTGAGACCCCGAAGCTCTTTACAGGAGTGCAATGAAGAACGCATACAGGATTGCACTGAGGGAGCATGCTAAACCCGTGTGCCTGTTCACACCACAAAAGATTCCCCATCCACTCATGAAGCAAGTGCAGCAGCAGCTGGACAAGATGACAAACATGGGAGTCATCTCCCCAGTCACACAACCAGCCGCATGGTGTTCTGGGATTGTCCCGACCCCAAAACCAAATGGGTCCATCTGTATTTGACATAGCTCAATAAAGCTGTAGCCAGAGAAGTACGCCCGATGTCCTCAGGGGCTGAAATTTTCAAAGCTGGATACCAACAGTGGCTTTTAGCAACTTGCCCTTGATGAAGAGTCCAGGCTGCTGACCACAATCATTACGCACTTCAGCAGATTCTGCTTTAACCGCCTGCTTTTTGGAATCACTTTAATATTTCAACATACAATAACAGCCATTTCGCTGGGCCTACAGGAGGCCATTTGCCACATGGATGATGCATTGGTTCATGCTATAATGGTGGAGCAATAAGACAAGAGACTCACAGCAGTCTTAGAGCACTTGCAGGAAGCAGGGCTGAAGCTGAAAGAGAAATAAGTTCCCTAAAAACATCCGATCGGTTCCTGGGCCACATCATCAGCAATAAAGGCATCATGGCGGACTCAAAAAGAAACTAAAGCTATGAGTCATTTCCCAACCCCATTCTCGTTTCCAGACCTCCAGCGATTCTCGGGGATGGTGAACTGGCTGGAAAAAATTTTACCAAATTTGGCACAGTTCACAGGGAAGATTGGAATACAGGAAAGAGAAAAGATCGGATAGGCTGGGTTTGTTCTCCTTGCAACAGAGGAGGTTGAGGGGAGATTATTTGAGATGTACAAAATTGTGAGGGGCCTGGATAGAGTAGATGGAAAGGGCGTACTTACTTTAGCAGAGAGGTGAGTGACTAGGGGGCATAGATTTAAAAAGATTGGTAGAAAGATTAGACGGATATGAGGAAAATATTTTTCACCCGCAGGGTTGTGGGCCTGGAACTCACTGCCTGAAAGGGTAGTAGAGGCAAAAACTCTCACTCATTTAAAAGCTGAATGGATATGCACCTCAAGTGCTGTATTCTGCTGGGCTATGGACCAAATGTTGGAAAGTGGAATTAGGCTGGGTGGCTTGTTTTTCAGCTGGCTCAGATACAATGGGCCAAGTGGCCTCTTGCTGTGCTGTAAACTTTCTATGATTCTCTAACCTTTGAGGCTGCTTAAGAAAGACCAAGCATGCTGGTGGGGCATGCTGGTGGAGCAGCCATTTTACTTACATCAAGGAGATGCTGCTTTCCACTGACATTCTGGACCACCATGACCCAACCTTGCCTACTACCAAAGCAGCGGATGCTTCATCCACAGGCCTTGGAGTGGTCCTATTCCAGTAACAACTGAATGGAAGCCACCGACCGGTGTATTACGCTTCCAGAGTGCAGCTGGGCAGAGACATGAAATACACCAAGATAGAAAAGTCACGTGGGCATACGAGAAGTTTTCAGGCTATATCATCGGCCTCAAGGTCACAATTAAAACAGACCATATGCCACCAGTCTCATTACTGGATGAGATGGAGCTGGTAAAGATGCCTCTCAGCATCCAGAGGTTCCGCCTACACCTCATGAAGGTTGCCTATGAGACAGTATACATCCAAAGTAAAAACCAAACAATGGCAGACACACTTTCCAGGGCCACAGCTGGCCTTCCGACAAAACAGGATGTCAATCACATCGCAGAGCTGGATGCATAGTCCCAATTGACGAGGAGACACCTGTCAGTGACCAAAAGTAAGCTCCTACAGATTCACCTGGAAAGAATGTGTGATGAGGAGTGTGTCTACATCTGCCATTACTGCCAGCAAGGGTGGACACAACAGAAACCAAGTGATGGTACCATGAAACATTGTTTTGAACAACAAAAACATTTTACAGTCACAGACGATCTCCTGGTCTACAATGAGACATCGCCATTTCTCTTCGGCTGGAGATCCTTCCAAAAATACACCAGGGCCACCTGGACATCACCAAGTGCTGGGCATGGGCCAAATCCGCCGACTGGTGGCCAGGCATATCCAGGGCAATTATGGACACCATAGCAAACTGTCAGGTGTGTGTGCTGCACAGGCAGGACCAAAGAGAGCCCCTCATCCCCACCTAGTTCCCTACCAGGCAATGGGAGAGACTGGGCTACAAACTATTTGTCTTCAACAGCAAATCTTCAACAGCAAGTACTGTGGTGGACTACTTTTTCAGATTCGTTGAGGTGAAGCAACTACAATTACCAGAGAGACCGTAACTAAGGTACTGAAAGAGATGTTCATGAGCCGCCACATCCTGGACGAGATTGTGTCCGATAACGGCCCACAATTTTCAAATAAGTACTCCATGCACTTGGCCATCACATCCAGCTTCTGCCACCATACCAGCTCCCGGAGATGCCCACAGTCAAATGGAGAGGCCAAAAGAGGGGTCCACACTGTAAAAGCCCTCTTAAAAAATGAATGAAGACTTTCCCACAACACTGCTAACCTACAGGCCCACCTTGTTGTAATGCAGCCTAGCCCCATCTGAACTCATGATGGGCAAGAAACTCCGCACACAACTTTCAATCCTGACAATAAAGTTAATACCAGGAGTTGGTAACCAAGGATTACCAGGGCATTCAAGCAATAGAGTAGTCCTACAGGCAGAAGCAGTCTATGCCTACAACAAAAGGTAGCGCACCAGACACTTGCCACAACTACGAAAGGATGACAATGCCTCAATTCCCTCAAGAGAAATGGTATTATCATCAGGAAGGACGAAGACCAACCTGGGTCCTACCTGGTTTGCACCCCAGAGGGTACAGTCAGAAGTAACAGAAGGAGCGCCCTCCTCATCCCTAGACTATCCATCCCCACAGAACAGTGGAGAGACATTGAGGTAGATACCCAGATGCGAGAACAACCTCCAAATCAACAGAGTTTACCCACAGCAACAGAGCTTACCACTTCTCTGACAGTAGCACAAATAAGATATGGAAGGGCTATCAGGCCTCCAGACCGCCTGAACCTATGAACTCAGGAACTTGAAGTGGGGAGATAGAGTAGCAATAATGATGTAAATACAAGAGGTAAACTAGAATAATTTGAAATACATCGGATAAAGTCTTGGGTGGGGGTGCAGTCTAAGGGTCTGGCACACATATGGTTAATGTGGGACTGGAGTACAGTGATGTAAATGAACACACCTCAGGGTCAGTGTAGTGTTGGACAGAGCCATGTGTACCAGCAAGCATGGAGACAGCTCCTAGCTTGTACCCTTTTTTATATACATGTACATAACTCTTGTAGTTAATAAATACATACAATTAGCCTACTTAAGACTACGAGGACTTCATTAGGACCTACTGAACAGTATCCAACACCCTACAACATCTGGCTTAAACATACTCAGTAACTGAGCTTCTACAGTCCTCAGGGGTAGAGTGTTCCAAAGATTTGCTATCCAATACATTTCTAAATCACAGGAAACAGTAAACAAACAATGATTGAAGCTGGAAACCTGAAATAGAAACAGTAACAGAAGATTTTGGAAACACTCAACAGATTAAAGAGCGAGGTAGGGTTAACATTCCAGGTTGATAACATTATCTGTTTTTACCTAAACCAAAGATGCTTTTCATAGCATTTTAGGTTTACGTAATATTTCAAATACATCTCCCCTTAAGTGGGACTTTATAAACTCTAACGTTGGTGTGCTGAGAGTAAAAAGACACAGAATGTTATAGAGGTTAATGCATCCTGATATATAAAATCATCCATATTTTATTTCCATGCTTGAATTAAACATTTCATTTAACTCTAGAGTGCTTTGCTGTTAATAGGTCTAAATAAATTAGATTGTTTGATGGGAGAAGAGGTTTTACAAGGTAATGGATCAGAAAACCAGAAGCCATTTGAATACAGCCTCCAGAAGCAGCACTTAACTAAACATGCTTGAGTAACTTTGTAGAGCAAAATGAATGAAGCCAAACAGTAAAAAAATGTCTCTGGGACTAAAACTGCAAGGCGCCTCATTAAGGAATAGCACAACAGAAGAGGGAATTTGAAATATAGAGAGAGAAAGAGAAAAAGAGAAATAAAGTCTGCATAATGGATAGCAAATCTGTATGCCTCCAGTGGCTTCTTTATTTACTTATTCATTGCTGTCAGCTATGGCTCAGTTGGTAGCACTCTCACCTCTGAGTCAGATGGATGTGGGTTTAAATCTTGCTTCAAGACATGAGCACAAATATCAAGACTGACTCTCCAGTGCAGTACTGAGGACGTGCTGCACTGTCAGAGGTACCATCTTTCAGATGAGATATAAATGGAGGCCCTGTCTGCCCTCTCCAGTGGACGTAAAAGATCCTTTCGCACCATTTCAAAGAAGAGTTATCCCTTATGTCCTAGTTATTATTTATCCCTTAATTAACATCGTAAAAAAACAGATTATCTGGTCATTCTCACATTGCTGTATTTGGGAGTTTACAGTGCACAACTAGCTCTCACATTTCCGATATTACAACAGTGACTACACTTCAAAATATATTTCATTGGCTGTAAAGTGCAATGAGACATCTGGTGATCATGAAAGGTTTTATATAAATGCAAATCTTTTTCTTTTATTTTCCTCTCTTAAAAATTACCTTAAGTCGTGTTGGTTTCTATAAATTATAGAGATTATAGAATCATAGGGCTGAACTTCATGGCCATGGCCCCATCCACTGGCTGGAAAGCTAGTGCAGCCCACTGCAGCCAATTCCGGTTGCCCCAACAGGGTTAAATATTAACCAGGCAGTGAGCTGCCTGCCATCAGAGTTCCCATGTCTTTAAAGCTGAGAAGCCTGCCTCCAAGAGCCACTGGCCAATCAGATGGCCAAGAACTCTTCAGTCCCAGCAGCACCACTGGGGGTGGTGGCCACTGCTGGGACTACAGCAGAGCCCAGAGTAGCAGTCATGAAGGAGGCTGCAGGAGACTGGTGAATGGGGATTGATCGCTGGAGCCTCTCAGGCAGGCCCCAGCGAGGTGGGAGTGGGTGCATCATTGAGGAGGGCATGAGGGTGCTCTTTCAGTGGGTGCGACTTGCCGCTGAGGGGGGCCCCCTGTCGGCCGCATGGTGCCCAATCAGGAGGGTCTCCTCTTTTTATTCAGTGTCCACCCCACATGGCATACAACCCCACCTCCCTCTCTGCTGCTAGTAGGGCACTAGCACCAATGGGCTGAGATCCTTAAGTGGCCCTTAATTGGCTGTTTAAGACCCTCAATTGTCCTCTGGACGGGAAGGCCATCCTTGACCTCCCTACCCCGAACGTAATTGGCGGGAGCCAGAAAGGCAATGGGCTTTCCACCTCATGCCTTCCCACCCAATTATACATCACAGCCCTGCCTCGCAGCCCAGTAGCTAGGGAGAGAGGGGTGGGTTGAATTAAATTTCGCCCGTTGAATCTTACAGCACAGAAAGAAACCTAGCAGCCTATCTGCTGGTTCTTTGAAGGAGCTGTCCAATTTAGTCCCACACACCAGGGGCAAGATTTTTAGTTCGGCGGGCGCCCATGATTGACGAGTCTGGGAACAGCCAGGGAACGGAGCCCCAAGCACGATCGGCCCCCGACCGCGATTTCACATTGACTGGCCAATTACCGGCCAGCCAGTGTGAAAGACACGCTGAAAGGCTCAGCGCTGCCGGGGCGGGAACGGGAGGAGGGCAAGCACTGAAGTCAGCGCAGGTGAGGGGGAGCACTCATAGAAAGCTCCCTTGAGGCAGACAGCTGCCTCAGGGAGCTGAAGAATTTAAATGCCAAAAATAAAGATTGTAAAAACTGCAAAAAAAAATGCCCACGCATGAAAATCAGAAACCAGAACACATCCCAGGTGAAAATTCTGTGCAAACGTTTTTATTTTTTAAAATTAATATCGGAAACCTCATCCCGCCCTTGGATGAGGTTTATCCGCCCGCTAACCATGACGTTGGGCAGGCAGCAAAGAACCACGGTTGATTAATACGTATGTGGCCTTAATAGGCCTCTTAATTGACGGGGGGGCGCGCTGCTGACTCTCGCACGCGCCCGCCAACTGAAATATCGTTCAAGTGTGCAATAACGCCAGGACGCTTGCCTGACGTTGCCACGCATTATTTCACACTCGAACTTGTCGGCCGCCCGCCCACGTGCCAAGAGAAAAATTCTGCCCCCAATACTCTATCAGAACCCTATAAATTAGTTCTTTTCAAGTCCATGCCCAGTGCCTATTGAAAATTCCTCTGGAATCTGATTCCATCACCCTTTCAAGAACTGTGTTCTAAATCAAGGCCAGGATTTTACGGCCCCGCTGCAGCATGTCTCCCCAACCACTGCCCCCACCCACCACTCCCCACCCCTCACCCCCTGGAGGGTGTGGCGAGCTATTTAAATCTCCACTCGGTTCGGCGGGAATGGAATATCCCACCGGGCGGGAAGGGGCTGTAAAATCCTGGCCCTTAAATCTCTATGTGGAAAAATTTATCCTTATTCTCCGCTCGTTTTTTTGCAAATTATTTTAAATTTCTGACCTCTGGCTACCACTCACTTGCCTGATTTCTCTCTATTTGCTCTATCAAAACCCTTCATAATTTTGACATCTCTATTATGCTAACTTGCCCTACTCTAAGGGAAATGATCCTAGTTTCTCCAATCTCCCTACATAACAGAAGTCCCTCATCTCTGGTATCATACTGATAAACCTGCTCTCTATTCTCTCCAAAGCCTTGACATCCTTCCTGAAATGTCGTGCTCAGAACTGTTTTCAACGCTGTAACTCTGGCCAAACCAATAATTTGTAAATGGTTCACATGATTTCCTTAATTTTATATTCTATGTACCTATCTAGAAAGGCAAGTACCAATACATTTTTTTTCTGAATAAGTCTGTAATGCAATACTTTACCAAATGCATTTTGATTGTCTATGTGGCGAATTCTCATGGTCCTGATCTGGACCAAATGGAGGTGGGGCCACAAAGAAAAGGCCACTGAGCGAGGTAGCTGGAGGCCCCACCTCTGTTCCCAGCCTTTGCCATTTTTATGAACCCATCATGCTCCTGTGAAGGATGAAATTGACAGCATTATGGGCTCCTTGACACCCCACCCCAAGTATATTTTTTAATTTTCACGGAGGTGGATGAATTTTAGCAGCTGTCAGATTCTACATCAGCTGCATGGGGGCATGAACTATGAATTGAAGGTGGGAAGAGTGTTAAAGTTAAGTGAAATCGCTTTGCCTTCTTTACAGTTCATCATTAAATGCTGTCCCTATGTTCAATAAGGTGAGTTATGGCGGTGCTAAGTTTGAAAGATGTAACTACTCATTAAATAATTTGTTTGCCAGATTGTTATTTCTGCCAACTATCAAGCTGCAAATGTACAAAAGTCTTCAGATAAGTTAAAAAAAGTTTATCTAATGAATAAAAAGGTAGAGTACCAAATTGAAAGAGTAGCCTACTCTGATAGCCAAGTGCAAATGTTTCACCTTTTCTCATTACTTTTATGTATTCAATATGGACTTCTGTTGAGATAGCAGTTCTGAAGTCTGTTTGCTTACTTGTGGCGTTTTATGGGCTCTTGGCTACATTCCAGCCGCTTAATCATTTTACAGGTGCTGTGAAGAGCCTATTTATTTACTCATGTCTATTCAACAGCTTCCACCTGTTGTCATTGGGCTTGTGAGTTATCTTCATAAAGTGGATAATGGGTAGTGGGTGACGGGGAGAGGGTGTGGGGGTATGAGGGTATGAGGGGATGAGGGGTGAGGCCTGAGAGGTGGGGGGTAAGAGGGTGAGAGGGGTGAATAGTGAGGGGTTGAAGGAGTAAGGGGGATGAGGGTGAGGGGAATAAGGGTGAGGAAAGTGAGGGTGTGATGGTGGGGGCTACGGAGGTTGGGTGAGCAGGGGTGGTTTAAACTGATCAGGAGGTTCTATTTCATATAGGTGAACCATTTACTGACTCTGAACCACTAGGTCAAGGCTTTTTGGGAATGGATGGCAGGCCCGTCTCCAGGCCACTTAGGTTGTGGACCAATGGAAGATCCTGCCTCCAGGTAGTCTCAAGGTTCTGACCTCTGACATGAAAAACCTGCCCTATGCATACAAAATCTATTGCATTATACCTTCATCAATCCTCTCCATTACAACATCAAAGAACTCAATCAAGTTAGTCAGATATGATTTTCCTTTAGCAAATCTGTGCTGACTGTTACTAATCTGCGCTTCTCCAAGTGAGAATTAGTTTGATAAAAACAAAATACTGTGGATGCTGGAAACCTGAAATAAAAACAGAAAATGCTGGAAAAACTCAGCAGGTCTGACAGCATCTGTGGAGAGAGAAACAGAATTAACGTTTCGAGTCCGCATGATTCTTCTTCAGAATTAATTTGTCCTTGACAATGGTCTCTACCAGTTTTCCCATCACTGACATAAGATTTTCTTCTAGTTGTCAGGTTTATCCCTTTCCCCTTTTTTGAACAGGGATGTAGTCTTTGCAATTTGAAAGTGTTGCAACGCCACTCACATTTCCAAGGAGGGCTGAAAGATTGTTAAGGCTTCTTTTATCTCCATCCTAGCTACAATCAGCAACCTAGGATCCAATACATCTTAACTAGTTTCTTTTTTACCTATTCAATGGGCAGAATTTTCTGCCTACCGGGCGGGCGGGGAGCCAATACCCGCCGTAGAAGCGGGCCCCGCCGCCATTTTAAGTGGGCTGGCCAATTAAGGCCTGCCCAGCGTGACACCCGGTGGGAAGCGCTATGGGCTTCCTGTGTGGGTGGGGGGGGATTCCCCAAATGCGAGAGTGCGCTCTTTCACGCATGCTCACAAAAGAGCACACATCTCCCTGAGGCTAAGTGCTGCCTCGGGGAGATCGCTGAAAGTTGTTCAAACATTAAAAATAGAAAAATAAAAAAATCCTTAACATGTCCCCCTCATGTGACAATGTCACACGAGATGGGACAAGTTAATAAATTTCACTAAAACTTTATTAAAGTTTTTTAAACCCTACATGAAACCTCATCCCTCCAGTGGATGAGGTTTCATGTTTTTTCAGAAGCCCGCCGGGGCTCCTGGCCTGCCCGCCAGCCTTAAGGTTGGGCGGGCAGGGCCTTTAATTGTTTTAATTATCCTGTGAATGGCCTCAATTGGCCATTGACAGGTCGGTGGGTGCACGGCTGATTTCACTGTGCCCCCGCCTTCCTGAAGATTTCAATGGGGCGGGATGACAACGGGGGTTCCTGTCGACGTCATCCCACGTCATTTTGCGTATCGGCGAGTGGGCCTCGCCCCCTGCTCGGAAACGGCAACATTCAGCCCAATATCTCTACTTCACCCTCCACTTCTGGAGATTTAACTTCAGCCTCTTCTTTTGCATAGAACAATGCAAAGTATTCAATCAGTACCTCAGTCATGCCCTCTCGCTCCACAATATTTCCCTGTTTTGTCCCTAATTGGTTCCTCCATTCCTTTAACTATCTTTTTACTTTTATTATATATAATAGGTGAAGGTTTGAGACTGAGAATAAAGTCAAATTGAAAGACGTAGGTTATAGTGCCAGCTTTCAATTTTTCTTTCATCAGATGTAGAGGAGCCTTTGCCTGTATGTTATTTTGCTGGCACGTGGAAAGCCTAAAACATTAAAGTTAATGCTAACGGGGGAAAAATGGGACACCTGGCTATTTACTAATATCCCTAAATTTTCCCTAACACAGTTTATAAACTAATCATCTTGGAATTAACTGGATTAGCTTTGCCTTCCATTTTAAAATGGCTGCTGTAGTGGTCGGTCTCCAGTCCTCCAGCTCATATCCACACTTGAAAACCTCCACCTTTAACTTCCTCAGAAACCTTGGCCGGGATTTTCCGGTCCTGACCGTGGTGGGACCCATTGCAGGCGGGAACAGGAAATTTGGAGAGCCAGCCAAAAGTCCATTGACTTTCGGAGGCGCCGGAAAACCCCAGCTGTGGGAAGGATCGGAAAATCCCAGCCCTTGTGTGCAATCCGTCAGGCTCTGGCACTTTGCCTTCTTTTAGGCCAAAATGATCTAAAAATGTTCTTTACTTCATCATAGAATTGCTCAACTCACTCTCAATCATTTCAGAATTTACCTGCTCTCTGATATCCCTTTCTTTAGTAAAGATCAATTGGAAGTGTTTACTAAATGCATCAGCCAGCTTTTCATCATTATCTACAAATTAATATTGCTCTACTCTCAGCAGATTTCACTTCAAATTTAATGCAGTAATCCCCTTCATACCTGTAAAACAAATCTTAACAGTTGTTGTGAAATGTTTAATTTCATGATTCATATATTTTAGGAGTATAACTTTTAGTTTGTGGATTGAATTGTTAAATGTATGATGAATGGAAACATCTGGGGCAGAATTGTATGGCCTCGTTTCGGTGGGGATGAGGCCGTAAAATTCGGCGAGACATTCTAAACTCATTGGCTTCGGCAGGAACGTAAAATCCCACTGCCGTAAAATTTCACCCCTGGTAAGAGACTGATAAACAGACCTGAAGTAATTGCCATTCAAAGAGTATTTATTCGAAACATCAACGTTGCTCTTCTCCGCCGATGCTGCCAGGCCTGCTGAGTTTTTCCAGGTATTTCTGTTTTTGTTTTTATTTAATAAGGTCAGAGTGGAAATCATTAAACCACGGGTGGTCCCTTTCTGAGTCCTGGTGGAGATAAGATGGCCATAGTTATCTTCATAAGGGGTTTAAATTATTCATGTGGTTTCCCAGAACAAAGGGAAGGTTTGTAGATAATTGGTTTGAATATCGTTCTGGGGCATCCCGGGTGTGCCACGTTGCCATGGGCAGAATTTTTGGGTCATCTGGCGGGTGTGGTGGGCATGCCCGGGAGCGACTGGGAAACGGCCCGCTGCCCGCAATCGGCTCCCAACCGCGTTTTCACGCTGGCTGGACAATTAATGGCCAGCCAGCGTGAAAGGCACGCTGAAAGGCTCAGCACTGCCGGGGGGGGTGGGGGGTGGGGGTGGGGGTGGCGTGAGGGGAGTGAAGTTAACGCGGGCATGGAGGGGCGCACAAAGAACACTCCCTGAAGACAGAGAGCTGCCTTAGGGAGCTGAAGAATTTAAAACCATCAAATAAAGATTTTAAAATGCAGGAAAAATTGTCCATACATCAGACTCAGTCACCTAATCATATAGATTATAAAAATTCTGCCTCAACATTTTAATTTTAAAAAATTGATATTGGAAGCCTCATCCTGCCCTTTGATGAGGTTTGCTCAAAAATGCAAAGGCCGTCTGGCCGATTCGCCTTCCCGCCAACCAAAAGTTTGGACAGGCAGCGAAAAATTGCCGTCAGTTGCTACTTTAGTGGCCTTAATAGCCCTCTAAATTGTCAGCAGGTAAGCCTGCTGTCATTGCGTACTATGTTACACCCAATTAGGTCGGGCACGCGCCCGCCCACGGGGTGTAAAATTCTGCCCATGGGGATAGGTTGCAGGGGGAATTTTTTCTTCATTTTGGTTTTTATCTATATGTTTTCTCACAGAAGCAGTGTTGGAACCAGAAAGCAGCTCTGAGAAGCAGCGGGAGAAATATGCCAGGAGCTGTAGACCAGAAGGAAAAGAGCTATCATGAACCAAAATCTATCTGATTTTTAGAGTCACTGAGCAAGGAAGTAGTGAGGACCATGTTTGAGCTGGGGTGTCCACAATCATGAGGGGCTTAAGAAGGGTCGTCTAGCCAAATGCCAGCGGAAGGACCCCAAGAAATCTCATACCTTGGGGATTAGCAGGAACACTGAGGAGAATCAAAGTGAATTCCTGAGAACTGTGGCACATTTTTATTTGGTCTCAGGAGAAAGTGAAGGAACTCTCAGGGTGCTGTAAAAGAATAGGGGAGCCCTTATGTGGAACTAAAAGTAGAACAAGGAATGTATTGTTGAGACTTCCTGGGCTTAAACAATAAGCGTTCACAGAATATAGCGTCAAAATGAATGCAGCAGATGATCTCAGCTGACATCACCAAAGTTCAGAGGCTACATTCCCATCATCTCTTACAGATGGAAGGATGCCAATCTTGTAAGCCTTGAGGTGGGAATTCTGCACACAAGTCATGAATGTAATTTGCTTTTTTTTTCCATTTACTCCCTTTCTGTCCCAATTGATAATTGGATAATTAAAATCTGTTAGAACAATAGTTTTGTTATTTCTAGTCCTCTCTCAAATCTGCAGTACCAGAAGAAGCGGAAGCCCCTCCAACTGCTATGCTAAGCTGAAAGCTCCTAATGAAGATTTCAGCTGAAACATAGGCAGTCAGTGGATAAACCCCTGGGGCTGACTGAAAGGAAAGGCTGCTTAGAAGGCCCTCTCACTCCATAAGGGTAACAATGGGCCTTTGCTGTCATTTACAGGAGCCAATAACCACTTTCCATATAATGATCACATAAGCAGTACCTGGGACAAAATAATCCATTGCGGCCCCTGGTCCCATCCACTTTCAATTTATATACTGCCTGAGATGGTTCATCTGGGGAGAGGGGGGATAAATCCCAGTCAGGGTAGAGGGGATGATAGGGCTCACCATCTAAATTTTCTGCTGTAGTCCTAGTTTTTTTCTTTCATCTGTGAGACACTGACTCACCCTGGAGAATGGACAGCCCAACAGTGCTTTGTCAAAGTGGCTTGCTTTCAGTAAACTTTAGCAGGCTATTTAACACCTGTGGGGCATCAAAGCCAAATCTGGCCACACCCTGGCACAAAGCCAATGAAAAGATTGTTGGGTGTCAATTGAGATCCTCTTTGATTTTTATCCCTCATTAGCCCCATGGCTCTGAAGTAAATTACACACATTTACAAATAAAATCTGGATAACTATCTGGATAGGTTTACAATTGAAAATCACAATGAATCAAAGGAACAGAATTGCAAATCCTAGCTCAGATCAGTAAACTCAGTACAGATCAGAGACCAAACTTAGGATCTCCCTGGTGCCTGTAGTTCACTATCATATTGGGCGGTTCTTCTGTGACAAGCGTCTGAATAATTTCTCCCTAATCTCCAAAGGCAATTGAGCAAAATTCAAGAATACTTATTTATCCTACAGATTTTCAAACTGAAGGATTCCCATGAGGGGACCCCATGGTCTCGGACTGTTATCAGATATTTGTACTGTTCCTTCTTTTCTGAACATATTGGAATGTTATTTCTGCTGCTGTATAATAATAAGAGAAGTCCCTGAGGGAGCCAACATAACCATTTCAATGGAAATAAAATCAGCAGGTGTTTATAAAGTGTGGGTGGCCCATTCCACCAGTTTGCCACAACAGATGAAGTTTACTCTCATTGTCCCCTTGGGTTTTATTATTACAAGCCTTCCATTTTATCAGATTCATCTATATCTCCCTGCTGAACATTCACAATACACCCAATCCATGAATCCTCCCCATTTCAACAACATCAGGACTTCCCTTGTTCACCATGGCTGACAGCTGCTCCCAGTAACCCAGTCCCCGCTCCTGAGGAACTGAACCTCTTCACTTTGTGAACTGTTTAAACAGACAGTCTTTCATAACAATAAATAATTGTGTTTGATGTGAGAGGAATTGGCTCAGTGGTAACAGTACGTTCCTGAGGATGGTGAGTTCTGCTTTAAATAAGAAATTGGAGTTATTGCCACCCCCCTTTCATTTCCTAGCCAGTTTCTGGGCTGCATCAATGATTCCAGTGAGAATAAAAACCTCATTTCAATCAGTGAACTACTTCTGTCAAGTGGCTCTGTCTGCTGGAGTTACAGCTGGTAGGTTCTTTCATAGGAATTGCTATAATAAATAAGACCAAGACCATCTAGTTTACTTGTTACCATTCTGGTCATCACATGATAATGGAGTTATTGACTAATAATAATAATCACTCTCTATTAATTAATGTTCTGTAGACTCAGAAATAACACAAGGAAAACTTCAGTGGTGAAGAGCTTTGGGAACCATAGACCCAAAGCTACCTGTTCCTCTCAAGCGTGATACACTTCTAATAAATCTCAAATTACCTGAAAATGGTATCCCAAAATGATATTTTCAGAAAGCAACCAGTCAAATTTGGATGTGAATGTATACTGAGTGCTTCTACTGTCTGCCTAGGGAGTCTGTTTCATTAGATCGGCCACTCGCTAACTGAAACATTGGCTTGGATTTGAACCTACTATGTGGAGAGATGGATGCTGTTGTGAGGTCAAGAAATCTGGCAGAGGGATTTCCCGGGAGTTCTGTATAATTTAGCATAAGTACTGTTTTAAATGGAGCCTGTTTGACAGGCTGACAGACTTTCTGACTGGGAGCTTGCTTTACAGTGCTGAAGCCTGTGGGTTGGGGCATTTGGATGTATTAGGGGAGTAACAGAGATCGGAAATGGGGTTTTGTATCTCAGGAGCGGGTCTGGATGGTGGTCCAGAGGTCCTGATTGCCAAGGGTGGGGGAAACGGGTCTAGTGGTGGTCAGGGTGCTGGATGGTGGTCAGGGGGTCGATGGTGACTGGGGAATGAGGAAGCAGAAAGGTCAGAGTAGTGGGTGGATGGTGGTTACTGGATAACCTTTAGGGCCTGAAGGAAACTCGCTTGTTCCTCCTGGCCCACAAGCAGTGCTGTAAAGTCACTTACCTCAAGTATCCGCCTCCCTCTCCCCTCCTTTAAGCTGTCAGTTTTATCTAGGCTTGGGAAACCCAGGCACCTATAGAAAAAAATTGAAATACTGTTAAAATGAAAGCACGCAGACTTACTATAATAGTTAAATTACCTTCCAATTAGCTGATTGGTCACCGCCCCCTCATCCTGTTGCCATTAAAACAGAAGGTGAGCAGGTTTGAAGCAGATTTAATTCCTGTTCCAAACCTTTTTGCATTTTAACCTCCAATACAACCCCAATGCACCTGTTTACAGGAGTTGAAATTCAGCCTATTGGGTTGGATTTAACAGGCACAGTAGTCCCCACACTCCTGCCTAAAAATCAGGGATGAGCCTGCCCAATATCCCAACGCCTACTCCGCAGCCATTTTATGCTGGGGGCAGCATTAATTGATTAGAGATGGAACTTCCACCATGCTCTTGGCAGGAGGTCCCACCTTAGAGAGCTGGTGGCCAATCAGATGAGCAATAGTGCTGTATTCCCAGCAACGCCACCGGGGGTGGTGGCCACTGCTGGCTCTGTGGCTATTCCACCACATTAACAAGCGCAGTTAAGACCAAGGTCTGGGGTCTTGTTGGGGGTGCATTGGCAAATCCCAGCAAAGAAGATTTATAACATGCCTTTGAGAGGTATCAGCATGTCATCATTAGAGGGAAGATGTGTAATGTGATCCAGTTTTAGTTTCGCTTTTGCTTTGAGCAGAGCCCAGCATACCTATGAATAACTGTTCTCATGTCCCTAGTCTTAATAAGTGAACCCACGTGAATGATTGGTGCCTTGTGTCTTCTACAGTAAACAAGTCCAAGGATTATATCATTATAATAACACAACATGGTACTCAACGGTGGTAAGGCAGCATGGTTAAGCACAAGTACGACATGATGAACAGCCTTAGATCATGCTACATGGCGCAAGAAGACCCTTGACACTTTGGTCAGACCGCAGCAAAGTCGCAGCGACAGAGAGAGTTGAAGAGGCAGCTTGGTCACTGCGAAGAAAAGCTTTGAAGACACAGCATTGACCTAGTGCCCTATTAAAGAGCTGATAAGCTGACGGTACCCTTATAGTGAGATTGCAGCACTTAGCCTATCAGTTCCGTGAGTGGGACAGCATGTAGATAGGACCAGACCAGGTTAGCTCAGTTGGGAAACGTGACTGACCAGTGTGTGGGCCTGATCAATCGTGAGTCAAACAAAAAAAAAAGAGACGTCATAAAAATGAAGCCAGAGAAGGCTGCCATTATAATGGGCAGCTTCGGGAGTTGCTGAAAAATAATTTGAATAAAAAGCAATGATGCCATTACTTCGTGGTGCGTTCTTGCCATAACTCATCTTTGTGGGCGGAGCTTCGGAAAAGCATGTGAAAGCAGCTACAGCGACACTCATCCCAGGTACTACAGGAGAAGAATGTTCAAAGCAGACATGTTTTTCTTATTTTTTAAATCTTTATTTTTGATGTTATATATCTTCAGTTCCCTGAGGCATCCCTGTGCCTTCAAGGAGCTTTCTGTTGTCAGAATGTCCACAAAATTCCCTGCTTTACGGTAGGATGCAACTGTCCTGCTATCTGAATTCAAAATGTCTAAACAGCATACAGAGCTATGTTTCCTTGATTCAGGTGTGTCTGAACCAGACAAGCAAGCCATAAAAATTCACTTTTTGGGAATTAAGGCCTACACAGGCTGAATATGTCAAGATTAACAGCAGAAGTGCAGAAGGATCCCCAAAAGATATGGACTACATTGGAAGACCGGATCAGAATCAAGTTAAACTTTGATACTCATTGACTAGAGTTCATGTCATCTCAACAACAATCCTTAGAAATCTTCATCAGCAGACGCAGAGAAAAGAGTACGTACTGTGACTTTTCAAATGCAGAGCTAGCAGACAGAATTGTTGAGTTGGTGATCGCATTGCCTCCTATGGAAGCATTTCAGTAAGATCTGCTAGACATCGAAGAGCTACTCAAGGATGGACATGCATATGAAGTGCTCCTTGCAGGTTGACAAAGCTTACAGATCCTAAGTAACCCCAATTGTTGATGCATTCACTAGAACACCCAAACCCAGCAAGATATGTGGAAGGTGCGGACTAAATTTCCATCAATTCTGCAAGGTATGTTATAGAAAGGGCCATTGGCAGTGGCAGTGCACTAGGGCAAAGGCTGACACAGCTACAAAGAGCCATGCACTGATCCAAACAGACTGTACGCAACAGGTACCTACTATCAATAAGAATGACCATCCAGTATCCCATCAGAAACATATACATGAGGTGATTGATAAACCAGAAAATGACTATGATATGCACAATAAGATGAAGAGCAGTGAACACATGTTTCACACCTTAAATCTCATGGAAAACATGGATGCTATCACATCATTCAAAGTGTTTGCCAAGATCCAAATTAACCGCCCTAAGTAAGTTGGTAACTATTCGTTGTTGACTAAGATTGACACAGGGCCAAGTGCCAACATACTACCCCTGCAAATTCTAAAAGGCATGTATCCACATACATGGAAGGCCATGGCAAAGCCTACTGCTTTGTATACTACTGCTGTGGGGCTCTTAGCAATCACTAGTTAAATGCACAGGAGCTATGGTTCTGGAGTGCAAGTACAATCAATCCCCCTGTCTGTCACGGACGTTCTACATTATGGATACTAAAGGTCCCACAATTGTGAGTCTACCGGCCTGTTGTGACCTCCTGCTAGTCACAATCCATGGAACCAGTCAGACATCACGAGGCCGATAAACCTCAGAAACTATTCCTATCACCTCAGTTCGTGGCCTAGCGCGATATTTCGGTCGGGAGTCGGCAGTGTACCCATCGGCAATTAAGAAGGCTGTTAAGCCCATTAATTGATCAATTGATTAGAATTTTTCCTTGCCCATCTAACCTTACAGTTGGCGGGTGGGTGAATAGACCAAACAGCCTTTAGATTTTTGAGGAAACCTCACCCACGGGCTGGTTGAGGTTTCCGATGTTAATCAAAAATAATATAAAAGTTTTCAGAACTCATTTGCAACATATCCCTGCTCATTTGACAAAGAGGACATGTTTTCCTTATTTTTTAATTCATTATTTTTAACGTTAAAAATCTTCAGTTCCCTGAGGCATCCCTTTGCCTTCAAGGAGCTTTCTGTGAGCGCACCCACGCACATGCGCAAACTTCCGCTCTCATCCTCCTGCCCCCTATACCCAGCACTGAGTATTGCAGTGCATGATCCATGCTGGCTGGCCATTAGTTGGCTAGCCAGCATGAAATCGCGGTCGGGGCCCGATCACAGGCAGTGGACCATTGCGCGGCCATTCCTGGGCCCGCCTGCTGCCCCCGCCCAATAAGGGGAACATCCTCCCCCAAATCTCTGTCTGTAATGCAATCAAACTATTCCAACATCGGGTGGGAAACAATAGCTTTAGTGTTTGAAATCATACATTTTCACACCTATCTATTTGGCAAAAGATTTGTGATAGAGACTGACCACAAGCCACTGGAGATGGTTGGGCAAAAACCATTGACTAATCCACCACCAAGATTGCAATGTCTGTTCATAAAGAGTATGACTATGAGATTAGGTGCAAACCAGGTAATTTCACAATCACATCAGATACACTTTGTTGATTGCCTCACCCAGCAATAACTGCAGATGTATCCTTAGATCTACAAGTTGACTTCATTGACATTGAATTTGAAAATCTTATCAAAATTGATCTGGTAAATTTTGCGTAATGCAAATGCCAGGAGTTACAAGATGGAACAGTGAAAGAGTCTAAACTGCAGATAGTGTGGAAAACCATAATCAAAGGATGGCCTGATTCAATTCAGCATGATCAGGAACACATGAAACCATTTAGGCCTTATTGGAATGAGCTTAGCATTTCCCATAGTGTAATCTTTAAAGGGAATCTTTACCACCTGATATTCTTCAGCAACGTCATCACTCACACATGGGCCCAGATCGGATGAGAAGACTCACAAGGGAAACAACCTATTGGCCAAGTATGAACAATGACTTTGCAGTCAACATCAAGAAGTATGAAGTATGTCAAGAGCATATGACAAGTCAGCACAAAGCACCATTGATTCCACATGAAGTTCCTGTCTATCGTTGGTCCAAAGTCGCATCCAACCTCTTTCATGCCCATGACTTTGACTTCACCATCATCATCAAATACTTTACCAAGTACCCCATTATTCCACAATTGCACAATACCTCTAGCACAACAGCCGCACACACTCTAAGTGCTATTTTTCAGTTTATCTGGTGTGCCTAGAGAGATCATCATGGATAACAGCCCACAATTTATTGGCAAGCCATCCCAGGATATGTGTGAGAAGCAGAATATCAATCATGCAATTTCTTCTCTTCATTACCCTCGATCTAGCGGCCTGGCTGAATGAATGATTCGCACAGTGAAATTCGTAATTCTCAAATATAGACAGACCAAGCAAGATCTACTCATTACAATGGTACATTTGAGATCAACACGCAACTAATCCATCACCAGCAGAGTTCATATTTGCCAGACTAGTGTGTATCAATTTAACTACTGTTACCCATTCTACTCTCTCAGAAGCTGGACAGCAACTTCTAAAACTCCAAGAGACCAACATGCATGGTAAAAGTGCAAGTACAGAATTGCCAAGTTTACAGTTGGGACAACAGAAAGTACGTGACAACCAGCCAAGGTGGCAAGGATTTTTTTTTACTCTTTCACATGAAGTGGGTACCACTGGCTAGGCCAGCATTTTTATTGCCCATTCATTACAGCCCTGGAGAAGATGGTATTGAGCTGTCTTCTTGAACCGCTGCAGTCTTTGTGATGTAGGTACACCCACAGTGCTGTTAGGAAGGGAGTTCTAGGATTTCGAGCCAGCAATAGTGAAGAAAAGGCGATATATTTCCAAATCAGGATAGTGAGTGGCTTGGAGGGGAACTTCCAGGTGGTGGTGTTTCCGTGCATCTGCTGCCTTTGTCCTTCTAGATGGTAGAGTTTGCGAGTTTGAAAGGTGCTGTCAATACCTCCCCTTGTCTTGCGTATAATATCTATTAATTGTCCACTTAACTACCTCAAAAGGTCTTTGGACAGATGGCCTGTCCGTCCACTTCCCCCCTCTCCCATTTCAATGTGTTGGGGAAGGGGGCAGGTGGATAGATGGTGGACATGATGCTAACTGGATTTTACATGCCCCATCCCTGCCTTCCAGTGTAATCCATCCCATTATTTTTAAGGATTAGTTTTGAATTTTCCCCAGTCAACTCCCCTGAGCTGCAGAAAATTAACCCATGTCTTGGGTTATGGTCGAAGAAGAGACTGAGCAGGAGCTGTCATGCTGTTACAATATCCCCTGGCTGTTAGGCAGTGGTAGCAAATAGAAATAACCCCCAGTAGACATTCTATGACTAATAAAGATGGCCCTTCACAGTCCCTTTGCTCTCTAGTTTGCTTTAGCTAATGACAGATTATAAATTATTCATATTCATAAGTAAACAGTAAATGCTGCAAGCGATGAGCAGTGTAGAGCCATCAATTTCCCCCTCTCATAGCAACCTTAGAAAATAAAGTAAGAGGAAACAGTCTTCAGTAGCTTTCCCTAATAGATACCATGTTCTGTCAGAAATCCCATTCATTAAAAATCCTTCACTGAAGCCGCTGTTCGTACAGGTTATTGACTACCTTTACAGCTCAATGATATTTGCATCAACTTGTCTGTAACTCAGTGTACAGATTAAGAAGGTCCATTAGGAATTTTGGGTAGCTACCAGGAGTCAAACTCTGCTTGAGGTTGCTTCTTTCTAATGCATATAGGTTTGTTTGAGAATCCCAACTGCTACCTTAGCTCAGATGAGACATTTCAGCATAGATGATGGATCCAAACTGGAACTTTTTTTCTATTCATTCATGGGATGTGAGCATCGCTGGCTAGGCCAGAATTTATTGCCCATCCCTAATTGCCCTTGAGAAGATGGTGGTGAGGTGCCTTCTTGAATTGCTGGAGTCCATGTGGTGTAGTTACACCCGCAATGCTGTTAGGGAGGGAATTCCAGGATTCTGACCCTTAGACGGTGAAGGAATGGTGATATATTTCCAATCCAGGATGGTGAGTGACTTAGTGGGGAAGTTTTAGTTGGTGGTGTTTCCATCTGTCTGCTGCGCTTGTGGGTTTGGAAGGTGCTGTAAAAGGAGCCTTGGTGAGTTCTTGCAGTGTATCTTGTAGATGGTACACACTGCTGCTACTGTGTGTTGGTGGTGGAGGAAGTAAAGGTGTGTGGGTGAAATGCTAACCAAGTGGGCTGCTTTGTCCTGGATGGCGTCAAGCTTCTTGAGTGTTGTTGGAGCTGCACTCATCCAGGCAAGTGGAGACTATTCCATCACACTCCTGACTCATGTCTTGTAGATGGTGGACAGGCTTTGGGAAATCAGGAGGTGAGTTAACTGCTGCAGGATTCCTAACCTCTGACCTTCCCTTGAAGCCACAGTATTATATGGCTAGTCCAGTTCAGTTTCTGGTCAATGGTAACTCCCAGGATGGTGATAGTGGGGGATTTAGTGATGGTAATGCCATTGAATGTCAAGGGATGATCGTTAGATTCTGTCTTGTTGGAGATGGTCATTAGCTGGTACTTGTGTGGCACGACTGTTCCTTGCCATTTGTCAGCCCAAGCCTGGATATTGTCCAGGTCTTGCTGAATTTGGACACGGATCTCTAGAATGTTGATACTGGGCGTCTGTAAGTACACATTACCACACTACAGGCTTGTCATTTATTTTCTTTAACCACATATTTTTACTGGCTCTAACATCATAAAACATAAAGCGGACAAACTTTGGCTCCACGCAAAGGTACATCTACTCCTGCCAAACTAACCAACTTGGAGATAGCCAGACTTATTATCTATTCATGAAAAATAGCCTGGCCTACCCGAACAAAGAACGTAAATATCCTGTAATGCTTAACAAAAAACTGCATCTTTTGGTAGGCTTCTGAACCATGCACAACTGACAGGTCTCTAGTTCAACACTCCTAGTTTTGCTGAGACAGTTCATCTTAGCTAAGGGATAGGGTGCTGAAATTGGCAAACATTGGAGAAAACAATTTTCCATGGTTTCCACTCCTGATTCCTATCTAGTGACTTCTGTTGGAAATTGTGTGCATGTAGATGTCAGCTGAGGAGGGTCCAGGCTAATTTGATGTGCCAATGCATAAATGCCGGCCAACAGTCCACAGTCAGCCATATACAATTTTCCATATTAGTAGGGTAACAGCTAGCAGTCAAAGCCCCTGTTCTGCATCAATTTAGGAACTATACTCATCATTTTTATGTGAAAATAGTAAGAAAGCAGGGAAGAGGATAAAGGTAGGTACAGAAGTGTTGATGAGGATAATGCACTTGATGTGGTCTACATGGACTTTAGCAAGGCTTTTGATAAGGCCCCTCATGGCAGACAGGCCAAGAAAGTAAGATCCCATGGAACCCAAGGCAAAGTGGCACGTTGGATCCAAAATTGGCTGAGAGGCAGGAAGCAGAGGGTGATGGTAGAGGGATGTTTCTGTGAATGGAAGTCTGTTTCCAGTGGGGTTCTGCAGAACTTGATGCTGGGGTCCTTGCTGTTTGTGTTGTACATAAACGATTTGGACTTAAATGTAGGGGGTATGATCAAGAAGTTTGCGGATGACACAAAAATTGGTAGGGTGGTAAATAGTGAGGAGGATAGCCGTAAACTGCAGGAGGATATCAATGGACTGATCAGGTGGGCAGAGCAGTGGCAAATGGAATTCAAGCTGGAAAAGTGTGAGGTAATGCACCTGGGGAGGGCTAACAAGGCAAGAGATTACACTATGAATGGTAGGACCCTGGAAAATACTGAAGATCAGAGGGACCTTGGTGTGCATATCTACAGATCCCTGAGGGTAGCAGGGCAGGTAGATAAGGTGGTTAAGAAGGCATATGGGATATTTGCCTTTATTAGTCGAGGCATAGAATACAAGAACAGGGAGGTTATGCTGGAACTGTATAAAACACTGGTTAGGCCACATCTGTGTGTAGTTCTGGCCATCACATTATAGGAAGGATGTGATTGTCTTGGAGAGGGTGCACAGGAGATTTACCAGGATGCTGCCTGGGCTGGAGGGTCTGAGCTATGAGGAAAGATTGGATAGGCTGGAGTTGTTTTCCTTGGAGCAGCGAAGGATGAGAGGGGACCTGATAGAGGTGTATAAGATTATTAGGGACATAGATAGGTTGGATAGGGGGGCACTTTTTCCATTAGTAGAGGGGTCAATAACCAGAAGCAGAGATTTAAGATAAGAGGGGAGTTGAGGAGAAATGTTTTCACCCAGAGGGTGGTGGGAGCCTGGAACTCACTACCTGAAAGAGCGGTTGAGCCAGAAACTCTCGTAACATTTAAGAAGTATTTAGATATTCACTTGTGTTGCCATAGCCTCCAGGGCTATGGGCCAAGCGCTGGAAAATGGGATTAGTGTTGACAGATCTTTGTTGGCCAGCATAGACATGATGGGCCAAATGGCCTCCTTCTGTGCTATAAACATCTATGAGCCTATGAGGACTTTCACTTCAAATAAAAGCAAATATAGTGTCTATATTGAGATGAAACTTAATCATTAAATTACATCTAGCACCTATACATTAATTAGTTTATTCTTCCTTCCAACATAATGCTGATATTCATCCAAGAGGTTTTTGACTCAGATTCTGATATGACATCAATAAATCTGTCACTTTCAAGCCATCATTTAAAAGTTTCCCACTGTGCATTACCATTGCTGAGTGACAAAGTGTTTATTCCTGATGTCTGTTTTGACATTTGGTTCCATTTCAGTGTTTTGAATTCCTTTGCTCTGGATTAGGATGATGACAGTTCTCTCACACAAGTCTCTTGAGATTGATGGCTGAGATTTAGGCATTAATTCTTAAATCATTGTCAGGTCCTGTCTCCCTGGTTGACTGTAATTTTAATTAACCAGGTCACATAACTTGACATTGGAAAAAATGTGCTCAAATGGCAGGAGTTTATCATTAACAATGGATGCAAAACTAAGCAGTAATAGATGAGTTTAATAATTTCACCATTCCAAGTGGAGTTTCATTGAATTATACAGCACCAAAGGAGGCCATTCAGCCCATCATATCGGTAACAGCGCTTCGAAGGAGGCATCTAATTAGCCCCACTTCCCTGCTCTTTCTTGCTAGTCTTGCAAGTTTTTCCTTTCTCATCTGCTAGGCGTGTATGTCAGGAATCTGGGCCTGGAGTACAGGAGGTTTTGAGCCAGACTTCTTATTCATTAAAATTAATTTGTTCATTGCAAGTGCAAATCTAGAGATTTGGCATGGAGGTGAGTGAGCCAAAGATGATTTGCCATCCATATTCTGACCTGAACATTCAAATTACAGTTCCTGACAAGTGAATTAATTTGATTAGTTTCAGAATCTAGCCCTTTGTCCTTCATGCCTGAATATCTGATATGCACTTCCGACAGGTGAAGCTCTGCCTCAGGTGAGAACATGTTTGGAAAAGTGGTTTTAAATAGATTCAAAAGATCAAACACTACTTTTGATTTCCTGCTTCTTTCCTCATCCCTTCTTCTTCTTTCCAAAAAAGGACAGAAATTAATGTCCATGATATCTGCAGTCAGACGTTTAATACGTTTGTCCGTCATGCCCATTTGAGTGAAATTTTAAGTTGTGGCCATGCCTACCCCCTCAGGTGGATGGAAAGAATTCCATGACACTATTTGAAAAAGAACATGAGGTCCCCATCAACATTGACATTTAACTGGTCCTTTATCTTATTGTTGTTTATCAAATCTTGCTGAGTGCAAACTGAATCCTGCATCCGCCATTTAACAGTGACTACACGGCAAAAAGTGTGTTATCAACTGTGGCACGCTTTAAGGGTGTCCTAAAGATACGTGAGGGATTTATAACTGTGAGTTCAGTGTGGTACAGTTAGGGTAAATTGTTATTCTATACAGAATTATCAATTGCCACCATGTGTCAGCCTTTGAGGAGCGGAAGTACTATTATCTCCGAGTTGATTGATCACTAGCAATCTGACCTCTTTCTTGTAGGAGAAGGGGACATAACAGACTGGAGAGCCAGAGCACTGGAGGAAGAACAGGAAGAATCTCCTCCGCACACCATGGAGATGGTTCTCTGGATTATGGACAGCAGTACTACAGAGCCAGAGGCAACCGGTGCAACTGAGGTCACCTGAGGTGATTTTTTTTTTGGTGATTTCCTTCCTTACACATCTCCTCCACTTAAACATCACCCGCATCTTGAAATGTGCCATTACATGAAAACTGTTGATGGAGTGACTGTGAACCTCATTTCTTGATATGGTCATACACCAACTGCACACGGAGAGAGCTGTAGCCCTTGTGGTTGCAGTATCATTCCTCATTGACAGGGGTGACTTGTAGAGTCATGTGTGTGCAGTGGATTGCAGTCTGCACCATTAGGAAGCCCCCTAACCTGCCAAACTCACATGTCCTTTCATCCTGGCCTTTCCTTCTCAAGCAGAAGAGGATGAAGTCCTTTTCCCTCCTGTAGAGCACCTGGTGCCAGCTTCCATCCGAAAGGTTGCAGGAAACAAAAGGGTGCCAGTGACCACAGGGAGGGTTCCACTTCCCCTGGTGCAGGAATCTAGGTCTTTGTGATGGAGATGACAACGTTTGGTGATCACCTTCGTAGTGAAGCAAAGCTTCCTGGGATACTGCTCTTGGCTCACTGCCTCCAGGAAGACCCTCTCAGGTTAGGGCTTTCTAATGAGAGCCTTATTTCTCCTCCCTCATCCCAGAGGTCCCCCTCTCTGCCACCTCCTTCTCTGCCTGTCTTGCTCATGTTACAGAGAAAGCAACACTGCAACTACTGCCCATACCTACACAAGTTAATGTTACTTTCTGCCTTTCTGTGGCCATCAGAAACCTTCAAGCTCTTTCAGCAACTCACCACAGTGCTTTCATCAACTTTTGCTAAGCGTAAATAAGTCCAAAGCACCTCAGTTGCAACTTGTTGAATAGCCCTTTAAGTAGACTCAGAAGGTCCACCTAGCTTGTTATGTTATGATATGACAGGTTATAATTCCCCGCTGACCAAATCCCAAAGGGAAACTTGGTCAAGCTATCACAACAATTTGCAATTGGTATTTTATTATGAGAAGGTATGTGCACTGAAGGCAGAAATAAAGATTCCACTACCACTTTTGGAGATTTTAAATATTAAATTAAAACATTTATTAACAAAATAAAAGAACACTTAAACATGCAAGATTACAGTTACACAGTTAAATTTAGTCTTGTAACAATTTCTAAAAGATTCCTACTTAGCTAGACTCACAAATAAATACCCTTTTCCAGGCAACAGTCCCTATAGATTCTTAATCTATAATAAATCCAGTAATATTACTGCAAGGCACCCACTGTTGCTATAGGGGAGGTATTTCACAGGAGCCTCTTCCCTTTTCACTTGACAATGGAAATCCAAGGCTTGTAACGAAACCTTGCTTCCTGGAGCAAACAAATGCTTCTCAGGGGTGGCTAGTGGCTGCTTACTTTACTGGTCTGCCCTCACACAACACATTCTTCAAGATCACATGGCCAAACCTCTCATATAGCTTTCAATCTTTCTTTAAATATATTTTTCCTCTTTCATCTTTAAACCCATTGTTCTTAACTTTCTTTGCAAATTACCTTTCCCAGAATAATAAAAACCTTTTTATGTTGCCATTATGGCCACTACTTTCAGGAAAAATAAATTTGATAACTTTGCTTCATTCATTTATGATCTTTGTCAGTTATAAAACTTCCTTTTATTTCTCTTTGAAAATCAACCACTAAAAATTCAACTCCTCATTTATCTCCTAAAGCAAATTCCTATTCATGGTATATGTACGTGTATCCCATCTTAACTTGTTCATCTCTACTTCAAAATGCCTGCTTTTACACCTAACCCTTTGATAATTCAAACCTTGCAGTTTGACTGTCTTCAGTTTAATTAAATTAGTCACACACACACAAAAACATATACACAACCCCCACAAGCCTGCTTCATAGTATCCCACAGTAATATTAGAAAAAATGATATTTTCCTTTACAGTTAACACTTGTTGTTTCAGAGTGAATAAGGAAGACAAATTCCTTGCACACTTGCTAGCCAATTTTAGTATTTGTGTGTTGCAACAGCCCATCATGATCTTGTCCTTTCAGGCGCATGGAGGGGACACACGTGCACATGCCACGCCAGGCGCCTCATGCTACATGAGCTACATAGGAAGAGGGCAGTGGCACCCCCTGCATTTCTAAAATTGAGATATGTATGCGTAATGGCACTAGAAGCAGCACTATCTGACTGAATTTCACACCCACTATATTTTGGATGAGATGTTAAACTGAGGCCCAATCTATCCTCTCAGGCGCATATGAAACATACCATGATATGAGTGCAAAGCAGTTCTCCCCAGTGTCATAGTCAGTATTCATCTTTCAATCAGCATCATGTCTCCTTGCTCTGTGGTGAGCTTCCTGTGTGCAAATTGGCTGTCACGTTTCCTACTTTAGAACAGTGACTAAACTTCAAAAAATAATTTGTTGGTTGTAAAGCTCCTTGGCACAGGCAGAGGTTATGAAAGATGGAATAAAAAATGCAAGTCTTTACTCAGGAACTCTTCAATCATTGTCCCCTCAGGGGCTGCTAGAAACTCCTATCCTTTAAGTTGACAGTTCATCCTTACTTTTATCAGGTGAATTTCCCAGAAAGATTTTTCAAAACATGGTTAGTAGCTGAATAAGATTCAACATGGCAAAGGTGAGCTATTTCAGTCAAATTTCCAGCTCCACACAGCTTTCAAGGAGGATATTGAATGCAAATAGAAGATAGACTTAATCAACTGTACATAGATCTCCCTGCACTGAGAAACTCTGTCAATATGTGGTAATGAGTTGGTGGGTTAGAATTGGATTCTGGTTAAGCTTAATTGGCAGGAAGTGTTCACTATCTGAAAAGTTACAGCTTATCGGCCTTCCTTTGGTAATCATTTTTAAAAATTTGCTCAAGGGATGAACTGGCAAGACCAGAACTTACTCCCCATCCATAATTGCCCCTCAGAAGGTATTGCAAACTGCCCTTTTTAACCGCTGTAGTCTTTGGGATGTAAGCACACCCACAGTGCTGTTTGGGAGGGACTGCCAAGATTTTGATCTAACTACAGTGAAGGAACTGCAATATAGTCCCAAGTCAGGATGGTGTGACTCCTGGAGGGGAACTTGCAGGTGGTGTTGTTCCCCTGCCTCTGCTGCCCTTGTCCTTCTCGGTGACAGAGGTTGCAAGTTTGGAAGGTGCTGTCGAAGGAGGCTTAGTGAGTTTGCTGCAGTGCATCTTGTAGATGGTGCACACTTCTGTCACTGTATGCACATAGTGGACAAAGTAAATGTTCAAGATGATAGACGGAATACTGATCAAGTGGGCTGATTTGTCCTGGTGGTGTCGGGATACTTGAGGGTTGTTGGATCTGCACTCGTCCAGGCAATTGGGATGAATTCCATCACACTTCTGAATTGTGCCTTGCAGCTGGTGGACAGGCTTTGACGTGTTTTTTTTTTCATTCATTCATGGGATGCTGGCCGGGCCAGCATTTATTGTCCATCCCTAATTGCTGCCAAGAAAGTGGTAGTGAGCTGCCTTCTTAAAACGCTGCTGTCCATGTGGTATAGGTGCACCCACAATGCTGTTAGGGAGGGAGTTCCCCAATTTTGACCCAGCAACAGTGAAGGAATGACAATATATTTCCAAGTCAGGATGGTGAATGGATTGGAGGGGAAATTCCAGGTGGTGCTGTTCCCATCTATCTACTGCCCTTGTCCTCCTAGATGGTAGTGGTCATGGGTTTGTAAGTTGCTGTCGAAGTAGGCTTGGTGATTTACTGCAATGCATCTTGTAGATGGCACACACGGCTGCCACTGTGGATGGACGGTGACTGTGATGGCGGTGGAGGGTGTGAATGTTTGTGGATGTGGTACCGATCAAGCGGCTGCTTTGTCCTGGATTGTGTCAAGCTTCTTGAGTGTTATGGGAGCTGCACTCATCCAGGCAAATGGACGGTATTCCATCAAACTCCTGACTTGTGCCTTGTAGATGGTGGACATCTTTGGGGGGTCAGGAGGTGAGTTACTTGCCACAAGATTCCTAACCCCTGACCTGCTCTTGTAGCCGGAGCATTTATATGGCTAGTTCAATTCAGCTTCTGATCAATGATACATAGAAACATAGAAAATAGGAGCAGGAGTAGGCCATTTGGCCCTTTGAGCCTGCTCCACCATTCATTATGATCATGGCTGATCATTCAACTCAATAGCCTGCTCCCGCTTTCTCCCCATATCCTTTGATCCCTTTCGCCCCAAGAGCTATATCTAACTCCTTCTTGAAAACATACGTCTTGGCCTCAACTACTTTCTGTGGTAATGAATTCCAAAGGCTCACCACTCTCTGGGTGAAGAAATTTCTCCTCATCTCAGTTCTAAATGGTCTACCCTGTATACTCAGACTGTGACCCCTGGTTCTGGATTCCCCTACCATCGGGAACATCCTTCCTGCATCTACCCTGTCTAGTCCTGTTAGAATTTTATAGGTTTCTATGAGATCCCCCCTCATTCTTCTGAAATCCAGCGAATATAACCCTAACCAATGCAGTCTCTCCTCATATGTCAGTCCCGCCATCCCAGGAATCAGTCTGGTAAACCTTCGCTGTACCCCCTGTATAGCAAGAACATCCCTCCTCAGATAAGGAGACCCACACTGCACACAATATTCCAGGTGTGGTCTCACCAAGGCCCTGTATAATTGCAGCAAGGAATCCCTGCTCCTGTTCTTGAATCCTTTCGCTATGAAGCCCAACATACCATTTGGCTTCTTAACCACCTGCTGCACCTGCATGCTTATCTTCAGTGACTGGTGTACCCAGGTCTCGTTGTACATTCCCCTCTCTCAATTTATAGCCATTCAGATAATCTGCCTTCCTGTTTTTGATACCAAAGTATTATATTATACTGCATCTGCCATGCATTTGCCCACTCACTAAGCTTGTCCAAATCACACTCAAGCACCTCTTCATCCTCCTCACAGTTCATCCTCCTAACCAGCTTTGTGTCATCTGCAAATTTGGGGATATTACATTTAGTTCCCTCACCTAAATCATTATTATATATTGTGAACAGCTTGGGTCCCAGCACCGATCCCTGTGGTACCCCACTAGTCACTGCCTGCCATTCGGAAAAAGACCCGTTTATTCCTACTCTTTGTTTCCTGTCTGCCAACCAGTTTTCTATCCATCTCAATACACTACTCCCAATCCCATGCACTTTAATTTTACACGCTAATTTCTTATGTGGGACTTTGTTGAAAGCGTTCTGAAAGTCCAAATAAACCACATCCACTGGCCTCATCAACTCTACTAGTTACATCCTTGAAAAATTCCAGTAGATTTGTCAAGCATGATTTCCCTTTCATAAATCCATGCTGACTCTGTCCGATTCTGCCGCTGTTTTCCAAATGCTCAGCTATTAAACCTTTTATAATGGACTCTAGAATTTTCCCCACTACCGACGTCAGACTGGCTGGTCTATAATTCCCTGTTTTCTCTCTACCTCCCTTTTTAAATAGTGGGGTTACATTAGCTACCCTCTAATCTGTAGGAACTGTTCCAGAGCCTATAGAATCTCGGAAGATGATCACCAATGCATCCACTATTTCTGGGGCCACTTCCTTAAGTACTCTGGGATGTGGATTATCAGGCCCTGGGGGTTTATCGGCCTTCAATCCCATCAATTTCTCCAACACCATTTCCCTACTGATACTGATTTCTTTCAGTTCCTCCCTCTCACTAAAATAGTGATAGTGGGGGTTTCAGTGATGGTAATGCCATTGAACGTCATGGGGTGATGCTTATATTCTCCTTGTTGGAGATAGTCATTGCCTGGTACTTGTGTGGCGCGAATGTTACTTGTCACTTATCAGCCTAAGTTTGGATATTATCCAGTCCTTGCTGCATTTAGGCATAGACTGCTTCTGTATCTGAGGAGTCATGAATGGTGCTGAACATTGTGCAATCATCAGCAAACATCCCCACTTCTGGCCTTATAATGAAAGGAATGATATCGATGAAGCAGCTGAAGGTGGTTGGGCCTAAGGCACTACCCTGAGGAGCTTCTGCAGTGATGTCCTGGAACTGAGATTATTGACCTCCAACAGCCACAACCATTTTCCTTTGTGCTAGATATGACTCCAACCAATGGAGAGCTTTGCCCCTGATTCCCATTGACTTCAATTTTGCTCAGACTCTGTGATGCCACACTCGGTCAAATGTTGCCTTGGTGTCAAGAACAGTCACTCTCACCTCACCTCTGGAGTTCAGTTCATTTGTCCATGTTTGAACTAAGGCTGTAATGAGGTCAGAATGTGAGTGATCCTGGCAGAACCAAAACTGACCATTAGTGGGCAGATTATTGCCAAGCAATGCCGCTTGATAGTACTGTTGCTGATCCCTTCCATCACTTTACTGATGATCAAGAGTAGACTGATGGGTGGTAATTGGTCATGTTGGATTTGGTGGAGGCTCCTCCTCCAGTGAGTTATTTGATTTTCCACCACCATTCATGACTGGATGTGGCAGGACTGCAGAGCTCAGATCTAATCTGTTGGCTGTGGGATCGCTTAGCTCTGTCTATCACATGCTGCTTATGCTGTTTGGCACACAAGTAATCTTGTGTTGTTGCTTCACCAGGTTGACACCTCATTTTTAGGTATGCTTGGTGCTGCTCCTGGCATGCCCTCCTGCACCCTTCCAGGGTTGGTCCCTGGTTTGGTGGTAATGCTAGAGTGGGGGATATGCTGGGCCATAAGGTTACAGATTGTGGTTGAGTACAATTCTCCTGCTGCTGATGCCCCACTGTGCCTCATGGTTGCCCAGTCTTGAGTTGCTAGATCTGTTCAAAGTTTATCCCATTTAGCATGGTGGTAATGCCACATAACAGGATGGAAGGTATTCTCAATGTGAAGGCAGGAAGTTGTCTCCACAATGACTGTGTGGTGGTCACGCCTACCGATACTGTAATGGACAGGTGCAGCTGCGGCAGGGAAGTTGGTGATGATGAGATCAAGTGTGTTTTTCCCTCTTGTTGGTTCCCTCACCACCTGCCACAGACCTGATAAGCAACTATGCCCTTTAGGACTCAGCTAGCTTGGTCTGTAGTGGTGCTACCGAGCCACTCTTGGTGATGCACGTTCGAGTCCCCCACCCAGAGTACATTCTACACCCTAGCTACTCTGAGTGCTTCCTCCAAGTGGTGATTAGCATGGAAGTGTACTGATACATCAGCTGAGGGGGTGGGGGACGGGGGGTGCTGATGGCGGCAGATGGTAATCAGCTGGAGGTTTCCTTGCCCATGTTTGACCTGATGCCATGAGATGCCATGTGGTCCGGAGTCAATGTTGAGGACTTCCAGGGCAGCTCCCTCTGGACTGTATACCTCTGTGCCAGGGATAGTGATGGTGGTGCCTGGAACATTATGTAAGGTATGATCCTGTGAGTATGGCTATGTCAGGCTGTTGCTTGACTAGTCTATGAGACATCTCTCCCAATTTTGGCACAAGTCCCAGACATTAGTAAGGAGGATTTTGCAGGGTCAACAGGGCTCAACAGGGCTGAGTTAAAACCTAATGATGATGACCATGAAACCATTGCCGATTGTTGTAAAAACCCATCTGGTTCACTCATGTCCTTTCGGGTAGGAAATCTGCCATCCTTAGGTGGTCTGGCCTACATGTGACTCTCAAAAATGCCCTCTGACCGAGTGCAGTTAAGGTTGGGCAATAAATGCTGGCCCAGCCACCGATCCCCACATCCCATGAACGAATATTTTAAAAAAAACTACACTACTGCCTCCCACTATAGTCAGGAGCTGTGAACTCACCAAAGAAATTCCAGACTTTGACCTGCTCATACAGCTATAGTATTTAAATGGTTGGTCCTGTTAAGTTTCTGGGCAATGGTATCCCCTAGGATATTGATGGTAGGGGAATTAAATTATGATAATGCCATCAAATAGCAATTCATGCTCAACACCAATTTCTTGTTAGAGTCTGGTGATTATTGTGATTACTTGCCCAAGCTTGACTGTTTTCCAGGTCTTGCTGCATGCAGGCACAGACTGCTTCAGTATCTAAGGAGTTGCAAATGATAATGAACACTGTGTGACCATCAACAAACGTCCCCGTTTCTAACTTCACGATAGAGGGAAGCTTTTCTTTATGAAGCAGCAGAAGATGGTAGGGCATAGGACATTACTCTGAGAAGCTCCTACAGTGATGTCCTGGGGTCGAGATGATTGACCTCCAACAAACACAGCCATCTTCCTTTGTGCTAGGTATGACTCCAACCAGTGGAGAGTTTTCCCCTTGATTCCCATTTACTTCAATTTTGCTAGAGCCCATTGATCCCACATTTAGTCAAATACAGCCTTGAAGTCAAGGTCAGTCACTTCAGCCTCACTTCAGGATTTCAGCTCTTTTATCTATATTTGGACCAACACTGTAATGAGTTGTGGAGCTGAGTGATCCTGGTGGAACCCAACCTCAACATCACGAAAAGGTAAAAGCAAAATACTGTGGATACTAGAAATCTGAAACAAAAACAGAAACGCTGGAAAATCTCAGCAGGTCTAACAGCATCTGTGGAGAGGAAAAAAAACACAGTTAATGTTTCGAGTCCATATGGCTCTGAAGAAGAGTCTGTCCAGGTTTCTGTTACTCAATCATGTTGTATTAAATCATCATTACATCAGCATCATGTGCTTCAGATATTAACTCTTTACTCTGCATTCCGCCACTCCCCCCACCCAAGTCTTTATCCCAATTAGATACTTTCTCCTGCATCTCCCCTCAAAGTCTCAGACTTCCCAGGGTTAATCTCTGAGGTGCCTTGACCAATCTCCCTGACCTTGTCCTGATCTCAGAGAGATTGAGGGCATTCTACACTTTCCCTTTGTCGGTCTGAGTGCATTTCTCCTGGGTGGCTGTAAAGATTTGTCTTGTTCCTTCTTCTTCTTTCCATCAGGATCTGAGTAGCAAGCCCAAGTTTCCATTGGTTTTCTTTCCAATGATATTAAGACACCACAGTTTCTCGTTATAGTTCTCTGGTCTGCCTCAATCCTGTAAGATCTCGTTTGTTGAGCTCTTTTGATTAGTATGCCTTCTTGCTGTTGGTCACATACCCATACTGTCTCCCCGAGCTTTTGCACTGATACGTCTCGTGCTCTCTGCCTGAATTTAAAGTTACAAGCTTGCTTGTTTCTCTGTGCTTCCTCATGCTGCTTCACCCCCTTGTCGCCGTTCAAGGTGCAATTAAGTTTTAATTTCTGTTGCAGAGCTGGAAGTCATGTTTTCAATCACCTTCCCATTAACAACTCTGATGGTGAGAAACCATTTTGTCGCAGTGAGGTTGTGTAACTCAGAAGAGCTAAATTAAGATCTTCATTCTTCTTCATAAAGTCCTTGATGACTTGTACACCTCTTTCAGCTTCTCCATTTGCCTGAGGGTAATGAGGTGAGCTGTTATATGAATTAATGTGTACTTCACAAAATTTTGGAATAACTCATTAGCAAAATGAAGACCATTGTCTGACACCACTATATCCGGAAGGCCACGTGTTGCATAAGTTGCCTTCAGTGATTGAATGACTGTTTTCACTATGATGCTTTACAATCTGTTCACTTAAACCCACCTTGAGTGGTAATCAATGACAATAAGTAATATCTTTAAAATCAAATAAATCTACTCCCAACATGCTCCAACAGCCTTGATGGAAAAGTAGAAGGGGATAGTTGTTCTTTTTGCTCTTGGCTGTTCACTGACATGTAAGACAATTAGAAATCATTTATTCTATAGAATGAGTAATGCCTGACTTATTGCTGGAATTCTGCACGACATTTTGCTATTGCTAAGTGACCTTGGTAAAGCCTTTGAAGAATTTTAAGGTGATGTGCTCTCAGAATTACCATTCTGTCATTAAACACCAGGAGATCATCAGTGAGATGATTTCTCTGTTTGAAGTATTGCTGTACTACTAGATTGTTAGGAGTATATTCTGACCATTCTTCTAGACAGCATTTTCTTGCCTCGATACATTCACCATTTTGCTGCTGTGCTTGTTTTACCTCCTGCGAATTATTTGCAGTAGCTAGCAGATGTTGAGTAATAAGAGATGTATACACTTCCACCTCCTCAATGAAATGCAAAACCTCCAGACTGGTTCCTTCACCTGGTATCCTCGATAGTGCATCTACTGTCATCTGGTACTTCCCTTGAACATACTCTGTTATGGAGTCATATCTCACTAATCTTAATCTGAACTGTTGGATTCTAGATGGCATCTTCACAATGTCCTTCATGTTCAGAAGACTGACTAGTGGGTTATGGTCTGCTTCAATTTTGAACTGCAATCCCATCACGTAGTCCGAGAATTTCTCGTATGTCCATGTTGCTGCCAATGCTTCTTTCTCATTTGTAGCATGTCTTTTCCCTGTGTCAGTGAGTGGCCTTGAGGCATAGTTAGCTGATGCATGTTTACCTTCTCTTTGTACTTGAAAGACTACTGCACCCCAACCTGTAGATGGTGTATCTGCTGCTACTCTGGTCAGTAACTCTGGGTCTTAATGTACCAAAATTTCAAAGGAAATTAAAAGATTTATGTTTTTTTCAAAAGCACTTTGTTGGTCCACATTCCAGCACCACCGTTGACCTTTTCTCTCAACAGCTGTCTCAATGGCTCATTGGCTTCTGCCAAATTTGATAGGAACTTGCCTACTTGATTAACCACCCCAAGGAATCTCTGAATCTCAGTAATGTTCCTGGGTTGTGGAAACTCTCTGATCACCTTTGCTTTTTGTGAATTGACTGTTATTCCACAGGCTTGTACAATGTGACCTTGAAATTTATTCATAGGTTTGTCGAACTCACATTTTTCATTCAATGTTAGACCAGATCTTGTCAGACTTTTAGGGCTTCTCTAACTCTATGGTCGTGCGCTCACCTCAGGGAGCCTTGTACAAGTGTGTTGTGCATAGGGAATGTTATTCCTTCTATGCCTTTTAGGGTTTGAGACATCGTTCTCTGTAAAATTTCAGGAGTGGATGCAATTCCAAATGATAATCTATTAAAGCGACAATGACTGGCATTATAAAAGTGGTCAGCAGTCTGGATTCTTTGTCCAGAGGCAACTGCCAAAATCCACTGTTTGCATCTAATCTGGTGAATAGAATACTCTTGGCTCTTATCCACTGAGGCCACCAGGTGAATCTCACGTTCCACTGATTTGTAAATTTGAGTTAAATCCACACAGATTCTAATTTGAGTCAAAAATAAAAATTGCTGTAAAAACTCAACAGGTCTGACAGCATCTGTGGAGAGAAAAACAGAGTTAACGTTTCGAGTCCATATGACTCTTCTTCAGGACTAAAGCAAAGTAAAAATGTGGTGAAATATATACTGTTTAAGGGGAGGGGGTGGGGAGTGGAACAGGTGAAGCTGGATAGAAGGCCAGTAATAGGTGGAGGCAAAGGAGGGATTGCAAAAGATGTCATAGACAAAAGGTCGAATGGGTGTTGATGGTGGTGATACTGGCTAAAGGAGGTGTTAATGGTGACATTAAGAATAGAAAGCAGGATGAGCAAGTGACAGATGGCCCTAGTGGGGGTGGGGTGGTGTGGAGTTGGGGGAGGGGAAGGTGTAGGAAAAAAAGACTGAAATAGGCTAAAAGGTGGGGATAAAACAATGAATGGAAATACATTTTAAAAATAATAATAGAAATAGATGGGGAAAAAATGTATACGTAAAAATTAAAAAAATAAATGTTGAAAAAAGGGGATCAAAAAGGGGTGAGGATTGAGGAGAGAGTTCATGATCTGAAGTTGTTGAACTCAATATTCAGTCCGGAAGGCTGTAAAGTGCCTAATTGGAAGATGAGGTGCTGTTCCTCCAGTTTGCGTTGAGCTTCACTGGAACAGTGCAGTAGGCCAAGGGTGGTGTTTGCCTATGACATCTTCTGCAATCTCTCCTTCGCCTCCACCTATCACTGGCCATCTAGCCAGCTTCACCTGCTCCACCCCCCTTAAACAGTATAAATTTCATTACATTTCTACTTCTCTTTAGTTCTGAAGAAGAGTCATACGGACTCGAAACGGTAACTCTGTCTTTCTCTCCACAGACGCTGTCAGGCTTGCTGAGTTTTTCCCGCAATTTTTGATTTTGTTTCAGATTTCCAGCATCCGCAGTATTTGCTTTGATCCTAATTTGAGTGATTTGGCTTTGTGAGCGTGATCATTCCTGAACGCCAGCTTGTTGGCATGGCTACTGGTGGGATAACCCCTTGTGGTAGCATGTTCTCGATTTCACCGTTGACTTTGTCCAAGTGTGCGTGAGGGTCTTTCCTCAGTGTGAATGGGAAAATTGGTTTAGCATCTGCTCATAGGGTAAAATGATCATCAGTCTTCAGTCTTCCCAAGCCTATAAATAATTTTAGAAATTCATTCCTGAATGTACTGTTGTAATGCTCACCAGCAACTTCTTCAACTTCATAGATTAGCTTCAATTTTAAGCATGCCTTCCTGCTTGCTAAGGAAGATTCTTAATTCTGGATGACATTCAGAAGTTCAATGACTTCTGTATCTTTGTATTCTAATTTTGCCATGTGTTGGCCTATGACTTTCAGTGCAGTCTCACCTGGCTCCTGTAACTTGATAGATGAAGGCTGTAGTATAATTGGGGCTTAAGCAATTTTATTTTGTCAGCTAAGACAGAAGCTCCTGCCCCTGTGTCTAATTTAATTCTGTGGGGCTCCCATCCACCCCAAGTTTAATATTCTAGTTTTTTATTTTCTGTTTCATTTACTTCCCCACAAAAATGATTTCCTTTCTCTGTGGTCCTTCCACTTCCAATGCATGGTTTGGCTTTTGTATTTTTCCTTCTTTTTGCAGGTTATCAGCATTTTAGATCAGCAGATGGTTTTTAAATTTCTTATTTTCCCACAGATGTGACACTCTACTCCCCCTGCTGGCCATTCTACCTGTATGTGCAGGTTTCTTCCGACACATTTCAAGATGTCGGTTGGTACATTCTTCGCCATTTTCGCAGACTTCTGTTTTGGTGCACTTTCCCTCTTCTGGCCTACATACCAACTGGCCTCACTCATTCTTTCCCATGGGACCTCACCTTCTCCGCAAACAAAGGCTCAGTTTTGCTTTCTGAGCTCAGTTTGTCTCACAACTTGTACTGCCTTGACTGGAATTGAATGCTCTCTGGTCTGCAAGAGATCTGATAGAGCTTCATCGAAAACCCCAACTTCTATTCAATTATGAATCAATTAATCCACCAATATTCTGTAGTCATAGTTTTCAGCTAGCCTGTGTAGATCATTGATGATCCATGCTCTCACTTGGTCTTTATTTTTGCTTGTTAAATTTAAATTTCTATATTAAATTTTTGCAAACTTTGAAATATAAATCAAATGCTTGCAGGGTTTCTTCACAAGAAGTCAGCAATAGCTCCAACTGCATAGGGTAGTGTACTGATCTGATCCTTTTGGGGGTTTTTTTGTGCAAAGCAGAAGCAGTTCTATATCTGTAAAATCTCGTTCTCCAGTTGTCTCAGTGCTGAGCCGTGTGCAAGCCTTCAGTGCTCCAAAATTATCCTGGGAGTGATAGTGTGGATTCTATGCTTATTCTAAGCCTTGAGATAGTTGTTGCTTCACTGGTGCTGCCTGTTGCTTCAGGTCTGTACTCACTGATGTCTGGAGTCTGGGTCTGTGTCTCAGCTTGCATCTGCTGCACCCAGATACTCTGACCTTTTAGTGAGTCTTGAATCCGTTCCTTCTGTCTTTTTACAAGGATCCCTTGAATTGACAAAGTAAGCTGCTTGAGATTGTAGCTTGTTAAAACCATGACTCTTTATTTACAGCTACTATATACATATTGGGAACTCTGCGTGAGGTTGGAACTTCTGCTCCCCTTAGTCTCTGTTACTTAATCATGTGGTGTTACATTGTCATTACATCAACATCATGTGCTTCTGATATTAAGCCTTTACTCAGTGCACCAACCTTTGAAGCCGGGATGATTGTGGAGCCTCACATTCAGTTTAGTTGTCCGCCACCATTCATGGCTGGATATTGCAGGACTATATAGCTTTGATCTAATCCATTGGTTTGGGTAGCTCAGCTCTGTTTATAATGTGTTGCTTGCACTGTTTAGCAACTGTGTAGTTTTGTGCTTATTTTTCACCAGGTTGATGCCTCATTATTAGAAATGCCTGTTCTGCTCCTGGCATCCTATTCTGCACTCTTCACTGAACCAGGGTTGATCCCCTGGCTTGATGGTAATGGTAGAGTGAGGGATATGCCGGACTATGAGGCTACAATTTCTGGTTGAACACAATTCTGCTGCTACTGATGGCCTACAACACCTCATGGGTGCCAAGTTTTGAACCGTTAGGTCTGATCTCAATCTATCCCATTTAGCATGGTGGTAGTGCCACACAACACAATGGAGGGTGTCCTCAGTGAGAAGATGGGACTTTGACTCCGCAAGGACTGTGCATGGTCACTCCCTACATGCACTGTCAGGGACAGACACATCTGTGATATCTAGATTGGCGACAACAAGGTCAAATGTATTTTCCCCATTTTTGGTTCGTTCAACAACTGCCACAGGTCCAGTATGGCAGTTATGTCATTTAGGATTCAGCCAGCTCAGTCAGTACATACGAATATATGAACAAGGAGCAGGAGTCGGCCATTTGGCCCCCTGAGCCTGCTCAGCCATTTAGTAAGATCATGGCTGATGTGACAGTAGCGTCTGCATCCCACCTACTCTTGATAACCTATTACCCCCCTTGCTTGCCAAGAATCTATCCACCTCTGCCTTAAAAATATTCAAAGACCCTGCTTCCACTGCCTTTTCAGGAAGTGCGTTCCAAAGACTCAGGACACTCTGAGAGAATTTTTTTGCCTCATCCCTTTTTTAAATGCGTGACCCCTTATTTTTAAACAGTGACCCCCTAGTACTAGATTCTCCCACAAGAGGAATCATCCTGTTCACGTCGACCCTGTCAAGTCCCACCAGGATCTTAAATGTTTCAATCAAGTTGCCTATTATTCTTCTAAACTCCAGTGGATACAAACCTAGCCTGTCCAACCTTTCCTCATAAGACAATCCACCCATTCCAGGTTTTAGCCTGGTAAACCTTCTCTGAACAGATTCTAACACATTTACATCCTTCCTTAAATAAGGTGACCAATGCTGTATACAGTACTCCAGATGTGGTCTCACTAGTGCTCCATTTAACTGAAGCATAACGTCCCTACTTTTGTATTCAATTCCCTTCGCAATAAATGATAACATTCTATTATCTTCCCTAATTGCTTGCTGTACCTGCATACTAGCCTTTTGCGATTCATGCACTAAGACACCCAGATCCCACTGCATCTCGGAGCTCCACAATCTCTCACTATTTAGATAATATGCCTTTCTTTTATTCTTCCTGCCAAAATGGACAATTTCCCATATTCCCACATTATTCTCCATTTGCCAGATCTTTGCCCACTCAATTAACCTATCAATAGCTTTTTGTAGCCTCCCTATGTCCTCTTCACAAATTACTTTCCTACCGATCTTTGTGTCATCAGCAAATTTGGTAACCATCTCATCCACCCCTTCATCCAAGTCATTTATATACAGTTGAGGTCCCAGCACTGATCACTGTAGCACACCATTCGTTACATCTTGCCAACCTGAAAAAGAGCCATTTATGCCTACTCTCTGCATCCCGTTAGCCAACCAATCTTCTACCCATGTCAATATATTACCCCCTATACCATGAGCTTTAATTTTCCACGATAACCTTTGATGTGGCACCTTATCAAAGTAGAGCTTCTACCAAGCCTCTCTTGTTAATGGATATTGAAATACAATGACTACAACAACGTACAATTTTACAGCTCCTTTTACATCGTAAAATGTACCAAGGCACTTCCCAGGGCATTCTAAACAAAATATGACACCAAGCCACATTAGGAGATATTGTCCCAGGTCTATTGGTCAGCAACAAGGCTGAGGCTCTCACCGCTGACCACAATTTAAACTGCAGCCTTACCTTTCTCACTGGAGTTGCCCGAACTTCCTGTCCCAGCTGCAGGACACAGCCATCATCAGAGAGAGCCGTGAGGGGTAGTGGTGAGGTGCGGATGTGCTGAGGCCATGCATCCTTTGGTGTCAGCATTGAAGGGACACTCCAAGAGATCCAAATGACTTATTGTGTTGTGGTGAGTCGTTTTTTAATCTTGTTAAGCATTTATTAAAAATCATTTTTAATCTTTAAAGGGCTTTTTTATTGCTTTTACGGGTGGAATTATCCCAGCTTTGCATTAAGTGCAGTAGCATGCGTGAAAAAAGGCGTTTTACCTGGCGGCTGCAATGGAGGGTTTTCGCGTTGTATCGTCCCCTTCCTGGCGCGTCCCACCTCATTAATTATCCATTCAGGGAAAACACACTGGATTGCTGGCGGGCGGGCTTGGATTTACCCCCCCATGCAGTGACGTCAGCGCTTCTTCACCCCGGGCGTTATATTTAAAGCGCACGAGAGCGCAGCCTACTTCGAGTCTTCAGACAAGGACTGCTCCAGGCCACAGGTGGCCCCAAAAGCCAGGAAGACGGCAGCCCCCAAATTTAGTGATGCCTCCCTGGAGTGCCTGCTGAACGCAGTGGAAGGTGCCGCGATATCCTCTACCCGTGCTCTGACTGCAGGAGTTCCACCAGAGTCACCAATCCAGCCTGGGAGGCAGTGGCAGCAGCGGTCAGTGCCACCAGAACACAGAGGGGGGTCAGCCATCCAGTGCAGAAGAGGATGAATGCTCTCATCCATTCCACCAGGGTAAGTCAACCACCTGATTGCTCTCAACTCATACACTCCCAAACCCATCACACATCCATAGGGAACTCACACCTCAAGAGACAACACCAATAACTCTCACACATACCCTCACATCTCCATCAGGCTCGTATCCTCTGAAGCTAGCGTCCATTGCTTCGCTCACTGTGCAAACATTCCACACAGTGCCATGCATTCTGCTTATACTTCTCCATCTGTTATCATGCAGGAGAAGTTGGCTCACTCCCAGACTGGGGGTGGAGTGACCCATATTACGCTCCTCACTCACTTTGAGGGGCATACAATCGCTCTGACTGGTGAAGATATGGACTGTGCCTGGGGCGATGGTGAGCTTGGCAGCGAACACCCCCGTGAGGATCCTGCGCCACATCATCCCACTCTTAATGCAACTGTGAGTGCTCTCTCCCCTGCTTTTGACTCTGCTGCCATGCATTAATTACCTCTACTTTGGTTCAGAGGGAGCTCTGCCAAGCAACCGACACCCTCAGTCAGCCAGTCCCTTGGTTCCATCCATGTCCTTACCTCCAGCCAAGAGGACAAATGCTCCATTGAGGGGCTGGAAATAAGCAGCCTGGAAAACCCGTCACAGCACCAACCCTCACCCTCCACCAGTGCAGAGAGACACACCTCGGTGGGACCTAGAACTAGAACAGGCTTGGGTTCACAAACTGGTGGTTACTGCATGGATATGTGTCCACAACAGGAGGAGGCAGGTTCAGCCGAGCTTCCTGGCACTCAGAGGACTGCTGGAGAAGTGTCAAATGTGAGGTCCGAGTCAGATGACAAGCCCCTGGAGTCGGCCTTCCAATTCATCATGGAGAGTCAGCAGAAGGCGAGGGTTCATCACTGAGCTGCAGTAGAGCAGCACGCAAGTCAGAGGAGTGCATCCGCCTGCTCTCTGATGGAGTGGTGCCCACATGTGCAAATTTGGAGGTCTCCATGAGGAAGATGGCGGACAAACCCCCACCCCCCAACCACCCCACACCCCGCATGGGGCGCCATCCTTCCTCTGAACTCCCTCTTCCCCCCCATACCTATTCCCATTTCTGTGGTATTGTCACTGGACTAATAATCCAGAGACCCAGAGTAATGATCTGGGGACCCGGGTTCAAATGCCGCCATGGCAGATGGTGGAATTTCAATTGAACTCAATAAAACTCTGGAATTAAAATTCTGATTTTGATAACCATTAAACCATTGCCGATTGTTGTAAAAACCCATCTGGTTCACTAATGTCCTTTAGGGAAGGAAATCTGCCATCCTTACCTGGTCTGGCCTACATGTAGCTCCAGACCCACAGCAATGTGGTTGACTCTTAAAGTGCCCTCTGAAATTGCCTAGTAAGCCACTCAGTTATAACAAACTGCTATAAAGTCACAAAAAAGGAATGAAACCGAACGGACCACCTGGCATCGACCTGGGCACCAGAAGTGGGAAAGGTAACCTCAGCCCTGTCGACCCTCCTTACTAACATCTGGGGTCCAGTGCCAAAATTGGGAGCGCTGTCTCACAGACTAGTCGGGTAATGCAGGCAGGACAGGCCCAGCAGAGGTGGCGGCACAGTGGTATGCAGTTGAGAGGTAGTTGCCCTCCTCAACATCGACTCCGGACCCCATGAAGTCTTATGGTATCAGGTCAAACATGGGCAAGGAAACCTCCTGCTGATTACCATGTACTGTCCTCCCTCAGCTGATGAATCAGTGCACCTCCTTGTTGAACAGAACTTAGAGGAAGCACTGAGGGTGGCAAGGGCGCAGAATGTACCCTGGGTGGGGGACTTCAATGTCCATCACCAAGTGTGGCTCGGTAGCAGCACTACTGACTGAGCTGGCCAAGTCCTAGAATGACATAGCTGCTAGACTGGGTCTGCGGCAGGTGGTGAGGGAGCCAACAAGAGGGGAAAACATACTTAATCTCATCCTCACCAACCTGCCTGCCGCAGATGCATCTGTCAATGACAGTATCAGCAGGAGTGACCACCATACAGTCATTGTGGAGACGAAGTCCCGCCTTCACATTGAGGATACCCTCCATCGAGTTGTGTGGCATTACTACTGTGCTAAATGTGATAGATTTCAAACAGATCTAGCAGCTGAAGAGTGGGCATCCATGAGGCGCTGTGGGCCATTGGCAGCAGCAGAATTGTACTCAAACACAATCTGTAACCTCATAGCCCAGCATATCCCCCACTCTACCATTGACATCAAGCCAGGGGATCGAACCTCGTTCTTTGAAGAGGACATGCCAGGAACAGCAACAGGCATACCTAAAAATGTAGTGTCAACCTGGTGAAGTTCTAACACAGGACTACTTGCGTGCCAAACAGGATAAGCAGCAAGTGATAGACAGAGCTAAGCAATCCAAAAACCAACGGATTAGATCTAAGCTGTGCAGTCCTGCCACATCCAATCGTGAATGGTGGCGGACAATTAAACGGCTCACTGAAGGAGGAGGCTCCATAAATATCCCATTCCCAATGATGGAGGAGCCCAGCACTTCAGTGCCAAAGATAAGTCTGAAGCATTTGCTACAACCTTCAGTCAGAAGTACCGAGTGGATGATCCATCTTGGCCTCCTCTGGAGGCCCCCAGTATCACAGATGCCAGTCTTCAGCCAATTCGATTCACTCCCTGTGCAATCAAGAAACAGCTGAAGGCATTGGATACTGCAAAGGCTATGGGCCCTGACAGTATTCCGGCAATAGTACTGAAGACTTGTGCTCCAGAACTTGCTATGCCCCTAGCTAGGCTGTTCCAGTGCAGCTACAACACTGGCATCTACCCAGCTATGTGGAAAATTGCCCAGATATGTCCTGTACACAAAAAGCAGAACAAATCCAACCCAGCCAATTACCACTCCATCAGCCCACTCTCCATCATCAGTAAAGTAATGTAAGGGGTCATCAACAGTGCTATCAACCTGCAATTGCATAGCAATAACCTGCACACTGACACCCAGTTTGGTTTCTGCCAGGGCCACTCAGCTCCTGACTTCATTAAACCCTTGGTTCAAAAATGGACAAAAGAGCTGAACACCCAAGGACAGGTGAGAGTGACTGCCCTTGACATCAAGGCCACATTTGACAAACTGTGGCATCAAGGAACCCTAGCAAAACTGGAGTCAATGGGAATCAGTGGAAAAACTCTCAGCTGGTTGGAATCATTCCTAGCACAAAGGAAGATGATTGTGGCTATCAGAGGTCAGTCATCTCAGCTCCAGGACATCACTGCAGGAGTTCCTCAGGGTAGTGTCCTCGGCCCAACCATCTTCAGCTGCTTCATCAGTGACCTCCCTTCCATCATAAGGTCAGAAGTGGGGTTGTTTACTAATGATTGCACAATGTTCAGCACCATTTGTGACTCCCCAGATACTGAAGCAGTCCATGTCCAAATGCAACAAGTCGTGGACAATATCCAGGCTTTGGCTGACAAGTGGTAAGTAACAATTGCACCACACAAGTGTCAGGCAATGATCACCTCCAGCAAGAGAGAATCCAACCATCGTCCCTTGATGTTCAAAGTCACTACCATCACTGAATCCCCCATATCAACATCCTGGGGGTTACCATTGTACTAGCCATATAAATACTGTGGCTACACGTGCAGATCAGAGGCTAGGAATCGTGTGACAATTAACACACCTCCTCATTCCCAAAGCCTGTCCACCATCTACAAGTCAGGAGTGTGATGGAATACTCCCCACTTGCCTGGATGAGTGCAGCCCCCCCCAACACTCAAGGAGCTTGAAACCATCCAGGAAAAAGAAAAAAGCAGCCCGCTTGATTGGCACGACATCCTTCCACAAACATTCACTCCCTCTACCACTGGCGCACAGTGGCAGCAGTGTGTACCATCTACGAGATGCACTGCAGGAAATCACCAAGGCTCCTTCAGGAGCACCTTGCAAACTCACCACCACTACCGTCTAGAAAGAAAAGGGCAGCAGATAGATGGGAACACCACCACCTGGAAGTTCCCCTCCAAGTCACTCACCATCCTGACTTGGAAATATATCACCGTTCCTTCACTGTCGTTGGGTCAAAATCCTGGAACTCCCTTCCCAACAGCACTGTGGGTGTACCTACACCACAGGGGCCGCAGTGGTTCAAGAAGGCAGCTCACCACCACCTTCTTCAGGGCAACTAGAAATGGACAATAAATGTTGGCCCAGCCAGCGAAGCCCACATCCCCTTAATAAATTTTTTAAAAACCCGGACACCTTCCCCTCTCCAAACCGGCCCCCCCTCCACCTCCGGACACCATCCCCCCCTCCGAATTCCCTCCCTTACACCTTCCTCCCTTCTTACATCTACCTCCCCGCTTGCAGCTTCCTCACCATTGCATCCTCCTCCCCCCATACTCCCCTACCCCTCCCGAAACCTCATTCCCCTGACATCTTTTTCCCCCAACCCCCAACCTCACCCCCCGACACCTTCGTCCTCCCACCTTCCAACCTGACTCCCTCTGGTACGCCCTTCTCCCCCACTTACACCTAGACCCTCATCTCCCTGCCCTTCCCTGATCATCCGTAGGAGCCCATGACCAAGACCGTGATGTCTGAAGCAGGCCCGAAGCATCAACGTAGACCTCCCACCTTCCAAAGCTGCTTCACAGTGGAGCCATGCGCATGAGGATCCACCCAAAATGCACTGCTTGTGTTCATCCAGGGTCGGGCAACTGTAGGGCTCCAGCATCTTCTTCTCCTCGGATGTCCATAATCTGAACAAGGCCCAAAGGTAAGTCCCAACTTCTGCATGTCACACTTGTCCAGACGTGTTCTGGGCTGGCGTGTTTTCCTGACGATGTAACAGTAAATCGGGCATGGGGGACATTTCAGGTCGGGCTTTACTTTGCATCCCATTACGGAATGCAAATCGTGTTCAGTGGGATTCGCATTCCGTCATGGCAGACACAATCAGGTGATCCCTGGAACCGATTTCTGCCCCTCGTGCCAAATTCGCCCGCTGCCCCGCCCACCATGAAGCCTGCCACCAGCTGGACCAGACGGTTCCACCCTTTGGGTTTGTATAATCTTAAATGTCATTTAAGTAAGCGTGGAGGAATCTTGAAATGAATTTTAAAAGCACTTAAAATGAAATAAATGGCAAAGTACGTTTTACAGCATTGTGAGTGCAGTCTTGTAAAATAGGTAACAATTTCTATTCATTTAAACACTTTCAATTGCTTTTATCTGTTTGCTTTTTATCGTTAACAAACAGCTTCAAGCTTTTCAAGTGCTTTGAATTGTTTATTCAGTGATTTGTGGGTATCTGGGTTCATTCCAGTTTTTAAATGTGTTCATACAACTGAACTTAATGCTGGGAGTGGGGTGGTGGTGAGCGGTGGGGTTGTGGGGTGGTGTAGGGTTGGGGATTGGGATGGGGTGGGGTGGGGGTTGGGTTTATGATTGTTTAGCGAGTTTGCTTTTAAATATATTTCACATAAAAAAACGTCTTTCCTAATACACCTTTGGCTGTAATCACTGGCCACCCAACTCTTAAGCTTGTGACCTAAAGTTCTAAGTACTCTGGTTTAAATTTCTGGGCATGTTCAGGGCACCTGACCCAAGTCTCTGATGGCAGCGCCAATTCCATCAAAAACATTACATTGTCAGAGGAATCCATGTAGGTGTCTAAGAGGGTATCTCTGTCCTCCAGAAGTTTGAAGTTCCAACATAAGTACCAAGGATATGCATGCACTGGGACTTCTTATGAGCCTCAACACTCAACAGTGATAATGCCTGAACCAGATGTGAGTCCAATTGGAAGATCTGGACCATTGGGTCAGATGACCAAAGGTTTGTTCAAAGAAGTCAGTTTTAAGGAGTATCCTTAAAGGAAGAAAGTGGGATGGCGAGGCAGAGTGGCTTAGGGAGATACCCCAGCGCTTAGGTCCTAGGCAGCTGAAGGCACAGCCACCAATGGTGGAGCAATTAAAATCAGGGCTACTCACGAGTGCGAAATTAGATGCGTGCAGTTACCTGGGTAAGTTGTAGGGCTGGAGAAGATTATAGAGAAAGGGAAGGGGGAGACCATGGAGGGATTTGTAAACAAGGATGAGAATTTTAAAATCAAGACTTTGCTTGACCAGATTCAATTTAGATCAGCGAGCACAGCTGTGATAGGTGAATAGGGCTTGATGTGAGTTAAGACCTAGGCAGCAGAGATTTGGGGGGGGGAGTTTTCTCCCCGTCGGGGGTGTTCGATGGGAGTGGGCTCGGGCAGGCGCACAGCCAATCGCCGCATATGGTCAGCTGCGCACCATAATTTTACGTGGGTGGATCAATTAAGGCCCGCCCAGCGTGTCATGCACCCGGAAGTGCTGTCCGCTCCCTGTGTGGGCGAGAGGATTAGGCTGAGTCGGGGCCTGTGTTCTTTCGCGCATGGGCGGGAAAGAGTGCAGAAATTCCCCTGAGGCACAGAGATGCCTCAGGGAGATTAGTTTGGTTTTTAAACATCTTAATAATGACAAAAAAAATTTTCCTGGGCTCTTCGCCTGCCCGCCAACCTTAAGATTGGACGGGCACTCAGTTAAGTATTTTAATTGATATTTAAATAGCCTTAATTGGCTTTTGACTGTTCAGCGGGTGCACAGCTGACACTGTTGCGCACCTGCCGAACTGAATAATGTGGGGTGACGTCAGGCATGCGTCCCGATGTCACCCCGCGTCATTCTGCCCTCAAGTTTATAGGGCATAGAATGTGGGAGACCGGACAGGAGTGTGTTGGAATAGAGGTAATGTCGGCATGAATGAGGATTCCAGCAAGAGATGAGCTGAGGCAGGGACAATGTCACACAATGTTACGGAAGTGGAATAGCTCGACTTAGTAATGGCAGAACCAGGCGGTTGGAAGCTCATTTCAGGGTCAAAAATAAAAGCAAGATTGTAAATAGGCTGGTTTAATCTCAGACTGTTACCAAGGAGAGGGATGTAGTTGCTATCTGGAGAACAGAGTTTGGAGCAAGGACCAAAAACAATGGTTTCAGTCTTGCAATATTTAATTGGAGGAAATTTATGCTCATCCAGTACTGGATGCCTCTTCCCCAGCCGTCCTCCGAGTGCCAGGGAGCTTGGTTGAAAATGCCTCTCCTGGTGCGGACTCGTGTCCCTGCGGTGCCGGCAAGATTGTGAACCAGAGCCTGCTCTGGATCTAGGTCCCATGGAGGCTTGTGTCTCTGTGTTGCTACAGTGTGCAGGTAAGCGCTGTGGCCAGTCTTCCAGGCTGCTTATTTCCAGCTCTTCAATGGAAGAGGTGTTCTCTTGGATGGAGGTGAGGACGTGGATGGAGCTGAGGGACTGGCTGGTTGAGGGCATTGGTTGCTTGGCAGAGCTCCCTATGAAGCAGAGATAATTAGTGCATGGTTGCAAGGTCAAAAGCAGGAGAGCGAGTACTCACAGTTGAGTTGAGAGAAGGATGATCTGGTGCTGAAAGCTCACCTGGGTGTTTGCCGCTGATTTCACCGTCGCCGCAGGCATGGCCCACATCCTCACTAGTCAATGTGTTGGCACGCTCCTCAAAATGAGTGAGGGACCTAATGTTGGCCACTCCACCCCTGGTCTGAAACCTCTGCCTCCTGTTGTGAGCCAGTTCTCCTACGTGAAAGCAGATGGAGAGAGTGGGAGCAGGGTGTATGGAACTGCGTGGAATGTTTATTGTGGTGAGTAGAGGCATGGATGGGCTGAGAGCGCAAACTCCAGAGAATACAAGCCTGATGGAGATGTGAGGGTGTGTGTGAGAGTTATTGGTGTTGTCCCTTGAGGTGTGAGATTCCTGTGGATGTGTGAATGGTTTGAGTGTGTGTGCTGAGAGTGATGAGGTGGTTGACTTACCCTGGTGGAACGGATGAGAGCATTCATCCATTGCAGGATGACTGACCTCCTCTGTGCTTCATTAGCACTGACCGCCCCTGCTACTGTGTCCAGGCCAGATTGGTGACTCTTGTAGATCTCTTGCGGCCAGAGTTGGGTAGAGGACATCACGGTGGCCTTCCACTATGTCCAGCAGGCACCCCAGAGAGGCATTACTAAATTCAGGGCTGCCGTCACCTTTGCTTTCTGGGCTGTCTGTGGCCTGGAGCAGTCCTAGTCTGAAGATATAAAGTAGGCTGTGCTATGGTGCGGTTTAAATATTGCGCCCAAAGCGAAGAAGCACTGAGATCACAGCGTGGTGGGTAAATCTGAGTGGTCTGACGTGTTTCCGCGAATGCATTATTAATGAGGGAGAATGGGCTGGGAAGGGGATGATATGGTGAGAAAATCCATCATGCAGCCGGCAGGTAAAACGTCTTTTTTCATGTCCGCTACCGCACTTAGTGTAAATCTGAGATGATTCCGTCCATTGAATTATTAGGAATAGGAGGTGCTGAGAGGTGAACACTTGAGCATGATGAGCAGTTATTTTTACAGGTCATAGAATGAGGAAAATAGCAGCAAGATAGGGTGTATTACTCATCCCTAGTTAGAAGGGTATATTAATAGGGAGGGATGAAATAAAGTGGGAGGAAGTTCGTGTGGAACATAAGGGCCAGCATAGATGGGCTGGGCCAAATGGCCAGTTTCTGTGCTGAAAATTCTATGCAATGCTTCAGAGAATGGGCAGTGGGAGCTTTGGCTGCCACAACTTCTGCTTAAAATGGTTCAACTTTAATTCCAGAATAAATAAATAGCGGTATTGTGTGTAAAGCAGGGAGGATATGCTGAATCTTGATAAAGCTTTGGTTTGGCCAAGGCAAGGGTATTTCATCCAGTTCTGGTCACCACACTTTAAGAAGGAAGTGAGTGTCCTTGAGAGGACGTGGAAGAGATTTAGCAGAATGGTGCCAACAATGACAGATTTTTAGCTACATGGTTAGGTTGGAGCTGGGGTTGTTCTCATTGGAGGAAAGGAGATTATGGGGACATTTGATAAAGGTAGACAATGAAAAGCTGTTCCTACTTGCTGGTAGTGCAAAGACTAGGGGGCACAGATTTAAATTTTGGGCAAGAGATACAGGAGAGTTATGAGGAAGAATTTATTTATACAGCGGGTGGTAATGACATAGAAACGAGGAGCAAGAGTAGGCCATTCGGCCCTTCAAGCCTACCCTGCCATTCAATATGATCATGGCTGATCCTCTATCTCAACACCATATTCCCGCTTTCTCTCCATATCCCTTGATGGCCCCCAGTATTCAAAAAATTATCAATTTCTTTCTTGAATATACTCAGTGACCCGGCCTCCACTGCCTTCTGTGGCAGAGAATTCCACAGGTTGACCATCCTCTGAGTGATGAAATTTTTCCTTATCTCAGCACTAAATGGCCTGCCCCATATCCTGAGATTGTGGCCCCTGGTTCTAGACTCCCCAGCCGGGGGAAACATCCTCCCTGCATCTAGTCTATCTAGCCCTGTTAGAATTTTATGTTTCAATCAGATCCCCTCTCATTCTTCTAAACTCTAGTTAATACAGGCCCAGTCAAACCAATCTCTCCTCATACAACAGTCCTGCCATCCATGCTATCAGCCTAGTGAATATTTGCTGCACTCCCTCAATGGCAAGTATATTCTTTCTTAGGTAGGGAGACCAAAACTGCACGCAATACTTCAGGTGTGGTCTCACCAAGGCCTTGTATAACTGCAGTAAGACATCCCTACTTCTGAACTCAAATCCTCTTGCAATGAAGGCCAACATACAATTTGCCTTCCTAATTGCTTGCTGCACCTGCCTATTTACTTTCATTGACCGGTGTACAAGGACACCCAGATCCCTTTGTACATCCACATTTCCCAATATATCACCATTTAAATAACACTCTGCCTTTCTATTTTTCACACGGAAGCATATAACTTCACATTTATCCATGTTATACTGCATCTGCCATGTGTTTGCCCACACGCACAACTTGTCTAAATTGCCCTGAAGCCTTCTTGCAACCTCCTCACAGCTCACAACCCTGCCCAGTTTTGTGTCGACAGCAAATTTGGAAATATTGCATTTGGTTTCCTCATCCAAGTCATTTATATTTATCATGAATAGCTGGGGCTCGAGCACTGATCCCTGCGGTACACCACTACTCACTGCCTGCCATCCAGAGAAAGCCCCATTTAGTCTCACTCTCTATTTCCGGTCTGTCAACCAATTCTTAACCCATGTCAGTATATTACCCCAGATCCCATGTACTTTAATTTTGCCCACTTTTATGTGGGACCTTATCAAAAGCCTTCTTGAAATCCAAATACACCACATCCACTGGTTCTCCCTTATATATTCTGCTAGTTACATCCTGAAAAAACTCCAGATTAGTTAAACATGATTTCCCTTTCATAAACTCATGCTGACTTTGTCTAATCCCGTTAATGCTTTCCAAGTGTTCTGTTACCACGGCCAGGATTTTCCCCTCAGCGATTTGGGGGCGGGGCCCTCTTGCCGAGGGGAAAATGACACAGGATGACGTTGGGAGGAACCCCTGATGTCATCCCAGTCCCTTTAAGTATTCACGAAGGCGGGCGGACAGCGAAATCAGCTGTCCACCCCGCTGACTTGTCAATGGCCAATTAAGGCCATTGACAGGCTAATTAACATTATTAAACACCCTGCCCAGCCAACCTTAAGGCTGGCGGGCAGGCCAGGAGCCCCAGCGGGCTGCAGATTATAAATCAAACTTCATCCACTGGCGGGATGAAGTTTCATGTCAGTTTTTTAAAACTTTAATAAATTTTATGTGCTTATTATTAACATGTCCCATCGCGTGTGACATTGTCATATGAGGGGGACATGTTAATAATTTTAATATTTATCTATTTTTAGAGTTTACTTACCTGTCACGAATCTCCCTGAGACAGGACTTTGCCTCAGGGAGCAGGCACTCTTTCGCGCGCATGCAAAAATGGGGAATCCCTCCCCCACCCGCATAGCGCTTCCTGTCAGGCAGGCCGCTGGATGGGCCTTAATTGGCCTGCCCATTCAAAATGGCGGCGGGCCCCATTTCCGTGGCGGCGTTTGGCTGCCCGCCTGCTGCCGAGCTGGTGGGGCCCACCCGTTGAGGTAAGAATTCTGCCCCACGTCTTTTATAATAGACTCTAGCATTTTCCCCACTGCTGATATTCAGTTAACTGGTCTGTAATTCTCTGTTTTTTTTCTCTCCCTCCTTTTTTAAACAGTGAAGTTATATTTGCCATCATCCAACTTGTAGGAACTGCTCCAGAGTCTATAGAATTTTGGAAGATGACCACCAATGTACACAATATTTCCAAGGCCACTTCCTTTAGTACTCTGGGATGTAGATTATCAGGTCCTGGGGATTTTTCAGCCTTTAACCCCATTAATTTCTCAAGCATCATTTTTTTTACTAATACTGATTTTCTTCAATTCCTCCCTCTCACTAGACCCTTGGTTCCCTAACATTTCTGGGAAATTATTTGTGTCCTCTTCTGTGAAGACAGAACCAAAATATGTGTTCAATTCTTCTGCCATTTCTTTGTTCCCCATTATAACTTCCCCCATTTCTGACTGTAAGGGGCCTACATTTGTCTTTGCTAATCTTTTTCTATTCATATATTAATAGAAGCTTTTACAGTCAATTTTTATGTTCCCCGCAAGTTTACTCTCATACTCCATTTTCCCCTTCTTGATCAATCTTTTTGTCCACTTTTGCTGAATTCTAAACTGCTCTCAATCCTCAGGTTTGCTGTTTTTTCTGGCAATGTTATATGACTCCTCTTTGGATCTAATACTATCCCTAATTTATTTTGTAATCCATGGTTGGGCCTGTTTTCCTGTTTTACTTTTGTGCCAGACAGGAATGAATAATTGTTGTAATTCATGCATACGTTCCTTAAATATTAGCCATTGCCCAGCCACCATCAACCGTTTTAGTAAGGTTCCCCAATCCATCATTGCTAACTCATGCCTCATACCCTCATAGTTTCCTTTATTTAGATTCAGGACCATAGTTTTGGATTCAACTTCTTCACTCTCCATCCTAATGATTAAATCTAACATTTTATGGTTGCTCTTCCCCAAGGGACCCCACATAACAAAATAGTGAATTAATCCTTTCTCATTGCAACGTATCCAATCTAGGATAACCTGCCCTGTAGTTGCTACCTCAACATATTGGTCTAAAAAAAAATCACGTACACACTCCAGGAAATCCTCCTCCACAGTATTATTGCTAGTTTGGTTTCTAAATATAGTTTGAAGAAACCCATGATTACAATTGTACCTTTATTGCATGTGTCTCTAATTTCCTGTTTAATGCCTTCCCTAACAACTCCGTTACTGTTTGGGGACCTATAGACAACCCGCACTAATGTTTTCTGCCCCTTGGTATTTCCTATCTCCACCTAAACAGATTCCACATCGTGATTTTCCTAGCCAATATCCTTCCTCAATATTGCATTGATTTCCTCCTTTACTAACAGTGCTACCCCACCTCCTTTCCCTATTTGCCTGTCCTTCCTTGATTATCCCTGGATGTTCAGTTCCCATCCTTGGTCACCCTGCAGCCATGTCTCCATAATTGCAACTATACCATAACTGTTTAATTCATGCACTGTTAATTCATCTACCTTATTGCAAATGCTCCACACATTAAGACACAATACCTTTAGAGTTGCCTTTATAACCTTGTTAGTCATCTTAGCTTTATTTTGCACTATGACCCCACTGTTTTTTCACCCTTGTTTTTTCTGCCTTCCACTTTTGCTTCTTACTTTTCTATCTTCCATTTCTATCCTTGTTTTCCCCTCCTCTGTCTCCCTGCTCAGGTTCCTATCCTCCTGCCATTCTAGTTTAAACCCTCCCCGACAACACTGGCAAACATCCCCCAGTGATGTGCAAGTAACTGCCCACAAGGGTGGTGGAGATGGAGATGGTGAATGATTTCAAAAGGAAATTGGATGGGCACTTGAGGGAAATAAACGTACGGAGCTTCAGGGATAGAGTGGGTGAACACGGCTGACTAGACTGTTCTACAGATGGATTTGATGAGCTGAATGGCTTTCTTCTGTGTCATAATAATTCTATGACACTGAAGCATTATCCCTTGTTATGATGCGGTTGATGATGTGTGCCATGCAGACCAAAACCACATAGGAAACTTGGTCGCGCTATCACAACGGTTTTGCAATTTGTATTTATTATGAGATGTGTGTACAGAATTCAGAAGTAATAAGTCCACCAAGACTTTTAGAGATTAAAAAAATTAAATTGAAGTATTTATTAACAAAATATAAACAATTTCAAGCACATACATAAGACTACAATTACTTACTACAATAATAACTCCTCAAATTCCTAATTAACCTGATCCCCAGTTACACCCCCTTTAAGGCAACAATACAAAATAGATTTTATATTTTAACCAGTACCGGCAAGTTAACACAATACCCACTTGACAGTGGAATTCCAAATGGCTGCTCCCCAACTTCAGTTTCAGTACTTAGCAGACTAATGCACACATGATTAGAGGTTTCATTAAGGCTATTTCACACACCCCTGTTCAATTTTCTTCCCACATGGCTTTTCATCCTCCTTTACATATGTTTCCTTCTTTTTAGTTTATAAATTCTATTGTTCTATATGTCTTTGAAACTGCATCTTCCTCATAATTTAAAACTATCATGTTGCCAATATGGTCAGTAACCTTTGGGAACAATAAACACATTCCTTAGCCCTGCTTATTTGGTTTGTTGTTAATAGACTAAGATTCCTTTGAAATCCAAATCCTTTCATTTATTTAAAAATACAAATTCCCTTCACAGCTTACATGCTAAGTCAGCATCTATGTGTATTCATTAGCATGTCAAGCACCTAGCTTCTTTTGATGATTTAAAGCTTGCAATCTACTTGACCCCAAATGTAATTAAATCACAAAGACAGACCCAACTATACCTACCCTCATAAACCTACTTCACAATAAACCAGAAAAATATTATGAAAATTATTATACTTTCATCATACTCTTTAGACTTTCAGGCATTTGCAACAAAGCAAGTGTTCCTGGGAATCCTAATGGGCAAACAACTAAATTTGGCATTAAACATGTTTGGTGCTCACTCAATGTGCTGAATGCAGAAATTCAGATGAGTTTCGATCAGGTCATGCCAGGTGAATGCAGACATTGCACTGGTGGCATATGCTCAGCCATTTGGCTAACACCAACATTCTTTCCATTATCACTGCAAAGTAATTTCTGGATCATTTGATGCACGTGTGTACAGACAAGTGAGTACACATCTTCTTCCACTGCTCCCTCCTTGGTATTTGTCCTACAGCTGTGGACAGGTCCAAGGAAAGTGGGCACATCCGATTGTTCAGTAATTGTATGCCTTCCCCCTTCGCAATTACAGTACCTCAGCTTTGTTGTCCTTTGCCACTGCAATCATCAGTTAATTAGCACTTAGCAGTTTCACCCAAGTACCAGATAAACACTAATATTAAATTAGTAATTAATTGGCTCTGAGTCCTGAGAAATTGATTCTTATTTAAAAATGCAGGAAAATTTTGATATTAAAACATTTCTTTACATGGTGTTTAGAGTTAGTTTTTACCTGTCCATAAAAAATTATTTTCTTAAGGATTCCTTGGTGTAGCGGAATAGTTCATTAAAAATGCATTCCATGATGTCAGGCAGGAAGACGTGATGTTGGAATGCACCCACTAGCTACCATCAAGTCCTGGACAGTTTACATAACAATCGGCTTTGGCCTGTCCTAGGTTGAGTTGTGCTGTGTTCTTTGCCAATCAGAACAATAAGGAGATGTGGGAAAGATCTTAAATGAAGAAGCTACTTCAATGAAGAAATGGAACAAAGACTTAAACAAAAGACTATTTTGAAGTGGACTATTTCATGTAAGTTCAAAATTGTTTCAGAAACATTTGAAGAGATAAGCCTTTTATAATCAGCAGCTTCTTCAAAACTTAACCTCTGAACCTTGGTCCTCATTCAAATTCCGGAGTGCCATCAAGTGCAAGATATGCAGATGGAGGTTCTGAATACAGCTATATCTAACATGGGCTATGTGTTCATTCAAAGCTCAATATAAATACCTACTGTTATTGTTATCCCTGTAAGGGGTTCCATGATACGTATCTCCAATGCTAAGGCTGGCACACAGTGTGACACGCAATGGGCGGAATCGTAAACAGAATTTAATGTTCATTTTAAAAGGCTGGTGGCGGCTACATGGGGCACAAGAGATCATATGGCGGAGGGAGCGGGCAGGCAGTGGATGAGCCATCAGGTTATTGCAGTGCAGCTGCAAGCAGGCTATAAAAGAGACCCCAGGACACACATGTAGCCTCTGCAGGGAATTTGTAGGTCAGCTGGGGGACAAAGGATGGTGTCCGGAAGCCAAGCCTTCATCCTTTTTGCAGCTCTAAATCTTCTACCACCATTATTCATCTCCTTGTAACTCTATATCATCTCCTGGGGCCCCTCCATCACTCCAACCCCCTGCCGCAGCTCAATCACCTCTTAGGAACTCCCCATCACTCTCCCCACTGCTTCGCCCTTGCTGTTACCAACAGTCTAGATCTGCGAAAATTCCCCGATCCCCTCCCCTTTTCCTCAGTATTCAACAAAGATAACTGCCCACCTATGATCCAAATAGACCACCTTGTCTGGTGCACATCACCTTCAACCAATTGCAAATCAGGTGCTACAAGTTTCCTGTTCGCCATTGACTTAATCTTGAGGATTGAACTTAATTTGAAAAAGTTGTGATTTAATGAATATTCATGGAATGTAAATATAGGGCCAAGAGATTCCCGCCACTGGACGCCGTGAGTCTTGACCCACCCCTGAAACGCTGCTAACTTAATCCCTTAAATTCAACCTGCCATTGGAAAGCCAAGACTTCGGTTCCTGCCTGATTAAGTTACCCCACTCCCAATGGCCCCATTAAATTCCGTCTAATAGCTTTATCTATAATGAAGATATATCATGCTGTAATTGTGCAATTTAGCTACTAGCCACAGATCACTCAAAATTCCTTCTGGTACAAACAAGATCTGCCATCTCTTTCCCCATAACAGATATTTTTTTTAAAAATTAATTAATTTTTGGATTTAATCATCCACTGGAACTGCCTGCCAGCTATCACACAGCAGTGGAGCACCAGTTTAAATATAGTAGTAGATCTTGCTTAACACTCATAAGAACCAGGATTAATGCAACTTGATCAATTTAATTCCAAACCTTCTTCAACAGATTAAAGTAGATCTGAAGCCTTTCTCATAGAATCAAACAGCGCAGAGGGAAATCAGTTGACCCGTCATGACAAGATTATCAAATCTCTGAAAGAGTTAAATAACTCACAAGGATTGCAGGCTAGCTGGGATACGAAATAGAGCAATGGCACTCTGGTGCACAAGGGGACACTCATGAGGTTGAGGCTGAGCGGGGCAGCAGGAATGTTGGCCCACATGTAACTTTACTTATTTTATTGAGAACCAAAGCTAAAAGGCTAAGGTTGGTGGCGCAGGGCACCACTCGTGTTGATGACAGGTTGGATTAGGAATTAATAGCTAATTAATTAGGAATTATTTAATTAGGAATTGAGCAGATCTCTGGGGCTTCTGCATTGAATCATGCTCCCTGGTAACATAACTTCAGAAATAACTTAGAAACATCAGCAAAGGAAGCAGGAGTAGGCAATACGCCCCCTCGAGCCTGCTCCCCCATTCAATAAGATCATCATGCAACATCATCACTCCACTTTCTCACTTTATCCCCAAATCCCATGATTCTCTTAGTTTCCAGAAATCTGTCATCCTTGGCTTTAAATATAGTCAATAATTGAGCATCCGCAACCTTTTGGGGTAGAGAATTCCAAAATATCACAACTTTCTGAGAGAAGAAATTTCTCCTTATCTCAGTCCTAAATAGACAACCTCTTAACCTAAGGCTATGACCACTAGATTTAGATTCTGAAGCTTGGGAAATAGTCAGCATCTAGCCTTTCAAGTCTTCTAAGAATCTTATACTTTTTGCCACTGTGACTCATGATGCCCATTCACTGAGGCAGGGATGGTACAGTGCTGACTCTTCAATCTGCCTTCAAATCCATCTAGCTCAGGCGTTCGGTAGAAATCTCCACTATCCACTAGTTGTAAAATTCATACACAAGATTTTGAACTGTATCAGTTCAGCAAGAGAGAATGTCTTTACCATGAAATTGAAGAAGAAAGTGGAAGAAACATTTCTCAAGTCATTCAGAAATTAAAGGAGATCAAATACATGGGATTGATAGTTACACATGCAGGAAAACACATCTTCTATTTTGCACAAAGCAAGGCCCCATAAAAGGAAAATGAGATGAACGGCCTGTTAATCTGTTTTAGTAGCTTGGGCGAGAGAAGATGCTAGAAATGACAACAGGAAATCTACCTGTTCATCATACTTGTTCTTTAGTGGGATGCGGGTGTCGCTGGCCAGTCCATCATTTCTTGCCCACCCTAATTGCCCATGAGAAGATGGTGGTAAGCTGCCTTCTTGAACCGCTGCAGTCCCTGTGGTGTAAGTACACCTGCAGCGCTGTTAGGGAGGGAGTTCCACAACTTTGGCACAGCAACAGTGAAGGAACAGCGATATATTTCCAAGTCAGGATGGTGAGTGGCTTGAAGGGGAACTAGCAGGTGGTGGTGTTCCCATGCATTTGCTGCCCTTGTCCTTCTAGATGGTAAAATTTGCAGGTTTAGAAAATGCTGTTGAAAGAGGCTTGGTGAGTTGCTGCCGTGCATCTTGTATGTAGCACACTCTGCTGCCACTGTGGTGGAGGGAATGAATGTTTGTGGCTGCCAATCAAGGGGCTGCTTTGTCCTGGGTGGTGTCGAGTTTCTTGAATATTGATGGAGCTGCGCTTATCCAGACAAGTGGAGAGTATTCCATCACCATCCTAACTTGTGCCTTGTAGATGGTGGACAGACTTCGGGGAGTCAGGAAGTGAGTTACTCACTGCAGAATTCCCAGTCCCTAATCTGCTTTTATAGCCACAGTATTTACAGATAGTCCAGTTCAGCTTCTGGTCAATGGTAACCCCCATGATGTTGATAGTGGGGGATTCAGTGATGGCAATGCCATTGAATGTCAAAGGAAAAGGGTTAGATTCTCTGGAGATGGTCATTGTCTGGCACTTGTGTGGCACAAATGTAACTTGCGATGGTACTATATGATATTTTTGCCATCTACTCGAGCAGGCGGATAGATCCTCAGTTTAACATCTCATCAAGATGATTACGGGTCCATCAATGCAGCACTGTGCTAGAGTATGGATTATACTCTGAAATGTTGGAGTGAAGCTTGAATTACCAAACCACTAACTTTAATAAAAATGAAAATACAATAGCTAGCTTATATTATCTCTTGTATTTGCATCGTGAAAGCACTTCATGCTTGCTATGGAAATATTCAGCTCATTCCCAAATAGGAATTGAGAAAATCTCTGCTGTTAACATTAAGTTATCATGGAATTTTATTAAGACTCTGAGGAAAAATGAGAGAGAAAGATGATAGTCTATGTGCTGGTAAATCTGAGTCTCTTGTATGGTAATAATCATTGCCACAGGAAACATATTAATCTTTGATTGCTAATTTTTTTACCACTTTGGGCAGATTATTAGTATATGATAGAATTTGCCAAAACAGGCTGAAATTATTCATTGCATTCTCAATGTCAAAATCTAATCTAGCTGCTTAAGGAGACTTTTGGGACGTACATTGCTCTGTGTGTAAAGTTAAATGGCAATTCTTTTACCAAACTATCTTTTTAAACCAAATTTGCACACAGAGGAAATGTTTCATTACTGATTGATGGAGATTGAGCTCCTGTTGACATATCTCACTATCTGTTTGTCCATCTATCTACATATGCAGGCATCCTCCATTTATCTGCAAACTGTTGAACCTTATTCGTAAGGATGCATTATAATGGATTATAGTTAAACTTGATATTACTGTATTGAGGTTAATATCTGGATTGGCTCATGGGCAAGCATTTAATAAATTGAGTTTCATAGAATCATAGATTCATACAGCACGGCAGGAGGCTATTCAGCCCATTGTGCCTGTGCTGGCTCTTTGAAAGAGCTATCCCATTAGCCTTTGCTCTTTCCTACAGCTCTGAATTTTTTTCTTTTTGAAATATATATCTAATTCTTCTTTGATAGTTATTTTCAAATCTCTTCCATTGTCCCTTCAGACAACGCATTCCAGGTCATAATACCGTGCTGGACATTTTTTTTTTTGCCTCATCTACCCCCTTGTTCATTTGCCAATTACCTTAAATATTGTGCCCTCTGGTTACTAAGCCTCATGCCATTGGAAACAGTTTCTCCTTATTTAATCAAACAAATTGCTTCATAATTTGAACATCTAGGTCAAATCTTCCCTGCCCGAGGAGAACAATCCCAAATTGCTCTAGACTCTCCACATAACCGAAGCCCCCAATTCATGGTACCATTCTGGTAAATCTCTTCTGGAATAGCACCACAGCTTTAGCATCTACCCTAAAGTGTGATGACCAGAATTGGACACTAAGGGCAGAATCATCCATGCCCACTGGCATCAGGCATGTTCGGTGGCGTGAGCAGACAATATGGCGAGAAGGCCAAAAATCGGTTTCACCACGTCGCCAAATGAGTTTCCGATCATCCGCTCAGCCCGCCGATGGCGGGCTGCGTCTCCTGCCATCGGACATCGGGAACCTCATTGTAGCACATCAGCATATCCTTATAAGGCCAGCCCGCCAGACCCATCCCCCACCACTGGGTCATTAACCCATGTCGTTGTGATTGCACGCCGACGTGTTTCACAACAGCATATAAAAGTTTTCACTTGGCAGGCTGCACTTTTAGGTGAGTGCACAGTAATATTGCAGAGTGCTTGTGGGGAATGCCTGTTGGACTTCGAGGTTGAGGCGTGTTGGGGTGGGAGGGGAAAGGATACCCTGCAGTTGAGGCAACTTTGGGAGGGGGGAGTAGGGGGGCAAAGGCTGTCCTGCAGTTGAGGCAGTTTTGGAGTAGGGGGGAGGTGGGAAAAGGTTGCACACAGACACGTGCAGGGTGGGATGGGTGGGCGAGGTCAGCGTCCACATATTAGGGAAACCTTGTACAAAGTGACCATTCCTTAGCAGCTGAGACAGTTCAGGCGCAGTCACACTGACATGCTTGAAGTCAGGCCTCTAGCTTAGCTGCCCACTCAAGCAATGCAGAGGCATCAAAGTGCCACCAAATGCTCCAGAGGTTTTCACCCCTCAGGCATAGACTGCAAACTAATGAGCATTTTAGTGGACTGCAGAACAATTGGACAGTTGGACACATTGTACAATCTCCTTGCTAAAGCTGGCCATGGAGCAGTCACTGGTGGAGGCACTCACAGCCCCTTGCAATGTCATCATCCTGGTTAGAACCAGTCTCCCCCAATGTTTCAAGCTAACAGTGCAGCCTTGCAGTGCAGGTTAGGAGAATGCCTGCACCTGAGCTGAGAGCACAGTCTGCAGTCCAATGGGCAAAGCTGCCACCAATCGATCAGGTGGAGCTGGGTGGAGGAATCACAGAATCACAAAATTTTAATGGCGCAGAAGGAGACTATTTGGCCCATTGTGTCTACACTGGCTCTCCAAATAAACATTGTGACCTAGTTTCGTTGCCCTATCTTTTCCCCGTACCCCTGCAGCTTGTTTCTATTCAAATAATCATCTAATGCCCTCTTGAATGCTTCGATTGAACCTGCCTCCACCACACTTCCAGGAAGTGCATTCCAGACCTGAACCACTCGTTGTGTGAAAAAGTTTTTTCTCATGTCACATTTTCTTCTTTTGCAAATCGCTTTAAATCTATTCCCTCTTGTTCGTGATCCTTTTACAAGTGGGAACAGTTTCTCCCTATCAACTCTGTCCAGTCCCCTCATGATTTTGAGCATCTCTATCAAATCTCCTCTTAGCCTCCTTCTCTCCAAGGAGAACAGTCCCAACCTCTCCAATCTATTCTTATAGTTGAAGTTTCTCACCCATTCTTGTAAACCTCTTCTGCACTCTCTCCAATGTGTTCACATCCTTTCTATAATGTGGCGACCAGGACTGTACACAGCGCTCCAGCTGAGGTCTAACAAGTATTGTATATAAATTCCGCATAACCTCCTTTCTCTTGTATTCTATGCCCTTATTAATAAAGCCCAGGATACTATATGCTTTGTTAACTGCTCTCTCTGTCTGTCCTGTCACCTTCAATGATCTATGCACATATACACCCAGGTCTTTTTGCTCCTGCACCCCTTCAAAATTTCACCCCTTATTGTCCATGTTCTTCCTACCAAAATGCATCACCTCACACTTCTCCGCATTGAACTTCATCTGCCGCCTATCTGCCCACTCCACCATGAGTCTGTTCTTTTGAGGTTTCACAATGTCCTCCTCACAGTTTACAATACTCCCAATCTTCGTATCATCCACAAACTTTGAAATTTGCTAGATCATTAATATATATCAGGAAATGCAAGGGTCCCAATACCGATCCCTGGAGAACTCCAATGCAAACCTTCCTCCAGTCCGAAAAATATCCATTGACCATTACTCTTTGCTTCCTATTTTTCATCCAATTTTGTATCCACGTTGCTACTGTCCCTTTTAATTCCATGAGCAATAACTTTTCTCACAAGCCTGTTGAGTGGCATTGTATCAAATGCCTTTTGAAAGTCTATGTATACCACATCAACAGCATTATCCTCATTGGCCTTTTCTATTACCTCTTTAAAAAACTCCAGCAAGCTAGTTAAACATAATTTCCCCTTTAGAAATCCATGCTGGCTCTTTCTTATCAACCTATATATTTCCATGTGACTACTAATTCCATCCCGGATAATTGCTCCTGGAGTCTTGCCCACCACTGAAGTCAAACTGACTGGTATATAATTGCTGGGCTTATCCTTACAATCTTTTTTGAATAGGGGTGTAATGTTTACAATTTTCCAGTCCTCTGGCACCAACCATGAGTCTAGGGAAGACTGAAAAATTACGGTAGCGCCCCTGCAATTTCTATTCTCACTTCCTTCAATATCCTTGGACGCATCTTGGAAGGTGGGGTTTTCGGGCAGCCGTGCAGTGCACTAATCTCTGGCCATCCAAGTGGTGGCCAGCACTCTTTGGGGTGCATTAAGAGGCCTTCAGGTTTAACCAAGAGAGATTCTTAGTGCTAAAAACAAAAAGCTAAAAGCTACTGCGGATGCTGGAAATCCAAAACAAAATAAAAACAGAATTACCTGGAAAAACTCAGCAAGTCTGGCAGCATCGGCGGAGAAGAAATCAGTCAACGTTTCGAGCCCTCATGGCCCTTCAGCAGAACTGAAGCATAGTTTCAACAAGGGAGAAATATAAATTGGTTTAAGGTGGGTGGGGGGGAAGAGACACATTGAGGGTGTGGTGTGAGCAGATAATCAAAAGATGTCAGAGACAAAAGGGTCAAAGAGGTGTTTAAGAATGCAAGACAGGATATTCAAAGTACAGCTCTAGTGGGGGTGGGGTGGAAAGACTAAAGGTTTTAGTTTTAGATTTAAAAATAATGGAAATAGGTGGGGAAAGAAGAATCTATATAAATTATTGAAAAAAAAGGCGGGTGGGGGGGGGAAAGAAACGGGGTGGGGATGGGGGGAGGGGGAGTTTAAGATCTAAAGTTGTTGAATTCAATATTCAGCCCAGAAGGCTGTAAAGTGCCTAGTCGGAAGATGAGGTGCTGTTCCTCCAGTTTGCGTTGGGCTTCACTGGAACAATGCAGCAAGCCAAGGACAGACATGTGGGCAAGAGAACAGGGTGGAGTGTTAAAATGGCAAGCGACAGGGAGGTTTGGGTCTTTCTTGCGGACAGACCGCAGGTGTTCCGCAAAACGGTCGCCCAGTTTGCGTTTGGTCTCTCCAATGTAGAGGAGACCGCATTGGGAGCAACGAATGCAGTAGACTAAGTTAGGGCTCACACACCCTCAATGTGTCTCTTCCCCCCCACCCACCTTAAACCAATTTATATTTCTCCCTTGTTGAAACTATGCTTCAGTTCTGCTGAAGGGCCATGAGGGCTCGAAACGTTGACTGATTTCTTCTCCGCCGATGCTGCCAGACTTGCTGAGTTTTTCCAGGTAATTCTGTTTTTATTTTGTTTGAGATTCTTAGTGCACCCATGCTAGCACACACATCTCTCTTTCATCCTGCAGAAGGAGTACTTCAGGATCATGGATCCTGGCGAACTAGCTGTATGCCCCGTGGCATACAGAAAGCGAAGAAGATGGGGAAGAGAGCAATTGAGGTGCTTGGCTACACAATGGGAGGAACAGGAAGAAGGAGTGGCTGAGGTTCTTGCACACAACACCAAAGAGCTACAGTGAGCCATCGCTCGTTGACACCTAGCTAGGCCCAGGGTATATAGGTGCCGCCCTTCATTCCTGCAGATGGCTGAGAACCAGTGTCGCCGAAGACTGCGCATGTACAGGGAACTGGTGGGTCACATCTGCCAGCTGCTGCAGGATTTGGTGCCACATGGACATGGAGGGCATCTACTGCCAGTGACCGTGAAAGTAACCCCTACGCTCAATTTCTACACTAGTGGCTCCTTTCAGGGCTCCATCAGTGACCTCTGTAAGATATCATAAACCTCCACCCACAAATTCATCCATGAGGTCACAGGTGCCATTTTCTCGAGGGCATACAACTTTGTGCATTTTACCTGGGACCAGGAGAGCCAGGATGCAAGAGCGATTGGATTTGCCCAGATCTTGGGTTTCCCACAGGTGCAGGGTGCCATTGACTGCACTTGCATGGGGCTCAGATCTCCGTTGCAACACGTGGTCAACTATGTCTACCGGAAGCGAATCCATTCACTGAATGTGCAGCTGGTGTGCGACCACAAGCGCATCCTGCATGTCTGCACATGGCCTCCAGGGAGTGTGCAGGATGCCTACATTCTCAGTTTGTCACAGATCCCTGACATCTTCCTGGGCCCATAGAGGCTTCAGGGGTGGCTCCTCAGGGGCAAGGGCTACCCGCAGAGGATGTGGCTGATGACACTCGTGCGGCAACCTCAGACTGCAGCAGAGTGAAGGTATAAAGAGAATCATGCTGCAACTCGCAACTTGGTGGAGCAAACCATCGGGATGCTGGAAATAAGGTTCCACTGCCTGGACAAGCTCTGGTGGAGCCCTGCAATATAGTCCACAGAGGGTGTCACGTATCTTTGTCACCTGCTACGCCCTTTACAACAGAGTGCTGCAACAGAGAGAGGCTGGCTGAGGAGGAGATGGAGGAGCTGGAGGTCTCCTCTACTGAGGAAGACATCGATGGGGATAAGGGTGAGGAGGTCCTCAAAGGCAATGATGACGCTGGTGAGGCCCTTGCACTAGCCAGACGAGGCAGGCATGCTCAGGAAGCCCTCATAGCTGCCAGCTTTGTGGAGGATGATGACAACATGCAGTGAGGAGATACCATAAGATCCTCACATTGCAGCTATGAATGTTTGGCTCCAGTCTGGCTTATGGTAGTACACATACCGTCTGTGATAATGCCCCTGTCAAGGAGACACAGTGGAGGACCTAACAGTCGCTCGATTGCAGGAGGATGATGACAACATGCAGTGAGGACATTCCATTGATCTTCACATAGCCTCTGAGATTGTGTAACCCCTGTCTGGCTGATGGCAGCTCACTTGCGCGCTATGGGGTCATGTCATAGAGTTGCAGCCATGAAACTTTAAAAACATCTGATCCTTTGGCGGCTTCAGCACCTGACCCCTTCAGGAGCACAGAGTCACTGGTCACAGATGCTGAAGAGATGGGGGCTAGCCCCACCTTAATGGTGCTGAGAGCACACGGAGAGAATGACGGAACTTTGTGATGCCTGCCCACGACATTCTGGTAATAATAACAAGCACCATCGAGGGGCAAGCATCTGTAATGTTTCCAGTGAGTGTGAGGCCGGGCCATCACTTTGGTCTGAAGGCTGCACAAAGCACAGGGAAGAGGCCCTGGGCTGAGACACCTGCCTTTATCTTGTGCAGAAAGGTTTCACATCACAGTGACACAAACATTGCTCATCAGAACAAGGAGCCATAGGCAGAGAGAAATTGTTGGGAGTTTATTGACAACAGTGAACATTATGTAAAAGCGATTAACACCCATGCCCAGGCTTCACAATTACATCTTTTTAACTTTCCCAACCCTGCCACTACACCTTGATTTTCCCTGGATATCCACAGCGGTGGTGGAGGCAGCCTGCTGACTGCTACGCCCTGTCTTTGATGACCTTGATAGGTGTCCTCTGGAGGGCCGAGACCTGAAGGGTTCCGGCCTGCTTTCGGGGTGCTGCTGTGTGGCAGTGGCACCCTCTTCTGCTTGTGGAGCTGGAGTTGCTGAGGTCACAGTAAGAGGGGATTTGGATGGGCCGGTCAGTCCCAGAGTCACCTGGGTGGATAGGCCCGGAGTGTGCACCTGCTCATCCTCCTCATTATGGATGCCCAAGTGCTCTAGGCTGACTTGTTGAGGAGAAGGCGTAGCTGGAGTGAGATCGAGCCACCCTGCACCCCTCTTGCATACACTGTTGGAGGCCAACTATGGCGTCAGCGATAGAATTCAGCCATCGGTGTAGTGCAGGACTGATGTCCTGGACCAAGGTCCCCATGGAGGTCGTCATCCTACCAGTGTTGACTTTGGTGCATTAGCATGCTGAGCTATCACTGCAGCTAGAAGGCGGACAGACTCCTCCATCGTGCCTTGTAATCTGAGGAGTGCAGTGAACATCCCTTCCTGATTTTTTAAATTCATTCACGGGATGCAGGCTTCGCTGGCTGGGCCAGCATTTATGTCCCCGGGCTTGCCTTTGCAGCTCCAGCAACTGTGGTGTGACCGAGTTCAGAGGCTCGATATCTGACTCAGACTCAGCAAATTTCTAGCCTCCAGTCCTCCAAGTGCCAGGGACCTGTTAAATCGCTGCTGCCACCTGCTGTGGATCAGAAAGTGCGATGTGCTCAGCAGACTGTGGTCCAGAGGCTACTTTAGAGCTAGGTCCCACTGAGGTGTGTGTCTCTGTGCTGGTGGCAGGACTTCATGGAGGATGCCTTCAGACTCCTCTTCAGAGGTTTCTCCAGGGCTTGATTGGAGGCCCTGGGTCATGGGCTCTGTCGGCCGTTTGGTAGATGTGCCTGCGAAAGCAAAGGGAGATAATTAGTGCATGGCAGTGGCCTGTGAAAGAGAACACATCACTCACAGCATGGTTGTCTGATGGATGTTGCACTGCTTGATCCTCACTTGGTTAGAAACCGCTGACCTCACCATCAGCACAGGAACGGTCCAGAGCCTTGCCGGCCAGCTGGATGGCTCTCTTTTCAAAGTCCGTGAGGGCCTTGATATCAGGCATTCCTCCAATGGTAAGTGACCTCTCCAGCCAGGACTCCAGCCTAACATACAAGTTCAACAGGTAATAGTGAAGGCAAATGGAATGTTGGCCTTTATTTCAAAGGGAATGGAGTATAGGGAAGTCTTGTGCAAGGCACTTGTGAGATCACACCTAGAATACTGTGAACAGTATTATCCAAGGAAATATATACTGGCATTGGCGGCAGCCCAGAGAATGTTCACTAGGTTGATCCCAGAAAGGGAGGGATTTTCTTATGAGGAGAAGTTGAGTAGGTTGGGCCTGTACTCATTGGAGTTTAGAAGCATGAGAGGCGACCTTATTGAAACATGTAAGATTCTTAGGGGACTTGACAGGATAGATGCTGAGAGGTTGTTTTCCCTTGTGGGAGAGTCTAGGGCCAGAGGGCATAATCTCAGAGTAAGGGGTCATCCATTTAAAACGGAGATGAGGAGGAATTTCTTCTCTCAGAAGGTAGTGAATCTGTGGAATTCTTTACTGCAGAGGTCTGTACAGGCTGGGTCATTAAGTGTATTCAAGGCTGAGATAGACAGATTTTTAATCCTGTAAAGGGAATCAAGGATTATGGGGAAAAGGCAGGAAAGTGGAGCTGAGCATTATCAGATTAGCCATGATTTCATTGAATGGCAGAGCAGACCCGATGGGCCAAATGGCCTACTTATGCTCCTATGTCTTATGGCTTTATGAGGACAATGAAGCTCTGCATGAGAAAGTGAATGGTGATGTCTCTTGAACTGGAAGTGAGTGAGGGCCCTCTGGATGTGTGGTGGGTTTGTAAGTGTGTGAGTTGAGAGTGATGAGAAGAGTGACTTATCCTGATGAGTCGGAAGAGATCATTCATCCTGGGTGGCTGTCCTCTTTTGCAGGGTATTGGTGCTGACCACTGCTGTCAATCCGGATTAGTGAGGTTGCTGCCCACCTTGCGGCCAGAACAGGGGTAGAGGAATCACAGAGAGTTTTCACTGTGTCCAAAAGGTGCTCAAGGGACATGTCCTTGAACCAGGGAGCTTCAGTCTTTTTGTCTTTCAGGGCCATGTCTTTGCAGAAATTGTGGGCTAGAAGCACTGAGAGGTGTGCACGTGGCTGGAGCTTAAAGATGGTACTTGGCGTGATGAAGCGGTGAAGTGATGTCGTGATGGGCGTATAAGACCCCACCCGCCATGGAAACGGCGTGTTTCCCGGGAATGCATAATTAACGCGACGGGTTTGGGATGATACGGCATGAAAAGCCATCATTGTGGCCAGCAGGTAAAACATTGTTTTACCCGCCCACTACTGAATTTAGCGCAAATCTGGGATGATTCTGCCCTGGGGCCGAGGTTTTGTCTGCAGCGTGTCATTCCTGGTTCCGTAACCAGAACTGAGCGCCACTGCTTTCTCTCTTTTTGCCTTTTCCCACACAATTAAAAGTAAAATTCAGTGGCGTGCATGTAAAACACATGTGCTTTAGTGCCGGGGGAAACTTTACATTGGTGACAATGCAGCATCTACAGGTAGTCTATTAAGGAGCCTCCTGATCAAACAGAGAGGCTGTGCATTGCTGCCAGGATGCTCCACCACAGATTGAGAGTAGCATGGTTCTGACAGAAATGTCATACTGTCGCAGCAGACATGCCCCACAGTTCAGCGATGCCTTCCTGCACATTCTCCTCCAGGACATCAGGGAAAGGCAGGAGATGCTCTTTCCTGAAGATGGCATAAGAAGGCCCTCCTGACTGAACAAGCCAGCTTGGATGGAAGTGGCAGAGAAGGTGAGTAGCTGTGGGTCACAAGCCGAACCGGGGTCCAGTGCAGGAAACAGGTCAACGGCCTGCTACAATCCACTAGGATAAGTGCCAATGTCCCATCATCAACAAATGACTCTTGTGTGTTCATCAATAATGTATATGGACGAGTAGGTAGGTGTGCCAGAAGAGTGAATACATGATCAGCCTTATTGCCATATGGCAATTGAGGCCCAAGTGCCTGGAAGTTTGCTCCTGGACGCAACATTTGAATGACAGGCCAGTATGTGTGATGGGCATGCATGCAGGCTAGCGAGATAGGTGTCACTTGACATATCACTAACTCTGCACTTTGTCATCCAGGACAAGCAGGCCCACAACAGCAGGGAGAGGAGGTGCACATGAGGGGGAGTTCCAGATCTGAGGCTCCTCACAGCTGCCGAGGAATAGGCGATGAAGATCGCTGGCGAGGAAGGAAGGTGACTGGTGGCAGATGGCAAGGCTGGACAGACCAGGTGTAAGGGGGAAGAGGTAGCCATCCTGCTGGTGGCAGAATGGGCACACATGATGGATGCGATAAAATATGAAACGCTCAAATGTGATGCTGATTAATCTAATTCTTTTTATTCTCTACTGCAGTCATCTCCATCCAAGGGTCAGACCATAGCCAAGAAAGGAGTCAGAAGACTCCACCTCTGGGGACGAAGCTGCCAGTGACCCAGAGGATGAATCGTCATCTGTCTTATCATACACCTCAGCCAGCGCAGTGGCACCCACATGGCCCACAGAGGGGTCACATGTATATTTGGGAGCACAATCTGGTGAGCATACCGCAGACACACCCCAGCAGCTGAGGGAGTTTGTGACAGCCAGGTCTCCAGGTGATCAGAAGACTGCTGGGGATCAGGTCCCTGCTGAGCCCCATGCTGATGATGGGCTTTTGGCCGCAGCCACAAGACGCCAGCTGGAAATGTAGAAGAGGTTAGGGGAACATATGACAGAGATGCCAGGCATTATGTGCAGATGCACAGAGCATGGAGGAGTCCATGCACACCATGTGTTCTGCCATGTCCCAGGCATCTGAGCGCGTGGCTTCATCCATGGAGAGGAATTCGACCACCATGGAGAGCCAGGCCTAAGATTCGATCCATATGCACTCTGACATGCATTCTGTTGCTTTAGCCATGAGCTCAGTGGAGCAGTGGCTAGGTGAGAGAGATAAAGGCTCCTGGATCTCCCTTCAGGAACCCTTTGCATTCATGGAGACAGGGAGGTGCATTTAAATACCAGTAAGAGGAGGAGTGTGCCAGCTGCTCTGGTACCTTCGTCTCAGGATTAGCACATCTCCTCATCCACTCCACCATTGCCCCAACAGCTCCTGGAGGTGAGCTCGAGGGGGATGCCCATGCACCAGTGCAGGGGACCTCCAGTAGCCTGGAGCCCTCAAGGCCCCAGGCCTCCAGAGGACACCCACCATGGTTCTCCGAGGCAACAGGGCATGACTCGGAGCAGGCTGCCTACATCTCAGCTGGTGATATGGGGATTGGATCTGGATGTAGTGGAAAAGAAAATCTGAAAAAAGTACCAGCATTAAGGTGGCGTGGTGATTTTTCCATTTCATTTGAAATTGATAAAAAAAATGCACAATCTAATTTGTTATCTGTAATCATTCATAATTATTGAGAATTGTTGGGGCCTGTCATGGTATCAGGCAAAATGGTCATAGCACGCCCCACATTTCTCACATTCTGATGGCTAGAGATAAGATGAGGATACAGGCATTATTCCTGAATGTGATGAGTTGCATTTTCATGCATTCTTTATTAAATATTCATGATATTATTTAACCTGTCTGTCCTTTAGGGAACGCATTCTTACTTGGTCTAGCCTAGATGTGACTCCAGGTCCACAGCAATGTGGTTGACTCTTAACTGCCCTCTGCAATGGTCCAGCAAGCCACTCAGTTCAAGGGCAATTAGGGATAAGCAACAAATGCTGGCCTTGCCAGTGACACTCACATCTCGTGAAAGAATAAATTAAAAATAATGTGAATTGTTACTTCTATGATGATTGTTCTGTGGAACATGACTTTAAATGCAGGCACAACTGACCCCCATCTACGCATTCTAGAGGATATTGGCCCACTTAAGTCTCAGTGACTAAACGTGAGACAGGTGCAGCTGCATTTAAAGCATTTCAACAATGGTGTTGGATCAGAATAATTGGGAAGGGCAGGCTGTTACTTGATTGTCCAGGGATCTTAAAAATGTCCTTGGTACCAGCGCTTACTAGTGAGTGTGTGTGACAAAGCTCCACTCCCCATTCTATTCTAAGCATTAGAGGATGCAAACCTAGAGTTGGCTCAGCAAGGGAGGATGGCAGGGCTAGATCTACATCCCAGAAAGGGTGATGCAGGTCAGTGATGGAGCGATGGTCATGCCAAAGCATCATTGTCGTGCGAACCCTTGTGTAGATCAGATTGTCCCTGACATCCCTTACACATCTCTCCGTGGCCCTGGCATCCATGAAAGGCTCATTTGGATTTATGGGCACTTCCTCATGCTCCAACAAATCGTCCTTATCTGAGGAGGACTGATGTTCCTCATGCTTTTCCCCTTGCAACATCTGCCCACATATCAGTTCCAGGTTAGGCAGTGCACAGCAGACCACACTACTATCTGCGACACCCTCTGTAGTGTTTATTGCAGAGACCCTTCAGACTGGCCAAAGCACATTTAAGAAGTCCAGTGGTGTGCTTTATGATGGCTCTGGTGGAGGCATGAGCTTGCCTGTATCACTCCTCTGCCTCGCTCTGGGGATGCCCCACTGGTGTCATGAGCCATATACCCTTGTCATCGAGGATCCATCCAACAATCTGGGCTGGGGCTTCAAAAAGTTCTGGGAGCAAGATGTATGCATCATGACAGCTCCCTGGGAAATGAGCAGAGACCTGCATTATTCTTCTCCTGTGGTCACACTCACCAGTTGTACATTCATGGAGTGAAACCCTTTACAATTTACAAATGTAGCTGGCGGCTCCCAGGGAACATTTTTTTAAATTCATTCATGGGATGTGGGCATCACTGTCTAAGCCAGCATTTATTGCCCATCCTTAATTTCCCTTTAAGAGTAAACTACATTGCTGTGGGCCAACAGACTCCCTTCCCTAAAGAGCATTAGTGAACCAGATGGGTTTTTGCAACAGTCAGCAATGATTTTGCGGTCATCATCAGACTTTTAATTCTAGCTTTTTATTGGATTCAAATTTCACCATCTGCCACAGTTGGATTCAAACACCAGTTCCCAGAGCATTACCCTGGGTCTCTGGAATACTAGTCCAGTGACAATATCACTATGCTACTAAATCCCCACTTTGCCTTTGAGAAAACCCAGTGATGACACCAAACGCAGCTGACTGGCTTCATCAGTGACACGACTAAGTAGGGCATCAGTCACCTCCTTCATACACCTATCAGGCAGCCTGTGAGATGCCACATATGTAACCTGCTGTGCCCTGGAAGCCACTGCTGGCATAGAAATTGAGTGCCGCTGTAACCTTTATGGCCATTGGCATGGGGTTCCCACCAAATCCACATGGCTATACATCTTGATGAACTATCTGACATATCTCTATGACCATTTCCTTGGGCATCTTCAGACATCTCTGGCATCACCCTCTCTGACATCTGGAAGTTATTTGTTTGTGTCCTCTGGATGCATTGACATGCCAGTGCCTATCTTCGCTGTTGCCTACCATGATGTCTGCCTCTGGACCAGCCTCCCCCTCTGATGCTGCCTGTTGATGCCCTTGAGGCCTCTAGTGTTGGACAGCAAGAGTTCTCCTTCTTTGCATTTTCTCATCCTGCTCCTACGGTTGTTGGAAAATCAGGTAAACGAAACCCATGATTATGGCAGTAATGGCACTGTTTGAAGAAGGCAGGCATACATGTGAGAATATGCTCGTCCATGGCTCTCATTCATTTATTTGGCCAATTGTGCACAACATGAACTCTACCCACCCCAAAACAATCCTCCTCCCAATTCCACCTGCAATCCCTGCAATCTAACATGTGTTTTCAGTGAGCCACAGACAATGGTATGTTTTACATTCCTGACATGAAGCTGTACTTTATACTTTCTCCCTGCTACCTCACTATTGCCCCCATCACGCAAGACCTACCCAACATAACCTTTCCTTTCTCCTCTGTTACTCTTGAACCCACCTCCCAATCCCCAGCCTCCTTCCACCCCATTACCCTGGGCCCTATTACCAATTCCCTGAACATGCCATTCACCACCCCGCACCCCCCCGCCAATTGCCTACACCCATCACCATCCCAATGCCCATTTTGGCCATGAGCCCTCCCGTTATCCTCCTCCATGCTGTTATTCCCTTCTGTGACCCACACTATGAGACCTTCCAATACCCGACCATGACTCTGGACCTGTCCCCAAGCTGAGCACAACTTTCCCTTTGACTGTGACTGTTCCCTCTGCCACCCAACATCCTCAATTCAATCCTCAGGACCCCATCATTGAAAGCACTTTAGGGCCTTTATTTGTCTTTCAATCCTTGCTTGAACCGCCCACCCCCACCCCTTACAGGATCGCCATGTGCAGGACACTAAGCCCTTTCCTCTACTGCACCTCCCTGCACCCAAAAACCAACCTTTCAATATCCACTGCCTTGTGCCACGGAGTTCAACATGTAAACCTGCTTGCCTTAGTCACAGCTTCACAAAGCTGACTGGTGCGCGCCACCTTTAAATGATCGTGAATTTGGTGCCACGAGGATTCTCATGCGCCACTGGCTTTATCCCGAGGATAGGACGTTATTGAAAACTGTTTCACGTTAATGGGTATTCACAGCATGCACATGTATCACAAGAAGGAGCCCGCCACAGCCAGGAGTAATAGTTGACATTCCACAAATATGCCGCTGACTTTATCGCTGCATCTCAACCTGCTGTTGGTAAATCGAAATTTCGCATCCAGCCTAATTAAGCCACCCTGCATTCCACGTTTCCTACTTTTATGGTCTCTATAAAGTTCCCTCATATATGTCAACTAAGCCCTAAGCAACGATTTATAAAATTTAGCTCAGCTTCCTTGCATTTGTGCTTGGTGCATCTACATAAAAAGCTGATCATCCCATCCCTTCAGCAATATTAACTTACTGTGCCATATTCCAAGGTTTCTATATGGAAAACTTCAGGTCTCTCTGTCTTACATTCCCATTAACATTATACCATTTAGTTTATATTATCTCTCCTCATTTTTCTTTCTAAAAATGCATCACTTCTCACTTAGGTATATTAAATTTCTTGACCCTGCTCATTTCACCAGTTTGTTTATGTCCTCCTGACGTCTGTTATTATCCAATTCATTGCAAACTTTGAAATTATGCCCTTCACACCCAATCCCAGGTAAGTAATATATGTCAAAATGACTAGTGGCTCCAATACCGATCCCTGGGGCCTCTATTGAATACTCCCTCCAGGCTGAAAAACAACTGTTCACCATTTTACTCTGTTTTCTGTTTCTTGGCCAATTTTATATCCATGCTGTCACTGCTCTTATAAGCTCATGGGCTTCAGTTTTTCAAACAATTCTATTATGTGATGTATTATCAAATGCCTTTTGAAAGTTCACATGCACAACATCAACCATGCTCACCAATCCTCCCCTCTACTTTATTAAAGAGCTCAATCAAATTTGTCAGACACAATTTGCCTTTAACAAATACACACTGGTTGCCATTTATTAACCCATTTTTTTCCAAGTGACAATAAACTTTTATCCATTAGCTTGACTAGCCTGAACTTGCCAGGTTTACCCCACTCCTTTTTTGAACAGAAATGTAAAAGTTACAAATCTCCAGTCCTCTGGCAGCATTCCTATACCCAAGGAAAATTTAAAGACTGTGGCCTCCTCAGATGCATCCAACCTGGACCAGGTAACTTTTGTACTTTGATTGCACCAGCCTATTAAGTGCATTCTCTTTATTTTTAGCCTATCAAATTTCTGTGCCCCTTCCTTCACTGTGTGATTGAAAGAATCCTATTCTTTTTGAGATGAGATACAAAGTAGAATCATGGAAATTTAAGGCTATTTGGCCAGTCATACCTCTGCTGGCTAAAAAAAGAGCAATGTGGCCAAATCCAATTTCCCAGCTCTTGGTCTGTTATATGAGTGTCAAATTGACCTCTCTGCTAAGGGGTACAAGTCCTTCTTATCCACCCTATCTAGGCCCTTCATAATTTTATACACCTTAATTAAATCTTCCCTCAGCCTCCACTGTTCCAAAGAGAACAAGCCAGTCAGCCTGCCCAACCTTTCATCATGATTAAACTTCTCCAGTCCTGGCAACACGCTTCTAAATCTCTCTATGCAATCACATTCTTCCTATAATGTAGTGGCTTGAATGAGCTGCAATACTCAAGATGTGGCCTGACTAGTAGCTTATATGCCTAGCATATTCTCTGCCTCGACTAACATTCCTTACTTCCCAGTATCCTACTATTTAAAGTGCCCTCCCCAAATTAATTTCCTCACACTTCTCCAAACTGAATTCGATTTGCAACTTTTCTGCCCACCTGACCAGACCATTGGTATTTGATGCCACCATGATGCCTCCACCAAACACATCTTCCCTTCACCCCCCCGACAGCATTCCGTAGGGATCGTTCCCTCCGGGACGCCTTGGTCCACTCCTCCATCACCCCCTACTCCTCAACCCCCACCTATGGCACCTCCCCATGCCCACGCAGAAGATGCAACACCTGCCCCTTCACTTCCTCTCTCCTCACCGTCCAAGGGCCCAAACACTCCTTTCAAGTGAAGCAGCATTTCACTTGCATTTCCCCTAACTTAGTCTACTGCATTCGTTGCTCCCAATGCGGTCTCCTCTACATTGGAGAGACCAAACGCAAACTGGGTGACTGCTTTGCAGAACACCTACGGTCTGTCCGCAAGAAAGACCCAAACCTCCCTGTCGCTTGCCATTTTAACACTCCACCCTGCTCTCTTGCCCACATGTCTGTCCTTGGCTTGCTGCATTGTTCCAGTGAAGCCCAATGCAAACTGGAAGAACAGCACCTCATCTTCGACTAGGCACTTTACAGCCTTCCGGGCTGAATATTGAATTCAACAACTTTAGATCTTAAACTCCCCCTTCCCCCATCCCCATCCCGTTTCTTCCCCCTCCCTTTTGTTCTTTTTTCAATAATTTATATAGATTTTTCTTTTCCCACCTATTTCCATTATTTTTAAATCTACGACTAATACCTTGTCAGTCTTTCCACCCCACCCCCACTAGAGCCGTACCTTGAGTGTCCTGCCATCCATTCTTAATTAGCACTTTTCTTAGATAACATCACCACCTTCAACACCTCTTTGATCCTTTTGTCTGTGACATCTTTTGAATATCTGCTCCTATCACTGCTTGCTTGTCCCTACAACTACCCCACCCTCAACTTCTCTCCCCCTGCCCCCCACCTTAAACCAGCTTATATTTCACCCCTCTCCTAACTATACTTCAGTTCTGTTGAAGGGTCATGTGGACTCGAAACGTCAACTCTTTTCTTCTCCATCGATGCTGCCAGACCTGCTGAGTTTTTCCAGGTAATTCTGTTTTTGTTTTGGATTTCCAGCATCCGCTGTAGAAATGCCTTCCTTGAAGAAGTATTGCTCTGTTCTCCGACAGGATTTCCGCCTGTCTCTTCTGCCTTGTTCACCTTCATTGCTTTCCATTTCTCTCCTGGTGTTTGACAAGGTGTTTACTAAAACCCGCTTTCACAGCCATATTTCCTTTCTCAGTGACTGTTTCCGTCTCCGACTCACCCCACGTGGATTTCAACTGAAATTCCATCCCTCTTGTTTCGAACCCACCCAGGATTACAGGTATCTCCGGGACATAAAACATTTCTCGGACTGCTGTTCCCGTCGCATTCTGAGATCCACACTCAGTGCCATGTGCCACCATATGAACACACTCGACCTCTCCCTCCAGCAGCACCGCTGCACCCTTTTTCAAAGCTGCGCGTGCCCCCAGTTTCATTTTATTCTTCGCCTCATCCGACGCCTCAACAAGAAACTTTTTCTCTTTCTCTCAAGTGCTAAGGAATGCAAGCTCCAACAACTCATCGACACCAACACCCATCTGGGACCCTCCACCCCTGCTTGTCCCTCCGTCCCCACCCCATCTTCCAATCCCAGCCCCAGCCGTGTATTCACTATACCCCCTGACCTTCCCCTCTCCGATGCTGAATGTTCAGTGCTCAGCAAAGGACTTAGTTTCATAATCTTACGCCCTCATCTCAATGAATTTCGGGCTCGGCATGATGCTGAACTCTTCTTCCGCCGTCTTCGTCTCCGTGCTCACTTCTTTGGGCAGGAGTCCTCTCCCCGTTCAACGGATCCTTTTACCCACCTCCAATATTCTCCCTCCACCTGGACCCCTCCCTCTGGATCCTTACCTTCTTTTGATCCTTTCATTGAGAACTGTCGGCATGACATTAGCCGTCTCAATTTCTCTGCTCCTCTCACCCATTCTTATCTGTCTCTCTCTGAACTTACTGCACTCCGTTCTCTCAGGTCCAACCACAACATTGTCATCAAACCCGCTGACAAGGGTGGTGCTGTTGTTGTCTGGCGCACTGACCTCTACCTCACGGAGGCTGAGCGTCAACTCGCAGACACTTCCTCCTACCTCTCCCTGGACCATGACCCCACCACGGAATATCAAGCCATTGTTTCCAGGACTGTCACTGACTTCATCTCCTCTGGAGATCTACCCCCCACAGCTTCCAACCTGATAGTCGCCCAACCTCAGACGGCCCACTTCTACCTCCTACCCAAAATCCACAAACAGAACTGTCCTGGCAGACCGATCGTGTCAGCCTTTTCCTGCCCCACGGAACTCATTTCTCGTTATCTTGACTCCCTTCTCTCTCCCCTTGTCCAGTCCCTTCCCACCTACATCCGTGATTCCTCTGACACCTTACGTCACATCAACAATTTCCAGTTCCCTGGCCCCAACCGCTTCCTCTTCACCATGGATGTCCAATCCCTCTACACCTCCATCCCCCACCAGGATGGTCTGAGGGCCCTTAGCTTCTTCCTTGAACAGAGGCCCCAACAATCCCCATCCACCACTACTCTCCTCCGTCTGGCTGAACTTGTTCTCACACTGAACAATTTCTCCTTTAACTCCTCTCACTACCTCCAAATAAAAGGGGTGGCTATGGGTACCCGCATGGGCCCCAGCTATGCCTGTCTCTTTATGGGGTATATGGAACATTCCTTGTTCCAGTCCTACTCCGGCCCCCTCCCACAACTCTTTCTCCGGTACATCGATGATTACTTCGGTCGTGCTTCATGCTCTCGCTGGGACCTGGAAAAATTTATTAATTTTGCTTCCAATCTCCACCTCTCCATCATTTTCACATGGTCCATCTCTGACACTTCTCTTCCCTTCCTTGACCTCTCTGTCTCAATTTCTGATGATAGACTGTCCACCAATATCCATTACAAGCCTACCGACTCCCACAGCTACCTCGACTACAGCTCCTCACACCCCGCTTCCTGTAAGGACTCCATCCCATTTTCTCAGTTCCTTCGCCTCCGTCGCATCTGTTCTGATGACGCTACCTTCAAAAACAGTTCCTCTAACATGTCCTCCTTCTTCCTTTACCGAGGTTTTCCACCCACGGTCGTTGACAGGGCCCTCAACCGTGTCCGGCCCATCTCCCGCACATCCTCCCTCACACCTTCTCCTCCCTCCCAGAAACATGATAGGGTCCCCCTTGTCCTCACTTATCACCCCACCAGCCTCCGCATTCAAACGATCATCCTCCGCCATTTCTGCCAACTCCAGCATGATGCCACCACCAAACACATCTTCCCTCCACCCCCCCGACAGCATTCCGTAGGGATCATTCCCTCCGGAACACCCTGGTCCACTCCTCCATCACCCCCTACTCCTCAACCCCCACCTATGGCACCTCCCCATGCCCACGCAGAAGATGCAACACCTGCCCCTTCACTTCCTCCCTCCTCACCGTCCAAGGGCCCAAACACTCCTTTCAAGTGAAGCAGCATTTCACTTGCATTTCCCCTAACTTAGTCTACTGCATTCGTTGCTCCCAATGCGGTGTCCTCTACATTGGAGAGACCAAACGCAAACTGGGCGACCGCTTTGCAGAACACCTGCGGTCTGTCCGCAAGAAAGACCCAAACCTCCCTGACGCTTGCCATTTTAACACTCCACCCTGCTCTCTTGCCCACATGTCTGTCCTTGGCTTGCTGCATTGTTCCAGTGAAGCCCAATGCAAACTGGAAGAACAGCACCTCATCTTCGACTAGGCACTTTACAGCCTTCCGGGCTGAATATTGAATTCAACAACTTTAGATCTTAAACTCCCCCTTCCCCCATCCCCACCCCGTTTCTTCCCCCTCCCTTTTGTTCTTTTTTCAATAATTTATATAGATTTTTCTTTTCCCACCTATTTCCATTATTTTTAAATCTACGACTAATACCTTGTCAGTCTTTCCACCCCACCCCCACTAGAGCCGTACCTTGAGTGTCCTGCCATCCATTCTTAATTAGCACTTTTCTTAGATAACATCACCACCTTCAACACCTCTTTGATCCTTTTGTCTGTGACATCTTTTGAATATCTGCTCCTATCACTGCTTGCTTGTCCCTACAACTACCCCACCCTCAACTTCTCTCCCCCTGCCCCCCACCTTAAACCAGCTTATATTTCACCCCTCTCCTAACTATACTTCAGTTCTGTTGAAGGGTCATGTGGACTCGAAACGTCAACTCTTTTCTTCTCCATCGATGCTGCCAGACCTGCTGAGTTTTTCCAGGTAATTCTGTTTTTGTTTTGGATTTCCAGCATCCGCTGTAGAAATGCCTTCCTTGAAGAAGTATTGCTCTGTTCTCCGACAGGATTTCCGCCTGTCTCTTCTGCCTTGTTCACCTTCATTGCTTTCCATTTCTCTCCTGGTGTTTGACAAGGTGTTTACTAAAACCCGCTTTCACAGCCATATTTCCTTTCTCAGTGACTGTTTCCGTCTCCGACTCACCCCACGTGGATTTCAACTGAAATTCCATCCCTCTTGTTTCGAACCCACCCAGGATTACAGGTATCTCCGGGACATAAAACATTTCTCGGACTGCTGTTCCCGTCGCATTCTGAGATCCACACTCAGTGCCATGTGCCACCATATGAACACACTCGACCTCTCCCTCCAGCAGCACCGCTGCACCCTTTTTCAAAGCTGCGCGTGCCCCCAGTTTCATTTTATTCTTCGCCTCATCCGACGCCTCAACAAGAAACTTTTTCTCTTTCTCTCAAGTGCTAAGGAATGCAAGCTCCAACAACTCATCGACACCAACACCCATCTGGGACCCTCCACCCCTGCTTGTCCCTCCGTCCCCACCCCATCTTCCAATCCCAGCCCTAGCCGTGTATTCACTATACCCCCTGACCTTCCCCTCTCCGATGCTGAATGTTCAGTGCTCAGCAAAGGACTTAGTTTCATAATCTTACGCCCTCATCTCAATGAATTTCGGGCTCGGCATGATGCTGAACTCTTCTTCCGCCGTCTTCGTCTCCGTGCTCACTTCTTTGGGCAGGAGTCCTCTCCCCGTTCAACGGATCCTTTTACCCACCTCCAATATTCTCCCTCCACCTGGACCCCTCCCTCTGGATCCTTACCTTCTTTTGATCCTTTCATTGAGAACTGTCGGCATGACATTAGCCGTCTCAATTTCTCTGCTCCTCTCACCCATTCTTATCTGTCTCTCTCTGAACTTACTGCACTCCGTTCTCTCAGGTCCAACCACAACATTGTCATCAAACCCGCTGACAAGGGTGGTGCTGTTGTTGTCTGGCGCACTGACCTCTACCTCACGGAGGCTGAGCGTCAACTCGCAGACACTTCCTCCTACCTCTCCCTGGACCATGACCCCACCACGGAATATCAAGCCATTGTTTCCAGGACTGTCACTGACTTCATCTCCTCTGGAGATCTACCCCCCACAGCTTCCAACCTGATAGTCGCCCAACCTCAGACGGCCCACTTCTACCTCCTACCCAAAATCCACAAACAGAACTGTCCTGGCAGACCGATCGTGTCAGCCTTTTCCTGCCCCACGGAACTCATTTCTCGTTATCTTGACTCCCTTCTCTCTCCCCTTGTCCAGTCCCTTCCCACCTACATCCGTGATTCCTCTGACACCTTACGTCACATCAACAATTTCCAGTTCCCTGGCCCCAACCGCTTCCTCTTCACCATGGATGTCCAATCCCTCTACACCTCCATCCCCCACCAGGATGGTCTGAGGGCCCTTAGCTTCTTCCTTGAACAGAGGCCCCAACAATCCCCATCCACCACTACTCTCCTCCGTCTGGCTGAACTTGTTCTCACACTGAACAATTTCTCCTTTAACTCCTCTCACTACCTCCAAATAAAAGGGGTGGCTATGGGTACCCGCATGGGCCCCAGCTATGCCTGTCTCTTTATGGGGTATATGGAACATTCCTTGTTCCAGTCCTACTCCGGCCCCCTCCCACAACTCTTTCTCCGGTACATCGATGATTACTTCGGTCGTGCTTCATGCTCTCGCTGGGACCTGGAAAAATTTATTAATTTTGCTTCCAATCTCCACCTCTCCATCATTTTCACATGGTCCATCTCTGACACTTCTCTTCCCTTCCTTGACCTCTCTGTCTCAATTTCTGATGATAGACTGTCCACCAATATCCATTACAAGCCTACCGACTCCCACAGCTACCTCGACTACAGCTCCTCACACCCCGCTTCCTGTAAGGACTCCATCCCATTTTCTCAGTTCCTTCGCCTCCGTCGCATCTGTTCTGATGACGCTACCTTCAAAAACAGTTCCTCTAACATGTCCTCCTTCTTCCTTTACCGAGGTTTTCCACCCACGGTCGTTGACAGGGCCCTCAACCGTGTCCGGCCCATCTCCCGCACATCCTCCCTCACGCCTTCTCCTCCCTCCCAGAAACATGATAGGGTCCCCCTTGTCCTCACTTATCACCCCACCAGCCTCCGCATTCAAACGATCATCCTCCGCCATTTCTGCCAACTCCAGCATGATGCCACCACCAAACACATCTTCCCTCCACCCCCCCGACAGCATTCCGTAGGGATCATTCCCTCCGGAACACCCTGGTCCACTCCTCCATCACCCCCTACTCCTCAACCCCCACCTATGGCACCTCCCCATGCCCACGCAGAAGATGCAACACCTGCCCCTTCACTTCCTCCCTCCTCACCGTCCAAGGGCCCAAACACTCCTTTCAAGTGAAGCAGCATTTCACTTGCATTTCCCCTAACTTAGTCTACTGCATTCGTTGCTCCCAATGCGGTGTCCTCTACATTGGAGAGACCAAACGCAAACTGGGCGACCGCTTTGCAGAACACCTGCGGTCTGTCCGCAAGAAAGACCCAAACCTCCCTGACGCTTGCCATTTTAACACTCCACCCTGCTCTCTTGCCCACATGTCTGTCCTTGGCTTGCTGCATTGTTCCAGTGAAGCCCAATGCAAACTGGAAGAACAGCACCTCATCTTCGACTAGGCACTTTACAGCCTTCCGGGCTGAATATTGAATTCAACAACTTTAGATCTTAAACTCCCCCTTCCCCCATCCCCACCCCGTTTCTTCCCCCTCCCTTTTGTTTTTTTTTCAATAATTTATATAGATTTTTCTTTTCCCACCTATTTCCATTATTTTTAAATCTACGACTAATACCTTGTCAGTCTTTCCACCCCACCCCCACTAGAGCCGTACCTTGAGTGTCCTGCCATCCATTCTTAATTAGCACTTTACTTAGATAATATCACCACCTTCCCTCTTTGATCCTTTTGTCTGTGACATCTTTTGATTAGCTGCTCCTATCACTGCTTGCTTGTCCCTACAACCACCCCACCCTCAACTTCTCTCCCCCCACCCCCCACCTTAAACCAGCTTATATTTCACCCCTCTCCTAACTATACTTCAGTTCTGTTGAAGGGTCATGTGGACTCGAAACGTCAACTCTTTTCTTCTCCACTGATGCTGCCAGACCTGCTGAGTTTTTCCAGGTAATTCTGTTTCCACTGGTATTTACTGCGTAGCTTTCTTCCTCACTGTCAACGACATGGTAATTTTTTGCAACAACTGCAGATTACTTAAGCATTGATAAATACCATGAATGAGCCCTGCAGAAACCCATTCGAAACAATCCTCCAGTCACAAACACACCAACCAACTATTATCTTTATTATATCTGTAATATAAAAGAACTGTAAATTTACTTATTTGGTAACTTATTATACATAAATCAATTAATTAATAGAACTAAAATAACTGATTCATTTAAAAAATAGTAATTAACTCAGCAAATAAATAAGAGGAGAAAGACATGGCAGGGCAGATAACTGCAGCATATTAAAGTTTTGGGAGGTCACTGAGATTCAAGACAACTGTGGCTGCGGTAAAGATCTACAGCTCAAGGAACTTAGGCCCACAGTTGTTAAACTGCAGGCCAAGTTGCAGACACTGTGGCAACTAAGGGATGGGGAGAGTTACCTGGGAAGTTTGTTCCAGGAGGCAGGTGCACCCCTTAGGTTATGTAAAACTTTTGAATTGATTAGGTCAGGGAGAGGAGGGTGTGATTGTGAGTTGGGCAGGTATGAAGATCTGATATAGTGATGGAGGAGATTCGACCCTTTTCTTTGACCACAGATACAAGGAGCTGTGTGGAATAGGAAAAGGGCAGGATTTTCCACCCGCTGCCAGGATCGTCCAGTCACACTGAAAGTCAATGGGCTTTTGGCTGGGTCGCCGCATTCTCCGCTAGAGCGGGGCTGGAAAATCCTGGCCAAAGACTGAAGTGTGGATAGGAAAATTGACCATAGCATCAAGGTGCAGGAGTCCATTCAAGTAGGGGAAATGTAAAGAAATGTGATAGAGACAGGGAATATAATAGTCAGGAGGGATATGTACTGTTTTCTGTATTGTGGCTGTGAATTCTGAAGCTTGTGTTGCCTGCCTGGTACCAGGGTTAAAAACACCTCCTTGTGGCTGGAGAAGAACCTGGAGTGGGATGTGGAGGATACTGATATCATGGTCCACATAGCAACCAGTGACATAGGCAGAACTAGGAATGCTGTTATGTTGAGAAGTTTGAGGAAGACAAATGCAAAATAGTGCAGATGCTGGAAATCTGAAATGAAAACAGAAAATGCTGGAAATACTCAGCAGGTCCAGTGCAGAGAGAAACAGAATTAGTGTTTCAGGTCGATGACCTTTCATCTTCTCCTGCTCACTTGTGAAGTGCAAGTCACCATGTGAAAACCCAATTATCTCTCTAAATTCTCCCACTAAAGTGCAAGCATTTGCAAAAGTGGCCTCGTCTTATCCATGGACTTGAGCCCTTGATGACAATGGTGACTTGGACCATCTCCTTCAGGATGCATGAAGATCCTGTGAAAGATAAAATGCATGAATAAGTACAGTCAAAGTAAGAATGTTTGAAGTTGTTATTATGCCCGTGATCATATTTCACTCACTGTTAATGTCAAACCAACATGAGCAAGTGTTGTATTTCATGTGGCTGTCTGAAATTTAATTCTGTCATTAGGTATCTAGGAGCCCCACACATCCCCATCTCTGACCGGGCAGGAATGCTGAGACTTATTTGATCTCCAGCATCTCATCCTCTCCAACCGCAAGTAGCGAGATGGCTGGATGGTCATGTTTGGTTTTCTGCCTCTCCCTCGTGTTCTGTGCTCTCTTCTCCTGCATAGAGGGAAAGAGAGAACTGTGAGTGAGATTAATTGCATGTGTTGATCAGATCGATGGAAAGCATTTATTGAGGGCGACCATGAGGGAGAGGTATGACATTGCATAAGGATGAGTGTCAGTGACAGATGGACAGATGGAGATATGAGATAGCAGATAGACAGAGAGAGATAGATGAGGTAAGTTGGTGTGAGGAGTGAAGTGCTAGGTTATGCTTGAGAAGGCAGAATGAGGGGATTGGGCTGATATGCACATCAGGATGTAGGTTTCATTGATCTCACTTATCCTGCCTTGTTTAGCACGTTGAACCACTTCCTGCATTAGATCTTGAACCTTGGCACTAGTTTCCTTCTGATGCCCTCTTGTGCCACCATGCCACTAGAAGGTCACCAGTATTTATTTGCCAGTCTCCCCATGCAGCAGCGCCACCTCCTAATGCCAGTAAATGCCGGTGGGGGTGGGAAATGGCCCTTATTTAGGCAATTAATTGGGCAGCCACACTCCTGAGGTTCCAGCTGTTGGGCGCCCTGGCCAATGCCTTCCACCACCATTTTACCAGCCCTCCCACCTCCCAAACGTTCTCCAGAGGGCTGGAAAATCCAGGCCCATATCTTAGGCTTGGGATATTTGGTAAATCAGTGAACAAATGCTTCATTATCAGCTAGGCTCTCAGCCTTGCATTAACACTCAAGTGCTTGTGTTTTATTTTCACACCCAGGAAATGAATTTGCACTGAGAACAGAAAGAAGTTCAAGCTAGTTTTGGTGAAATGAATCTAAATTTACAGCAGAGCATGTCAAGTTAATATGAGACACCCAGCAATAATATTTGTATTTGCTAACCATGAACTGGCTGTCCCAATGTATAGATTAACATCTGTATATCTATATCCTGCCTGGTCACCAATGCATTTCTTCCCTTTTCCCAGGATGCATCAACATCATCCATCTGTTCAACTGTGAATACCCTCCTTGATAGATAGGCTGACACCAGCAACGAAGCAAGTAACTAGACAACAGTAATGCTTATGTCCACTCATTCTCTCATCTAGAGAATTCTGGGCAATATACCACATTGTTGGGTAGATGCCAGAGTTGTAGTTGTCACAAAGGCACACATAATCAGGCAAGAAGTGTGGGATGAAGACCCCATGGCCTTCTTGGCTCCCCCCCGAATACCAGTTAACAATAAAGTACACCCATTGTCAATGCACCCATTTGTCACAAATAGGTTACACAGAGTTATACACATGATCATCAGGTGAATGGTCATTCCCTATTGATCATATTCTTCAGCAATTAACCAAATTGCCCAGATGCAGCACCAAAGTACTTTTTTTACAATTATCTTTGAACTCTTCTTCCCAAGGTGAGCAGGATGGTTCATTAACACTTTTATACTGTCCTGTGAAAATCCACCTTAAGTTATAGTCGTCCAATGGGGCATCAAATTCGTTGATCAAGCCATGATATTAGAATCCTCCTTGACATTGTACACCTACCTTAAACTTATCTCAGTAATTTTCCATCACTTTTGGATGCTGTAGATGTCTTTACATTCTGATCAACACACACAGCAGCAGCTTCTTTTCATGGTCTCATAGATTTCAGGACCACCAAGATAATTAAACAATCAGAGACCCTCAAGTTATTGCCTCCTTATAAGTTTGATACTTGGTGAAATAAAGCCAGAGTTTATCTGATAAAACATAATAAAACAATTTCTTCTTATAGAGTTAGTTTCCCTTCATTTCAAAAGCAGATAAACTCTGATATGATCAATGTCTCCCTTTGTAATCCAGAGACCGAGGGTCATGCTCTGGGGGCTCAGGTTCGAACCCCGCCATGTCAGATGATGGAATTTGAATTTAATTAAAAAATGAATTCAAAACTGTAATGATGATCATGAAACAATTGAAGACTATTGTAAAAATCCCCCTGGTTCACTAATGTCCTTTTGGGAAGGAAATCTGCCATCCTTACCTGGCCTGGCCTACATGTGCGTCCAGCCCCACAGCAATGTGGTTGACTCTTAACTACTCTCTGGAATGCCCTAGCAAGCCACTCAGTTGCATCAAACTGCTACAAAGCCTCAAAAAAGGTATGATACCACCTGGCACCGACCTAGGCACCAGAAACAACAATGGCAAACTCAGCATTGTCAACTCTGCAAAGTCATCCTTACTAACAGCTGGGGGCTTGTGCCAAAATTGGGAGAGCTGTCTCACAGACTAGTCAAGCAACAGCCTGACATTGTCATCCTCAGGGAATCATATCTCACAGATCATGTCCCAGATACCACCATCACCATCTCTGGGTCTGTCCTGCCAGCAGAGGTGACGGCACAGTGGTATACAGCTGGGAGGGAATTGCCCTGGGAGTCCCCAACGTCGACTCTGGATCCCATGAAGTCTCATGGCATCAGGTCAAACATGGGCAAGGAAACCTCCTGCTGATTACCATGGACCACCCTCCTGCAGCTGACGAATCAGTGTTCTGCCATGTTGAACACCATTAGGAGGAAGCACCGAGGGTGGAAAAGGTGCACAATGTACTCTGGGTGGGGGACTTCAATGTCCATCACCAAGTGTGGCCCGGTAGCACCACTACTGACTGAGCTGCTTGAGTCCTAAAGGACATAGCTGCTAGGCTGGGTCTGTGGCAGATAGTGAGGAAACCAACAAAAGGGAAAAACACACCTGCCTTCATCCTCACCAACCTGTCTGCCGCAGATGCACCTGTCCATGACAGTATCAGTAGGAGTGACCAGAACACAGTCCTTGTGGAGGCAAAGTTCTGCCTTCACATTGATGATACCCTCCATCGTGTTGTGTGGCACTACCACCGTGCTAAGTGGGATAGATTTTAAACAGATCTAGCAACTCAAGAATGGGCACCCATGAGGCACTGTGGGCCTTCAGCAGCCTTGTACTCGAACGCAATCTATAACCCCGAGGCCCAGCATATCCCCCACTCTACCATTGCCATCAAGTCAGGGGATCAATCCTAGATCAATGAAGAGTGCAGGGGGGCATGCCAGGAGCAGCACCAGGCATACCTAAAAATAAGGTGTCCATCTGCTGATGCTATAGCCACAGGACTACTTACGTGCTCTGTGATAGACAGAGCTAAGCAATCCCACAACCAACAGATCAGATCTAAACTCTGCAGTCTTGCCACATCCAGTCATGAATGGTGGTGGATAATTAAACAACTCACTGAAAGAGGAGGCTCCAGAAATATCCCCATCCTCAATGATGGGGAAGCCCAGCACATCAATGCAAAAGTTAAGGCTAAAGCATTTGCTACAATCTTCAGCCTGAAGTGCCAAGTGGATGATCCATCTCTGCCACCTCCGGAGGTCCCCAGCATCACAGGTGCCAGTCTTCAACCAATTCAATTCACTTCACGTGATATCAAGAAAAAGCGGTAGGCACTGGATATTGTAAAGGCTATGGGCCCTGACAATATTCCGGTAATAGTGCTGAACCCTTGTGCTCTAGAGCTTGCCATGCCTCTAGCCAACCTGTTCCAGTACAGCTACAACACTGGTATCTCCCCGGCTATGTGGAAAATTGCCCAGGTATGTCCTGTACACAAAAAGCAGGACAAGTCCAAACCGACCAATTACCACCCCATCAGTCTACTCTCGATCATCAATAAAGTAATGGAAGGGATCATCAGCAATGCTATCAAGCGGCACTTGCTTAGCAATAACCTGCTCACTGAAGCCTAGTTTGGGTTCCGTCAGGCCCACTCAACTCCTGACCTCATTATAGCCTTTGTTCAAACATGGACAAAAGAGCTGAATTCCAGAAGTGAGGTGAGAGTGACTGCCCTTGACATCAAGGCCACATTTGACTGAGTGTGGCATCAAGGAGCCCTAGAAAACCTGGAGTCAATGGGAATCAGGGGGAAAACTCTCCGCTGGTTGGAGTCATACCTAGCACAAAGGAAGATAGCTGTGGTTGTTGGATGTCAGTCATCTCAGCTCCAGGACATCACAGCAGGAGTTCTTCAGGGTAGTCTCCTTGGCCCAACCATCTTCAGCTGCTTCAGCAATGACCTTCCTTCCGTCATAAGGTCAGAAGTGGGGATGTTCGCTGATGATTGCACAATGTTCAGCACCATTCGCGACTCCTCAGATACTGAAGCAATCTATGCCCAAATGCAGCAAGACCTGGACAATACCCAGGCTTGGGCTGACAAGTGGCAAGTAACATTCATGTCACCTAAGTGCCAGGCAATGACCATCTCCAGCGAGAGAGAATCTGACCATTGTCCTGGACGTTCAATGGCATTACCATCACTGAATTCCCCACTATAAACATCTTGGGGGTTAACATTGACCAGAAGCTGAACTGGACTAACCATATAAATACTGTGGCTACAAGAGCAGGTCAGAGGCTAAGAATCCTGAGATGAGTAGCTCACCTCCTGACCTCTCAAAGCCTGTCCACCATCTACAGGGCACAAGTCAGGTGTGTAATGGAATACTCCCCACTTGCCTGGTTGAGTAAAGCTCCCACAACACTCAAGAAGCTTGACACCATCCAGGGCAAAGCAGCCTGCTTGATTGGCACCACATTCACAAACATTCACTCCCTCCACCAACGACGCACAGTAGCAGCTGTGTGTACCATCTACAAGATTCACTGCTGGAATTCACCAAGGCTCCTTAGACAGCACCTTCCAAACCCATGACTTCTACCATCTAGAAGGTCAAGTGTAGCAGATAGATGGGAATACCACCATCTGGAAATTTCTCTCCAAGTCACTCATCAACCTGACTTGGAAATATATCGCCGTTCCTTCACTGTCACTGGGTCAAAATCCTGGAACTCCCTTCCTAACAGCACTGTGGATGGACCTACACTACATGGACTGCAATGGTTCAAGAAGGCAGCTCACCACCACCTTCTCAAGGGCAACTAGGTGTTGGCAATAAATGCTGGCCCAGGCAGCGAAGCCCACATTGCATGAATGATTAAAGAATAAATAAATAAAAACAGAGGGTTCTTTAGAACTGGACTACACAACCTGAAAGAGTGGTGAAAGTAGATTCTATTGAAAAAAGGCAATTGGACATGCACTTGATTTTGGTGTATTTGTGGGTTCCTGCTGAGGAAAAAAGTTGGGGTGGGATTAATTTGAATAGCTCTTTCAAAGAGATAACACATACCAACTGGCTGAGTATCCTCCATCAGAGGTGTAGGATACTCAAGGGGTTATTTTGGTGATCGTGATGAAGCAGATGTTAAATGGTTGTGAATAAGACATGGCTGTTTGAAAGTCTAGTTGCACATAATTTTACTCCTAAGGAAAAATAAAATATAAAACAGCTCTCCAGCCCTCACCTCTCACACCCTCTCACGTCCCCCACACACTCCCCTTGCCCCATCCATAACAATCCATGCCTCACCCACCCTCCATGGCCCCTCCCCTCCACACCAAAACATGCACCACACCCACCCCCGTGTCCGCTCATACCCTTCACACCAATCTTGGCCCCTCTGCCAACCCCCAACACCTCATACCCCCCATTCCACCTCATTCCCTCTGTCCACCCTCATGGCCCTCTGTAACCCCATGCCAACTCAGTTGCCACATCATTCCAACCCATGCCCTTCACCCACCACCCTTTGCCCTTACACCTACCATGTCAACACACCCAATGTCCACATGCGCAGATCTCTGGAGCCATGCTGAGATGAAATAATATGAAGTGTCTAATGCAGACTTAAAAAATACTCTCACTCATAAGTACCCATTTACTACTTTTACATTCCTTCAACTACATAATCCCTTCTGAAAAGACATATTTCATTCAAGTGTATCATCTCATAAAAACAAGCATTGGAATTCACAGACCCACTTAAAAGAGTCGAAAATCATTTGGAGCTGTCAATCAAATTGTGAAATGGCAGGCACCTTGCTGTGATAATGGAAGGTTGTGAAATTAGTCATGGAGGAATAATCTAATAATGGTTGCCTTCAGGCATATATCAGTAGGCAGAGTGAAATAGCGAGGAATTTTTTATAAACACTCCAGGCATTTTTTTCCAAAGATTTAAAAGGCAGGGGGTTTACATGCCTTGACAGCTTGACAGTTGCCTTTGATACTTTATTTTGACACTTTTGACAGTTTTTTTAAATTCATTCATGGGATATGGGCTTCGCTGTCTGTGCCAGCATTTGTTGCCCTTCCCTAGATACCGTTGAAAATGTGGTGGTGAGCTGCCTTCTTGAACCGCTGCAGTCCATGTAGTGTAGGTACACCCACAGTGCTATTTGGAAGGGAGTTCCAGGGTTTTGACCCAGTGACAGTTAAGGAATGGTGATATATTTCCAAGTCAGGATGGTGAGTGGCTTGGAGGGGAACTTCCAGGTGGTGGCATTCCCATCTATCTGCTGCCCTTGTCCATCGAGATGGTAGTGGTCGTGGGTTTGGAAGGTGCTGTCGAAGGAGCCTTGGTGAATTCCTTCAGTGCATCTTGTAGATGGTACACACTACTGCTACTATGCGTCGATGGTGGAGGGAGTGAATGTTTGTGGATGTGGTGCCAATAAAACAGGCTGCTTTGTCCTGGATGGTATCAAGCTTCTTGAGTGTTGTGGGAGCTTTACTCATCCAGGCAAGTGGGGAGTATTCTATCACATTCCTGGCTTGTGCCTTATAGATCGTGGACAGGCTTTGGGCAGTTAGGAGGTGAATTACTCCCTTATGTCACATCAACAATTTCTAGTTCCCAGGCCTTAACCACCTCCTCTTCACCATGGACATCCAATCCCTCTACACCTCCATCCCTCACCCAGATGGCCTGAGGGCTTCCACTTCTTCCCTGAACAGGGGCCCAAACAATTCCCATCCGCCACCACTCTGTCTGGTTGAACTTGTTCTCTCACTGAACAATTTCTCTTTCACTTGTCTCACTTCCTCCAAATAAAAGGTGTGGCTATGGGTACCTGCATGGGCCCCAGTAATGCCTGTCTCTTTAAGGAGTATGTGGAATTGTATTGTTCCAATTGTATTATATTGTGTATTGTTCCAGTCCTACTCAGGCCGCCTCCCGCAACTCTTTTCTCGGTACATCGATGAATGTTTCGGTGCTGCTTCATACTCTCGCCTGGGCCTGGAAAAATTCATCAATTTTGCTTCCAATTTCCACCCCTCCATCACCTTCACATGGTCCATCTCTGATGCTTCCCTCCCCTTCCTTGACTTCTCTGTTTCAATTTCTGGTGAATGACTGTCCATCACTATTCACTACAAGGTCACCGACTCTCACAGCTACCATGACTACAGCTCCTCAAACCCTGCTTCCTGTAAAGACTCCATCTCATTCTCTCAGTTCCTTCACCTCTGTCGCATCTGTTCCGATGATGCCACTTTCCAAAATGGCGCTTCTGATATGTCTTCCTTTTTCCTTAACCGAGGTTTTCCACCCACCAACTGTGGTCGACAGGGCCCTCGACCATGTCCGACCCATCTCCCGCCTCTGCCCTCACACCTTCCTCTCCCTCCCAGAACCATGATAGGGTCCCCCTTGTTCTCACTTTTCATCTCACCAGCCTCCTCATTCAAAGGATCATTCTCCACCATTTCCGCCAACTCCAGCGAGATGTCACCACCAAACACATCTTTCCCTTCACCACCCCTGTTGGCATTCCACAGGGACTGTTCCCTCCGGGACACCCTGGTTCACTCCTCTGTCACCCCCAACACCTCATCTCCGTCCCACGGCACCTTCCCATGCAATCACATGCTTTACTTCCTCCCTCCTAATCATCTAAGGGCTCAAACACTCCTTTCAAGTGAAGCAGCACATTGGAGAGACCAAACGCAGGCTGGGTGACCGCTTTGCGGAACACTTTCGGTCTGTCCGCAAGCATGACCCAGACCTTCCTGTCGCTTGCTATTTCAACACCCCATCGTGCTCTCATGCCTACACGTCCATCCTGGCCTGCTGCAATGTTCCAGTATAGCCCAACGCAAACTGAAGGAACAGCACCTCATCTTCCAATTAGGCACTTTACAGCCTTCCGGACTTAACAATGAGTTCAACAACTTCAGACTATGAACTCTCTCCTCCATCCTCACCCCCTTTTATATCCCCTTTTTTCAATAATCATTCTATCATTTATATATTCTACCATTCTATCATAATAATCATTTTATCCACTTATTTTTATTTCTTTTTTTATTTAATTTTCATTTTTATTCATTGTTTTATCCTATTTTCAATCTTATTTCCTACTACCGTCCCCTCCCCCTACCTTACCCCCACAAGGATCATCTGTCACTTGTTCAAGTTGTCCTTTCCAGAGTGCTTACCCTTGTCCAGCCATTATCACATTCTGCTCCCAGACCTTAATGTCACCACTAGCACCTCCTTTAGCCATTATCACTATCATTAACACTCCTTTGTCCTTATGTCCATGACATCTCTGGCAGTCTCTCCTTTGCCTCCACCTATCACTGGCCTTCTATCCAGCCTCACCTGCTCCACTCCCCTTAAATAGTATAAATTTCATAACATTTTACTTTTCGTTAGCTCTGAAGAAGAGTCATAAAGACTCGAAACGTTAACTCGAAACGTTTTTTCTCCACAGATGCAGTTAGACCTCCTGAGTTCTTCCAGCATTTTCTGCTTTTGTTTCAGGTTTCCAGCATCCTCGCTATTTTGCTTTTATCTTACTTGGATGAATTACTCATCGCAGGATTCCTAGCCTCTGACCTGCTTTTGTAGCCACAGTGTTTATATGGCTAGTCCAGTTCAGTTTCTGGTCAATGGTAACCCTCAGGATGTGGATAGTGGGGAATTCAGTGATGGTAATCCCATTGCACATCAAGGGCAATGGTTAGGTTCTCTCTTGTTGGAGATGGTCATTGCCTGGCACTTGTGTGATATGAATGTTACTTGCCACTTGTCAGCCCAAGCCTGGGTATTGTCCAGGTCTTGCTGCATTTGGACATGGACTGCTTCAGTATCTGAGGAGTTGCGAATGGTGCTAAACATTGTGCAATCAACATTGAACATCCCCACTTCTGACCTTATGATGGAAGGAAGTTCAATGATGAAGCAGCTAAAGATGATTGGACCTAGGACACTACCCTGAGGAACTCCTGCAGTGACACCCTGGAGCTGAGATGACTGACCTCTAACAACTATAACCCATCTTCCTTTGTGCTAGGTATGATTCCAACCAGGGGAGAGTTTCCCCCCTGATTCCCATTGACTCCAGTTTTGCTAGGGCTCCTTGATGCCACACTCAGTCAAATCCTGCTTTAATGTCACCTCACCTCAGTTTCCTTTGAATGTTCAGTTTGACACTTTTGACAGTTCCAATAAGCTTGACAGTTAATTAATCTATGCACTTTTTACACACCTCCATGCCTACTGTAAACCTTATCTTTCCAAAGACCACCTTATGTCTCCCAAAGGGCACCCAACCTCCCCCAAAGGGCACCTGATCTGCCACAAAGGTGACATGGGACCATATCCGAAGAGGTACCCTAACTCTCTGATAGGATACCCCATGTCTCCATAGGACTCCACTAAGTTCAGACCTGCTCCTACCATGTCTAAACTGTGCACAACACCTGTGCCACCAAAATTATACACAAGGGGAGGCAGCTGCTGATATCAATGGGCAACTTCCTCCATGAATTCTACATGCAGGATATGTGGCATGCACCCATGAAAATGGTAGGTTTTGGACTCTTCTGCCATTTTCGCAATGATGAAGGGTCTTTCCGATGTTACGAAAATCCAGGCTATAGTGTTCTACACATGGACTTTTGAAAGGCACACAGGTTTTTGTATTCACCACCAGATGTCACTACTGGGTTAGAAGGTTGTGGGTTCAAGTCCCACTCTAAGGACTCAAGCACAAAATCTCAAGTCCACTGTAATGCTGTACTGAGGGAGTGCTGCTATCTTTTGCATGAGGCATTAAGCCAAGGCACATCTACCCTTATACAAAAGGAAAATACCACAGATATAGAAAATCTGAAACAGAAACAGAAAGTGCTGGAAATACTCAGCATGCTCGCACTTTCTCATACAAATGGTAGTGGAAATCTGGACATTTCTCTCCCAAAAGTCCTCAGGTCGACTGACATTTTCAAGACAGATTTCTAGATTTTGTTAAGTAAAGATGTCAAGGAATATGGAGAAAAGGTGTGTAAATGAACACAGGTAAGTTGAAGCACAGATCAGTTACAACTTTTTTTTCTTTATTCTTTCACGGGATGTGGTCATCACTGGCAAGGCCAGCATTTGCTGCCCATCCCTAATTGCCCTTGAACTGAGTAGCTTATTAGTCCATTGCTGTGGGCCTGTAGTCACAGGTAGGCCAGACCAGGTAAGGAGTGCAGGTTTCCTTCCCTAAATGACATTAGGAAAGCTAATTGAATGTTATCATTTATTGTGAGGGGAATTGAATACAAAGTATGGAGGTTATTCTTCAGTCATACACAGCACTAGTGAGACCACACCTGGAGTACTGTGTATAATATTGCCGCCTTATTTAAATGCACTGTTAGCAGTTCAGAGAAGGTTTACCAGACTAATACCTGGGATGGGCAGGTTGTCTTGTGAGGAGAGGTTGGACAGGCTAGGCTTGTGTCCGCTGGAGTTTAGAAGAGTAAGAGGTGACTTGATTGAAACATATAAGATCCTGAGGGGACTTAACAGGATGGATGTGGAGAGGATGTTTCCTCATGTCGGAGAATCTAGAACCAGGGGTCACTGTTTAAAAATAAGGGGTCGCCCATTTTAAACAGAAATGAGGCAAAGCAATTTCTCTTCGAGGTTTGTGAGTGAGTCTCTGGAACTCTCTTCCTGGAAAGGCAGTGGAAGCAGAGTCTTTGGGCCAAAATTTTCCGTTTGGCGGGCGGGCGGGCGGGGACCCGATCGGTGCCCGTGATCGGGGCTGCGCAGCCATTTTGCAAGGGTGGCCCAATTAAGGCCCGCCCAGCGCATTTCCAATTCCTGTGGATAGCAGGAGCGTGCGGGCTGTGGCGGGTGTGAACAGACCACCGGGTCCAATGGCGACCCGGCAATCTGTTTAAAAGAAGGCCTGGCAGCCTCCTGTAGGCTGCTCACAATGGCCACCTGGAGATCCAACCGCAGGGGGTCTGCTCAGCAGGGCACCCTGGAGGGAAAGGCAGAGGAACAGGGCAGGCTGTAGGGTAGGCCAGCGGGGGGGCCAAAGTGCCCTCGCTTTTCTGATGATTGCCTTGCTGCCCTCCTCGAGGAGGTGGCAGCATGGCGGGAGGTGCTGGTTCCCCAGGATGGGAGGAGGAGGCCCCCCCCACATGACCAAACGTGCCTGAGAGGAGGTGGCGGAGGTGGTGAGCTCCCGTGATGTGGTGCGGCACAGCTGGATCCAGTGCCGTAAGCGATTCAATGATTTGTTGCACTCTGGAAGGGTGAGTACCATGTTGAGGTTGGGCTTTTAGCCCAGCAAGGTAGCCTTAGCCTTTGAGGCCCCCCGCCCCCACAAGTCTTAATGTCGTGGCTGCATTGAATCATGTTAGGCATTTCTCATATGCTGGGTGGGCAAGCAGATAGTGCCCATGCTTACCTCAGCCTCAGTGGTTCATGAGGAGGTGGGTTCTCCCCTGCACCATGTGTTGCTCTTGTCGCGCATGACTAGTCTGGGGGCAGACTTCCCAGCAGACTTCCCAGCTCATTGCCCATCCATCGACAGTGAGCAGGGGGGTCCGGGACGGCCTCACGTCGGTGGAGCAGCTGCCTGTCGTCTCTGTGAGCTCCTCTCATGGTGCTCCGGATGAGGGCAACAGCTGCTCCGCCCCTCTCTCAGTGACCGCTTCACTGAAGCTGCTACGACTGGGGAGATGCCAGCTGTGGACCTGGAAGGTCCCTCCCAGGTGGGGCCAGCACAGGCTCCACAGGCCAGAGGACGGCCGCCAAGATCATCGAGCCCAACAGGACAGCAGAGTCAGCAGGCTGTCTCAGGAGCCACTCCGAGCAGCACCAAGACGTAGCATCTGTAAACATAAGCATAAGGCACCTTAGGTATAGCACGGGTTTCTCACTGGTGCTTTTGGGTTGGCCCTAGATTAGGGAATTATTATTTGTTTATGATTGAAAAACGTTTTGCTTTCATTTTGTGTGACCTTCTGATGGAGAAAATTAAAACCAAATGTGTTACCATGGCTGAGGGTGGCTCCTTTGTGCTGTATTTGTATGTTTTACATACATGTCATGAGTGTTTGAGTGGTCATTGAGGTTTATGTCCAAAGCCCTTAGTTGCAGCTGATGACCTGGCAGATTTAGCATTTAAGTGCCGAATATGGAAGCTCCAGGCTAGGCTGGACCTCATGAACTATGTGTGTGGACCTAGCTGAAGATTCGTTGGATTAAAGTGACCCGGGTGTCCCTGCCTCCTTGGTGTAGTCCCGGGTCAGCGTTTAGTCCCTCATAATTCCCCTGTGCTTCCTTTTCCTCAGAATCAGTGCTGGACTCATCGTGTGCAGCCGCATCCACTGCGTCAACATCTTCATTGTCCACTGTGTCCCCCCGTTCCAGCACAAGATTGTGGAGAGCGCAGCATGCAACCACTATCACTGAGACATGATCTGGGGGGTACTGGAGTGCGTCCCCTGAGTGGTCCAGGCATCAGAAGCACATCTTGAGAAGACCAATGGCTCTCTACACCACAGCCCTTGTGGAGGCGTGGCTCCTATTGTACCGCTGCTCAGCTTCTGTTCTTGGATGGCGGAGAGGTGTCATGAGCCAGCTTTTGAGGGGATAGCCCTTGTCACCCAGCAGCCAACCATCGAGTCGGGCTGGAGCACTGAAGAGCCCCAGCACCTGGGAGTGTCTGAGGATATAGGTGCTGTGGGAGCTGCCTGGGTACCTTGCACAGACTTGTAGAATCAGCATCCTGTGATCACACACTATCTGCACGTTCATGGAGTGGAAGCCCTTCCTGTTGATGAAGGCACCGGGCTCACCTGCTGGTGCCTTGATGGCCACATGTGTACAGTCTATTGCACCCTGGGTGCGGGGGAAGCCAGCAATCACTGCGAAGCCTCTGGATCACTGTGTCTGGCTTGCCAGTGGAAGCGGATGAAGGTCAATGCACGCCTGAACAGAGCGTCTGTGACCTGCTTGACACAAGTGTGCACAGCTGATTGGTAGGCACCGCAAAGATCACCCACCGAGCCCTGGAAGGAACCAGAGGCATAGAAGTTGAGGGCAACTGTGACCTTCAGACCAACTGGCATGGAGTGTCCGCCCATACCGTTAGGAGAGATCTCAGGGCCAATCATCTGACAGACGTAGTTGACTGTTTCCCTTGACAGTCGGAGCCTCCTTTGGCACTGCACCTCAGTCATATTGAGGTAGCTGTTTCGCCGCCTATATACCCTGGCAGCAGGATTGTGGCATCTTCTGCGGCCCCTTCCACCTTGGACAACCTCTTGGCCCTGCGCCCTTGTGCCCGAGCCTGTCCTCCCAAACGTGGCTTCCCTGGAGGCTGATTGTCCACTCCTGGCCTCCTCCTTATTCTATCCCTCCCTTCCTCCTCAGTGGAGCTGCCTCCAGTGGAGATGTCAGAACCCATACCCAGGCTAAATGGAGGCCTCTGGAAAGCTGCAGGCCCGATAAAGATTTCTGACCGCAGAGTGCTGAGCTGAAGGTTCAAAGTACACAGAAAGCAGCTGGAATTCGTTCTGAATCATGCAGACAAGTTTAAAAAACTTTCTGCAATAAATACTCACAGGCCAGATTGACAACCCCACTGAGCCCACATATCCCGCACGCGGATGAGTTTGATTAAGAAGTCACTTACCCGCCTGCCCACACAGGCGCCTCAAAATCGGCGTTGATTGCTGATTTAAAGGTCATAACTAGCCCGTTAATTAATGGCGGGCGCGTGTTGAACTTCATCGTGTGCCCACCCAGCAAAATATCGTGATGGTGCGCGGTGACGTTGGGACGCTCGCCCGACATTAGCGCGCACCATTTTACACACTGACGTGCGGGGCCCGTCCCCCACACATCACCCAGAAAATTCTGCCCTGAATATTTTAAAGGCAGAGATAGATAGATTCTTGGTAAGCATGGGGGTGATAGGTTAGCAGGATGCAGATTTGATATTACTATCAGATCAGCCATGTTCTTTTTAAATGGCAGAGTAGGATTGAGGGGCCAAATGGCCTTGTCCTGCTCCTTGTTCGTATGTTCACTAACCAGGTTTATTAACTGAATTTAAATTCCACCAGTTATCATGGTGGTATTTTAATTTATGCCCCCAGAAATTTAGTATGGGACCTCTAGATTACTAGCTTAGTAACATTACCGCTAGGCCACTATTTCCTCTCCAATTGAATGATGGGTGGAATAGGCTCCTGGGGCTGAATTGCCTTCTCTCGTTACATTTTCAAAAAGCTGTTGCCATGCTTATTAAAGTCTGAAAAATTCAGAATTAGCTTCTGAAATTAACATCCTTACAGCCTTGCTTTTACTTTTGAGTGATGTTTCCTTGTTACCTCTCACCAAAATCACAGCAACAAGCTTGATTTCCACCTCCTTTTCAGAAAAGTCATTCTGGCAATGTGGAAGTGCCTCTGGGGAACTTTACAGTCATTACATTTCTGTATGAATGACTTTGACATTGCCAGTACCTTTGTTACGCCATCTCATTCTGAAAGCCTCCTGCCTCTGTTACCCCACTTGCTCTCCCATTGTTATGCAGGACAGAGCATACAAACCTACGAAATAGCAGCAGAAGTAGGCCATTCAGCCCCTCGAGCCTGGTCTACCATTCAATAAGATCATAGCTGATCTGTTTGTGTTTCAAGGTCCACGTTCCCATTTACCCCTGATAACCTTTGATTCCCTTGCCTAACAAGAAACTATCTAACTCTGCCCTAAAAATATTCTGTGATGCCCTGTCTCCACCGCCTTCTGAGGCAGAGAGTTCAGATTCTGACTGACCCAAAGAACGTTGACAGCATTTTCTGCTCTTATTTCAGTTTTTTTTACTTGAATTTAATTCACCGGAACAATCCATAACAATATTTTATTCATGAATCAATGAATTTGACCTCCCTTGGCCAAATACATTTTAAGCTTAACATCTCATCTGGTGCCCACAAAAGGAAGGTGATTGAGCAAAGGAATACAGTTATTTGCTGAATTGGTGATCTTCAGCACATGAATTCTTTATCTGCAGTCTGCTCTACATTCCCAGTGCAAAATTAATCCATCATTCATTCAGTTCAGACAGCATGATCTATCTGTAAATAGAAGCACCAGCGTTGTATGCGGATTTTTAAAAAATCTTGTTTTCAAAATTTTTTTTTTTGAGGAGCCTATTATTTTGACAGACAATTTACATTATAAGCAAAATAAAATGCAAATGTTGGCTGCTTAGTCATGGCACTGTGCTCATATGCTTACCAGAGTCTGAGGATTCTGGGTTCAAGTCCCACTCCAGAGACCTGATCGCAAAATCTTAAATCCATTCCAGTGCAATACTGAGGGAGTGCTTCACTGTCAGAGGTGCTACCTTTTGAATAAGCCATAAAACCATAAAACCCCTCTATCCTTGCACAAAAGCCAAATACTGGGGATGCTGAAAATCTGAAATAAAAACAAACAATTATGAAAATACTTAGAGATTAAAAAAAACGTTAGAGATTTGACGTGTTAGGGAAGGTGAACGTTAAAGATCACATGGCATCATCGGAAGGAGAGCAGCTGAGTTTTCCTTGGTGTCCTGGCTAATGTTTATCCCTCAACTCACACTCAAATACAGAATATTTGCTCATCATCTCACTGCTGTTAGTTGGAATTAGCTGTGTGCAAATTGGCTGCCCCATTCCCTATAATCAAACAGTGGCCGCACTTCCAGGGTATTTAATTGGTTGTAACCCACTTTAGGATACCCTGGGCTGAAAAAGACAAATGCAAGTTTTCTTTTCTTTATAAAATATACAGAAGGTCAGTCAGCAGCTGAAAGCAAAATGCAGGTTAACAGGTTAATCTTTTTCAAATGAACCCCTGATGAAGATTTAAGCTGTTTTTTCCCTTTCAGGCAATGACCAAACTGTTGTTTGTTTTTTTACAGATATACTATTTTTATTTTAAATGACCTGATTTTACTGGGAGATTGTCATAGTATCAGGAAGGTTTCTAGAACAACCTGCTTGAAAACTTCAAGGCAGGTATGAACTTGCAGAGAACAGATAGGAGCAACTGCTGTGCCTCTGATGTGATTCGCACATTAATTTGACAAAGTGGCACATTTTTTTCGTGCAGACATGTTGGGTGATCCACAGACATCATTAATCCTGTGACTGCACGTTTATTTGCTTGTAAAGCTGTTAAAATTATTTTCGGATCACCTTACCAGAGATATAAACTAGACTGGAACAATTTTAACGGGGGCGCAGGAGCAGAGACCTGGAAGCTCACGTACATAAATCTTTGAAGGTGATAGAACAAATTCAGGTGACAGGCTATTAAAGAGGGCATCCATCCAGATTTCTTGTCTCTACATATGGAGAAATAGATCACAAAAACAAAGACGTTATGCTAAACCTTTATAATTCATTGGTTAGGTCACAGCAGAGTATTGTATCCAATTCTGGGCATCACAGGTCCAGAAGGATTTTTTAAAAATTCATTCATGGGATGTGGGCATCGCTGGCTAGGCCAACATTTATTGCCCATCCCTAATTGCCCTCGAGAAGGTGGTGGTGAGCTGCCTTCTCGAACCTCTGCAATCCATGTGGTGTAGGCACACCCATTGTACTGTTAGGGAGGGAGTTCCAGGATTTTGAAGGATGTCAAGACCTTCAAATGAGATTTCTGAGAATGGTACCAGAAATGAGGGACTTCAGATATGTGGAGAGACTGGAGAAATTTGGGCTGTTCTCTTCAGAGCAGAAAAGGTTGAGGGGAGGTTTAATTGAAGTGTTCAAATTTAAGGAGGGTCTTGATGGGATAATTAAGGAGCACTTACTTCCAATGGTGAGAGGATCCTTAACTAGAGGATGTAAAATTTAAGGTTATTGGCAAATGAACCAGAGGGAAGATGAGGCAAAAAAACCCACAGCGACTTCAGTAGTATCTTTCAAAAGGGAGTTGGATATAAACTCGAAAAGGAACAAATAAATCCAGGGCTATGGGAAGAGAGCTAGAGAGTCGGTCTAATTGGATTGCTCTTGCAAAGAGCCAGCACATGCACAATGGATTAAATGGCCTCCTTCTGTGCCATATGACTCCATGATGCTATGATGCTATGATTCTATAATTGCCACTGTTTTCCACTTTTTTGCAGGAAGACTGAATGGAATTACAGAACAAAATCTGGAAAAATATTGATAAATATTCCAGATTCTCAAGTAATGCAAACGAAAAATTTTTACTTATTCACTCGCCTTAAATCATGAATGAAATTATAAAAAAAGAAATACATTAATATCGCGTTTTTCACAACCACCAGACAACTCAAAGCATTTTCTAGACAATGAAGTACTTTTGAAGTGTAGTTGTGTTGTAATGTAGGAAACGGCAGCCAAGTTGCATACAGCAAACTCCCACAAACAGCAGTGTGATAATGACCATATAATCTATTTTTTGTGAGGATGATTGTGGTATAAAATGTGATTAGAAACAAGAATACAAAATGTTATCCCCGGAAAGAAAACCTACCCTGGAAACCTATGTAATAAAGACAGAATTTGACAAATCCAATCACTGTGGCTCTGATTACATTCCATTAAAACCCAACCAATTATTCTCTGAGTGTTTCATATACTTAACACAAGTTGTGTTATGCAAGGGAGAGATTTGTGATACAGCATTACAAGGGCTTAGAACATGGTTGTTGCACCTTTGGAGCTTGGATTTGAATGGTTCTTTTCTCAGATAGCTGTAAGTTGCATGAGTTAATGCAGTCTTAGGTGATAGTTCTTACTGCATTTGGCCTCACAGCACAAAACTGTCCACAATCCAGCATGTGGGCAGTTTCATTTTGAGAGAGCATAAAGTTGTGTAAATTGAAAGTGCTGTGATGGTCTGTTGGGTGTACTCTTCTGAAGTTGGGATCAAGACACACAATCAGGATAGTGGAGGGAGCTCAGCCTCTTAACTATTGCTGTTTCTGACCTGGGATTGCTTGATGCTGAAACACAAGCCTATTCTACTGCCAGGAATGTTGTCCATTACCCCAGTGTGGCCAGAAGGTCATCAATAATTAAACACAAAAGGGGCGGGTGAAATTGTGAAACAGTTCTTCAATGGTAATTGAAACCAAGCTTTGCTTTGTTCAACGTATGTCAGCCTCCATTGGTAAATGGTAGAGTCAGAATTTTCTTAACCCTATGTCTTATTATTCATTGTTAACAAATCACTGCAAGATGATTCTCTTAGCACCCTCTGCAGGTCACAAACCTCATCACAGATGTACTCCCAATGCATTTTACTAAATAATCATGCTTTTTTTTGTTTGACGATAAGGATTCTTGTTTAACTACAGGAAATGGAGTGACAGAAAGCTACAAATATAAACAGATAATGCTGAGAATCTGCAGCAGGTCAGTCAGTTTTTAAAAAACATGGTTAACGTTGTCTGACTGGTTACATCTGCAAAGAACTTGCATCTGTAAAATGCCATTCACATCATCAGCAGGTCCTGAAATGCTGCACGTCTGAGTAATTGAAGTACAGTAACTGAAGCTTAGTAAACAGATTGGGCAGCCATTTTAAACAGATCAAGATCCCACAAACAAAAAATAATGAGAACATGCATGGAGAAACTCATTTATAAGACAGAGCATGCCAAGAAAACAGGGAGGATAGATTAACAACAAGGAAAGAGTTCAAGTCTAGCATTTTCAGAAAAAAACTTACAAATAAGCTTCCACTTATATACTTTCTTAACAGATCTTTTAAAAATTAGATGGAATAGAAAAAACTACTTACATTTAGACAATGCTATTTACAACTTCAGTATGTCGCCAAATGCTTTACAGCCAAAAAAAAATACTTTTGAAGTGTAGCCACTGTTGTATTGCAGGGAAATGTCATGGCCAATTTGTATCCAGCAACTTCCCATAAACATCAATGAGAAAAACTACCAGATAATTTGCTTTTTAGTGATGTTGGTAGAGTGAGAAATATTGGCCAGGACACTGGAAGAACCCCCCTGCTCTTCTTCAATCAATGCTATGGGGGGGAGGATCTTCCAGTCGGTGAGCGGGGGGGCAAGGCCCGCTCACTGACGCAGGACGACATCAGGTGGAACTCCCGACGTCACCCCGCGTCATTTCCATTTTCAGGTCGGCGGGGGCACAGCTGAGTCAGCTGTGCACCCGCTGACCTGTCAACGGCCTATTGAGGCCATTAATAAAACAATTTAGGTAATTGACAGGGTTGACCGTCCAACCTTAGGGTTGGCAGGCAGGCCGGGAGCCCTGGCGGGCTTAAGAAAAAGCATGAAACCTCATCCACGGATGGGATGAGGTTTCATGAGGGTTTTTAAACATTTAATAAATGTTTCATTAAAAGTGATGGACATGTCTCAACTCATGTGACAGTGTCACATGAGCGGACATGTCAGGGAAATGTTGTTATCATTTGCTTACCGTTTTTTAATTTGGAGTTGATCTCCCTGAGGCAGCACTTAGCCTCAGGGAAATGAATACGCTCTTTTGCGCCAAAATGGCATCTGCAACTCTCTCACACACACACACACACACACACACACACACAAACTTCTGGGGCAAATCTTGCTAGGTGTCATATTAAGAGCAGGCACATTGCGTAGCCACTGAAAGTACACAGAGCAGACAGATCGCAATGACAATCAGCCAGTGGTGCCATTTTGGAGCTCAACACCTAGCTAATACCTTCTCTTAACTTCACACAGGTGAAAATATTGCTATGATCCTGGACCAGACCCCAACATTTTGGCAAGATCCAGCTAGGGACCAATAACTTTTTGTTTAAAGTAGACAAAGTTTGAGATTCAAGACACCTGCTAACAGAATAAAGACACAAGATTCCATGGGTTTTGAACAAGCAAAAATAAATGTTACTATGCAAGGCTAGAAAGATACAACAATTAATAATATCTATCTTATACTGTAACATTCAGGGTTAATATGAGGTACATGTGAATTATCAGACAAACTGTGGTCTAACATATCGCAATGCACAATACATGGCAGATGCGAACAAGACAGATTCTATTGATTTCTCAACAACCCACCCAGACATCAGTAAATACTGAGCCAACCAATCTCACTGAAACATTGTCTCTCTCATGAGGAATTCCAGCCTTCACCTCTGAAGATCTTACCTTGGAATTCTCTCCAAGAGTTGTTCCAACTCGGATGGAGTCAACGACAGCCCACTTGGCATGGTTTCAGTCTAATCTCCGAAACACCATTGCCCTGGATTTCTGAGTATGAACTCAAGCACCCAACTCACAAGTAGAACTTCAGCACTTCGGCTGCACTTAGCAGAACACTACTGCTCCAAAGGGGTACCTTCACCCCAATGGCCCACAGCACAGAGTCACCAACCTTCTGCTGATTCTTCAATTGTTATGGCTTCTCCTGAGCCCTGTTTGATTGCACCGCTTTTCCTTGGCCCTCTTTGATCACATGGGCTTTTCCTGAGCTCTCTCCACTTAAATTCTGCAAACCGCGGCCCCTTTCTGCTTGGAGTCTCTTTCTCTAATCTTCTTTCTACTTAACTTGGATCTCTCCCTGTCCTCTTTCCCTCCCCCCCTGCCTGGGACTCTCTTCTTGGGAATGAGGCCCCGCCCCCCAGGCGCCATTTTATTTTTATGCAGGTATGCTGGGCCCATGCTCTCTGCCCAAAGAACTTCAAATACTGTGCAGAGCATGTGCAGCCAATACCAGTTCGTGCTCAAAGCGGAAACTCCTGAGGACAATCAGAACTTGGGAGTTCCCACACACATCTTCAACGAGATAAGCCTGACTTTTGTGACAATATGCAAAACAGCAGGAAGACACATCAGCAGTGTTGTAATATGCCTTTAAGGGATAGCAGCATGACACCACTAGAAAGGAAGTGTGTCATGTGGTCCAGTCTAAGTTTCACTTTTGCTTTTGAGCAGAGCACACACAAACAGCTCTCCTGCTGATGTCTTCAAGCTTTCTACCTATGTATAAATGTTCTCATGTGCCTCTTCCACATAAATGAACCCACAACGTGTTTACACAATCTCTTATAAGCGATTGGCATTTAAATCAGTATAACAACACAATATGGCGTTCAACATTGGTCAAACAGCAAGGCAGCAAGGTTCAGTACAGGTGCAACATGATGAAAACCTTATTCATACTACTTAGTAGGAGATGACCCTCAATGTTCTAGTGAGACTGCAATAAAGTCACAGTGTCAGAGAGTGTTGAAATTGCAGCGTGGTGACTGCACAGAAAATCTTTGGAGACACAATGCTACCACGCGTTATTGGCCAAGATTGACACAGGGCAAGTGCCAACATACTACTTCTGTGGATTCTAAACAACATATATCCACAGATGTGGAAGGCCATGGTGAAACTTACTACTGCAAAACTTTTAGCGTACAACGGTTCACTTATTTCATGTGCAGGATCCATAGTCTTGGAGTGCAAGTACCATCAATATTCCTGGGTGTCACAGGTGTTCTACATTGTGGAATTTAAAGACCCAGTGATTGCAGGCCTACCAGCATGCCGTGACCCCACACAAGTGACAACCTATGGAATTAGTTGGACGTCACAAGGCAGGTCAACCTCAGAAATTACTCATATCTCCTTAATTCATGACCAAATATGGGAATATTAGAATAATTCAACAAAATTTGCAATTTCAAGGGAGCTGCAACATTATGCTTGCAGGAGAATGTAAGTCCATCAATCGATCAGCTACATTACAATGTTAAGTATCAGCAACTATAAGAAAAATCAGCAAAAGATTCTACAATACAGAAACTGTGGAAAGCCATGATTGAAAGATGGCCTGTTTTAATTCAGCATGTCTAAGGACATGTGAGACCATTTGACCTTATTTGGAAGAGCTAGGCATTGTCCGGGGGGTCATGTTTGAAGGCAGGCAAGTCATAGTACCAGAATCTTTGCAACCTGATATTCTTCAACAATTCCATTACTCACACATGGGCATAGGTAGGTTGAAAAGTCTCACAAGACTGGCAGTCTATTGGTCGGGTATGAACAATGACATTGAAGTCATCGTCAAGAAGTGCGAAGCATGCCTAGAGCTTATACCAAGAAAGCACAAAGCACCATTTATTCCATATAAAGTTCCTACCCATCTTTGGTCCAAAATTGTATCCAACCTCTTTCATGTCCGTGGCACTGACTTCATCATCATCGTCGATTTCTTTACCAAGCATCCCATTATTCAACAATTGCACAATACGTCAAGCACAACTGTTTCACACATTCCAAGTACTATTTTCAATTTATTTGTTGTGCCTTGAGAGATCATTAGGGGTAACATTCTGTAGTTTATTGGTAAGGCATTTCAGGATATGCATGGGAAGTCTCCCCATTACCCTGGATTTAATGGCCTAGCTGAATGAATGAATCACAGGGTGTAATCTCTAATTCTCAGATGTAGACAGACCAAGCAAGATCTACACATCACAATGTTACATCTGATAGTAACACATTTAGGTGCAACTATTCCATCACTGGCAGAGCTCATGTTTGGCACAGACCAGTGTGTACCAATCTACCTACTCTTACCCAATATACCCTCTCAGAAACTAGAGAGCAACTTTTAAAACTGCAAGAGCATATGACCAATGCGCATAATAAAAATGCAGGTACAGAATTGCCAAGTTTGCAGTTGGGACACAAGCATGCATCCAGGATCCCACACAATATATGTGGCAACCAGCCAAGCACTTGTTCAAAACCAAGATCCTATGAAGTCATTACGCACAAAGACGCAACAGTGAGACATAACCGAGGAAAAATCAGGTCCATTTCAGCTTCTAAACCACTATATAGTCCTATTGCATCTAGGACTAGATTCCAAATGTAACCAGGAACAACATGCAAGAATGAAAACCCCACAGATCACTGTGAGCAATTAAATAAACCTCCAGACAAGGTTACCATTACAAGATCTGGGTGTACCAGCAGATGCTTTAGAAAATCCTAGACTCCTCAGTTCTATACACTTATGTAATGTGAACTAAACATGATCACGCATTGGAAATAGTTATATTTCTTTGGAAAGGGGGAAATATCTTTAAAAAGAAAGGGGGGATGTTGTAACATGCCATTAAGGGATATAAGCATGATATCAGTAGAAGGGAAGTGTTTCATGTGAACCAGTCTTAGTTTCACTTTTGTCTTTGAGCAGAGCACACATAGATCTGCTGCTGATGTCTTCAAGCTATGTCTTCAACCTATGTATAAATGTTCTCATGTGCCTATTCTAAATAAATGAACCCGCAATATGTTTACACAATCCCTCATGAATGATTGTTGCCTTTATATCAATATAACAACATGACAACCACTGCTATTTAAATGATCCTCAATTACTCACAGGTTGATTTCTTCTGGCTGCTGCTTCAATTCTACAAATAGTTGGTGCTTTCCAAAGTTTGTTAAAGTTTCAAAGTCTATGAGGAGCGCTGTGGCTGGTGCTCAATGATTTTTTTTTCTGACTTCAAGGCTTCTGCACAAATTAGTTGCCCCCAGATGTGGTTACAAAAGTAACCATTCTCCTTAGAACAGAGCATATCTTGGAGAATGAACAGAGGGTTTGCAGAGCATGACAAGCTGCTAGAAGACGGAAGAAGAGGAGAGGGAAGAAAGACTCTCAACAGGAGGCTATACCTGTTCAAGGCGCAACTCTCCCACCTGAACCTCAGCAAGGGAAAATGTACCATGCTTGCTTCAGTAAGGACATCTTCACTGAAATCTGCCGCCTAGTGCATCCACAGCTGCAACCTCAGAGAAGGGAAAGGACTGTATTGCCAGTGGTTGTGAGTCTCATGCATATCTCACTGGAGATATTTGCCACATCTTGCTGTTTGCCATTCACTGTTGTATGATGGATGACTAATGCTTTCTATTCATTGAAAGATTTCTCTTTTATCAGAGAGAAGCAGGTAGAGTGAGCATGCTAGATTTGCAGGCTTCCCCATGGTGTAGGGTGCCATTTCCTGCACGTCCATTGGGTGTTGCATGTCAACTCTGGTCTATACCATAACTCAAAGGAATTCCAGTCCTTCAGTGCCCATTTGGTGTATGAGCACATCCAGAGAATCATACCACTCATTGTCTGGTATCCTGGCAGCAGTCATGATGCCTTCATTCCTCGACAGTCCAATATATCAGCTGCATTTGAGACACCACGGCACACCAAAGGGTTACATTTTGTTTTTAATTTATTCACGGGATGTGGGCTTTGCTGGCTGGGCCAGCATTTATTGCCAATCTGTAGTTGCCCTTGAGAAGGTGGTGGTAAGCTGCCTTCTTGAATTGATGCAGTCCATGTGGTGTAGGTACACCCACAGTGCTGTTGGGAAGGGAGTTCCAGGATTTTGATGTAGTGACAGTGAAGGAACGGTGATATATTCCCAAGTCAGGATGGTGAGTGACTTGGAGGAGAACTCCCAGGTGGTGGTGTTCCCATCAATCTGCTGCCCTTGTCCTTCTAGATGGTAGTGGTCGTGGGTTTGGAAGGTACTGTCTAAGGAGCCTCGGTGAAGTCCTGCAGTGCATCTTGTAGATGGTACACAATGCTGCTCCTGTGCATCGATGGTAGGTGGATTGAATGTTTGTGGATGTGGTGCCACATGGTGGCTACATGGTGTTGAAAGCTATCCACTATGGCTGACGACTCCAGTGTGTAATCCATGCACATGTGTGCAGCATACTTACAATGGAAGCCATTTTCCGCACAAAATGAGGTAGAGTAGACCATTGCCAAGTGGGTACAATGCTTCCTCTGTCAGGACTGCCATGGAGCTCAGTGGAGTGCTGTAGGGAGTAAAAAAGATAAGATGTTCATGCTTACATCATCTGCAGCTTGTAAATCGGAAGAGAGCGTGGGATGCAGGGCAGTTGAGATGTGAGAAGTGGGGTTAGGTATGAGGATGCCATCGTTGTCAATGTTTCAGCTAGTTGCTGGTTACAGCCTCAGCAATGTTGAGCAGAACTATCTCCACCACGGAAGTCTGGATATGCAGTCATGCCTGCTCTCCAGAGGTTAGCTTCTGCTGACCCCAGTTGCACCCTAATTTGTCCTGCAAGAGAGTGGGAAGTATGTCAGTGAATGCTATGCAAACTGTTTGGCTGATGTGACAGTCATGGTTGAATGGCTAGCAGTGTGTAAAACCCGTGAGATGAGGCTGTGGGGCATGCAGCAGGTCTAAGTGTCTGAATGTGTGGTGTAGCATATGAATATCGGGGGTTTTTTATTCATTCATGGGATGTGGGCATCGCTGGCTAGGCCAGCATTTATTGCCCATCCCTAATTGGCCTTGAGAAAGTTGTGGTGAGCTGCCTTCTTGATCTGCTGCAGTCCAAGTGGTTCAGGTACATCCACAGTGCTGTTCGGTAGGGAGTTCCAAGATTTTGACCTAGCGACAGTGAAGGAATGTCGATATATTTCCAAGTCAGGATGGTGAGTGGCTTGGAGAGGAACTTCTAAGTGGTGATGCATGTGTCTGCTGCACTTGTCCTTCTAGAGTATTGCATCCTATTCTGGGTGCCATACTTGAGGAAGGATGGGAAGGCATTGGAGAAAGTGCAGAGGAGATTCACAAGAATGATTCCTGGGATGAAGAACTGGAACTATGAGGATGGATTGGAGAGGCTGGGACTGTTTACCTTGGAGAAAGAAAGGCTGAGAGGAGACTTGATAGAGGTATTCAAGATCCTGAGGGGTATGGACAGGGTAAATAGTGAGAAACTGTTACCACTCAAGAGAGCATCAAGAACTAGAGGGCACAGATTCAAAATAATTGGCAAAAGGAGTAAATGTGATGTGAGGAAAAATGTTTTCACCATGAGGGTGGTTGGAGTCTGGAACAAACTTCCTGAAAGGGTGGTGGAGGCAGGTTCGATCCAGGTATTCCAAAGGGAATTGGATCGCTGAAGGAGAGAATGTGCAAAGTTACGAGGATAAGTCGGGGGAGTGGAACTAGGTGGAATGCTTTTTCAGAGAGCCAGTGCAAACTCGATGGGCTGGATGGCCTCCTTCTGCACTGTAATGATACTATGATACTGTGATAGATGGTAGTGGTCATGAGTTTGGAAGGTGCTGTATAAGGAGCCTTGGTGAGTTCCTGCAGTTCATCTTGTAGATGGTACACACTGCTATCACTGTGCATTGGTGGTGGAGGGAGTGAATGTTTGTGGGTAGGGTGCCAATATGAGTCCTGATTGATAGAGGTTGTTGGTATATGAGTGTTGGGAGAGTGGTGAATCGAGCTAAATGGTGCAGCTAGTGGAATATGGCATTTGAAGATGTATTCACTGACTCTGAACACTCATGTGAGGTCATTGAACTTTTTGTGGCACTGCTTTCAAACTTGACTCTTGACATTGACCTACATGGCTATCTGCACCCCCTTCCTTCACAACATGTGTCCGGCCAGCCTTCTGGCCCCCTGTAGATGCAAGACTCCTTTTCATCTTTGCACCTCCTTCACTAATGGCCCCAGTGCCACATTGGAAACCCTTGGGAGCCCATGCTCTCCTATTCTGTGTCAGAATGACTTGTAGCAGAGTGACTTCCAGCACCAGCCCAAGCCAAAATGCACCTCGCCTTTTAAGAATTGCAAGCTGGCTTTATTCAGTCCAGGATATTTTTAATTGATTCCAGTTATTCACCATATTGGCCCCTGGTGCCATAAAAAAGGAGCCATGGCCTCCTTGCATCCGAGTCTGTAGCCCTCAACTGAAGCACGTTGCCCTATGCAGTTCTCACTCAGCCTGAGTTAGAAGGTGGGGCGAGAAAAGATCGTCTGGAATCTAGGAGTGGAAAGGCAATCCAACTCTAATTGCCACTCTGTGGAAGTTCAGGCCCAATAGCCCTTGCCATAAAATCCAGATATTTAATCATTTCATTTATAGTTAAAAATTCTAAAATGTTACCACAGATGTTAAACTAACTGATTTGTAATTTTTTAATTTGTAGTTTTTAAATCATGTGCTAAAACAAATTGCCTCCAGAAATTGCCTTCCTCTGGGAATTGAACATGACTGGCAAAATGAAGAGAAGCCATGCAGAGCAGGACAAGCTGCTAGAAGAGGAGGAGGGGAAGGAGGGCTCTAATCAAGAGGTCATACCCACCAAGGATATTCAGGAAGGAATTCCTTCACTTTAACTTCAGTAAGGATTGATGTATAAGGCATCTTTTCTTCACAAATAAAGCTGTGATTGCCATCTGCTAATTGCTGCAAGAATAGCCACAAGAACAGCATTGCCGATGACTGTGAAAGCTGAATAGCTGTCAGTGCTTGTGAGCTCTGGGATGTGGGCACAAGGTTTGCAACAGTGCACAGTGTGTGAGGCCAAGGCAAAGTGTATGAATTGACTGGTTGAGTATTGATTAATAGGGATTGGTGGCAGATTGATGATAGCTGTTTAGTGATTTGAGTAGTGGATAAGACTCGTGGGGCAGTGGTTAGGATGTGCCTATTGAAAATTTAACTCACTCCTCTTGACAACTTGTGTCATTAAACTTTTTCTTTCGCTGGTATTGACCTCCGCCATCACTTCTTCCCACGGCCTCTTGAGCATATGTCTGGAAAGGGGCATGCTCACTGCTACAGATACAGAGTGTCCTTCCTTTTTTCCATGTACTGAAATCCAGTTAATTCTCAGAAAACCTTGGCGTGCACTCTGAAGTATGTTCAACCATTTCTCAAAGTTTCACAGAACGTGTTCACTTTTCAAATGACTCTCACCACCTCTTTCAACCACAATGCTCTTCCCCTTAAAGAGGTGCAGACTGTCTTTTGAGTAGCGTTAGTCACTCGGAATATCTGCCCGCCTACTGATGTGTGAGCCAACAGCTCAGGGAGCACTGGATACATGCAGCAATCATTTGAAAGAGCAGGCAGCATGAGCTTGCCTTCCTACATTCAATGAACGTGCTTGGGTTAATTACATTACACAACTCTGACCCATTTTTTCAGGGATATCCAAGTTTTAACCCATTACCTCATTTAAGTGCCCATCTTCCATATGTGAATCTCAACGAAGACTGAAAATAAGCTAATCCACCATAGGGCACCAGAGATTAGCCCAGTCAGTACTTTGTCCCATGTACAGTTACAAATTGCAAGTCACTGTTCTATGAGTAAGCACCTGGTTAAACGTGCCTCAAATGCGAACAATGTTGATTTGTAAAGCTGGAGGCACTGCAAAACATGTACTAATTTCTGAGGGAGCCAACTTTACATTAAATTACAAGTATAAGATAAGGGCACACAGCTTCCAAACAGTAAAAGGCAAATTTAGGACCAATATCAGGAGGTTTTGGGGTAGAATAGAGGCTCATATAATACCTATGATACCTAGTTCAACTAACTACAGCTAACATCACAACTAATCTCTTACCCCCCAAAATTCAAATGTGAATAAAGAGCACCAGTTGAGCCTGTGATAGGCGATCACTGTTTCATCTACAACTTCCAATTTCTCTCCTTCCAGCATTATCTTTATTGTCTCTTCCTATTTTCCTGATATAGCGCTCAGTACTGCTGGAGACTTTTCCTTGTCATTCTGTATAAACTACAAATGGGCTGCCTGACTCATTCTTTCTGCTCCCTACATTGTTGTATTGTTGAAATCATGGGGCAGATTTCCTCAGTTCCTTGTCTCTGCCATCAGGTTTTGGAATATGGTCAGTGTGCTCACAATTTTCTAATATACAGGGGGCAAATCTTATTATATAATCTGTTGTTCTAACTTATCCATTACACATGTCACAAAACTGTATACCTAAAGTCATAAGATCATGAGAAATAGGGTACAGAGTCGGCCATTCAGCCAATCGAGCTGGTTCTGCCATTCAATAAGATCATAGCTGATCTGATCGTGGCTTTAACCCAATTTTCCTGCCTGCACCCATAACACTCAACTCCTTTGTCAATCAAAAAGTCTGTCTAACTCAGCCTTAGACATATTCAATCATTCAGCCTCCACTGCTTGCTGGGGAAGAGAATTCCAAACACTAATGACCCTCTGTGACAAGAAATACCTCCTCATCTCCATCTAAAGTGGGAGACATCTTATTTTAAAGCTGTTCCCCCTAGTTCTGGATTCCCCCACGAGGGGAAACATCCTCTCAGCATCCACTGTCAATTTTATATGTTTCAATAAGATCACCTCTCATTCTTCTAAACTCCAATGAGTATAGGCCCAACCTGGTCAACCTTTCCTCATAAGGCAACTCCTTCACCCAGGAGTCAGCCTAGTGAAGCTTCCCTGAACTTGTCCAATGCAGGTATGTCCCAAAGCCTTTAGAAACTTTAGGAACAGGAATAGGCCACTCAGCACCTCAGGCCTGCCCTGTTATCCAGTTAGATCATTGTTGGTTTGTGCCTCAACTCCAGCTTTTTGCCTTTGCTCCATATTTCTTGATACACTTAGTTGACCATATTTGGAATATGGTCAGTGTGTTCACAATTTTCTAATATACAGGGTGCAAATCTTATCTGTTAAACTCAGCCTCGAAAGTATTCAATTGTCCTGTCATCCACTGTCTTTTGGTGGGGTGGGGGGGGGGAGAGTTCCAAATTTCCACTAACCTTTATGTGAAAAAATATTTCCTAGTTTTGCTCCTGAATGGCCTAGTTTAATTTTAAGATTGCGACTGATTGTCAGTGTAAAAGAGGAACTTTAGATCTTTTACAGTCTTAAAACGTGGCACCTCCCAGGTGCTATGTTTTAAGGCTGTAAAAGCTCTAAAGTATTGATGTATACATTATAGTTAAACTAATGGGAAAGTCAAATCCAGATCATAACTTTACATTAAATTACAAGTATAAGACAAGGGCACACAGCTTCCAAACAGTAAAAGGCAAATTTAGGACCAATATCAGGAGGTTTTGGGGTAGAATAGTGGTTCATATAATCTATACCACAACAGAGCTAGGAAAGCTTGATATGGAAACTGAGTGACAAATCCTTTCACCATTATTAACATCTGAGGATGCTTGCCAGTCAATGAGATCTTCTTCTGCCAGAGTTTCTGCTATCTGGAGCACAAGTTTGTGAAGGGCACAGAAGACCACAACAATCAGGGAGACCTGGATCGACGCATACCACAGTGAGCCATCAGCTTCGCCCAGGCACAGAATCTCATTTTGAGTATGGTGGCCCAGCCGAATGCATGGTTCACATTATATCAGTGCTCAGCCTCTGAACGCAGGTTCCTTACTGGCATCCGAACTGCCTCCAATGCAAGTATATTCCTCCTTACTGTACACAGTGTTCTAGGTGCAGGCTCACTAATGCCCTGTAGGGCTGCAGCAAGACTTCCCTATTGATATACTCCAGTCCCCTTTCAATAAAGGCCAATATTCTATTTGCCTCCCCAATTACTTGCCATACCTGTGTGCTAACTTTTTGTGATGCACATACAAGGACACCTAGAAACCACCTGCACTGCAGCATGCTGCAGTGTCACTCCATTTAAATAATATTCTGCTTTTCTATTCTTCCTGCCAAAGTGGACAACCTCGCACTTTCCCACATTATACTCCATCTGATAAATTTTTGCCCACTCATTTAACCTGTCCGTATCACTTTGCAGACTCTTTGTATCCTCCTCACAACTTGCTTTCATAGCTATCTTTGTATTATCAGCAAATTTGGCTACAATACAGTCAACCCCTTCATCCAAGTCAAAAATATAGATCATAAATAGTTGAAGTCCTGGCACTGAACCATGTGGCACTTTAAAATTTGCTAAAGCGAAAATGATCCATTTATCCCGGTGCTCTGCTTCGAGTTCGATACCTCTAACCATGGTAATATATCATCCTCAACACCCTGAGCTCTTACCTTGTGCAGTAACCTTTTATGTGACACCTTACTAAATGTCTTATGGAAATCCAGATACACTGCATCTACTGGTACTCTTTTATCATCCCCCTTGGTACATTCTCAAAGAACTCAAATACAATTTCTCTTTCACAAAACCATGTTGAATCTACTTGATTGTAACGATTCTCTAAATGTCCTGCTACTATCTCCTTAATAATGGATTCTAGTATTTTCCCAATGACAGATGTTGGACTAACTGGCATATAGTTTCCTGCTTTCTGTCTCCCTCCTTTCTTGAATAGTGATGTTACATTTATGGTTGTCCAATCTGTTGGCACCTTTCCAGAATCTAGGTAATTTAGGAAGATTACAACCAATGGATCCGCTATCTCTGCAACCACTTCTTTTAAAACCCTAGGATACAGATCACCAGGTCCTGGGGTCTTGTCAGCATTTAGTCCCATTAGCTTTCCTTGCATGTTTTCTGTAGTGATAGTGATAGTCTAGCGATTGTTTTAAGTTCCTCACTCCCTTTCACATCTGGTTTTCTACTATTCTTGTGTCTTCTGCTATGAAGACAAATACATAATACTTGTTTAAAGCTCTACTATTTCCTTGTTTTCCACTGGCAATTTCCCAGTCTCACCTTCTAAGGGACCAATGTTCATTTTAGCTGCTCTTTTCCTTTTCTTATACTTGTAGAAACTTTTACTGTCTCTTTTTACATTCGTTGCTTATTTTCTCTCATACTCCAATTTCTCCCTCTTCATTTTTATAGTAATTCTTTGCTGTTTTCTAAAATTTTCCTAATCCACAGGATAGTTCTTCCTCCTCCTAGAGTCTTTCTTTCTTAGTGGAATATATATTTTTTGAGGGTTATGAAATATCTCCTTAAATGTCTGCCATTGCTTCTCTGCCATCTTACCTTTAAACCTATTTTTCTAGTCTACTTTAGCTAACTTTCTCTTCATACCCCTGTAATTGCCTTTCAATTTTAAGACACTAGTCTCAGATCCATATTTCTGACTGTCAAATTGGATGTGAAATTCTATCATGTTATAATCACTCTTACTTAGAGGGTCCTTTATGATGAGGTCCTTAATTACTTATTACACATTATCAGATCTAAAATAGCTTGTTCCCTGGTTGGTTCCAGAACACATTGTTTTAAGAATCTGTTCTGAATGCAGTCAGTGAACTCATCCTCCAGGCTATTGGTGCCCATTTGATTCATCCAATCTATATGAAGATTAAAATCACCCACAATTATTGTAGTATCTTTCTTAAAAGCCCTCATTATTTCTTAATTTACACTCTGTCCTGCTGCGAAGCTACTGTCATAGGGCCTCTAAATTACCCCCACCAGTGAATTATTTCCTTTACTATTTCTTAATTCCACCCAAACTGATTGTACATTTTTGGTCTTCCAAGCCATGATCATTTCTTACCCCACCTTCTTTTCTTTCTTCCTGTCCTTCCATAATTCATGTACCAGCCGTGGTCACTTTGCAACTATGGCTGGGATTTTCCAGCCCCGTCGTGGGCAGGACCCGCCACGGGCGAGGCGGCGCCCCAGCCATAAGTCCATTGACTTGAGGCAGGACCGGAGGATCGCGGCGGCGGGCGGGTGCAGAAAATCCCGCCCTATCTTTCTGTAATGGCTATCTTATCACACTCATTTATTTCTATTTGTGCAATCAATTCATCCATCTTGTTACGAATACTGTCTTTAATTCTGCCTTTTTACTATTGTTCCCTACTCTGACCTGGTTTGCTGGTGCACTCTCATGGTTGGGTGCTCTGTCCCTTCCTGTCACATGCTGGTTATCACTACCAATATCGCTACACTGCACGATAGCCCTGTCCTTTCTCGTTATATTTCCAATCTGCTCTCACATGAACCTTTCCCGCGCACACCCCTATTTAGTTTAAAGTCCTCTCTACAGTCCTAGTTATATGATTCGCCAGGACACCGGGTCCCAGTGCAGTTCAAGTGAAGGCCATTCAACAGTACAGTTGCCTCTTTCCCCGGTACTGGTGCCAGTGCCCCATGAGTCAAAACACATTTCTCCCACAGTAATCCTTGAGCCAAGCATTCAATTCTCAGATCTTATTCACATCTCTTAGTTTCTGCTTGTTCCTTCAATTTTTAGAATCTAGATGTCATTACTTCTTGAATAACCTTGACTTATCTTTTATTGATTTTGATGCAGGTGATGTCTTGCATGGTAAACCCTGCTGCTCAATGCAAAAAAAGGAAAAGCCTGAGATTATGGCCTTTATGGATTGTGTTCTAAGAGAATGCTGCTGGACCATATATGCACTGACCACATGGATTCACCACTATACTGCCAGGGATCAGATGCAGGTACCATTATACTAAGCTACATTGGACTTACAAAAAACTCAAATCTTTCTATCAATCTATCTGTCTATTTCTGTATCTATATGTCTGTTTACCTATTTGAGCACTTAGGTAGAAACCAAACGCACTTTATTCGTATTCATTTTGTTAACTAGACATTAACAGTGGGATAAGGTAAAATCACATCGCATTCACCAAGAGAGAAAATTCTTTATTTTTTGGGTATGTATACTGTTATTTATTAATCTTCTTGAAAGAGAAAGGGAATATATGATCCAGTTCCCGAATTTGCCAAATTAATCCAAATCAACATTTTCCAAAACAATGTTAAACATCATTATCAGTAATTCAGAATTGCAATCATTAATCAATGGTTCAAAACAAAAAGCTAAAAGCTACTGCGGATGCTGGAAATCCAAAACAAAAACAGAATTACCTGGAAGAACTCAGCAGGTCTGGCAGCATCGGCGGAGAAGAAATCAGTTAACGTTTCAAGCCTTCATGGCCCTTCGGCAGAACTGAAGCATAGTTAGGAGAAGGGAGAAATATAAACTGGTTTAAGGTGGGTGGGGGGGGGGGCGGGGGGGGGAAGAGAGAAATTGAGGGTGTGGTGATTGTGGAGATAAGCAGTGATAGGAGCAGATAATCAAAAGATGTCACAGACAAAAGGATCAAAGAGGTGTTGAAGGTGGTGATATTTGTCTAAGAAAAGTGCTGATTAAGAATGGAAGACAGGATACTCAAGGTACAGCTCTAGTGGGGATGGGGTGGACAGACTAACAAGGTTTTACTTTTAGATTTAAAAATAATGGAAATAGGTGGGGAAAGAAGAATCTATATAAATTATTGAAAAAAAAGAGGGGGGGTGGTGGGGGGGAGAAACAGGGTGGGGATGGGGGGAGGGGGAGTTTAAGATCTAAAGTTTTTGAATTCAATATTCAGCCCGGAAGGCTGTAAAGTGCCTAGTCGGAAGATGAGGTGCTGTTCCTCCAGTTTGCGTTGGGCTTCACTGGAACAATGCAGCAAGCCAAGGACAGACATGTGGGCAAGAGAACAGGGTGGAGTGTTAAAATGGCAAGCGACAGGGAGGTTTGGGTCTTTCTTGCGGACAGACCGCAGGTGTTCCGCAAAACGGTCGCCCAGTTTGCATTTGGTCTCTCCAATGTAGAGGAGACCGATGTTTCAGGCTATTTTCTTTTTCTCTTTGCTCCTTTTGGCACTTACTCAATAATCAAGCAGCTACTAGCAATGCCCTACTTACTGTTTACATGTTAACATTGTGGACTGCCAACTACACCGGCAATCAAAAGCTCCACAAACTCATCAAACAAACATTTCCCTGCAGGTAAAGGCACAAAAAAACTGCAGTGTCAGGGAGAGGCAAATGTCACACTTCTTTTTATTATGCTTAATTTTGCTCTCATTCCATCTCTCCAGCAGAGTTGAATGAAACGCTCATCTGCTGACAACTTGTGGAAAACATGAGCTACTGCATATTGTACAGCCAATTAAAATGAAGGACACGGCACTGTTTTCTGAGCATCCAGGAAGACTGCAGGTGCACATACACCGTACCCCTGCAGCTTACTACATTCCTCCAAGAGGAAAGGTATTGTGAGTTATTCACATTCAGTTTATGCTAGTCTTTCTCCATTTTTCTACTGAAAGCTGGCTCACACTGGCAACATTTTTCCAGGCTTTGCAGCTGTCTGGAATTTCATCCAAATGGCCGTTCTTCTTGCACAAGCCTTGAGAGCAAGTGTGAACAGCCATTTCATAGATTTAAACAGCACAGAAGGTGGCTATTCAGCACATTGCGCTTGTGCCAAATTTTTGAACGAGGTGCCCAATTTTTCCCACTCCCTTGCTCTTTCCCCATAACTCTTTCAAGCATATTTCCATTTGACCATGGAAATCAGGGTCAGGAGTGTGGGGGTATAGGATTGATGGGTGTGGATCATTACACACAGTTCCAATTCAGTCCACTCTGGTTCTCAGTGGATACCAGGTACCAGAAACACCTCATGAAACTCAGAAAGCATCATAAAGTGTGTGAGTGCATTGCCACTAATATCCTAACTGCCGGCTGCACGGCCATTGTATTCGCTGTATGGTGGTTACATCACTTGGGAGTTGGAACTTCAGCAGAATCACAAAATGTTAGTGTGGTAATTATGGTTTTATGTAATGTGTAGTATACCTTTAAAAAGGATGTTATAAAGGAAGATCGCATGATCTTGTGCAACCAATAGAAGAGTAGCGCCTGTCACCTCTGTTGTCAGTAGTCTGTAGTTAGTAGTCAGTAGTATGGAGATAGGGTTTGAAGTGAAAGCACACATGTAGTTGCGCTGAGTACCTTTGTAAATAAACATAAAGTTTCCACCTAAGGAGTGTCTGCTGATAAACTCTATCTATGGTGCCAACTTGGCCACCACTTACAACAAGCGTGTGACGAGAATCCACAAGATCCAACAAACTGGCGATGAAGAAAAAGCAAGGGAAAAGCGAGGATGCAGCAAACTGGCATCGAGAGTAAAACAAGTTAACAGAAGAAATCAAGAGAAACGAAACCAGGCCGTACTTTGCACAGTAATTGTAAGAAGAAGTTCTGTCCAAATCGCCAAAGCAACCCCTTCACAGAATGCCGCAATTCGGAAGAATTGATCCTTTCAAACCAGGCACGGATGATTGATCTCAGTTTTCCAAGTGAACAAGATTACGGGGAAGACGAAATGGGTGATCCTCTGAAGTACATGTGGGAATAAAGCCTACAGCTTGATTTGAAGTTTGGTGGCACCCTGTGCCCCAGGTCCAAAACGTTTTGATGAATTGGTGGATCTCATGAATGGTCATCATCAGCCAAAGCCTTCGGTAACGGTGCAAAGGTTCAAGTTTAAATCAAGAAATAGAGCCCAAGGGGAGACAGTTGCTTGTTATGTGACAAGTTTGAAGCAGTTAACAGAATATTGTGAGTTTGGCACATCTTTAAACGACATGCTTGGAGATCACTTAGTGCGCGTTGCGAATGAGGACACAATTCAGAAGAGATTATTGTTCGAAACAAGTTTGGATTTCAAGAAGGCACTAGGGATAGCACTGGCCATGGAAAGAATAGCAAGAAATTCAAAAGTCATACAGGGAGCACAAAATGGCGCCGTCCTCCACATTGGGTAGGAAACCCCAGCCAAAAAGGGCGCGAAAATGCAAGACTCTGCTGAGAAGCGAGAAACAGCTCCCACTAGCTAGAAAATGAGAAAAAATGACTTAGCAATGAAAACAAAGAATAATTTCAATAGAGTTGGAAACAAGCAGTCTTATAACAATTGGCAGTTTAAAAAAATCAAATGTTTTTATTGTCACAGCAATGGATTAATGGATGTTTCCATTAGGAGAGACTAGGACCCGAGGGCACAGCCTCAGAATAAAGGGAAGACCTTTTAGAACTGAGATGAGGAGAAACTTCTTTAGCCAGAGAGTGGTAAATCTATGGAATTCATTGCCACAGAAGGCTGTGGAGGCCAGGTCATTGAGTGTATTTAAGACCGAGATAGATAGGCTCTTGATTGGTAAGGGGATCAAAAGTTAAGGGGAGAAGGCGGGAGAATGGGTTTGAGAAACTTATCAGCCATGATTGAATGGCGGAGCAGACTCGATGGGCCGAATGGCCTAATTTCTGCTACTATGTCTTATGGTCTTATGGACACATAATCAGACAGTGCAGGGAAAGGTTCAAGCAGGCTTTCAAACAAAAGAAAAAAAACCAGTGAGATCTACAATGTAGAAGAGTCTGAAGCAACAAATTCAAATATTTATTTCTTGTTTAATTTGAAGGTTGGAAAGACAGAACCAATATATGTAACAGTGAAAGTGAAGGCAGACTTGTTCAGATGGAAGTTGACACAGGACCTTCCACTACAGTGATTGGAGAACACATCTTCTGATATCTAAATAGTGGTGAACTAAATTTAGAAGAAGCTGCTGCCAAATTAAGAACATACACCGGAGAAGACATTCAAGTAAAAGGCATAAGCAGAGTAACTGTCAGTTATGGAAGCCAATCGATAAAGCTACCAGTGTTGGTGTTGAGAGGCAAACAGCCAAGCCTCCTGGGCTGAAATTGGCTAATGGAAATCTGCCTTGAGTGGCCACTGAGATTCCAAAAGGAAGCTTGAAGTATTTCCTGTTTTGAGAAAGAAATGTGTAAGGATTAAATAACCTGAAGAAACACAGGCTGTCTTAAGTCAAAATATAATAGAACAGCAAAAGGAACTCGAAGAGACCCTGCTTAATGACAGAGTTCGAGACGAGGTGAGCAACCTTCGGAAGGAAAAAGAAAACCCGCTGAAAGATTTTCTCACACCTCAAGATTCCTTCAGGTCTAAGTTTGTACCTCTGGAAAAGTGTGAAGAGAAACAGAAAGAATTCAGCACTTCTGTGAACAAACTGAAGAATGAGTTGGCAGAGAAGACATAACCATGCTCAGTTTTCCAGGAGGCAGCAAACAAATACAAAAAAGAAATGGAAGAGCTGAAGAATCACTAAATGAAGCCGAAGAGACTCTGGAGGCAAAAGCCGCAGAATTTTCAAAGAAGCAGATGGATTATGACATTTTGAGAAACCCAACCACTGATATCACTCAAGTCAAGCTTGCACCTGAGGGTAATCTGGCCAGTATTGAAGTCGAAAAGAAGGCTGAGATTAAAGTCAGCGCTAGAAAGAAGATACAGAAACACAAATAAGACTTTAATCCTGGCAGCATATGATTATAGTTTTGTACATAGGCCTGGAAATCAAATTGCAAATGCTGAGGTACTTAATCGTTTGCATTTACCAGAAAATGATGAGGATGTCCCAGTTCCACTAGAGCTTGATGTACTGTTAAATTTCTTAGATTCCTCACCTGTATGTGCTCGACAGATCAGAGACTGGACAAGTCGAGACCCAGTCTTATTCAAAGTATGAGAACAAGTGCTTCATGGTTGGCCACAAGAGCCTGTATCTGATGACATGAAACCGTAATTCAACAGAAGACATGAAATAACCAGCCAGGATGGTGTCTTATTGTGGAGAGCTCGAGTGGTAGTTCCTCAAAAGGGAAGAGAGCTACTGTTAATTGAACTACACAGCACACATCCAGGAATATTCCGAATGAAGGCCATAGCACACAGCTATCTATAGTGGCCTGGAACGGATGGGGAAATAGAGAGTTTAGTGAAGAATTGTGTGCGATATCAGCAGCTGCAAAAGTTAGCTTCAACAGCTCCATTACACCCTTGGGAATGGCCAGGAAGACCATGGATGTGGTTACACATTGACTATGTGGGATCTTACATGGGAGCAATGTTTCTGCTCATCGTCGATGCCCATTCAAAATGGATAGACATATATGAGGAGAAGTCACCAACGTCTCCTGCTACAATTGAGAAGCTACGTCAAAGTTTTTGCCATTCACAGATTACCAGAAGTAGTCATTTCTTAAATGGCACAGCATTTATGAGTGCTGAGTTTCAGCGGTTTATCAGCCTCAACGGTATCACTCATAAAAACGTCGCTGTACCATGCTGCCTCAAATGGACTGGCTGATAGGGCAGTTCAAATGTTCAAGGCTGACATAAAGAAGTTAACTGGAAATTCCTTAACAAACAAGTTAGAATGTTTTCTTTTTCATTATAGGACCACTCCTTACAACAGGTGTCCCACCTGCAGAGTTATTGATGAAATGCAGTCTCAGGATGAGATTGAGCTGAATAATCCCGAATATAGTGGGGAAGATGGAAAGGAGTCGGAAAATTAGACACGACTGGCATAGCCGTAACTGTAAGTTTACCATGGGTGACGCGGTATATGTGAACTTTGGAGAAGGACCAAAATGGTTACTAGGTGAAATAAGTGCAGTGACTGGAACTCTATCTTATCACATGAAGGTGGAAGGCTGAGTCATATGGAGACATGTGGATCATTTAAGGAAGAGAGAAACAATTCATCAAGAAATTATTCCACCAGTGTTCACGACCGGGTCAACGTTTCCTGTTGAGAGAACTCAACCCAGTGCAGGTGTGTTGGATGTGTGTTGTACCTGCAGGAGTTGAGGAAATAGATTTGCAGGCACCTGCCAAAGAACCTGATGTTCAGACAACTCCAGAAAAGGAGGTTCCTGACAAAGCATCTGAAGTTGTAGAGCTGAGACATTCTACATGCATAAGGAAACCCTCAGAAAAGACTGAATTTGTAAATTGCTTATCTGTGTAAACAATTTGCTATTTTGAGGAAATTGCACTTGTAAATGTAAAATGTGTGTCCGAGTAAAGGGGGAGGGATGTGGTAATTATGGTTTTACGTAATAAGTAGTATCCCTTTGAGAAGGGTGTTATAAAGGAAGGTCACATGACCTTGTGTAACCAATAGTAGAGTAGCGTGAGCTACCTCGATAGTGTAGTAGCTGCTGTGTACCTTTGTAAATAAACATTGGGCTGAATTTTTCGCTGAGCGGCAGGCGTGCACCTGACCTGCTTGAGCATAAAGTGAGGCACGATGATGTCGGGAGAACGTCTCGATGTCACTGCGCACGCGATATTTCAGCCAGCTGGCACGCGCCAGAGTTGGCAGCGCCGACAATTAAAAGGCCTATTAAGGCCATTAACAATGTAACTCATTAAAAATGTTATTTTTTGCTGCCTGCCCAATCTTACGGTTGATGGGCAGGTGAGAAGACCAAGCGGCCTTTGCATTTTTAGGAAACCTCACCAACGGATGCGATGAGGTTTCCAACAGCAAATAAAAAATTTTAAAATTTAATTAATAACATGTCCCTGCTCATGTGACAGAGTTCCATGAGAGAACATGTTTTGTAACATTTTAGAAACCTTTATTTTTTATTTTGAAAAACATTCATCTCCCTGAGTGAAGTTCACATTCGCCCTCCTCCCCCCGACACACAGGCAGCACTGAGCGCTGCAGCACGCTGGGCAGGCCTAAGTTGGTCCACCAGCGTGAAATCACGGTCCGGCCCCAATCACGGGCGGTGGGCGGCTTCCCAACCGCCCACGCCGAGTCCACCCGATGAGGGAAAAATCCTTCCCATAAAGGTTCCATCTAAGACGTGTCTGTTGATCAACTCTATCTATAGCACCAACTCGGCCACCACTTACAACATGTGTGCGATAAGGATCCATAAGATCCAACAGCTAGCATGCAGGTACAGCAAGTTATTAAGAAGGAAAATTGAATTTGTGTTTTATTGCAAGGGGAATGGAATGTAAAAGCAAGGAAGATTTGATACAATTGTACAGGGCATTGGTGAGAGTATATCAGGAGTACTGCCGTATGGTTTGGCCTCCTTACTTAAGAACAAACATAATTGCATTAGAAGCAGTTCAGAGAAGGTTCACTTGACTGATTCCTGAGATGAAGGGGTTATGTTACGAAGAAAGGTTGGACAGGTTGGGCCTGTATCCATTGTAGCTTAGAAGATTGGGAGGTGATCTTATTGAAACATCTAAGATCTTGAGGGGACTTGACAAGGTGCATGCTGAGACGATGTTTCCCTTTGTGAGTGAAACTAGAATTGGGCGACACAGCTCAAAAATAAGGGGTCTCCCATTGAAGACAGAGCTGAGGACAATTTTTTTCTCTCAGAGGGTGGTTAGTCTGTGGAATTCTCTACCCCTGTAAGCAATGGAGGCTGGTTCATTTAATATTTTTAAGGCTGAGTTAGATGGATTCTTCATTGACAAGGGGGGAGTTAAAGGTTATAGGGGGTAGGCTGGAATGTAGAGTTGAGGCCACATTCAGATCAATCATGATCTTATATGGTGGAGCAGGGGCTTGAGGGACCAAATGGCCTACTGCTCCTAATTCACATGTTCGTATATAACCCATGATAGGCAGTGATATATGAGCTCATTGTCTCAGATTCACTCTTCAGGTAATGTGTTTTAGCAGATGTCACCCAGGCCTCATAGAGTTCTTATCATATATTTGATGGACAACCCCTTTCAGAGCTTTAGGTGGGAGAGTTTTGATGTGTCAGGTACATAGATTCTATTGATATCTAAGTTCATGTGCTGAATGCATTTGCTGACAATTGTTTAATCAAAGTCCTCATTTTGAGAAAGATGTGCCTGTGTCCCCATTTTAGCTCAAAGTATTCCATTCCTGTAATTATTTATTTTCCTTTACAAGCAAAACAAATGACAAATAAATGTCAGCATGTGTATGAATATATTTTCAGTGGTTTGCAGGTGAAAAAATAAACAGTGAGGTCATTGAAGAAATGTAATAACAAGTAACCAATGGATTGTAAATAGAAACTGAGACCCAAAACTTCCAATCTCCGGGGGTTCGCACCCCAGAGGTACCCGAGAAGATGCACTGGCAGACTCCCTGCCCCCTCCGCCACCCCGAGATGTTCCCACATTAGGACTGTATAGGGATTGTCCAGGAAGTTTAAACTTCTGGTGGGCAATTACAGTGTGCTGGGAACCATCTAAAACACCGATTTAAATTTAAATTTAAATTGGAGCCTTCGGATGGTTCCAACTCTCTTCACAGAATAGTTACCCAGGAAAAGTTAAAAGGATTAGAACTACTTCTAACTCCTGGGTAACTATACTACTGACATGCCTACCCTCCAATGGACCCGCTGTAACCCAGCACTGTTCCCCCCCCACCCAACCACCCTCCACCTCTGACCATGCCCCTGATTAATGCCCCAAAAGCCCCTGACTACCATCCCTATGCCCTAACTACTCCACCGACCCCTCGACTATCCCTCCACACTGCAACCACCCTCCTCACCCTAACCCTAATCCTGACTACCATTCCCACCCATCAACTACTCTCCTGTCCCCTGACGACCCCCTGATTACCCTCCTGACACCACAACTACCCCCCATCCCACACCCCACCAACTAAGCATCCAGCCTAGGTGCACCCCCACACCCCAACTACCCACCTTACCCTGACAACCCACCCAACCCGACCCAACGACAGTGAAGAAGCAACGTTTTATTTCCAAGTCAGGGTGATGAGTGGCTTGGAGGGAAACCTCCAGGTGGTGGTGTTCCCATGTGTCTGCTGCCCTTGACCTTCTAGATGGTAGTGGTCACGGGTTTGGAAGGTTGTTGAAGGAGCCTTGGTGAATTCCTGCAGTTCATCTTGTAGATGGTGCATACTGCTGCTACTGTTTGTCAGTGGTGGAGGGAGTGAATGTTTGTGGATGTGGTGCCAATCCAGCGATTTGCTTTACCTTGTAAGGTATCAAGCTTCTTGAGTGTTGTTGGAGCTGCACTCATCCAGGCAAGTTGGGAGTATTCCATCACACTCCTGACTTGGGCGTTGTAGATGGTGGACAGGCTTTGGGGAGTCAGGAGGCGAGTTACTCACCATAGGATTTGCAGCCTCTGACCTGCTCTTGTAGTCACAGTGTTTATATGGCTAGTCAAGTTCAGCATCTAATCAATGGTAAACCCCGAGATGTTGATGGTGGGGGATTCAGTGATGGTAATACCATTGAACGTCAAGCGGCGATGGTTGGATTCTCTCTGGTTGGCGATGGTCATTGCCTGACACTTGTGTGGTGCGAATGTTACTTGCCACTTGTCAGCCCAAGTCTGGATATTGTCCAGGTCCTGCTGCATTTGACATGAACTGCTTCAGTATCTGAGAAGTCACGAATGGTGCTGAACATTGTGCAATCATCAGCAAACATCCCCACTTCTGACCTTATGATGGAAGGAAGGTCATTGATGAAGCAGCTGAAGATGGTTGGGCCGAGGACACTACCCTAAGGAACTCCTGCAGTGATGTCCTGGAGCTGGGATGATTGGGTGTTGCTTCATTTTCCCCAACGCTACTGCCCTGCACTGGAAGGACTCGGGAACCAGGTGTGCTGCAAATTTCTCAGCAGGCCTGGGTCAGGAGTTCAAGTGAGAAACGTATAGCTCCCGACTAAGATAAGCAAAAAGGAGCAGAGTGGCAATCCCTCTTTGATTGCCATTCCACAGAAGTATTGGCCCATAAAGGATTACAGTACAGGAGGAGGCCATTTGGTCATCAGGTCGGGGACAATTCATTGCTTGAAAAAATCCAAACCCACTGCCCAGCAGCATCATCCCAATGTATAAAATGTCAAAAGATGAAATGATCTCAACCATTCCCTGTGGCAAAGCATTTTAGGTGCTAACAAGTCTCGGGCAAAACAAAATTTCTCCTAGGCCAGGAGCTTACGGCCACACTGCGGCATGTCTCACCGCAGACTCATTGTAAAATACTGGCCCTTATCTGTTTTTTCATTCTTGACAATTATTATTTGATAACTTCTTGTCAATAATTCATCAACTGGAGGAAAGCGTAATTCCCTATGAAAACTATCAACTTTCTTTAGAATTATAAGAACTTTTATTCATCACTCCTCTTAGCCATTCAGCTATAGTGCAAATAGTCACAGTGTTTCAAATCTCTTCGTATCCCACCACTCGTATCATCCTTGTGCTCAATCCTATAAATCTTTATGGCTGAAATGTCCTTTCCATCATGGTGTATCCAAAACTATATACAAAATTCTGCCAGTTAACCATTGCTTTCCATAACTTAATCATTGTCACAAACAAGTATAGAAAAATGCTGGAAGCACACAGCAGGTCAGTCCGTGGTGAGAACAGGCAAGTGAACGTTTGAAATAAAAAAAGGTCTTCCGAGGAAGGTCATTACCCCTAACATCTCTGTTCTCCACACTGATGATGCCTGGATACTTCCAGAATTTTCTGCCTGATATATAATTCATCATAGGCAGATGCTGTCATAGTGGTAATGTCATTGGATCATTAGTCCAGAGACCCAGGTTAATACTCTGGGAATATGGGTTCAAATCCCACCACAGCTGCTGGTGGAATTTAAATTAAATTAATAACTTTTATATTGAAAGCTAGTCTCAGTAATGGTGACCATGAAGCTATCATGGATTGTTGTAAATTGTTCACTAATACCCTTTAAGGTAGGAAATCTGCCATCTGTACTCAGTCTGGCCTACGTGTGACTCCAGGCCCACAGCAATGTGATTGACTCTTAAATGCCCTGTGAAGTGACCAACAAACCATTCAGTTTAAGGGCAATTAGGGATGGGCAACAAACGCTGGCCTTGTCAATGATGCCCACATCACATGAAAAAAAAATAAAAATAAAACCCTCTTTGCACTTACAAATTCCTATTTATAAAACCAAAGCTGTTATTGTCATTTTTATGAATTTATCTACATTCATTCAGGTTACAAAGATATCTTTGCTCTTGCACATCCATCAAAGCCTTACAAGACTATTTCTGTTCTCCGTCTATCCCTCCAAAATGCATTACCTTACATTTATGCATTAAATTGAATCTTCCATCTGTCTCCCAGTCCACTAATCTTTCTGTATCCACATGAAGTTTCTTACAGTGTCCTCACTAATTCAGACACAGCATGTGTCAGCATCATATGTTGGTGCCATAGTCCCATCTCGAGTCTAGGTCATCTATATAAGGCAATAAAACTGGGCCGAGCCCTGACACCACTTCCATTGCTTCTCCGATACAAGCAACATTACTAATCTTAACCCTTGTTTTTCTGTATGTTAACCAGTAATCTATCCACGTTGCTGTGTTTCATCTCATACAATATGAATTTTTATAACAAGCCTTTTGTCAGACTATTTGTCAAATAGTCCATATACACCAGGTCTTCTGTACTGCCTTTAGCTGTCCAATCACTATTAAATTTGACAATCACAACATGCCTTCAATAAGTGCATGTTGGCTCCACTTGATTATTCTAAATGCTCGCTTATTTGATCTCAAATTATGGATTCTAAAGCCCCAATTTTAACTTGGGGTGTGGGTGTGGCATGGGGAAGAGGAAGTCTTCTGCCTGATCCAAATAAGAATGATGAAGACACTGGTGGCGTGAGCAGGATTTTAGACAGCAGCAGGCCACCACTGGGGGCCTGCGGGAGCAGTCCTTAGCATTAAGGTTACTGTTAAGAGGGGAGTTGACAGGTGATCACAGTTGTGGAAGGGGAGAAGCTCGGGGGCAGGAGAGGCCCAAGGTTTCTTTCTGAAGGAGCAGTTGTTCCTCAAGGGCCATAAGGAAGCCATTAAAAGTTTACCAAAAGTTAAATTGCTTCTCTGGCACTCAGAAAACAGACATAACCCCAAAATGCTGAACGAACCTACTAAAGCATTGAAAGATTTTAAAACACAGGCTTTGCCGTAAAATATAGCTACTTTTTCAAGGCTCTACATGGTGACAATGACTTAACAGTTTTAGATACATGTAATAAGATTTTAGGACAACGTTTTCATAATATTCATAAGCCTATGCATTATGCATGGGAAAACCCATTGCAAAGGCTCCATTCTATTGGCCTGTCCAGCATCAGCTTAATTCAGTTGCAGCATTCTCCCTGAATCCAAAGGTTGGGGCTTAGCCCTGACTACACAATCTAGTCTGACACTTCAGTGCTGTAATTAGTGAGTGCTGAATTGTCAACGGTCCAGTTATTCTGATGAGATATTACACTGATGCCTTGGTTGTCTATTTGGGTCAATATAAAAGATCCCACGGGACCACTGAATGAAGAGCTGAAAGTTTTCAGTGAACTAGCTGACATTCTTAACCAGTACTGGCTAGTCATTTCATTTAAGTTTGCTATTTGTGGGGTCTTGTTGAGCACAAAGTAGTCACTGTATTTGCCTACTTAACAACTGAGATTGTACTTCACACTCCGAAGAAGTGAAAAAGCGCTACAAAAATGCAAGTTTCTTCTTTTTCTTTTATTTTAGTCCATGCCTATCTAAATGGCATTACAACTTCACAGAGGTCAAAGTGTGCAAATGGTAGACACGATCTGCATAACACAGTATCTCATTTGTTCAAGTGCTAAACTCACCGCCATAATGCCCTCATCAGATCTAAATCCAACTTAATGACACCTTCATGTGAGATCTAATATAACTGTGGTAAAGTTCTCACACATCTAAGCCTACCCTGAAACTCTTTTTACAATTTTGGAACTAATTAGGATGAAGCCACATATGAGGTGACCATATAATCCCACCCTAACAAGAATTGGCTTGGGACACTTTAAATGTGCTACATAAATGTAGATAGTTGCTGTTGGGATCTAAAGCTTGCTTCATGCAATCAGATTGTTAGCCCTCTGAAGTCCAACTCCAAACTGTTTAACATCCCCTTCGTGGTACTTTCCCTATATTGCAACAGTGACTACACTTCAAACATATTTAATTGGCTGTAAAGTGGTTTGGGACATCCTAAGGTCACGCAAGGAATTATATCACCACACTTCTTTCTTTTACTTGCTTTGAACATGATTTTCTCTGCGATACAACTCCCATTTGAAGTAACAAAGTTAAGCACTCCATTCAATAAAGTGAAATGACACATCAGTATAGCTTGCAACCATGTGCTAGAAAAAAGCAGCTAATTATCTGTAACTGGATTTCACATAAAACAAACATTCAAACATAGTGGCCTGCTGTAATCTCATGCCAGTCATTAGTTTTAGAAATCTATACTTACTGCACGTTTATCAGCTTCCCATCAACATGTCACAATGTAAAAGTGTTATTTCACATCTATTTCTCTGCTGCCTGAAACATATATATAAATTTATCTTGTATCATTCAATTTAAAGACCAATATGACAATCATTGATACTATTCTATCATTCCTACAGCATCAAACATAGGCTGCTATTCACTGCTGTGTTCTGGAGGAGTTGAGCTAGTGCAAGGTGCAAGGAGTGGACAATTGCTGCCTTTAAATCCTGAGATCTAACGCATAGTAAAATCCAACATGTAAAATCCTTACTCCTCATTCCTCAGATCTTGATAATCCCTTCTTCTTTCATAAACTGCTCCTCTGAATGATATCACAAGCTATGGACAATGGTTAGAGGTAATGGGCATCACATGACATCATCAGTAAAAGAGTTCATTGAAAACAGAGGAGGAGCATTTCAAGTTTGAAAATTAAACAAAAGATTGGGTTAGTAGTTTAAACCTTTGAACAATGTGATTAAATTTGTCTTGTCCATAGAAATGTTAGTGCTTGTTTTCTTTTTATTTTCAGGTTTTTTGTTACCCTATTATTGTTACCATCCAACAGTGCAGCACTCTCTCATCATTATGTTGGAGCATCATTTTAGATTATATTCCCAAATCTTTGATATGGGGTTCAAACCCACAACCTTGTAATTCAGAGGTAAGAGCACCAGCACCGAATCAAGTCGAATTGAATGCTGACAAGAAGTCTTTTCAACTTCTCCAGTTCTACTTCATTGAAGGTCTTTTGTACTTGACTAAGTACATATTTAAATGTGGTGCCTGATTATGTAAATTAATTATGAATAATGAATAATTAATCATGTAACACTTAACAAACTGCATTTATTTGCTGTTTGGCAAATCATCACCACAAATATATTGTTTTCTTCATTGTGTTAGCCCTTAAACAAGAAACTGGAAATATGCAGAGCAAAGTTAAGTTTGATTTTTGACATTTCATGGTGACATCGTGACAAGGACAGATAATGTCATTCTTGCTCTACAGAACTGAGGCCTCTAGACATTGGGTACTGCCTGAGCATTAAGAGCAAATAGCTGACCTCATATTAAGCTAACTTACATGAATGAGAGTAACGGAACAAATTGGTCATATGGGAAATCAGTCAGTTTGCTGCTTAACATTGTAAATGGTTCCATAGTTGTGTCTTATCATTATCCCCTTTCCTCTTTGAGAATTTTGAAGAATCCTGCACCCTTTCAGGGGAACCAACCATGGCTCTGGGTGTATACATTCAATAAAAGAGCACTGAGATATGTGGCTGGACAGACAGTCCTAAGTATTCAAATACAAAGTTCCCTGAAAATGCAAGTATTATTAGATAAAGTGAGAAAAAAAATTGAACAGAATACTCCAGATGTGGTCTGATCAATATTCTGTACATCTGAAGCATCATTTCCTCCCTTTTATATTTCAGTCCTCTTGACACAATAAAAATAGTCTATTGACATGTAAATTTTATGACTTCTCCTACCTTTGGACTAGCTCACACTAATTTATGTACATGGCATATGCAGGTTGGGAACCCTACTGCCAACATGCAGCCTTTGAAGTTTTGTGAGAAGGCAATCACATTTATCTTCAGAATCAGCAGCTCTCTGCTACTATGTTGTACATCAGATAGGGTTCAATGGATCCCTGAAACCTCTACATTACCCTGCATTTATATTCTGTGATGATTAGACTGAAGGACATAAAATCAAAAGATGCAGAAGAACATAAGAACCTGAGAAATAGGAATAGCGGTAGGCCATACAGCGTTCGAACCTGCTCCAACATTTAATAAGATCCTGGCTGAGCTGATCTTTGCCTCAACTACACTTTCCCGCCTATTCCCCATAACCCTTTACTCCCCTATAATTCAAAAACCAGTCTAAGTCAACCCCGAATTTATTTAATGACTCAGCCTCCACTGTTCTCTAGGGTGGCAAATTCCAATGATTCATGGCCCTCTGAGGAAAGAATGACCCCCTCCTCTCCATCTTAACTAGACAGCCGCTGACTGTGGGATGAGGCCTCCTCGTTCTGGAATCCCTGGTGAGGGGCAACATTCTCTCAGCATCTACCCTGCCAAACTCAAGGAAACACATCTGTCACTTTGGGAGGGGTTTTCCAGTCCTGCTGGAATTCCCGCCCAAAGGCAATGGATGTTTGGGCTCACCATGGATGGATGGGCAGCGAGCTGGGAAACTTTGTGCCCAGACCATCTCCCACACTGGCACTGACCAGCTGAGGTCAATGCCGATGTGGTGGCTTGCTGGTCAGAGTGCATCCCCAGGAAGCCCTGATGGGTCTCTGCCACTGTCTCCATGGAGGACGAATGGTGCTCGGACATGTGGCTTATTGCTTCAGCGATCATCTGTGTAGACTCCTCCACCATGGAGACCAAGCCAAGCATAGCCTCATGTATCTCCACCAGATGCTCCTGCACACCCGACCGCATTTCCTGCCCCTGCTGCATCGCGGACAACTCCAGGGGCACATCATCAGGCACCGACTGAGCATGTGCTGGTCCCCTGCAGTCCTCTGAGTGCTGGGCACTCTCTGTCTCTGCCAGCTCCTCCAGCGACTGTGAAGTGCCCTCACTGCTGTACCCCGGGACACTAGCCAATGTTCTAATTCCCACCGAGGTACCAGTATCTGCGCTGGTGCCTGCCTGGTAGAGATAGTGGGACATTGGTGAGACTTCAGGCCCCTCAGGTGTGAGAGGGGGCCTCTGCTGCTCCTCCTCCTGGCCCTGCTTCGATGATGCTGAAAGGAAGAACAAGGACATTGGATCAGTTAACGTGGAGACAATGACAAAGTGCATCCCTGTCCCCTGGATCATTATGCGCTCATTCTTCCATAAGCAATGGTTAAGCCATGTTGCAAACTTCAATCACTGAACATTCAGCACTGCCATGGCTGTTGGGAGAACAATGCTGACCTCATTGCTGGGCAAACATACCTGACTGTGGCACCCCAGCCTCACCGACACCAGTGGACCTGGGCACATAGCATCTCTCCAAATCCAGGGCTTCCTGCTCAAACTGGCTGAGAATGGTGATCTGCACCTGGCCGCCACCAGTCCTCGCCCGCTCGGTGACATTATGTGCATTCTTCTCATGAAAAGGAGAGAAGAGCATTGATTAGTGCTACTTGTACCTGGACTCTCTTCGCGGACGGCCCACCCCAACCAGGTTGGGACATATCAGGGCTCCAGTGCCTCCTCACTCTGCTGCTGCCGAACACTCACACAAAGGTGCTAGGCCTGATCCCCCCTACCCCTTTGGCCACATGCTACCTACATCACATTAGGCATCACAAGGTATATCCTTCCATAGCAAGGAGGCGCAAACACGTGGAGCGCAGAGGGCAGCAGATGATTCGTTGCCACGCCACCTTGAAACTCCCCTCCCAGCATGTCATCACCCTGACTGTGACATGTCCTGCAGTTCACGCACAGCACCTAGGTGCAGTTCCTCCAGGTTGCCCCCAAACCAGTCATGAGGTTCTCAGGGTAACACATGCTGTGGGGGCAGAACCCATCTCTTCACCACCCTCTCAGGCTGACCTTGGCATGGGCAATACCTGCTGGCCCAGCTAGCAAAGGTCACATAGCCATCAATGATCCAATGCAGTGGCTACACTCAGACTTGGCGGGGGCATGGGGGGCTAGGGGGCAGCAGGGGGGAAAGCCGACCTGCTGGGTTAAGTGACCAATGCCAACATTGTTCTCACCCTTCCAGAGCACAACAAGTCATTGAAGTGCTTGCGACACTGGATCTAGGCGCGCTGCACCATGTCGTGGGAGCTCACCACCTCCGCCACCTCCTCCCAGGCACGTTTCGTCATGTGGGGGGGGCCTCCTCCTCCCGTCCTAGGGAACCTCGAGGAGGGTAGCAAGGCCATCATTGGAAAAACAAGGGGCACACTGGCCCCCCCGCCCTACCCTCCGGCCTGCCCTGCCTCGATGGTCTACCCTCTGGACTTGCATCACCTCCATTGCCCCTCTGCAGAGCCCTTCACCCAGCCATTGTGCGCAGCCTTTCCAAGGCTGCCAGGCCTTCCATTATACAGGCCACCGGGTCGCCATTGGACCCGACGGGCTGAGTACACCCGCCACCACCCGCCCACCCCTACTATGCACGGGAGTCATGAAGTGCGCTGGGCGGGCCTTAATTGGCCCCCCTGCGTAAAATGGCAGTGCGGAACCGATTGCGAGCAGCGATCGGGTCCACGACTGCCTGCCACCACTCCCGCTCTGCACCCCACCCACCGCCGCCCCCCCCCCCCCCCACCCACCCCCCCCACCCCCCCACCCCCCCCCCACCAGCCAGAAAATTCTGCCCCAAGGTTTTGATTTTTTGATAGGCTTTACTTTAATACCAGCATTAACCCATTTAAAATAGAAGATTCACAACAATAACAGCAATATTTGTAACGTAGCAAAACATCAAGCCATTTTACTGACATAAAAAATTGTCACTGAGCCAAGGAAGGGAACATTAGGGCAGGTAACCAGAAGCTTGGTCAAATATTTAAGGAACGTCTTAAAGGGGGAAAGAGTGGTGGAGAGGCATGGGTGATGCAGGACAGAAAGTGACATGTGAACGGGGCTTGGATTTATGTTTTAAGACAGCAGTAACATAAATTTAAAGCTGCCAGCTATTTTTTCACTTGTATCCAGAAATATTTAAATCTGTGCCAGATGGTTAAATTTACTAGCATTACCTTTGTTCTATAATTGAACATGTTTGACCAACATACTTCATCTGTTATCCCTGTTTGTCTTTGTTTTGGTGACTTCCACAAATGCCTCGCTATTATGCCCTTGACATGTGTTCAACGATAATTATTACAGAGACATTTTAATTGCCTGATTATTGTCATTTCTGCTGTGTGAGTAACATTAAAAACAATGATAAAAACATAAAATGCTGAAAGTACTCAGGAGCTCTGGCTTGCAACATCTGTAGAGAGACAAAGAGTTAGGCCTGGAATTCTGCAACAATGGAGAGCCTCCTTTACTGTGAAAGTGGCAGACGCGCCTGGAAATCGGAAATCCTGCCCCTGCCCCACCCCGAGCACAGTACCTATCATTTTCATTGGGGCGGGTCACATTATGCACGTGCACGTTTCAAGGAGGCTCAGTTAGTTTATTAGTTAATTTGTTTATTTTATTTGTTTTAAGAAGGGCACATAAATCAGCAGCCACCTCCACTCAAGTCCGATAATGGTCTCACATGTGTCTGAAATGCAATATGTGCGGAGTACCTGGTGGGAGTGGGTCTAAAGTTTATGCATTTCCTTGGACAGCCAAGATACCCTTGTGTCTTTACTGCCCCAGAACTAGCAGCAAATCAATTTAAACTGTCTTGCTTTAACCCAAGGTTGTATGAGGGTGGGTCTGCTCGACATGCAGGACAGGCTTTTTTGTCCCTGCCAGCTTGAGCACACAGCTTCTAGGAATAACTTGATGCTTGAGAAGGGCGCATTGCACTGATCTTGCAAAGGAATGGACAAGATGGGCATGGCACCCTCACACACAGGTGCTATAGAAGGCAGTCAATGTGAGTAGCTGGAGGCCAGAGGGACCACAGAAGGTCAGTAGGAAGAGGCGCTGCCACGAGCACTAGGAAGGAGGAGGAGGACATGAGGCAGGATGACCGATTATTACCCTGTGGGAAGGATATACAGTCCTGAGAGATCATTCCTCAGTATGATGGAGAACCACTGCCAAAGTTGATTGAGGCTAAGAGGCAGTGAAACATATGTCGCATGGTCCAGCCATACCCTGATAGTGGCTGAAAAGGTGACCAGCGCTCTCAACTTTTATGCTTCATGCTCTTTCCAGGGCTGAGCAGGAGACCTGTTGGCTATATCCCAGTCAGCAGCACAAGCTCCATTAAGTCTGTAACTAATGCCCTATTTGCTCATCTGGATGTCACATGAATCTCCCTGTTGATTTGGTGTTTCAGACACAGAGGGTCACAGCCTTTGCCCAATTAGCAAGCTTCCCTGAGGTGTCGGTGTTACTGATTTCACCCATGTTGCCATAAACACTCCAATTCAGCATATGCACACCTTCATCAACTAAAAGTCCTTCCACTCAATAAATGTCCAGGCAGTTTGTGATCACAATGAGGTCTTCCTTCTTTTGTGCACAGCATTCCCTGGCATCTGCCACAAATCCTTTATTCTAAGGAGCTAGCAACTCCCTCAGCTATTTCAGCTGCCAATACAGATCCATGGATGGCGTCTAAGGAACAAGGGCTGTTAGGAAATACAGGCAGCTTAAGTAATTTATATTGGTTTTTGTGGGTGTTGGGAATGGGTTTTAGCTTAATATTTAAGTTTGATTTGTATTTCTGTAATCTGTGTGTTAAAATGGAGTTTTAGTTTCACTTTAAAATGGTGTTTGCATTTCTAATGAAAGTTTATGACTTAAGAAGTTAAGAAAACACAAGGGTAGAAGAATTGGGCTGTTGCCTAGCAATAGGGGTCCAGAGAGGCATGTCCCTCCCATAGACACACAGAAGAAGTTTGCTTTGGAAGCTGTTGGAGTTCTGCAGGTTCTGAAGATAGCTGCCTGGCAGGAACAGCCTAGAAGGGACAGACAACCAGTTCCAAGCTAAGGAGAATCCGAAAAATCTAGGAAAGTGAAACAAAAGTCCTAAGGAGCCCTTCTAGACAAAGGAAGGACAGGAAACTGGAAAAGGTACTGTTAAGTGGGGTTAAGAGTGAGGGGCAGAGAAAAAGGCTCCAAGCATCAGATTTAAAAAGACAAAAGCTACAGAAAGCAGATTTAAAGAGAGAACAGCTTTCAAGAGGCAAGAAGGTCCAAAGAGACAATTTAAGGTCTGTAACTCTTTGCTATGTGCCTATGAAGAAGCAGTGTACTGTATTCGGCTGAGTTGGTGACAGCGAGTGCGTGGAAGACAGCTTGAATGTTTGTAGTGACCCGGGGAGAGGAACATCGGAAGGAGAGTTTGAAACCCTGGAGGTGAATCCTTGCAGAAGGCGTCTAAGAGAAAGCATTGGTTTGGGAGAGGATTCCAAGGCGAGGTCTTGGAGAGTGGAGTCTGGAAACCCTTGTGTGAAAGATGGAGTTCAGTGAGGCTTGTTGGTTCATGGTGTGACAAACATATGGAGGGGGGTTGAGGAGAGATCCATAGCATCTGGTTGAGGTGACGTCTGTCACTTGGTTTCAGAGCATGGTGTATCTGACCACAAGTTGCCATAGGTTTACATAGACTGTGTACTTATTGTGAATATTAAAGTATAAGATAGCTTTTGTAACTTGTGTTGTCCTTACAAATCTGTATATATCTGTAAAGGTATAGGTGTGGATGAAGGAGTATTGTAATATAGGGCAGAATTTTCTGTCTGTTGGGCGGGCGGGCCCGACCCAAACTCCGGCAGGCGCGGAGCCGATCGCTGCCAGTGAAACGGGCCGCATTGCCATTTTACATTGGCGGGCCAATTAAGGCCCGCCCAGCGTGATGTTCACCAGGAAGCGCTATGCGCTTCATGTGCGGGCGGGGGAAATCCTTAAAAGTGAGAGTGCGCTCTTTCGCACATGCGCACAAAAGAGCGCACATCTCCCTGAGGCAAAGTGCAGCCTCAGGAAGATCGCCTCCACTTTTAAAACTATTAAAAATTTGAGAATAGAAAAATCCCTTACATGTCCCCTCTCATGTGACAATGTCACATGAGTTGGGACATGTTCATAATTTACAGAATAACTTTATTAAAATTTTTAAAACCCTGCATGAAACCTCATCTCGCCGGTGGGTGAGGTTTCATGTTTTCTCTATTTGCCGCTGGGGCTCCTGGCCTGTTCGCCAACCTTAAGGATGGACGGGCAGGTCCTTTAATTGTATAAATGTTCCTGTCAATGGCCTCAATTGGCCATTGGCAGGTCGGCAGGCCCGCAACTGATTTTGCTGTGCCTCCGCCTTCCTGAAAATTTAAATGGAGTGGGGTGACATCGGGGGTTCCACCCGACATCATCCCGCGTCATTTTATGCATCGTCAAGTGGGCCCCGCCCCCTGCTCACTGACAGCAAAATTCTGCCCATAGTTCATCTTTTCTTGTTTAGTAAATGTTTTAATCTTTTGCTAAAAGTTCATCAGCCAACTCAGAATCATAGAATCTATCTTCGTAACTGAAGTTTCTCATCCCTGGGATCATTCTTGTAAACCTCTTCTGCACGCTCTCTAATGTGTTCACATCCTTCCTATAATATGGTGCCAGAACTATACAGAATATTCCAGCTGAGGTCTAACAAGAGTCTTATATAAATTCAGCATAACCTCCCTGCTCTTGTATGCTATGCCCCTATTAATAAAGTCCAGGATACTACATGCTTTATTAACTGCTTTCTCTTAACTGTCCTGCCACCTTCAATGATCTATGCGCATATGCACCCAAATCTTTCTGCTCCTTCAAAATTCCATCCCTTATTTTATATTGACTATCCATGTTCTTCTTACCAAAATGTATCACCTCACGCTTCTCCACATTGAACTTCATCTGTCACCTATCTGCCCACTCCACCAACTTGTCTATGTCCTCTTGAAGCTCGACACCATCCTCCTCACAACAATCCCAAGCTTCATATCATCCACAAACTTTGAAATTGTCCCCTGCACACCAAGATCTAGATCATTAATATATATCAGGAAAAGCAAGGGTCCCAATACTGACCTCTGGGGAACTCCACTACAAACTTTCCTCCAGCCCAAAAAACATCCACTGACCATTACTCTCTGCTTCCTATTTTTCAGCCAATTTTGTATTCACATTGCGACTGTACCTTTTATTCCATGAGCAATAACTTTTCTCACAAGTCTGCTGTGTGGCACTGTGTCAAATGCCTTTTCAAAGTCCATGTACACCACATCAACAACATCATGCTCATCGACCTTTTCTGTTACTTCTTCAAAAAAATCCCAGCAAGGTAGTTAAACATGGTTTCCCCTTTAGAAATCCACACTGGCTCTTCCTTACCAACCTATATTTTTCCATGTGACAACTAATTCTATCCTGAATAATTGTTTCTAGAGTCTTGCCTACCACTGAAGTTAAACTGACTGGTCTGTAATTGCTGGGCTTAACCTTAGACCTTTTTTGAACAAGGGTGTAATGTTTTCAATTCTCCAGTCCTCTGGCACCACCTCTGAGTCTAGGGAAAAGTCACTCCTGTGACACTGTTCAGTAGCTACTCTCCATGCATCTAAACAAACGAATAACAGTTAGGATCTGTCAAGCTGAGCTCCACTCTGGGATCAGGCCTGTTCAGAGGTAACCTCAGGTGGGGATCATAACAGGGCTAACCATTAAAAACTTGGCTAATGATCTCTTTAGGACCCCTCAAATTGGAGTATTGTGTACAATACTGGTCTCCTTATTTAAAGAAAGATGTAAATGCAGTTCAGAGAAGGTTAACTAGATTAATACCAGGCGAGGGTGGGTTGTCTTATGAGGAAAGGCTAGGTTTGTATCCACTGGAATTTAGAAGAATAAGAGTCTACTTAATTGAAACCTTTAAAATCCTGAGGGGCCTTGACGGGGTGGATGTGGAGAGGGTGTTTCCTTTTGTGGGAGAATTGAGAACTAGGGGTCACTGTTTAAAAATAAGGGGTCGCTCATTTAAGACGAAGATGAGAATTTTTTTCTCTCAGAGGTTTGTGAGTCTTTGGAACTCTCTTCCTCAAAATGTGGTGGAAGCAGATCCTTTGAATATTTTTCAGGCAGAGCTAGATAGATTCTTGAGTAACAAGGGGGTGAAAGGTTGTTGGGGGTAGGCAGGAATGTGGGATTGAGGTTACAATCAGATCAGCTATGATCTTATTGAATGGCAGAGTAGCTGCGGGGCATGGCCATGTAGCGAGGGCTGACTCTGTGCAGGAAGAAGTGGACGCTTGTGCAAAATAAATTCTCATAAGGCCCTCTTACCTCACAATTGTCATTAGCCAGTCCCTGGTGTGCAACTTCCAACTAACTAACTTTTTACAGTTAATGCCACAAATACTCAAGTGAATGCCCATCTCCCACAAAAGAGAGAATCAACATCAATGAGTTGAACTCAATCACATTAAAATGGCTGCAATCCTCACCATCATAAACATGGGCCTCATCATATTTCAAACACACATGGTAAGAAATCCTTCACAACCTGGCACCATAGTTGTCATCATATCCATAGTAAAACCATGCACACAATTCTAACAGTGACATTATGACTTAAGACTTCAAACTCCATACATGCTGATGTGTACCAGAAAACATGCAAATAAGGCCTGTTGTGCACCAACAGCTCTTTGAAAGAACTTGCACACCATCCATTCCAGTCAATGGTCCAGTATCTGAGGTGGATGCCATATGCAACATTCCAGGCTTCCATAAACCTCTGCTTTCCTCACAAAGCACATCCTCTGTCACCTGAAATGCAAATACTGCATAAGTAGTGGGGAGCAGGAGAACAATATTCCCAGAGTCACACATGGCCTCTCAAGCTGTGATGCTTATGCCTAGGCCAATGCGTGACACTGAAGTGCAGATGAGTGTCTTGCACCCAACCCTCATGCTTGAGATCCACCTGCTGCTCAGTTCATTAGGTATGATTATTGAGCCTCCCTTAAAGTCAAGTTTGGATAGGTGATGAAAGATACAAGGAGCATCTCAGTGCTTGGCTTTTGAACTCTGTAATAATATATGGTACAGCAGAGAAGGAAGAAGCCCTCGAATGCCTCACAAACTTGGTAACACCCTGATGACTTCAACTCGAGATGGACCTCAGTGTGCCACCTTTATTATTACAGGTAATAACGCCCTTCATATTGTTACCATTCTTTTTGAGTTCTGTAGTTTATAAACACACACACCAAGTCACCTATGAGTATATGTAAATGCATTCAAAAGTGCTCAAATATGATATATATACAATGTGAAGTGTGTAACCATGGTGGACCAATTAATGCTCTTGGCAAAACAGGGCCTTTCATTCTCACACACTCCCCTGATGTACCTCCCACGTTGCCTCAGAGGAGGTGGAGGTAGGCTACTCACTTTTCAGTCTATACGACAATGAGGAACATTGAGCCATCCTCGTCATTCAGGCATCCATTGGGGATCTCCTTCAGATTGCAGTCTCTGCATCCCTGCACGGGAAGCTGTGGTCACTGGCACATGTGGAGCAGACAAGCAGGAGAATCCAATGGGGTGGAAGAAGATGAGAGTGCTGAGATGCTCCCAGTACCTTCATCCTCCTCAGTTATCTCTATAGTGCTAGGTTGTCCTTCAGGTGAGGTTGATAGGGCTGTCTACTTGTGCACAGCAGTCCTCCATTCCAGCAACTGCTGCACCAACAGTGCAATCACCCTGTTAAGGGTATGTGGTTGCTCATATATTCTATGGATATCAGCACTCATACTCTGAGCAGACATATCCGGGCTGCTGACGGAGTCTTGCTGGCCGAGATGCTGCTCTTGCATCCACTCCGAGTGCTGCTGCAAGTGTCTTGCCAGGAGATTGGCCAATATCTCATGGACAGAGCTCATCCTGTTGTGTCCCTGGGGACAGTGGAGACAAAACCCTGGCTTCACGCTGAGGCCATCGCGTTGTGTGGTATTATCACCGTGCTAAATGGGATAGATTTTGAACAGATTTAGCAACTCAAGACTGGGCATCCATGGGGCGCTGTGGGCCATCGGCAGCAGCAGAGTTGTACTCAAACACAATCTGTAACTTCATGGCCCAACATTTCCCCACTCTACCATTACTATCAAGCCAGGGGATCAACCCTGGTTCAATGAAGAGTGCAGGAGGGCATGCCAGGATCAGCACCAGACATATATAAAATTAAGGTGTCAGACTGGTGAAGCTGTAATACAGGACTACTTGCGTGTCAAACAGCATAAGCAGCAAGTGATATAGAGGGCTAAGTGATCCCACAACCAACAGATCAGATCTAAGCTCTGTAGTCCTGTCACATCCAGTCGTGAATGATGGTGGACAATTAAACAACTCACTGGAGGAGGAGGCTCCACAAACATCCCCATCCTCAATGATGGGGGAGCCCAGCACATCAGGGCAAAAGATAAGGCTGAAGCATTTGTTACAATCTTCAGCCAGAAGTGCCGAGTGGATGATCCATCTCGGCCTCCTCCAGAGGTCCCCAGCATCAAAGATGCCAGTCTTCAGCCAATCCGATTCACTCCACATGATATCAAGAAATGGCTGAAGGAACTGGATACTGCAAAGACTATAGGCCCTGACAATATTCCAGCAATAGTACTGAAGACTTGTGCTCCAGAACTTGTTGTTCTCCTAGCCAAGCTGTTCCAGTACAGCAACAACATTGGCTTCTACCCGGCTATGAGGAAAATTGCCCAGGTATGTCCTGTACACAAAAAGCAGGACAAATCCAACCCATCCAATTACCGCCCCATCAGTCCACTCTCAATCATCAGTAAAGTCATGGAAGGTACCATCAACAGTGCTATCAAGCTGCACTTGCTTAACAATAACCTGCTCACTGACACCCAGTTTGGGTTCCACCAGGTCCACTCAGCTCCTGACCTCATTACAGTCTTGGTTCAAACATGGACAAAAGAGCTGAACTCCCAAGGTGAAGTGAGAGTGAGTGCCCTTGATATCAAGGCTGCATTTGACAGAGTGTAGCATCAAGGAGCCCTAGTAAAACTGGAGTCAATGGGAATCAGGGGGGAAACTCTCCCCTGGTTGGACTTATACCTAGCACAAAAGAAGATGGTTGTGGTTGTTGGATGTCAGTCACCTCAGCTCCAGGACATCACTGCAGGAGTTCCTCAGGGTAGTGTCCTCATCCCAACCATCTTCAGCTGCTTCATCAATGACCTTTCTTCCAACATAAGGTCAGAAGCGGGGATGTTTGCTGATGATTACACAATGTTCAGTACCATTCGTGACTCCTCAGATACTGAAGCAGTCTATGTCAAAATGCAGCAAAACCTGGACAATATACAGGCTTGGGCTGACAAGTGGCAAGTAACGTTCATGTCACACAAGTGCCAGGCAATGACCATCTCCAACAAGAGAGAATCCAACCATCGCCCCTTGATGTTCAATGGAATTACCATCACTGAATCCCCCACCATAAACATCCTGGGGGTTAACATTGATTACAAACTGAACTGGACTAGCCATATAAATACTGCATCTACAAGACCAGGTCAGAGGCTAGGAACAGTACGATGAGTAACGCACTTCCTGACTCCCCAGAGCCTACCCACCATGTACAAGGCACAAGGATGGAGTGTGGTGGAATACTCCCCACTTGCCTGGATGAGTGGAGCTCCCACAACACTCAAGAAGCTTGACACCATCCTAGAAAAAGCAGTCTGTTTGATTGGCACCACATCCACAACCTTTCACTCCCTTCACCACCGATGCGCAGTAGCAGCAGTGTGTACCATCTACAAGGTGCACTGCAGGAATTCACAATGGCACCTTCCAAACCCACGACCACTACCATCTAGAAGGTCAAGGGCAGCAGATAGATGGAAACACCACCACCTAGAAGCTTCCTTCCAAGTCACTCACCATCCTGATTTGGAAATATATCGCCGTTCCTTCACTGTCGCTGGGTCAAAATCTTGGAATTCCCTTCCTAACAGCACTGTGGGTGTACCCACACCACATGGAGTACAGCAGTTCAAGAAGGCAGCTCACTACCACCTTCTCAAGGGCAATTAGGGATGGGCAATAAACGCTGGTCCAGCCAGTGAAAGCCACAGCCCATGAATGAAAAAAAAATGTGGAGCTCATGACGGTAATGGACTCCTCCATTTGCAGTCCTAAAGCTCCCACTGCCTCAGGGAACTCTGCCACATGTCCACACATCGAGTGCTGCTGATTATCTAAATACTGTTTCCCAAAAGGTGACTCCTGGGACTCTATGGTCCTTCCCACTGATGCGTCATTGTGACTTTCCTCCCTCCTCTGAGACGGACTGTGTACAGATGTCTCTGACTTTGACACCTCCTCCTGCACTCTGGTGCAGTGCCCTTCACCCTGTGCCCTGGTGCAGTGCCCTTCACCCTGTGCCCTGGTGCAGTGCCCTTCACCCTGTGCCACTGACTCTACATGTGCGCTATATCCCTCCAATGTGATGGTATCTGAGTTGGCAGTATGTGGGCTAGTATGATATGACGCTGAATCCTCGGACATCTCTTCCTCATCTTGATGCCCAAGGGATGATCTGGCCAGTGGTGGGGAGGGTGGGTGAGCGTGCAGGGCTGGAACCTGTGTGAGACACAAAAAGGGTTATTTAGTTATAGCCCTGCTCATTGTGAAAGCATACTGAGATGCACAGCATTGCCTTAGCCATGTTCACACTGCAAATATGACACAACTTCATCCTTACACTCACTCTCATGCCAACATCTCCTTGTGTTCAGTGGACTGACAACATGATCTCCACAATTACCATCATATTCCAAAGCAACTTTTACATAGAAACATATGAGAGCAGGAGTAGGTCATTTGGCCCTTTGAGCCTGCTCTGCCAATATGATCATGTCTGATCCTCTATCTCAATTACATACTCCTGCTCTCTTCCCATACGCCTTGTCACTTTTAGAGTCTAAAAATCAATTTCCTTTTTAAATATATTCAGTGACTTGGCCTCCACAGCATTCTGTGGTAGAGAATTCCATAGGTTCACCACCCTCTGAGTGAAGAGGTTTCTCCTCATCTCAGTCCTAAATGGTCTACCACGCATCCTGAGACTGTGACCCCTTCTCCTAGGCCAACCAGCCAGAGGAAGCTTATCCACCTTATACTGCATCTGCCATGTATTTGTCCACTCACTCAGCTTGTCCAAACCACACTGAAGCATCTCTGCATCCTCTTCACAGCTCACCCTCCTACCCAGCTTTGTGTCATCTGCAAATTTGGAGATATTACATTTAATTCCCTCATCTAAATCATTAATATATATTGTTAATAGCTGGGGTCCCAGAGCCGATCCCTGTAGTACCCCACCAGCCATCGCCTGCCTTTCAGAAAAATACCCGTTTATTCCTACTCTTTGTTTCCTGTCTGCTAACCAATTCTCAATCCATGCCAATATATTAGCCCCAATCCCATGTGATTTAACTTTGCACACAAACCTCTTCAGTGGAACTTTATCAGAAGCTTTCTGAAAATCTGAACACACCACTGGCTCTCCCTTATCTATGCTGCTAGTTACAAACTCAAAAAACACCAGTAGGTTTGTCAAACATAAATCCCTTTCATAAATCCATGTTGACTTTTTCTAATCCCGTTGATATTTTCTAAGTGTCCTGTTATCACATCCTTTATAATAGAATTAGCATTTTCCATACCATTGAAGTTAACCTAACCGTTTTGTAGTTCCCTGTTTTCTCCCTCCCTCCTTTCTTAAAAAGTGGGGTTACATTTGCAACCCTTCAATCTGCCGGAACTGTTCCAGAATCTACAGAATTTTGGAAGATGACAACCAACGCATCCATTATTTCCATGGCCACCTCCTTTAGTACCCTGGAATGTGGACTGTCAAGCCCTGGGGATTTATTGGCTTTCGGTCCCATTAATTTCTCCATCACTATTGTTTTAATAATGCTAATTTCCTTCAATTCCTCCTTCTCACTAGACTCTTGGTTCCCTAGCATTTCCGGGAAGTTACTTGTGTATTCCTTTATGAAGACAGAACTAAATGAGTTGTTTAATTGTTCAGCCATTTCCTTATTCTTATTATAAATTCTCCCATTTCAGAATGTAAGGGACCTACATTTGTCTTCACTAATCTAAATACTGCCTTAGTTAGTTATTTAGCGAATGGAAATCCCTGAAGCCAAGCGATAGCCTCCTTATTTGTTGAGTTTAACGTGATGAGCCTGCCACTGAGTCTGTAGAGGGAACACTGCATTTATCACCTGCATTGGAGGATTCACCGTCACCAACAGACAGTTGCTAGGGCACCCTGGCAATCTCAATGGCCATCTGTCCAACCGAGCTAATTGTTCTCAGCCAGACTGACCCAGCCTTGAGGACTTATATCATTATAAGAACACGACATGGTGATCAGCTGTGGCCAGACAGGTGGTCGCAAGATTAAGTACAGGTATAACATGGTAAATGGCTTTAGATCGTGCTACATGGCATGACACAACTCTTGACATTTTGTCAGACCGCAACGGTATTGCAGCATTGGAGAAAAGCTATGAAGACACGACACTGAGCTAGTGCTCAGGTAAAGACCTGGTAAGCAGATGAATTCCTTGTGGTGAGATTGCAGCACATAGCCTGTCAGTCCGTGAATGGAACAGCGTGTCGAGAAGGCCAGCGCTGGGTTAGCTCAGTCGGGAAATACGAATGACCAGGATGTGATCTGGATTGATAGCGAGCATGGAAGAGTGAAAAAAAGCAACAAAAAAAAGCCATAAAAATCATTGCGGTTTTAATGGGTGGCTTCAGGAGTTCCTGAACATTAAATTGAGAAAAAAGCAAAGATGCCATTCCTCCATGGTGCATAGCTGCCACAACTCATCTTTGTGGGCGGAGCTTTGTAAAAGTGTGTGAAAGCAGCTACAGCGCCACTCATCCCAAGTATTACAGAAGAAAGAAGGTCAAAGGGATATTGTCAGAATGTCCACAAAATTCCCTGGTTTGAATTGGGATACAGCTGACGTACTATCTGAATTCAAAAGCTTAAACTGCGTTCAGAGCTATGGCTTATTAACTCTAGCGTATCTCAAATAGACATGCAAGCCATGAAAATTCGCCCAGCAATTATGAATGAAAGTCTACACGGAATGGACACGTCAGGATTAACAGGAGAGCTGAAGGATTCCCAAAAGATATGGACTACATTGGAACATCAGTTCAGAATCAGATTAATCTTCTGCACTCATTGGTAGAATTCATGTCGTTTCAACAACAGCCTCCGGAATCTATAGACCACTTCATCAGCAGATGCAGAGAAAAGAGTACATATTGTGATTTTCAAATGCAGAGCTAGCAGGCAGAATTGTTGAGTTGGTCATCGCATCCACTCCCATGGAGCATTCCAGAAAAATCTGCTAGACAAGCCCAAAATATATAGTATTGAAGAGTTACTCAAGGATGGACGCAAATACAAAGCAATCCTCACAGGTCAACAAAGCATACAGGTCCTAATTACAACCCTAATTGTTGTGATCTTACTGGAACACCCAGCGTGATAAGACATGTTGAAGATGTGGCCTTCTGTATGCACCAAGGAAATGCCCAGCCTTCTATCAATTCTGCAAGGCATGTTATAGAAGAGGCCATTGGCAGAGGCAGTGCACTAGAGCAAAGTCTGATGCAGCTGCAAAGAGCCATGCACTGAATCAAACAGACCATACACAGTGGGAACCTTCCAGCAATAAGAATGACCATCTGATATCCCATCAGAAACATATATATGAGGTGATTGAGAAACCAGCAAATAACGATGATATGCATGATGAGATGAAGTACATTGAACACATGTTTAACACCGTCGATCTCGTGAAGAACATAGTCTAAAGTGTTTGCCAAGATATGAATTATCTGCCCTAAGAAAGTTGGTAACTATTCGTCATTGACCAAGATTGACACAGGGGAAAGTGCCAACATACCACCTCTACGAATTCTAAAAAAAATGTATCCACATTTGGTGAAATGCCATGGGGAGATTTACTACTGTGAAAGTTTCAGCATGCAATGATTCACTAATTCCATGTGCAGGATCTATAGTCTTGTCGTTCAAGTACAATTAATCCTCCATGTCACAGATGTTCTACATCCATGGAAACTGAAGGCTTAGTGATGCCATACTAATAATAATCCATGGAATTAGTCAGACTTCACAAGGCAGATCAAATTCAGAAGCTACACTTATCACCTCAGCTCATGACCTAACATTGATATATCCAGAATGTTCCAACAAAATTGGCAGTTTCAGGAGTGCTGAAACATTAGACTTGCAGGAGAATGCAAGTCCATCAATTGATTCACCATGTAAGTGCAGCATCCACATACAAGACAAATTGAATGTCGAACTTGACAAAATGGAGAGAGATGGAATCATTAGAAGAGTAGAAGAGCACACAGACAGGTGTAGCTCAATCATGTGTCATAAAGAAGGATGGATCATTGAGAGTATGCCTCGATCCACAACATTTAAATGCAGCTTTGAAATCTTGTCCTTACAAAATGGTTAGAAAAGTTAAATCTGAGATTTTCAGGTGCTAAATTCTTCTCAAAGCTTGATGCTAAGCATTGTTACTGGTCAGTACATTTTGTGGAGAAGTCCCAAGAGCTTATTGCATTTCGTGCCCCATTTGGACGATACTGTTTTCAACAACTTCCTTTCAGGCTATCTGTTATACAGGACCTCTTTCAAGCTGACAGGGACTGTATTACATGCACTGTGCCACAATGCATCTGTATTACAGATGATATAGCTGTTGTTGGAAGAACAAAGCTGGACCATGACAATAATCTGCACTTATTGATGCAAGCAGAATGTAATGAAGTATTTGTGTTCAACAGTCTAAAAGGTGGCATCAACATGCAGCAGACCAGTTTTTTCAGTTCTGTTTATTCCACTGCTGGCTTATGTCCCGATCCAAGTAAAATAGAGGATACTAAAGCCACATCAACTCCTTAAGATAAGGATGATCTTTGAAGATGTCTAGGTCCCTTTAATTTATTGTCTCCATATTGTTATGATTCCAGCTGATGTTACTACTGGATAAGTTAGATCCCAGGGTAGAACCAGGCTTGATAGATCCTAACTTCTATTTTTTTTTTGTGTAGAAACGTGGAGAGCGGCTACTGGACAGAGTCACTGGCATCAGTTGATGAGCTTTAACAAAAGAATAGAACATTTATTGAACATGAAAATTACAATACCACAGCTATAACTTTATAGATATATACAAATTTGTAAGGCTAACACAAGTTACAAAATCTATCTTATATATGGATTGTAACTACACAATCCATGTAAACCAATAGGTGACCTGTGCTCAGGCACACCACACTCTGACAAATGCTGCCCCGAACACATGCTATGGACCTCGCGTCAACTCCCATCAGGTGCTTGTCACACTGTGAGCCAACCAGTCTCACTGAACTCCATCTTTTACATAAGGGTTTCCAATCTCCACTCGAAGAACTCGTTTTGTAATCTTCTCCCAAATGATGCTTCCTCTCAGCCTCCACAAGGGTCCACCTCCAGGGTTTCTAATTCTCCATCTGATGTTCATCTCCCCTGGATTGCCACGTGCATTCAAGCTTTGCCTTCCACACACTCTCTCTCGCTGACTCAGCTATGCCAACAGAACACCACTGCTTCACGTGCCCATAGTAAAGAGTTACAGACCTTCAGCTGTCTCCTTGGATCTTCTGGCTTCTCATGGTCCTATCTTGCTTTAAGTCTGCACCCTGCAGCTTTTTCCCTTTAAGCTTGGAGCCTTCCTCTCTGCCCCTTACTTTAACTTCCATTGGACAGGATCTTGTTCCGGGTTCCTGTTCTTCCTTTGACTAGAAAGTCTTCTTGCAACTTTCCTTTTCCCTTTAAGACCTGCTCCCTGTTTTTTGGGACCTTCTTCTGTTCTTATGGGAAATCAACTCCCTCTGCAATTCCCTCTGCTGTGTCCAGCCTCTCCTGGCTCCTGGCTTCAGCTGAACTCAAACTGCTTTTGGTTTCTCTGTGTTTATGGGTCTCTCTCTCTGGACCCCTGTTGCTAGGCAACAGAACAGTTTTTTTTTTACCTTGTTTGTTTTAACTTCCCTTCAAGAGTCATAAAACCTCATTAGAATGCAGGTATCTTTTAAAGTAAAATCCCCTTTCTTAACCGATGCAGAAACACAAATTAAACTTAAACTTAAAGCTAAAACACATTCCTAACACCACAATTACAAATATAACTTACTTAAACTATCTCTCGTTCCGAACAATACATTCCCAATTACATTCAAAACTCTTTATCATGAAAGAAATTGTTGAGGAAGGATGTGCCTTTCTTATGGTATGAAGACCATCAGTACCTCTTTGAAGCACTGAAACAGTCATTATCAGGAGCAACAACATTGTAATTTTACAATCCTAGGGAGACAACTACCCTGGAGATAGATGCCTCACAGAAAGGTCTGGGAGCATGCATGCTACAAGAAGGAAAACTGATTGCATTTGCTTCAAAGTCTCTGTCCATAATGCAATCCAACTACTCCAACATCAAGCGGGAAACATTAACTTTAGTGTTTAAAATCATGCGTTTTCATACCTATCTATTTGGCAAAAGATTTGTGATAGAGACTGACCACAAGCCACTAGAGTTGATTTGGTGAAAACCATTGACTAGTCCACCACCAAGATGGCAATGTCTCTTCATAAAGATTCAAGGTTATGACTGTGAGATTAGGTACAAGCCAGGTAACTTGATGATCACATTGGATACACTTAGCAGATTGCCTAACCTTGCAAAAACAAGATACATCCTTAGATCTTAGATCTACAAGCTGATGTCACTGACGTTGAACTTGAAGATGTTCTCCAAATTGATCTGGTACATTTTGTGCAATTCATACATTAGCAGCTACAAGAAGAAACAGCAAATGATTCTACATTACAGAAACTGTGGAAAACCATCATCGAATGATGGCCTGATTCAATTCAGCATGACTATGAACATGTGAGACCATTTTGGCCTCATCATCGTGAGCTAGGCATCTCCCAGGGAGTTTTTTTTAAAGGCATGCAGGTCATCATAGCGGAATATTTACGACCTGGTGTTCTTCAACGACATCATCACTCACAAATGGGCATGGATGGGAAGAGAAGACTTGCATGAGACACAGTTTATTGATCAAGAATGAACAATGACATTGAAGATGTCATCGAGAAGTGCAAGGCATGATAAGAACATACGCCAAGTCAGCACAAAGCCCCATTGATTCCACATGAAGTTCCTACCCATCCTTGGTCCAAAATTGCATCCGACTTCTTTCATGTCCATGGCACTGACTTCATCGTCGTCGTTGACTACTTTACCAAGTACCCCATTATTCAACAATTGCACAATGCCTCCAACGCAACTTTAGAAAACACTCTAAGTGCCATTTTTCAGTTCATTTGGTGTGCCTAGAGAGATCATTATGGATGACGGTCCACAATTTATTGGTAAGCCATTTCAGGATAGACGTGAGAAATGGAATATTGATCACACTACTTCTTCTCCTCATTACCCAGATTTAATGGCCTAGCTCAATGAATGATTTGCACTTTGAAATCCCTAATTCTCAAATTAGGCAGACTAAGCAAGGTCTACACGTTGCAGTGTTACGTCTGAGAGTGACAACTTTAAGTGCAACAATTCCATCACTGGCAGAGCTCATGTTTGGCAGAGCAGTGCATACCAATTTACTTACTCTTATCTGTTCTTCTCTCTCAGAAACTAGACAGCAACTTTTAAAACCACAAGAGAAGATGACAAATGTGCACAATAAAGCTGCAGGTACAGAATTGCCAAATTTACAGCTGGGACAACAGGTTCACATCAGGATCCTAGAGAAGGTACGTGACAAACAACTGAAGTGACAAAGATTTGTTCAGAACCAAGTTCCTATGAAGCTGTTACACAAAAAGATGCAATGGTAAGGCATAACCGAGGACAAATCAGATCTATTCCAGCTCCTCGACCACCGTCTAGTCCTATTGCATCTAGGACAAGATCCCAAATGTAACCAGGAAAAACGTCCAAGAATGACAATCCCACAGATCACTGTGAGCAATTAAATAAACCTCCAGACAAGGGTGTCATTACAAGATCTGGACGTGCCAGCAGATTACTTGAATGCTTTAGAGACTCATAGATTCATCAGTTCTATATATTTTTGTAATGGTAACTAAACATGAACATGTATTGGAAATAATAATACTTCTTTGGAAGAGGGGGAGTATCTTTAAAAAGAAAGGGGGGTGTTGTAATATGCTTTTAAGGGATAGCAGCATGATATCACTCAAAGGCAAGTGTGTTGTGTGATCCAGTCTTAGTTTCACTTTTGCTTTGAACAGCTCTGATGTCTTCAAGCTTTGTACCTATGTATAGCTATTCTCGTGTGCCTCGTCTTAATAAATGAACCCGTAACGTATTTTCTCAATCCCTTTTGAGTGATTGGTTCCTTGTGTCTTATATAACAGATAAGCTCAAGGACTTATATTATAATAGGAACACGACACATAGGGCAGCTGGACCCATCCCTTCCCCTGTGACTCCTCCATGTGACACTCTGCGAATAGAAATGTAAGAAGAAAAGAATCGTGAGCCAATCAGATTACAATACTCTCTTCACTTTTGTGTGCTTACATGTACTAATCATGTTCACCATTTTATCAATGATCGTTGCTAAGGTATGGTGGAGAAAATGCTTCTGCACAAATGCTTGGTGCCACCTATGTTGCGGCTGTAACTCCAAGGTAGCATGTGTTCCGCAAGCGCTGATATCCCTACTGGTTTCCTCCCTCTTAGTCACACTGTTACGCCATGACTGTGTGCAGCTGTGAGGGACCTGGTCAAGGGTCAGCTGTGTGGGCACCCTGTTAAGTGGGTGGAATGAGAGCACGTGGATGAGATAATGACAATGGCACTGTTTATCTTTAATGCACTGAGTCTTGGCAGCTAACAGCATCACTGCAGAACATCTGCACCAGGCAATGCAGGCAAAGCAATGCCACCCCCATGGCTGTGTCTTGTGAATCAACTCCATGCTTTTGGCCTATCCTCTGAGGCACAGTGACTTCATTAAGTTCAACCAACCTCTCAAATGGGCCTTTCTGAGGGTCCTTTTTTTTTTATCTGCACCCAAGTCAGCCTTCTCGCGCCAGCCCACCTCCAATCTCTCGCTACTTCTGGGGGCGGCCACCCTGACTCCTAATATAGTCCATCCCCACAGACCGAAAAGCTGATGGTGGGGCGGTCATTTATAGAAGTCAGGTTCATGGACCCAGGAATTCTCCCCAATCTGCACACCCAGCACACGGATGAAAATCCAGACCTTCATGTTTCACGTCTGTAGCCTTTCAAGAGAACAAGCTCACATTCTGCTTTATGTCACCAGTCATTTCATTCACATTTTAATTATGTAATTCAAAGTAGAGGTTACAAAGCAAGGGCATTTCAAATAATGTTGTTACTACAAATAATATTAATATAAATTATGATTTAAGAGGACATGCTATATAGACTAGATTTAAATGGAAATTAATGACCTTTTAATGAAAATTTAACAAGGCCAAGTTATGAAGTGGTCAATTATTCATTCTGCAACTGAGTGTAAATTAAAAGAGACACAAAACAGTTCAGATGCTTTTGAATAATGTTCTGAAAATAACTGATGTTTTAACATATGAAATATTATAATTTTAACAAGCCTCCTTATCTTTTGCTGGAATTATATGATTGTTTGACAACGTTCAGTGTTCTATGTGCAGGAAGCACGAGTAAATTGTGGACAATTTTGTGTTTGAGAGGATCAACACATCTCAGTGTTATGGGAGTGAGCTGGAAACGGTCCAGCATATTGAAGCTCTTGGCTGCATTTCTGGGTAAGAAAATTGCTGGCTGAAGTTCCACCTTTGGGGTTTGAGCACAGAGAAGTCAGACTTCCTTGGGTTTGCAGTGATATCCTGCTCTAAGGAGTTCTGATAGGATTGAATAAGCAGACGAGCCTCCATCTGTCCTGTACTTGGGAACCCATATCAGGGATTGGATAGACTGACAAGATGGGAATTCCCAATGCATCCAATTCCTGCACAAGTGGACTCTCTTTGTCCAGAGAAGGATGCCCAGGATGAGATCTGAGGGAGCTTGCTATCTTTTAAAAATCAAAGTATTCCTCTTGTAAAGTAGGAATACATAGGGCTTTACTGCACTGTGATTCCAGGAGGGGATGCCCACACTGCACCCGAGCTTATGCCACATTATGTGGTCTCTTCTCCCAAGCATTAAAACCCACTTTTCATGGCCCTGCCACCTGACCCTGCAAATTGTAGCAGAGCCACAAGCATCGAGATAAGTACATCATGTCACTTGCACCAGGGAGCACCCGATCCAAATAAAAACAAAAAGCACTGGGAATACTGAGCAAGTCAGGCAGCATCTGTGGAGAGGAACAGAGTAACAATATCCAGGCTTGGGCGGATAAATGGCAAGTAATATTGGTGTTACACAAGTGCCAGGCAATGACCATCTCCAACAAAGGAGAATCTAACCATCGTCCCCTTGATGTTCAATGGCATTACCATAATTGAATCGCCCTCTATCAACATCCTGGGGGTTACCATTGATGAGAAACTGAACTGAAGCAAACATATTAATACTGTGACTATAAAAGCAGGTCAGAAACTAGGAATTCTGCTGCGAGTAACTCACCTCCTGACTCCCCAAAGCATATCCACCATCTACAAGGCACAAGTCAGGAGTGTGATGGAATACTCTCCACTTGCTTGAATGAGTACAGCTCCAGTGACATTCAATAAGCTTGACACCATGCAGAATAAAACAGCCCACTTGACTAGCACCCCATCCGCCATCTTCAATATTCACATCCTCCACAACCAACGTACTGTGGCAGCAGTCTGTACAATCTACAATATACAACCATTCACTAAGTTTCCTTGGACAGCACATTACAAACCCATGGGTCCTATGACCTTGAAGGACAAGGGCAACTGATACATGGGAACACCACCACCTGCAAGTTCCCCTCCAAGCCACACACTATCCTGACTTGAAAATATATCGCCGTTCCTTCGCTGTCACTGGGTCAAAATCCTGGAACTCCCTCCCTAACAGCACTGGGGGTGTACCTACACCACATGGACTGCAGCGGTTCAAAAAGGCAGCTCACCACCACCTTCTCAAGGGCAACTAGGGATGGAGAATAAATTCTGGCCTAGCCAGCAACGCCCACATTTTATGAATGGATAAATAAATTTTTAAAAATTGATATTTCAGTTCAAGGTGACCTCTCATCAGAACTGACGAACAGAACTGAACTTTTCAGGTTCTTACAGGAGCACAAGGAACAGTTACCGGAATATCCCACAATGAGGTGAGCATTGATGCAATTGATTGCAGTGTGTGTGTAGTCATACTAGTCTTTCTTAAAGTTGTCTTGCTGACAGGTTTGCTTGACTATTGAGTCCCTGCCTACATACACACACAATGAACCAACTTCTGTATCATCCCACACTGTAGGTAACTTTAATTTTTAGTCCTATCAAATTGGCTGCACACCATCTCTGATTTTCATTTCTATAGAATCCAGTACTGACCTTGTTGCCAGAATTTCCTGAGTATCTCATTAGCACATGTGAAAAGCTAGTGTAAAGCAAGCAGAAAGCTTCAGCCCTAAAACTCTCCTGAGGTCTCTGTGCTTCTCCAATTCTGGCCTCTTGTGCATCCTTGATTTCCATCATCCCACCACTGGCTGCTGTGCCTTCAGCTGCCTAGACGCTATGCTATCGAATTTCCTCCCTAAATTTCTCCACTTTTCAACTTTAAATGTATTTTACTGTTGTCTTCAGCCATAAATCCAAGTATAGTTCTTCCAACAACCTCTATGCCTGGTGACCTACGTTGGCTCCCTGTCCATCAACACAGCTCCATCTCTATCTCTCTCTTCCTTTAACAGGCTTCTTTCATCAAGCTTTTGGTCAGCTGTCCTAATACCATAACAAAAAATAAAAAATAAAAAATACCTGGAAAAACTCAGCTGGTCTGGCATCATCGGCGGAGAAGAGTACAGTTGACGTTTCGGGTCCTCATGACCCTTCAACAGAACTAAGTACAAATAGGAGAGGGGTGAAATATAAGCTGGTTTACGGGCGGGGGGGTGGGGGGGTGGCGGTGGAGAAAGGTGGGGGGTGGTTGTTGGGACAAGCAGCCAGTGATAGGAGGAGATAACCAAAAGATGTCACAGACAAAAGAACAAAGAGGTGTTGAAGGTGGTGATATTATCTAAAAGAATGTGCTAATTAAGAACGGATAGCAGGACAAGCAAGGTACAGATTGTGGGGGTGGGGTGAAATAAGACTAAAAGGGCATAAAAAGTATAGATTTAAAAATAATGGAAATAGGTGGGAAAAGAAAAATCTATATAAATTATTGGAAAAAACAAAAAGGAAGGGGAAAAAACAGAAAGGGGGTGGGGATGGAGGAGGGAGTTTAAGATCTAAAGTTGTTGAACTCAATGTTCAGTCCAGAAGGCTGTAAAGTGCCTAGTCGGAAGATGAGGTGCTGTTCCTCCAGTTTGCGTTGAGCTTCACTGGAACAATGCAGCAAGCCAAGGACAGACATGTGGGCAAGAGAGCAGGGTGGAGTGTTAAAATGGCAAGCGACAGGGAGGTCTGGGTGATGCTTGCAGACAGACCGAAGGTGTTCTGCAAAGCGGTCACCCAGTCTGCGTTTGGTCTCTCCAATGTAGAGGAAACCGCATTGGGAGCAACGAATGCAGTAGACTAAGTTGAAGGAAGTGCAAGTGAAATGCTGCTTCACTTGAAAGGAGTGTTTGGGCCTTTGGACAGTGAGGAGAGAGGAAGTGAAGGGGCAGGTGTTGCATATCTTGCGTTCACATGGGGAGGTGCCGTAGGAGGGGGTTGAGGAGTAGGGGGTGATGGAGGAGTGGACCAGGGTGTCACGGAGGGAACGATCCCTACGGAATGAGGCCAGGGAGGATGAAGGGAAGATGTGTTTGGTGGTGGCATCATGCTGGAGTTGGCGGAAATGGCGGAGGATGATCCTTTGAATGCGGAGGCTGGTGGGTTGATAAGTGAGGACAAGGGGGACCCTATCATGTTTCTGGGAGGGAGGAGAAGGCGTGAGGGCGGATGCTCCTCACACCCCGCTTCCTGTAAGGACTCCATCCCATTCTCTCAGTTCCTTCGCCTCCGTCGCATCTGTTCTGATGATGCTACCTTCAAAAACAGTTCCTCTGACATGTCTTCCTTCTTCCTTAACCGAGGTTTTCCACCCATGGTAGTTGACAAGGCCCTCAACTGTGTCTGGCCCATCTCCCGCGCATCCACCCTCACTCCTTTCAAGTGAAGCAGCATTTCACTTGCACTTCCTTCAACTTAGTCGACCGCATTTGTTGCTCCCAATGCGGTTTCCTCTACATTGGAGAGACCAAACGCAGACTGGGTGACCGCTTTGCAGAACACCTTCGGTCTGTCCGCAATCATTACCCAGACCTCCCTGTCGCTTGCCATTTTAACACTCCACCCTGCTCTCTTGCCCACATGTCTGTCCTTGGCTTGCTGCATTGTTCCAGTGAAGCTCAACACAAACTGGAGGAACAGCACCTCATCTTCCGACTAGGCACTTTACAGCCTTCCGGACTGAATATTGAGTTCAACAACTTTAGATCTTAAACTCCCTCCTCCATCCCCACCCCCTTTCCGTTTTTTGCCCCTCCTTTTTGTTTTTTCCAATAATTTATATAGATTTTTCTTTTCCCATCTATTTCCATTATTTTTAAATCTATACTTTTTATGCCCTTTTAGTCTTATTTCACCCCACCCCCACTAGAGCTATCCATTCTTAATTAGCACATTCTTTTAGATAATATCACCACCTTCAACACCTCTTTGTTCTTTTGTCTGTGACATCTTTTGGTTATCTCCTCCTATCACTGCTTGCTTGTCCCAACAACCACCTCCCCCCTTCTCCCCCCCACCCCTTAAAGCAGCTTATATTTCACCCCTCTCCTATTTGTACTTAGTTCTGTTGAAGGGTCATGAGGACTCGAAACATCAACTGTACTCTTCTCCGCCGATGCTGCCAGACCTGCTGAGTTTTTCCAGGTATTTTTTATTTTTTTATTTTTTGTTTTGGATTTCCAGCATCCGCAGTTTTTTTGTTTTTATCGCTTGTTTTTGTCCTAATACCATATTTTATGGTTTGGTGGCACATCTTCCCTGATGATGCTTTTAGGAAGCACCTTGGAATGTTGTACTATGTTAAAGGCACTAAAAATTGTTGTCGACAATTAGGGTAAAACATCAAACGGATGCCACATTCTTTCTTTTAGGTCTGAAAATTAATATTTGAAGCAATCAAATTTCTTTAAAAATGAGCAATGAGAAAACAGAAATATAACTTTGGTCCAGCTCCATCTAAATCTTTGGGATAAAGTTACGCATTTTTTGAATGCAGGAAATGTGTGTAGGGGCAGAGTTAAGTTAATGAATAGCAAGTGATTTAGCAGAGGTTTTGCTGAATTGGTGCAGAGGGTAAGGAAACTCGGGAGAAGTGTAAAAACAGGAGTAGGTCGCTTGCACTTGAATTTCCCAATCTTTTGCACTGAAAATCATCATTCTCCTCCGTTGATTGCAGATTTCTCATAAATTCTGGGCCATTATGTCAATCTCCAGCTCAATGCATTTTGACTGGGATCCCTTCTGTTACACATCCCTGGAGCTTCAATCAACTGCTTGAAGTGGGGGTCTTAAATTGTACACTGTACTCCAAATGAGTCTCAGTGAATTTTGGACAACCCTTTTTATCATGACTCTATTTTTGTGTTGAGAAGTCCAGGCAATACAGCCCTGACCCTGATCACATTTCTTGCAACCTCCAGACATTCCGTTTGAACCTTTCGTGAATGATTAATGATCAATCCCAAGTCTTTCTTCCTGGCACTCTACTTTAACAACACTCAGTCATGCTATACTCTCTGAATTTCCTGTGGTCAGGGTGGATGCAGTGGTCGCGCTTTTTAACAAACTGGGTGAGCATGCAAACAATGGCTTTAGTTTAACTGTATATTTTTGGAAACTTTATTTCGACCTGATCACCTTGAGGATTCCAGCTTAAATCCAAGCCCTCCTAGGAGAGGCCTCTCTGTCTGGAACATTTTGTAAAGGAAAACCTGAAGCTGCAAACCGGAGATCCCATTACATTTGAATGCATGTGGGGAAGAAAGAAAAAGAGGATCAGGTGACTAGAGAGGATGAATGCTTAATAAGGCAGCTCCACCAAAGAACCAGTCCATTCTGCTGATAACCTGGAAACAGGGTCTTTATGTCCAGATGCTCCTGGGTAAGATGGTGGTGCCCATGCGAGAATAAAGTTACTGCTTTTTTAGTCAAAAAGAGAGGAAACCAAGTTTAAATCCCCACCAGATCCGCAGGGAAAGAATTGAAGCCATGAGTGAAAATGCTCAGCCTCAGATAAAGGCAGAATTAGAGTTAAATTCAGCCAGGAATGCACTGAAAGAGAGGATTAATGCGCAGGCTTGGCCCTGGATACTAGGCCTGAGCTTCTCCTCCCCTCAACCTCAGGCCAGTTTCAGCTGGGTATAAAGAGTGAGACTTCAGCGAGGCGAGTGGGGCAGTCGGGAATCTGAAAACAGCGCGAGTGGAGAGGCAGTTGGTAGTGGAAAGCCAGAGCAGGTGAGGACCCGGATGCAGTAACCATCACCTAGAAGAGCAAGCGAAAAGAGGGTCCGGAGTCAGCAATCAGCACCCAGCAGAGCGGGTGAGGACCTGGAGGCAGGTTTCGCCACCTGGTGGTTACTGCCCAGAGTGGCGCAGCACAGGCCAACAGCGAGATCGTGAGGCCGCCACTGCTCTTTATGAATCCCAGTGAGGGAGGTCCTGTGGGAAGGAGAAAAAAGAACAGTAGGAGTATATGTGTCTGTATGTCCTATGCCCACACAGCGGAGCCTGGTTTCCAGTCGTCTCAGATCCTCTTGCCACTGAACCAAGGTCTTGCTCCGTGAACAGCAACAGACTGGAACGGCGTACTGCTAACATTGCCCGAGCTCAGACATTTCAACATTGACATTGCTGCCTTAAGTGAGAGCCGGTGGGCAGGAGAGGGCCAGCTGATGGAGCAAGGTGACGGTTACACCTTCTTCTGGAAAGGTAAACCAGCAGAAGATTGCCACCTCCACGGGGTTGTCTTGGCAACTGGATGTTATAGACGAGCCCAAAGAGGAAGTTTACTCCAGCCTTGAACAATCCCTGACCCGGGTGATAAGCTGGGTGATAAACTGATTCCTCTTGGCGACTTCAATACCGGAGTTGGTAAGGACACAGACCTCTGGGGAGATATAATCGGCTGAGAGGGGGTAGGGAACTGTAACACCAACAGTACCCTGCTCCTGACAAAATGCATAGAACATGGCCTTGTCATAACCAAACATTGTTCCGTCAGAAAGACAAGTATAAGGCATCATGACAAGACCCTCGCTCCAAGCATTGGCACCTGCTCGACTATGTCATTGTCCGAGCGAGGAACCACAAGGACATGCATATCACCGGCACCATGACAGGTGCCAATGGCTGCTGAAGAAACCACCACCCAATTCTCTCTGTCATCAACATCAATGTAGCCCCAAAGAGCGACAGCAACAGAGACAATGCCGCAGGAAAATTAACACTGAGGCACTCAAGGACCCTAATAAGAGAGCCCTATTTAGCCAGTGCCTCACTGCCAACCTGGTGACTCCTGGTGATCCAGAGACACAGAGTGTCCACAACGCCTGGCCTGCCCTCAAGGCTTCCATAATCAGCACCTGCGAAGAGACGCTTGGCCACTCGACCAGGAAACACCAAGGCTGGTTCGATGAGAATGACCAGGACATCCAGGAGCTGATAAGCCACAAGCACAAGGTATTTCTGAACCGGAAACAGCAACCTAACTCAAGCAAGAAAGCAGCTCTGCAGACGGCTGAAGGCTGAGGTCCAGCAGAAAACCCGAGACCTAAAGAACAGATGGTGGGGGGAGAAAGCGCAGGAGGTCCAACAGTTAGCCGACAACCATGAGGTGTGAGGTTTCTTTAGTGCAGTCAAGACCATCTACTGCCTAAGCACCCAAGGTCCCACGCCACTGCTGGCCAAGAATGGAGAGGTGCTCATCAAGGATAGAGAAGCAATCAGTGCCCGCTGGAAGGAGCACTTTGAAGGTCTTCTTAGCAGAGGCTCTGTCTTCAATGCGAGTGTCCTTGACTCCATCCCACAGCATGCTACCCGCCACCATCTCAGCACAACCCCAACCCGGCATGAGGTAGATAAGGCCATTCAACAGCTAAAGAGCAACAAGGCATCAGGAGTAGATGGAATCCCTGCTGAAGCACTAAATCAGGTGGAGAAGCACCATTGACGCAAATACATGGCCTCATCTCCCTTATTTGGAAGAAGGAGAGCATGCTAGGAGATCTTAGAGACGCCGTAATCGTGACCATCTTCGAGAAAGGTGACAACTCCAACTGTGGTTACTATAGAGAAATCTCCCTGCTGTCAGCTCCAGGGAAGGTCGTCGTAAGAATCCTCCTCAATCGCCTTCTCCCTGTGGCTGAAGAACTCCCCCAGAGTCGCAATGCAGATTCCGCCCACTAAGGGGCACGATGGACATGATCTTCACCACACGGCAACTGCAAGAGAAATGCAGGGAAGAGCACCAACCCTTCTACATGGCTTTCTTTGACCTCACAAAATTCTTCAACAGTCTCAACCAGGAAGGGTTATGGAGCATCCTCCTCCATTTCGGCTGCCCCCAAAAGTTTGTCACCAGCCTCCGCCTGCTTCATGATGACATGCAAGCCGTGATCCTGACCAATGGATCCATCACACACCCAATCCATATTCCGACCGGAGTCAAGCATGGCTGTGTCATTGAACTGATGCCCTTCTTGATCTTCCTTGCCACAATGCTCCATCTCACCCTCAGCAAGCTCTCTGCTGGTGTGGAGCTAAACTACAGAACAAGCTGGAAACCTGTTCAACCTCCGCCGCCTGCCAGCCAGACCCAAGGTTGTCCCATCCTCTGTCATTGAGCTATGGTATGCAGATGATGCTTTTTTTGCGCACACTCAGAGGCTGAGCTCCAAGCCAACATCAACACCTTCACCGAGCCATACGAGAACATGGGCCTTACAGTAAACATCCGTAAGACAAAGGTCCTCTACCAGCCTGCCCCCTCCACACCGCACTGCCCCCCAGTTATCAAAATCCTCGACGAGGCCTTGGACAATGTGGACCACTTTCCATAACCTGTCAAAGGCAGACATCAACAACGAGGTTCAGCACTGCATTCAGTGTGCCAGCACAGCCTTCGGCCACCTGAGGAAGAGAGAGTTTGAAGACCAGGACCTCAAACCCGACGCCAAACTCATGGTCTATAGAGCAGTAGTGATACCCACCCTCCTATGTGGCTCAGAGACGTGGATTATGTACAGCAGGCACCTCAAAAACTCTAGAGAAGTACCACCAGCACTGCCTCAGCAAGATCCTGCAAATCCTTTGGCAGGATAGGCGCACCATCATCAGTGTTCTCGCTCAGGCCAACATCCCCAGCATCAAAGCATTGACCACGTTCAATCAGCTCCGCTGGGCGGGCTACATCACCCGCATGCCTGTCATGAGACTCCTGAAGCAAGCACTCGACTTGAAACCTTGACATGACAAGCGAGCCCCAGGAGGGCAGAGGAAATGCTTCAAGGACACCCTCAAATCCTCCTTGAAAAAGTGCAACATCCCCACTGACATTTAGTAACCCCTGGCCCAAGACTGCCCGAAGTGGAAGGAAAGTATCTGGATAAAGCTGAATGCCTCAAGTCTCATCGCCAAGGGCTAGCTGAAGCCAAGCGCCAACAGTGAAAGGAGCGCATGGCAACCCAGGCACCCCACCCACCCGTTCCCCCTACCGCTGCCTGCCCCACCTGGGACAGAGACTGTAGGTCGCACATTGGAGTTTTCAATCACCTGAGAACTCATTTTTAGTGTGGAAGCAAGTCATCCTAAGCCCTGAGGGTCTGCCTAAGAGAGGTCCTTAAATCCGTTTCCAGAGAGCATGATTCAATTCAGAAGGCCAGGAGGAGATCTGCTCTATGTTTCAGCGATTAATTCCTGATTTAACTTGTTATCTATTGTTTTCATTACTAGTGCTGTCCTGAGCCATCACATTTGGCCTTTCACTTTGTTTATTTTAAATAAAATAAATAGTTACATGTGCACTAACATGCACTCCTGGTCCAGCAATTTACCTCAGCCACAAACTCAGGAGAGCACCCAGAATGAGATTTTTCCATTTCCTATGTTAGCCATCCTGCAGCCCTTGTTAACGTGACTACAATTGTAGTGAAAGGTTTGTGTCTAACCCTCTTTCTCACCTAGTGCCCTCTTAACTAAAAAGCCAGCCCATCCAGGGATATTGTAATGTCACCTTCCACATATAAACACCACAGGCCACTGCTCCAGGAAGGAGACAAACTCATTACACTTTCTACTTTCCACTTTCCAATAATGAAGAACAAGGTTTCTTAATTACTGTTAAAGCACAGTAAACTATCAGGGTGTAAAATCTGTATCTAAGAGTGAAGGGCTGTCCTTGTGATCTGTTGGTAAATAATTCAATTATCTATCACATCTCCATGACTATCGCTGCAGTGTTTCTTGCTGTGAAGTTTAATGAGGCCATGAAGACTCTTGCTGATATTTTAATAGACTGTTTCTGCTTATCTGCATAAATTATCAAATAATCATCAATTTTGAGAAATGTTCATGACTGAAATCTCTTCTCAAAGAAAGTTTAAAGCCTGCTTTGTGCTGAGTTATCTGCTGTCTTATGTTGGTGATGTTAGAAATGATCTCAACATGGGTGAGCGGCCTATATACATGGCAGTATGGGTAGAAGCATAATACTACCACACATGCCTTTGTTAATAGTTTGCTACCCTTATTCACTCTCTCACTCAGTAAACCAGAGGCATACATTGATATAAGTTTCATAGTCCCTAGTATATTGACATTTTACGTCTCTTAGAAGGCTTTTCACCCTGAACCTATTGAAACATCTACCTTTTCTGCTCCTATAAGATCTTTGCAAGACGAGGTGCTTTGGCTTACTACATCCAGAATAGATATTGAGTTGGAACAGGCAGCACATTGTGAAGTTCCTTAGGAAGTAAAGAAAAGTAGCAATATAGGCCAGGAATTTTCAGTCAGCATGCGGGGGTGGGCCTGACACGCCGGAGCGTAAAATGACACGTGATGATGTCGGGCGTGTATCCTAACGTCATCGCGCTGTCTCACGATGTTTTGTTCAGCAGGCGCATGCCGGAATCAGCTGCGCGCCCGCCGATAATTGAAAGGCCTATTTAGGCCATTAATGAAGTAATTAATTTCAAGTTTATGCTGCCCGTCCAACCTTACGGTTGGTGGGCAGGCTTAAAGGCCAGGTGGCCTTTACGTTTTTTAGGAAAGCTCATCCACGAGCTGGATGAGGTTTCCTGAAGTTTTTACGAATGAAATAAAAAGTTCTTAAGAGAAATAAAAACATGTCCCATCTCACGTTACATGAGGGGACCTGTTTCAATAAATTTTTATTACATTTATTTATGTTTTTCAAAAGCGCTTCAATCTCCCATGCCTCGGGGAGTTAGAAGTGCTCTTTCATGCGCTTGCGCAAAAGAGCGCTGGCCCACATACTCTCCTTCCTCCCCCTGCCCACACAGGTAACGCTCAGTGCTACCGCTTACGTCTTACACTGGGCAGGCCTTAATTGGCTCGTCCGTGTAAAATGGCGGCGCAGAGCCGATCGCGGGCGGCGGTCAGTTCTGTGACCGCCCCTGCCTGCTCCCGTCGAGGCCGCCCGATGCGGAAATATTCTGGCCATAGATGATGAGTGGAATTTAATGCCCTCCCCCGTGGCGGCTTTTGTGGTGGGGAGCATTTAATTGAGTTGGATGGTGATGGGTGGGCACCCTGTCACCTTCCTGCCTCCACCCCAATCAAGACGAAGGCGGGAGGACACTTGGATTGCCTTCCTACCCCACTGCCAATTGAGCTAGCCTAGTCTTCATGGCCTCATTTAACTTCACAGCAAGAAACACTGCAGTGATAGTCATGTTGATGTGATAGGTAATTGAATTATTTACCAACAGATCACAAGGACAGCCCTTCACTCTTAAATACAGATTTTACACTCTGATAGTTTACTGTGATTTAACAGTAATTAAGAAACCTTGTTATTCATTATTGGAAAGTGGAAAGCAGAAAGTTTAATGAGTTTGTCTCCTTCCTGGAGCAGTGGCCTGTGACGTTTATAAATGAAAGGTGACACTGTGACATCCTTGGATAAGCTGGCATTTTAGTTAAGAGGGCACTGGGTGACAAAGAGAGTTAGGCACTAATTAATACCCACTTAAGGGCCTCATCTTGCTGCTGCTAATATTAACCCAGCATGTAGGGGTTGGCTCACCATAAGGGGAACATGACAACAAGCCTGTGTGGGGTTGTTTGTGTGCTCCCAGGGTGTGGGAGGGGGTGGGGGGGTGGGGGGTGGGGGCTTGCCTCTTTCAAAGGCACTCGGTGCCTGATCAAGGGACCTGGCATCAAGAATAGGGGTGCCTGTTGAGAACCACCACTTGTCCTTGCTGCTGAACCCCCTTCCCTTCGACTCCCACCCTGTCACCACCAACCCCCCCTTACCCTCGCCATCATTCACCTCTGGCCTGGGATCCAGCAATGATACTGGGCTTCAGGTGAGTGTCGAACTGGCAGTGACCACTGGCTCCATGGTGGCACTGCCATTCAATAGACTTCTGCCCCCGGAGGCCCTTGATCCCGGGTAAGGTCCGCTGCTGCCCAGTTAAGTGCCTGATTGCTACTTAATAATCCAGGCCTTCCCCAAGCGAGGCATCAGAGGGTTCTCGCCAGCTCTCCAGCCAATGGGTGAGACTCTCATTGTGCCCATTAAATGCTGCCTGATGATTCACTCCATAGCAAATAAAAATACATAACATAATTAATTGATCAAAAGGTATTTGTGCAAAAGATGTACCTGGAAATCACTGGAACCATTAATACCTGCCACCTCAACTGTACCAACTGCACCTATGTGTCTTCCATTTTCTCCTGATCTTCTGGTACTGTTACATGTCTTGTTCCATCATTGCTGACTCCCCAGCCAAATGACAAAACTACCAAAACTCTGTATAATTGTAAAAACCTCTATAATATCCAGCCTTAGTCTTCTCTATGTTAGTAAAAATATAATCTTAGGCCTCTCTTTCAGGCATCATACAAATGAATCTTTGTGTACTCTATCAACGTGTTCAATTTTCTTTCCAAAATGGAGTGCTGCAAACTGCACACAATATTCAATCTGAGACCCATTCAAATTCATACTCTTCCTTTCTGCAAATAAATTGCAAGTGTGCAAGTTAAAAGTACTGTGGAAAACACAGTTGCCAAATAAATGTTTTGCCATTATAACGCTTCATCCCTCCACAACAATGGAAACCAGTGCAATAAATTTTAAAGCAAATTTTCACTATTCCAAAAGGATTGATCTCTCCACGACACCCTGGTCCACTTGTGAATCACTCCAGCACCCATCCCTTCACAGGGCACATTTCCAAGCAAGTGCAGCACTTGCAACACCTGTCCTTTTATCTCCTGTTTCCTCACCGTCCAAGGTGGCAAATACTCCTTCCAGGTGAAACAGTAGTTTACTTCTTTGTACTCATTTCAATTTAATATACTATGTCTGTTTCTTAAGTGGCCAATTCAGGGTCTCTGTGGACATTGTACCAGCGCTTGGGGGACCGTCTGCTATACAGGGAGTCTGCCAGGTAAACACCTTGTAGCAACAGAACCATCTGCCCTCAGCAACCATACTACACTCCTCTCCCTGCAGCTGGCCTGACTGGCCCAGGCACCCCCAGAAACCACTGATCCAACTTTGAGGGCACACAGCTATTGATACGCCCTCATCCTTCAGGAGCCCCGGCACGGCCACATAATTGGCCGCCACAGGCAAAGTGCGATCCCACTGCCTACCAAAGCAGGGTTGCTCTCCGTTTTCGGTTTTGGCTACCTCCATGAAATCCAGCCCATTAACTCGGTTTCTCGCTCCACAGCTGCGTCCTCACATGCTGTGTATTACCAGCATTTACTATCCTTATTTCAGAGTCATAGTCAGCTTTGGCACGAGGCTAAGCCTATTTGTTTTTGAAAATATGATTTTTCAACGTCCAACTGACTGGAAATTTTGCAATTTGAATTGAGACAGAGCAAGCAGCTTAAAAACGCGAGGCCACAATCTAAGGTGAAGGTGAGAAACAAACAAATCACCCTCAGTGGAGAGTGAAGAGAGAGACATTTCCTGTAATCCAGGCATCCCATGAAAACTCGTAACTGCCTAAGCAAGAGGCATTAAAATGTAAAGCACTGGATATTGAAACAATGGGTTTTACAGCCAGGCACACACACACACAAAACCAATGGGTGAAGTATGTCAAGACAAGGCTGGCCAGCCACTAGAGAGAGATGACAAGTGGCATAGATGGTGTCAAGAAAGATTTCAGCGGAGGAATCAGGCTGAAGGCTGCTCTCTCCCTCTCTCTCTCTTTTGGAATAAGAGTGTCACCCGGTTCGAGAAGCCAACTCTACCAGGAACCTACCAGTGAACCGAGAATCTCACAATAATTGCAACATCTTCTATATCTGACTGCATCCAAGAAAACAGCTAATCCAAATCGGCCACGGCATTTAAAATCTATGCCTCACGGACAATCAAAGAATACTTAACCATATTTTCTTTTACCTTTTTTATTGGACTCTACCCTCATTTCTGACATGTGTGTGTGGGTTTGAATGACTGCATGAAGGCTGAATGCTTGATGTCACATTTTATTTTCTCTCTCGGTCTACCGATGTAAATTTGTTCTTTCTTTAACTCAAGAGAACCTTATTTGATTGGCTCCTTCTTGCTCACAGCTTAAATATTTAAATACATTAGGATTCAGAAAAAGAAACTTAAACCTTTGTTGAGGCTGAATAGAAATCAACGTATTATCTATACACTGATTTTGTATGAGGCAGACTTGCATTGGATCTGAGAAAAATATGAAATCTGGTACAGTGCCAATTCCTATCACTTTTATACTGCTGAACTCTGGCCAATTTCCTTGCCACAAATGTGATTTCAGCAACAAGGCTCTACATTACCTCCACAGCCTTGCAAAATCAGGGCTATTATACCTAAAGTTGGTTACTTGCCATTTTCCAATCATCTCCTTTTATACACAACAGATTGGCTGTTCCTTCCTCTGATGGGCTGATAAATATTTCATAAGAAACCTTTCCCTCTCACTGTTACTGATCTATCAATAAACACAGAAATGGTTACACACATTCATCTTTACAGCACTACAGACTAAGGTATGTTTTATCCCCTTCTCTATTATCTTTCCTTACCTCCTAAAGGTGATGAGTCATGCTGTGGCATGGCCGCATGGGTGCGAACAGCCCTGGTAGCTCAGCCATGTAAATTAGATGTAGGCTTTATGAGACATTTGACTATCTAAATCTCACCCCATCCTCAGTCAATGTTGAGACACACCTACCCACACTGCTGTCACGAGCCAGTGACCAGGAGTTGCAACTTTGTTAAATTTTTCTTTCCTAGTTCACGGTTAATGGAGTCATTCGTATTATTCCACCATTGCCTTGGCTGAGGCAATTAATTGAGCAAAATACCAGATACTGAACATGGGATCTTCTCTTTATGGCTCAGGACAGCTGAGCTTTTGAAACACGTTAATCATTTAAAAACTGACTGGCTCCTGGATTTAAAATCTTGACTTTACAATGATGCATATATTCGATCCCTATTTTCGTTTGAACTGCTTTGATAAATGATGCCATCCTTTGAACAGTTAATGGCAGCAGAATCAGATTCCAGCCATGACATTATTAGAAGAGAACACCATTGAGAACATGGAGAATATACATATATTTGTCAAAAACGAAGGGTATGCAACAGAATTGTAACCCTTCATGATGCAAAGAGGAGGTTATGGTAAATCCTTGGCTTCCTTCCCTTTTTAGTGTAGCCTACAAGTATTCTGGTTTATTGGGAGCCAGTTGTCTTTTTGTAATTGTCTATGTCACAGCTTCATCAGCAAGAATCTTCAATATTTAGAGTTTAGAATAATTGGAATAAATAATAGAGTCAGATTTTGGCCAATCAAAGCAGTCCCAGCTTCAAAGTGGGATCCAGCAGAAAGACAAGCCATTTTAATATTCATTTTTAAGCGCAACAAAGTATGGAAAAAAATATGAGAGACTTGGGTAGCAAGCACAAAATGAAAAATAAGAATAGAAAATAACTCTAAAGGAACAGAATGCAAAGGAGAGACAATGGAGGAAAGGCCAATAAGATGAGCACAAATATTTAATTTTGCAATTAAGAAGAAAACTTGGGAGTTAGTAGTTAAGACAAAAAGGACAATGGGGTCAGCTCTAACATTACAATATTAAAGTGACTTAGACATTCAGCGTAACCATAGGACTTTAATATTAAATACATATATTTTTATGTAAAATAGTGTTTTATGGAACAGAGGTTCAGCTGCCTGGTAATAATAGCTAAGTTGTCATGTAATATCTGTTTTTGCAATATTAGTGTTTGTTTCAGTATCGTAACCTGTGAGCATAAGCAGAAGGCCTGTTTTTAACTTATCCTGTCTGACAGGAACAGGAGTGAGTTCAGGTCAGATGCCTTTTTTACACCCCGCCCAATCATAAACTCCATTGACTTTAATGGCGTAAGATAGGCCATAGTCCCAAATCCATCTGGTTCCTGCCAAGAGGGTTAAGTTAACATTGCATCTTGCTGGTCAGTTGAAGCCTACAGTCATTTTGATGATCTGTAGCAGGCTAAGAGCTAAACATTGAACATTAATAGTCGCAATACAGAATCTATAGGTTTTTAAAAGTGCCCATAATAATAATTTGGACAAGGGATTTAAATAGGGAAAAAAACAGCCTGATAGCAATAGGGAAATGCTAGAACCTATTATTAGAGGCGTTGGGCTGGATTTTCTTTTTTGGCAGGACCTCAATGTTGGCACCATTGTCGAGGCTGGTCAAGCCCTAATTGGCTGGAGGGGAGGTTTGGTATTTTGCTTTTGTAACGTATCCAAGTTTGCTGATGATACAAAGCTCATCGGGAAAGTAGCCTGTGAGGAGGACGCAAAGAGAATGTAAAGGTATATAGACAGGTTAAGTGAATGGTCAAGTGGTTGATGGAGTGTGATATAGGAAACTGTGAAATTATCCACTTTGATAGGAAGAATGAAAAGGCAGGATATTTTTTATAAGGTGTGGGACTAGTGAATGTTGGATTTCAGAGGGATTTGAGTGTCTTTGTACAAGAATCACTGAAAGTTAACATGCATGTACAGCAAAGAATTAGGAAGGCAAATGGTTTTATTGAAAGAAAAAGCTTTTATTGAAAGAGATTTGCAGTTTAAGGATAACAAGGTCTTGCTGTAATTATATATAGAATTGCATTTAGAATTCTATGTATTATATAGAGAATATATTACATATTTAATAGAACTTTAGTAATATCACATCGGGAGGACTGTGTACAATTTTGGTCTCTTTCCAGAAGGAAAGATCTACCTGCCTTAGATGGGTGCAACAAAGGTTCCCTAGATTGGTTTCTGGGATAAGAGGGTAGTCTAATGAGGACGTATTGAGTAGAATGGGCGTTTATTCTCTGCAGTTATGAAGAATTAGAGGTGATCTTGTTGAAACACATAAGATTCTAAGAGGGCTGACAGAGTAGATACTCAGAGGCTGTTCTCCCTGGCTGGAGAATGTAAAACTAGGGGCCATAGTCTTAGGGTAAGGGGTCAGAATTCTTCACCAGAGGGTAGAGGGGAGAAAGCTATAGAATTAGCAGATGGGAAGCTGAAAACCCCTGTGCTGACGGAAAGTTCGAAGTCATAAGTGCTGTCATGGTTCTGGTATGTGAGCACGTGGCTTCCTCCATGGAAAGGTTGATGACTGCCCTGGAGAGCCAGGAGCAGCAGAATGATCAGTGGCTGTCAGATATGCCCTCAGACCTGCGTTTTGTCCCACTTTGGCTGTGGGCTCTATACGTCAGTGGCTAGGCGAGAGGGGGACAAGATACCTCGATCTCCCTCCACATGTTCCCCTACTCCTGAAGCCAGGGAGGTTCCCTCATCTCAGGCCACTCCAAGGGTACATTACTGCTCCTCCTCCCCTCTGCCACACCCTGATTCCCCTTTCACAGCCAACCCCCCCGGCCTCCTCAGTCAGCCATGCCCCATTCCCCTCTCACAGGCAACACACCAGCCTTACAGGCCCCATTAAATTCCATCCTCAGTGTCGTCATCAAACACTCCCAGATCAAGTACAGTGTTAGTAGCTCCTTCCAATTTGCATGAATTATATCCATCTCTTCAAACTTGTGAAGAGCATCCCCTCCTGAACCAGCATGATATGTTTCTCAGTTCCCACATTAGTCACCTTGTGTGAGAGTGCAATTGCTAATTAATACAAAATTGGGGATTAAGCTAAGACTGTCTAATTGATCGTTTGGCTTTAGAATATTTTGATGACTTTATGCTTTTTTCAAAACAACGGTCTCCTTGACCTAGATTTCCGCTCCCGGCTCGGGTGCACAGCGAACCCCACCTTTAAAAATGGCTGCCCTAAATCCGATTTTCATTCTGGGGGAACCGGGCTAGAATAGGACTCAGGCCCAGTGACCCCGGAAGTGGTGAGGGATCGGAGGTGGGCCTGGCGTGGGTTGGACGACTTGGGCACAGATAAAAAGCGGACCTTCAGGAAGGCCCAGTTGAGAGGTTGGTCATCAATGGTGAGGTCCCTGTGCCTCATCATTGCCTTGTCAGGTGAGAGCCAAAGCTGTAAATGCTGTCCAACTGTTAGCTGGCCCTAGAACAGATGACCCATCATGGGCTTTCCTTATTGGAGAATTGTCATTGTTGCTGCCTAATCAAATACGAAACCACCAAAAGTACAGAGTGGATTCTCAAGACACAGCCATGGAGATGGCGTTGTCTTGTCACCACTACATGATGCAGATATTATGCAGTCATAGAGTTAGCTGCCAAGACTCACTGGGTGGATGAATGATGAATAATGCCATGCTCATTATCACATCCAATTGCCCTCCTGCCATCCATCAACCAGAATGCTCTTACACTGTTGACCGTTCACCAGGTTCCTCAGAGCTGCACGCTGTGATGGCACAACACTCTGACTAAGATGGGGGGAAACCAGTAGGGCTGTGAGTGGTCATGGAGCACAGCATGCTACCTTGGAGTCACAGCCACAACATTCATGGCACCAAGCATTTGTGCAGAGTCATTTTCTCCGCCAAAACTTGCCAGTAATTATTGATGATATGGTGAAAGTGGTTAGTGCACGTAAGCACACAAAAGTGAATGAAAGCAATGTAATCTGAATGGTTTATAACCCTTTTCACCTTATTGATTGAATGTCTCATAGGGGAGGCATGGGTGAAGGGATGGGTCCAGCTGCCCCACACTTTTCTGATCAGGACCTTCATGTTTTGCTGGAAGAGGTCCAGAAGAGACGAGCAGTCATCTACCCTGCTGGGCTGCCATAATCCACCTGCAACTACCAAGAAGACCTGGATTCAAATTGTGGCTGCAGTGAGCACAGCAGGAGGCCATCAGTGCTCATGGATTCAGTGCAGGAAAAGGTTCAATGACCTGCTGTGTTCTGGCAAGGTGAGTAGCTTGGCTCATCCATGCAGAGGCCTTTGGGAAGGGTCATATCTGTGTGCTGCAGCTAAGGTGCAAGACATGATACATCCCTCTGCTTCAGCATTGAGGATTGTATGTGTAAGCTGCTCATGTAGGTGTGCAGAGAACACATGTGAATGAGCTTTGTGATACACAGACTCAGTGAAGGGAAATATCCCTCCATACGCTATATATCAGTCTAATATAAATTCATGTTGTCGTTGCAGACCAAAGGGCAAAAAATACCATGGAGATGGCTAGTCTCCAAGGAGATGGCCTAGACTGGGTATGAGTCAGCCTAGCCAAGACGCATCCAGCAATGAAATGGATGGCCATGGAGATTGCCAGGGTGCCTGATCAGCTGTGTTGCTGGCGATGGTGAATTGCCCCTCAGTGGTGATAAAGGTGGAGTTCAAATCACCTTGGAGCATGATGTTAATGATGGAGGTCATGATGTCACTTTGCTGACCACAGTGGGACATTGGCATGAGAGGGAGTGCAAGGATGGGGTTGCATTATACAGGCAGCATGAGCATGGTTAAGGCAATGGCGTGTATCAGTGTGCATTCACAATAAGAAGGGCTATACCTAAATAACTCCTTTTGTGGGACACAGATCCCAGCACTGCTCCCTCACCCCTCCCAGGCTAGAGTGTGTGTGCGTGTGTGTGTGTGTGCGTGTGTGTGTGTATGTGTGTGTGTGTGTGTTTGTGTGTCAGAGTCAGAGACATCTGTACACAGTCACCCTCGGAGGAGGGAGGAGAGTCACAAAGATGCTCCAGTGGGTAGGAACATGGAGCCTCAGAAATCACCTTTTGGGGGACAGTATTTAGATAATCAGCAGCAGGTGTGTGGACATGTGGCAGGGCTCCCTGAGGCAATGGGAGCTCTAGGACTGTGAATGGATGAGTCCATCGCCTTTCATGAGCTCCACATTGTCCCAGCGGCTCAATCGCAAGTGTTCTGACCATTACAGATTGGCCAAGTTCATGGAGAGACACATGCAGCAGCACTTGGAGTGGATGCAAAAGCAGCATCTCAGCCAGGAATGGGTGCAAGCCTCCCTCAGTAGTCTGAATCAGTCTGCTCAGAGTATAAGCACTGACATCCATGGAATACATGAGGAGCTGCACAACCTTAACAAGACAGACACTATATTGGCACTGAGGTTGCTGGAATGGATGACTGCTGTGCACTAGCGGCCAGACCCATCAACCCCACCTGAAGGCCAATTCAGGGCTGTGCAGGTCACTGAGGAGGGTGAAGAATGGGTGAAGAGCTCCTCACCACCCTCATCTTCCTCCATCTCCCTGGCCTCTCCGCAGAGTCCTCCCCTGCTGTATATGTGCCAGTACATGTGGTTGTGGGTTTAGAAGGTGCTCCTAAGCAGCCTTGCTGAGTTTCTGCAGTGTATCTTGTGGATGGTACACATTGCTGCAACTGTTCGTCGGTGCTGGGAGTTTGTGGAAGGGGTGCCAATCAAGTGGGCTGTTTTGTCCTAGATGGTGTCAAGGTTCTTGAGCGTTGTTGGAGCTGCACTCATCCAGGCAAGTGGACAGAGTATTCCATCACACTCCTGATTTGTGCCTTGTAGAAGATGGACAGGCTTTGAGGAGTCAGGAAGTGAGTTACTTGCTGTATGATTCCTAGCCCCTGACCTGCTATTGTAGCCACAGTATTTATATGGCTAGTCCAGCTAAACTTCTGGTCAATGATAAGCCCCTGGATCATTAGCTGAAATGAATGGTGCACAAGTTCTTTCAAAGAGCTGTTGTTGCACAGTTATGGGCTCCTCATGCACGAGATACCTTATCTGCATTTATGCTGCAATATACCATCCTATCAGCACGTATAGGGGTTGAAGTCTTAAGTCATAATGTCACTCTCAGCATTGTGGGTGTGGTTTGATTATGGGTAACTCGGCAGCTTTGGTTCCTCATTTAGAGAAATTGTCGTTCATGTGAGGAGGCCAGGTTGTGAAGGGCTTCCTACTGTCTGTGTTTGCAATATGATGAAGCCCATGGTTATGTGTGTTTGTACACTAGTGATCTCAAAAAGAATGGTAATGTTATGAAGATATTTCTTACCAGTAATAAAGAGGGCAGCATGCTGAGGTCCATCTTGATGCTTGATGTGCCGTCAAGAGGATCTAGATTGTCGGCTGAGGGTTGCAGCCATTTTAATATGACCGAGCCAAGCTCATTGATGTTGATTCTCTCCATTGTGGGGGATGGGCATTCCCTTGAGCAGTTGTGGCTTTAACTTAAAAGGTTCTTTCATTGGAAGTTGCTCACCAGAGACTGGATGATGGCAAATATGAGATAGGAGGACCTTATGAGAATCTATTTTGCACAAGGACCAATCAGAATGATCAGGAGCTTCCTCATCTTCCTCCTCCTCAGAGGTTGGAGCTCTACCCATGGTATTGCTGTCATCGATTTCCCAGGCCCTCAACTGTGCAATGTCCTGAAGTGTGCAGTGCATGTCTACTATTCTTAATAATATTGCTGCAGCATTCTGCAGAGCCTCACCTGAGTGATCGCGGCATCTGTATCACATCTTTAAAATGCCAATTGCCTGCTCGATGGTGTTCCTGGTGTTCTAGTTGCGCTGCACCTCCATTTGTGGGCCCTAAGTTCTTAAGGGGTAGCTCTTGTCTCCTAGAAGCCATCCACAGAAATGAGTTGGTGGCTGAAATAGCTAATGAAGTTGGGAACTCCTTAGTCTGAAGGGTTCACGGCAGCTACCAGGGAACCTTGCACGCACATGAAGGATGACCTTGTTGTGGTCACAAACCATCTGGACATTGATTGATTGGAAGGACTCCTGATTGACAAAAATGTCTGCTTGTTGATTTGGGGCCTTTATAGCAACATGGGCATAATCAATAGCATCTTGCACAAGAGAAACTTGCTAATTGGTCAGAGGCATCTGAGATGCCAAATCTTTGGGAAATTAATGTGCTGCTCCACATGAACAAATAGTGCATTAGACACAGCCTTAATGCAGTTGTGTGCTGCTGACTGGGATATACCAGACAGTTCTGCTGATGATCCATGGAAAAATCCTGAGGCTTAGAAGGTGAGAATGATGGTTACCTTCACATCCCCTGGAAGGGCGTGGGGGGATCGACGGATTGTTGCTTGGGTTGCTGCTGGACCATGCAGCATATGTCAGTAACTACCTCACAGCTTAGTCTCAGTCGCTTACAGCACTGTCACATTAAAGGAGGATGTCTTAGGTCTGTACACCGTCCCCCACAGGATTGTCCTGCCTCTCCTCCTCCTCCTGGTGCGTGGGCAACAGCCTCTTCCTCCTGCCCTTCTGTTCACCCTTTGGCCTCCGGCTGCTCATGGTGACTGGCTTCTATGGTGTCTCTGGTGATTGGCTTCTATGGTGTCTATGGTGATTGGCTTCTATGGTGTCTATGTCCATCTCCTTTGTTCCTTTGCATGAAGCGCTATGCACCCTTCTCCAGCACAAAGTTCTTCCTGGCACCTGGGTGCACGAGTCCGTAGGGGCAAAAATAATTGCCCTGCGAGATCAAGAGCTCCACCCTCCTTGGGTTAAGGGAAGAAAGTTGGAATTTGTTTTGTTCCACTTCTGGGCCTGTGAATTAAATTTTAATACAAGTTCTGCAGGGTAGCCTACCTCTCCAAAGGGCCCTGGCTATCCAAAAAAACACTCCAAGTTCAGACCTGCTCTTACTAGGTCTACTTTGCACATTTCAGATTGTACACTCCTAAACTACCAAAATCTGTCTTCAGTGGAGGCCATTAATGATTTAAATGGTCAGCTGCCTCCATGAAACACACATGCACGAAACACACCCGGCCCTCATGAAAATGGGGAGAGGCTTAATATTCTCAGGCAATTTCGGTATTTTTGCCATGACAGAGATACTCCCCATTGTGGCAAAAACCTGGGCCCTTGTGTATTCCTCGCAACAGATTCGAAGGAGCCAAAATTGCACAAAGACAAGAATGTTTTGCATTAAGCTTTAAGCTGTGTTCCAAAATGAATAATCATTTTCATTCCCTGTTGTGCATGATATTATCCTGGTGAAATGTCAACGTTTTCCCCACACAAAATTCCTGACTGAGGGGTCAGAAAAATTTATTTTGGTCAGAGCCAGACAAAAAATCTGTTCTTACTACTAAATTGTTACACAAAGTTAACTGATGCATCTTTCTGATGGTATATTGATGAAGATGACGTGTAGGGTATAAATTCACCAGTGCCCAGTTTCAAAACAAAAGGCAGCTGTAATGTGTGACTGAACCGGATGGTTTAAGATTGTTCTGAAATTGGGCCTTGGACATCATCTACAAAATCTGGGCAAGCTATTGGCACCTCTCACTCCTCCACAGATATTTTGCTCTTCTATTGGTTCCAATTTCTGGCCACTCCCCAGCAGTGACACACAGATAAGTGCTGGAGGGAGTATCTCGTATCTACTCTATCCAATCCTTTTGATATTTTAAACACCTTGGTCAGATAACCCCTCAATCTTACATATGCAGAAGAACACAAGCCTAGTTTATTCAAACTGTATTCATAATTTGATCTTCTAACCTCTATAATATAATTCTGGTGAATCTGAGACACTCCCACTCCAAGGCTAATATATCCTTGCTGCGATACAGTGTCCAAAACTGAATGCAACATGGAATCTGACTATTGCACTGTACAACTGAAGCATAACTTGTTCCCCTTTGTAACCCAGCCCCCTTAAGATAAAACTCAATATCCCATCAGCCTCTTTCATTGCTTTTTGTACCTGCCCACTAATTTTAAATAATTTGTGTCCTTTGACTGCCAAATCTCTTTGGTCTTCTAGTTTCTAATTACTCATTATTTAGAAAATATTCTGATTCTTTCCAAAGGGGATGTTCCCATGTTTGCCCACAGCTGCCACAGCTTTGCCCATTCACTTATCTATGCATAATTGTGAATGTGCTGGTAAAGGTCAGTTCAACTCCTTCACAGAGTTTTTAAAAAGTGACCTATCGCTAGGAGAGGCCGAACTTAATTCAAAACTCAAATGAAAAATAATACCATCCCATCTCATTTCACTCTTCATGAGTAAATTAGGGGATGACTTCTTGGCCAAAAAGTTGGCAGGTTGCTTCTGGGGCAGCAATGACAAGACCCGTGTCCACAACACTTCCATCCCTGCTAACTATCCTTACTACCCTGTGTGGTGGCTTCTCACTCTTCCAGCTGCATCAATTGCATTTTATTAACAGCACCAAAAGCAAAGCAAATGATTAATAATTGAATTTTTTTTTGACTGAGAATTAAATTATGCCTCTTGATTTCCCCATGGCTGGGTGATCAAAGAATCTAACCCAATTCTTCAGTTTACAACATCTGATGACAGATTTTCATGGGAGACTGCCTGATGATCGCTTATAATACAATAATATATTACTAACATTCCCAAGAATGAGTAAGTGGTCTTTCTGTGAATGGATTCACATCACAAATGCAGCTTATAAGAGCCCAGGGCCACAAAGACAGGGCCTGAAAATGAGCTTATAACAATGTACTAGCATTCCAGAGACCCAGGGTAATGCTCTGGGGACCTGGGCTCGAATCCCACCACAGCAGATAGTGAAATTTGAATTCAATAAAAAATCTGGAATTAAAAGTCTAATGAAACCATTGTCGATTGTTGTAAATACCCATCTGGTCCTTTAGGGAAGGAAATCTATTATCCTCACCTGATATGGCTTATATGTGACTCCAGACCCAGAGCAATGTTGTTGACTTTGAAATGGCCTAGCAAGCCTCTCAAGGCCAATTAGGGATGTGCAATACATGCTGGACAGTGATGCCACAATCCCATGAATGAAAAAAAAATAGTGATGGAGACAAGTTTAGTACAGCATCTACTATCATAATGCTTCATCACTTTTTACTGATTATCCATCCACGGTCGTTGACAGGGCCCTCAACCGTGTCCGGCCCATATCCCGCGCATCCTCCCTCACGCCTTCTCCTCCTTCCCAGAAACATGATAGGGTCCCCCTTGTCCTCACTTATCACCCCACCAGCCTCCGCATTCAAAGGATCATCCTCCGCCATTTCCGCCAACTCCAGCATGATGCCACCACCAAACACATCTTCCCTTCACCCCCCTTGACGGCATTCCGTAGGGATCGTTCCCTCCGGGACACCCTGGTCCACTCCTCCATCACCCCCTACTCCTCAACCCCCACTTATGGCACCTCCCCATGCCCACGCAGAAGATGCAACACCTGCCCCTTCACTTCCTCTCTCCTCACCGTCCAAGGGCCCAAACACTCCTTTCAAGTGAAGCAGCATTTCACTTGCATTTCCCCTAACTTAGTCTACTGCATTCGTTGCTCCCAATGCGGTCTCCTCTACATTGGAGAGACCAAACGCAAACTGGGCGACCGTTTTGCGGAACACCTGCGGTCTGTCCGCAAAAAAGACCCAAACCTCCCTGTCGCTTGCCATTTTAACACTCCACCCTGTTCTCTTGCCCACATGTCTGTCCTTGGCTTGCTGCATTGTTCCAGTGAAGCCCAACGCAAACTGGAGGAACAGCACCTCATCTTCCGACTAGGCACTTTACAGCCTTCTGGGCTGAATATTGAATTCAACAACTTTAGATCTTAAACCCCCCTCCCCCCATCCCCACCCCGTTTCTTTTTCCCCCCCCACCCGCCTTTTTTTTCAATAATTTATATAGATTCTTCTTTCCCCACCTATTTCCATTATTTTTAAATCTAAAACTAAAACCTTTAGTCTTTCCACCCCACCCCCACTAGAGCTGTACTTTGAATATCCTGTCTTGCATTCTTAATTAGCACTTTTCTCAGACAAAGACCGCCACCTTCAACACCTCTTTGACCCTTTTGTCTCTGACATCTTTTGATTATCTGCTCACACCACACCCTCAATGTGTCTCTTCCCCCCCACCCACCTTAAACCAATTTATATTTCTCCCTTGTTGAAACTATGCTTCAGTTCTGCTGAAGGGCCATGAGGGCTCGAAACGTTGACTGATTTCTTCTCCGCCGATGCTGCCAGACTTGCTGAGTTTTTCCAGGTAATTCTGTTTTTATTTTGTTTTGGATTTCCAGCATCCGCAGTAGCTTTTAGCTTTTGGTTTTTATCTTTGATTATCAAATGTTTTGAAAATTAATTATAAGAATCATTACCTTGACATCAGTTGCAATGTATAACTGCTCACTGGCCTCTTTTTGCTCCACGAGACTCACTGACTATGCCTGGGTGGTGTTGGGGTGCAGGCATGTCCAATACTCTTTGCTCATGTGGTGTTGGTTGTGCATCACTCGCCTAGCAACAGGATGAAAAATAATTTGTATCATTCATATATCAGAGTTGGGAGGCCATTTGCGCAACTCCAAATTACTCTGTCATCTGTTTCTGATTAGATAGAGCGGCATCAGTCAAGAAAGAGGTGTACTATGTAACACTAAAAGAACTGTTGTTATTTTACCTATTTCACCTATTTTTGACAGTTCCACAAGTTTCTCCTGTAGCTTGTGGTTCATAGCCTCCACTGCTTCTTCTTGAACTGGGAGACTGTATTGTACCAAATCTTCCTTGTTCTCTCTTCCATTGTTACTCTTGGGCCTCCTTTGTTCAGGCAGGCTTTAGTTCTGCCAGAGAGAAGATATTTTTGAAATCATCTGGCTTTGAACTGTGATCTCATAAGCCATCCACAGTGGAAATTAATGAGAAGATATTTACTTGGGCTGCGTTTGCATCTTTGAGTGCTTTCATCATCCTCACTGGTGCCGGAGGTATTATCACCACTGCTGCTGTCCTCCACAGTGCTGTCCAAAATCTTGGACACCCTGAACCTTGAGCTTTTCTGTACCATTCGTCTGATCTCTTCACTGGTGCCAATAGATCAAGAATAATGTCACAACATAACAGTGTTACATGACGCGTTTTCGACTTACCTGTCCGGTTGTTCAGGACATTATACCTGGCAAATAAAAAACTTGGCGCGGAATCGTTCCAGATTTGCACTAAGTGCAGTAGCGGGTGGGTAAAATGACATTTTATTGGTGATGGTGGGTTTTCGCGCCGTATCGTCCCAAACCTGCCACATTAATTATGCATTCCCGGCACACCGTTTCAATGGCGGGTGGGCTGTCATTCACCTACCATGCCACCACCTCACCGCTTCATCACGCCGGGCAACATATTTAAAGTCCAGACATGCGCACACCTCTCAGTGCTTCCATACTAGTACGACTGCAGGGAAGATGTCCACAAAAGGCAAAAAGACTGCAGTCCCCAGGTTTAGTGACACGTCACTGGAAAGCCTTTTGGACGCCATAGAGGTATGCCACGATGCCCTCTACCTCCACTATGGTCACAGGATGGGCAGTGGCATGACCAACTAGGCTTGGTAGACAATGGCAGTGGTGATCAGTGCCAATGTTGCACAGAAGAGTTTGTCCATCCAACGCAGATAGACGATGAATGATCTCATCCGTGCAGCCAGGGTATGCCAACCATCTCATCACTGTAAGCTCACACCTTCAAGCCCACCACACTGGCATCTCTCTCATGCCAGCTCAAGGGGCATCACCACCCATTCTCACACACATACCCTCAGATCTCCATCTGGCCTCATCTCCTCTGGAGACTACCGCCTCAGCCCTCACCATCTTGAGGCCACTTGCACAGATCAACTTGTGCCCCCACACACATCCTGGGATACCCCTCTTCCCCAGTAGAGCCCTCGCCCTGCAGCCTCTTCCCTTGTCTGAGGCCACTTCTCCCCTTCCCCTTGCAAGCCCTAGCCCTGCAGCCATTGAAAAGCCACCCACATATGGCTGGTCTGGTAGGTAGAGACCTGCCATGAGCCCCCCCAAAAAGTGATGTGATGGTGCCTGTGAAGCTGGCGCTGATGACAGTGAGTGCTGACCAAAGCAAGGTAGGCAAACAAACCTTGAAGTCCTGAGCGAAGTGCAGCCTGCCAGCTGCACAACACTTATGTGCTGTTGTCAAACATGTCAGCGTGTATTCCCGCCAACATGTGGGTATAATTCCAATGGGCTGGCCTAATAATGACATGACACTGAGATTCCCGACATCCGATGGCAGGAAATGCAGCCTGCCATCGGCGGGCTGAACGGATGATCACAAACTGGTTTTACGCCGTTGTGAAACTGATTGCGCCATATTGTTCGCTCATGCCAATGAACATGCCCAATGCCTGTGGGCATGGAAAATCCCGGCCTTGGTTTCAAGACAAAGTGCTAAGATTCACAAATCTTCTCGCCCCTTTTGGCAAAAAGAAAGATTCCTCACATCTTTGAGTATGAGATGAGCTTATAACTTGAAATAAGCGTTGTACTCATCCAATTGTAGTCCTCCACTGTTTGATGCAATCCATTGCACCTCACAGAATCACAGAATCACAGTGCAGAAGAGGCCCTTCGGCCCATTGAGTCTGCACCGACATGTGAGAAACACCTGACCTACCTACCTAATCCCATTGGCCAACACTTGGCCCATAGCCTTGAATGTTATGACGTGCAAAGTGCTCATCCAGGTACTTTTTAAAGGATGTGAGGCAACCCGCCTCCACCACCCTCGCAGGCAACGCATTCCAGACCGTCACCACCCTCTGGGTAAAAAAGTTTTTCCTCACATCCCCCCTAAACCTCCTGCCCCTCACCTTGGACTTATGCCCCCTTGTGACTGACCCTTCAACTAAGGGGAACAGCTGCTCCCTATCCACCCTGTCCATGCCCCTCATAATCTTGTACACCTTGATCAGGTCGCTCCTCAGTCTTCTCTGCTCCAACGAAAACAACCCAAGTCTATCCAACCTCTCTTCATAACTTAAATGTTTCATCCTAGGCAACATCCTGGTGAATCTCCTCTGCACCCCTCCAGTGCAATCACATCCTTCCTATAATGTGGCGACCAGAACTGCACACAGTACTCCAGCTGTGGCCTCACTAAGGCTCTATACAACTCCAACATGACCTCTCTACTTTTGTAATCTATGCCTCGATTGAAAAAGGCAAGTTTCCCATATGCCTTTTTCATCACCCCACTAACATGCCCCTCTGCCTTCAGAGATCTATGGGCACACACACCAAGGTCCCTTTGTTCCTTAGAACGTCCTAGTGTCATGCCATTCATTGAATACTTCCTTGTCAAATTACTCCTTCCAAAGTGTATCACCTCACACTTTTCAGGGTTAAATTCCATCTGCCACTTATCTGCCCATTTGACCATCCCGTCTATATCTTCCTGTAGCCCAAGACACTCAACCTCACTGTTAACCACCCGGCCAATCTTTGTGTCATCCGCAAACTTACTACTCCTACCCCCTACATAATCATCTATGTTGTTTATATAAATGACAAATAATAGGGGACCGAGCACAGATCCCTGTGGTACGCCACTGGACACTGGCTTCCAGTCACTAAAGCATCCTTCTGTCATCATCCTCTGCCTCCTATAACTAAGCCAATTTTGAATCCACCTTATCAAATTACCCTGTATCCCATGTGCATTTGCCTTCTTTATAAGTCTCCCATGTGGGACCTTGTCAAAGGCTTTGCTGAAATCCATATAAACTACATCAACTGCACTACCCTCAGCTATACACCTGGTCACCTCCTCAAAAAATTCAATCAAATTTGTTAGACATGACCTCCCTCTGACAAAGCCATGTTGACTATCCCAGATCAAACCTTGCCTCTCCAAGTGGAGATCGATACTCTCCTTCAGAACTTTCTCCAATAGTTTCCCTACCACTGACGTGAGACTCACTGGTCTGTAGTTCTGTGGCTTATCTCTAAAACCCTTCTTAAATAGCGGAACCACATTAGCTGTTCTTCAGTCCTCTGGCATCTCCCCCGTGGCCAGAGAGGAATTAAAAATTCGGGTCAGAGACCCTGTGATCTCCTCCCTTGCCTCCCTCAGCAGTCTGGGACACAAATCATCTGGACCTGGAGATATGTCCACTTTTAAGCCTGCCAACACCTCCAAAACCTTGTCACTCACTATATCAATTTGCTTAAGAACCTCGAAGTCTCTCTCCCCGAGTTCGATACCTTCATCCTCATTCTCTTGGGTGAAGACGAATGTGCAGTATTCATTCAACAATCTAGCGATGCCCTCTGGCTCCACCCATAGATAGTCTCCACCCACAGGGAGGTGGGGCAAACACACTGCTGATTGACAATCGCTGTGGCCAATCAGCAAGCGATTTTTGCTAAAGCTGGCCAATCATGGGGTAGATGGCAGGACCTCCTCTTGCTCTGCTCTCTCGCTCCCATTCTGCGGGTCATATGGCTGCCTCTCTCCCTCTCACTTCGCTGGCCTGTCACTGCCTCCCAGCCACTCTGCAGCGCTCACTGCCTCCCTCCCAGTCCTTGCCTTGCCCTCCCCATTAATGGCCACCTCCCTCTTGCTCTCCCCAGCACTGTCTGCGTTGCTTCAGCTCCATGTATGGCCATTCCCGCTGTTCCAATACTCGCCGCCTCCCTCCCTCTGCTTCCTGACCTCTCTCCAATCGCTGAACCCCTTGTTGCTTTGCTCACCATCCTTCTGATGCACCTCTCCAGAAGCCTTGCTGCAAGGTAGTGGCTCACGAGAAGTGCAGTTAGGGGTATGACGAGTGAAGCAACAAGGGATTCGGTGGTTGGGAGGAGGTTGGGAAGCACCGGGAGGCAGGTGTTGAGTACCAGGAAGAGCAAGGCGAGTATCAAGGAGAACAGGAGGGAAAGCACCAAGTATCTGAAAGCGAGAGGGAGGCAGCCATTACTGGGGAGCCAGAGCAACAAGGATGGCCTAAGGAGGGAACGGTATTCGGGCAGCAAAGGGATATCATCCCCCCTTGTGTTTATATGTTCAATTATATATTCATTTCTTGTATTTATATATTCATTTCTTTGAGTTTTGTTCCAATTCTGTCACTTTTTTCACTTGGTGTACTGTTCGCATAAGTTTTTCTTGCCATGATCCAGTCCAAATAGGGGTTATCAGAGGTTTCATGCTTTTTCTTAAGCCCGCCAGGTCTCCCTGCCTGCCCGCCAACACTAAGGTTGGACGGTCAGCCCTATCAATTACCTAAATTGGTTTATTATTGGCCTCAATAGGCCGTTGACAGGCCAGCGGGCGCACAGCTGACTCAGCTGTGCCCCCCCCAACCTGAAACTTGAAATGAGGCGGGGTGGCGTCGGGCAGAACTCCCAACGTCATCCTGCATTATTTTAAATGTCAGTGAGTGATCCCCGCCCCCGCTTGCCGACCGGAAGATCCTCCCCCATGAATGGAATCGCTCCAGATTTAGTTAAGTGCTTAGTGTTTTACCCGCCAGCCGCGATGGCTGGTTTTCACACCATATCGCTCCAAACCCACCACATTAGTTACATAACACCATATTTAAAGTACAGCCGCGCTCAGTCCTTCCAGCCCAGGACTGCAGCAAAGTAGACATGGCCCCGAAAGGCTAGAAGGCTGCAGCCCTCGAGCGCCCTTTGGACGCTGTGGAGGCCACTGTGCTGTCCTCCATTCCCACGCCGGCCTGGGAGGTGGTGGCAGAGGTGGTCAGTGCCAATGCTGCACAGAAGAGGTTGGCCTTCCAATGCAGATAGAGGATGAATGATCTTATCCGTGCAGCCAGGGTATGGTGACCATCTCAGCACTTTAAACTCACACACCATAAGACCATAAGACGTAGGAGTAGAAGTAGGCCATTCAGCCCATCAAGTCTGCTGAACCATTCAATGAGATCATGGCTGATCTGATAATCCTCAATTCCACTTTCCTGCCTTTTCCCCATAACCCTTGACTCCCTTACTGATTAAAAATCTGTCTATCTCCTCCTTGAATCTAGTTAATGACCCAGCCTCTACAGCCCTCTGTGGTAAAGAATTCCATGGATTAACTACCCTCTGAGGAATGAAATTCCTCCTCATCTCTGTTTTAAATGGGCGACCCCTTACTCTGAGATTGTGCCCTTTGGTCCTAGACTCCCACAAGGGGAAACAACCTCTCAGCATCTACCCTGTCAAGACCCCTAAGAATTTTATATGTTCACCTTTCACTCTTCTGAACTCCAATGAGTACAGGCCCAACCTACTCAACATTTCCTCATAATAAAATCCCTCCACACCCAGAATCAACCTAGTGAACATTCTTTGACTGCCTCCGATGCCAGTATATCTTTCCTTAGATAAGGGGACCAAAACTGTTCACAGTAGTCCACGTGTCTAACTGGTACCTTGTATAGTTTTAACAAGACTTCCCTAATGTTATCCTCAATTCCCTTTGAAATAAAGGCCAGCATTCCATTTGCCTTTCCTATTGCCTGTTGAACTTGTATGTTAGCTTTTTGGGATTCATGCACAAGGACTTCCAAATCCCTCTGTGCTGCAGCCTTCTGCAGTCTTTCTCCATTTAAATAATATTCAGCTCCTCTATACTTCTTGCCAAAGTGCATAACCTCACATTTTCCCACATTACATTTGAACTGCCACTTTTTTGCCCACTCACTTCACCTGTCTATATCCCTCTGTAGACTCCTTGTATCATCGTCGCCACTTGCCTTTCCACATACTTTTGTATCATCCGTAAATTTGGTGATAGTACATTCACTTCCCTCATCTAAGTCATTCATAAATATTGTAAATAATTGAGGCCCCAGGCACTCCCTGTGGCATTCCACTAGTTACAGGTTGCCATCCTGAAAATTCCCCCCTTCTCCCAGCTCTCTGTCTTCTATTAGTTAACCAATCTTCTATCCATGCCAATATACTACCCCCAACACCATGGGCTCTTAGCTTATGAAGTAGCCTTACGTGTGGTACTTCATTGAACACCTTTTGGAAATCCAAATATATTACATCCGCTGGTTCCCCTTTATTTATCTTGCTTGTTAACTCCTCAAAATATTCTAATTTATCAGGCATGATTTCCCCTTCATGAAGCCATGTTGACTCTGCTTGATTAGATTATGTAATTCTAAATGCTCTGCTATTACATCCTTTATAATAGACTCCAACATTTTCCCAATGACAGATGTTAAACTAACTGGCCTATTGTTACCTGTTTTTTGTCTCCCTCCCTTTTTGAATAAGAGTGTTACATTAGCAGTTTTCCAATCCTCTAAGACTTTTTGAGAGTCTAAGGATTCTTGGAAGATTGCTACTATCCACTATCTGTGCAGCTTCTTCCTTTAATATCCTTGGATGCAACTTATCAGGTCCAGGGGACTTATCGGCCTTTAGCTCCATTAGTTTCCCTAGTACTTTTTCTCTAGTGGTAGTTATTGTATTTATTTCCTCTCCCTCTTTTACCCCTTGATTATTTAGTATTGGAGTGCCTTCTACCGTGAAGACTGAAGCAAAGTATTTATTCAACTCCTCTGCCATTTCCTGGTTCCCAATTATTATTTCCCCAGCCTCATTCTGTAAGGGGCCTATGTGCACTTTGGTCTCTCTCTTCCTTTATATATATTTAAAGAAGCTCTTACTGTTCATTTTTATATTACTTGCTTGTTTACCCTCGAAGTTTATTTTCTCCCTCTTCATTATGTTTTTGGTCATCTTTTGTTGTTTTTTAAAACTTTCCCAATCCTCTGGCTTACCATTAATCTTTGCCACATTGTATGTCTTTTCTTTTAATTTGATACTATCCTTAACTTCCTTGGTTAACCATGGCTAGTTTATCCCCTTCCTTGAATCCTTCTTCCTTACCAGGATATATCTTTGTTGTGAGTCATTAACTATTTTCTTAAATGTCTGCCATTGTTCATCAACCGTTTTTTCTGCTAAAACCCTATCCCAGTCCACTCCAGCCAACTCTGCCCTCATTCCTTTGTACATCACACATTCACTGGCATCTCACTCACTTCCAGCTCAATGGACATCACCACCCATTCTCATACATATACCCTCACATGTCCATCTGGCCTCACCTCCTCTGAAGACTACCTCTTCAGGCATCATCAGCTTGAGGTTACTTACACAGATCAACATGTGCCCCGCACACACATCCTGGGTTGCCTTCCTTTCTCAATACAGCCCTCGCCTTGCAGCCTCTCCCCTTGCCTGAGGCCACTTCTCCCCCTTCCCCAAGCAAGACCTTTGCACTGCAGCCAATGAAAAGCCACCACATATGGCTGGCCTGGTAGCTAGAGACCTGCTGTGGGCCCCCCCTAAAAGTGATGTGGTGCTGTCTGTGAGGCCTGTCACTGATGACTGTGAGTGCTGACCGAAGCAAGTTAGGCAGACAAACCTTGAAGCCTGCCAAATGCATGTCACTTATGTGCTATTGTGAAACACGTCAGCGTGTTTTCCCACCAACGTGGAGGAACGATCCAGTAGGGGGAGATGGGGGGACGATTCTGGCAGGCAGGCCTAATAATGAAATGCTGATGTATTACAATAAGGTTCCCGACATCCGATGGTGGGGAGTGTGGCCCGCCATCGGCAAGCTGTGCAGACAATGGCAAACTGGTTTCACGCCATCGTGAAACCAATCACGCCATATTGTCCGCTCTCGCCTCCAAACACACCCGACGCCAGCAGGCATGGGAAGTCCCGGCCTATATCGTGGCAACTAAAGGTAACTAAAGGTAATGGAAACAATTAACCCTATAATGGCTTTTTCACACTTCCCAATGAGAAAAATCCTTTTAACTTTTATCCTATCCTGAGATAGGATATAAGACATTTTTTTTTTGCCATTATGTGACCCTTGGGTGTGCCTGTGCTCAAAAATTCTGAAAAATCTTGAAATGGTTCACTGCACAGCCTTAATAAACTTGTATCTGTGTAATCCATTCATGTGAAGTGTGAATATAAATGTCATGGTGCTCTTTGTAAAACATTGCAAACTTGATGTAAAAATGTGTACTGACACACCAGTGCCTTTTTGCCTTGCACATTTACTCAAGCAGTCTTTTGATTTAAGTCTATCCTGTTGGCTTCAACTGATACAGTTTCCAGTTCAAAGAATTATTGAAGCAGCTACATGTCAACCGATTCCACTTAATTCCAACTGATTGCAGTTTGTTTGCCAACTTCGTCCAGCATAAGTCAACTGGTTCCAGTAAGATTCAGGTTGCAGGTGGGATCAGAACTGATTTAATCTTCTAAGTAGCAATTATTCCAGTTGTATATATTTGAACCAGTAAACAAGTTGACTGATTCCAGTGAGTTTCAAATGGCTACAGTTAAAGCAAATCGGACAAGTGGAGATAGCAACTGGTGTCCAGTTATAATCTCCAATTTTTCCTGCTGCATTCATTTAAAACTAGTTGTGACCTGTTAATTCTAGTAGAGAACATTCTGACCATGATATTGCCAACTGGTTTCAACTGATTTTTTTCCTCCTGCACCAAAAGGGAGACACATTCTGGCTGGGGCAGGTGCTGGAATTGGTTATGGAAGGAATAATGAGTAAGAAGAACACTGGATTGTGGAGAAACTGGACAGAGTATGTGCATCAAGGTTCTCTGATGTTGCACCATGGAGGGGGCCAGGAGGCCTTCCATATAAACCTTTGAAGGCAGTGGAGCCAGGTACTGGTGGCAGGATTCTGTCTCTGAGGACCTGGATGTGGTGTCTCAAAAGATTTAATGACTTCCTACAAATGGTCAAGGTCAGTGGATTCAACTTCAAATGCCATATGTCAGCTACTGTACCGCATAGCCTCATACACTGCTAAATGCACTACACAATCAAGGCTAATAACTAACATTCTAGCTTCATCTCACCCTCATACATTTAGCACTGCTGCAAGCCTCACACATACATCTCACAGCTTGTGCATATTGCCAGTTATTCAGCCATGACAGCCAGCACATTGCACCCCACTTACTGAAATACTTCCATAGAACCATAGAACCATAGAATACTACAGCACAGAAAACAGGCCATTCGGCCCTTCTAGTCTGTGCCGAAATATTATTCCGCTAGTCCCATTGACCTGCACCTAGTCCATAACCCTCCAGACCTCTCCCATCCATGTATCTATCTAATTTATTCTTAAAACTTAAGAGTGAGCCCACATTTACCACGTCAGATGGTAGCTTGTTCCACATTCTCACCACTCTCTGAGTGAAGAAGTTCCCCCTAAAGTTCCCCCTAAACCTTTCCCCTTTCACCCTAAAGCCATGTCCTCTTGTGTTTATTTCTCCTAATCTAAGTGGAAAGAGCCTACTCGCATTTATTCTGTCTATACCCCTCACAATTTTGTAAACTTCTATCAAATCTCCCCTCATTCTTCTACGCTCCAAGGAATAAAGTCCTAACCTGTTTAATCTTTCACTGTAACTCAACTCCTTAAGACTCGGCAACATCCTAGTAAACCTTCTCTGCACTCTCTCAATCTTACTGATATCCTTCCTGTAGTTAGGCGACCAGAACTGTACATAATACTCCAAAGTTGGCCTCACCAATGTCTTATACAACCTCACCATAACATCCCAACTCCTATACTCAATACTTTGATTTATGAAGGCCAGTATGCCAAAAGCTTTCTTTAAAACCTTGTCTACCTGTGACGCCACTTTCAGGGAATTATGTATCTGAACTCTCAGATCCCTTTGTTCCTCCGCACTCCTCAGTGCCCTACCATTTACTGTGTATGTCCTACCTTGGTTTGACCTTCCAAAATGTAACACCTCACACTTTTCCGCATTAAATTCCATCTGCCATTTTCTGGCCCATTTTTCCAGTTGGTCCAGATCTCTCTGCAAGCTTTGAAAGCCTTCCTCGCTGTCCACAATGCCTCCAATCTTAGTGTCATCAGCAAACTTGCTGATCCAATTCACCACATTATCATCCAAATCATTGATAAAGACAACAAATAACAATGATCCCAGTACAGATCCCTGAGGCACACCACTAGTCACAGACCTCCAGTCTGAGAAGCAATCATCCACTACCACTGAAAAAACTCAGCAGGTCTGGCAGCATCGGCGGAGAAGAAAAGAGTCGACATTTCGAGTCCTCATGACCCTTCAACAGAACTGTTCTGTTGAAGGGTCATGAGGACTCGAAACGTCGACTCTTTTCTTCTCCGCCGATGCTGCCAGACCTGCTGAGTTTTTCCAGGTAATTCTGTTTTTGTTTTGGATTTCCAGCATCCGCAGTAGTTTTTTGTTTTCATCCACTACCACTCTCTGTCTTCTCCCACACAGCCAATTTCGAATCCAGTTTAAAATCTCTCCATGGATACCAAGTGTCTGAACCTTCTGAACTAACCTCCCATGTGGGACCTTGTCAAAGGCACTAACCTCCCATGTGGGACCTTCTCTCTTGCAGGACAAGACGGTGTCTAACTGGAGGCAGCATCACTGGGGGGACAGGCACGACTGAAAGTCCTTGTTCCCATGGCAGACTAAGACCATGGCCAGTGGCAGAGCTGAAACCAATGAAGATGATGGTATGCTCACACTTAATGCTCTTTCTCACATCATGCTTCTCCCTCATTCCCCACTATCTTTTGATTTACAAGCTGCAAATGATGTAAGCATACACCTCGTGCTTTACCATCTCAGCCACCCTCACCTATCTTTGTGTCTTTTCAGATAACCAAGAACTGCAAACTAGCCAGGTAGTGGTGGAAGAGAAAAAGTTGGAATAGCAGGAAGACAGTGATGATTAAGAAACATCTTATTCATTCTCACACTCACAGTCACCAGCTCAGATACTGACACTGCATGTAGTAGAGGATAACTTAGAGGCAGGATTAGCACATGGTCAGGCATTGGTTATGAGTAGACAGTTGCTGAGGTAGGTGAGCAGGATATCGTGGGCACCAGCCCATCAGAGGGTGGGAGCTCAACTCAAGGCTAAGCAGGATGCATGTTGAGCCATCTGGTTCAGCCTCAATGGTAACTTTGAGTAGCCAGGGAAAGGGGTGTCAGTCAGTGGCTAAGGAACAGTTTGTGGAAATACTTGTGTAGTAAAGCCTTAATATAGCAATATATCACTTACACCAACATAAATCAGATTCATTTTTGTGATTGTGACATTATATAACCCATTTTACCAATTTTGCATTTCTGTCAATGGGGAGGAGGGGACTTCTAGCTTATCAGGATCGCATGCTGATGGCCAAAAATTCATGTTATCATTATGCGTAACAGAGTGGTAGCAGGGTTTTGGGTGAAGGGAGATTTAGAAATCCAAAGATAAAAATTGAGGCAATCGAAGAATATATTAATGTGGGTAAAGACAAGCTGAGTGGGACAGCAAGGGACAAAAAGGCTAATGCTAATAGTCGATTAGGCTGGAAGGTTTATGCAGGGAATAGTAGTAAAAATATAAAATTGAAGTTACTTTATCTGAATGCACAGAGCGTCCACAATAAAATAGATAAACTAATGGCACAAATAGATAAATGGTTTATATCTAATCCTTACTGAGACATGGTTACAAGGTGACCAAGTTTGGGAAATAAATATTCCAAGGTACACAACATTTTGAAAAAAAAAACAGACAGAATGGAAAATGAGGAGGGATAGCCCTGAAAATAAAGGATTATGTAAGGATATTAGTGAGAAAAGATCTTAGCTCAGAAAATCAGGAAGTATAATCAGAATGGGTGGAAATTAGGATTAGCAAGGGTAAATAAAACATTGCTGGGAGTTGTTTTTGGCCCCCTAAAAATAGTTATACCATTGGACAGAGCATTAAACAAGAAATTATTGGAACTTTTAACAAAGGCAATGTATTAGTTGTGGGGAACTTTAATCTGCATATAGACTGAAGCTATCAAATTGGCAAATGTGTCCTGGAAGATGAGTTTGTAGAATGTTTTTGTGACAGTTTTCTGGAGCAATATGCTATGGTACTAAGGATAAAACTATTTTAGATCTAGTATTACGCAATGAGGCAATATTTATTAGTAATATAATAGTGAAAGATCCATTGGGAAATAATGACCATAATACAAATGAATTCCAAATTAAGTCTGAAAACCACATGCTCCAATCACAAGCAAGAATCTTAAACATAAACAAAGCCAATTACATAGGTATGAGGGGAGACCATGATTGGGTAAATAGGCAAAAAGGTATGGTGGCAAATAAGCAGTAGGAAACATTTTAAGAAAAAGTTAAAAATGTACAACAAGAATACATTCCGTTGAAAAACAAAATGCAGTGAGAAAGATTCATCTGTGGCTTTCTAAGGAGCTTAACAATAGTATTAGATTAAATGAAGAGGCTTATAATGTTCCAAAGAATAGTATTAAGCCTGAGGATTGGGAAAGTTTTAGAAACCAGCAAAGGGCTACCAAAAGGGGAAAAATAGAATAAGAGAATAAACTAGCCAGGAATATAAAAACAGATTGTAAGGGCTTTATAAGTATATAAAAAGAAAGAGAGTAACTATAGAAGCAGAGACAGGAGAAATTATCATGAGGAATAAGGAAATCGCAGAGACATTGAACAAATATTTTGTGTCTGTTTACAGTAGAAGACATAAGTTTCATACCAGAAATAAGGGGTAAACTCAGGGCTAATAGGAGTGAGGAAGTTAAGGTAATTAACATCAGCAGAGAAAAAGTACTGGAGAAACTCAGGGGACTAATATCCAACAAATCCCCTGGATCTGATGGTCTACATCCAGGCTTCTAAAAGAGATAGTGGCAGAGATAGTGGAAGCACTGGCTATGATTTTCCAAAACTCCCTTGATTTTGGAATGATTCCAACAGATTTAAAGTTAGAAAATGTAACGCTGCTATTCAAGAAATGAGGGAAAGAGAAAACAGGGAAATAACTACAGGCCAGTTAACCAGACATCAGTCATCCCGAAAGTGCTGGAATCCATTATTAAGGAAGTGTTAACAATGCACTTAGAAAAGCATAGTATGATTAAAACAAGTCAACAAGGTTTTACTAAAGGGACAATTATTGGAGTTTTTTGATGATGTAATTAATAGGGTAGATAAAGGGGAACTGTAGATGTAGTATACTTGGATTTCCAAAAGGCATTCAATAATGTGTTACACAAAAGGTTTATACACAACATAAGGGCTCATGGAGTTGGGGGTGAAATATGAGCATGAATACAAGATTGGTTAACAGACAGGAAGCAGAGAGTAAGGATAAATGGGGTACTTTCAAATTGACAGGCTGTGACTAGTGAACTGTCGCATGGATCAGTACTGGGGCCTTAGCTATTTACAATCTATATTAGTGATTTAAAAGAAGAAACAGAGACTAATGTATCTAAGTTTGCCGGCAATACAAAGCTAGTGGGAATGCAAGCCGTAAACAGGGCACAAAGAGGCCGCAAAGAGACATAGACAGGTTGAGTGGACAAAAAGTGCAGATGAAGTACAATATGGGTAAGTGTGACTTTGGTCATAAGAGTAGAAAATCAGAATATTTTTAAAAGGCATGAAACTTGTAAATATTGGTGTTCAGAGAGACTTGTGCCCACTTGTACAAGGAATACAAAAGGTTAGCATGCAGGTACAACAGGCAATTAGGAAAACAAATGGCATTTGACCTTTATTGCAAGTAGATTGCAATGCAAGGATAAAGAAGTCTTCCTACAATTTTACAGGGCTTTGGTGAGACCACACCTGGAATACTGTGTGCAATTTTGGTCACATATTTAAGGAAAGCATACTTGCATTGGAAGCAGCAAAGCTAAGGTTCATGAGATTGGTCCCTGGGATGAGGGTCTTCATATGATGAGAACCTGAGTAAATTGGGTCTATATTCTCAGGAGTTAGAAGAATGAGAGATGATCTCATTAAAGCATTCAAGATTATGAAGAGGCTTGACAGGGTAGATACTGAGACATTGTTTCTCCTGGCTGGAGAATCTAGAACAAGGAGGGACAGCTTCAGCATAAGGGACCAATCATTTAGGACTGATATGAGGAGAAATTTATTCATTCAAAGGGTTATGAATCTTTGGAATTCTCTACTCCCAAAGGGTTATGGATGTGCCATCATTGAATATATTTAAGACTGAGCTAGATAGATTTTTGCTCTCTAGGGAATCAAGGGACATGGGGAATTGAAAGGAAATTTGAGTTGAAGCCCAAGATCAACCATGATCATATTGAGCCTGCTCCACCATTCAATGGGTCATATGGTCTACTCCTGTTCCTATTTCTAATGTTCTTCTGCAACACTCCACCTGAAATGCAGTTAAAAAATGGTCTCATATTATTTGGTACATAACTGTAATTTTGCTTTTTAAAATGTCTTTTGCACTTCAGTTGCCCACTTAATGCAGGCTCTACACTTACACCACTAATGGCATGAAGCTGTCTCTTAAATGACACTTCTAACAGCTCAATCTCATATCATCTTTTGATCTCCTGATACTCATTTGTTGTAAATAGGACTGAATAGCTTTTACTAGGGATTATGCCCAGCTGCCTAAAGCAATTTGGCTGCTTTGTTTCACTGATCCTTCTGTTAATGTTCTGTCATTTTAAACATGCACACTCTTAAAGACATACATTTACTTTGCATCAGAATTATGTGCCTAATGATATTAAGATGCATATAACAGTACATTGTATAATGTGGAATGCTATCAGCTCCCAAAGCTAACTGCATTATTTTCAAATATATGAGTAGAATTCGTTATTGGTCATGCTATTGCATCAATACGGTAAGGGGGGATTTTTACGTTCACAGCTGGGTGATATATTGACAAAATGGATTGTATCCTCACTGTAGAACCACAGCACACAATGAGCTTGCTGCGTTCAGAATAACTGAGTCCACATGTGGCCTAACCAATGGTTGATAAAGGATATACTGGTAGTCACCACAAAAAAAAAGTACGTGTCTTAAAAGGTATTTACCTGAATTTGAAGTTGGAAGAGCAGGACTGTTCTTCCAGGCTCCATAGAAGTTGTGTAAACTGTTACCAATCTCTGCTCAGCCTCCTCCAAATCGCTTCTCTGACCCAACTGATTGCTCCCTCCCTCTCAAATACCCTTAGCAATCCCTCCTAGGACCTACCACAGGACAACTGCTCATGACACAGTAGCCAGAATTTACATCTACATGCTGGTCTAATTCAAATGAAGACATTTGAACCCTATGCATCTATAGAGGGTACATACTGAAGGGAGTAGATGTCTAGGTTAGTTGATGCAATACCAATCAAGGACTAGTTTGTCCAGGCATTAAGTTTCTTCAATGTTGTTTCAGCTACACTCACCCAGCCAAGTAGAGAGCATTCTATCACACTAGTGACATGTGAAGAGACTATGGGGAGTCAAGTTTTGGATACCCAACCTCTTATTTGTTTAATAGCTACAGAATTTATGCCACTGGTCCATTTGAGGTTTTAGTCAAAGGTGACCCCCAGGATGCTGATGATGGGGGGATTCGGCAATGGTAATGCCATGGAATGTAGGAGTTTGGGCATTGGTGGTAGAGGGAGGTGGCTAATCTCTTTATTGCTGGGGATGCTTAATGCCTGGCATTTACGTGACACAGATATCTCCGCCTATCAACACAGTCTGGATGATGTCCCAGTCTTGCTGCATAAACTGGCATGCGGTGACGCCAGGCGAGCGTCCTGACGTCACCGCGCGCCATCACGATATTTAGCTGGCTGTGCACGCAATGAAGTGCGACGTGCGCCCACCATTAATTAAAGGGTTTGTTAAGGCCCTTAAATCGTCAATCGACTCCAATTTTGAGGCACCCGTGCGATCTTTGGCTCAGCGCACAGGTGCAACAGGCAGGCGGGTAACAAAACTCATCCACGGGCGGGATATGTGGGCTCAGTGGGGTTGTCAATGTTTTATGTGAAATATTTATTGCAGAAAGTGTTTTAAACTTGCCTGTGCAATCTGTGGACTAAGGAATGCCACATGGAATGTTATGTGGGTAAGTGTGAGGTTATGCACTTGGGCAAGACAAACAAGGTACGGGAATACAGGAGAAATGGTCGGACTGTGGAAAGTAAGGACGATTACAGGGACCTTGCTGGGCATGTGGACAGGCCTGTTGAGGTAGCAGAACAGGAACATAAGGTGTTTAACAAGGTCAAAGCCAGACGTGCCTTTATTAGCCGAGGAATAGAATGTAGAAAAAAGGTCATGTTGCAAGCACAGAAAACACTGTCGAGGCCACAGTTACATTTCTGTGTTCAGTTGTGACTGCGCTTCATGGGAGGGATGGGATTGGAGTGGAGAGAGTGCAGAGGTTCCAGACCATGATGCATGATCGCCAGGAGAGTTGGAGTTATGAGGAAACATTGCATACACTAGTGACATTTGCCATGGAGCACAGGAGATTGACGGGTCACATTATTGAGCTTCATACCGTTATGAGGGGCATAGACCAGCTGGACAGAATAAAACATTTCCCCTTGGCGGAGGGATGACTAACCTGGTGGCATTTATTTAAGGTGAGGGGCATGAGGTTGACAGGTGAGGTGCTGAGGACCTTTTGGACAGAGTAATGTGGGACGCACTGGCTGAAAGGGTGGTGCAATAAGTATTTGGATGTGCAGCAGCGATGCCATGGCATGTTAGGCCATGGGGATAGTGGTCAGAAATGGGATAAGGCGACTTTCGAAGGTGCTAGATATACGCATCCTCAAGGGGACGAGGGACCTTTGTATATGACCCACCCATCTGACTGTATCAGTCTGTGAATGAGCAGTGTTGCTGCTTTAACAATTGCAGCAACCATCAGTGCTTTGGATGGTTGGAAGACAGACTGGATGGGACAGTGGGCCTCAAATACCTGGCTGCTCCACCCCAGCCTCACTGAAACCTGTTGACCTGGGTACATGGCGGGTTTCCAACTCCATGGCCTGTTCTTCAAATCGGCTGAGGATGAGAAGCTGGGCCTGGCCACCACCAGTGTGCCAACGCTCGTATATGTGGTGCGCATTTTTCTCCTGCAGAACAGAACACCATTTTATTGGGGCTGATCACTCATGTACTCTGCATGCGCACACTGCACCCAAACCACAGTGGCCCATCTGAGGCCTCCAGTGGCTCCTGTCCATGCTACTGGTGATCGGTCACCAAAGGATAGTACGGCTGCTCCCAACCCCCTCCCCCAATGGTCACCTTGGACACATTCGGCATCCATCACTTTCAATAACACACGGCTCTTAGCACCCATGGCAAGGAGATGCAACTAGGTGTGGCGCTGAGGCCAGCAGATGGCTCTTGGCCACAACACCTTGAGGCTCCCCTTCCACCATCTCATCACCATCAATAAGACATATGTTGGAGTTATGAGTATGTGCCTAGCTGCCTCTCCTGCAGGTTGCCCCCAGACTACTCGAGTGTGACGAAGACCAATGCATGGGGGAGAACCCATCTTCTCATTAACTATTAACGCTGATGTAAGCATGGTGACTATCTGCTTGACCACCCAGTGTGTGCCAAATGCCCAACATGAGTCAATGCAGTAACGGCACTAAGACGTGGGGGCGGGGGGTGGGGGTGCGGGGGCGGGGGGCGGTCTCAAAGGCTAAGGCTACCTGCTGGGTTAAATGGCCAAGGCCAATATGCTACTCACCCTTCCAGAGCACAATAAATCGTTGAAGCGCTTGTGACACTGGATCCACGTTCGGCGCACCACATCCAGGGAACTGACCACCTCCACCACCTCCTCCCAGGCACGTTTTGTCACGTGGGGGGCTCTCCTCCTCCCCCCACCCTGGGGAAACAGGACCCCTCGCCGTGCTGCCACCTGCTCGAGAAGGGCAGCAAGGCAGTCATCATTTTCCCCTCATCTTGGTCCTAAGTAGTTTCCCCCTTATTTTGAAATTTTGTCCCCTGGTTCTAGACACTCCAACCAGTGGAAACATCCTACCTGTATCTATCCAGTCTCTCCCTTTAATTGTTTTGAAGGTTTCAATGGGATCACCTCACATTCTTTGAAACTTTAGACAACACAGCCCCAGTTTCCCCAATGTTTCTTCATAGTATAGGACAGTCCCACCATCCCAGGAACAAACCTGGTGAATCTCCGTTGCACTTTCTTTATCGTAATAATATCCTTCTTAAGGTAAGGGGGCCAAAACTCCACACAATACTCTGGATACAGTCTAACCAAGGAGAATGAAGCTGAACATTATGAACATTATAAGTGAAGGGCACTATTTCTGACCTTTAGATGGATAAAAGGTCATTAACGGATTAAACTGAGTCTAGACAGCTGCCCTGAGGAACTCCTTCGATTATGTCCTCAGTTTAAGATAATTGGACTGAAACAATCACAGTCGTTTTCCTTTTTGCCATGTATAACTCCAATAATAGATGGGTTAACTCTCAATTCTCACTGACTTAAATTTACTAGAGCTCTTGGTTACATATTCAATCAAATGCTGCCTTGAGTCAAGGGCAGTTACTCTCACCTTACCACTCAAATTCAGTGTTTATGTCCATGTTTCGAACAAGGCTTTCATTAGGCTTGGAGCTAAGTGAAACCCGAACTAAGCATTGAGGAGCATCCAGTGTTCCGTATGAATTGGTCGCCTAACTACACGAAGGATATCAGTAAGATTGAGAGAGTGCAGAGAAGATTTACTAGGATGTTGCCAGGTCTTAAGGAGTTGAGTTACAGGGAAAGATTAAACAGGTTAGGACTTTATTCCTTGGAGCGTAGAAGAATGAGGGGAGATTTGATAGAAGTTTACAAAATTGTGAGGGGTATAGACAGAGTAAATGCGAGTAGGCTCTTTCCACTTAGATTAGGAGAAATAAACACGAGAGGACATGGCTTTAGGGTGAAAGGGGAAAGGTTTAGGGGGAACATTAGGGGGAACTTCTTCACTCAGAGAGTGGTGAGAGTGTGGAACGAGCTACCATCTGACATGATAAATGTGGGCTCACTCTTAAGTTTTAAGAATAAATTAGATAGATACATGGATGGGAGAGGTCTGGAGGGTTATGGACTAGGTGCAGGTCAATGGGACTAGCGGAATAATATTTCGGCACAGACTAGAAGGGCTGAATGGCCTGTTTTCTGTGCTGTAGTGTTCTATGGTTCTATAGTTCTAATTGAGATTTGACATTCAGAATGTGGTTCCTGATAGATATGATCCCACAAAATGGAAGTCCTCCTAATTTATTGATAGTTAGCGCTAAATGAGTCATACATAGATATGTTTCACTGATGCTGCCTGAGATAGGTGACTTTTTTGGGCAGAAACGGTGAACTTTATTCTCCATTTAACTTGTTCAGGGGAATCTTGCTTCTGACACTGGGAAAATGTTCCATGTCCCACTTCTTAGCAGGAACATTGCTCACCTTCACCAGCACAAAATTGCCATAAGGAATCTCAACTTGTGTTTTCATCTCATTGATTTCTGCTCAGTCAAACTTATCCTGTCTATCTGTTAGCTGTCCTCATTTGGAGTGTGCCTCCCAAATGACATTGTGACTTGTTGCCTCAAGACTGTGAACCCACACATATGTGATGAATAATGCTGGTAATTCAAAGTACCTCTCTGGCTTTCTCTCTATGAGAATAAGAAAATATTAGGGAAGCTACGAGCTACCATGAAATGTAAAAATTGGTTAGTTGGATAGAGGGAGGACTGATATTGCCCACAGAATGGCATTAATGTGAGTTGCTACCTTCAGTCAGTTGAGGTGAACTAAGCATTTGCCATTATTACTTGTTTTGTTTGGCCGTAGTTTTAGGATAAAGTTTGCAGAATTGTAGTTCTGCAAACACTATTGCAATAATGATAACCAGTAACAGAACTTGATGATTTTTTTTTAACCTGTACTGTTTTAGTAACTATTCCCCATGGGGAGCTGAGTGATTGAGAGTGTATTCCTTTGTGAGGAAGATGTTGCATCAGAGTTTTGGCGGTTATGTTTTATGATGTACAGTTATGACAAAGTTTATTTTTGAGAATAAATAAAAAAACAGAAAGTGCTGAAAATACTCAGCAGGCCAGGCAGCATCTGTGGAGAGAGAAATGGAGTTAACATATTGAGTCAGATATGACTCTTCTTCGGAACTGTTTTTTATAGTCAAGGTAGCTGTGGAAGTCGGTGGGCTCATAATGAATATGAGTAGACAGCCTATCCCCAGAATGGAGACAGAGAAGTCAAGAAAGGGAAGGGAGTGTCAGAGATGGACGGTATGAAGGTGAGACAAGGGTGGGAATTGGAAGCAAAATTGATGAATTTTTATAGTTCTGGACAAGAGTAGGAAGCAGCACCAATACAGTCATCAATGTGCCGAAAAAAGGAATGTTCCACATACCCCACAAAAAGACAGGCATAACTAGGGTCCTAGCAGATACCCATAGAATGGCCTTTTATTTGGAGGAAGTGAAACAAGTTAATGGGGAAATTGCACAATGAGTGCCAGGCGGAGGAAGTCGGGGGTGGATGGGGATTGCTCGGGGCTCCATTTAAGGAAGCAGCAGAGAGCCCTCAGACGGTCCTGGTGGGGGATGGAGGTGTGGAGGGACTGCCATCCATAGTGGTTAGGGCCAGGAAACTGGAAATTGTTGAAATGACATAGGACATCAGAATAATCACAAATATAGGTGGGAAGAGACTGGACAAGGGGAGAAAAATAGAGTCAAGTTAGAAAGATTAAGTTCAGTGGCTGAAACAATGAGTCTACCAGGATAGTCGTGTTTGTGGATTTTGGGTAGGAGGTAGAAGCGGGCTGTATGGGGTTTGGGGACTATGAAGTCGGAAATTGCAGAGGAAGGTCTTCAGAAGATCTTCAGTGAAAGTCCTGGAATCAATAGCTTGGTGTTATGTGGTGGGGTCATGGTCCAGGGGGATGGAGGAAGAAGTGCCTGAGAGTTGGCGCTTAGCCTCTGCAAGGTATAGGTCAGTACAGCAGACAAGAACAGCACTGCTATTAACAGCAGGTTTGATAACAAAGTCAGGTTAGACCTGAGAACAGAGTGCAACACGTTCAGAGGAAGACAGTGAGAGTGCACGGGGGAGCAGAGAAATTGAGATGGCCGATGTCACACTGACAGTTCTCAATGAAAAGATAAAGAGCAGGCAAGAGGCCTGGGAGAGGGGTCCAGGTGGAGGGAAAATATTGGAGGCAAGTGAAGGGGTCTGCCGTCAAGGGCAGACCTCCTGACTGAAGAAATGAGCACGCAGGTGAAGGTGACGGAAAAAGAGTTCAATTCTATGCCATGCTCGTATTTCATCGAGATGGGGCTGTAAGGGGATAAAACAATCCTTTTCTGAGCACAAATCATTCAGCAAACTGTTCTGAAGAAGTCATAATTGACTCAAAATGTTAGCTCTGGTTCTCTCTCCATAGATGCTGAAAGACCTGCTGAGTTTTTCTGGCAGTTACTGTTTTTATTTCAGGTTCCCAGCATCCGCAGTATTTTGCTTTTATTTTAAAGTTTATTTCCAAGCCTGTAGAAAGAAATGATCCTAATAAATTATTCAGCAACCCCCTTCTAAAATGTAACTAATTTTTCAGTACTGGAAATTAAGCCAAATAAAATGAACTAGATAAACAGAGTGCTTATGCTTATCACTAGTAAAAATCTAATTTTTGCATTATAAAACCCTAAGTTGAGGACACAGTGACATGAGGGGAGACTTTGCAGTGTTTTGGGGAAGGGTTAGGGTTGCTTAGAGGTCCTAAGCAATATATTATGTTAGCCAAGGAAGTAAAACCCTCTTGTTCTCTACAAAAATACTGTTTCTTAGAAAGAGGATTTGGATGCGAAACAAATCTTCAAAGATAACTCACCAAGGTTACTTCAACAGCACTTCCCTGCTCTGTAAACTCTACCATGTATTATGAACCATTTACCCAGTTCATTAGTGTAGACTAGTCCCTTTGTTAGCAAATATTTTAAATTGAGAAAAAATTTTAATGCCTGTTAGTCCCTTCCTGTCCAAGGAAACAGAGTCAATTTGAAAACCCTCCTCAAGCGTTTGTAAACAGGGCACAAACTCACCATCCTCATTATTTTGATTTGGAGGCATGGCTACATTTTTGGCTTTGGGCATAATGATTTTTAAACCAGCATGAAAGATGGTGAAAATTCAATTTATGCTGGATGTAATATATAAGATTCGGAGGGTGTTTGACAGGGTAGATGCTGCGAGGTTATTTCCCTCGTACGAGTATCTAAAACTGAGGCATAGTTTCGGTATAAGGAGTCACCACTTAAGACAGACAAGGAGGAATTTCTTTTCTCAAAAGGTCATGAGTCTTTGGAATTCTCTACCCCAGAAAGCTGTGGAGGGCTGGGTCATTGAATAAATTCAAGCTTGAGATAGGCAGATTCTTGAACTATAGAGGACTCAAGGGTTATGGTGGACAGTCAGGAAAGGAGAGTTAAGGCCAAGATTAGATCAGCCTTGATCTTATTGAATGGCAAAGCAGGCTCGAGATGGGGGTGGGGCCACTCCTGCTCCTGCTCCTACTCCTTGTGTTCGTATGATCTTATCCAACTTATGCTTGAGGATCTGTTATCTTTAGTTCTGTTTCAGCTGATTTCAGCCATATTGCACTGATAAAGCTAAGGGAAACTCAAGGCCTATTTTTCCATTTTGTCATTTTTTTCATTTCTTCATCATTGCTGAGTCACTGTACTGAACACAATTATAGGAACACCATCACCACAAGAATTGCACTTGTTCAAGGAGAAGGCCGACCACCACCACCTTCTCAGGACAACTGGGATGGGAAACAAATCAAATCTTGCCAGCATTGCCCAAATCCTGAGAACAAGTTTACAAAAAAAGGCAAGAGTTGTCTAAAGAACAGCACCTTTCATGACTTCAGGATGTCCCAAAATAGTTTGCTGAAAATCACATATTTTTGAAGCGTAGTCATTGTTATAATGTAGGGAAACATTGATGCACAACAAGCTTCCATAAACAGCAATGCAATAAGTGATGACATCATCGATTTCAGATAATGGTTGAAGGATAAATGTTGGATAGGATACTGGGAAAATTCCTCTGCTCCTCTTCAAATGACCCACGGGATCTTTATCATTCACCTGGGAGAGCAGATGGGGCATTGGTTTAAGATTTCATTCAAAAGGTGGCACGTCCATGCAGCACTTCCTCAATGTTGCATATTGTCATCAAGTCTCTGGGGTGTGGTTTAAACTCAGAACCTTCTGAATAAGAGGTCAGAGTGCAACCATTAGCCAAGGCTTATACTACATTAATTGCTCTATTATTAAGGGATGGAAGAATGTCAATTGCAACCTTTAGTTTTTGTTTATGAAAAATACAATGATGCACCAGTGATCTAGATTTCAATCTTGAGAAAACCCAGTATAGCTTTCTCAAGAAACAAATAATAAAATGAACAAATTACACTACCTTCCAAGTATGGCTTCCTAAGCATTTTTCTTTTCGATATTTATCACTTCCTCACATTACTGCTAATGCGCTTAGAATGCTGACCTGCTGTTGTGTCTCCATCTAAAAAGAACAGATGAATTCCTTCTCATGGAACCAGAATAAAGAATTCTCAAAGGGAATGTACTTTGCTTTAGGTACTATTTAACCCAACAGTGCAATCACGCACAGGACAGTTCAGGAGTCTTTCTGCAAGAGAGCTTTGAACAAATGTGCCGATAGGGCTAGAAATTTGTCATAATGGCATAGCAAAAAGGGAAAAAAGAGAATTTAACTCTCATATCATTATATGCTTGTACCTATGTACCTTTTTGGTCATTTATTTTGTCAATTCCCTCTTTTAAATTTTTTGCAGTTGTGAAGATACTGTGTTATGAGGTACCTCACTCAAAAGCCATTCTATGCCATCAGGTAGTTTTACCATAGGGAACTTTATATCCCTCAACTAAAAATGAAATAACTGCATTTTCCAGCAGCTGGACATCATTTAGCAGCTATCAGGAACAAGAATTATGATCAGTTCTTTTCCTTTTCCTTCTCTATGAGCAGTAAAGCCAGTTATGATGGTCCCTGATATTGAGATCGCAAGATATTTATAAATAAGGAAGGCAAATCACCTCTTATCAAACCCATCCAAAGGTATCTTACTGTCCTACTGCTTGCCCCAGTCAACCGAAGGCAGACCAGGGGCAGTGTTTTCCCCCCGTTGGGGGGATTGTGTGGGAGCAGGTGTGAGTGGGCGGGTTTCCAATTGGCACCCCCGGTCAGAGGCGCGCCACCATTTTATGTGGGCGGGCCAATTAAGGCTCGCCCAGCGTGACGTGCGCCAGGAACTGCTGTGCGCTCCCTGTGCAGGCGGGGGAGGGGGGGGGGCTTCCCTGAGCCGGGAGTGCGATCCTTCGCGCATGCGGGCAAAGGAGCGCACAGATCTCTCTGAGGCAAAGCGCCGCCTCAGGGAGATCAGTTGAAGTTATAAAAAATTTTTAAGGGTTAGAAAATATGTCCTAACCTGTCCCATCATGTGACACTGTCACATGAGCTGTGGCATGTTCATTACTTATATTTAAAAATATTCTGAAAATTTCAAATCCCGCCCGTGGATGAGATTTCATGCTTTTTCAGAAGGCCGCCTGGGCTCTTTGCCTGCTTGCCAACCTTAAGGTTGGACAGGCAGGTCCATTAATCATTTCAATTACATTTTTAATGGCCTTAATAGGCCATTGCCATGTCGGCGGGTGCACAGCCGAGTCAGCGGCCTGCCCGCCGAACTGAGAATCTAAATGATGTGGGGAGACTTCAGGATGCACGCCTGATGTCACCCCGCATCATTTTACACGTCGGCGAGTGGGCCCCGTCCCCGCTTGCCGACCGGAAAAAGCTGCCCCAAGGATCAAACCTGTGATCCTGTTAGCCTATCGGGCTCAGTCCCACCCCAAGCATTGCTTTTGCCCAGTGAACCATCAGGGGAGCCAGTCACAATAAAATTATTAAAATAGGCCTCTCACTCTATATTTCTTTATCCCATCCTGAAAGATACAAAACTCCCCATTTGCAACATCCAATCGTTTTGTAAATAATCCCATGGTTTTCGCATCCATTTAACATCTTTATCAATAACTTTAAAATTAGAAAGGCTGATGTTTGGACTCTAGCAGAAATAAAAATATATGATTATCAGAGAAATACTCTTTGCCTTTGATCATGCGTTTGGACTGCAGAATGTGGGAGTGTGTGGATGGTGAGACTGTTACGAGCAAATATATCTGCAGGAGATGTCTCAATCTCAAAACTCTCTGGCTTAGAGTCATTGAGCTGTCGAGCGAGTTGTAGAGACTCTGACACATAAGGGAGGGCAAGAAGTTTCTGGACAGTTTAATCCAGAACATAGACACACCCAGACACTGGTCCTGTCTAACAAGTACTTTCTACCTGTGAGGACAAGGAGAAAGACTGATGGGAGGACAGCCACCAAGGCACAATGACTCAGAAGGCTGATAGGTGAGGAAAGAGCAGAAAAGAAGTGCAGCAGTCAACAGGATTCTATAATTAGCAGGATAGATAGTGTCCTCTGCAGCCACGAACAAGAATCCCCAAGAGTGTGTAAGGGATATCTTACAATGGTTGGAGAGGAACTTGGAAAAGGGTGTGGGTAAATCCAGTTATTATGGTCCATGTTGGAATAAACAATGTAGACGGGAATAGGGAGGAGGTCCTGCTGAAAGATTATCAGGAGATAGACTCTAAATTAAAAAGCAGGACATTGACAATCATGATCTCTGGATACTGCTTGAGACATGTGCAAATTGACATAGCAGCAGACAGATCAGGAGAGATCAAAGGTGGCTAAAGAGCCGGTGTGGGAAAGAGGGGTTCCTTTTCAAGGGACAGTGGCAGCAGCTCTCGGACAGCAAAAGGCTGTACCAATGGATGGACACCAGCTGAAACAGGTTGGGACCCCTGTGCTGGTGGAAAGGGTAAATAGGAAAGTGGCCAAGGCTTTGTAAACAGGACAGGGCAGGAGAACATAGGAAAGAATAAAGTAAAGGAGAACATTGTTAGCAAAGGAATAAATAGAGTTATAGAACAGAGTCTAAAAATATGGTTAGGCATAAATGAGAGGAATTCCTATTAAAATGAATCAAAACATCTGTACAGCAATGCACAGTGTCCATAATACAACAGGAGAGCTGGAGGCATCTGTCAGTTGGAAAGAACCAAGCATAGTAAGGATTACTTAGATATGGCTACAGAAAGGCTGCAGAGATCACCGCCAGCAAGGCCATCCAAGAAGAAAAGCATATGCTGCAGGCAAGGTGCACAGACAGAGTTCAAACTACCTGCAGCTGTCAAATTGTCATAAAAACCCATCTGGTTCACTAATATCCTTTAGGGAAGGAAATCTGCAGTACTTACCTGGTCTGGCCTACATGTGACTCCAGACCCACAGCAATGTAGTTGACTCTTAAATACCCTCTGAACAAGGGCAATTAGGGATGGGCAATAAATGCTGGCCTAGCCAGCGACGCCCACATCCTGTGAATTAATAATTTTTTTAAAGTGCCAGTATTTTTGCCGGCTGCTGTGATGTGTCTGTGTGAGCTGTTGGCAGGAGAGATAAGTTTCAATTGTGCTGGTGGCTCTCAAGTTGACAATGGCCTTGAATTTCAATGTCTCTGGCTCCTTCCATACAGCAGATGGAGATTTGTGCAGCATCTCACAAGCACCATCACTGGTGGTCACTGGTGCACTTTTCAGAAGAGATGGTGACTTTATTAACTTCACCATGGATCAGATCAGCCAAGCCGAGAAAGCCAGAGGAGTTGGTGCTGTAACAGAATTTACCCAAGTGCAGGGAGCCATAGATTGCACACATGTGGCCATCACAGATCCCACGGACCAGGCAAGGGCACTTCTGAACCTCAAGGGGTTTCACTCACTGAAGGTACAACTTGTGTGTGACCACCTCCAAAGAGTCATGCAGGTTTGGACATGGTATCCAGGGAGTAGCTACAATGCCTATATCCTCAGGCACTCCTAGGTGTCGCAGCTATTTGGGCCAGGATCACAGTTGGAAGGATAGACACTTGGCAACAGAGGATATCTGCTAAAGAGATGGCTCTTGACACTGGTAAGGAATCTGTGTTCAGAAGCTGAGTGCCGTTATAACATGAGCCAATCATCCACCATGGCCACCATGCTCAAAAGTGAGATTCCAATGCCTGGACAAACCAGTTTGGTGGTTCGCTGCAATAGGTGTCAGGCGTTCCTGATTTTGTAGTTTGCTGCACCTATCACAGCCTTGCACTCCAGCGTGGAGAGGCCCTGGCAGAACTAGATCTCATTGATCATCATTAATCCTCAAATGAAGAATCAGATGAGGAATCAGTAGAAGATCAGAAGGGTCCAAACCGACCTGCTATTCCACCTGAGGGTCAACAGGGATTGGTTGCCAGGGAGATTTTGGGTCAAATTCCAAACTCTTTCCCTAACAGCACTTTGGGTGTACCTACACCACATGGACTGCAGGGGTTCAAGAAGGCAGCTCACTAGCACCTTCTCAAGGGCAATTAGGGATGGGCAATAAAAATACTGGCTTAGCCTGTGACGCCCACATCCCCTGAAAGAATAAAAACTCAGGAGTTTCTAATACTGATGTGCTTCTCCTAAGGATGTAGAGGCCTTGCAACACCAACACCAATGCTCTGCAATTCCCTGATCCATGATCCCCTGTGATCATTCTGAGCCAAAAGCAGCAAGACCAGCATTGTATAAGGAACCACTGAGGACCTGCACCACCTCAGGCTCCCAGCCATTAGCTAAAACACATTCATTCCTTCCACTGCCCCAGCCACAAAATCATCCCCCTTGGACTGAGTGATGGCCCCTTAGATTCTCACCCTTCCCCTCCCCCAGCACAAACTTCAGCCTCTCCACAGCCAATGGATCTGCACCCTTGTGACTGGCCAGCTGCAGGATGCCCTCCTCCATCTGAGTATTAACTGCCAGGTTGGCTACTGCCCCACCAGTCTTCACTCTCTCTCAGATATTATGAGCCCTCTTTTCTTGCAAAGTCAACGTAAGAATGCTGTGTTCCACTTCTAAAGGGACAAATCTTCAGGGTGGGACCCACAACCTATGGTGCCTCACTCCTCCACATGGCAGTGTTTGTCGCATGCCACCTCACCTTTCCCGCCCTCAAACCCCCCTCCCCCTGGCCCTCCAAAGCCGGTAGGGTGCTGAAGCTCACTGGGTATCCATTCTGGCTGCATGCCATTCATTCATCCATTTTCGGTAACCTGCTTCCCATGCATATCACCTGCATAACCCCCCCATCGGTGTACGCCCACATCGAAAGTTAGGTTTGTCAGTCACCCTTGCAGAACGGAGAAGCTCGCTCAGCTTCTTGCAGCAAGGTAGCCAGCATCTCAGGGTGACCCCATAGCTACTGACTTCCTCTACCACCTCCAGTTAGATTTGCAAGGTCTGTCAGGGAGATCTCCTCTTCCCATCTTGCTGGATGAGAACCTCATGCTGTTCAGTCACAGCCTGGAGGAGGACACACAGGGAGTCATCATCAAATTGTGGGGCGAAGATTTACAAGAATGATGCCAGAAATGTATGGCTATGCACAAAGGAAATGATTAACAGGCTCTGTGTCCTCTGTCTTGAGAAAAGAAAGCTGAGGAGTGAATGGAGATCCTTGAAACTATGAAAGGTATTGATAGAGTGGGATAAAGAGAGAATGTTTCCTCTTGTGGGGAAGAACATGACTAGAGTTCATTAAAATAAGATAGTCACCAAGAAATCCAGTAGGGAATTCAGAAGAAACTTCTTTACCAAAAGAGTGGTGAGAATGTGGAATTCACTGCCACAGGGAGTGGTTGACGCAAATAGAATAGATACATTTAATGGGAGCCTAGAAAAGTATATGAAGTAGCAGGAATAGATGATTATGATGGTAGATTTAGGTGAGAAATTATAAGCTTGACTGAAGCATAAACACCGGCATGGACTGGTTGGGCTGAATGGCCTTTTTTCTGTAGTGTGTATTCTGTGTAATCCTCTGTATTTGCTTTCTTAATTCATCATTTATTCTTGGTGAGTTCTCTTCGATGAGAGATATTAATACTGATGAAAGGATTTGTCACCCAGTATATCTATATCAAGCTTTCCTAGCTCTGGTGTTATAGATATAGATTACATGAACTGCAAAGCTAACATGTATTCTACCCCAAAACCTCCTGGTATTGGTCCTAAGTTTCCCATATACTGTTTGTAAGCTGTGTCACCTTATCTTATACTTGCAATTTAATTTAAGGTAATATTCTGGATTTAACTTTCCCATTAGTTTAACTATATTGTATACATCAATGAGATCACCTCCCAGATGCCATGTTTTAAGGCCGTAAAATCTCTGAAGTTTCTCTTTTACACTGACAATCTGTCTCATAATCTTAAAGTTATTCCAGGAGCAAAATTAGGAAATACTTTTTCAGATAAAGGATAGTGGAAATTTGGAACTCTTTCCTTCCAAAAGGCAGTGGATGATAGGACAATTGAATACTTTAAAGACTGAGGTCAACAGATTGTTGTCAGCTTATGAGTATTAAGAAATACGGAGCAAAGGCAAAAAGCTGGTGGTGAGGTACAAACCAACAATGATCTAACTGGATAACGGGGTAGGCCTGAGGGGCTGAGCGGCCTATTCCAGTTCCTAACGTTTCTCAAGGCTTTGGGACATTTTTGCATTGGACAAATTCAGAGAAGTTCAACTAGGCTGATTCCTGGGATGAAGGAGTTGCCTTATGAGGAAAGGTTGATCAGGTTGGGCCTGTACTTATAGAAGTTTAGAAGAATGAAAGGTGATCTTACTTAAACATATAAAATTCTGAGGGGGCTTGACAGGGTGGATGCTGAGAGGATGTTTCCCCTTTTGAGAAGTCTTGAATTAGGGGGCACAGTTTAATAATAAGAGATCTCCCGTTTAAAATGGAGATGATGAGGAGTCTCTTGCCTCAGAGGGTTGTTAGTGTTTGGAATTCGCTTCCCCAGCAAGCAGTGGCGGCTGAGTCACTGAATATATTCAAGGCTGATTTAGACAGCTTTTTGATTGACAAGGGAGTCAAGGGTTACGGAGACAAGCAGGAAAGTGGAGTTAAGGCCACAATTAGATCAGCCAGGATCTTAGTGAATGATAATGGGGGAAACAGAAGGGAAGAGAGAGTGGGTAAGGTGGGAGAGTGGGGGGAAGAGGGGTAAGAGAAGGGAGAGAAAGAGAGAGGAAGAGAAAGAGAAGGGGGAGGGGGAGAGAGAGAGGTGAGGCAGAGAGGGGGTGAGAGAGGGAGAGGGAATGAGAAATACAACATGTCCTGTCTTAAAACTTAATGCACAAACACTAGCATTTTATTTTACTTGTCTTTCTGCGAGTATAAGCCATCTGCGGTGGTCCAATTGCAATATCCAAGATTAAGTTTGTGACAGCATATTTCAGACCAAAATGCTTGAAATTTTTACTGAATATTTTAAAAACTAGACCAGAACTGCAATCCTAGGAGTCGCATGGCATAGATGGAAGGAGTACTTGTGCCTTGGGGAAATAGGATGGGTTCAGGGAAAGCATTTCCTGTTGAAGCTCAGATTCATTGGAACTTGAGTTCTCTCTTGCCGACAGACCCAGCTGTCACTGCTAATTTACTGTGTCAGTTGAATTAATTGGATTGGATTTGGAGGCAGGTCAAACTCTGCTGGAAAGAAATAAGAGAGACTGGGGGAGTGGGGGTGCAACTGACACTCGTGCCCAAGGGGGGGTGGGGCTCTTGGGGAACCAGCTGAACCTCCCGCACCTCCAGGCCTGCTGGAACCCTCGCACCCGCAGGCCTGGCATACCTCTAGCACCCACAGGCTGGCAATCCCCCCCCCCTCCCCCCCCCACCGCACCCATGGACATGCTGTACCCCCAACAACCCCCTGACTCTCCCACACACTTGGGCTTGCTGGAGCACCACACCCCCATCCCCCTTGGCCTGCCGGACACCACCCTGCTCCCCCGCACCCCCCCCCCCCCCTTCCCCCCTCTTCCCCCCCCCCCACCTCCACTAAACACCCACTCCCTCCCCAGGCCTGTTGCACCACCCACCCCGCTCCTGCCTTCTGGGACACGGGACAACACCAATAATTCGGGGACAATCTCATAAAATATACAGGATAGTTGGTCACCCTGGATGGAGGCTCCAGAAAGAGTCAGTGCAATCTTGTAGCAGAAAGCTACTTGGCAAAATTCGATAACCAGCACATGGCCAAGGGTTTACAAACTCTGTCCAATCTGATGATGCCCAAGAATGATCAGACATATGTGTCACACAGAATGCAGGGGGTCACACAGAGAATAACGGTGTCTCAATCTCAGCCAGTCAGTTCCCAGTAAATCGCAACCATCCACATCCAAAGTCGGCTGACAAATCTAGCAGCACTACCCAGAAGCCCCAGGCTACAACACACATGTAAGAAGGGCATGTTGTCACAGCGATATGAGCTCCCAGAGTGAAGTATAACAAAGCACCATTGGAGAAAAGAAGAGTCATATTGCACTTGAAGTTAGCTCTGGCCAGAATTCTTTGCTCAGCGTGCGGGCGCGTGCCCGATACGCTCGAGCGTAAAATAGCACGCTATGATGTCGAGTGAGCATCCTGACATTTTCGCACACTCGCACAGTGTTTCACTCGGCGGGTGAGAGTGGGAGTCGGAGCCACTCCCACCATCAATTACAAGGCCAGTTAAGGCCATTAAAAAGACAATTAAGCTTATTTTACGTTGTCCAGGCGATTTTGCATTCATCACATGGGCAAAATGGGCAGGCGGGCAGTTGATAGTTTCAAAAACCTCATCCAAGGGCGGGATGAAAAGTGTCAGCAGCATTGCCAGTGTGAGTAGTGAGGATTTTTGGAGATAGTTTGCAGTCGGTTGCTTATTAGTACTTGCCAGCTTCTTCTCTGTTTGGGTTTTCATTATGAGCATTTCCAGGCTTAATTTCAGGACTTATTGGTGCCTCCAAGGCCCCCGCAGCATTCAGACTGTGTGGACAGGTCCAGGTACCAGACAGTCTTCCATGACCCTAGTAATGGGGATTGTGGCCTCTGCTGGTGGCAGCTCCTCTGAGGAGGAAGCGTGGGGCAGAAGGGAAAGGAGGTCAGGTGTCCCAATGCAGCTTCCTGGGGAGGGACCTGTGGGAGGAGAGGCGCAGACACAAGGGGTGCAGGGCCAGCAGGAAGTCCAAGGCAGAAGGGGCCATAGAAGACACCACTAACCTGCTGTCAGTGTTTACAGGCGGTGATGCAGCTACCTCAATATGTCCCAGGAGAAATGCCGAAGGAGGCTCCGCCTCTCAAGGGAGACAGTGACCTCCATTTGTTAGAAGATTAGGCCTGAGATCAACTCCGTCTGTGTGGGTGTACACTGCATGTCAGTGGCTCTGAAGGTCACAGTGGCCTCAACTTACATGCCTCCGGCTCGTTCCAGGGCTCAGTGGGGGATCTTTGTGGAGTCTCCCAATCAGCTGTCCACGGATGCGTCAAGCTGGTGACAGAAGCTCTGTTCTGGTAGGTAATAACCATTATTCTTCACCGTATGGACGAGGCCAGCCAGGCCGAGTGAGCCAGAAGCTTTGCAGCATTTGCTGGGTTCCCCTGCATCCAGGGTGCCATCAACTGCACACGTGGGCATCAAAGCACCAGCGGATCAGCTGGGTGCCTTTGTTAACAGGAAGGGATTCCACTCCACGAACATGCAGATAGTGTGTGACCACAGGATGCGTATTCTGCAAGTCTGTGCAAGGTACCCTGGCAGCTCCCATGACACATACATCCTGAGACACTCCCAGGTGCCGAGGATCTCCAGTGCTCCAGCCTGACTGTATGGGTGACAAGGGCTATCCGTTGAAGAGGTGATTCATAACACCTCTCCACCACCCAAGAACAGAGGCAGAGCAGCGTTAAAATAGGAGCCATGCCTCCATAAGGGTGGTGGTAGAGAGGGCCAGAGGTCTTCTCAAGATGTTCTACCGAGGCCTGGACCGTTCAGGGGGAGCACTACAATACTCCTGAGAGCGGGTGTCACTGATAGTGGTTGCATGCTGCACTCTCCACAATCTGGCACTGGTAAGGGGGGACCCACTTGCACAGGTCACAGAGGATGAATCCAGCAGTGAGTCAGAAGAGGAGCACGGTGAGGAGAATGCTGAGGTCGAGGAGGCAGACCTCCGTAACCTCCAGGGATGCCTTAGTACAATGCTCTTACAGCTAAACTACCAAAGATCTGCTTCCACCTCATGCCAGGACTGCCCCTGCCATCCCAGATGCCTAAAATGACCCTTTCATTGCATCCAAAGTCCACTCAGTGCCTGTGCAATGAAGTATTGAGCCACTCACGTCCAGCATTCCATACCTGCATACCCTGTGCCAGGAAGAAAAAAGGTGAAGCATATTCACGCCATCAGAACCAAAGCAAATTTAATGTTATTGTCACATTGAATGCATGATGACATTACAATTACTGGTGTTGATGTCCACACCAGCAGACCTATAAACCAAATTTAAATGGATGGAAAGTCTCCCGCAAAATGTCCCTCTTATGCTCATAGTGCCTTTAACTTAAGTTTGCAAGTGCTATGTCTTGGTGCCGTTTCCCCCCGACCACCCCACCGCCCCCACCCACCCCTTCCCTCCCCCATCGCTGCCACCGACATTGGAGGCGGCCTGCTGACTCTGCTATCTTGTTGGCCTTGATGACCTTGGCAGTCGTGCCCTGGCTAGTGGAGCCTGCGCTGGCCCCACCTGGAAGGGAATGGCCAGTGCCACGGCCTCTCCAGTCTTTGCAGCCTCATCAGATGCCTGGGTCACTAGCAGAGAAGCAGAGGAGCTATTGCTGTCATCAAGAGCGCCCTGAGAGGAGCAGAGATGACGGGCACCTAGCTGGGATACTGGGTGCCTCATCCATCTCCCACACTGACACTGACCAGCTGAACTAAGTGCCTGTGTGAGGGCTTGCAGGTCCGAGTGCAACCCCAGGAGCCCTTCATTCAGTCCCTGGAGCTGCCTCACGGTGAGAAGAGGCAGTGTGCTCAGCCATGGGAGTCAACGCAGTGCTCAGGCTCCACATGGACTCCTCCACAACGGAGACCATGGTATGCAGACCCTCAAGGATCTCTGCCAGATCCTCCCGGACATCCAGCATCTGCCGCATAATGGACACGTCCAGAGGCTCATCACTTGCCTTCGACCCAGCATCATCCTGATCCCCAGCAGTCCTCTGACTGCCTGCTGCCTGGGTACTCTCTGCCTCCACCTGAACCTCAAGCGAGTGCAAAGTGCCCTCACTAATTTTCACTGACATTCTAGCTGCCGATCTAATTCCCACCAAGATGCTGGTATCTGCGCTAGTGCCTGGTCGAACCTGGTCAGCAGTAGCAGCAGGTTGGGCGGGCCTCCACCTGTCCTTGACCTCACCAATTGGTTATGGCTTGTCTCCTGAAAGGACAAAGGAGCATTGATTGCTCTCTACCTGCAATGCCATTGCAGCCTGGCCAATCCCAGTTGAGGAACACCTCACAGGGCACATCCAGGCTGTG